>NC_050574.1:133796569-135256414 GCF_011100635.1 Trichosurus vulpecula | reverse complement strand
AATGTTTCTTGGTATACAGGACATCTGAAGTTGGGAGGGCAGAGCCCACAGAGGCCTATGGAAAGAGAGAGAATATTTTATAATCAAGACACACCAATCTCAGAAAATCACAAGAGGGCGAGGCCAGACTGCATCCCCAGCTCCACAGGGAGGAGCAAAGGGTCTTAATGGGCAGGCAATCTGTACTGAAACTATGGCGTTTGAGGCCCAGGCTGAGAGTGGGGGTGGAAAGGGGAGGGGAGCCCGCACGTGGGCCAGGAGGAGCAGGAAGGAGACGAAGCCCAGAGATGTGGCCTGGGCTTGGACCTGAGGCCTCTGAGAGTGACACAGTGCTTTCCTGACCTACTGGGCTCAGTAGCAGCTATATTTGCTCCCCCCAATCCAGTGATTTGTCCTTTAACTGGGATAGTGGACGTAGGAAGGCCTCTGACCAGTCAGCCTGGTCCAGCATGGTCCTAGGAGGCAGGCTGGAACACTTGGGGCCCAGGCCCTGCCTCCCAGACAGAAATAGAGAGTGTCTTTGGGGACATCTGCTCTATTTGTGGGAAGGTGGGCAAAACACTCAAAATGAAGTAAAAGCAGGGTCCAGGACCCTCAAGAATGTCACCCTCTGTTTCTCCGGACCCTCTATGGAGTTTCTGTGTGCAGGATTTCTGCAGAAGATAGTCCATTTTGTTAAGCCTTTGAATATTCAAATTGAAAGTATCGCGCAATCATTGATTGTCAAATCATGGGTTTCTAGAGGTTTTAAATACTTGGCATGAGGGGGGGAAAACTCAAACCTATACCCGAAGGTATAAAACATTAATTCGGTTTGTCTCCAGCTCCAGGGGGGCCAGTGCAGCCAGAGAGTTTGTGAAACTTTAAAAATGTTGCATCTTCTCCTTCTCTCCCAGCACAGGAGCCTGCCTCGAAGCTGAGTTTCCTGCAGCTGCAGCATCCAGCCACAGTCCCAGCTGTTTCCACAGGATGTCGGGTAACCTGGGGCCACTGCTCCGGGGAACAAGGTCGAGGGGTACTGGGGTGCTGGGACCCCTCCACATTTCGCCGGTTTTGCCTGGGCAAGACAGAAAGGGAGAAAGTAGTCAGTGCATGTCAGCGAGAGCTGGGGAGTAAGAAGGTCATGCCTCCTGCCGGGGCCCCTCTCCTGGGGCAGCCACTCTTGGGGGCCGGCTCAAGGGGACCCGGGGTGGGGAGGCTTCAGAAACACCACTGTGGTGCAGGACCTCCGCGCCCCCACCACACCCCCGCCCCCGAGATTCTCCCGGCTTGTTCCCCCGGGACTTTCCGGCTCCAGACTTGCTCGCCCAGAACCTGCGGCCGGGGGGAGCTAGAGACTCGCAGCGCTGAGCCTCACAGCCTGAGCAGAGTTAAGTGGAGCTGAGCCGCGCACCGGGACTCCCCTCGGGCGGTCCCCGCTTGCCTCGCGGCCAAGTGCAGGCTGATCCGTGGGGCTCCGGCCCAAACGGAGGTGGGCAGCCCAGGGAAGAGAAAGGAGGCAGGCGGAGGGCCAGCGAGTGGGTAGCAATCAGCAATCCCGGAGCCCTCATCCATTCCTCTAGGCGGCGGTCCCCCTTTCTCCCTTCTTGGGGAAGCGCCCCCGTGCCCGTCGCGGGCCAAACCTGGGGGTCCGCGTTGTCCAACTGTGGTCCCCGCAGTGACCAGGCGAGGCGCTGCCGGCCCTTGAGCCCTAACCAGGTGGCCAAAGCGCGGCCCGCGAAGGAGCCCAGAGGCCCCTGGAGCCCGGTCCCTACTAGCGCAGAGCCCTAGGGCCCAGGAGTCCCAAAGGGAAGCAGGGTCCCACGGCCCTGCAGCTAGGCCACCCCTTGGTCCGCCTAGCCAAAGAGTCTGACTACTCACGGCAGCGGCTGCGGCTCGGGCTCTGGCTCCCGGGAGACCTCTGCTCTTTCCACTCCACGGAGGGCACGGACTCGGTCCCAGCTCCCTCGCCGCACGGCTCCCAGACTCCGTCCCCGCCGCTCCCTGCGCCCAGTCTGGGAGACGGACACCTGCCCAAGGTCCACGGTCCTCTTGGGCCGCGTCAGGGACTTGGGTCCGCCGAGCTCGCCTCTAGGCTCCCGGGCTCTGTGGAGGTTGCGGCGGCAGAGACAAGCCTGCAAGAGGAAGGGAGGGGGCGGGAGAGAGAGCAAGAAGAGAAGGGGGAGAAAGGACAAGAAGGAGGGAGGAGGAAGAGTCGAAGAGCCGGGAAGGCATAGGGGTGGCATAAAGGAGAGAGAAAGAAAAAAAACGATTTAAGAAAAGAAGGAAGGAAGAGTCATCAGAGGAGGGAGGGAGCTCCCAAGGCCATTTTTGAGGTGTGACTGTGTGTGTGCGTGTGTGTGTGTGTGTGTGTGTGTGTGTGTGTGTGTGTCCAGTTCCCTAGCCAGCCTGAGGGCAGGGCTGATATAACCCCACCAGAGTGTTACTCTGCTCTAGGGCTGGCCCACCACAAAGAGCCTAGGACAGTAGGGACAGAGAGGTTGGAGACGACCGGGACTATGCCCAGCCCCCAGGGGCGGGAGTGGACTCCAAGGTTTGACACAAAATAGGAGCATCACTCTAGGGTGAGGTCAAAGGTCAACCTCATCTAGCCAGGAGCTAGGTCTCTCTCTTCTAGGTTAGTCGATATTCCCCTGAGAGAAAGAGAACCAGAGAGTATGACCTAGGGCTCCAGTTTTGAAAGGCATTTGTAAGTCCCGTGATGAGAGCCAAACTCTCCTAGTACAAAAAACGTGGCTAGTTGCGGGGAGGGAGAGTTTAGATAAGGAATGGCTTCTGTTTGGTTTGATTGCACTGTGGCCTGCCTGATCACATTGGCTCTATTTGCAAAAACTAGCCTCTCTTTAGCCTATCTAGCCTAAGAGCACCGTTTAACCTTTAACCCTTTACCTGTGGCCTTGGGGAAAATTCCCTAAACATTCAGACTTCTTAGACATCTGATACCATGTTTAGACTCTCCCTCCCACTCTACCCCCATCTCCAAATCTGACCCTTAATCATGGAGAGGTTTTCCTGGGCTCTGATTAATGAACTTTCCCTCAGAAAAACCGAAGGTGTATCAAGGTGTCCGGGTGAAGATCACAGTGAAGGAGCTGCTGCAGCAGAGGAGGGCACACCAAGCCGCATCAGGGGGAACCGTAAGCACAAATCCTTCACTTCACTTTGAAACAGACTCCAGACCAACACTTGTACTGTGTCACTTAGCCCCATCTGGGTTCCAGTGACTGAGCATCTTCAAGCCCTGGGCCCCTGTTGTCTTTCCTTCTACAAAGATATGTACAGTTCCTAGCTGCTCCTCATGTTAGGTCTCCCCCACACCCTGATGTCTGCCATACTCACCAAGAGGAGGCAATAGAAAGCAGCATAAAATGTTATCCTTCAGTTTATCAGGGGTCGAGCCACTGTTGCTGAGCTTTGGGGTTAGTCCTGGTTCTTTTTGTTAGCTAAGCACCCAACAAGTTAGTCTCCTTGAGTGACGATGTTTGTAAGACAGTCTGTGCTCATTTTCTGTCACAAGCTCTGGTCAACTAATGTTGCCAAGGAAAGTCTCTCCCAGAAACTTACCAATTTAGATTTATAGCTATAAGAGAGTATAGATACCATCTAGGTTCAAAGGATCATAAATCTGGAGCTGGGTGGGACCTTAATGGTCATCTAGTCCAAAATCCTCAAATTTTCACAGACGAGGAAATTAAGGTCCCTTGGTCACAGAGTTTAAGTGTCAGACCTGAGATCTCAATCCAGGTCCTCTGATTCCAAATCTAGAACAGTTTTCACTGCACTACTCAATGTTCCTTTACTGTGTCATGGTACAAAAGAGGAAACAGGATAAGTGAAAAGAATATAGGTATTTAAAATCAGACCACCTGGGTGCAAATCTCATTTTGTGTCCCTGTGTGACTGAGCATCTTAATCTCTCTGCAGTTTCCCTCTCTGTAAAATGAAAGGGTTAGATCAAATAATCTCTAAGGTTCCTTCCAACCCTAAAACTATTATCCTAAATTCCTAAACTGTGTAACTGGCCTAGAGAAAGTGAAGCGACTTGCCCAAAGTCAGGGAAATTACATAAAAGATGTAGGATTCACACCCAAGTCTCCAAAACCAGAGTTCTTTCTATTAACCGTCACTTCATTCAAGAATCATCCTTCAAAAATAGCACTTCACCAGTAAAGATTGCTCCCTTTTCTGCTTATTCTTCTACTCTGTGATCTTGGAGGTCATTTACCTCTGAACCCCACCATTCCTTGAGGTCTCAGAATGGGAAGGAACCTAGCTAAGGTTAGGCAGCTCAAAACATCCACCACTCACTTGAAAATTAAGTTATTTAGGAAATGAAGATAGGCCTTGGAAAAAGTGTTAAAGTTAGAGCAGAAAAGAGCTGTGGCACACAGGAGCTTCAGTGGGAAATTAGCCTCAAGAGACCACTTGGCTTTTCTAAAACCACACAGGGAAACAGTGGCTTGTGGTATGTGTGTGGAGGGGGAGGGAGGGTGGTATTTAGAGGGGAGGAGTTGACAACCTGGGCTGTGGTTAGCTTAGACTAGGCCTCGGTCCTCTTCTGACCCAGGAGCCCTTCCCAGGGAGAGTTTTGTGCTTACTTTACTGGTTTGTTGTTTTTCTTTAAATGTCCATGGGCACAGGCAGCCTTCAATCTGTCTCTTTCTAGACGTTGGCTAACGTGAATAACCATTAAAGCCGGGAATTATCAGAAAGTGATTCTAGGACAGCCTAGAGTAACAGTTAAGTAGTGCCCTTTGGAAGAGCACCGAGTACAAGGCTTAGGTAAGAGTGAGTGCCAGTGAAATACTTGGAGAGTTTCCAGCATATGGTAGCTCCTGTGTTGTGCTGAAGTATAATTATTTAATTTGTTTTAAGGCAACACCTGACACTGGGAAGCTAATGCCTCTGTATGCAGGACCTCAGCCAACATAATAATAACACCTTTCATTGGCAGAGTGCTCACAATTTTTTTGAAAGCATTTTCCCTTACAACAACCAGATGGGTTAGGCAGGGCAGAAATTGTTATCTCCATTTTGCAGATAAGGAAACTGATGCTCCTAAAGGTTAAGTGACTTGTTCAAGGTCATAGAACTAATGTACTGGATTCTAAGACCAGGGTTCTTGCTGCTATACTACCTGGAGGCTTTTGCGACCTATCACTTCATCTGATCTGAGTCTGTGTTAATTTTTCTCTACTGGGGAGGCGTCTGGGGCATATACCTGGTTGCCATGAACATGTGATGTCACTACTAGTTCAGAAATGGTTGTGGAAGAAATAGTAATTTGGTAGGCAGGAATTTGAAGGTTGATGAACGCTTCGAAACAAAAAGTTACCAAGATTTGGGGAGTGAGATTATGAGAAACCAGAAACTAGCAGCAGCAGTGATCCTAGACTAGCATTACTAAACATTTAGGGGATTTCGCAGGATGCTAGATTGGAGATGGAAGGGTACCTAGTCCAAATACCTCATTTCACAAGATGAGGAACTGAGACCCAGGGAATTTAAGTGACTTGAGCAAAGTCAATGGCAGAGCTGGGATTTGAATGCACATCTTCTAACTTTAAATCCAGACTTCTTTCCTTTGTTGCATGGATTTAATTAAGAGGGCCCAGTTCAACATCAAACACTATAACTATATTATAAAGGCCAAACAAGGTTGGGAGAGGTGGAACAGCTGTTGCATTTTTTTTCTTCCTCTTGTCAGACCCATATGAGGTTCAAATGTATGTGGTATGATTAGAAGCAGCTAGGTGAGGCAGTCCCTAGAGCACTAGAATGACATCATAGAGATCTGAGTTTAAATTCTGCCTCAGATGCTTACTGGTTGTGTGACCCTGGGCAATTCATTTCACCTCTGCCTGCCTCAGTTTCCTTATTTGTAAAATGTAGATAATAATAGCATCTTCTTCCCAGAGTCGTTGTGAGATAAAATGATTTGCAAACTTTAAAGCCCAATATAAAGGCTAGCTATTATTATCCTGTTTCAGTAAAAATAACACTCTAGAGCACTTTAAAGTTTGTTGTTCAATCCTGTCTGACTCTTTGTGACTCTATTTGGGGTTTTCTTGGCAGAGATACTGGAGTAGTTTGCTATTTTCTTCTCCAGCTTATGTGACAGATGAGGAAACTGAGATAAACAGGGTGAAGTGACTTGCCCAGGATCACACAGTAATAAGTGTGTGTCTGAGGCCAGATCTCAACTCAGAAAGATAAGTCTTTCTGAATTCAGGCCCAGCACTATAACCAATGCACCATCTAGCTGCCCACTTTAAAGTTTACCAAGCCCTTTTCCCAGAGAAGCCATCTGAGGGAGATTTTTTTGGTTAGTATTCTTATTCCCATTTTACAGATGAGGAAACTGAGGCTAAGAATGGTGAAATGATTTGCCCAATCCCTACCCATTTGAGGGAGGATGAAAACCATTACCTGTACAGGTAGCCGGTTTTACACTGTTGCACATGTATCAGTTATCCTCCCATCTCCCCAGCTGCTTAGCTTATCTGCCTATTATTAGTCTTCTGCTGTGCCTGGGTATAGATGTGCTTCCAAGTAAGTGCTTATAGGTATGTGGAAAGTAGACACTCCTCCCTGGTTACTCCCTGGGGCATGACATCAGCATGTGCCCCTGCAGCTATAGGGAAGAAACTCTTCTTCCCTCTAGATCTAGATAGAAAAAATCCATCACCTGAGGCATGAAGGTGAGGGAAGAGTGGAGAGTACCATAAGAAGTACCTGTTGGGCGGTACAGCTGGCAGAAATCAGAGAGTACTAAGTACTCGATCCATCAGGGAAGGGCTCTCTGGTTTTATAGAAGCAATTTTCATCGAATTATTTCAGAATGCCTTCTCAGAATTTGGAGCTAACTAAAGTTGCATTTATCAAATGCAACAGTAACACCCTGTGGGCAGCTAGGTGGCACAGTGACTAGAGCACCAGGCCTGGACTCAGGAAGAGACATCTTCCTGAGTTCTGAGTTCAAACACTTACTACCTGTGTGACCCTGGGCAAGTCACTTCACCCTGTTTGCCTCAGTTTCCTCCTCTATAAAATGAGCTGGAGAAGGAAATGGCAAAACTCTCCAGCACCTTTGCCAAGAAAACACCAAATGGGATCACGAGTTGGACGAGACTGAAACAACTGAAAGGCGACAACAAGAATGCCCCAATCTTGTTTTGTTGTATTGGGGAGCATGAGCCAATAGAAAAATATCTTAATTTTTAAGATAGCCTTAGTCAGATCTATATTTTAAAAAGTTTTAGAAAGCCTGCCAGAAATGAAAGAACAAGCTTGAGACAGACACCATAGAACCAGATAATTCCAGGAGAATCCTATGTACATGTCAGTATTGTGAATTTAGTAGACATCTACAGCAAAGCGCATTGCCTCTTAGACACACATACACACACACACACACACACACCCCTGAGGATTTTCTAGGTAACCATTGGGTAAATGAAACTTTTAGTTGTTATCTATCCAAACATGTACTTTTATCTATATATTTTCTTCCTGCTCAATTTTTTGGGACAGTTTTTGTTTGTTTTATAATAATAAGCAAGTCTTTTCACCCTCAGCCCTCAGTTTCCCTATCTGTAAAATGAAGGTGTTGAACTAGTTCCCTAAGATCTCTTCCAGCTCTAAATCTATGACCCTATCATCCTACAAATGCTAAGTTGTAGATTTCCTTGCCGCAGGTGTCTTTTTGGAAGCGAAAAGAGGAGTTGCCTCTCTTTGTTCCCCCCCTTTTTTTTTCAGGAAAGGAAAAGGTAAACCCATGAAGAGAAAGATAATATCAAATAGGATACTGTAAACTGACCTTAGTGCGATAAAAATGTAGGGAAGTGGATAAACAGGGTGATCAGAGGGGCAGGAAAGGGGTTAATAAGAACTCTACAATGAAGGAGGTTTTTTTAAAAACCCACTCCTTGTGAGACCTCTAGCAGCAGCCAAATATTTGCATAAAGAGCTGATAAATCATTCCAGCTTCCTGGTTCATGACATTATGACATGGATCACTTTCAAAGTTTGTACCACCCCCTGTTCTCAGCATCGGCTGATTGCACAACCTTCCCAGGGGCTGAGAATGCAGTAGTGGCTGCTGCCTGGAATCCCTTCCTGAAACTCAAAACGGTGCTGGTCCCTTTAAAATTTAAAGCTATCACCTGAAGCCAGAAGAGAATTAGTACTAAATTACTAATCCAGCTGGAAAATTCTCAATTCATTTGTCCTTAAATGGCTTAGAAAGAACATTCTAATGACTACAGTATATTTTGATGGTGCCGAAAGCTTTCACAGAAAATAGTAGAACCTACCAAGAGTTATCATATTTCCCTCCAATTAATTAACATTTACATACTTTCTAAACAGCCTTTTCACTTGGGTATTGCTTTAAGTTCAATAAAGTCATCAATTTTGTGACATTTCAGGGGTATCTCCCCCAGAACCTAGCACTATGACCTATGAACAGTAAGCACTTAATAAATGCTTTGTGAGTGAATGGATAGATGGATCAACAGAGAAAATGTGAGTTTCTTTACTCTTTAAATGATAACAGAATTAACAGGGTTTTTTCCCTCCCAATAAAAGCTCATAAGCATTCAAATAATGCATTAAGTTTAAGAAAATCCTCTAAAAGGAAGAAAATCAGTATTTCATGTCATCAATTTTCTGAAATAACTAAATTCTGTTCATGTGAAATATTTTCAACTAAACACCTGAATGTAAGAGGCTCTGTTCTAGATTTTCCCCAGTTATTGTATCTTCATAACCTAAGTTGTTTCATTCCATTTTAAAAAAATTGTTAGTGATTATATCCCAAACAGAAGTATTATGGGCTAATATTAGAACTTAAGAACAGCAAAAGTGAAAACCAAATCAAATAACAAACATAATTCTCTATTATAAAATTGAAGAGAGAAAAAAAACCATGACTTACCTTATTGCAGGGGGAAAAAACTCACTTATTAATGTCTTACCTTTCCCCTTATCAAAACAATTTATTTCATTTTACTTAATGACTGTTCTTGATTTGGCAGTCGTCCCGGAGCAGCAGCGTCCAGTTTCCAGAAGCAGTTTCCCCTTCTTCTGCAGGTCAGTACAGACAGCATCCCATTTTCCCCAGCCTATTTCCAGAGTCCACCCCACAGGTCTTTTAATGCTGGATTTGAGGTTAAGGTAGGCACTGCCACTTAAATGGAATTCAACCAATCAGAACTAGAAAAGGGCACAACGAATCCATGTGAGCATGTATCAAGCAAACAAGTACATATTTTTGTCCCCATTTGGGGACAGTTCAGGCTTTGAGTCAAAAACAGTTTGTTCTCCCCCATTTATTCCAGATCCTTAGCTAGGAGTAACTAAAGCTAGCTAAAATACTGTTTTGGCATTCGCAATCTTGTTATCTTTTTCAGTGGACTAAGGGCAATACAGGACATCCTGAGGCTCTTAGATAATGCTTTTTCTGTTTCTAGCCAACAGGGTCTCAGTCTCTCTCTCTCTCTCCCTCCCTCTCTCTCTCTCTCTCCCTCCCTCTCTCCCTCCCTCTCTCCTCTCTCTCTCTCTCTCTCTCTCTCTCTCTCTCTCTCTCTCTCTCTCTCTCTGTCTTCCTTCTTCCTACTTCTTCTTTTCTCACTCTCTCTCCCTCCCTCTCTCTCTCTTCCCCAGAAGGGAATTCAAAGAACTTTAAGTCTTCTCAGCCCAATCCGAATAACTCTATTACATAAACACTCCTACTTATTCCACTCCACATCCAAGACTTGAAGTAGGTCATATACGCAGAAACCTCTGCTCAGAGTTTCCTGGGTCTGAATGTCACATGAAATAATGTTGACAAATCTCAAAATTAAAAAAAAAAAATCTTGTGTTTTGAGATCAGTTTGATTGACAGCCTAATCCTTTCTTTTCATAGAATTTTAAGATTTATAATTAAAATTTGATGAATCCATTTGGGGATGAAAATGGTGCAATTTTCACAACTTTACAGTGTTACTTTGTCCTTGGCATTTTGTCAAGTTAGCAGTTCTCATTCTAATTACACAATTGTAGGAATGCTATGTTCCCTGAGAAAATATCTTTATTCTCATGTTTAGTAACTTCACATAATGAATACCACTTTAGGTTTTCAGATTCGCATTTGAGTAAGTATAAAAATCCACTTGATATTTCATATCATGAATAGGTATGAAAAAAGTACCAAGGTAATAACTTCAATATTGCCCATTGTTTCCTATTGTTAAAACTCTCTTTGAAACAACAAACAGTTCTATAAGGTATTTTCAGAAATCGGCCTGCATTCTAAAACTACACACCCCGTAACTAGGTCTATGAGGTGGTTTCTACGAAGACACAATGGAGGGGAAATTCAAGCTACTCCTCTAAGACACAACCAGATTGGGTGTGTCCATTCATGTTTCCAGCCCAATCCATGATAGGATGAAGGATTTAGAGCTAGACCTTAGAGGTCATCTTGTCCAACCTCTTGATTTTACAAAGCAGGAAACTGAGGAAGGGAATAAGCATTTGTAATGTACCAAGAACTATGATAAGTACTTTTTACTTATCTCATGTGATATTGTCTCATTTGATGCAGGACCCAGATCTTTTGACTTTGTATACAGTGGCCTTTCCACTATACAATGCTGCCTCTCTAGACTGACAGCTTTCTGGGACCTTCACTGACAATTAAAACAAGTAAAAACAACCAAAAACTGTTCCTCAGTCTGCTGTCTTTCAGTCTCAGTTGGCCCAGCCTGGAAACATTACAAAGATACAGCTAAACTCCACTAGAATCTGCAAATGCCACCTTGAAATGTTAAGTCTCTGTCTCTTCTTTTTTCCTAGACCCCTTTTTTGAGCCAGAGCCTATTTCTTCTGCTCCCAACTATTTTCAGCCCCGACAGTTTTCCAGTTGTGTGTCCTGTGAAGAAAACCCCAGCTGCCTCGACCAGGTCTTTGAGTCCTACCTTCCACCAGAGACGCTCCTGGACCACTCACTCGGCTCCACACAAGGCGTCCCACCACGTTTCCCGGACAGCTTTCAAGCCACCCCTTTCTGCTTTAACCAAAGCCTGGTAATTTATCTCCATTCTTTCCTTCATTTGATTGATGCTGTCTGTTCAGTAGTGATGAAATAGTTGGCATCATTTCATGAGAAATCATGCTAACGCTATCAACAAGGAAATCAATAGAGGAAACAAGCAAAGAACCATCTAAAAACCATTGGAGGTGGAAACAGCCACACACACACTAGGTTTTAGAATCTTGAATGCATAAATAATCATTAGGTTCTCAAGCTTAATCCAACTGGTTGCATCCCAATGTAGTGTAGCTAGTATCTAAGTTGAGAGGTGGCATTAAAATGAGTATTTAAGGTAATCTTTTGGGTTTTTTTTTAAACTGTAAACCATAACATGTTGACTAAATGAAGACCAGTGTTATGCATACTGGTTCCTAGGAAACCTAGCATGGGCTGATGAGCCCATACTTTCCTCACACTTCCTAGAAATTAAGATCTAGGCTATGTTTACATTAATGATGGCATGGCCATTTTCCCCAATTTTTTTCATCATTAAATTCACTGATTTTGTATTTAATTACTAATTTCTTTTGCTCTTCATTCCAGCATTATGTAGATATATACAATGCTCAGCAACTCTTGTGGGAGTTGATTTAATTCTGGAAAGACTGGTAATGAGATTTTGGTTGGGCTTCTTTGACTTAAGGGGTATCTGATGGTTTAGGATTTGTTGTATGTAACCTGGGTGTGGGGTTATAGGATCATAGGTTTAGAGCTGGAGGGTACCTTAAAAGTCATGTAATCCAATCCATCCTTTTACAGATGAAGAAACTGAAATCACACAGGTAGTAAATAGAATCAGCCTCAAAATAGGGTGAGAAATCCATATCCCAGGCTTTTAGATTCTTTTTGGAACATTCTTCAGTTAAAAAAAACAGAAGCAGTTACTATTTCAGGAATTGAAACCAAATTATTGGCCATGGGAACATGAAACTCTGTGTAATCCTGAAATTCATATTAAATTATAGGAGAAATAGCAAGTGAATTGTATTGAGTTTGCGTGTTCTCTACAGGGCCTGGAAAAACATATTATCTGTCACCTTCCATTTTGGAAAGCTATTGATAACAAACTGCAGATGCCCTGTTAGTCTTCTGAAGATCCATTTTTTTATAGCCACTGAGAGCCAAGCTTTTGGTTGAGCTAGGATGTGCTTGGCAATTTTTGGTTTTCTCTGAGAATTTGCTAAGGGGAAGCTAAATACTAGCCCCGCCCCACCCCCGCCACCAAGGGGCCATTGTGTCTGCCATCTATAATCCCCCAAGAGTTTGAAAGATCAGGGAAATGGCACTGTGCATCAAGTATTCCGTGATATCCAGGAAGCCATCAGCAGCATATGCAACTCACTGCTTGGCAGAATTGAGACTTCATTCTGCAGGTGAACTGAAACATGATGGGGGTTTGTGGTTAAAGAACAAAGTGTCACATGAAACACAGTTATAACAAAGGAAGTCAGTGAAGCAAAAGTTATCTGGAAACCAATTCCTTGTCAGGAGTGGAACAAATAAATTTAGAATATGATGTAATGAAAGTATATAGTTAACAAGGAAAATTGTTTTTGTGATTCTTATCCCTTCCCTCCCCTTCTCTGATTTTTTTTTGTTTTCTGGGCCATATAAAGCCCACTGTGGTCAATCTCTTTCATACTGGCTGAGTTAACAATTGTTTTGTTTCCTGGGCTCTTATATTTCTTCAGGTACCAGGATCACCCTCAGATTCATCAACTCTGTCCAGCCCTCTGGAATACAGCTACTCCCCACCTCAGCAGCCATCATTGGCTCCAGTGACTTACAGCTCTCCCTCCTCCCTGGACACCAGAAACTGTGGGTATCCCCCAGAAGAGTACTCATACCATCATTTCCACTCTCACCCCCAATACAGTTGTTGTGCCTCTTCCTCCTCTTCCTCTGTTTGTTACTGCACGTCATGTGAGACAGAGCACCTGGACACCATCAAAGTATCAGAGTATTTCTCATATCCAGATACAGACTGTATAGACTACTCCCATTCCCTGCCGACAGCTGTGGCTGATGATTTCTATAGAAGGGAAGCAGATTGTGACATCTGCTACAGTTAGTGGGAATGAGATTTCTTTGGAGTATTGTATGTGTATATTTTGCTACTCAAGTTAGGTAACACCTCAAAAAAATGCCATCTAGAAATGAATGTCACAGAGCACAGTTTACACTACACCATCACTACAGTTTTTTTTTAATTTTTTAATATCCTGATGTTAACTTAGTCGTTGATAATAAGCCCTCTTAATCCTGCCATAGCCACACTCCTGCCTTGTACACTTACAGTTAAGATTCCTTAAAGAAAAACTTTCACTTATTTGTTTTACTCACCTGTGTAACACATTTTCATTTTTTTACTAATAAATAATTTTTTATTATTAGATAGTACATGTTTGTTGCTATCAGAATTAGTGGTTCCCATCTCCACCAGAGACCTCCTATAGAGGCTCCTTGTGGCATAGAGTTGACCCTGCTCCCTAAAGGCTATGCTCTTGTTTGGAAAGACTTTATATATGAAGCCAAGGACAAACTATCCTCTTAGGACCCCACCTACCTAATTTTGGAGAGACTTGTCATCAGAAGGTTCACCATTGGCAGTGACTGTGTTGGTGACCACAATTCATGAAATTACATACCAGGGTGGAAAAGTTCTGGGTGATTTTATAAGGATCAATCCATAATTTCATCTTCTTGGGGAACTCTCCAAGCAAAGTTTACTCACCTAGTCAGATAGGCAACTGACTATAACTGAAACCTTAGAGAAGCCAGAGGCACTATGGAGGTTAATAGATTTGCTCAGGGTCAGACACCTATGATACGTAAGAGGCAGACTGGAACACAGCTTCTGATTCCAAGACTGCTCCCCTCCATGCTCAAATCCCGTTCACCCACAAGTCAAGACATCGCCCTCATGATGTCATTGGCCCTCCTCAGAAACGAAGGATAAACAGTAACAGCTATGCTAATTCTCATAGAGGTCTTATTGGAGGGAATGCCCACATCAATGAAAAACATAGCTCTTTAACATAGTCAAGTAATATTTTTCAGCATGGATTGAATACTAAACCAAAGCCACAGTAGCTCAATTATATTCCTTAAAAAAACCTGAAATAGCTTACTGTGCCCCAATGAGAAAGTCAATATAGCAGCAGATGGAGAAGTAGTAAAGCTGAGCCCCAATTTTTAACTAATAGTTATCCCTTACATTCAAAAGGGGCTTTGCAGTTTAGAAACTCTTTCACATATATGAACTCACTTAGGTCCTCATAAAAACCCTGGAAAGAGTAGGTAGAACAGCTAATCTCACCCATTTTACAGATGAGTGAACTGAGACTTAGGAAGGTCCAAAGATGCTCAAGGACATAAGGCAGAAAGGCACTGAAATCCAGCCTTCAAGTCCCTCGGTCTACATGACAATGTGTCTGTGTGAGTGTATATTCATTTTAAGGAGAAAATAAAGCAGTGTCTCTTCAAGTCCTACTCTGACACCTCCTTATGGTATGGAAAGCATCCTGATTTTCTGAAGCCGGTGTCAGAACAACACAAGCTCTGGCAGGTCCAACAAGGTGGAAAATCTTGGATGTATTCAAGGTCTATGCAAACAGTACTCCGAAAAATCCCATCTCCATTAGTATTATTTAAATATAGTTGGAATTTCGTTGGAGTGAAGAATAGAAAATTATGCATTCACTTCCCAGGAATGGCCTGTGTGTTTGTTGTCTGATGAAGGAAACAGGCATTTTAGTGCCAACTCTGTGCCAAGAATGATTCTAATCACTTTACAAATATTACCTCCTTTGATCCTTACAATCTTGAGAGATAGTGTCATTATTATCCCCATTTTGGAGTTAGGAAACAGAGGCAGACAGAGGTTAAGTGACTCGCCCAGGGATGTATAGCTAGTGTCTGAGGCATGATTTGAACTCCCATATTCCTGACTCCAAGCCCAGCACCATCCACTGCACCACCTCTTCTAGGACTAACCAAGGCAAGCTTAGTGAGGCTCTCTCCAGGCTGGTGAATTTTTCAGCCAGTCATATAAGTAAGCATGTATTAAGAACCTACTATGTGCCAGACACTGTGCTAGGCATTTGGAATGCAAAGAGGGGCGGGAAACCAGTCCTACTCTCACATAGCTTACCATCCATCTAGGGAAGACAAGAAGTACATGTGTGGTTGGTTGTTGACCTTCATGCTTGAAGAGGACCAAAATGACATCACTATGTCGAGGTCAAGGCAAAGTGTGTCCAACTGTGGCTGATCAGACAACTATAAGCTCAGAAAGCTCTACCACAGGTCAGCCACAAATAGCCCACATGAAAATTTGCAGTCTCTATATTTGCGCATCTCACACTTCTTTTAAGCTACGGTAATTCTACTGTGTTTATAGAGTACAGCACTTTCTTTGATGTGGGTGCTCCACCCAGGGTGATCCCGGGCCAGTGTCCCCCATGTCACTCAATAGATTCCTAAGTTCTTCAGAGACCTTGAGACTATCTTTGTATCACTTCTGAATATGAAAAGTAGATACAAGGTAATTTTAAGGGGGAAGAATTAGTAGCTGAAGACATCAGGAAAGGCTTTGTGTAGAAGGAGGTGGAGCTTGAGTTGGCCCTTAAAGGAAACTGATTCTAAGACAAGAGCGTACATTCTAAGCACTGAATTCCATGAGTGCAAAGTGATGGGGGCCCAGGAGAAGGAGTGCCGCTCATAAAGAACAAAGAGAAGGTCATTTTGGCTGAATTGCAGTGTGCTTGGAGCAGAGTGATGAGCAATCAGTCTGGAAAGGTAGGTTGGGGCCAAGTTTCGAAGGCTTAAAATTCTGAGCAGAGTTTATTGCAATTCTTGAAGACCCTCTGAGTCAGGTTGTTAAAATGTAATCTAGTGATCCCTGAGGATCCTGAAGACCCTTTAGGACAGCTTATAAAATCAAAACTATTTTTAAAAAATATACTAAGATGCTTTCATTTCTAATATGGTAAATATTGATAGACAACATCCACCTAAACAAAAGCTCTTTGGAGGGGTCATCAATAGTTTTTAAGAGTGTAAAGAGTCCTCAGAACAAAAAGTTTGAGAACTACTGTTCTAAGAAGTGGGGGTAGCAATTCATGTTGATGAAAAGGTGACCCAGACCAATAAAATCATGTGTTAAAATGAGTAGAGTGGTAACAGGCATCTAGGCCACTGATGAAGCCTAACCAGGTAGTCCATGTGATTGTTCACTTTCCTTGTCCAGGTTACAGTGTTGGCAGAAGGCCAAATTCAGCTTCGATGAATCTGTAATTTAAGCTGTCCCTCCATCAGGTCACATTGCAACCCCACGAGACTTGCTCACCCTTATTCATAAAAGCTCCTTAGAGAATTGACCCAACATGATGGATGTCCTCTTCTGGGTCTTCTGGCAATCTGTAGGTACTGGTACTTTATATCTCTTAACTCTCCTCTTCCTATGTCACTGGCCTGCCTCCTTTCCAGAGCATCCATTTCTCAGATAATACCTTTTACACAACTTTTTGCATAAGAATCCTCATTTACTATGTACTGCAGTCTAGTCAGCCCCACCAGACATTTTTCCATCGTCCCTTGGTCACCTGGGATTTTGATTCCATTTTTGATTTGTTGATTATTTAAAACAAGAACAATAATACTTGACTGAGTAAGGCAGGCAAAAATGCAGCCTTGGGAAATGAAGCATTTCCTGTGAATATGTAAAGACAACACAAGTTGCCTTGATAGATGGAACCATAGAGATAGCTTCATTCAACTGTGCTCTGATTATCATTATCAATTGAAGAACAAAAAAGGGAAAAGGCTGCTCACCAAAAAAATCATGGGGGAATCTAGTATTAGAAAGAACATCAACAACCATCTAACCCAGGCCCCTCATTTTACAGATTGAGGAATCCAAGGCCTGGAGAGGATAAGTTACTTGTCCAAGGTCACACAGTTATCACATGTCTGAGGCAGGATTTACGGGGCAGTGAACAACCATGGCCACTGTAGGTGCTTATTTCTGCTCCCAATATGTTTTCCTGCTTAGAACTGGTTGACTTTTTCTTTCTAGGTGGGTTGCTGCATGACTGACACATCCCTATACCTAGGTCATTGACAGTTTGCCTTTATTCCCTGGGCTTTTATATTCTGGGTACTTTTTTGGTCATTAATGTGCCACTTAAACATACATAACTGGAACTCCTTGACTGATTCATAGCCATTTCATTTACAAGTGAATTTCGTGGCTTGCTTGCTCAAGTAACAAATCTATTTGAGGAAGCCCAGCTGCCTCTTAAGGTGAAGGCAAGCTGCCTGAGCCACCCCAGAATATCCATTTTTCCAAGATCTATAAAACCAGGAACAGCTGTCCTTAGGCAGTACAGGTAGAAGACTAAACCTGGAGTTAAGAAGTTGTTGCTGTTCAGTCATTTTCAGTTGCATCTGATTCTTCGTGACCCCATCTGGAGTTTTCTTGGCAAACATACTGGAGTGGTTTGCCATCTCCTTCTCCAGCTCATTTTACAGATGAGGAAACTGAGGCAAACAAGGTTAAGTGACTCACCCAGGGTCACACAATAAGTAAGTGTTTGAGTCCAAATTTGAATTCAGGAAGATGAGTTTTCCTGACTCCAGGCCTGGTGCTCCAGCCACTGTGCCATCTAAGTGCCTTTGGGGTCAAGAAGACCTGGGCTCAAATCTGGCCTCAGACACCTTCTAACTGTGTGACCCTGGGCAAGTCATTGAACTTTACTCTAACTCAGTTTCCCCATCTACAAAATGGGAGATATAATAGGATCAACCTCCCATGCTTGTTATGAGGATTAAATATGATATTTGTAAAGTGCTTTCCAATCATCATGTACTATATAAATGCTATTTTTAATAATGCTATTATTATTATCATATCATATATCATATAATATATCATATTATATTACATTATATAATAATTATTATTATTATTTGCTAGGGGGTATCCTTGAAGAGGATTGACCAGGCTACTTTTCTCCCCAGTCAAAGCACCTAACAACAATGATGATAACAACAAAAGCAACGGCATTCTATAGTGCTTTGTGATATGCCACCTGCTTTACGTGTGTTATCTCATGGGGTCCTCACGACAACCCTACGAGATAGGTGTTACTGTTATCCCCATTTTACAGATAAGCAAACTGTGTCTTGGGGATGTTAAGTGACTTTCCCAGGGTCACACAGCTAGTTAAATGTCTAAGGCAAGATTTGAAACCAGTTCTTTCTGACTCTGTGTCCAACACTCTAACCACTGTGCCACCGAGTTACACGTGACCACAGATCTAGCAGGTAAAGAGTCTGAGTTTCTGGATGCTGAGTAAATCTAGAGTGTCCCAAGGAAGGTGGTTTAAGAAACCTTTGGAATCTCTACATTTCCCCAGTTTTCCTCATGCAGTGTAACCAGCCTGTTTTCATTATTGTAACATGGATTTCCAGTGGGGAGGGGGCTTAGAAGTCATCTTGTTGAATCCCCTCATTCACAAAGATGAAGTTCTGAGAGACAAGTGATCTGCCTGAGGTCGCCCTGATCATAAGTGGTAGAAGTGGGATTTGAACCCAAATCCAGGGCTCTTAGTGTAAAGGGATAATGGGGCTATGGGGAAGACACTGAGTTTGGAGACAGAAAATTGGAATTTGGGTCCCAACACTGTTCTTTCTAGTCATGTAGTCTGGCAGCGAGTTGTTAATCTGCTTCAAAGCTTGAGTTTCCCCATCTGTAAAGTGTTGATATTTTTTGCACCACCCGTCTCACAGTGTTGCAGTGAGATCAGCACAATAGCTCAAGATCAAATGAGATCATAGGATTAAGATAAGGAAAGAAGAACCTCAGAGATCATCTAATCTAGCCACATTTCACAAATGAGGACTCCTGTCTCCAGAAAAGTCAAACAGTCTGCCCCACATCTTCACACAGGTAATACAAGCCCAGATTCAAACCCAGGTCTTTTGACTCCCCATCCAGTGCCCCAGTAACATATGTGAAAGTGTTTTGTGAGAGTAAAAGGCTATAAAAATGCAAATTGTGCTGTAACTAAGGCAAATATTCCCAGAAGGCCCAGATTGTCTGCAGGACACACCTAGGGCCAAATATTGAGATTTCCCACAGTCTGTGCTTGAGGGGACAGGAAGGTACTTCAAACTGAGACTGACTCACTCTATTACAGGTTTTCCCTTTCTGGCAGGAGAAAGGCATGCTCTAAATAACATGGCATCTCCCTCTCTTCCTGGGTTCTTGGCAGACTTTGGAATAGGTCAAGGCAAGTCTCTGCCTGCCTCCTCCCAGGAACCCTGCCACAGAAATAGAACAATCCTTGACTTTCTGAGCCCCAGGAAAATTGCAGCTCCTTCAAACCAAACTGAAACTGGCCATCAACAAAGCACCATTCACAGGCCCATGTTCCCCTACCCCAGAGCATCCTTCCAGGAAAAAGGAGCAGATTAACTCCTGAGCTCTCAGAGGCAGCCTGGCAAGGTCACTCCCAGGGAGTTGAGGCTGAAAGCCTGCCTGTCTGCCCTTAGCCCACACTTCTGACTTCTCTGAGTTTTTTATCATGAATTCTTTCCCAAAACCTAAGTCTGTTGCCTTGGAGGGATAAAAAACAATCAATGTTTCCTTCTCACCATTTGCCTTCATCTTTTTTCTAAATCTGGGAGGGAAAGCTCTCTTCTGGTCATATATTTCTCTGATAACATCCTTCACACCTCTTCTTCTGTGTAAGTCTTCATTCCTAATGTGTCACAGCCTGCTCACATACACTATGAGCTGCTCCCTTTGCCTTTTGGGCAGCACAGTGCCTGATACATAGTGGATGCTTGATATATGTTTGTTGATAGGAAACTGTAGTACTCTATGACTTGTAGCCATCATCAGAACATCATCAGAAGAATGGCATTGTTAAAAAAAAGTACCTTTGCTTCTGGACATTAAAAGTACTCTGTAATTTCCCAAAGAAAATCCTGTCTGTCCTCCTCCTCTTCCATGTTGGGCCCAATTTATTGTCCATTTGTGATGTCTGTCTAAAATACTGTGCTGGTAGATAAACTCTGTATGGTAACCATCCAACTAAATATCATAGACTGATCAATAGACAGTGTTCATCTTCTTGTAGTTTTTGTATGAAGAGTTGTGGGATATCATAGATCTCATTTAGGAGGCTTTGCAATGTGTCCACACATGATGCAGCCAGCACAATGCCATCCACAAATAGAAGTATCTGGATGGCATTGCCATTTACAGAAAAATTCCTCTTCAGCTTAAATTCTGTGCTGTACTGCCTCCATGACAGTGGTAAACACCATTGGTAAGCAAATATCTACCCATTTTGTGTCTCACTTGATTTTAATAATCAAAGGATCATTTAACAAAATTATCACTGTTAACAGTTGCTGTATTTCTATTGCTACATCTTTCATGGTGTTCGGCCTAATTTTGACATATACATGGAAGAGACTATGTACAAGACTATAGGGACACTAAAATTGTAAGTAAAAGTTTGAAGATCAGAAAATTCCAGTCTTAGCAATAACAGCAAAAAAAATGGGACCATTTCAGTTTGAAAATAAACATAGGCTGCAGAAGGTCAGCCTAAGCCCCCCTCCCTCCCACCCCTCACTCAAATCAAGGGATGGGGAAAATAAATCTGACCTGGAATCATGCTAACATGTCAACTAACAGAGGCAGGAATATTGGAAAATGGCTGAATGAACTATAGTAGAGGAATGTAATGGCATATTACTGAGACATAAGAAATGACAAAGGGGGTGTGTTGAGAGACACCTGGGAAGACTTATATGAACTGATGAAGAGTGAAGTGAGAAGAACCAGAAGAGCAATTTATGCAGTAATAACATCATAAAGATGGACAACTTTGAAAGACTTAAGAACTCTGACCAATGAAATGAACAACCATGACTCCTGAGGACCCATGGTGGAACATGTTACCCATCTCCTGACAGGTGTGATTGATGGACTTCAAGATGCATTTTCAGACATGAATTTCTCAAATGTGTGCATTACTTGAATATATATGTTTGTTACAAGGAGTGCATTTTTCTTGTTCTTTTTAATTTGATGGGAAGAGGGGAGCTAGCATAATGTTGCCAAAAAGAAAGAAAAGAGCATCATTGAAGCTATTTTTTAACTCATAGAAGAGAGCCTGAAGGATATTCAGAAGGAAACATGAACAAGACAACTTTGAAAGTTACCTATTGAATTATTTTATATTTTTTTAAAAAAATCAACCTGTATATAACAGAGATTCATGGTTCCACACATAGGACTTTATTAAAATTTGTGTATGAAAGTGTTCACTTGTATGTGTGTTTGTGAAGTTCAAAATAAAAAAGTAAAATGCAAAAAAAGGTAAAAGTAGGAAACAAATGTAGCCACAGTAAAAGGCTAAAATGTTAGGGTGACAGGTTGAGTTATACAAATAGTCAGTTCCAAGATACTCTGTATTTTGCCTCCTTATCCTGTATCAATCAGAATCATCAGATGCATAAAACAGGGGAAACATAAAACAGGGCGAATATGATTCCCAAATCCCAAAACACTAGAAGAAGGAGGTACCACTTGAAACTTGAGAAAAATAAATGTAGGACAGATAAAAGGAATTATTCCAGCATTCAATGGATAGCAAGCCTATGGAACTCACTACCTCTTGTAGATCGGTCTTGGTATATGTTCCCTTTTCTGACACATACTGTTTATGTAACTAAGTAACTTAACCTCAGAGTGCTCTAGGCAACCCTTTCAAGACTATAAGTTGTGGAGAAGGCACTTTGGTAGAAGCCTAAATCAATGAAGTCCCAGGTTTAATTCCTTTCCCTATGTGCTATAGATGTTAATGAGATCTTCCAAAAGTTCAGATCAATTTTCAATATGATATTCCTAAACTTTGATGATGATGTTAAGAAACACAAATATATTCTGTCACAGATATCCATGGCACCTTTGCCAGCAAGACTTGTAGAAGAGATGAATCATAGATCTGATTTGGTAGGACAATTGTTATTATAGAATCACAGAATTTCAGAGTTGAAAGGGATCTTGGTGGCCATCTACTCCAATTCATTTCTGGAAAATAATTTCCTTTATATTATATATGACCAGCCTTTGCTTGAAGACTTCCAACGAGGGGAAATTCACTACCTCCCAAGGTAATCCATTAAACTTTTGGATAGCACTGATAGAAAATTTTTCATGACATTAAGGCCACATTGCAAGTTCTACCCATTGCTATTAGTTCTGCCTTATGGGGCCAAGAAGAACAAGTCTGATTCTGTTTTGCATAGTAGCCGTTCAAATACTTTTAAAAGATCCTCCCTAAGTCTGCTTTTTTCCATGCCAAACATCCCCAGTTCCTTCAAAGTGATATTTAAGAACATCTTATGACTATGCCCAAAGGGCTATACAACTGTGTATATTCTTTGACCCAATAATTCCACTACTAGGTCTGTACCCCAAAGAGATCAAAGGAAAAGGAAAAGGACCTATATGTACAAAAATATTTATAGCAGCTTTTTTGCAGTGGCAAAGAATTAGAAATTGAAGGGATGCCCATCAACTGGGGAATGGTTGAACAAGTTGTAGTATATGATTGTGATGGAATACTATTATGCTATGAGAAATGATGAGCAGGATGATTTGACAAAAACCTGGGAAGACTTAGATGAACTGATGCAAAGTGAAGTGAGCAGAACCAGGAGAACATTGTACGTGGTAACAGCAATACTGCACAATGATCAACTGTGAATGACTTAGTTATTCTCAGCAATACAAAGATCAAAAACAGTTCTGAAGAACTCATGATGAAAGATGCTGTCCACCTCCAGATAAGGAACTGATGGAGTCTGAATGCAAATAGAAGCATACTTTCTTTTTAACTTTTTTTTGTGGGGTTTTTTTTGGTCTGTCTTTTCTTTCACAACATGACTAATATGGAAATATGTTTTGCATGACTGCACATGTATAACATATCAAATTGCTTGCTGTCTCAATCAGGAGGGCAGGGGAGGTAGGGAGGAAGAGAATTTAGAACTAAAGAAATTTTTAAAAGAACGTTAAAATTGTTTTTACATGTAATGGGAAAAAATAAAATGTCTTTTAAAAAAACATCTTATGTTCTTAAATTAACTCTTTACATAGCTTCCAGTCTTCTTTTTGTTTTCGCAAAAGCCCTTCAATATACAGGGAGCTCATCAATGCATGGGATGGTGATGCATTTGCAAATCCTTGCTTGGTGAAGTAAAATTCATCTACTACTCTCTACTATATCTCCTTTTGTTTCCTCAAGCTCAGTTACATTAGGTGGCCCTACTTACCTTCTGTATGCTTCAGTGTCCCTATCTGTTAAATGAGTGTCATCCTTGAGCTCTATTTACACAGAAGGTTTGCCCTTCTTTCACATACCCTTCCCATACCACCCCAATATATACAATTTTAGAGACTGTTCTCACTATATGTGAAAATCTCCAGTATGTGGCAGATTGCCTTTCTTGAAACAGGTCAATTTCCCACCATCCTCAGCAAGGACAAACATAGTCAAAACTTTCACCTCTCTCTGAAGTCTCTGAGTAAGGTCAGAGAATATCTCCAGGGCTTGTGATATATTACCCTTGATTGGATATGCTGGTAGAAATAGGAAATGGCAGCCATCCCTACCTCCTCCAGCATAAAAACTGGGAGAGCATTATTCCCATATTCAAATGGTAGTGGTAGGTAGCAGAGAGGCCAGATTGATGGAATATAAACCATTACTTTTAGACAGTGTCAATGTCAGCAAAGCACTTTGCAGTCTCCCAACAACTCTGTTAAATGAAACAGGTAGGTAGGGAGGTCAGAGAATATCATCCCTGCTTTACAATTGAGGGTTCTCAGATTCATACTTCACGGCTGTGTAAAAGGTGATGGACTAAGGACCTGACCCAGATCTTGGAAGAGTTGGCCAAGGGTGGGGAACCTGCAGCCTCGAGGTTACATGTGGCCTTCTAGGTCCTCAAGGGTGGCCCTTTGATGGAATCCAAACTATTTGTGAAGCTTGGATTCAGTGAAAGGGCCACTTGAGGACCTAGAGGGCCTCACATGACCTTGAGGCTATAGGTTCCTCACCTGTGATCCTCTTCCCATTACTGACATCATTTAATTCCCTGGGCTCAGTTTTGTCAGCTGTAAAATGAGGGAGTTGGAGTAGATGGCTCCTGAGATCCCTTCCATCTCTTGACCTATGACTCCAAGGTTTTTTTCCTGACTCATTGTTCATAATCCCCTCTCAAATCACTAACCTGTTACTCATCCGTCAGTTACAGGATCACAGATTTCAAGCACAAAGGTACCTTAGAAAACTTTTTGATGGCAGAAGTAGATTTATTTTTGTCTTTGTATTGCCAGTTCCTTGCATAGCACTTGCCATTTGGTAGGCACTTGATAAATGCTTGTTGATTGATTGGTTTTATAGATAAGGAAGCTGTGGTCCAGAGAGATGAGATGACTTACCCAGGGTCTCAAGTAAGTGATTGCACTGGGTTTATAACCTAGGTCTTCTCACTCAAAGCTCAGCTGTCTTTCTGCAAATTAAGCTGCTGCCAGGCTCCTTGGGGCATAAAAAGTAAGTCTCCTTCTCCTAGCTGCTCTGCCCAAGAAAGGGAGATAGTCCTTACCAGCCCCCACAACTCACTCAAACTTCTCTTCTTTCAAGAGTTTAGTGCAAAGCATTAAGCACCCTTAGCTAAGCTTTGTAAATAACAAAATGAAAAGACTGAAGCCACATTTTTGCCCTCTGTGTTTCTCTGGGGATTAAGAATGGATCAAAGACACAATAAGCCAGGCCCTTTTCTCAGACAGTCTGACTGCTCTCAGAAGATCTGTTCCATCCTGTCCAGGCTTCCAGAGCCTCAGTGTCAAGTCCTTGAGGAAGCTTGGCTGCCCAAAGACAAGACTCTCCTCATTGTCCTGTATTCCTAGTTCATTCATTTGCCATCTCAAGCTAATGAAACAAGGGATCAGTAATTAACTCCCAGAATCCATTTGGGGAGCATGTAAACAGGTGAACTTCTTGATCCATTTTTTTAATTTATTTTTATTTTTAGTTTACAACAGACGGTTCTACATAATTTTGAGTTCCAGATTTTCTCCCCTCCCTCTCACCTCCCTCCCCAAGACAGCATGGAATCTCATATAACTACCATGAATGACTTCGCATTGAATTAATTTATACACTAGTCAAGTTGCAGAGAAGAATTATGACCCATGGAATGAATAACGAGAAAGAAGAAACAGAACCAAAAAAAAAAAATAAAACAACCCAAAAACATAAACAGAAGAGAAGAGAAAAAGGCGAGCATGAAGTGTGCCTCAATCTGCATTCAAACTTCATAGCTCTTTCTCTGGATGTAGATAGCATTCTCCATCGTGAGTCCTTTGGAGTTGTGCCTGCACCTTGTGTTACTGAGAGGAGTGAAGTCTGTCAGGCTTGGCCCTCACGGAATCCATGTATCTGTGGCTGTGTACAATGTTCTCCTGGCTCTGCTCCGCTCATTCAGCATTATGTCGTGTAGGTTTTTCCAGGTTGTTATGAAGTCCGTTTCATCCCCATTTCTTATGGCACAATAGTATTCCATTACCTTCATATACCACAGCTTGTTCAGCCATTCCCCAATTGATGGGCATCCCTTTGATTTCCAATTCTTGGCTACCACAAAAAGAGCTGCTATAAATATCGTTGTACATATGGGTCCTTTTCCCGCTTGTGTGATTTCTTTGGGATACAACCCTAGAAGTGGTATTGCTGGGTCAAAGGGTATGAACATTTTTATAGCCCTTTGGGCATAGTTCGAAATTGCTCTCCAAAATGGCTGATCATAAAAACTATAACCACTGTGTTATCTCACAGATATGTTTTAGTCCATACAAGCTCCCTATTTATTGAAAAATACCACTCTCCTGTTTCGGTTTTGTCAAAATTTTACTTATCCCTCAACTTGTTGTTATTCAGTCATGTCCAACTCTTTGTGACTCCATTTGAGGTTTTCCTGGCAAAGATACTGGAGTGGTTTGCCATTTCCTTCTCCAACTCATTTGGCAGATAAGGAAACTGAGACAAAGAGGATTAAGCGACTTGCCCAGGGTCCCACAGCTAGTAAGTGTCTGAGGCCAGATTTGAACTCAAGAAGATAAGTTTTCCTGACTCCAGCCCCAGCATTCTATCCACTATGCCACCTGGCTGGGTTCATCCTTCAAGGCCCAGGCTCAAATGTTGCCTCTTCCGTGAAGCCATCTCTGAGACTTCAGTTCTTTGAATTCTCCACAGCACCTTGCTTTTAACTCTTTTATATCTGACTCCATTTTTGTATTAGTTATTTGTATGTGACATAGTGAGATATAGTGAATAGAGAGCTAGCCTCTGAGTCAGGAAGGCCCAAGGTTCAAGTCCAGTCTTTGACAAGTGGTGGCAAATAGTGAGGAGATCCAAAAGAAAGGCTTTATGTGCGGGAGTTGCTGGAAGTAAATAACTGCCAGTGACCCTGGGCTCCCACACCTTGAGCTAAAGTTTAGGGAGGTGGATTCCAGAAGGCTGAAACATATCCTTGCCAAACAAATTTACCAGTTAGACAAGGGAAATATCTAAGGATCCAATACCTCCCTTCCTATGGAATCCACTACAAATTCATGTTACCTAATCTCAGCAGGGCCTTCACTGCTCTACAGCAGTTTCTCTTCTTCCTTTGTTGACCCTCCATTGCGGTCCCGCAGTTACCCCAGACTGTCACTCCATTCCTTAAGGCCACAATGCTTCCCTCAATCCATTCTCTCAGAGGAAAAGGTGTCGTCTTTGTCATCAACCTGGGTCCTGACTCCCATCCCCTATAGTCTCTTCTAGCAATCATTCCATCCTTCTGCCATCTTCAGTCTTTCATCATTTATCAATTGTTTCCTTAATGCCTACAAACATGTAGAAGTAAACCCAATCCTTTAAAAAATGTACAACTTTGTCTGACTCTGCTACCCCTCCAGCAATTACTGTATTTCTCTCTTTCACAACCAAACTTATTTAAAAACTAATTTTAAAAAAAAATCAACAAGAATTTCTTTTCTTTCCTCTTGTTTTGCCCCAAATGAGGGGAAAAAAGAAAAACAAAGCTTTTGTAGCAAAGATGTATAGTCAAGCAAAGCAAATTCCCTATTGGTACTGGCCATACCAAAACTGCATGTCTCATTCTAAATGTGTACTTAATCCACCAACTCTCTCTCAGGGGGTAGGTAGCATTCTCCATCATCAGTCCTCTGTAATCATGATTGATCATTGTACTGATCAGAGTTTAAGTCTTTCAGAAAATTTTACTTTTATGATATTAATGTTATAACAAATTATTCCCCTGGTTCTGTTTATCTCACTCTGCATCAATTTATACAAGTCTTCCCATATTTCTCTGAAACCCATCTTTCTTCATTTATTACAGCACACAGTATTCTATTCCATTCATATAGCATAATCTGTTTAGCCATTACCCAATTCATAGTATTCCCCCACCACTTACTTTCCAATTTTTTTGCCATTACAAAAAGAGCTGCTATAAATGTGTGTGTATGTACACATATATGCACACATACATACATATGTATGTATGTATGTTTATAGCACTAAGCCGGGAGTCAAGAAGACTCATCTTCCTGAGTTCAAATCTGGCCTCAGATACTTACTAGCCGTGTGACTCTGGACAAGTCACTTAACCCTGTTTGCCTCAGTTTCCTCACCTGTAAAATGAACTGGAGAATGAAATGGCAAACCACTCTAGTATCTTTGCTAAGAAAACACCAAATAGGGTCAGGAAGAGTCAGACACAACTGAACAACAGCAAATTCTTTCAATTTATTTTTCTTGTCTTACTGCTTTATCTAGCATTTTTAGCACCAAACCCAACAGTAGTGACAATGGAATCCTTGCTTTACCCGCTGGAAACCAAGAAGTTTATCCTCATTGCTGATGCCAAATTCTTAGAACTCTTAGAACAGTCTATACTTGTCGCTTCTACTTCTTCATCTCCCATCCACTTCCTAACACCTTGCAAAGTAACTTGCAACTCCACCACACTGTGGAAACCACCTTTACCAAGGTTACCAAAAAGCTCTGAATTGTTGGATTCCATTGTTTTATCTCACTTCTCATCCTTCTTGACCTCATCATAGTTTTCAATCTTGTTTATCACTCCCTCCTCCTTTAGACTCTCTATTTCCTTCGGTTCAATGACACTGATCTCTCCTTATTCCCTTCCTACATATCTGAAAGCTCCCTCCTTTTCAGTTTCATTTGAAGTATCATCATCCATCTCTTGGCCCTTTAGTGTAGTGTAGTATAGGTGTTCCCCAGGACACCTTCTCCGTATCTCTCCCTCTCTCTCTCTCTCTCTCTCTCTCTCTCTCTCTCTCTCTCTCTCTCTCTCTCTCTCTATATCTCTCTCTCTTTCTCTCTGTGTGTGTCTCTCTCTGTCTCTTTTTGTCTCTCTGTCTCTGTCTCTCTCTGCTTCTCTGTCTGTCTCTCTGAAATCTCATCAGCTCCCATGTCCAAGTATCATCTCTACACAGATGACTTTCAAATCTATAAATCTGACCCTAAGCCCCCTTCTGAATTTCAGTTCCATGTTGTTAGCTTTATTCTGAATATCTCTCTGCCTGGATGATCCATGGGTATCTCAAACTCAACCTGTATAAGCTGGAAATCAATATCTTCCCCCCAAAACTTCCAACTTTTCCTTATTTCAATTGAGGGTGCCACCCAGGCTCACAGACTAAGAGCTATCCTCAAATCTTCCTTTCTATGACTCTCCATATCCAATCAGTTGCCAAGGTTCATTGATTTTATAGCCATGTTATCTCTCAATTCCATCCTTTTCTCTTCGCTTGCATCCACCACCCTGCCTCCTAAGTGAATCCTTAGCTTCTATTCTCACCCTTCTCCAATTCAACCTCCTAAAAGCTGCCAAAATAATCTTCCTAAGAACCAGGTCTGACTATATCACTCTGATCCAAAACTTTCAATGGTTTCCCATTGCCTATAGGATAAAATGCAAACTTCTTAAAGTGGTCATATAAGACCACTCTTCAATCTAACTCTTTTTATAATGGTGTTGAGCCTTTTCAGACTCTTTGTGACCCCATGTAGGGTTTTCTTGCCAAAGATACTGGAGTGATTTGCCATTTCCTTCTCCAACTCATTTTACAGGTGAGAAAACTGAGGCAAACAGAGTTAAATGACTTGCCCAGGGTCATAAAGCTACCAAATGTCTGAGGTCAGATTTGAACTCAGGAAGATGAGTCTTCCTAACTGCAGGCCCAGAACTCTATCCTCTGTGCCACCTAACTGCTCTTTTTCAATGTAGCTTTCCAGATATGTTTCGTGTCACTCTATGCCTTCTACTTTCCAGACAACTTGCTCTACCACAGGCTGTGTTAAGGCATGTAGATGGTATATATATATATATATATATGACATTAGTAGATCCATGCCTTAACACAGCCTGTACCCCATGCCTGGAATGTCCTCGTTCTTCAATTCTGCTTCTCAGGGTCTCTATCTTTCTACAATGATCAGATTAAGTGTCACCTCTTCTGTGAGGCCCACCTTGGGCCTCTCCGTTGTTAGTGTTCTGTCCTTCTTCCTGTTATCTTGTAGTTGTGTAGGGCATTGACCAGAGCAGCTCCACAGTAGGCTTGATCAGCTTACAGGGAGATGAGTCTTTGTGTTGGGCTTTGTATCTTCCCACAGAGAGTATGAGTATTTAGAGTTGAAAGGGAATTTAATGCCATCCAATTCAATGTTCTCATTTGATAGATGAAGTAAACAAGACCCGAAGAACTTCATTGATTTTCCCAGGTTCATAAAGATAATTGGTGGAAGAGCTGAGTTTCAAACCCATGTCCTCTGACTTTAAATGCAATATTCTTTCTACCCTACCATGTTGCCCACTAATGCCTGCTTAAGGGGACTGAAGACCCATGCTAAAGGCTCAGCAATTTGGAATGAGAAGATTAACTTGGGCTATTAAAGATCAGAGCTATGCCTTCATTCTAGGCCAATAAAAGGGGCCCAACAGACCATTGTCCTCTTTTTCCAAGAAATCTCAAGAATGCTGATTGGAGAGACCTCAGAGCAGATATTGGTTCTGGCTAGGGATGGGGTTCGGGAGGAGGCACACTGGGGAAGGAATGCCTGAACACTGGCTTAGCATCTAGTTGGTTGGTTGTTGTCCTTTGTTCTCAAAGAAGACCAAAATGAAATCACTACGTTAGAGTCAAGTTACAGTGCATCTGACTGTGGCTGATCAGACCAATATGAGCTCAGAGTGCTCTACCATAGGTTGGGTACAAATAGTCAATGTGAACATTTGGGGTGGATTCTCCAAAACTGCACATTTTGTGTTTCTTTTGACCCTCTTCAGTTTCTGCTTTGCTCGTAGAGCACAGCGCCTTCTTTGATGTGGGTATGCCATGCTGGGTAGTCCTTTGCCAGCATCTCCCATGTTACACAATCAATTCCAAAGGTCTTCAGAGAGACCTTGAGAGTGTCCTTGTAATGCTTCTTCTGACCATCATGTGAACACTTGTCTTGTGTGAGTTCTCCTGACATGCATAGCATCTAACCCTCTCCTCAAGGACAGCTCAACCATCCTCTACCCCAGACCCAGATATTGCAGCTTCTCAGCAGTAAGAGCAATAGTGAAATAGCCATAACTCCTGGACCTCTAGTTCCTGGACCAAGCCACAGAGAAGTAGTCATAGAGGCACATGCACATAGACTCAGCCAAATGGTGCAGGAGAAGGAGGCATATCGCTATGAGATTAAAGTTCAGCAACCAAATTTCCTGGATAGAATATGGGGAGATTTCTCAGATAATCTCTAGTTCCTGGAGCATTTTTTAAATGCTCAGCCTTCTTAAGGACAAAAAGATCACATATGTGGTTTCAAAACTGAAGGAAGATGAAGGAACTAAAAGCATGATATAGGAAAGCAAAAAAAAATGGACTTTGCCTTCTGCTTCTACCATGAGTTCTCAAGCTGTGAAACTCCTATGAGGAGAGTATTGCTTCCTTAACAATCCCAAGTTTGTTTCCTTCTGGGAGGAGTGCCAAGCCCTTTGTATAGTCCCATAAGGCTGAGGGGCCTCTATGGGCTCCTGGGGAAAGGAGTAAACCATGCCAGGGACTGCCTCTTTATTTACCCAAAATTCATTTCGTTTCTGACAGGGTCAAAATCACAGAGTGATACTATGGGCCTGGAGAACTAGATGGGTGTCTGCAGAGAAAATAGGACTCATCGAAAGAAGGAAGAATGGTTATATCAACTATTTATTGGCTACTGTGAATTCTTTATGTATTTTACATTCTCCCTGTGGAGTGAAACAATTGGTACCAGATATCTACTGTTACCCTGAGTGTTTAGCGTCCTAGGCTGTATTCTGATGTCCTCAGAGGGAGCTGAATGGGGGCAAAATGAGTCAAAGAAATCAGGAGAAAGAAGGACTAAGGCTCAATTCCATAGTAGTTACCAAACAGGACCATAAGACCTTTTATAAGTCTTAACATTTTCGCCTTTGAATTATTATTGTACAGGGTGTTCCTAATGTCTGGGCACACAGGCAAAAGTGCATATTATCAAGAAATGAAATAAATGAAATTTTCAACATTTTATTTAATTGGAATATTAACAAATAACATCTTCAATATGATTTCCATCATTTGTGATGCAAAAGTTGATGCCCTTTGCAAGATTCACGTGAACTCAATGCAGTAACTCCACATTGCCATCAATTTTAGCAATTCACTCTTTATGTGTTCAATCAAGTGTGTTGCATCTGTGATTTTCATTGAGTACACCTTCTCCTTTAGCATACCCCAGAAAAGGAGTCTTCAGTGAAATGGTTAATGAGATGTTAATGAGATTTCCTATGTATCCAGACTTTAAGGACACCCTGTATTTCCCTTTATATACATGTGCATCTAGACAATGCATATATGAACATATACGTTCATATTTATGTGTTTGTACATATATACTGTATCTATATGTGTACTTATCTATGTGTATTTGATTTTTACTTGTATACACAGGTATACAAACATATACATATACACAGATATGTATGTATATGTATGTATATGTGTATATGTCACCTATATACATATATGTATATATTTGTGTATATATGTGTATGTATTTTTTGCTTGTATACACAGGTTCACAAACATATACAAATATACATATATGTATGTGCATATCACATACATACTTATGCATAAATGTATGTATACACATATATACATGTATGTGTGTATGTGTTTATATGAGGCAGCTAGGTGGTGCAGTGAATAAAGTGGAGGCCTAGAGTCAGGAAGACTCGTTTTCTTGAGTTCAAATCTGGACACTGACACTTTCTGTGTGACCCTGGGGAAGTCACTTAACTTTGCCTCCATTTCCTCATCTTAAAATGAGCTGGAGAAGGAAATGACAAACCACTCCAGTATCTTTGCCAAGAAAACCCCAAATGAGGTCACAAAGAATTGGACAAAACTGAAAAATGACTGAACAACAAAAATGTGTGTGAGTGTATGTGTGTGTACACACACACACATGCACACATTGCTACATATCTACATACATACATCTATACACACATACAGACATACATAGTTATAGCTATCTACCCTCATCACATAAACTAGTAGGCCTAAAACCCCAATGTTAGGTGCTATTTTTGCAGAGCAGGAATGGAATATAGCTGATATTTGTAAAAAGAAAACCAGTAGGGGGCAACAGTGAGCCAGGTCTAGGGTTTGCTGGGCCCTGGAAGATGTGGTCTCTAGACTGTAGGAGTTCTGGGGCCCAGCACTTAAATACTTCTGGAATGAATGAATTGGAGATAAAACTATCTGATTTGGCCATTTGGCATTTGAGCAAGAGATTTCCATTTTCTCTAACAGTGAAAAATATGACTCCCTCAATCAATGTGTGTTGTACTTGGGAGTTAGAGTGAAGGCAAGGGTCCATGAAAGTGTTAATAACATGGGGATCTAAGTCCAGCCTACATCTCCCTTTGGTACAGTGTTTTTAGTGCCAAATAAAAATGTGAATCAGTCTAAAAACTCTGGTTATTCCCATTTATGGTCCGTCAGCAAAGTAAAATCCTGTTTATCCCAATGTAAGTAGACCATCCATTGGCATGCATGGCCTCTCAGTAAGGAATGATGTTGGATGCTGTTTTAAAAAAGGAATGTTTTAAAGTCATACAATTAACATTCTTGTGCTCAAACCTAGGACCATCAGTCAGCGGAAGGAAGACACCACTAATACTCAGAAGAAAAGGCCGAGTGAAATATACCAAGTGTGAAAAGCAGTTTAAGTAAAACAGAGCGCAAGTCAACAGCTCTGCGGTGTAAAGGAAAATAGCCTGGATCTGGGGCAGGAGGAACAACTCTGGCACCTTCCTACCTGTGTGGCTTTGGCCAAGCCATTTAATCCCTCTAGGTTTGTTTCTTTTCCTGTAAAATAAAAGGTTCAGATTAGATGATATCTTTAAATCCTATGATCCTATCAGAAAATGGACCAGGCTTATTCAAGAGCGTGGTCTCTGTGATGAAACCCCCTATCTAAAAGGACTTGGAGTTGACATGCGTTTAATGCACAATATTTAGCAATTTGGTGTATCTTTTGCACAAATGTTGTGTTTCTGAGATGGTTGCCATGCTAACTTTGTTACTGATTTGAAGTAAGCCATCATAGCATTCTTGATACAGATTCTGCGAGTCTGTGGCACACTTCCTTTCCTGTTCACCTTTGCAAAGCCTGAAAGGTCAAAGGGACATTTCTAAAGCCAAGATACAGTGGATCAAAGAAAATCACACAATAAGCAAAACTTCTACTTGGAGGGGCTGGTTCTGTAAATTCTGATAAGTCCAAGGAGGTGTTTAGAAGTTGAACCACCTGCAGGGGATTTATTTGTTTTAAGCCCTGAAGCACCATCAGAGCCTGTAGAGCCAGGCTATAACCCTAGAAAGGGTTGAGAGTTTTGTTGGGGTTTTTTAACCTAGGGTTGGCAGTTTAAAGGATTATATCGAGCAATGAGTAGTGATTTGACATGAGAAAGCTCTTAATTTTTACCTAAGTGTTTGGATTTAATTGCATCTTATTGTATAAAGCAATCTTTTCGGAGTTATTAAACAAATACTAGTGATGCAGGGACCAGTTAATTTTCTATGTTGCTATTTTAATACTCAAGCAATTAGTAAATAAGCATCTATTAGATACCTACTATGTGCCAGGCACTGTGTTAGGTGCTGGAGATACAAAGACAATAATGAAATAGCCCCTGCCCTCAAGGAGCTTACGCTCTATAGGGGGAGACCTCAGGTATAACAGGTAAAATATATGTACACATAAGTATATACAAAATTTATATGAAATAAATATAAGATAATGAAGGAAAGGAGCATTAGCGGCTGGGTTAATCAAGAAAGGTCTTCTATAAGAGGTGGCATTAGAACCGATCTTTGAATGTGAGATGATACAATGAAGAGTTAAGTTGAAGTATGTTGCAGACATAGGGAACAGCTTGTTCAAAGGCATGGATGTGGGAAATAGAGGGCCTTGAGTATGAGTGAGTTTGGTCAGATTGTAGAGTGCATTAAGTGGAATTTTATATAAGTAGGATGGAAAGGTAGGTGGGAGCCGGTTGTAAAGGGTTTTAAATGCCCAACAGAGAATTTGTATTTGATTCAAGAGTTAAGAGAGGACCACTAGAAAATGTTAAATGGGGTTATAATACAGAGTAGTGCTTCAGGAATATCACTTTGGAAGCTGAGTGAAAGATGAATTGAAGAAGCAAGTCTTGATGCAAGACAATTAGGAAGCTATTGTAATAACCCAGGAGAGTTGTAATAAAAGCCTGGACTATGTTGGTGACCCAAATAAGGGGCATGGAAGTGAGAGATGTTGTGAAGGTAAAATCAATTCCCAAGATTTGACAAATTGATTTGATATTTGGGAGGAAGAGGAAAAGTGAAAATCCAAGGATAACCCCAAATTTACAAACCTGATTGGGAAGTTGGAATAAGGATGGATTTAGGGGAAAAGATGCTAAGTTCTGCTTTGGATATGCTTAATTTTGAGCTACCCTTAAGAGGCATCTGACTCAAAATGTCCAATAAGCAGTTAGTAATGTGAGATTGGGGCTTAGGAAAGAAATATATCAGAGCTCAATATATAGATCTGGGAGTAATCTGAGGGGACATGACCTCCAAAGAAGTCACACAAAAAGAAAGAATGTAGGGGGGGAAAAGCAGAGAGACCAAAGTAGAACTTTAGAATATACACAGTAATAGGGTATCATATAGACAATGTTCCAGCCAAGGAGATAGAAGGAGTGGTCAGACCATTGGGAAGAGAACCAAGAGAGCAATGTTACAAAAACCCAAAGGTGAGAGGGTATTGAAGAAAAGAAGGTAGTCAACAGTGTCAGATGTTACAGAAAAGTCAAGAAGGATGAGAAGTAAGAAAAGGCTATTCGATTTGGAAAATTAAGAGCAACTTCAGTTGGCTGATGATATTAAGAATTATTTCATGTTAAAAAGAAGAAGAGTAAGAGGAAGAAGAAGAAGAAGAAGAAGAAGAAGAAGAAGAAGAAGAAGAAGAAGAAGAAGAAGAAGAAGAAGAAGAAGGAGAAGAAGAAGGAGAAGAAGGAGAAGAAGAAGGAGAAGAAGGAGACGAAGCAGAAGAAGAAGAAGAAGAAGAAGAAGAAGAAGAAGAAGAAGAAGAAGAAGAAGAAGAAGAAGAAGAAGGAGAAGAAGACGAAGAAGAAGAAGAAGAAAAATGGTTTGTGTACTAATCTCAATCCATTAGGTTAGGTTATAGGCCTGAGAAAGGTCTAGTTAACTGAGCAGTGTTACTGCGCCCTCCAAGGTCATCCAAATCCTTGACATTGTACTAATAACTCACGTGTCCATAGTGCTTTAAGAGTCACAAAGCATTTTCCTTGCAAAAACTTTGTGATATAGGTGGTACAAGGACTATCATTCCAAATGATGAAACGGAGGCTCAAGGAGTTTGAAGGACTCTGTCTTAGTTACATACTTTGTGTCAGAGCCAAGATTCAAACTCGGCTTCCTGACTCCAACCACAGTATCCTTTCTTCTCTCAGCAGCCTTTGCCTCTGCACCTGCCACAGAGGAGGAGAGCCTCCTATCCTCCCTGAGAAGCCATTCCACCACTCCAGGGACCCTCTCCAGACTCCTAAAACTCCACTACAGTTGCCTTGTCCACTTTCCAACTATAGATATCTGTCTAATTCCCTAGGACAACTCCACCCCAAAGACAAACCCCAATGGAAAATGGTAACCTACCTGAACTCATTCCCATCCCTACATACCCTCTCCATTCCCTGGCTTACATTTTTTTCAAACCCTACTCTCTGTCCACCATTTACCACTTCCTTACTCCCATTGTCCTCTACCCAATTCCTACATCTCACTCTAGATCTCCTCGCTACTTCCACTGTGCCCTCTTGGATGCCTGTTCCATAAGTAGTAAAAGAGCTTTCACCATAAATGTTTTCCTTTCTCGCTCTCCATCTTCTTATATTCACTGATACCCTAGCCATCCTTTCCAAGATTGTTTGCATTTTCACTTTCAACCAACTGTTCATAGTGGGGGCATTGAAAGGATACTCCTTGTTTCCCACCACTCCACTTCTACAACTGTCACTCAGTGAACTTTCTTCCTTTGAAGTTTATCTTTTCCATATTTATCACCTAATCAAGGTTCTGGTGGCTATTGTCCCAACCTCCAAGACCTTTCTTCCTTCCTTCCTCAATGAATTTAATGCCTGGCTCAGTCTTTCTTTTCTCCCCAACTCCTGCCCTCATTCAAGAGGAATTCAATTTATACACAGAGATGGTCACACTCTTGATCTTGCCATTACCCACAAGTGTTCCATTGCTATGTTTATAATCTGAAATTATATGTAATATATATATCACATATACATATATAGTATATGATATATATATATATATAAAATCTGAAATTCCTTTATCTGATCATAGTCTGTTGTCATGTCACCCTTCCCTCAGCCTTGCAACCCTCAATCCTGATCTTCATTTTCACTGTGACCCCCAATCCCTCCGTCATCCAGTTCTTTCCCAGGCTATCACTCCTGTACTAACGACACTCTCTACCCTTCCCTGTCTTAACCTCTGGGCGAATTAGTTCAACACTACATTTTCCTCTTCCTTCAGGTCCCTTGTCCCTTTAGAGGCAGCTAGGTGCCAGATAGAGTACTCGACCTGGAGTCAGGAAGACCTGAGCCCAAATATGGCTTTAGACACTAATTATTTCTGTGACCCTGGGCAAGTCACGTAACCTGTCTGACTCAGTTTCCTCAACTATAAAATAGGGATAATAATAATTCCTACCTCCCAGGTTTATTATGAGTCTCAAATGAGATAATACTTGTAAAATGCTTAGCACAGTGTCCGGCACAGAGCAGGTGCTTAAGAAATGCTTGTTTCCTTTCTTCTGTCTCTTATTCTATCAAAAATCTTGCCTTGCCAAGCCTCAGACTTGTATTACTCACACCATTTGCTACTTTCACTCCTACTAACCTGCTGTTGTATGCAGCTGGAGAAAAAGTTTAAAACCACAATGACTTTGTCCACAACAAAATTTATGTTATATAATCTCAACTAGGGCAACTGAACTGCAGAAAGAGTATCCTTTTACACCTCATTAATTGATGCTACTCAACACAACTGCTTTTTATCCCTTTTCAAATCTCCCATGGCTCTCTGTTCTACCCCCCCCACACTTAGCTGAGAACTTTGCCTCAAATTTCACTGAAAAAGTTGAGGACATTTGCCAAGAGCTCCCTCTTCCCCCTCCTCCTCATCTTACATCACTGAGATGCCTTTCACCACTCTCTCCTTTATTCTCTCTCACATGAAGAGGTGGCCCTTCTCCTTGCCAAGGCAACTCCCCCTGCAAATACAAGTGATCCCATTCTATACTATCTTCTCCAGCAGATTGCCCCTTCAATCACCCCCACTCTCACTTATCTGTAATCTCTCGCTGTCTACTGGTGGGTTCCCTACTGCCTACAAATATATCCAGGTATTCCTCAACCTCAAAAAACCCTCACTTGATCCACCCAACCCCACTGTCATCCTACACATTTCCTCCCTTTTGCAGCTAAAATCTTTAAGAAGTTTGACTACAAAAGTGCCTCTTACTCTCTTCTTAAGTCTCTACAGTCTGGCTTGCAACTTCATCATTCAACCAAAATAGCTCTCCCAAAGTTAGCAATGATCTTTTAATTGCCAAATCTAATGACTTCTTCCCACTCCTCATCCTTCTTAACCTCTCTGAATACTTTCATGCTGTTGATCTCCCTCTTTTCCTTTATACTTTCTTCTTTCTAGGTTGTTGTGCTGTTGTGTACTCTCCTGGTTCTCTTTCTGCCTCTCTAACTTCTCCTCCTCAGTCACCTTGGCTGGATTTTCATCCATGTTGCACCCAGTAACAATAAGTGCCCTCAAGGCTCTGTCCTGGGCCCTTTTTACTTCTCCCTCTATAATACAGGGTGTTCCTAAAGTCTGGACACATAAGCGAAAATGCATATTTTCAAGAAATAAAATAAATGAAACTTTCAACAACATTTTATTTAATTGGAATATTAACAAATAACATCTTCAATATGATTTCCATGCAAGATTCACATGAACTTGATGCAATAACTCCCCATTTCCTATGTGTCCAGACTTTAGTAACACCCTGTATATCATCTGGTGATTTCAAGTCCCATGGATTCAATAATCTCTATGCAGATTATTTTCAGGTCTATTTGTCCAGCTCTAACCTTTCTCCTCACCTCCGGTCTCGCATCTCTAACTGCTTATTGGACATCTCAATCTGGATTTCTCATAAACATCTTAAACTCAGCACATCCAAAACTGAATTCACCTTTTTCCCCAGACCCTCTCTTTTTCTTGACTTCCCTATTCCCATCAAGGATACTTAATAGTCAACAAGGCTTGCAAAGTAGGTGTCATTCTCAGCTCCTCACTCTCTCTCACCCTGACATATCCAATCTATAGCCAAGCCCTGTCGTTTCTACCATTGTAACCTCTCTCATATATGCCCCCTTATCTCCTCTGACACTGCCACCACCTTGGAGCCCTCCTCACTGCATGCCTGGACTATTGTAATAGCTGGTTAATGTGCCTGCCTCAAGTCTCTTCACACTCCAGTCCATCCTCCAGTTAACTGTCAAACTGATCTTCCTTAAATGCAGATCTGACCGTGTCACCCTTCTCTCTCTGCATTCAAGAAACTCCAGAGGCTCACTATTACCTCCAGCATTAAATATAAAATCTTCTGTTTGGCTGTAAAAGCCTTCATAACCTGGGGCCCTCCTACCTTCCTGGTATACTCTGTATACTATATGATTCAGGGATGCCCGCCTCCTTCCATTCCTTGCAGCAAACATTCCATCTCTCAGCTTCAGGTATTATTGCTGGCTGTCCTCCACAAAGACAAGGCAGGAATTTGTTTTGCTTGATTATACATGTTTATATCAGGTTTTGTTTTGCTTGCTTTCTCAGTGAGGTGAGGGAGGGTACATGGAGGTAGGAGGGAGAAAACAGGATTTAAAATAAATGTGTAAACAAATAAATAAATGCCTGATAACTTGTTCTCTCCTATACAATGCTTCCTAGCCAGTGGGAATAATTTGGATCTAGCCTCCAAAACTCAAACCTACAAAATAAAGGCAAACATCATAGGCTCTTTAAAAGGATTTATAAATCTTAGCTCATTCTGCAATGATCTGTCTCATGCCAGACTGATTCTCATCAGTTTCTTTTTTTTTTGTTCTTTTTCTAGTATTGGATCTGTGATTCTGTCAGTGTAGGTGATGAATTGCTTTACAAGGATGGTCTTAAGGAATTGCCTAGGGCCCTGACAACCTAAAGAAAATGACTTGCTTAGGATGACACAGTCAGAAGTAGGACTTGAATGCAGGTCTTCCTGAGTGTGAGGGCAGCTCTCTAGCTATTATGACATGCTACTTCTAGAGCCTTTTAAGTTTGCTAAAACTCTTAAATGGGCAGCTAGATGGGGTAGTGAATAGAGTGTCAGGCTTGGAGCCAGGAAGACTCCTCTTCCTGAGTTCAAATCTGGCCTCAGACGCTTACTAGCTATGTGACCTTAAGTAAGTCACTTAACCCCAGTTGCCTCATTTTCTACATCTGTAAAATGAGCTGGAGAGGGAAATGGCAAAGCAGTCCAGTATCTTTGCCAAGAAAACCCCAAAGGGGGTCATGAAGAGTCACACACAACTGAATGACAACAGCACTCTTAAACAAAAGATATCATCTCTAACTTTGAGTTTCTAATATTCAATTTTAACTATGAGTTTCTTGCTTATGATCTAGTTCTCCCTTTACCAAGGGTCAGTTCCAATGGTTTATCAGGTTGAGAAGCTGACCTTGCTTTCTTAGAGACATTGCCAAAAGAACATAATTTCCAGCAAATTTCACCATGCTGGAAAGACTTCCAGTGCAAGTGCCATCATGGACATCATGGCATCTATCATCCAAGAGCCAGCCTAGCTAACCTTGGAGAAACTCAGCACTAGAGTTTACATCCCCATGTCTTATTAGCCACGGTAATTCATGAAGAAGAAGGGAAAGTGAATATTTCCTAGAATTCCAGCACTGAATGAAATCTGAGAGCACTAGACCTACAGCACGGTACAATAATAAAAGTGCTAAATTTGGAATCAAAGGACCAGGGTTCAAGTGCTGACTCTGTCACCTATTGACTAGGCAAGTTGCTTGACCTCTCTGGGTCTGTTTCTACATTTGGAAAATGTTGGAGTTGGCTAGATAACCTGAGATACCTTTCACTTCTAATTCTATTATGTTACACCATCTAGCCAATCCTTCTACCTGATTCATGAGTCTTATGCTATCCTCCAACAAGTGGTTTTCCCAGCTCCTATTCTTCACCATAGTAAGTTAAAATCTGACTCCCTGGAACTTCTACCCATTATTCCAACTTCTTTCTTTTGGAGGTTCACAGAACAAGTCCAGTCCTATAGATCCTCCATTTTTCTTCCAAGAGCTGAGAAATGGAGAATATTTCTTCCTGCAGTGAAGTACTATAGAGCGAACTTCGACCATTAGAGTCTTCCTTTTCTAACCAGCTAAAGTTAAAAACCTTACATAAGCAGAATTTAATTTAATCCATATAACTATGTGGTATCCTCATTACCAGAATTATTATTAACAATAATAACAAGCATTTATGTAGTGCTTTAAGATTTGAAAAGCACTTTGCAAATGTTATCTCAATTTTATCCTAGTAACCTTGGAAAGTAAATGCTATTATTATCCTTTTTATAGAAACTTGGGCATACAGCAGTGAAGTGACTTGCCCATAGCTGCACAGCTACTTAAGTATCTGGGGTCAGATTTGAACTCAAATCTTCCTAACTCTATGTACAGTGGTTTATCCATTGTGTCACCTAGCTGCTTCAGAGTTGGAATCACCACCAAAGATGTCTAATCTAAACTATACTTAAAGAAGGAGGGAAGGAATAAGCATTTATTAAGCACCTACTATATGCCAGGCACCACACTAAGTGCTCTACAAAAATGTTATCTCCCTTCACAGTATCCCTGACAAATTGTCGTGCAGGGTCTGCTCACAGACCCCTCCTCCACCCCAAGATCTGGTCAACCCACTACCCTCAAAGCAGCCCATTTCATTTTTGTACAACTTTAGCTGCTAGGAAGTTTTTTGCTGACACCCATTTGAAACCTGCCTCTGTAACTCCTACCCATTGCTCCTAGTTCTGGACTTCAGGGTGAAGCAGAACAATTCTAAACCCATTTCCATACATGCTGATGAAAAGTTTGTTGTTATTCAGTTGTGTCCAGTCACATCCAAAGCTTCATGACCTCATTTTAAGTTTTCTTGGCAAAGGTACTAGAGTGGTTTACCATTTCCTTCTCCAGCTCATTTGACAGATGAAAAAAATGAGGCACATGAAGTTAAGTGACTTGCCCAGGATCACACAGGTAGTAGGTGTTTGAAGCCAGACTGGAACTCAGGAAAAGGATTCTTCCTGCCTCCAAGCCTCACACTCTATCTAGCTCCTCAGGGCTCTTCTAGGAACATACTACTGCCCCAGGAGGTCCTCTAAAAAGGAATCCCTGAAGCAGAGGGCGCCAGAGGATGAAAAAGGGGGAAGAGGACACATCCATCGCACTGCAGGGAACAGGAGGGAAAAGCTCAAGGGTAGATTTACAGCATGAAGACTCAGATCAGTTACAGGTTCTGGGTAGAACCAATTAGACCCCATTTCTCTATAGACTTCATGCTTCAGCTCTTATGGTCACATAGACCATGTTGTGCGCCACTGGTCCAGCCCTGCCAGAAAACCTTTCTATGAAAAAACATTTATTAAATACTGTGAATATCAGGGGCAGCTAGGTGGCGCAATGGGGGCAGCTAGGTGGGGCAGTCAGTAGAGCACCGGCCCTGGAGTCAGGAGGACCTGAGTTCAAATCCGGCCTCAGACACTTGACACATGTACCAGCTGTGTGACCTTGGGCAAGTCACTTAACCCCAATTGCCCTGCCAAAAAGCAAAAAAAAAAAAAATACTGTGAATATGATTCATATGTTCCCAGCTGTACACATTTGCTCATACTATTCCCTTGTACCTGGAATGACTTTCCTCCCTTTTCTGACTTCTGAGATTTTGTCCATCCTTTGAGATCCAGATCAAATACATCTCTTCCATGAAGCCATTAATGATCTCACAAGCTAGCAGTAAAAACTCTTGTCTCTGAACTTGTTATATTTTACTTGTACTTCTCATGCACTTTTCATGTTTTAATTTGTGTGTACATTTCCTCTCCTCTACAAAACTGTAAGCTCTTAAACAGACAGAAAGACAGGCAAAGAGATAGACAGACAGATGGATGGACGGACAGACAGAAGGATGGACAGACGGATGGATGGATGGATAGATGGAGACAGCTAGGTGGTGCAGTGGATGCAGCACAAGACCTACAGTCAGGAAGGTCTGAGATCAAATTCTACCTCAAACATTGACTATGTGACCTTGGAGAAGTCACTTAACCTCATTCTGCTTCAGTTTTCCCAACTGTAAAATGAGGTTAATAGTAGCACCTCCTTCCCAAGGTTGTTGTGAGGATTCAATGAGATATGATATGTAAAACATTTTGCAAACTTTAAAGTGCCATGTAAATGTTAGCTATCATAGTTATCTAAAAAGACCATCAGTTAGCATTTGCAATGGGCCAGGTGCCGTTCTAAGTGCTGGAGATCTGAGCAAGCGGGACAGTCTCTGCCTTTAAGAACTCACACGCTAACAAAAGAAAACAAAACATTAAAAGAAAGCAGAGAAAGTTCGAGGCACACATGAGGCATCACGGCATGGAGAGGCTTGGAAGTGATGAGCAGGTCTGGCTCCAGGTACCTATCATCTGTCATAGTCCAGCATCCCAGGTTCAGCTTCCAAAGTTCTGATGAGAGGGAATAAGGATGATGGCTAGATTGCGAAGTTCGTTGTGCGGTGATGGCTGGGGACTGTATCACAGAATCATCAACCCTCAGAGGCGATATGTACCTGAACAATAAATAGTCTTTCCAACATACCTTACAAGCGGTCCTTAAATGCTTTGTTTTAACCCACTGCCTCTCCAGACAGACCATCCTGTGTTTAGGCAGCAACAAGGGAGGAGTTTACCCGGCAGGACACCTAAATTTTTTCCTCTTCTATCTCTTCAAACTCTTTATAACTTCCATCCACTCTTCTGGGGTCTGCCTTTTGGGGCCAAATGGAACAACTCTTCTACAGGACAGTCCTTTCAGGTTCTGGAAGGACAGCAATAATGGGCCCTTTAAATCTTTTCTGCAACAGGCTATTCCCAGTACCTTCAAATGATCCTCACAGGACAGAGTTAAGGTGCTTCACCATCATAATTACCTTCCTCTGGATATTATCCAACTTATCAAAGTCCTTCCCAAAATGTGGCTCCCAGAAGAGAACCCAATACTCCAGATGTTGCCTGACCGCGGTGGAAAGGTCTGCAGTTGGACTGCCATCTCTCATACCCAAATTCGGTGTCTTTCTTAGCACAGGCCAGGATTGACAGGGTTGTTTAGGAAGATCAAATGAGATCACGCAGGCACTTTGCAAACCCTAAAGTATTATGTTTAGCTATTGTATTATTAATATCATTATCGTTGTCATCACTGTTGAGGGCAGCTAGGTGGTAGAATGGATAGAGTTCCAGGCCTGGAGCCAGGAAGACTCATCTTCCCAAGTTCAAATCTTGCCTCAGATACTTATTAGCTGTGTGACCCTGAGCACATCACTTAACCCTGTTTGCCTCAGTTTTCTCATCTGTAAAATGAGCTGGAGAAGGAAATGGCAAACCACTCCAGTATCTTTGCCACAAAAACCCCAAATGGGGTCACAAAGAGTCAGACACGACTGAAAAAAAGACTGAACAACAACACTGTTGACTTCCACATCACATTTCAAAAGGCGAATTTTCTGACATTTACAAATTCTGGGGGTGTCTTCTTTTTGAGGCCTGCATCTCCAGCACACAAGGAAATATACTATCGGTGTCAAGCTCAAATAGAAAGGGGACCACTAATCTGTACATAAGGATTCCTGTGGGCCTTATATTGACTTAGTTTTAAAATGTAATGTTATGAACTAAGTGTTGTAAACTAAAAATTTAAAAATCTAATTAAAAAATAAACTATATTATTTGTGTTTTATTTTATTTTCGTTTATTTTGTTAACTATTTTTCAATTTCATTTTAATCTACTTCAGGCTACGTGGGGAATGTTTGGAACCATTACAACACGTCATTCTTGACTTGAATACAGACTTTTATTGCATACCTTCAAGAGATAGGGTTGGAAGGGACCTTCGAGGCTATGTAGACCAACCTGAACCTGACACACCTGACAAAATCTATCCAAAGAAGGGATTTGCCTTGTAAGTGGTAGAGCCAGAGCTTGAACTGGTCTTCAGGAAGGCTAGGGCTCTGTCCATGACTCCTCTGTTCAGCTCTCCTCCCACTCCTCCCTCCCCCCAACTCCCTCATACTCCCACCCCAGGCCCACTGCTGGATCTCAGCTTGCTCCATGGAGCTCGGGAGTTGTTCAATAAATACTTTGTTTAGATGAATCTTTTTTGAAGACGCGGCTACTGACTGTTTTCATCCCTGTGTATGATGGTGTTGACGACACAGTTGCCCTCTCCATAATGCCTTCTGGGGCACGCCCACCTTTGCTTTGGAGCTGTGCTCTGAGAGTCCACGGCTCTTTGTACGTTTTGTTTTTGCCTCCTGGGTGGCACGTTGTTGTTGTAGTTGAGTCATTTCAGTCGTGACCCCATTTGAGGTTTTCTTGGCCAGGCGCCCCTGAGCTGAGCTGTAACTCATTACTCATCGCAGAACCCTACTTTACCCTTTTTCTAACCCTGGGCCTGCACCTAGACTACTGTGCCTGATGCTGAGAAATAGGGACTAATAGGCTATACCTACATCTCAATTCATGGAGGTCAGGAACTACAAGTCAAATCAAATGTTCCTTTTCCTCTTCCTCCCCTACTGTGCCCCAATCTGGCAGGTAGGTGGAGCAGTAGGTAGAGTGGTGGGCTTGAAGACCTGAATTCAAATGTGACCTCAGACTCCTACTAGCTGTGTGACTCTGGGAAAACCACTGAGCTTCTGTCTGCCTCAGTTTCCCCAACTGTAAAATGGGAATAATACCAGCACTTACCTCACAGGGTTGTTGTGAAGATCAAATGAGATGGTATTTTACAAATTTTTAGCACTGTCTGGCGCATCACAGGTAATATACAAATGTGTATGCCACTCTGCCGCTCTGTCTGGAGTATCTCAGAACCAAAGGGTTTAAGCCACAAACAGCACCTCGTCTCCCTCAGCAATGTCCCCATGAAGCCGGGAGGATTTTCCCCATTTTATAAGTACAGAGAAACCAAGGTCCAGAAAGCTCTGGCTGTTATTCCTACAGCATATCAGTGAAGGAGGAGGGAATCTCACCCAGGACTAACTTTGATGATCTTTGATTAGCTATTATCATTACCCTAGCGTTCTATTGTACCTTCTACAGCCACCATCCTATCATTAACAAACTGCGATGTGTATTAGACCTGTGCTTCCCTACCTGTTGGAAATAACTGTGTCTACGTATACACACATATTATACATACATATGTGTAATCATACATATATATATATCCATAGTATTTCATTTTCTATGTTGATATTCTGCCACCACCCCATCCCACAGAAGATAAACAATTTGAAGGCAGAGCTCATTTCGTTTTTGTCTTTGTAACCCAAGTGTTAAGCGCAGCACCTGGCACATAATAAGCACTTAATAAACACTTACCAAATTAAACTAAATTACGTTTGAATCTGGGTATTACGCTTTAGGAAAGTTATTATCCCCAGAAAAGCAGCCATCATAGTAAAGAGTCTGGAACCCATGCCATTCAAGGTTCCATTCAAGAAACTGGCAGTGCTTAGCCTAAATAAGAAAAAGGGGCGTGGGAATACAAGGAAGGAAATGAGAGCCCTTCCGATACTCAAAGGTTTGTCAAGTGGAAAAGGGGTTATATCTGCTCAGTTTGGCCCCAGAGGGCTGAACCTAGAGCAATGGAAAGGAGCTGGAAAGAGACAGGTTTCAGTTTGATGTCAGGCGATGTTCTCATATCTATAGACAATTGAAGCCAGTAGATCTTCTCTGGGTATGAGATAGCCACTGAGGTATTTTCTAGCTCTAACATTCTGTGATCCTGTATTTGCCAACATCTCCCCTACTCACCCACTCTGCAGCCCTCTTTTCTCAACCGGGTTTCATTGAATTTGGCCGTGTGTCCCCTTTGTGGAGATGTCTGTTACCAGGCTCAGTGAAGGCAATGTAGGAGACCAAGATTTCACAAAAAGCCTAGTACTTACAGTTACTGTAAAACTCTCACTTTCAGCCTCCCGACTAAAAATTCCTGGCTGATTTGTATGGGTGTTGTTCATAATGAGAATGAAACTGAACTCAGGCTAAATGGGCAAACTGGCTTGTCAGATATATCACTACATATCCCTTCTCTATCCAGGCGCATGGGACAGGACAAACTTTGCTGAGGAAGCATCCACAGGCAGCTTCATACAGAGCATTCCAAAAGGTGGTGGCAGCCTTTGTCCAGAATTTTTACAACCTTTGAGACGGCCAATCTACCCCATCAACTTGACCTTTCTGTGGTCACTAAGAGCAGGGCCTCCCAGAGCTAGCCAGTGCCCCCATAAAACTTAAATGTTCCTGTCCTGAGATTGTCCTCAGAGATACAACATGCAAATATTCAGGCCGTATCGCTACAGAACAGGAATTTAGGTAGGAAAAGAACCCTGCCTGTGCAGTCAGAGAAGGGGGCCAGGCTTCCAAAACCACCTGCAGGTGATGGAGTCACCCTAGGATAGATCCTCCTGCAGAGAGGAGAGGACTGGGAGGGAGCTTGGTGGGGGAGAGATCCATGAGTGAAGAGTGGGCCTCAACTCCCATTGGTATGTCCTATCCTCGGCCTGGACTTTCCCTCCTCATCTGTAGCAGTGGCTACAAATTCCTAGACCAGATTGGTGACTAGAAAACTGGTTTCAACCCAGATGAGGATGTTTTAAGGGGATGACTGCCATCAGTTTTCATTGATATCTACAGTAATTTGCACACAAAGCCCAGCATTTCATCTGATCAATTTACGCGTTTGGATTTTTCATCCTATATCCTAGGCCATGGAGAGAGACAGATTTAGAATCAGAGGACCAGCACTCAGATTCTGGGTCTGCAGCTCACAACCTGTGTGTCTTTGGTAAAGTTACTTCCCTTCCCTGCTGTCACTTTTCTCCTTCATAAAATGAGAAAGTCGGACCAGAGCAGCGGTTCTTGATCTTATTTGCGTCACAGACCCCACTCTGCTGTAGTAAAGCCTATGGATCTCTTCTCAGAATAATAGTTTTAAATGCCTGAAGTGAACTATATAGTATTGCAAAGGAAACAAACTATAATGAAATAAAGGTGTAATTTTTGTTGCTGTTGTTGTTCAGTTTGGCTCTTTGTGACTCCATTTGGGGTTTTCTTGGCAAAGATGCTGGAGGGCTTTGCCATTTCCTTCTCCAATTCATTTTACACATAAGGAAACTGAGGCAAACAGAGTTAAGTGACTTGCCCAGGCTCACACAGCTAGTAAGTGTCTGAGGCCAGATTTGAAGTCAGGAAGAGTAGTCTTCCTGACTGCAGGCCCAACACTCTACCCCTGTAACCCCCACAGGTGCTTAAATTTTTTTAACCATCCAAGTTTACAGAACCCCTGAAATCTATCCAAAGAATTCTTGGGGTCCATGGACACCAGGTTAAGGACCCCTGGAGTAAATCATCTCAAAGATTCCTTCTTGCTCTAAATCCTCTGACCTTGGATGAGAAACAGGTGTTCCTTTGGATGCAAATAGGCAGTACTAACTCTAATGACTCATTTCTCATGTGATATTCTCCCCTCAACCCTGTCCCTGGACTCCCATGCCCTTATTCCCTTGATTGCACTTATAGGATCATCGATTTAGAGCAGGGAGTTTTCTTAGTAGTCATCTGGTCCAACCCCTTTCATTCAATAAATGAAAAAACTGAGTCCCCAAATCTTGTAGGTTATTAAGTGGAAGAGAGTCAGGATTTGGACCCAGCTCCTCTATGTCAAATCTAATATTCTTTTTATTATACCAAGGGGTAATAAGCAGGGAATTCATATTATATGCATCAGGCACTGTGCTAAGCACTGATCCTCATAGCAATCCTAGGAGGGAGGTGCTATTATTATTCTCTTTTTACAGTTGAGGAAACTGAGGTAAACACAGAGTAAGTGACTTGCACGGGGTCATGCAACTAGTAAGTGTCTAAGGCTGGACTTGAACTCAGATCTTTCTGACTCCAAATATACTGTCCTATCCACTGTGCTGCCTGGCTGCCTTAACTGCCCTATCTAGGTGCCTCTATGGGTACTGGAATTCTGGGCATGGCTAGAATGGGCCTCAATTCCATTCCTCCCACTGATTATTTTGAAGAGACTGTAATTCCATGCCACAGAAGAGTTGCTCTGGAACCCTGTCAAATACATGACCCTTCCAGTGCATCCAAGTGAGTGATTGTGGATGGATGGGTTGCCATGCTCTCAAAAATGTAAAATGCTCAGGAGAGGGCAGAGACGCAAATCTACACACAGCCTAAAGTGGATCTGCCCTGATAGAGGCAGCTCAGGGTCGCTGCTTCACCATGGAATGTGCCAAGCCAGATAAGGAGGCAAATAACTGGCACCTTGTAGGGTAGAGCAAAGGTGTCCGGTTACCATGCCAGTAAGTGGCATAGCAGGAGTCTCTCTCCCTCCCTGGGGCCTCCACCTGTCAGAACAGGAGGGCACTGAGCCTGCCTGCTTTGAGGATGAATCAAGCCCCCAGATCTGGAGCCCCTCAGCCTTCCATGTCTCATTATGGAGCAAGCTAAGCACCCATGTTATTCTAGAGACCAGCTAGGGCACAATTCCAGTGACCCAAGAAACTGTAAACTGAGAAATTAAGTGAATGCCACATGTACAACCTTATGAGAAGGTCAAATCAAACAATGGTTCACCTCCTCCCCTCCATCTCGTGCAAGCCTACCAGCCTTTCAAGGCTGTACTCAAGTTTTGCCTCCTACATGAAGCCTTCCCAGACTAATCCACCCTCAACGAATAGCAACATACAATTAATAGGAACTAGAACTCTCTCTCCTCATCTCTGCCTCCTTATTTTCCTGGCTTCTTTCAAGTGCCAGCTAAAATCCAACATTCTATAAGAAGCTTTTTCCAATTAAAGAACTTATATGTCCTAAAATATTTATAGCAGCTTTTTTTGTGGTGGCTAGGAACTGACAATTGTAGGATGCCCATCAGTTGGGGAGTGGCTGAATAAGTTATGGTATATGGTTGCGATGGAACACTACTGTGTCATAAGAAGGGATGAGCTCAATGATCTTAGAAAAACATGGAAAGACTTGCACGAAACAACGAAGAGCAAAATGAGCAGAACCAAGAGAACAATGCTTACAATAACAACAATATTGTTTTAAGTTGCTGGTGCCTCAGCCTCAGATACTTATTAGCTGTGTGACCCTTGGCAAATCACTTAATCTCTATCTGCCTCAGTTCCTCAACTGTAAAATCAGATAATAATAGCACTTATCTTACAGGGTTGTTGTGAGGCTCAAAAGAGACAGGTGGAATTAAAACTTTGCAGCCTCAGTTTACTAAGTGCTTGTTGTGTTAGTGCTTTGCAAGTATTATTAAGTGGAAGAGAGTCAGGATTTGGACCCAGCTCCTCTACGTCAAATCTAATATTCTTTCTACTATACCAGCGGGTAATAAGCAGGGAATTTATATTATATTCATCTGGCACTGTGCTAAGCACTGATCCTCATAACAATCCTTAGTAAAACTAAGCACTTAGTCAATGCTTAACACCTTCTCTTCTCTCCCCTTTCTCCTCTACTGGCCATCTCCACTTTATCTTTTATATATCTCGTTTGTACATAGCTGTTTACAACCATCTCCCCCTCTTAGACTTTAATTATCTTGAAATCAGGAACTGTCTTTTACCTTTCTTTGTATCCCTAGCACTTAGCACAGTGTTTGGCACACCATAGGTGCTTGATAAATGCTTGTTAACTGCCTGATGGATATAGAGAACTCTAGGGTAAGGGCACTCCCCCTACCTATTCAAGTTGGCACCTTCTTGTCTTATGGAGTTGCCTAGAGCACCAAGAGATTAAGTGACTTGCCCAGAGTCACAGGCCGTTGTGTGCCAGAGGCAGATGTTGAAACTAGGTGGTCTGGGTTGGAAGGCCAGCTCTCCAGTCCACTCTGCCAAAGTGCCTTTCACACAGCTGTTAAGCATCAGGCACTGTACTAAGCACTGAAGATCATAGAATAGTAAGAACTACAAAGCGAGAAGGGAATTTGAAGAGTATTTAGTCAAACCTGATTTTACAGGTAAGACTCCAAGAAGTTAATGACTTACCCAAGGTTACACTGATAGAGGAAAGAAGATTTGAACCCAGGTCTCTTGATTTCTAATCCCTTTCTCTTATCCACAGAGAGTATCTCTAATATTATAGAGCTTAGAATGAATTATAAGGAGCACACGATGAGTTCACAAAATAGAATATGATACGAAGTGTGAAAGGAAAGAGGCAAAGTGGTCTAGGAAAATCTGAGAAAGTTTCCCTTGTCCTCTCCCTTCTCTGAATATCATTTGTTCTCTGGCAGGATTCTTCCCACTTAACAATGGATTAGAAAATATTGTCTTATAGATCTTCCTCCCTCTGCCAAACTCTTAAGGTCTTGCAGGCAAAAAACACACCTTGCCTCTCTTGTACCCCTCTCTTAGAACTTGTCAGTCAGTCATCAACAAGCATTTATTCATTGCCTCCTATGTGCTGGACAAAGTCCTGTGCTAAGTGCTGGGGACACAAACAAAGGCAAAAGATAGTCCCTGCCCGCAGAAACACCGAGTCTAATGGAGGAGACATTGATTAACTGGTCCCCTGAACCTGCTATTGCAAAATCAGATTTTCAAATTTCAATCTCAAGTTAGAACAAATGGTATCTGGGGTAGCTCCAAAGACCTGAGACGCTAGAAAGATGATTAAGAATGGGTGGAGGGTTCAGTGACATTCAGGAACTGCCTACTCTCCCTTTGACCAAAATGTCAACAAGTTTGGGGCTGCATTTATATACAACACTCCCCCTTGGGGGAAAAAGTCAGATTCTAAAGTAATCTAAGAGTACAAAGTATTTGGTTTTTTCACCTTAACTTTTTCTCATACCACGTGTCTCTCAAAAAAGCCAAGACATAAGACACTACCTGGTTATCTCACAGAAGAGCACTTCCTATAAGGAGGTAGGGGAAGTGGGGGAGGAATCACAATCTTTCTCTATCCCCTCCCTAGCAGGACCTAGCAGGAAAGGACTGGCTGTAAAGTTTTAATTCCACCTGTCAGTTACATCTCAAATTAAAACCATTTGCATATTTGCTAGAGGGCTTTAAAATTCACAAATTCACGTACTATAACTTGAAAGCCAAAAAATAAACCAAAGCAAGACCGGACTAGTTCCCAGAAGACCTAACTGAACTTTACGAGAATGCCCGCCAATGGTTAAGGTTCTTCCCCCTCCCCTCACCCACACAGGAGGCTGCTGTGCCGCTGTCCAGCTCTGATTATGGAGGCTGTTGGCAGCCCCAGCTTAGGCTCTTTATGTTGTCATTCGCTATTACGTCTTTGCCCAGAGAATGAGGTGGTGGAATTTCTAAGGCTTATCTTTATGCTGCCCTCTGTAACCCTAAACAGTGGAGAAACATCTTCTAAGAGGAAGAGGACAGACCAAGGAGTGCTAGGGCTGACAGTGAGACCTGGCAGGGGTCTCAGTATTGGAAACCATCAGTTCTTGTGTTTCTCCACACCATGAACTGAGTGCTGTATCTAGGCAGGAATGAGTCAGAAGCATTCCCGAGAGATTCTGCAGAAAGATACTCTAATCATTTCATCCCAGGTCTCAGGCCAGCTGGGAGGATGACTGACGATGGAGGGTGAGATAGGAAGGCAGCCTCAGGGCTCAATATCTGCCTTTTTAAAAGAAATCACCCTAAAATGTGTGCTGCTGTATCTGGATCAACAGCCCTGGGGGGGTGGGGCAAGGAGTGGGAGAGAGTGAGCCTTTGAGAGGGAGCCTGGAGGTACACCAAGGCCATTGTCCAGGGGCAAAGGGCAGCCCTGTAAATACTACAGGAACAACCTGTCCCTTTAGTGTGTTGCCTAATGTGGTGCCTTGGGCAAGGTCTCCTTATCTTTCTCCAAGCTCCAGGAAGATTTAAGGCTTCTTCCCAGACTAGACTTGAGACATACAAGAGAATGTGGGGTCAGCTCTCCTCTCCCTTCTTGCTTCAAACCACAAACTGGATAAAAGTCAAAGTCGTGCCAAAAGTCCTTCTTGAGACTAGATCAGAAGTTCCCCAAGGGTACGGACTGTGTCTTATTTATCTTTGTATCTACCCCTGAAAAGCACTTTGGAGTAGGGAAAACCTGGGTTCAAGTCCTGTTACTGACACATGCTGGCTGTGTGACCCTGAATAAGCCACTTAACCTCTGAGTTAGCTCTGAGAAGTGCTCTATGTACCTCTTCTAAGATTCCAGGTACAGAGAAGGTGCTGACCTCCATTGCTAGAGGGAGTTTTCTCTTCCAGATGTTCCCTGTACCAATAAAATCACATATCCAGTCTCTATTCCTATCCCATTTATCCTCATGCCACTTAGTGTAGTGCACTGTACATGATAGATGCTTAATGAATGCATAATAGGTGCTTAATAAATGCATAATGAGTGAATGAAAGTATGCAAGACCCTCTTCTTAATATTCTTTAACCACAAGTCTGGGATTCCCCAAGATAGGGATTCTTAACTCCCAAAGGATCTACAGATAAGTATCAAGGAGTCTTTAAACTTAAAACTTTAATATTTTGATAATGGGTTTCAATAAAATTGCTTTTCTCTCTATATAAACCCTATTTTGTTATATGTATTTTAAAACTTTATTTTGAGGAGGGCTTCACCAGACTGCCAAAGGGGTCTGTCTATAGCATACACAAAAAGGGTGAGGAACTCCTGCTGTAGGTATTCTAGGACAAAATTAAAACTTCCATATTCATCATTTAAAGCCTTATGATCTAGTGCTAACCTATCTTTCTAGACTGATTTCATATTACTCAACATTCCAGCCAAACTAGGCTTTCGGGCTATTCCCTGTATGTGCCATTCCATATCTCACCTTTCTCTGTACTTGGCACATGGTAAGTGCTTATTAATGTCTCAGTGACTTGACTCTGCATCTTTGCCCAAGCTATTTCCCCATCCTTGGACCACTCTCTGTTTTTGTTTCCTTTGTTCTCAGCATCCAAAGCACTGCCTGACCATGGCAGACATTTAGTAAAAGCTTGCTGATTGAATTGCCTATTGAATATGAATTAGCTACACAATTGTTTATGAATACAAGATTTAATTTGGGTTTTTTTTGTTGTTGTTTAATGATATACTAGGGTATCACCCAGAGTGAAAGGGAAATATGTAGCGACAACTTGTTCAAAAGCAAGAAGAGCATAATCTAGAATGCTCACAAAAGTCAGAGGCAAGCAATAGAGGAAGGGCTCAGGGTCTAGAGGGCATGAATATCTCTCTAAGCAAGATACCCCCCGACTGGTATCTGAGTAGCAGGCTGTCAAAGGGGTGCACTAAAACTCATCTAGATGACTCAGGGGATGCCTGGGCAAGACTTCAGGGTCTGGCTTCCAAGAGGGCCAAGAAGTAAGAAGGAGAAAGGAATGATGGAGAGAAGGAAAAGATTCGAGTTCAGAAATTCTAGCTTCTCACATTCCCTCTGCTCTTGATTTGTTAATGTTTTTATATCCATTGAGGGTGTAAAACCATTAAGGAATAAATTCCAGACTAGTATTTCCTAACCTTTTTTTTTTGTTTGTTTCTTATCATCAAAAATGTTGTGGGTCTCCATATGTTACTAGTGAAACTATTAGCCTCCATTCATTGAGAAAGTACACGATGACGAAATGAGAACATCTGATGTGCATATGGATTCACAGACCACCTGAAAAAACTCTACAGGACCCCCCTCCAGGGGTCCTCAGCCCCCAGGCTGATAAGTATTGCTCTAAACAGCTTGTCATCTGGGAAGAATTCACCAATTAACATTACTGCTACCCGCAGCTTTAGCTTAGACTTTTGGAACTGGGAGGACCTCAAAAAAATAATTTAGTCTGGCCCATTTCTTTTACATATCAGGAAACTGAGTCCCATAGAGGTGAACTGAGTTGTCCAAGGGCAGCTAAGTGGCACAGCACTGCCCAATCCGGAGTCAGGAAGACTCCTCCTCTTGAGGTCAAATCTGGCTTCAGACTCTTATTGACTGTGTGACCCTGAGCAAGTTCTCTTTTAGATTCCTTTTGTGTTGTCTTCCCCCATTAGACTACAAGCTGCTTGAGAGCAGGAACTGTCTTTCTTTTTCATATTTGTATTCTCAGTGCTTAGAACCACATCTGGCAATTAATCAGAACCAACCCTGTTTGCCTCAGTTTCTTCATCTGTAGAATGAGCCAGAGAAGGAAATGTCGAACAGCTCCAATATCTCTGACAAGAAAACCCCAAATGGGGTCACAAAGAGTCGAGTAAGACTGAAAAATGACTGAATAAAAACAAGTTGCCCAAAGCACACAGCAAATCAGTGACAGTTGGCACTGAAATCCATGTCTCCTGATTCCCAGTCCTGAGCTCTCTCCACCATGCCACGATCAAGCTGACTGCGAGTGTTTATTTTGGAGAGGGTGGCACAGTTCATGTAAATGCTCCATCAGGAAGTGGTCTCCTGTGAGAACCATCAAATGCCAAGTCCTATTGCCTACGGTTGTCAATGTGGGCCTTGTGTGCCTGCAAGTTCATGCAGATGAGGAACCCCTGATGCCCAGACCCACCTGCAGAACAACAAGTTCCTCTGCCCCAATGTGTTTCCAAGAGATACTTGAGAAAGACAGTGTTTCTATCCTGGCCTGCAGTGCTGCTCAGTCTCCCTGTTTTCAACATCCTGTGCAAGAAAAACAAAGCCTCACAATCCCAGGGTGTAGGTGGAGGGAACTGAACAGTCATAAATGTCATAAAGACAGAGTTGGCCTCCAGCAAAATTGGGAAGCACAGAAAGCTCATCTTCAAACCATTGCCTCTCTTCCCCACTCTACATGCCCCCACCTAAGCCCCTAAGGGCTCTCTAACTACCACCTTTGGCATCCCACATGGGTCTTGTCTTCCAGGAGCAGCTCCTCAAATCCTCTCCCTCTATCAAAACTGCTCACCCTATGTCCTCCTCTTTCAGAGCCCAGATCTTTACCTTCTAAACTAATATGCTAATCAGCTAATAACCAGCTTATCAGTTTAGATGCTTTTTCAAATATGCTCATCTAATAAATTAATCAGAGCCAATGAGCACCATGCTGTTAAAAGCACCTCTCCTTAGGCACAAGAACGTTTTAATGGGAACCTCTAGAAACAAAACATTGATCCAAGGAGCAACCATAATGATGGAAATCTCATGTAGGGGAGGGGGTGCGGTATCCTTCATATAACATCTGTACATTCATTAGGTGGCTGAAGAAACTTCCTCCCCCTGCCAATTCAATGATTGTCCCAAGCATCTCATACATTTCAAGGAGCCCAAGAAAAGCCTCATCCATGCCCTGTAGTTGGGAAGCCTTTGGTGAGTATGTACATGCCATGCTGAGAATCAGCTCATCATTTAACCCAGTAAAAAGGACCAGAAAGTAATCCTGCCCCAAGTCACAAAGGCCAGCTATCTCCTCATTTCCCACTTGGCTACCTTTCTTTTAACCTCTCTGTCATACCAGGTAACTTCTCTTCTCTTTTCGATTCCTTTTGTGTTGTCTTCCCCCGTTAGACTATAAGCTTCTTGAGAGCAGGAATGGTCTTTCTTTTTCACATTTGTATTCTCAGTGCTTAGAACCATGTCTGGCATATAGTAGGAGCTTAACAAATGTTTATTGACTGACTAACAGGTAGCAAATGGCAGATTTGGCATGTGAGCCCAGGTAGGTCTTCTGATTCAAGGTCCCAAATTTTCTGCTATCCTTACTGGCATCCTAAAGACTTGAAGAACAAATACATCAGCATACTTTTAGGCACTCATTTCAAAAATTAAAAGGTGAAAAGCACAAATCATAATGAATCACAAAATATTAGAACTGGAAGAGACCTTAGGCCCAAGGACCCCCAACTATTTTTGGTCCCCATATCCCTTGGCTTTCATTAAATCATCCCCACACTCCCTATTCAATATGAAAGGAAATAGGTTCTAGAGTTACCATGCATATTCACATACAAAATAAAATAGACATTAATAAATTTTTCACTAAAAAAACTTTATTCAGTATATAACAACATTTTTAATTAAATATTTATCAGAACATAGTCACATAAATCAGTGACACCCTTGATTCTTTTTCTGATCAGTACACAACTTGATTAGTAGTATAGAGAGGCAGCCTCAGTGCCAGAAATACCTGAATTTTTAAGTCCTGCCTCTTGTCCATGCTGGGTGGCTGACCTTGGTCAAGTCATTTAACCTCAGTGCTCAAGGCAACTCTGTAAGACTCTTAAGTTGCCAAGCAGGTGCCAGCCAACATTAGTAGGGAGAACATTTCTTCATTCCAGGATTTCCCTGCAGTAATGAAATCATAACCCTCGTCTATATCCCTTTAGTTTTTGAAAGAGATCCCTGAATATCACTTTCCAGAGTGTTTCTTGCTTTAGATCTGATTAAGAATAAAACTCTACAGAGATAAGTTGTCACTTTCATTACTACTCCCATTTTGGGAATATGTCAGTGGATATATATAGCTATTTTTCAAATATTCCCCTCATCTCCTAGATGAGGCATACTCCAGTTTGGGAAACCCTATCTTAATAAACTTGATAGTCAGTGAAATACAAAGGAAGAGACAGTGGATTTAAGAGCTGGCTCTGCTACTATATGACTCTGTGATATGGGTCAAGCTACTTAACCTTTCTAGGCCAGTTTCCTTATCTTTAAAATGAGGAAGTAGAATTAGATAAGATTTAAAGTTCCTTTCCAGGGTAGCTAGGTGCCACAGTGGCTAGAGTCCCCAGCCTGGAGTCAGGAAGACTCAACTTAGTGAGTTCAGATCTGGCCTCCAACACTTAGTGTGAACCTGGGCAAGTCCTTTGACCCTGTTTGCCTCAGTTTCCTCATCTATAAAATGAGCTGGGGAAAGAAATGGCAAACTACTCCAATATTTTTGCCAAGAAAACCCCAAATGGGATCACAAAGAGTTAGCCATGACTGAAACAACTGAACAACAAAATCCTTTCTATCTCTGATTCTCTCATTTACAGAATGGAAATTGAGTCCTGAAGTGGTTAACAGGTGTTAAAGAAAATATAACATTTCTAAGGAATACAGAAAAATATGAGTCTATTTGCCTTCTCTTAGCAACAACAACCAAACAAAGGACTAATGGTATTAATTGGTTTGGCTAGCTCGAAGAGACACCCATCCTCACCCCCACACCACTCTGCCATGTCCAAAAGAAGGTTCTGTGAGAAATTTGGGCTCTTGACTGGGCCTCAGTGTTGAGTTTGGTTTGGTTTGTGTTCCTCATATTTCCCTTTGTCCCCCTGGCTTACAGGCTCCCACGAGTCCTGCTTCTGTACCACTCTTGCCAGTGACAGGTGTTAATGTGGAAGTCGGTGTCAGGGCTAACTAAGACCCTCTTTCAGCATCCACTGATCCCACACCTCAAGTTAGGATTCTGTTCACAAAAAGTACCAGGAAAGGAGCAGGAACCCATTTACTGTCCCTCCAGATCCCAATCAAATGTGGATAATAGCACTTTACTAAAACTTACTTTCCAAATCCATTGTTTTAAATTCCACAAAGAAACTTTGAGACATGATGGCCTAGGGTGGCGAAATTCATGTGAAAGTTTGTACAAGGCAAAAACATGTGAAGCATCTCCTCTGGATTCAGAACTTTCCAAAAAAGTTGGTATTCATTCACTTTCTTTATTTTCAAATCTGTCCCATCACCTCAGCAAGGGGAATATTCTTGCTTAATCATTTAATTAATTGATTAATACTTAAATTTAATTTCTTTAAATATATACACATATACATTATTAATAAATTTTAAAAATCTAATTTAATTAATTAATACTTAATACTTAAAGCAGCTGCTCCAAAGTTGGTTGGGCATTTTTAGACATGCCAGCTCGTAAGGGGACTTTATTGTACCTGAGCCCAGCCCAGGCAGAAGCTTATTTATTGCCAATGGCTTCTATGAAAGGAGTTTCACTCTTCCTTTGGCTGTACCTTCCCACATCTTACTGCTATTGTTTAAACCTGTTTTTTCTTGATGCAGCCACACTGGAAATTGATGCTCACCAAATTGCATGTGACAATGCAATTTAAGAATGAATTGCTAAACACCTACCGTGGCTACAGGCTGTGCTAAGCTGGGGGAATTTCCACAGTTAGATAAGATATGGTGTCTGCTTTCCTTGAGACCAGGAGGACATAGTGTCTGTCTTCATTGAGCTAGGAAAGGGATAAAGCAAATTCAAAATGGCAACCATACAAAACCATGTAAAATAAATGTATTAGAAAAGTGCAAACAAATTGCTTTGAGGTTTTGGGGGGTGGGGGCAAGCGGAAACTATGACAAACTGGGGAAAAAGAATTGGATCTGGTTTTTAAAAGAGTGGCAGAATTTAACAACAGTATTCCAGGCATTGACAATAACATAGGAAAAGACACGGAGCCAGGAAAGTGTGGAGTGTGTAGGGGGAACAATGATGAGACCTATTTGGCTAAAACATAGAAGGTAGAGTCACGCCACATTGTTAGATGACTTTCTGATGGGCAGGTTGAGAAATCTGAACTTTATTTAGTAGGCAATATGGAGCCATTGAAGAGTCTAGGACAGGTGGTGTAACATCATTGGCTCTATGTGTCAATTCAACAAATATTTCATTAAGTACATACTATATGAAAGGCATGAATCAGGTAGTAGGGATTTCAGTCAGTTGTTTTTTCAGTAGTAACTGACTCTGAGATTTTCTTGGCAAAGATACTGGAATGGTTTGCCATTTCCTTCTCCAGCTCATTTTATAGATGAGGAAACTGAGGCAAACAGGGTTAAGTGACTTGCCCAGGGTCACATAACTTGTAGGTGTCTGAGGCCAGATTTGAACTCAGGAAGATGAGACTTCCTGACTCCAAGCCCAGCCCTCTAACCATTGTACCATCTAGCCACCCCATCCAATGGGTATACAAACAGAAAAAGTGAGACAAGACCTTCCCTCAAGAAGTAAACAGCAAGTATAGACAAATTAAAATGAAGTTCAGTAGGGAAAATGCTGTTAATTGGGGGTGGAGGTAAGCAAGAGATGGAGCCTGGATTGTGTCTAGGGATGACCAGTGGGGCCTTCCAGACCATGGGGTACAAATTGTGGAAAGGCATAGAAGTAAAAAATAAAATATCCTATCCAAGGACAAATCAGCAGGCCAGTTTGATTGGAATGGAGAGTGTATAAAGAAGAGTAATCTAAAAGAAGACTGGAAAAGTTAGGGAAAGATAAGAAGGCCAAATTAGCTTCAAAAGCCAAGCCAATGATTTTGTATTTTATGTAGACCTAGACACATTAGGAAGCCATTGAATATTTCTGCCATGGTCAGCTTAGCAGCTCTGTGGAGGACATATTGGGAAAAAAAAGAGACACTTGTGACAGGGAGATCAATTGGGAGCCTATCACAGTAGTTCTCATGAGCCTGATCAGGGGCTACGGGAATGGAGAAGAGATGGACTTGAGGTACTGTGGTGGTAGGATCAGTAAGCCTTGGTAACCTATAGGATGTGGGGATTGAGGGAGAGAATGAGCTAGGGATGACTCCTAGGTTCTGAACCTGGATAACGAGAAGAAAGGTGGTGCTATTAATAGAAATGGAGCACATTAGAGGAGAGATGAATTTGGAAGGAAAGTATAATGAGTCCCATTTGGTATATAAAGAAGATACAGAAGATGTTTGACAGATGCGCCAGGAAGGGAGTGAAGAGAACAGTCTTGAGAAGATCTATTTGAAAGACTATTGTGATAGTGAGGCTAGCTAGTGATGAGGACCTACACTAAGATGGAGCCTGGGAGAACAGAGAAGCAGCAGAATGATTTGAGAAGCAGCTGTAGAACCAAAGAGACCTGACAGCTGATTAGATATGAAAGGTTGTGCTGAGTGAGCAGCGCAGCGCAGCCAGGAGAACACTGTACACAACCACAGATATATGGATTCCGTGAGGACCAACCCTGACATACTTTGCTCTTCTCAGTAATGTAAGGTGCAAGGACAACTCCAGGGGACTCACGATAGAGAATGCTATATTCATCCAGAGAAAGAACTGTGAAGTTTGAATACAGATTGAGGCGCACTACATGCTCGCCTTTTTTCTTCTCTTTTGTTTTTGTTTTTGGGTTTTTTTTTATTTTGGGGGGGTTCTGTCTCTTCTTTCTCATGATTCATTCCATTGGTCATAATTCTTCTCCACAACTTGACTAGTATATAAATTAATTCAATGCGAAGTTATACATGGTAGTTATATGAGATTCCATGCCGTCTTGGGGAGGGAGTGGGGAGAGAGGGGAGAAAATCTGGAACTCAAAATCATGTAGAACCGTGTGTGGTAAACTAAAAAGAAAGAAAGAAAGAAAGAAAGAAAGAAAGAAAGAAAGAAAGAAAGAAAGAAAGAAAGAAAGAAAGAAAGAAAGAAAGAAAGAAAGAAAAGATATGAAAGGTTGGGGAGGAGAGAGTCTATGATAATCTCAAGGGGTGAATGGTGGTGCCATTGAAAATAACAGTGAACCATTAGAACATTATTATGGCTCAGCCTTCATTTCCCTGGATCACATAACCCTAGCAAAAACCTGTAAATAGCTAATACAGCTTCTGGGATAGCAGTTTTGTTGCACCTTCCTCCCAAAAGCTTCGGTCTATAATTATCATCCAAGGAATTAGACAAGACGAATATTGACAGGACACGTCCCAGCACACTTCACATGTTGGCCAATAGAGGGCAGAGGAAAGGCATTTGAGAGAGAAACATGGTGGAGAGACACAATCAGAAGAACAGTGGTCCTGAGCTCAGAGGCTCAGACAAGTCACTTTGCCTCCTTGGGACTCAGTTTCCTTATTTGTAAAATGAAGGGATTCAGAATAGATGGCTTCTGAGGCTCCATCCAGTTCTAGATCTATGGTTTGATGATCTCATGATCTAGGCATTGACACTAACTGTCACCTGGACAGTTAGATGCTGCAGTAGATAGAGCATCAGGCCAGGAGTAAGGAAGACCTTAGTTCCAATCTGGTCCTTACTAGCTGTTTGACCCTGGGCAAGTCACTTAACACTGTTTGCCAGTTTCCTCATCTCTAAAATGAGCTGGAGAAGGAATTGGCAAACCACTCCTGTATCTTTGCCAAGAAAACCCCAAATGGGGTTACAACTGAAAAGTGACTGAACATTTCAACTCCAGCATCCTGTGAGTCCATCAGCTGAGCAACTTAGGTGGGAAGAAAGGTACCAGCCCAACGCATCCATCAGGGCCTCAGATCTGTCACTTGACCTCTGAGGAGCTCAGTATCCTCATCTGTAAAACTACTGTTCAGCTCAGTGACTGCTAAGGACCCTCCCAGCTCTTAATCAACAGTCCTACAAGCTGTATTACTATGGAGCCTGGCCTCAATTTTGAAGTCTAACTTTGCCCACACCTCCCTCTCTGTCACCACCCAACCTTGTTAAGACCTCATGTAGCACCTTAGACTTGAAATTTAAATGATCATGTTCTGGTAATTTAAGCCCCTTGAAAAACACATCTGGATACTGGAGAATCCTGGGGCTGTGGAAATTATGCTCCAGAGCAAACATGTGGCTTCCAAGGAGCATTTCTAGTCTTCAGGCCTGCTATTCACAACCTTCCTACACCTGCCACATCCTCAGATCTTGAACTGACAGCAAGGAGAGGTCTAGGTAGCAAGAGACCCAACAGTCCTGTCCCTCCACAGGCAAGGGGCAGGAATGGAGGCTTCTCAGCTGAAGAAAGAAATTCCCTGGAATTCCCTTGCCAGTGCACATTTACCTCACTTTCCGTGATTGCTTTTCTCTGAAGAAATAACAATACAATCTCATTCTTAAAACGGCAGGCCCAGGATATTAATGCTTTCCTTGGAGTTTTGCCAGGCTCTGCAAACAGCAACCCTGAAGTACTGCCTTTACAGAGTTGGCTCCGATTTACCCAGATTAAATATTGACAATAGCTCTGCCTGCCTTATCTTAATTCAAGAGGAAAATTTGGTCTCCTGGACAGACCTCTAGTGCTGGCTGAATCTGTCCTTAGAAATGTGTACAGACCTCGCTCCAGCTTGCCATCTGAGCTAAAGTAGTTACATTTAAAAACAAAATCCAAAACAATTTCTCCTAGGATGATAGTTTGTGAATTTTTTGAACTCCGTAGCTGAGTTTGCCGTGGTGACTAGGCTGTCCCGGAGTAACTGGAAGGAATGTCAACTGGAGAACTTAATAAATCACACATTAACGTTCAACCTGCAGGCGATTATTTGGGAATGGGGGGTGGGGGTTGGGGAGAGGAGTAGGGAGTGGTGGCCTAGGGAAGGGGGCTTACCAAAGTTTCCTGTTGCCTGAGGGAGCCTGGTCCAGGCCTGGTCCAGCTCAGCCTGCAGGAAAGCTTTCCTTGGGTCTAGAAGAAGACCCTTCTAGGGCAAGGGGAGCAGGACCATCTTGAGGCAACTCTGGAAAATGAGCAAAATTTGTCTCTGGTACCTACTCTCCCCTTTCAATATTCCTCGAAGTTCCTACTCTTCTTCCCATACTCTACATCCTTCACACACTCACACTCACGTACACAAGTGCCCACTCAATGACCTTTATCTGCACCTCTGCCCAGAATTCAACCCCACTGAAGTATTCTACCTCGGGCTTGCCTTCCCATGGCAAAGTTCCATGATTTAGACCTTCTCTTTACCCTCCCTCTTCCCAACAAAGCTTAGCCTTCTTGGGTTCCATTCCTCAGAGCCTAGCCTTCCTAAGAGAATAGCTTCCCCATTTGATAAATTGCTATTTATCAATTGCTAATTGCATTTGATTTCATGCTAATGGACCGTTAATGGCTCCCATATCTAGAAGACCTCCTGGCTCTACCACCTAACTCCAACCTGTGTGCATGAGCTTTATGAAGTCATTTATCCTTCCCAGGGCTTGGTTTCCTCACCTAAAATGTGGGCATAATAATACCCGACCAAGGTGATAATGAATACATACTGTCCAGACTTGCATATGTAGTTGAATGGACAACCCATAAAATTGGCCCATCTACATTAATCCATCTATTGGTCCCTATAAGGATTCACCTACACATGTGTATACATGTACACATATAAACATATGGGAGTATACATGCATATACGCATGCATGCCTATATGGATGCAGAAATATATGGATGTGTATATATTTATGTATACATACGTGCTTGTGTGTGTGGCTGCTCCTTGGGTCTTGAGGGAGAAGCTTTTAGGCTAAAAGGAGCAGGGCCACCTTGAGGCAACCCTAAGAAATGAGTAAAGTTTGTCTCAAGCACAAGAGTTGAACCAAAGGAAAGAATGTCAGATTGCCTTTGGGAAATGACAGGATGCTTTTCATCACCCCAAGCTTCTCTAAAACAAAGACCAGTTGTTGTTGAACACCAATCTTTTTCTAGTGATTCGACGTGGCTGTCAGACACCACAGTCTGAAGAATTCAAGTCGTGTGTTGCCCACTGGTCAATAAAGAGATGCCTGGTGGGTGTGAAGAGGCTGTAATGAATGTGAATACTGGCAATGAAGAGTTTTATCCAAAAGCGGTGTAAAAGTCATCAAGAGATGTAGGCCTGGAGAAGGAGAAGGGTTGGTCTCATAGCAGCAGTGATGGTTAATGGGTGAGGATGCTGTACTGGTACCCACATAATGTCAAGACTTCTAGAAGAAGTCCCCAGGACACTGGATGGACTTGCTGGGGAGAATCTAAAGGATGACATAGACAATAGACACACAGGATAAAAAAGCATCCACTTCTGGGGAGAGTACTCATATCCACTGGAAATAATATGGGTTTCTCCCAACATCCTTCTCACCTGGGCTGATGCCCACATCTAGGAAAGGAGCTCTGCACCCAGAAGGTGGCTGTGAGGATCAGATAAAATGTCTGGGAAAGCTCTTTCTAAATTCTAAAGCAGCTATGTACACACAAGATAATTAAAATGCTAGTGCTGCTCATGTTCATTATAGGTTTCATTTCTAGAGAGCTTTAAGGTTTACCTTTCTCCACAACAACTCTATGAGGTAGTATTACAAGTGTTATTTACCGGACTTTATAGGGAGATCATGCAGACTCAGGGGCATCCACTAGGTCTCTCCTAATTGCAGGTCTAAAGTTGACCCCATATATCAGCAGAAATCTGACCTGGAAACCAGTGAGCCAAAGCCTTTTCTGCACTACCCAGAAATTAAAGATAAGGAGGAACTCCAAAGAAAATGGCAAAAACACATGCCTAATTTTTCAGATATATATATTTATACACATACATATATATATTTATATATATACATATATACCAACACATACATGTATGTGTGTATATAAACATATATGTGTGTATAAAATATATGTATATATGTGTGTGTGAGTGTGTATATATACATTTTTTAATAGATATTTTGAGTATCTTGACCTAAAGGTTTCCTGTTGCCTGAAAGTTTCAGGCTTTAATGATGAAAGTTGCAGGCTTCATAGCCAGTGGGTACTGAATTCACTGAATGCCCCACAGGGATAGGGAGGGGGCCATCTTGTGTCAGGGATTAGCAAGTGATTAATAGGCGAGCCTTCAGAAAGAGAGGTGGGTGTGGTCCAAGTACAATGCCAGTTCTAAGGATTAAAGGAACTATCTATTCATAAGGTCAGCAGAAAGTCAAAGCCAGAACTAAGAGCCAGTGATTGAGAAATTAGGCCTGAATTCTGGTTTAAGACTCCCAAAGTGAGAATAGAGATTGTTTCACTCTTTGTGTTTCTATCCCAAGCAACAAGCCCACAGAGGAAAAGGGATAGAGACCAGAAGTGTGATTTCATTGGTACTGGAAATGCCTAGAGGAGGAATTTACCCTCCCTAGTCTGTCAGGGCCTTCTCTGCAATTTAGAGACAGGCCTTGAGATAAATGACTTGTGAAGTGTTACATAGCCAGTAGGAGTCAGAGACTGCATCTGAACCCATCTTGCCGGCTCCCAGGCCAGCTCTCGTTCACTATGCCACACTGCCTCTCCATTTGGTACATAGTAGGCGCTTAATAAATGCTGTTTGATTGATAGAAAGGGTCTCTGCACAGGGAAGAATCAAAAGAACGCCTTGGAAGAGAAAATGTGAAATCTTGACTAAAAGGAATTGTTTCTTAAGATAGAGTTAACCCAGGCAATGTACTGTCCGTGTGTACTCACCTCCCATTACCATTCTTCCCACCCCACCCTCATCTGATGGTTGGGCAGGTGGAGGAGAAAATGAGACCTTTCACTTCTAATCATGATACAAAGGTGGCCACTTCTACTTGCATGTATCATGTATTCCATGGCTCTCCTGGCAGGGTAGAAGACTGAAAAAGAGAGGAAGAACCAGTAGCCAAGGGGGAGGGGGGAGGGGGGTTGTTAGAGAGAAGCAGATTTGGGCTATGAAAAATTCCCTGATAATTGCATGTGTCCAAATATAGGACAGGCTGCCCCCAAGGAGAGGCCTTCCAGCAGAGGGCAGATGACCGTTTATCAAGGGCTGTTGGGGAGGGGATTCTTGGTCAGTTGGTAATTGAACAAGATGGCCCCTGAGATCCTTTCTAATGCTAAGATTCTATGATTTCCATGAATTCGATGAGAAAGACACATGTCTAGACTTAGGTTTTCAGAACCAAAGAGGTCTTTCTCAGCAGGATCTCTAAATTTGGTATCACATGCTCTTTCTGAGGACCAATAGCCTTTATGTTGCCTGCTCAGCACAGAGGGAACTTCTAACTTCGTAAGAATAGTGCTCTTGCAGCCTTTTTTTATGTGTAGTAGGATGGATAATACAAGATATAAAGTCCTGCAGATGATGAGTCTTAAGGTTCTTCATTGGGACAGAAGAGAATTTTCCTAGTGCAGAGAGGAAGCTTTGCAAACCAAGATCACAGGGACCCTTACGGGCTTTAGTTAAAATTCATAAGGTCCCTTGTGATTATCAAAACATATTCTTAAAATGGACAAAATTTGCTCATGTAGGGAAGTCTGTTGAGGCAACAGTTTCATGAGAAAAGAACAACTCCTCCCTCTCTCCCCCATATCCCAGAAAGGAGACACCTACAATCTTGCCTTACAAGAAAGTAAGAGGAAAGGGGATGGGGTGGGGGCAGTGATAGAAGAGAAGGCAGACTGGGGTAAGAGGCAATCAGAATATATGCCATCTTACGATGGGGGCAGGGTAGAAATGGGGGGAAAATTTGTAACTCAAAATCTTGTGGAAATCAATGTTGAAAGCTAAAAATATTAAATAATATTTTTTTTAAAAAAGGAGACACCTACAGTCCAATACTAATATGCCTAACCTCAGGGCTAAAGACAAAGAAGAAGTATCCACCTAGAGATCAACCAGCATTTATTAAGCACCTTTAATATTCCAGGCACCATGCTAGGTCATGGTGGATTTACAAAGATATAAATGAAACAGTCCTTGCCCTCAAGGAGACAACAGAGATTTAAGTACATAAAATTAAGCACACATGTACAAAATAAATGCATGACAATGTAGAAGAGGAGTGTACTAGCATCTGGGAGGCACAAGAAGGCCTGACACAGGAAAAGGTGTTTGAATTGAGGCTTAAAGGAGGTGAGGGACTCAGAGTCGGAGAGGAGAGAAGGGAGCTCATTTCCAGGATGGAGACAGCCTGTCCAAAGACACGGACGTAGGAGATGGGCTAGGAATAGCAAGAAGGCCTTTCAATTGAATTTTTAAATGTAATGACATGTAATAAGACTGGAAAGGATATTGCAGTCAGAAGGGTTTTCAATGACAAAGGAGTGTGTATTTGATCCTAGAGGTAATAGGAAGCCTTTAAATTTTAATAGGGAGAGGGAAGGGGAGAGAGGTTGAAATGGTCAGATCTGTGCTTTAGGAGGCTCACTAGCTGCTCTGTGGAGGATAGCTAAAGGATGGACTCAACTGAGGAAGGGATGGGGCAGCTAGGTGGCACAGTGGGTGGAGCACAGGCCCTGGAGTCAGGAGGACCTGAGTTCAAATCAACCTCAGACACTTGACACACTTGCTAGCTGTGCTACCTTGGGCAAGTCGCTTAATCCCAATTGCCTTGCCTTCTCCCCTCAAAAAAAAAAAGAAACTGAGGCAGGGTATTGGCAAGCTGGCAACACCCCTCTCACCTTTCCTACCATTCCTGCATCCAGAAGATTTTCCACCTCTGAGGCTAAGAAGAGGGAGAGTGAGAAGACTAGGTTGTTCTCTTCTCTAGCTCGAAAGTTAACTGAAATATTTTTTTAAAAGAAATAAGTACATCGTTACTCATTTATGTTTATTCATTTTATATGATGCTGTGTGTGTGTGTGTGTGTGTGTGTGTGTGTGTGTGTGTGTGTGTTGTCTCCACCATGAGAATGTAAGCTCCTTTGCACTTGTATGCCCAGAGCCTAACCTAGCACCAGACATACACTTGTTGATGATATAAAGCGAAGTAAGTAGAGACAAGAAAACAACCTACACAATGACTGTTGTTGTCCAGTTGTATCTGACCCTTCATGACTCCGTTTGGGGTTTTCTTGACAAAGATACTGGAATGGTTTAGCCATTTCTTTCTCTAGCTCATTCTACAGATGAGGAAATTAAGGCAAACAGGGTGAAGCAACTTGTCCCGGGTCACACAGCTAGTAAATGTCTGAGGCCAGATTTGAACCCAGGAAGATAAGACTTCCTTACTCTAGGCTCAGCACTCTATCCACTGCACCAACCTAGCTGCCCCCTCCTATGCTACACCCAGTTTCTCTTCTTTCCTTTCCAGAAGAATATAATAAAGTATGATGATAATACTGGAGCCATTTCCTCCTCCAGTGGATTGAGGCAGACAGAGGTTAAATGATTTGCTCATGGTCACATAGCTAGTCAGTGTCTTGAACTGAAGTCTTCCGGACTCCAGGCCCAACTCTCAATCTACTGAGCCAGGAAGCTGCCTCTGTACACAATCACCACAACGATGTAAATAGAAAGAATAACTATAAAACAATCGAATATTAATGTTGTGAAATCACAAAGAAAAAGCTTGGCCCCAAAGAAGACATCAGCCCAGGAGGTCCATTGCATGTTTCTATCCCAAGCAGCAAGCCCACAGGGGAAAAGGGATAGAGACCAGAAGTGTGATTTCATTGGTACTGGAAATGCCTAGCTGCTCTAACTGACTAACATCATTTTTTGTTTACCTTTTCACCCAAAATTTGTGTTATTGACTCTTTAACTTCTTTATGACTGTTTTCTAAACTCTGTCCAAATTCTCCACATTCTTTTTACATTAAGCAAAGAAAAACTAAAAACACACATAATTAGCTAGAGTTTGCTAATTCACTGGACTCCAGACATGTGACCACAGTATTTGAAAGGTTGATACTAATATTAATAGTACTTTAGTGGTATTAGTGATGATATTACAAATTTTTGTCTGCTCTTTTAAGATTTGCCATTAATCAGAACTGTCTGACTAAAATAGGAAGTAGCCAAAGTTTGGACATCGACCACAGCACATCTAAGTCTGAATTGAGTGCAAAATTATCTGCTATATCCTCTCTGTAAAACTTTGCTTCTTGTTCACTTCTTTCATTCATAGATGAATCTGCATGTGAGGTAGTGGGCGAAAATCTCTCTGCAATGAATTAAGTGGGGTGTGGGGACAGTGTGACATACATAATAGATTGAGCACTGGACTCAAAGGCAGAAGACCTGGTACAATTCAGATTCTGCCACCAACTATCCATATAACCTTGGACAAGCCATGTCACCTCCTCAAGCTTCAGGGTCCTTCTCTTTAAAATGAGAATAATATTTCACAAGGATTGTTGTGAGTAAAATCTCCTGGAGACTACAAAGAACTAGAGAGTGCAGGAAGGGGATACAGTATGGTGGGCTCCCTTCTCCACAACACCTAACCTGGATACCTTACCCCCTTCCCTATAAAAACAAGCCAGCTACATTCTAAAGTGAATGTGAGGCTGTTTGCCTGCACCTAGAAGGTGTTCTGAGTGACTTGGGGCTGAGAGGCTTTAGAAGAACAAGGAAGGTAATCTTTTTTTTTTTTTTAAAGGTGTTTTATTTATTTTTAGTTTACCACACACGGTTCTACATAGTTTTGAGTTCCAGTTTTTCTCCCCTCCCTCCCCAAGACGGCATGAAGTCTCATATAACTGTCATGTATAACTTCGCATTGAATTAATTTATGCTCTAGTCACGTCGTGGAGAAGAATTTTGACCAATGGAATGAATCATGAGAAAGAAGAAACAGAACCAAAAAAAAAAAACAAAACAAACAAAAAAAAAACCCCAAAAACAAAAACAAAAGAGAAGCAGAAAAGGCGAGCATGTAGTGTGCCTCAGTCTGTATTCAAACTTCGCAGTTCTTTCTCTGAATGAAGATAGCATTCTCCATCGTGAGTCCCCTGGAATTGTCCTTGCCCCTTTAGGTTGCTGAAAGAAGCGCAGTATGTCAGGGTTGGTCCTCACGGAATCCACATATCTGTGGCTGTGCACAACGTTCTCCTGGCTCTGCTCCGCTCACTCAGCATTATGTCGTGTAGGTTTTTCCAGGTTGTTATGAAGTCTGCATCATCCCCATTTCTTATGGCACAATAGTATTCCATCACCTTCATATACCACAGCTTGTTCAGCCACTCCCCAATTGATGGGCATCCCTTTGCTTTCCAATTCTTGGCTACCACAAAGAGAGCTGCTATAAATATTCTTGTACATATGGGTCCTTTTCCCGCTTGCATGATTTCTTTGGGATACAACCCTAGAAGTGGTATTACTGGGTCAAAGGGTATGAACATTTCTATAGCCCTTTGGGCATAGTTCCACACCGCCCTCCAAAATGGCTGGATCAGCTCACAACTCCACCAGCAATGCAACAATGTTCCAATTTCCCCACATCCTTTCCAGCATTTATCATTCTCCTGATTTGTTATTTTAGCCAATCTGACAGGAGAGATGTGGTATCTAAGAGTTGTTTTGATTTGCATTTCTCTAATCAGCAGCGATCCAGAGCATTTTTTCATATGCCTGTAGATAGCTTTAATTTCTTCCTCTGAAAACTGCCTGTTCATATCCTTTGACCATTTCTCAATTGGGGAATGGCTTGTATTCCTATATATTTGGCTTAGCTCCCTGTATATTTTAGAAATGAGGCCTTTATCAGAGATACTAGTTGCAAAGATTTTCTCCCAATTTTCTGCTTCCCTCCTAATTCTTGTTGCATTGGCTTTTTTTGTACAAAAACATTTCAATTTGACATAATCAAAATTATCCATTTTGCATTTTGTAATGCTCTCTATCTCTTGTTGGGTCATGAATTCTTTACTTTTCCACAAATCTGATAAGTAAACTATTCCTTGCTTTCCCAAATTATTTAGAGTATCAACTTTTACTCCTAAATCATGAACCCATTTTGACTTTATTTTGGTATATGGTGTAAGATATTGGTCTATGCCCAGTTTTTTCCCTACCATTTTCCAATTTTCCCAACAGTTTTTGTGAAATAGTGAATTATTAGCCCAGAAACTGGCTTCTTTGGGTTTATCAAAGAGAAGATTGCTAAACTTGTTGATTTCACCTACTTGTGTACCTATCCTATTCCACTGATCCACACCCCTGTTTCTTAACCAGTACCAGGCAGTTTTGATGACTGCTGCTGTGTAGTACAGTTTAATATCTGGTGTGGCTAAACCACCATCTCTAGCATGTCTTTTCATTAATATCCTAGATACTCTAGACCTCTTGTTTTTCCAAATGAATTTTGTTATTATTTTGTCCAGCTCGGTAAAAAAATTTTTTGGTAGTTCGATTGGTATGGCACTGAATAGATAGATTAATTTAGGTAGAATTGTCATTTTTATTATATTAGCTCGGCCTAACCATGAGCAAGTGATATTTCTCCATTTATTTAGATCTGATTTTATTCGCATGAAAAGTGTTTCATAGTTATGTTCATATAGGCCCTGGGTTTGTCTTGGCAAATAGACTCCCAAATATTTTATAGTGCCTTCAGTAACTTTGAATGGAATTTCTCTTTCTATCTCTTGCTGTTGGGCTTTGTCAGTAATGTATAGGAATGCTGAGGATTTATGTGGGTTTATTTTATATCCTGCAACTTTGCTAAAGTTGTTTATTATTTCAAGTAGTTTTTTACTTGATTCTCTAGGATTCTCTAGATAAATCATCATATCATCTGCAAACAGTGATAATTTAGTTTCTTCTTTTCCTATTCTAATTCCTTCAATTTCTTTTTCTTCTCTTATTGCTACAGCTAATGTTTCTAGAACCAAATTGAATAATAGGGGTGATAATGGACATCCTTGTTTCACCCCTGATCTTATTGGGAATGCATCTAGTTTATCCCCATTACAAATAATGCTTGTTGATGGTTTTAGGTAGATGCTATTTATAATTTTGAGGAAGGTTCCCCTTATTCCTATGCTTTCTAGTGTTTTTAATAGGAATGGGTGTTGTACTTTGTCAAAGGCTTTTTCTGCATCTATTGAGATGATCATATGGTTTCTGCTAGTTTTGTTGTTGATATGGTCAATTATGCTAATAGTTTTTCTAATATTGAACCAGCCTTGCATTCCTGGAATAAATCCTACCTGGTCATGGTGTATTATTCTCGTAATGAGTTGCTGCAATCTTTTTGCTAATATTTTATTTAAAATTTTTGCATCAATATTCATTAGAGAAATTGGTCTATAATTTTCTTTCTCTGTTTTAACTCTACCTGGTTTGGGTATTAGTACCATATTTGTGTCATAAAAAGAATTTGGTAGGACTCCTTCTTCACCTATTTTCCCAAATAGTCTACAAAGTATTGGAATTAGTTGTTCTTTAAATGTTTGATAGAATTCACATGTAAAACCATCTGGCCCTGGAGATTTTTTCCTAGGGAGTTCGTTGATGGCCTGCTCAATTTCTTTTTCTGATATGGGGTCATTAAGAAATTTCACTTCCTTCTCTGTTAGTCTGGGCAGTTTATGTTTTTGTAGATATTCATCCATATCTCTAAGGTTGTCAAATTTATGGGCATACAGTTGGGCAAAATAATTCCTAATTATTGTTTTGATTTCCTCTTCATTAGAGGTGTCCTCACCCTTTTCACTTTTGATACTGGTAATTTGATTTTCTTCTTTCTTTTTTTTAATCAAATTGGCCAAAGGTTTGTCAATTTTATTGGTTTTTTCATAAAACCAGCTCTTTGTTTTATTTATTAATTCAATAGTTTTCTTGGTTTCAATTTTATTAATCTCTCCTTTGATTTTCAGCATTTCTAATTTGGTATTTAATTGGGGGTTTTCAATTTGCTCTTTTTCTAGCTTTTTCAGCTGTCTGCCCAGATCATTGATCTCCTCTTTCCCTATTTTATTCATGTAGGCATTTAGAGATATAAAACTTCCCCTAAGAACTGCTTTTGCTGCATCCCATAAGTTTTGGTATGTTGTTTCATTATTGTCATTCTCTTGAATGAAATTATTAATTGTTTCTCTGATTTGATCTTTGGCCCACTCACTCTTTAGAATTAAATTATTTAGTTTCCAATTAGTTTTTAGCTTATTTTTCCATGGTACTTTATTAAAAATGATTCTTATTGCATCATGATCTGAAAAGGATGCATTGACTACTTCTGCTTTTCTGCACTGGATTGTGAGGTTTTTATGCCCTAGTACATGGTCAATTTTTGAGTATGTGCCATGTACTTTTGAGAAGAAAGTATATTCCTTTTTATCCCCATTCAGTTTTCTCCAGAGGTCTATCATATGTGCCTTTTCTAAAATTCTGTTTACCTCCTTAACTTTTTTCTTATTTATTTTGAGGTTAGATTTATCAAGTTCAGAAAGGGGGAGGTTGAGGTCTCCCAATATTATAGTTTTGCTGTCTATTTCTTCCTGTAACTCCCTTAACCTCTCCTCTAAGAATTTGTATGCCTTACCACTTGGTGCATATATGTTAAGCAATGATATTGCTTCATTGTTTATGGTGCCTTTTAGCAGGATATAATGTCCTTCCTTATCTCTTTTAATTAGATCTATCTTTACTTTTGCTTTGTCTGAGATTAGGATTGCTACACCTGCTTTTTTTACTTTAGCTGAGGCACAATATATTTACTCCAGCCTTTTACCTTAACCCTATGTGTATCCCCTTGTTTCAGATGCGTTTCTTGTAAACAGCATATTGTAGGATTGTGGTTTTTAATCCATTCTGCTATCTGCTTCTGTTTTGTGAGAATGTTCATCCCCTGCACGTTCAGGGTTATGATTTCTATCTGTGTCTTTTTCTCCATCCTAATTCCCCCTGTTTATGCTTTTATTTCTCCCTTTCCCCTTCTCCTCCCCAACAAAGTTTTGCTTTTGACCGCCGCTTTCCTCAGTTAACCCTCCCTCTTTATTCCCCTCCCTTATCTTACCGTTACCCACTTGCTACTTCTCCTCTTCCTTCTGCCCTCCCCCCTCCCTTTTTCCCCCCTTTCCCTCCCACTTCCCATAGAACAAGTTAGATTTCTAAACTTATCAGAGTATGTTATTCCCTTCTTGAACTAGATCAGATGACAGTAAAGCTCAAATACTGCTCTTCTCCCTCCCTTCTTTCCCTCTACTATAATATGTTTTTTTGCCACTTCCTTTGGTGTAATTTACCCTTTTCTACAACCTCCTTACCACTTCCCTCATAGCCCTCCCTTTATATCTCTTATTTATATTTTATATCTTTACATCAGTTAATTTATACAGGCATTCACAACCTATGTATATCCCTTTCATTTGTCACAATAGTTGTACCATTCACAAGAATGACTTATATATGTATATGTATATATATATACATACATAAAAAACATACATAAGATGATATAATCCCACATAAAGATGTAAACAACCTAACCTTATTGGTTAATAAAGTTTGTGGGGTTTTTCCCCCTGGTTACCTTTTTATGTCTCTCTTGAGGTTTGTATTTGGAGATCAAATTTTCCATTGAGTTCTGGCCTTTTCATCAGGAAGGTCTGGAATTCCCCTATTTCATTGAATGTCCATCGCCTTGCCTGGAAAATTATGCTTAGTTTTGCTGGGTAGTTGATCCTTGGTTGTAGTCCCAGCTCCTTTGCCCTTCGGAATATCATATTCCAATTTCTCCTGTCTTTTAATATGGAAGCTGAGAGATCCTGCGTGATCCTGACTGTAGTTCCACGATATTTGAATTGCTTCTTTTTGGCTGCTTGCAGTATTTTCTCCTTGAGTTTATAGCTCTGAAATTTGGCTATAATATTTCTTGGTGTTTTCAGTTTGGGATCTCTTTCAGGGGGTGATCGGTGAATTCTTTCAATGACTATTTTGCCCTCTGGTTCTAGGACCTCTGGGCAGTTGTCTTTGATAATTTCTTCGAAGATACTGTCAAGGCTCCTTTTTTCATCGTGGATTTCCGGTAGACCAATAACTCTCAAATTGTCTCTCCTGGATCTATTTTCCAGGTCAGTAGTTTTGCCAATCAGATATTTCACATTTTTTTCTATTTTTTCATTCTTTACGTTTTGTTTTATTACTTCTTGATGCCTCATAGATTCATTAGCTTCTACTTGATCAAGTCTAATTTTAAATGAGTTAGTGTTTACATTTTGCTTTTGAGCCTCCATTTTCAATTGGTTGATTTCACCTCTCAGGGTGTCCTTTTCTCTCTCTAGATTCTGAATCTCCATAGCCATTTCGCCAATCTTATTCTTTAGGGACTTTTCCATTTTTTCCATGTTTTCTTTTACCTCCCTAATTTGGTTTTTAAAATCCTCTTTTAGCTCTTCCAGCAGTGCTTTTTGGGCTGGAGACCAGATCATATTAGCTTTTGAGGTATCTGATGTATCTACCATGTCATTGCTATCTTCTTCTATGTCGATATTTTGATCCTGCCTGTCTCCATAAAAAGAATCTATTGTCCTCGGTTTTTTTGTGTTCTTCTTCATGTTGGTTTGCCTTTTGCTGGCTTTACAACGAATTTCTATCTGTGGATCTCAGGGCTTTCTGTCCCAGCTTTCTTATTCTGGGGGTTGTGAGTCTAGAATTATAACCTTCAGTTTCCTGAGGTGTGGGGGAGGGGTCTGGCTCCCTGGCGTCTCACTCCCTGTGGGTGCTCTCCAGCACTTGCTTTTCAGCAATGGTCTCAGCTGTTTGTTGTTTGAGCTGATGACTGGTGCTTCCCCTGGGGGAGCAAGATTACGTCTGGGCTCCTGGCTTGGCCCCCTGCCGACTCTTCCCCTCTGGGACTAATGAGCTTCTAGTATTTGTCCTGTGAAGCCCCGCTACTCTCTCCTCTGTTTCAGTTCTCTTTTTTTTTTCCCGAGGAATTCTCTGGGTGAGGGGGGGAGGGGTTAGAGCCGGTTACCTGGCCATTGAGTCTTCCGGAAGTTCAAGAAGCCGAGTTCCTGGGTTTTGCAAGCGTCAGGGCTGGGTGTTTTCGCGGCTGGTGGCGTTGCGCTGCCTCTCGTCGCTCCCAGAGACTGCCGTCCTGTGTTGGGAGGCCTGGGGATCTCTGCCGGTTTCGGGCGCCCAGCTTTCTCCCAGCCCGTCTCCCACATGGATTTCCCGGCCAGCCCAAGGAAGGTAATCTTGACTGAATCTTTTTTCAATTAAATCCCTGTTTTGCCTTTTCCCCAAAGTGACTTTAAGCACTTTAGAGATTGGGAATTTAAATCTCATTGTTTCCTCATTTACAGACCTATTTCAAAGCAATCTAGAGTATTTTAAATGTTTAGATTAAATTTACTATTTCTGTTTAAACATACATTCAGCCCAGGTTAATTGTTAACTATTAAGAGTAAATTGGTGGATCAGTTTAAGGATGCCTTAAGATACAGATGTGTAATGAAAGTGGAGGTTACCTCTTGGTTGATACTACTCTGGGTTTACTCTTGTTCAGAATTTAATTCTTTAATATGTCCTGATTGGTTTTCCAAAGGATTTAATCTACAAATATGGATCCCTATCCCTGGTGGAGTCCACTCACTATGTATTCTACTGGACAGAAATGGTTTATGTCCCTTGCTGGTCTTTATAGGGTTTAGGTTTATAAAGCAACACTATGCTTTTAGGTAAAGATGTCTCTCACTATGATGTTCCAGGTACTGTGCTAAAAGCCAGAGACATAATGAAAAACCAAAAGCAGTCCCTGCCCTAAAGGAGTTTATATTTTTCTGAGGAGTAAAACAACAATATGTACACAGATATGTGAATATGAAATCTATATTAAATAAGTAACTCTGGAGGTGGTACTAACTCCTGGGAAAATGTATCAGTAAGGCAAGTGTCACAATATCAATGGTGACCATGAATATGCCTGTATAGTTCTGTATCAATAGAATATAAGAGATTCTCCATATGGAAGGCAGAAGTAAAACATTTATTCGGACACCAGAGGATCAAATCCCAAAACCAGTAACTCCAATTCAACATAGCAGCAATTATATCCCCAAACCAGTAAGCCCATTTTATCATAACAAGGAACTTAAAACATAGTATCACAGCAGGGATCCAAGCCATCCTATAACCTTCCCCTCTGCTGGGGCCTTCCAGTAAACACTCACTGAGAAATCCTAGCTTCTGCTTGCCTTCTTCCTCTCCTCCCTCAGCTCTGAGAGAGAGAGCTTAATGGCTACCCTCAGAGTATATACACCCATTTTAGAACCCTAGGGCTTCACAACCCTCATGACCTAATTAGCAAAAGGGTGTGGCCCTTCCTACAAACAAACCTCTCCTAATCAAACTTCCCTTAACTAGCTCCACCAGAGACCTGTTAATGGGGTTAATGGTTAGGGAAGATCTTTAATCACATTAACACTACAGAAATTCAGGAGGACTCTTTCTGGCAAGCTAGGAGCTCAGACTTGTAGGTAAATAAGGGTTCCTAGAGTCAGAGGTGAGGAAGGCAAGCCCTCAGGACATGGTAGATAGATGGCCCAGGCAAAGGCATAGGGGCAAGAGAAGGAACACCATTCATAATGGATATCAAGTCTATAGGGGAGTGGCGTGCAATCAGCCTGGAAATATATAGGTCACAGTTAGATTGTGAAAGGCTTTAATAGAAATTATACTGAGCATATTCCAGCTCTATTAAAGGGACTTTAGACTGGATCTGTGATTTCGCCGGTGTAAGAAACTCCCAGAGAAAAACTTCATCTAACATTGAAGGTCAGCACCTGCTCTGCAATTTAGTCCTAGTAGGTGTCAAAGCAAGGCCTTCTTAACTCTCAGTCTGACCTTTCCTACTGACCATTGCCTCTTATTTAAATTTCAGTACAAGGGAAACTAGCCAAGTGGCACAGTGGATAAAGTACTGGCCCTGTAGTCAGGAGGACCTTAGTTCAAATCTGGACTCAGATACTTAATACTTACTAGCTATGTGACCCCCGGGCAAGTCACTTAGTCCTGATTACCTCACCCTTCACCCCCCCCCCAAAAAAAAATCACTACCAGGTGGTAGGGTTGACAAGAAAAGCCTATAAACAACCTTGGAATACAAAGTCAATTTCTTTCCTCCAAATGATATGGGTTTTTCTTCACATACAACTATATTTATATGGGGATTGGATTTATAATTTCTTTGGTATAGAGAACTCCCAAATGTGAAACCCTCTCCACCAGTTGGCACTCTCTCTGATACAGCCATGGCAAGTCGCTTAACTTTCTAGCACCTTAATCCATTTTCTAAAATACTGACAATAACCATAGAATCACTGAATTGGGTAGTTGGAAAGGATCTGAGCAGACATCTAATCCAACACATGTTGTTTATGATCATCATCATAAATAATATTTTTACAGGATATTTTATGGCTTACAAAGCATTTTCACATTTGATCCTCACAATACTCTTATCAGGTAACCAAGGAAGGTGTTATTATGAAAAAAGTACTGGGGGTGGAGCCAAGATGGTGGCTGGAAAGCAGGGACTTGCTTAAGCTCTCCCCAAGGTTCCTCCAAACACCTGTAAAAAATGTCTCTGAACAAATTCTAGAGCTGCAGAACCCACAAAATAGCAGAGGGAAGCAGGGCTCCAACTCAGGAAAGCCTGGATGGCCACTGGGAAGGATCTATCATGCAGAGCTTGGAGTGAAGTGGAGCACAGCCTAGTGCAGGCCACGCCAGAACCAACCAGACAGGGAGCCGGGCAGAACAGGTGGTAGGGCCCTGAATCATTGAGCTGTGGCAGTTACCAGACTTCTCAACCCACAAACACCAAAGACAACAGAGAAGTTTAGTGGAAAAACTGCTACATCAAAATGAAAGAAGTACGCAGTTGGCACTAACCCCAGGGCACATAAGTGGTGCAGCTCTGGGGCTGTATTGCTGGTTCCAGCTGCAGTTGCTTCTGGCCCCAGGCCCACCCTGTGGGAGGAATTAAGCTGGATCAGAGGAGGAATGCAGAGCCTGCTTGGATCTGGGTCGAAGTCTGGGTTGGCAGTTCTTGGGGGAGGAGGAGTGCTGGTGTTGCAGAGATTGCTGTGTAGAAGTAGCTCTGAAAACAGCAGCACAGCGCCTAAAGCTTGGGAGAAAGTACTCTCTATTCTACAAGCTATTCTACTCTCTATTCTATATCCTGACAAAAAGCTCAAGGGTCAAGTAGTTGGCTGGGAACATGAACAGGCAGTGAAAATGGACTCAGATTCAGACTCAGACTTTGGAATCTTTTTTTGGTGACAAAGAAGACCAAAACATATAGCCAGAAGAAGTCAACAAAATCAAAGAGCCTACGTCAAAAGCCTCCAAGAAAAATATGAATTGGTCTCAGGCTATGGAAGAGCTCAAAAAGGATTTGGAAAATCAAGTAAGAGAAGTAGAAAAAAATTGGGAAGAGAAATGAGAGTGATGCAAGAAAATCATGAAAAATGAGTTAACAGCTTACTAAAGGAGACCCAAAAAAATACTGAAGAAAATAACCCCTTAAAAATAGACTAACTCAAATGGCAAAAGAGCTCCAAAAAGCCAATAAGGAGAAGAATGCTTTAAGAGGCAGGATTAGCCAAATGGAAAAGGAGGTCCAAAAGATCACTGAAGAAAATACTACCTCAAAAATTAGATTGAAGCAAGTGGAAGCTAGTGACTTTATGAGAAGTCAAGATATTATAAAACAGAACCAAAGGAATGAAAAATGGAAGGCAATGTGAAATATCTCATTGGAAAAACCACTGACCTGGAAAATAGATCCAGAAGAGATAATTTAAAAATTATTAGACTACCTGAAAGCCATAATCAAAAAAAGACCCCAGACATCATCTTTCAAGAAATGAGCAATGAAAATTGCCCTGATATTCTAGAGCTGGAAGGTAAGATAGAAATTGAAAGAATCCACCGATATTACCTCTTGAAAAAGATCCCAAAAAGGAAACTCCTAGGAATATTGTCGCCAAATTCCAGATCTCCCAGGTGAAGGAGAAAATACTGCAAGCAGCCAGAAAGAAACAATATGAGTATTGTGGGAACACAATCAGGATAGCACAAGATCTAGCAGCTTCCACATTAAGGGATTGAAAGGCTTGCAGTATGATATTCTGGAGGTCAAAGGAGCTAGGATTAAAACCAAGAATCACCTACCCTGCAAAACTGAGTATAATGCACCAAGGCAAAATATGGACTTTCAAAAAAATAGAGGACTTTCAAGCTTTCTCAGTGAAAAGACCAGAGCTGAATAGAAAATTTGACTTTCAAACACAAGAATCAAGAGAAGCATGAAAAGGTAAACAAGAAAGAGAAATCATAAGGGACTTACTAAAGTGGAACTGTTTTGCTTACATTCCTACATGGAAAGATGATGTGTGTAATTCATGAAACCTTTCTCAGTATTAGGGTAGTTGAAGGGAATATACATATATATAGACAGTGGGCTCAGGGTGAGTTGAATATGAAGAGATGATATCTAAAAAAAATCAAATTAAGGGATGAGAGGAATACATTGAGAGAGGGAGAAAGGGAGAGATAGAATGGGGTAAATTATCTCACATAAAAGTGGCAAGCAAAAGCAGTTCTGTTGGAAGGGAAGAGGGGGCAGGTGAGGAGGAATGAGTGAATCTTGTTCTCATCAGATTTGACTTGAGGAGGGAATAACATACACACTCAATTGGGTATCTTACCCCACATGAAAGTAGGGGGAAGGGGATAAAAAAGGGGGGATGATAGAAGGGAGGGCAGAAGAGGGAAGAAGTAATCAAAAGCAAACACTTTTGAAAAGGGACAGGGTCAAGGGAGAAAACTGAATAAAGGGGCATAGGATAGGAAGGAGCAAAATATAGTTAGTCTTTCACAACATGACTATTTATGGGAGTGTTTTGCATAATGATACATGTGTGGCCTATATTGAATTGCTTGCCTTCTTAGGGAGAGTGAGTGGGGAGGAAAGAGGGGAAAGAATTTGGAACTCAAAGTTTTAAAAGCAGATGTTTAAAAAAAAAAAGCTGGTTTTGCATGCAACTGGGAAATAAGATATACAGGCAATGGGGCATAGACATCTATCTTGCCCTACAAGAAAGTAAGGGACAAGGGGATGGGGAAGGAGTGGGGTGACAGAAGGGAGGGGGGGCAATCAGAATATATGCCATCTTGGAGTGGGGGGAGGGTAGAAATGGGGAGAAAATTTGTAACTCAAAATCTTGTGGAAATCAATGCTGAAAACTAAAAAAAACATTAAATAATAAACTATGGAATTAAAAAGGAAAAATATTTATAGCAGCTCTTTTTATGATGGTGGAATTAGAAATTGAGGTGATGCCCATCAACTTGGGATGACCGAACAAGTTTTAGTATATTATTATGATGGAATACTATTGTGTTATAAGAAAATGACAAGCAGGATGGGTTCAGAAAAGCCTGGGAAGACTTATGTGAATGGATGCAAAGTGAAGTGAGAAGAACCAGAAGAACATTATACACAGTAACAGTAATATTGTAAGGATGTTCAGCTGTGAATGACTTCGCTATTCTCAACAATAGAATGATCCAAGACAATTCTAAAAGACTCATGATGAAAAATGGTGACTCCAGAGAGAGAAGTGATGAAGCCTGGGTGCAGATTGAAGCATTCTTTTAACATTTTTCTTTATTTTTATTGTTCTGTTTTGTTTGTGTTTTCTTTCACAATTGCTAATATGGAAATGTGTTTTGTATGACTTCACATGTATGCTGTTGTTCAGTCATTTCTGGGGTTTTCTTGGCAAAGATACTGGAGTGGTTTGCCATTTCCTTCTCTAATTCATTTTACAGAAGAAGAAACCACAGGTTAAGTGACTAGCCCAAGGTCACATAGTCAGTAAGCGCCATGAACTTAGCAGTATCTTCATCTATAAATGGAAGGGTTTGCACTAAATGATCTTTGAAGTCCTTCCAGCTCTAGGTCTAATAGCTCTGAGATAAGCTCCAGCCTGGGCCATTTCTTCTACTTCCCTACTTGAGAAGACCCTGTTGCCTAAATTCATTAGGCATCACTGAGTTAGGAAGCCCAGAGATGTAACAGAATTCAGTCATTGTTCTGATGCATTCTCCAACAGAAATCTTATAAAGAGATTTTGCAACAGTATACATGGTCTCCAAAATGTTTTCAGTTCATGGGGCAAAGAGCTTTTATCAAGTGACACCTCTCTACCCTGATCCACCAAATCAGCCCTGATGGATAAGGGGGAATAATAATCACAACTGATATTTATATAGCAATTTAAGATCTGCGAGAGAGGCAGTGTAATCTAGTGGAGAGGACCCGGATGTGGGTTCAAGCCCCTCCTTTGATATATGCCAGCTTGCAAGACCTCAGGCAGATCGCTCAACATCTGCCCTGGGCAGATGCAATTACTGGTGATGGCAGATCTGCATGAGTGGGGGGGGAGCATTTCCACTAGTAATTTTCCACATCTATGAAATCACAGGTCTGTATCCAAGGGTAAAAGTGTTTTGTCAAAGAGCTGTTCCTCACAAGGACCCTATAAGATTGATGCTATTATTAATCTCCATTTTAGAGATGAAAAAAACCAGAAATTAAATTATTTCAAAAAAAAAAAGAAAAAAGTACTGACTGTAATTAGAAGATCTGGGTTCAAATATCACTTGTGATGCTTACTACTGGTAAAACCTGAAGTCACTGGACCTCCTTGAGTCTGTTTCCCCACCTGGAAAGTGTGAGGATTGTATTCAGTGACCTCTGAGATCTCTTCCAGTTCAGAATCTATGAGCCTCTGAAAAAAAACACTAGTTTGAGCTTTGGTTCTAGCTCTGTGTGACCTTAGGCACACCTCTATGGGCTTCAGTTTCATCAGCTATAAAATAACAAAAATTGGATTAGATGACCCCTAAGGTTCTTTCTCACCTCCTGTCATCTTGTTATCACTGCCTTGTTATGGCGGAGGGACTTGAGTAGTTCAGTGAAATGATGAGCTATGCCATGCAGGATTATCCAAGACAGAACTGAACATGGAGCAACTGATTGGTTTAAGATTGGAAAAAGAATACAACAGAGCTGTATGTTGTCACCTTATTTACTTAACTAATATGCAGAGTACATCATGCAAAATGCCAGTCTGGATGAATCAAAAGCTGGGATAAAGGTTGCTGGGAGAAATATCAATTCTCTAAGATATGCAGATGCTACCACTCTAATGGCAGAAAATGAAAAAGAATTAAGAAGGTGAAGGTGAAAGAGAAGAGTAGGTGGCTTGAAGCTTAACATCAAAGAGAATGAAGATCTTGGCGACTGGTCCCATCACTTCCTGGCAAATAGAGGGAGAAGAAATGGAAGCAGTGTCAGATTTTATCATCTTGGGCTCAAAGATCACTGCAGAGGATGACTGCAGCCCTGAAATGAAAAGATGCTTGCTCCTTGGAAGGAAAACTATGGCAAATCTGGAGAGCATACTAAAAAGCAGAGACATTATCTTGCTGACAATGGCGCATATAGTCCAAGCTATGTTGTTGTTGTTGTTGGGTTTTTTTTCCAGATGTCTGTGAAAGTTATACTATCAGGAAAGCTGAACGCTACAGAATCAACGTTTTTAAATTGTGGTGCTAGAGAAAACTTTTGAGTGTCCCTTGGACAGCAAGGAGATCAAATCAGTCAATAAATGCCTAAAGAAATTTACTCAGGCTATTCACTAGAAGGTCAAATACTGAAGCTGAAGCTTACACACTTTGGCCACATAACGAAAAGACGAGACTCATTGGAAAAGACCCTGATGGTGGGAAAGCTTGGCGGCAAAAGGAAAAGGGGACAGTGAAAGATGAGACAGATAGATAGTGTCATGGAAACAATGAACATGAACAGATTTTGAGAGACAGCGGAGGACAGAAGGACGTGGCATGCTATGGTCCATGGGGTCAGGAAGAGTCAGACATGACTGAATATCTGAACAACAACAAAACAACAAGTTTTCTTCTAGCTCTAAATCTATAGTCCTATGATCTCCATTTACAAATAAGTAAACTGAGTTTCAGAAAAGTTAGAGTGATGCACCCAATGTCACACAGTTAATAGGAAGCTGGGACTCTGGGTGAATCTCTTAACTCCAAATCCAGAGCTGTTCTCACTTCACTGTATATTTTAAATTATACCATTCACCACTGAGGACATTAGAATGCTATTACTTCAAATAAATGTTCAAAAATTACAGACTTAATAAGATTATGCTTCTCCTTAATTATGGTCCCTATTATAGTGAAAATAGTGGTGTTTGAAAATTATCTGATGGTGTTGTCCTGACTATATAGTAAGGGTTGAATTAAACTGGTTTATTATAAGAATAGCCATTTACTAATGTGAAAAACATCTCTGGCCACTTTTCTTGGTAGGGCTAACATTACATGAATTTAAACTATATATTAAAATACTATTTTACTCCTTTATCCATTGGGCTTTAGATTTGTGACACAGATAATGAAGTGCTGCTTAAATTTGTTTGGATGGATTCTTAGTTCTTGCTTGCAAATGGTTTTTTATGGTAACTACAATCAATTGAATTTGTTGTTTGTAAATAAAAATACTCATAGAGCAAAAATAAGGAAGGGAGGAAGGAAGGGAGGAAAAAAATAAGGAAGAAAGGAGGGAAGGAAGGAAGGAAGAAAGGAAGGAAGGAAGGAGGGAAGGAAGGAAGGAAGGAAGGAAGGAAGGAAGGAGGGAAGGAAGGAAGAAAAGAAGAAAGGAAGAAAGGAAGAAAGGAAGGAAGAAAGGAAGAAAGGAAGGAAGGAAGGAATGAAGGAAGGAAGGAAGGAAGGAAGGATTAATGGCCTGTCAGAAATTTTTATCAGAAACTCCGTGAAGCCCAGAGGCTTTGGTGCAGAATACATAAATTTAAGGGGAAAGATCGGGGAGCAAGCCTTGAACATTGCCTTTCTCACCCCCATCTTCTCTGGGCCCAGCACTGATTGGCTAGGAGAGAGTTTCTCCTTGTTTCCTTGGAGCTCTTATGAGGATTTTTACTTTCAGGTTCTTCGCTTTGGATACTGTCCATCCACCATATAGACACCTGCCATCACCCACCACCACATTAACTCAGAAGTCCAGTTTTTCACTGTACCAGAAGACAACATAGTACAGGAAAAAGAAATAAGGCTTCTGGAGTCAGAGGACCTGGGTTCAAATCCTACCTCCCGTGTTTATTACTCATGTGAGTTACCGAACTTCTCTGGGTCTTAGATTCCTCATCTATAAAGCAAAGTGGTTGATTGACAAGGCCTCTGAGGTTCCTTTTAGCTCTAGATCCATGATACTTTCAAGTTGGAGCTGGAGTTTGATTGATTAAGATAGGGCCTCATTAAGATCCATATATTTTTTATTTCTTAAATTTTTCTACAAAATGGAATTCCCCCACTCAAATACTCTGATGTCTCCTTTTGACATGGAGGTGAGCCTGGGTTCCCAAAAGCTCTCAGGGGAAGGGTAAATTCTGATAGATCCTACCAAAATAGAAAGGCTTTGAACATGGCCCCAGGGATTGTTGTCCAAGGACCAACCTAAGTAAGTTCAGAGAGACTAACCACCAGGTTGGCTGCAGGGTGCCAAATGTCTGGGTTGCAGCAAAGACTGCCTACTAAGGCAGAAAGGGGTTGCAATCTACATCTTGGAAAAACTATCTGCAATAAGAAATCCCAGATCTTTGAAATAATATGGAGTTAACTGAACCAACAAAGGTCCAGAAGAAATGATAAAATAAACTTCCTTCCTCAGGGGAAGAAGTGGGAGACTACTAGTAGAAAATATGGTATATATTAGCAGACAGGGTTTTTCTATTGGATGTTTTTGCTTAATAGGTTGTTTTTGTTTTTGTTTTTGACACAAGGGAGTGTTCAGTCTGGAGGGGGTAAATCAGAAATGACAGTGATGTAAAGACCTAAGCCATCAGTAAAATGTACTTTGAAAAATTAAATTAATTGCATTCCAAATATTAGTTTTTCCTCCTATAACTGAAGCACATAACAGTTTTTAATTGGCCAAACTTTGCTAGTTTGAGCTAGGTTATATACCATATTGCCTCTTGCCTGGAGTTTTATAGTAGCCTCCAAATTGACCTGCCTGATTCCAGTTACTCTTCTTTCCATTTTATGCTCCACACAGCTATCAAATGGATATTTCTTATGAATCCACAACCATTTATTAAGCCCCTACTATATGCCAGACAGAGTTCTAGATGTTGAGGATACAAAATCAAACCTGCTCTTAAGGAGGTCGTATTTTAGGGAGGAGAGACAACATGCTCATTAAAATGCAAGCTGCTTGAGAGGAAGGAAAAGGAGGGAAGAGAATAAGCATTTCTATAGCTCCACCTATGTGCCAGGCACTGTCTTAAGTGCTTTTTACAAATATTATCTCATTTGATACTCACAACAACCCTGTGAGATAGGTGTTATTATTAACCCCATTTTACAGTTAAGGAAACTGAGGCAAACAGAGGTTAAGTGACTTGCCCAGGCTAACACAGCTAGTGACTGAGGTCAGATTTTAAATTCAAATTTTCCTCACTCTAAGCCCAGTACTTTATCCACTGCACCACCAGACTGTTTTTGCCTTTATATTCCTTTTTGTTTTTTGTTTTTTTGTTACATTTCGAGTTCCAAGTTGTCTCCCTCTTCCCTCCCAACCCCCCATTAGAGAAGGCCAACCTTTGATATAGATAGATATGTGGAACCACACAGTGCATACTTCCATATGTTATTCTTTCTCTGGAAGTAGATAGCATCTTCCCACATATGACCTTTGTAATTTATTTGAATATTCATATTACTCAGAATAGCTTTATCATTCACAGTCATTCTTCAAACAATATTGTTGGTTCTGTATACAATGTTCTCTTGGTTCTGCTCATTTCACTCTGCATTTCTGCCTTTATTTTTAATCCCAGTACTTAGCACAGTGTCTGGCATACAGTAGGCACTTAATAAATGCTTGTTGATTTCACTTGCCCCAACAAATAGTTTTAAGACACAGAGATGGGAGATATGTGTTATGTGTGAAAATCAGCAAGAAGCTTAGTTTGGCAGGACTGCATATTGTACAGACGGGAATAAGCATAATGTGGCCAGAAAGGTATAGTAGGTCCAGGCTATGAAGACCTTTAAAGGTCAAACACAGGAAATGGACGTAGATCTATCCATGTCACCCTCCTCCTCATTTTCAATCTGAGAGTTTAACAATTGGCAAAGACATTCATCCAGACTCCCCATAGACACCATACCAATGCTGACTTTGTACAGCATGGATCAGCAGGGATTTAGAGTCAAAGGACCTTAGTTTGAATCCTGGTTCTTTGATTGACTACTCCTGTGGTCTGGAAGGAAGCTCTTAACCTCCGGGCGCCAGCTACCAAATAGGAAGGTAGGGAGGACTGGATGATGCCTAAGCTATATTCCAGCTCTAAGACTTATGATCTATTCTTGCTTTTTTTTTTTTTTTCGTCAGACTATGTCTTCTATTACCGTGGTTCAGTGTTCCTTGGCTTAAGTAGGGCAGCTGTCTCAGGTGCTTAAGACTTGTACTCAGGCAAACTTTTAGCTACAGCAAATGCATAGAAATGAAAGAAGCTATATAAATTCATTCATCAGAGGTCATTTTCTCTTCCTCAGGCTTTCTGTTTGGATTGAATGACAAGGCTTTGGGTATAGCAATGCTCCTTAAAGTATGAAAAGCCAAAATGTAGCAAGGAATCCTATCTCGACTACATTCTCCACTGTCCTCTCAGCTAGTCCAACCTGCTCCACATTTGAATACCTCAATCCAGTATCCACAAACACAAGCCAGGCAGGAAAGACCTCAAAATCCTGCCATTACATTTCAATCCTCCCTTTGATTACAGACAAAAGCTTCCACTGAAAGAAGGACTCCTGCTGTGAGTCAATATATGGTCAATTGAAGTGATTTAGATCTAATCTCCAAGCCCAGCCTGGTTCTAGAGTGAATCTTTTTAACCTTTTTGTATGGTGGATCCTTTCCCAGTTTGGTGAAGCCTCCTCAGAATGATGCTCTTAAATGCATAAAATAAAAGTATGCAAGATTACAAGGAGATAAAAGAAGGAAACAAAGTACGTAACACTACAACAAGGAAACCAATTGTGTTGACATAAAGATTTTTACCATCCAAGTTCACACACCTCCTGAAATTTACCCATGGAACCCCTTGGAAGTCTGTGAACCCCACCTGAAGAATTCCTGCTCCAGAAGCCTCCTGGACTTCCTCCTAATTACAATCTCTCAGAGAAAGGACACTCTCATCTATAAGCTTTGCCTAGCCTCTCAGTTCAGTAGGAATATAGCTTTCATTAAATGTAGCAATATCAGATGTTTGTAGCAGACACAAACTGCTACACAAGGAAAACCTGGTTTGGGCACAAGTATGGAAGACCTCTGGCCTTGGCATCTGTTTCAACGATCCAGCTAACAGCTGCTGTGGGGGTGAAAAACCAACAACAACCAGCTCACAGAACGCTGCAAGCCCAAGTTCTTTTGATCTGCTTTACTAAGGAAAGCAACGTTAAGGGGTTAACAATCTCAATTTAATCCAGCATACAAATATCATTCACTTAATTCAGGGGAAAAATCCAACATCCTGAACTTCAGAACAAATACAAATTACAAACATCGACAGACAGACCTTATCTGATTCAAATCCCAATTCATAGTTACCAGAGTTTAACCAAGTCCAGTCCAGGCAAGTTGGAGGGCTCTTAACTACAGCTGCCCGGAGTCTCCATATCAACTCACCACCAAGAGTGACAGCCCTAAACAAATAGCTCTGTTCTCCCTTTTTAGTTTCAGAGTCATCAAACTTCATCTGAGTGACCAGAACTTAGGCTCCTTCTGATTGCCTCTGGTGTTAGCACCTCCCTTCATTGGCCCCACCTTAGTTACCAATTCACACCCACATAGCCTTAGCACCTAATAGGGGTTTGGGCCTGCGGCTTAGCACCTAGTAAGACTCAGTCAAAGACACTTAATTAATCATTTTAAAACAGTAAGAAAGTCCCAACTTAATTGATATTATAGCATCAGAGGACAGAATGGAAATATCACCTCTGATACTGTATGGCCCTGGTCAAGCCATTTCACTTCTCTAGGACTGTTTCCTCATCTGCAAAAGGAGGGGAATTACACTAAATGATTGCTAAATTCCCTTCCTGCTCTAATTCTGTGATCTTATGAATATTTAACTGTTTGATCATTCAAATCCTAGGACTTTGCCAGCATTGTTGGGATGGGGTAGAGGGAAGGAGTTGTAGAAATTTGGAATTGAATTGTGTTGGGGGTGAGGGAGAATCTTGACTATTAGCATCCAAAATTGGTATTTCTTCCTTTTCAGTGTTTGATGATAAGCTTTCCTTTCTGCATTAAAACTGATGCCAATAGGGAGGAGGGGAGGGAGTAAATGGGAGTCATCTCATAATTTTAAGAAAATTTAATTAACATATATCACACCTCCTACCAAGTTTGTCCTACCCAACTGCCTAGCCTGAAGAAGGTAAGTCCCTTGAAGGCAGGGAATGCTCTAATTTTTGTCTTTGAATTCCTAGCACCTGATATGGCATCTTAATATAGTAAGCCTTAATGAATGTTTAGGGCAGCTAAGTGGATAGAGTGCTGGGCCTGAAGTCTTAAAATTCATCTCCATGAGTTCAAATCTGGCCTCAGACAATTACTAGCTGTGTGACCCTGGGAAAGTCACTTAACCCTGTTTGGCTCAGTTTCCTCATCTGTAAAATGAGCTGGAGAAGGAAATGGCAAACCATTCCAGTATCTTTGCCAAAAAAAAAAAAAGAAAGAAAGAAAGAAAGAAAGAAAGAAAGAAAGAAAGAAAGAAAGAAAGAAAGAAAGAAAAGAAAAGAAAAGAAAACTCCAATGGGGTCAGGAAGCAACAACAAAAATGAATGTTTATTTAGTTGAAAAGGGTAGAAATGCTGATGCCATTATCTCCACTCACTTCCACTGTCCTGGGGGCAGAAGGGGCAAGGTTAAGGGTATGCAAAATCTTTTCCTCACTCTCTTCTTTTCATATGAGTCTCACTGAGGTGGAATAATCTTGCACTGGAAACAGAGGATTTTCCCTACTTAAATGTTCTGTACATTTTCCAACCAAACCTACTTCCTCTTCCCTCTCCAACCCAGGGCTTAATCAAAGGTAAGTCATATCATGTATATGGAGGGTCTGCTCAGTCTCACACAGACCTACTCGTTAATAAAAATGATTAGGAAGAAATCCATTTGTTCATCTGGTTTCTCAGAGACCTTTCCTTTGGTCTATTGCTCTTCCAGGGAAGAGAGAATTATTACAGAGATCTTGGATGTCTGGGTTTTTAAATACATACATATATACATGTATATATAATCTATTTCATTAAATATTTCCCATAAAAATTTTTAATCTAATTTTTTTTAAAATTTTGAGTTCTAAATTCTCTCTCTCCCTTCCATCCCTACCCTACCCCTTGATAAAGCAAGCAATGTGATAACAATTATACATGTGAAGTCAAGCAAAACATATTTTCATATTCTGACTGGCTGTTTCAAGAGAGATGTCATCATTCCTATAACAATTCTTCCTTTCACCAAAATCCAACCACCTCTGGCAAGAAGTCAGACTGCTCTTTTTAAGCAGCATGTCTATACAATAGGACAATGGGGTATTGCAGGGTTGGATTAGAGAAAAGATCACACATGCTGCTGTTCCTGTTGTGGGAGATCAGGTCTTCTTGGATACAGTTACTAGGGCTAGATTTTATTCTTCTCGAGAAGACAGTATGGTTTAGCGGATAGATTGCCGATCTTGAAAGAAATCATACCTGTGACATTTGCCAGCTAGGTGACCTTGGGCAAGCCACTTCACCTCTCTCTGAGTCTCAGTTTCCTTGTCTGTAAAATGGGGACAATAATATGCTAAAGTGCCTACCCTACAGAGTTGTTAGGCTCATAGAAAACAAGATAGGTCCTGAATCCGTGATAGCATTGAGATTTGAAATCCCCGGGATGAGACAAATGTTCTCTACCAACGAAAATGGACCCTTCTCTGAAAGTTTTCATCTCAGAGAGTAGCCTCAAGTCCTGCAAGTTACCCAGGTCAGTCCACCAGTAAGTATCAGAAGAGGGATATAGACCCAAGTTTTATGGTTCTTAGAGTAATCCTTCATACACTATACCACACAGACTTTCATATGAGATAATGTATGTAATGTAGAATCTTTAAAGTGCTTTTTAAATGTCATTTATGATCATAGGAGAGCCGCTAGGACCCAGGTGTTTTGTGGGTACAGAGATGGGTCATTATTTGCTAATGTATGGTGGGTCAAATAATGAATGTCTTCCATGTCACGAGTAGTTTTGGCCTCTCCTTGGGTAGGCATTGTAGTGTGGATTAGTTTTGTTCTGTTTGGCCTCAAGGAAAGAACCTAGAAGCAACCAGTGAAAGTCGGAGTGAGATAAATAAGCACTTGACACCAGTTAAACCTTTCTAACAAACAATGAGAATTATCCAAAAGCAGCATGGCTTGCCTGGCAAAGTAGCAGTTTCCTCCTCACTAGAGGTCTTGAAGTAGGAGGAAGGACATGAGCATTTATTAAGCACCATGGGTCATGGTGCTATGCTAAATGCCACAAATATGATCTCATTCGATCCTCACATCAACCCTGGGAGGTAGTTCAAATATTATCCTTGTTTTATAGGTGAAAAAACAGGTGACTAGAGATTAAGTAACTTCCTCGGGGTCATACAGCTAATAAATTGTTTGTTCAGGCATTTTCATTCATATCTGACTCTTTGTGATGCCATTTGGGGTTTTCTTGGCAAAGATACTAGAATGGTTTGCCATTTCCTTCTCCAGCTCATTTTACACTTGAGGAAACTGAGGCGAACAGGGTTAAGTGACTTGACCAGGGTCTCACAACTAGAAAGTATCTGAGATCAGATTTGAACTTAGGAAGGTCAGTCTTGCTAACTCCAGGCTGGCCACTCAATCCACCATACCACCTAGCTGCCCCAAGTATCTAAGACTAAATTTAAACTCAGATCTTCTCTTCCTGTATCCAGGCCTACCATTCTATCCTCCATGCCACTTACCTGTAGTATATGTTGTAGAGAGGATTTTTGTTTCAATACAGGTTGGATTAGAAGAACCCAGGTCTCCGAGGGTTCTTCCAAGTCTGAGACCCTTCAATTCTGTGATACCTCCACAAAGCATTCCATGATTCCAACCCGTTCTAGATAAAATTCCCCCCCCCAATTTTTTTTTCCTAATAACATTTTTTTCCTGGTTCTTTCTTTTATGCTTATTGGATGTTGCCTTGTATAATAATTATTTATGTATGTTTTTTATTCCTCCCCCTGGTCAATAGATCGGAAGCTTCTTGAGGGCAGGATCTGTGTTTTATTTGATTAATGCATCCCCAGAACTCAGAACATAGTGTTTAATAAATATTTGTTGAACTGAATCAATTTATTAATGGACAAAACTAGTCTCTGGATACCTCAGCATCATTTTCAGGGAGTAATACAGGCAATTATGAGACCAGTCGGAGAACAAAGATTTCCCTCCTTTCCTCGAATCTAGCTATACTGGAGTCCAAGCCAACAGGCCCAGTATGTACAGCCTGGAGAACACAACTGCAGTACATATCTGAGGCTGATTTTTATCTCCCACTGATGCGTATCAAGTTGCAAAACCAACACAACACCATGTAAGTAAGCATCCATATATTATGACACCATTTACTGCATCAAGAGCCAAGTAGGATTAAGGTGATAGGAAATAAAGCACTTTAGGCATCAGAAAGTTACTTTTAAGTCTTTATTGAAAATGTTTCTGTTTTTAATAGAATAACCCAGGGAGAATTTCCAGTGTGAGGTTACATCCAGGACACTCTGGAGGCAGAACTAAAATAAATGACATGTAAAGATGAGCAAATGAATAAAGGATCTCATTTCTTGGCTGGGCTCTCTGGCTTATTTAAGCCTATTAACCCAAGGTTGCAAACACTTTCATTTGCATTTGCACCCCTCCAAATTCAAATAACAGTCCTCACATCTATTGCCCTGTGTTGTTCACAGGGGAACAGGTCATGTAGGCATGTAGGTCCACCACATGAACCATGCCTTCTTTGAACAACATTCCAACAAACTGAAAACCAAATGGATCCTGAGTGTAGCAAAGCAGAAAAAAAACGAAAACAGGAAAGGAAACTTAACCAGAAGTTATTTGTTAAAACGCTGAGTAAAACGAATCAAAAGATCTGTACATTCTCCAGGAAACTCTTCGCTCTGACTCGATGCCCATGCCTCACGTCCGCAATAGAAGGCAGGTTACTGTATCCCACTCCCCACCCCAGCCAGGTACCAGCTGAATGAATCTCCTCCCACTACAGACTGAATGTTTTCCTAGTAAAAATGGAAAACAAAACCAAACGCCATTTTTTTTGGTTGGAGTTCACAGAACTCTTGGGAAGGCTGACTCTTGAAGGGGGGATGTCATGGTTCTAGATGGCCGTAGAGTAGCAATGTCTGGGGAATGTCCTCGTGAAGATTAAAGTACATTCGCAAACCTATAAGACAGACACCCTGATGGTGATGTATCAGTATGGATCTGAACAGGGCCAGGAACCAATAATAATAATGATGGCTAGAATATGGTACCTACTATCTGCCAGGTGCCCACAACAACTCTGGCAGGTACAACCTGCTATTATTACACCCATTTTACAGTTGAGGAAACTGAGGCAAGCAGAAGCTAAGTAACTTGCCCAGAGTCAGCTAGTAAATATTTAAGGCCAGATTTGAACTCAGGTCTTTCTGACTCCAGACCCAGCGATCTATCCACTGCCCCACCTAGCTGCCTCTGTAGGGCTGGGCCAGATATTTACTCTCCAGCCAGGTTACTAAACCTATTTGTAAAGGGATTTGCCAGAATCTTCTGATAAACCTCTTTAGGGGATAGTAGCCAAACTCCCTTCTCTGCATCTAAAGCAATGTTTTTACTTTTCTTTTTAAAGTGTTATTGCTGTCTTCTGTCTTTCGTACCGTAGTCTTTTTCTCATGTCTCACCCCTACCTCTTAACCTAAAGCAATGCTTTTCTCCCTGAATTTTTTGTCAGTTTTCTCTCTGAGGCTGGGTCAGCCCTTTTTCTCCCTTCTCCTCCTTCAGGTCACCACCCCTCCTTACAAATGCAGAGTGGAAAAGCCACTGGAATTCATCAGAGGAGGTAGGCTTGAATCCTAGCTCTTCCACTCAATAGTGGACAAGTCACTTCAATTCTCCAGGTCTCAGTTTCTTCATCTGCAAAACCAGTGGATTGGATCTGATGATCTCCAATATCCTTTCCAGCTCTGAATCCATGATCCTATTATCCCTTCCCTCCCACTGTCCTTTCCCTTTGTCACTATTTGTCATCCTCCTCTTTCCACTCCCCCTCATCTACTATCTCTCTCACAAATGCCTACCTTGCTCGTCAGTCACTTCCTCTCCCACACTGCCTCTTTCCTACTATCTCTTTCCTACCCACCACCACAACTATCCCCTCTGTCACTCTCTCTTGGAACTCATATACACACATTGTGCTTTCTCCTTTGGCACTGTCTGTCTCCTCCCCATCCCCATTACTGTCCCTCCCTCCCTACCCCTAAGCCCCAGTGGTTTGTGGTCTTGCCATGTGAGCTATAAATCTGTCCAACACAGTTCATCATAAACAAAGAAGCAAATGTGAAATTGTAAGCTCGGGGACTCTGGCCCCAGGTCTTTACCTGGCTGCCTTTCTCCGGAGATACTGGCAAGGTCAAAGCAAGGAGAGGGAAGAGGAGGGATAGACGTGAGATGAAAAAGTTTGTGTGTGTCAAAATTACAAAGATGGGCAGAGAATGATTGTGACAGGGCTCAGATTTGGGGAAGCACAACCACCCTGACACAGAGTAGATTCCCCAAAGGGGGCTTCTTCTTTTTTGGAGCGGGGGAAGGCAGGGCAATTGGGGTTAAGTGACTTGCCCATGGTCACACAGCTAGCAAGTGTGTCAAGTGTCTGAGGTCACATTTGAACTCAGGTCCTCCTGACTCCAGGGCCGGTTCTCTCCTCACTTCGCCACCTAGCTGTCCCAGGGGCCCTCTTCTAAGGGAGAAAATGAGACACAAGAAACTCCCTAATAAAATGTAATGTCCTTGAAGTCAGGGATTATTTCATTTTTGTGTTTGTGTCTGTAGTACCTAGCACAATGCCTGGCACATAGCAGGTGTTTGATCAATACTTGTTGGTTGATTGATTGATTGGTTGAATTGAATAAATGTAAAAGAAATTGCCAAGGCTCCAAAATCTTTAATGCTCTTTGGAGAAAAAAGGAAGGGAAGGAAGAGGAAAGAAATGAAGAAGGGAGGGAAGAAGGCTACAAGGCAGGAAAGCAAGCAGGCAGATAGGGAAGAAGAGAGGGAGGAAGGGAAGGAAATGAAAATAGAAAAGAGAGGAGAGAGGGGAGAGGAGGGGAGGAAGGCAGGAAGGAAGGCAGGCAGGAAGGAAGGCAGGAAGGAAGGAGGGAGGGAAAGAGGAAGGAGGGAGGGAAGAAGGAAGGAAGGAAGGAAGGATGGAGGGAAGAAGGAAGGAAGGAGGGAAGGAAGGAAGATACTACAAAGTGACTTTAAAATTCTTTCTAACTCGAAGATTCCAGAACTTTAGCACTAGACAGAATGTGTCAGATCGAATCCCACGTGTATTCACAAGACCTATGTTCAATGATTAGACAGGAATAAACTAAACAGCAGATATTAAAACCCTTCCACAGACAGAGTGTGATTCATCACATATGTATCGCTTTCTTCTTCTTCCAGGAGTAGTTTCTCTATGGGCAGATTATTGATTGCCCTCCTTGTATCTTCCAGGTCCTGAGGTACTGGCTCTGGGATGGAGATGGGGAGTGGTACAAACTGTGGCCCAGGCAGTGTAGGGGCTGGGGGCTGGTACTGCAGGGTAGAAGTGGGCAGAGCTGAAATGGGCTGAGGCCATGAGAAGTAAGTCAGAGGTGCTTGGTGCTCTGTCCCCTCCAACTGAGGCCCACCTGTTGGTGTGGCATTCCTGGTCTGTGGGAAGAATGAGAAAGCACAGGGCAGAGGGTCAGTTACATTGTGAGGGAAGTCTCTACCTGTCTCGCTTTCTGAGTGGGCTTTTTCTTCATCCCAGACCTTTTCTGATCTCTTACCCATGGGGTTCCATGTAGGCCCCTATGATATCCCCAGGAATCCACCAAGGGCAAAGTTATAATCTTTGGTCATCCTCCCTTCTGTTCCTCATGTATATGCCTACATGAACAGGCACATGCATGCACGCCCATCCACACACACATTGTCCACAATTATCAGAGCCCCCTAGGCATAAGCTCATTTTCTAAAACATACCTTCACTCAAAACCTACCTGTTCCATGCCCTGTTCCTTCATGTCCCTGATATCTGCTAGGTGACAGCTAATGTCATACCCTGTGTATGTAGCATAATGACCACTCATGAATAATACATTATCCCCTTTCTGGTCACATGTACAAGATAATAGGGACCTTCTGAAGATACAGTGCCCTAACCCCAAGGGGTGACTCTAATAATAAGAATTACAGGCACCATGGCAAGCTGATGAGACCCTACTTTGGCATCTTGTGGAAGCTTTCAAATCCCATCACCTAGATATCTACCTATTTTGCCTATATACAGGACTGCCTCTGGTCCCATCACCACAGAAGCCAGATTTCCTGAGCTTTATCTAATAGAAAATACAGATATATTCCACTCCTGTCTACATCAGCAATACAGAAATGATGAACCTCTCAAAGTGAATATTCTGGGTCAAGAACATGAGCTATTTCTGGGTATACTGAAATTAATAAAAATGATAATAATGGTTAGCATTTATTTGATGCCTACTGTCTGCCAGGTACTATGCTAAGCACTTTACAAATACCATCTCGTATGATCTTCACAATGAAGGCAAGTAAAGTGGGACTTTTTGTTGTTTTTTGTTTTGGAGTGCTTCTCAGCATTAAGGCAATCAAGTGCCTTGGAGTCTTGCCTTTGTTTCAATCAAGAGTCTTTGATGACCTGCTTAAGTCACTGGAAGGCTTAGGTCACATGGGTTCAAGTAGCATGGCTGTGATACCCTCTGACCCTGAAGAAGTGTATATATACTCTGAGTCAGCATTTTGCTTGGGGCTCACTCACTGGAAGAGGATTGTATGATTTGAACAGATGAGACTCTGAGTAGCCGTTGGAGCCCCCCAGCTTTGAAAAAAATATGTTGTGCTTTTCTCTCTGGTAACTATGTATGTAACGCCTTGGTCAGACAGGTAGAAGTCTGTCTGTTGATTTGTGCTATTTTTCTCTGTTTATATAATTTCTGCTTGTAATTTCTGTTTGTATTCTCTCTGAAGTTCAGGGGGCAGATTTTCCCCCTGGACCAAGTGGATGATATATGTATCTTTAATTAAAGTAAGATTGTTAACCCCTTAAAGTTGCTTTCCTTATAAAAGCAGATCAAAGAACCTGTACTAGCAGCCCTGCTGTGTGCTAGTGCTATTAGCCTTACACAGCCACAGTATCAGCAAGCAGCACTGTTGTTACAAGATGCTAGGAAGCAGGTGCTATTGTTATCCTCATTTTATAATTGAGTAAACTGAGGCAAACAGAGGTTAAGTAACTTGCCCAGGGTCATACAGCTAGTAAGTGTCTAAAGCCAGGTTTGAACTTGGATTCTTCCTAATTTCAGGTCTAGTGCTCTAGTCACCTAGCTGCCTCAGGGATATAAAAATTTGACTCAACTTGGCTATGCACCCTGAGCTCTGATAGGGCTAAATAAGACTGGGAGAAGTCTGTGGTGTAGTTTAAAAAAAAGAGTAACATATCTGATATCAGACCTGAGTTCAAATCTTAGCTTTTGCACTTAATAGCTATGTAACAATGGATAAGTCACAACTTCCTTGAACTCATAAAACGAAGATAATAATGCTTGTACTACCTACCTCACAGAGCTGCTATAAAAAGAATTTGTAAAGTGCTTTATAATATGAGTCATTCTTGTTGGATAGAGCACCACGCCTAGAGTCAGGGGACCCGAATTCAAATCCAGCCTCAGACACTTACTAGCTGTGGGTCCATGGGCAAATCACTTAACCTTTGCTTACTTCAGTTTCCTCAACCGTAAAATGAGAATCATAATATGACCTACCTCCCGAGTTATTACGAGGATCAAATGAGATAATGTTTGTAAAATATTGGGCAAAACTTAAAGCATTGTATAACTGCATTATTATTATTTTTGCTGTTATTGTTGTTACTAAAGGCAACCAGGAGTCTAACCCAATCATTTGTCCCTTCCCCAGATGAAGGCACCATGCTGAGAAAGAGGGGAAATGCCTTTGGGCTCTGAAAAGAGAGATGCAAGGGTGTCCCGAGGTCTCTCCAAAGACTAGAGGTGAGAGAGGCTACAAGTCGGATTATTCTGGAGTTAGTTTTAAGATCTGGGGATCTTAGTGGACCCTGTACAGGCTCGCTATGAGTCGACAGTGTGATGTGGCAGCTGAAAAAGCTGATGCCACCTTAGGCTGCATTAAGACCATTGTACCTAAGACTAGAGAAACGATAGTTCCCCTGCATTCTTTGCCCTGGTCAGACCACACCTGGAACATTGGATCCATTTCTTGAAGCCACATTTTAGAAAGGACAGTGATAAGCTGGAGGGTGCCCATGACCATTGTGGCATAATCAGGATAGTGAAGGATCTTAAGAGCTTTCCATTAAAAGAACTAGGGATGTTGAACCTGGAAAAAACAAGGTTTTGGGAGGACAAAATGGCTGCCTTCAAGTATCTGAAGACTGTTCTGCCAGAGAAGCAATAGGTAGAAGATATAAAGGGGAAAATTTGGATTTTGATATAAAGAAAAGCTTCCTTATAATTGGAATTATTCCAAAGTGGAATCATAGGATCATAAAATCATATATTAAAGTTGGGAGAGACCTTTGAGATCACTGAGTCCAACCCTACCAACTGGTAGAAACTTGCCTCTCACTAAAAGTTTTCAACCAAAAGTTATACAACCACTGGTCTTATACACTATGAGAGGGATCCTTGTTCAGATACAGGTTGGACTAAAATCATGGGTTCTTAGACTGGAGTCTGTGAACTTGTTTCATTAATATTTTGATTCTGATTCAACACAATCTCTTTTCTCATTCTATGTATTTTGTTTCATGCATTGAAAAACATAATTCCAAGAAAGGGGTGTGGGCTTTACCAGACTGCCAAAGGAGTCTATGACACAAAAAAAGTTAAGAGTACCCAGCCTATGTGGACTCTGAGCTCCCATCCAATTTGGAGATTCCATGATTCACACTGGGGAAAGGGGTGATGGCACACAGAAGGTAGGGCATATGGCCATATTACCCACTAGTCCTGTGTAGAGGGCTAATAAAAATGCTTTCAAATGTTTCATTGCATCTTCCCATGCCCATTGCCTAGACTCCATGCTACTAAACAGATCAGGAGCAATGTTGGTTCATGTTGTACCCTAATTGAAATGGCTCAAACACCACCCCTCCCCCACAAACACACACATCTCTCCTTGTTCAAATCCTACTCTCCTTTCAAGGCTCAGCTCAAATTCCACTTCATTCAAAGAGTTTTTTCCCTGCCCCACCCCCAAAGTCAGCAATGCTTTCTAAACTCCCCTAACCTCTTTACACTTCATATATCTCATATATTTATAATACACTACTTTTCACTATAGTTATTTGGGTATAATTCTTCATCAAAGAACAGTGAATAGAACATTGGGCTTGGAGTCAGTAAGATCTGGATTCAAATACTCAGTAATCTGAGTTCTAATTCTTGCTAGCTGTGTGGCCCTGGGTAAGTCATTTAACACCTATATGTTTCAGACAACTCTCTGAGAAATCAAAGCGACACTTCCATTGGTTCTGGAAAGACTCAATGTACCGATGACAGAACTTACAATACCCCAGACAAAAGCTCTTCCCTAATCCCTACTTTCTTATATTTATTGTCTCCCCATTAGCATGTGACTCAGTGGAAAGAGTACTGGGCCTGGAGTCAGGAAGACCAGAGTTCAAATCCAGCCTCAGACACTTACTAGCTGGGCAACCTGGGCAAGTCACTTAAGCTCTGTTTGCCTCAGTTTCCTCATCTGTAAAATGGGGATAATAATAGCACCTACCTCCCAGGGTTGTTGTGAATATCAAAAGAGACAATAATTGTAAAGCAGTTGGCACAGTGCCTGGCACGTAGTAGGCACCACATCAATATTAGCTATTATTATTAGTATGTACAAATACAAACACCTAAGTGAGACAGTCCCCGCCATGGAGACGGAGGATTTCTCAATGGCAGGAACTGGGTCACTTTAGCGCTGTGCCTGACACACCATAAGTATTTAATGAGCTATTTCATTCGTTCACTGCCTAAACTTATCTGCTCACTTTGAAGAAATCCCAGAGCCTTCAAATTTTTCTGTATTTGTGCGTGTATATACATAGTTATGTGTATTTATTTACTGTCTGGGCTCAGCAAAGGACTGTATTATACTGGAGACTAGACCTAGGTATTGAGAGGCTCAATACCAGAAGGAAGGATAGGAAAAAAAGTAATTATTGAAGCACCTACTATGTGCCAGCCACTGTTAAGCACTTAATGAATATTATCTCATTTTATCCTCACATCAACATTGCGAGGTAAATTCTATTATTATTCACATTTGACAGTTTAGGAAACTGAGGCAAACAGAAGTTAAGTAACTTGCCCAGGGTCACACAGCTAGTAAGCATCCGAGGGCAGATTTGAACTCAGGTCTTCCTGACTCGAGGCCCAGTGCTCTGCCTCAGCCGGCAGTTTTCTAGGTGATGCTGTGTCTTTTTTTTTTTCAGCCATAGCAATTCACAAAGACTATCTACCAATGCAGAGAGCAAACAATTGAATTTTTTACTGAAGGAATAAAAAAACCACCCCAATAAAATCCTGGATTTTTTTGAAGCATTAAAGTATCTTTCCAGGATTATACCCTCCTTGAGGGCAATGATCATGTCTTAGATATCTTTACATCTCCCCCATCATGTATTCCATAGTATCTTGCACCTGGTAGGGGATTAATAAATGTTGTTGCCTGAATGAATAAATGAATGAATGAATGAATGATACCTAACATTTAAACAACACTTTAAGGTTTGCGAGGCATTTTACATATACTATCTTATTTGATCCTTACAACAATGCTGTGAGGGAGGCCATATCATCACCATTTTACCGGTGAAAACAGCAATAAAGTGATTTGTCCAAGGTCACAAAGCTAGGCAGGATTTGAACTCTGGTCCAATGTTTTACCATATATCTATGCCACTTCACTGCCTCAAATGAAAGAATAAATAGTAATAACTAGAATTTGTATAGCATTTTAAGGTTCACAAAACATTTGATAAATTTTATTTTATTGATCCTCACAACCCTAGGAGGTAGGTCTTATCATCATTCTCATTTTACAGATAAGGAAACTGAGGGAGACAAAAATTAAGTGAGTTGCCCAGGGTCAGACAACTAGTTAATGTGTGAGCACAGATTTTAACTCAAGTCTTCCTGACTTCAGATCCAATACTCTAACCATTGCCCACCTAGTTGGCTCTGAATGAATAAATGAATTCCCTGATCACTGCCACCAAATCATTTAGAGTTAGGCACAGAAATAGGAGAAGTTACTGAATCCTGGGTCCCCTAGAAGTATCCGGTGTCAGTAGACTGGAAAAGAAGGATAGAACTTGGCATTTCACCCCAAACAGAATGACAATTAGTATCAATACTGAGTTCAAATGTTACATTATCAAGACTGATGTGCACTCTGGAATTAAATGTATACAGGGAGCCAAGGAGATTCAGGCTAAAGAAGCAAAAGAAGAAACCTTTTTGTCAATTGGTGTCATTAGGAATTCCCAAGGAAGACAACTGAATATCCTTCAGTTTGGGGACAATAGTTTGGGAACAGACTGGTGGAAACATACCGTGAAGTTGGTGATGAGTGGCTGGGAGGCATACGTCAGCACCGATGAGGGTCCAACCACTGTGTAGCTGGGGCACACAGGCTGAACGTACATATCAGTAGAGTAAGGGCAGCTGACACCTTCATGTGACATGTACTCAGGGTAGGGTGTCCACGGTGTCAGGGGCTGCAGGGTGGCAGGAGCAGGCTGGGAGAGCCAGCCTGTGCACAGGGCGCCTTCTTCTGTCACCGTGGATGCAGGGACCTCCATATCCAGGCAGGATGGTCCTGAAGGGAAAGAATCATTGAATTTAGAGCTTATTTTACAGATGAGTAAACTGATGACTAGAGAGATGAAGTGATTTGCCCAAGGTAATATAGTTGATAACAGAACCGAAGACAAAAAAATTCAGGTCTCTGTACTCCAAGTACACTTTCACCCAAGGGTAAATAGTAGGTGAGGCATCAGGGATGAGTCAAGTAGGGTCATAGGCCTCAGAAACTATCTAGCCTGACCCCTTTGTTTAAGACATAAGAGAACTAACAGCCACAAGACTTGTCCAATGTCACAGAGACGAAATTTGAACCCAGATCCTCAGACTCTAAAGCCAGAATTCATTCCATTATTCCATATCTTCTTACTGAGAGGCCAGAACCAGATAGAAGTAACAAAAAGAACTTACCCATTGTGGCATAGGTTGCAAGGGGTTGATGGGGCAACACCACCTAGAGAGAAGAAATGACCAGATTGAAGATTCCTTTAGAGTCTGAGTGGCTCCCAATCTTAGCTGGTCCTCTCAAAGGCCACGAAGCATCCCTGATTGTTTTCTCCTCCATTTAATTAAATTCAAACCCACTTAGTGTAAAATATTGCAATTGACCAATGGAAATAAAAAGGTATTAATAAAGTGGTCCTTGTCTTCATGGGGAAAATGTAATGAAACCCCCAAGGAGTATGCCAATAATAAACATAAGCTCCCTAAACTGAGAATTCCTGACCTACCCTGAATGATGAGCCTCTTGGCACAGGTTCATGCACCATTCTGGAGTAATCCCAAAGGAAACTTCCCACCCTGCAGAGCAATGCCCCCAGTGTTGGTTCCACCTCATCTAATCCCATTCCTTGCAACGAATGGTATCCTCACCGTGGTTGCTGCCACTGTGAGCCCGCTGCTGGCAAGGCCACGCTTCCTCCTCAGCAGTTCTTTCACTGGCTCCTTCACACGGACACCTTGGTAAGGTCGGGGTGGCGCCGGTGCCTGCTCAGGAGCAGATGCTGCAAAGTACAATTTCATTCCACGCTTATTGCCCGTTCCCTTACAATTTCTTCTCCCAGGTAAAGTTCCCTCTTACTTTAGGGACTGTTTCTTCTCCCCTCAAGTATTTAAAGTTCTGGGTCCAAGAGGACAAGTTGGATGATTCTCCCTAAACTACCACATTCATCATGTTACTCCCTTGACACTAAACCTTAGCTATCTCCTTATTGCCTTCAGGATAAAGTTCAGACACCTACATTTCTCATTCAAAGGCCTTAGCAAGCTGGCCTTGATCTCTTTTCCTAATCTTATTTCCTTCCATTTCAGCCAAGCTCTTCCAACGGTCTCCTGGAACATAGGCAGTGTGGTCTCTCCTCTTTGCCTTTAGCAATCCCATTTCCCCTTCCTGAAATGCCCTTCCTTCTCTTTTAACACCTATCCAAACTCTAGCTTTGCTTAGAGGTAAGACATTTTCCAACCTTTAGAATCCTGTAGTACTTACTGCCTTTATTTGGAGCTTATCATAAACTGCTTTATATCATTGGCTATTATTGAGAATTCTTGTTTCTTGTCATCATCATCATAGCTAGCATTTATAAAGCACTCTAAGATTTACAAAGTGCTTTACAATATGCTAACTAATCGGATCCTCATAGCAACTCTGAGGTGAATGCTATCCTTCCCATTTTACAAATGAGGAAACCAAGGCAGACAAATTAAGTGACTTGCCTAGGATCATCTGAGGCAAGATTTGAACTCAAGTCTTCCTGATTTCCTGACTCCCAGGCTTTTGTAATAATATAGGAAAGAGGTGATAGAGGCCTGAATTATGGTAGAAGCCATATGAATGGAAAGAGAAGAGATATGAGAATAGTTGAAGATACAGAATCCACAAGACTTTAACTTACTGGATATGGGGGTGAGGGAAGATGACCATGAGGTTGTGAACCTGAGTAACTGGAAAGGATGGCAGTGGCCTCAGCAGAAAGAGGGAAATTGGGAGGGGGGATGGGTTTGAGGAGAAAAAAAGAGATGAAATTTCCATTTGGGGCATGTTGAGTTTCAGAAACCCATACAACATCCGGTTTGAAATACCCAACAGACAATTGGAGCTAGAACTCAGGAGAGTGACTATGGCTAGTCATAAAAATCTAGAAGTCATTAAACCTCTAGTTACTAGAGTCTGGTAGGTCATGATCACCAAACGAGGGTGCAGAGCAGGAGTTCTTAGTCTTTTTTTGTCATGGACTCCATTGTCAGTCTCATGAAGCCTATGGACCCCTTTTCAGAATAATGCTTTTAATGCACAAAATAAAATATATAAGATTGCTAAGGAAACCAATTGTATTGAAATATAGTTATCTATAAACAGATGTTTTAAAGTTTACAGGTCCTAAGCTAAGAGCCCCTTACATAGAGAAAGAAAAAAAATGGAGAGCAGAATAAAACCTTGGTAGACAACTATGGTAAAAGGGTAGGCTATGGAAGATAAACCAGTAAAAGAGAAAGTCAAAGAGACAGGAGGGGAACCAGGAAAAAACTATACTGGGGAAACACAGGAAGGAGAATGAAGGTAGTCAGTAGAGTCAAATTCTGAGGTGTCCAGGAAAAGGAAGAATGAAAGCAGTTCATTGGACTTTGCAATGTAAGACAGCTGTTTGTAGGAGCACTGGCTATGAAAAAGGGAGGACTGATAGAAGATTGAGTGGATGGCAGAGTCAAGTGGAGGTTTTTGTGGATGGCAGCGGCCTAGGTCTGTTTGTAGGTAGCAGGGAAAAAGCCAGTAGAGACAGAAAGATTGGAGACTAGAGAGAGTTTGAGGAGGCAAGCTTCTGGAGGAGATGGGATAGGATGGGATCCAGGAACAGCAGAGGAGGACTGCCCTTCACAAGGAGTAATCTCTTTGTCAGAGAATGGAGCAAAGGAGAACAGAATGGGAGATGATGTTGTGTGGGTTTGATGTATCAAATAGAAGAGAATATGGGGTTCGTGATGGCTGGCCTGTATTTTCTGGATAAAGTAGGAGGTGAGGCTCTCTGGTGCAAGAGGTGAAAGGGACAATATAAGAGGCTGGAGAAGAAAAGGATTAGAACAGCTGCTGGGTCAGGGAGGGAGTAGTATAAAATGAATTCAATTAGGAAAGAAGTGATGATGGCCCAGTTGACATTAGGTAATATTCACTTGAGTGGATCTAGTCTGCACTTGTGTGTCATTTCCTCAAGAACTATCCAGAGTAGGAGTACAGAAGATGAATGGATGGGCCCATTAAACCAGGGTTTGGGTTTGGCAAGGCTTGAGTGGTCATTGAACAAGATGTCTTGAGGTAGGAAAGCTAGCTACTTCTTCAATCGTTAGATGAATGGAGCTTGTAGCGATGCCCCTGAGCATGAACCTCGTACCTAGGAAACTTTCTAGCCTATTCCATCCCACAGCAAAGCTGGGGACTTCAAGAGGTAGCTGTTGTCAAATAATAGTAATACTCTCCCAAAGGTGGGGAACCTGAGGCCTCAGGGCCACATGTGGCCCTTTAGGTCCTCAAGTGCAGCCCTTCAACTGAGTCTAAACTTCACAGAACAAATCCACTTTACAAAAAGCCTTAAGGCCACAGCTTCCCCACCCCTGTATCAGTTTCCCACTTGTCTTGACCATGTGAGCTGACAACAATGGGAAGGTGTGCTCTGTGGAACAGGGGAGCAGGCCCGTAGTTTGGTTCAGCCCACCGTGTATCAGCCCAGAGTTTTTCCAGGAAGGTCCTGCTATCACTTATAGATATGGGTGACCCAGGCTTTGCATCAAAGGCCAGGAAGTGTGGCTATCTATTAAGCCTGCCAGATCCTTCAGTTTAGTCCCTTGGCTGGACTTTGTTCTGTAAATATCTAACTGATAAAATTCCACTCTTGGGTCTTTGAGCACTGCCATTGCAAAGGGTGAGGATTAGGATTAGGGTACCAATAGGCCATTCACCTGAAAGTGAGAGGTACCTACAACCTGAGCTCACTGAAGTAGCTGCTCCCCCTCAGCCTTGGAGCTGGTGCCGAGGCCCCTGATGTTGGGCAGATCCCTCAAGAATGCCTCTGGCCATCTGTCCAGTTAACCTACCTCCTGGAACCAAGGTACTCCTGCACATACCACCCTCACCCTCATCTTCCCCTCAACCCCAACGAGTTTTATTTCCCCTACACTGGCAACCAGAAGGAAGGGGACAGGAGCACTTCTCTCTGGAGTCTGTCCTCCCAGAGCAAGAAATGTTTCACTGAGGAGCTCTGGAAGGAGGGTCTGAGGATCTAGTCCCACAATCTGTCCATTTAGGTTCTAAGCATAGTGAAAATTAAGAAGTTGCTCCATGGGGGATGAAAGGATTAGATAAAGCTTTAACCAAAGCAAATGCTTGCCTCTTCTACCTCAATTCCAACTCAAAGCAGAATGCAACGTGCTTTCAGTCATATATACACATATATATACATATATATATATACACACATACATACATATACACAGACATACATACATACATTTTATATATGTGTGTGTGTGTGTATAGTTCAAGAATCATGAGATTTCCCCCAAAAGAAACAGATCATAGCTATTTTGACCCTAATTTGCATAGCTAGTTCTGAGGAATACCATGGAAAAACTCATCAGATTGCCCTTCTGGCCACATGACATCAAACACAAACTCTACCCTAAACTTCTTCGAGAATCTCACCGGTCAATGCTTTCTGTTGCTTTCCAATCAATATGAGGAGGCTAGTGAGTGGAGCTGCCCTCCAGTGTTTGCATTCCCATGGAACTCATGTCAACAGGTGTCACATGACCTCAACATGCCACAACTTCTCTACCACCCTCATTACTCCAGGTGGTGGAAAGTCCAGGGCTGGGTCTCGATAATGGAGATGACTCCCAGTTGCTACAGGCAGACATGCTCCGAGTAACTATTTGAGGAGCTGCTTCTAACCGGCTGCCACTGTCTGCCTCAGAGCCTATGAGGAAACCGTGTGGTATCCTGGAGATCAAATCAAGTCAAGCCAGCAAGCATTAATTCAGTACCTACTATGTGCCGGGCACTGTGCTAAGCACCAGGGACAGAGAGAAAGGTTAAAGCCTGTCCTTGCTCCCAAGGAGTTCACAGTCTAATAAGAAAGATGTCACAAACAAAAACTATGTGTGAACAAGATAAATACAAGATAAATTGGTGATAACCAACAGAGGGAAGGCCGTAGTAGTAAGAGGGATCAGGAAAGGCTTCTTGCAGAAGGTGAGATTTTTTTTGCCTCTTTTTGATCTTTTTTATTTTAGATAAATACTAAAACTTAAATATATAATAAGAAAAAACACTATAAGCTTAAATATTAAACTTAAATACAAAATAAGAAAAGAAGAAAAGATGTCATGTGTACAGCAGAACGTAGGAGAGGATTCAGAATATATAGCAATAACTTTCCATTTCAAGAAAGCCTATATACTAAATACTGCATTTTATGTTGAAAGCTGTCCATCTTTTCTTTGCTTCCTTTTTTGTTTTGTTTTCTTTTGTTCTCTGCTCTATATTTTTCACTTTGTTCTTTTTTCCCCCTTCCTCTCCCCTTCCCCCCCGCTACAAATAAGCATGGATATATTTATAAGAAGGTGAGATTTTAGCTGAGGCTTAAAGGCTTAAAGAAAAGCCAGGAGGCAGAGCTGAGGGAGGAAAGTGTTCTGGGTATGGGGGACAGCAATGTAATTGCCTAGAGTTGGGAGATAGGACATCTACTTTGAGGAATAGCAAGGAGGCCAGCGTCACTTGGCCAGAGTATTAGAGAACCATTGTAGAGTTAGAAGACTGGAAAGGTAGGAAGGGGCCAGATTATAGAAGGCTTTAAAAACCAAACATAGGATTTTATATTTGATTTTGGAGGCAATAAGTAACCTCTAGAGTTGATTAAATACATAGGTGACATGGTCAAACCTGTGCTTGAAAAAGATCAATTTGATAGCTGACTCCTGAAGTCAAGAGACTTGGGTTCAAATCTGATCTCCAATCTACCTATGTGACCATGGACAATTCACCTAATACCTCTGAGGATCAGTGTCCATCTGTGAAATGAGAATTTGAGGCATCAGGGTATAGTGGCAACCCTTAGTCCTGGCCTTTTCAACCTTATTCTCAATTCAGGGTAGAGTAAAATCTAATCTCAGTCCCGTATACCTCCAGTTCAGGCATAATGAGAATTCTCCCCAAAGAGGCAAATCCATAGCTATTGTATCCATTCCATTTCCCTGACACAAGTAGCCCTGTGGAGCCACGGGGATAGAATAAGCCAACTCTCTGGATGAAAGGCATTGTAGAATAAGCACAGATGCCTACCCAGAGGCTAAAAGGGACTATCAAAGGTCATTTTGTCTATTCTTCTGCCCTCAAATAGTACTGCCTCTACCCCAGGCTCCCACTCTTGACAGTTTCATTCTATACTTGAATATGTTTAGGTCAACCTTGCAAATATTTACAAAGCCCCCAGAGTTCCTTAGCTGACGCATCCACTGCCCAGGCACAACTCATGATAAAGATAAAAGGAACCAGCCTTTTTACTCTTCACCTGGTTTAAACATCTGCTTCTTCTGAACTAATGAGCAAATAGGCTGACAAGCCTAATTCTGAGAGTGTTTGAGCCCAATTCCAGGGAAATCCTTCTGGAAGCTTCAGTACAAATCCTGGAGAAACCTCGGCCAATCACAAATCAGAAACCTGCAGGTGACTCCTTTTACGCTGCGATCATCAAGGTCACAGTAGAAGTGGAAGAGACCTGAGAAGTCGCCTCATCCAGTCATGTTAAACTAAAATACCAGCAATAATCCCTACAGAAGGATCTCTGAGGACTGTACATACTGACTCAGTTTTAAAATGTAATGTTATTTATTTTAATGGTTAAATATTTCTCAATTACATTTTAATCTAGTTCAGGCTGCATTCATGAGTGTTGTGGGACTCTTGACCTCTCTGATAATCTGCCTTCCTTTTTTTTTTTATAGATGAGGAAATTAAAACCCAGAGAGGGAAATTTATTTATTTAAGGTCACACAGCTATTTAGTGGTAGACCCGCTTGTAAGGAGCAGCAATGTATACAGTACAGTAGAAAGATATTTGGATTTAGAGACAGAAGACTGGTGTCGAAATCTTGGCTCTACCTCTTCCTACCTCCTTGTAAAATCCAGAAAGTGATTTTACTTCTCTGCGCCTCTGCGTCCATATATATAAAATGATAGGGTTCACCTAGATAGCTTTTCAGTGGTGGTAAATGTTTAACAGGGGTGGCTAGGAGCGGCAGTGATTAGAGCACTGGGCCTGGAATCAGGAAGACCTCAGTTCAAATCCAACCTCAGATACATACTAGCTGTGTGACCCTGGGCAAGTCACGTAATCCTGTTTGCTTCAGTTTTCTCATCTGTGAAATGAGCTGGAGAAGGAAATTGCAAACCCCAAATGGGGTCATGAAAAGTTGGACAGGAATGAAACAACTGAACAGTAACAACAAATGTTTAACAACCAGCTCTTGGGGGGGATAGATAGATAGATAGATGCTTGACACACTTTTAAGTTTAATCTGCACTAACATTTTCTCTATCACTTTCTTAAGTCTAGAATATCAATGAAACAATAAATCAAGCCCTAATTTGTAGCATTTGCTGATTTCCAAGATGTAAAGGCTCATGCTGAAAATTTAACATTCAGCTCTCACTAACTAAAGTGCACCACTGCATCAGAGTCCTTACAGCTCTAAATCTATGATCCTGTCTTTCTATAGTACCTACTATTAGTATTGATTCCCTATAATATTGAAAGCGAAAAGAAGTCTTAAACTATAGCTATGCTCCCTCAAAGCACCAGGATCCCAGAAGTAGCCCATCTTTCAAATGGTTAAAATGAAAATAAAGTAATTAAAGAAAGTAAAATTTTAGACTAGACTGAGAATAGACACCCAGAGCAAAACTGACATCTTCAATTATTTAACCACAATCTCCCCCAGTAGAGAAGATAACAGGATTCTGAGACAGCCATACCTATATTACCATATGGGACACCACCATGGACTGGAAAACATTGTCACCATATGTCCCGGCTCAAGCGCCCTTTGTTTCCCCAACTGTTTTCAAAGGGTGAGTCACCAGATAAAGCCATTGCCGCAACAGCGCCGGCCATCATCCGGTTTCCCTTGGCATGTCTTGTTGGGGGATTTGAAATTTTAACCCTGTTGACTTTCTGCATCACTGGAAGCCACCAGTCAGGGTAAAGGAAAAATAGATTTCATTTACGGAAAAACCCATGAATTCAGGCCTCAGTGTGGGCTTCCCTTTTCAGAGACGAACAACTGAAAACCTGAGGGTATAAAAAGGCAGCTGCAGACATTTCGGTTCCCCTGCTGAACACCCGGACATGCTCCAGCTCACAAAAATAAGGCTGCTGCAGCTGCAGCCTCACTACAGACCTCCAACCATGACAGGCAAGAGCTGAACCAGCATGGGCATGTGCTGCCCACCTCTGGGGTCTATTGGCTCTTGTTGTACACCGATCCAGGGGGACATGTGACCCATACTGATTTAAATAAACATGGTTTTCTAGTTCCTTGACTAAGGTATAATAAAATATCACCTACTAAATATGCAAAAATATCTGCCTTTATAGTTTTAATGACGCCCTCTGGTAACCACACCAGGCTCTCTCTCACCAAACAGAGGTTATTCAGCTAGCTATGCCTTAAGCCAAAGGATCACAAGATCAAAGAATCATAGATTTGAGGCTAGGAGGGATAGATTGGTCCTGTGTAAATGCACAAATGACCTCAGCATTCAGTTAGTATAACTGTTCCTCAGGGGTCAGACAGCTAGAGCTAGAAGGAAACTCAGAGGCTATCTGGTCCAACCCTTCCATTTTGCAGATGAGGAAACTGAGGCCCAGGGAAATGAAGGGACTTATCCAAGATCATGCAGGTGGCAGAGCCTCAGAAGTAGGATTTTAATTCAGCTCCTCTGATTGCAGAACCAGTGATCTTCACTGTGATACCTCCCTAGCCCCTTGGTTCCTGCCTGCCCCCTGAGGGACCAGGCAGGCCCTTCTTTGAAGGCAGCTGTCCTTGTGTAGGTTTCCACCATAGTTGCCATTTCAGGCAGCACAGGGTGGAGCTGCTGACAATGGGCCCTATCAGTAGTCCCCGCCACCCGCTGAAGATAAGACCTGAGCTTCAGTATAATCTTGGGTCAGACCCACTCTGTGAGGGGCTTTGCTGTTTTTGACTGTTGAAGCCCAGTGGGCAGCAGCCTTCTATGGACCATCTCAACATGTGACATATTTATCAATTCCTCTAAGTGACCTTGGTAAGTATTTTGTTCACCTTTTCTATTGAAACTTCTGTTTAATTATCACACACACACACACACTCTCTCTCTCTCTCTCTCTCTCTCTCTCTCTCTCTCTCTCTCTCTCTCTCTCTCTCTCTCTCTCTTTCCCTCTCTCTCTCTCTCTCTCTCTCTCTCTCTCACACACACACACACACAGAAGAAAACTAAAAAGTAAATAATTGATCAAACCTGATCAAATAGACCAAACAAGAGGCAAGCACACATGCCCAGGTTTCTGAATGAAAGCAAAATTCAAAAGTTGCTGCCTCTCTTCACCACAGTTTGAGAAGTCTCACTTGACTTGTTTGTGTTAGAATTCAATTCCATTCCAGTTGACCAACATTTATTAAGCACCTACTATGGGGCAGGCATTGCAATAGAGGCTCAGTTTCCCATATGGAAGAGGGAAAGGAATAAGCATTTATATAGCACCTAATAGGTACCAAGTACTATGCTAAGTGTTTTACAGATTTTATCTCTTTTGATCCACAACAACTCTTCGAGGTAGGTGCTATTATTGCCCCCATTTTAAAGTTGAGGAAACTGAGGCAGAGGGGAAGTGACTTGCCCACAGGGCTAGAAAATGTTGGAAACACTAAAATCTTACTGACTCCAGGCCCAGCGATCCATCCGCTGCCCCAGCTAGCAGCCTGTTGGCAGGATGGAGATGAGCTGTCTAGGGGTGGGGCTGGTGGTATATTGAATTCCTTCTCTTGCTTATTCATTGAGTCATCTGCTGGTATATATGCTTTGGTTGTCCAGCAGCTCAAGATCCTTTCTCCTTACAGTGAAAGTCGGCTTTGGAGTTTTCCGCTTTGTTCCTTCCACTCATCTACCAAACCGGACAAAATGAATCCAATGAGATCCAAAGGCAGAACCTTAGCATGGGTAGGAAAATGCCTTTTCCCCAGTTGAGTTTGAATTGGACCAAAGAGGTAATACCCTTGGTATGTCAGTAATAATAATAGCTAACGTTTCTGTAGTGCCTAGTATGTGCTAAGTGCTTTTATATAAAAAGAGGCAAAACATAAATCTCTGCCCACAAGGAGCTTCCGGTCTAATGGAGGAGATAACACACAAATAAATATATACAAAGTAAGCTATATACAGAATAAATAGGAAATAATCAGTAGAATGGGAGGTATTAGAATTAAAAAGGATTGGAGAAGGCTTCCAGTAAAATATGGGATTTTAGTTGGGACTTAAATGAAGCCAGGGAGGTGGGTAGTCAGAACTGATGAGGGAGAGCATTCTAGGCATTGGGAACAGCCAGAGAAAATGCCGGGAACTGAGAGACGGAGTGTATTGTTTGAGGAAGAGCCCAGAGGTCAGTGTCAGTAGATCAAAGAGTACGTTTCAGGGAGTAAGGTGCATCAAGACTGGAAAGGTAAGAGGGGGCTAGGTTATGAAGGACTTTGAATGCCAAACAGAGCATTTTTGTATCTGCTTCTAGAGGCAATAGGAGTCACTGGAGTTTATTGAGTAGGGGGGATGACATGATCAGAACTGCACTTTGGGGAAATCATTTTGGCAGCAAAATGGAGGATGGATTGGAGTGGGGAGAGACTCAGGGCAGGCAGATCCACCAGAAGGCTATTGCAATAGTCCAGACATGAGGTGATGAGGGCCTTCACCAGGGTAAGGGCAGTGTCAGAGGAGAGAAGGGGCCTATTCAAGAGATGTTGAAAAGGTGAATTCAACAGGCCTTAGCCACAGTTTGGATATGAGGGGTGAGAGATAGTGAGGTGTCTAGGCTCCTATGTTGCGAGTCTGAATGACTGGAAAGGTGTTGTTGCCCTCTACAGTAAAAGGGAAGATAGGAGGCGGGGGCGTTCAAGGGAAAAGATAATGAGGTCTGTTTTGGGCATGTCTAGTTTAAGATGTCTCCTGGACATCCAGTTTGAGATGTCTGAAAGGTAGTTGGAGATGTAAGATTAGAGATCAACAGAGAGACTGGGGCAGGATAGAAAGATTTGAGCATCATCAGCGTAGAGATGGTTATTAAATCCACAGGAGCTGATGGGATCACCAAGTGAAGTAGTATAGAGGGAGAAGAGGACCCAGGACAGAACCCTGAGGGACGCCCATGGTGAGAGGGTATGATCTGGAGGAGGATCCAGCAAAGATAGAGACTGAGTGGTCAGATAACTAGGAAGAAAATGAGAGGGTGGTATCCTGAAAACCTAAAGAGAAAACAGTATCAAGGAGGTGAGGGTCATTGACAGTGTCAAAGGTTGCAGAAAGGTCAAGAGAATGAGGATTGAAGACTGAGAAAAAGACTTTGGATTTGGCAAATAAGAGATCATTGATAACTTTGGAAAGAGTGGTTTCGTTGGAATGATAAGGACAGAAGCTGAATTTTAAGTGGTTAAGAAGAGAGTGAGAGGAAAAACTTAGAAACAATTACATAAATTGATGCAAAGTGAAACGAGCAGAACCAGGAATATAACCTATATCAAACAGCTTGCCTTCTCAATGAGTGGGGGATGGTGGAAGGGAGGGAATTTGGAACTGAAAATTTGAAAAGAAAAAAAAAGTTTAAAATGGTTTTACATGAAATTGGGGGGAAAATATTAAAGAAAGAGAGAGTGGGAAGGGAGAAAATGGAGGCATCTATCGCATATGGCCTTTTTGAGGAGGTTAGTCAGAAAGAGCATAAGAGATATAGGACAACATAATTAGCAACAATGGGAGTCTATTGGAGACAATAACTCTACAAACAAGATATATGCAGAATAAATTAGGGGTAGTCTCAGAGGGAAGGTAGTAAGATTAAGGAGGACTAGGAAAGGCTTCTTTCAGAAAGTGGTATGTTAGCTGAATCTTAAAGGATGCCAGAGAAGTTGGGAAGCATAAATAAGAAGGAGCATGTTCTAGGCATGAAGGACAGCCAGGGAAAACACTTGGCACCTTAGTGGTTCAGTACTTAGAGTCCTGGATCTGAAGTCAGGAAGATTTGAGTTCAAATTTGAATACTTACTATTTGTATGATGCTGGGGAAGTCAAATAACCCATGAATGCCTCAGTTTTTTCATTTGTGAATTGGGGATAATAATAGCACCTACCTCCCAGGGTTGTTATGAGGATAAAATGAAATGTAAAGTGCTCAGTATAGCTCCTGGCACAGAGGAGTCACCTAAAATATTTGTTAATTCAATTTAATATCAGTTTAATTTAATGTCTGGAATGTACTACCATATGGAAATGGCTGGGTTGGCACAAATCCCCATCCCTGTCAGTGTTAGCTTCTTTACCAGGCTTTCACCACTTGCTGGGTCAATGAATTAAATGAATTTCCATTTCTACAAAATAACTTCTGTCCTTTATTGTTAAAGTTACAGTATCAGCTCCAAGAAAGTCTAATTCTCTGGGCTGAATGGAACCAGGAGCCCCAGTCAAGTTCAGTTACTATAAATTCCTCCTCAGTTCAAATTTCCTTTCTTCTGACAGGCACAAAGTGTAATATACCTTGAGCCCACCAACCAGTGGAAACTCTCTCTGGACAACTTATTTTCTGAAGAAGTGATGGTTCCCAAAGTAGTTAAGGAGGAAGAGAAGCTCATGACCCCCAGATGGCAAAATGTTCCCATGTAGAGTCCTGAGAACTGAGAGGCCTCTCCAGTGCCCCTTAAGGTTTTATTTTTGGTGTTTTATGACTGAAATGACAGAGGACAAGTCCACCTGAAGAGCCAGCTGCAACTCCCCGCCTCTTATAGAAACTGAAGTCAACAGAGCAGAGCAGGTCCCATCACAGACACACAACATTATTGTGGGAGGGGGAGGGGGGGTTGGCCTCCACTTAACTTTTCTACATCTCTACTTCCCTCCTGGAAGAGACCCTATGCAGACAGACCTCTTTCTAGCTCAATCCTAAGGACAAGAAATGCATCACTCTTTACAGTCAGTACAGTGGGACCCTCTGAAAAGAAAGGTGTCACATCTATTAGGCTGGGAGCTCAGGATAGTGGGATGGGGCTGCCTTCTAGGCTCCTTAGCCCCTTCACACAAGGTCTAGGATGGCACTGGACCCCTAAGGAACAACGTGGTGTGCTAGAAAGAACACCAAATTTGGAGTCAGAGGACTTGGGTTCAAATTACAGCTCTGTTATTTATAACTGATATGATTTTGAGCAAGCCTCTGAGTCTCAGCTTCCTTATGGAAGGGAAATTAACTAAATGACCTCTAATGTCCTTTCTAGTTCTAAATCCTATACTCTTGCTGCTCTGGTGCATGATATACAAGGGTAGTTTACTGTGCTTGTAGTGATGGTTGCTGCTCTTTCAGTCATGTCCAACTCTTTGGACGCCATTTGGGGTTTCCTTGGCAAAAGTACCGGAGTGTTTTGCCATTTCCTTCTCCAGGTCATTTTTTAGATGAGGAAACTGAAGCAAACAGGGTTAAGCGAATTGCCCAGGGTCACTTAGAGTTAAACCTGCACGCCCGAAAGTTATAGAGTGTATTCCAATCCCCTCTAGCTCTTGGGCCTGGGTCCGGTCATAGTACTATTTAAAAGCCCACCTAGCTGACTTCTAGGCCTAAGGAGATTCCGTTATCAGGTGTGATATGACTGAGGAACCAAGGGACCAACGGACTAAGGACACAACGTTACTGGCCTCCAGGCTTAGGAATTTTCCCCACCAAATTGGGCAGGCCCACTCTAGGAGCTAGCATTACGGTCTGAGGAGAACATTTTGATCATCTTAGAAAGGAAGTTAGACCTAGCTAGGCTTAGATCAGAAAGCTTGCGAGTGTGTCCACTTAAGGGACCCAGGTTACAAAGAATACAACAAGACTAATGCTTATTTGGCCTACGTTTCCTGCCGAGGGACACGGGCCCAGGACACTTCCGTTGTGTCGGTACAATCCAGCTCTCACCCCAGTAACTCTAGAGACACGAGGTCAGTTCTGGCCCAGCCCTGGGGAATTCAGGCACTAGACTTAATCCAGCCTACCCTAATGACACCTGAACCTCCTGAGTCCTGTGAAATCAGTTGGGACTATTCCAGACCAAATTAAATTCACCCCCATATCTAATCCAGAACTGTCCCAAATATGGACTAGCATCTAGTAGGGAGAAAGAGAGGAGAGAGTATCCATCCAAGTTCATTTGCCTTGAGACCTTTTCTCCATGATTTTTTCCCAGAACTCTCTCCCCCTAGAGCAGGGGTTCCTAATGTAGCACCCCTTTGGGAGTCCATGGATAGATATCAGGGAGTCCATGAATTTGTATAGGGAAGAATTACATCTTTTTTTCAATATAAATGATTTATTTTGTAATCTTATAAATTTTGTATCATTTAAGTAGCATTTATAGCTATATATAGCATTACATATACTTTATAGCGTTGAAAAACATTATTCTGAGGAGTCCAAAAGACTTCACCAGAGTGCCAAAGAGGTTCATGGAAAAAAGGTTAAGATCCCCTGATCCTAAGAGCAAGGACTGTGTTCTCAAAGGTGATGATGTAGCCACGTCCTGCCTGTCCCATCAAGCTACATGAGCTGACAAAGAAGCCTGACAACAGGCTGTCTAAGGCCCTGGAATGCCCTAGGACGCTTACTTGTTGTAATAGCCCAAGTTCCCTCCTGTCTCAACCTGCCCCCATCACAGGATGGGCAGCTCTGTGGATGCCCAGTCAGCCCTTGTTGAGTGTTCCCATGGGGCAGAGCAGGCCTGTTTTATGAGAGAATGAGGTGCAGCCAAGCAGCAGAAAAGGAAAAAAGCCTTACTATGAGGACAAGGCAGGCCTGGGCAGAAGGGAGGCACAGTCCTCCTGGTAAAGCCCCTAAGTAAGGAAATAGAGAGGATGGCTTCCCACCAAAGGGTGGTGCCTGGAGGCAGGGAGGAAGGAATTGGGGATTTAAAGGGACAGTCAATTAGTCGGTCAACAAGCATACATTAAGTTTCTTACTGTGTGTCAAGCTTCAGGTGTACCCCAGGGGAAAAGAGTAGAGTAAAAGAACAGGCAGGATGCAGAGTGAGGGAGGGACAGTGGGAGCAAGGACATAAAGGAATAATCCTGACCCCAAGAACATCATTTCTAGGAACCTGTCTGATTGCTCTCAGACTGGCACAGAGGTAATAGCAGCTAGGATTAACTGGACAGGGAGATGACCGGAAGTCCAGGACTGAAGTCTTGCCCCCAAGGAGCTTGTTGTTATTGTTTAGTCATTTTCGCTTGTGTCCAGCTCAGTCTTCATGACCCCATTTGGGGTTTTCTTGGCAAAGATACTAGAGTGGTTCCTTCTTCAGCTCATTTTACAGGTGAGAAAACTGAGCCATACAGGGTTAAATGATTTGCCCCAGGCTCACACAGCTAGTATCTGAGGCTGGATTTGAACTGTGGTCCTCCTGAATTCAAGGCCAACACTCCACCCACTGTACCACATTCTACAATAGCTGAGGCTCTGCCACTTACTACTTTTGAGACCTTGGATGTGTCCCTTACCCTCTGAAACCCCCAACTTCCTCATCTGTAAAATGAGACGAATTACTACATGAAGAGAATGGAAGGTTTAGGGAGGTTGTATTGGGGTCGAGGTGAATCACTGGCTCGAGTTTCTGTATCTAATCTACCTTCTCTCTCTCCTTGATCCACCCCTCCTCCCAAGGCCCCTCCCCTACAACACACACACACACAGAAAGGATGGGACTTTAAATGTTCTCCCTCCACACAGAATAACAACATGGGGGTGGGGGTTGTCATCAGTATTTGGGGCCACACAGGTTGGAAGAGGAAGAAACTTAATCTGAACTTGAGTTTCAGGGCATGAAGTCACACCGTGTGTAGGTAAGAGAAGTTTCCAACCGCCCTCTACCCCTACCCAAATTCCACAGCAAAGCAGGACTGGAGTTTTGAGAGGCAGTGGGGGAGGGGGACACCAGAGAGGTTGTTCATCTTTTTCCATATTAATCAGAAGCTGAATACCTTTCTATTGGCCAGCTGCTGTGATCCAAATCAAGAAGCCCTGTGCTTTGAGAGCTGAGGGGGAATGGATTCAGCAACCCCTTCTTTTATCTAGGTAAGACTTCCCAACAAGAATCAAAAGTCTTTGTGAAATGAACACACTTTTTAAAGATTATCAAGTAAAAGATTTCCAAAGGATGAGGGCTTCTGACTCCAGCATCAGAGTCATGAGATTGGGGTCTTAGACCCAGAAGCCTCAGGTCCTAAGCTAACAGAGCCTCAAAATAGGTCCTGGAGGGATGAACTAGATGCTGCAAAGATATCAGTGATGTAGACTTGGGCTTGAATGTAATCTGTCCAATTCTCACTTTTAATCACTCTCCAGTTGTAGATGTTCACCTATTTACTATTTTTTTTAAAAAAAAAAGATACCACTGTGAAAAAAAATGTGGAGGGGGTTTAGCAGTACCAGATCTCAAACTACATTATAAGGCAGTAATTATCAAAACCATCTGGTGCTGGCTAAAGTAATAGGTGGATTAGTAGAACAGAGTAGACATATAATACACAGTAACAAATGATCGTAGCAATTTTGTGTTTGACAAATGTAAAGATTTAAGTTTTGGGGATAAGAATACACTACTTGTTAAAATTTTTTTGGGAAGACTGGAAAGCAATCTGGCAGAAATAATTTACCAAGATGTGGTCAAAATGGATACATGACCTAGATATGAAGCGAGATATCATGAGAAAACTAGAAGAACATGAAACACATTACCTATCAGATTTATAGATAGGAGAACTGATGAATAAACAGGAGAGAACATTGTGAGATATAAAATAGATCATTTTGATTACATTAAATTAAAAAGGTTTCATACAAATAAAATTAACGTAGCAAGATTAGAAGGAAAGCAGAAAATGGGAAGAGGGGAAATTTTAGATACTTTCTCAGATAAAGATCTTCTATCTCAAATATATAGAGAACTTTGTCAAATTTATAAGAATATAAATCATTTCCCAATTGATAAATAGTCAAAGGATAAGAACAGGATGTTTTTGATGAAGATACCAAAATTATATATAGTCATATGAAAAAATGATCTAAACTATTATTGATTAGAGAAATGCAAATCATAACAACTTTGAGATATCATCTCATACCTAAAAGATTGGTTAAAATGATAGAAGGGGAAAATGACAATTATTAGAGGGGATGTGGGAAAAATTGGGATACTCATAAAATGTTGATGGAATTGTGAACTGATCGAACCATTTTGGAGAGCAATTTGGAATTTTGCCCAAAGAGTTGGAAAACTGTGCATACCCTTTGACCCAGCAATACCACTATTAGGTCTGTTTCCCAAGGTGATCAGGCGAAAAGGAAAATAACCTATATATTCTAAAATATTTATAGCCACTCTCTTTGTGGTGGCAAAGAACTGGAGATTGAGGGAATGCCCATCAATTGGGGATTGGCTAAACAAATTGTAGTATATGATTGCGATGGAATACTACTGTGCTCTAAGAAACGATGAGCTGGTTGATTTTAGACATATGAAATAATAAAAAGTGAAATAAGCAGAACCAAGAGAACACTGTATACAGTAACAACAATATCATTTGAAGAATAATTGTGAACAACCAAGTTATTCAGAGTACTATAAATATTCAAATGAACTGTAAAGGACCTATGAAGGAAGATGCTATCTACTCCCAGAGAAAGAACTGATAAATGGAAGTATGCATAATATGGTTTTCCATATATTTATAAATCTGGGTCAAATGATGGCCTTCTCTAGTACAGGGTGGGGGAGGAGGGAGGGAGACAATTTGGAACTTAAATGTAACCAAAAAAATAAATTATATTAAATTTTAGAAAAAGATCCCACTGAAGCTCCATAAAATGTTCCTTTCTAGCTACCCATGTTAGTCCTATAACACTCTACCCCACCTTTCTTAGTGGGCCCTCTGGGACTTGCATTGCTGTTAGTAATTATGCTTCATATTAGAAATGTTCCACATACACCCCTAATTACTTTCAATATATTTTGTACTTAATTTTCTACATACAGATAGAATCTAAGCTCCTTGAGGTCAGGAACTTTAAAAATGTTTATTAGATTGGATTGGATTGGATTGTGGAAATTTCCTTCCAAGGCATAAGGAACTAGGGACTGGTCATTTAGAGAAAGACCCTGCATATGATAGCCAAGTTTCCAGAAGTTTCTATGCAAGGATGTTGAATGAATTACTATCACCCTTCCAAATGCAAGCCTATGAATGTAGACTAAAATATGACTCTTAACAAGTGAGAGGTAGGGTTGCATAATGTTGGTCAACTAGCATTTATTAAGCACTGACTGTGTGCCAGGTGCTATGCTAGATGCCAGATAGAGGGCCAGCCTCGGAGTCAGGAAAGACTTGGGTTCAAGCCCCACCCCTGACGCATGCTGGCTTTGTGACCCTGGGCAAATTATTTGACCCCTCAGTGCCCCCAGGCAACTTTTTAAGACTGTAAAGAAAAAAACACTTAAATATTTGCTTTGGTGGAGGTGGTTTCCTCAATAAGAACTCCTGTAATAGAATGTAAGCCCCCTCATTAGAATTTGGGTTCCTTGAGGCCAGTGTCAATGGCTTTGCCTTTTTTGTATCTCCAGAGCTTAGCGCCTTGCCTGGCTTTGGTTAGGAAATACTTATCGACTGACTGGTTACATCAGTAAAATCATGGTCCAGACCCAAACCTCCTCCACCCATTCCCTAAAATGTGAATCGATAAGGTACAGCCAAAAAAGCGCTAAACCAGGGAGATATTAGTTTAAGTCTCACCTCTGACTATGATCAAGTCACTTAGATCTCTCAGAATTAGATTTCTAAAATGAGGATTGTGATAATACTTTCACCATATACCTACAGGGTTGATGGGAACAAAGGATTTGGCAAACCTTAGAGCATTAGATAAATGTGTTTTGCCATCATTAGCATGCTTCAAAACTTTGCAAAATTTTAAAGCTAGATGGGGACCTTTGAAATCATCTAGATGAAAACACCAAACTGTATTCCTTTTTATCCAATAGTAGGCTCCCCTTCACTAGAAACATTCAAGCATATGTCCAGAAATGATGTAGGAGAGATTCTTGTATTGTCAACAGATTAGGCTTTATTTATTCAAGCATTCATTAGTTCATTCATTCACTCCGCTAAAGGACCTTTGGTGTGTCCTCTGATTCTATGAGTTTGTAATTCTCCTTCATTTTTTCTTCCCCTTTCTTTTCTGAGTGCTACTGCTTTGATCTAGCAATGCAACTTCCCTCTACCCATTGGTATTATTTTCAGCCTTTCTTTGTCTCTCTCTTCATACCACTGATAAAAACTTTTGACTCGTCTTGTATTCATCTGCATTTATTTAAGGAGCTTTTTCTTCCCTAAATGATTAAGAAGAAATTTCCTTGGGATGATGAAATCTTGCCTGACAATTTTTCTCTCAGTACTACCTGTTCTGAGAACAGTTCTGGTTGGTGATTCTTAAGGTTCCCTAGTTTTCCCAGAGAAACATAATAATAAAACTTCAGCTTTAAAAAAAAAGAGGTAACACCTATTCGTTTCAGGTTTTTATATCAACATTGTTATTTTCATTCATTTTTTCAAGTGTCATTTCTCACTTAGCTCAAAAACAACCTCTCAAAGTAAAACAGCTCAAATGAAAAAGAAACACAAGGCTGTTCCGGAATCAATGACATATCAGGGAGTCCTGGCAATGGAGCTTCTTCAAACCACTGAAGACATCACCTTTAGAAAAGCATTTCTGGGAAAAAGAGCCTGATCTGGGGCCTGAATTCTCTTTCAGCCTCAAGATTAGAAACTCTACTGCCTTTATGTAAGTGGCATCAACCAGAGCTGACTCTGTCTATCTGAACTCAGCCAGCCTGTCTGTTGCCTGATCTACTTGATGAAATAATAAGGGAAAAGCAAACAGAGGAATACAGAAAGAACAGATCATGGAAAATTGTCTGGCACCAAAGATCATCTCCCAAATACAGAATTCTAAGGGCTTTAGTAAACCTGTAATGTATATACAGGAGAGTTCATAGGGTATTTGTCATTAGGTATCAAACATACTGTCCTGTGGATGCTCTGGAACAGACTGGTAACATCCCAGTAGACTTCACTCTTGGCATTTTTCTTTTGTTAAAGAACTGAGACCCATATCAACAAAGGACTTGAAGTCTGTGGGAAAGCATCAATCCTTTGGTTTTGTTTCCATTAATAAGAAACACAAGAGCCACTAATTACATAGCCAGAGATAAGTGTCTAAAGAATGAGCATCTACCAGTAATCCCTAATTTTACCAAATGTCACTCTACCAAACACAAGCAGTTCATTCCTGGAAACTATCATAAAGAGAGCTTTGTAAAGATCGGTGAATCTGAACTGTTGCATTCCTCTTCCAAACACGGGCTCCTGGATCTAGAACTGGAAGGAAACTCAGAAGCCATCTAGTCCAACCCCCTGGTTTTCAGATAAAGAAACTGAGGCCTCAGGAGGTTAGGCAAGTTGTCCAAGGTCATGTAGGTAGCAAAAGGCAATGATGGATTTTGGTCTCACATCCTCTGACTCTTGAATGAATGATTTTTTCCACAGGAGCACTTGACCACATATACCATAGGTCACCAGAAGAAATGATAGATATCAGAATGAGTAGGCAACAAGTAGAAATGTTTCCCAGACACTGTTAAATGAGACAAGTAGTACATGTAGCACATTACAGGAACCTTTGGATCTGTTTCTCCCAGACCCTAAATTACTTCTTGACGTAGAGTGCCTCACTTTATTCAGTAGGTATGTTCTGGAAATGTTATGACTAAATTGGATGTTTATGATTGATGATGGCTTAGGAGAACTTGTTATTTGAAAGAGCACTGGATTTTGAATCAAAAGACCTTGGTTCAAATCCTAGCTCTGACACTTACTGAGTGATCTTGGACAAGTCACTTAAGTCTCTCCCCTTCAGTTTCCTCATTTATAAAATGAAGGTATTTCATTAGTTAGTACTTAAAATCTCTTCTCATTATAAACACTATGATCCTTAAAGAATCTTGATGTAAGTCCTTCTGTGAATTGAAGAATCCTGTTGTAATTTTAATTGACAGCCCCTCATTTGTCTATTTTTAAAGTTTTGATTTGGATATATCCATCTTTTCAAAGTAAAATAACACCCATACCACGATAACTTGGAACTACGTCCACTGTCATTGCTTACCATGAGGTCTTCAGATACTGGAACAATGTACCAGCAAAGCCACACTGCTGTAAGTTACAGTGTAAAGGGGCTGACTTAGAAATCTAATGAACTAGGTTCAAATTTTGCCTCTGACATTTACTACTTTGGATAAGTCACTTAATGTTTCTGAGCCTCAGTTTTATCTATAAAATGACAGTGGTTATAACAGATGGGATATGTAGCTGGTTAAAGCTCTCAGTCTAAGATCTTCTCCACACCAAAACAATTCATCAGTCAGCCAGGTTTTTTTGTAGGGTGGAGAGGGGGAAGGGGCAGAGGGCATTTCTATAGCTATACACACCTGAAACCAAAAACAAAACTATTGTTTGACTATAATGTTCATTTTTCAACCAGATGTGATGATGCTATACATATGTGACTCAAAACAGCTGGTCATTTTAATTGATTTAGAAGAGAAATCAATGTAGTTGGTGCATAGTGAATATTTGGTAAATTACATCACTATTCAGTATCAGGGAGATGAAAAAAGTGGTCAACCTACTGTATTCTTCTCTTTTTACCCAATTTCTCGACATTAGGCAGCCTGGGGCTGAATATTTCCTTAATGGCCCCAAAGAGCAAGTGCTACATTTACTACCCCAGCTATTCTGGGCCCTTGGAAAATCTGGCTCATTGTTTTTAAAAGTCTGTAGCTAGGGAACTTAAAAAAAATTCTCATTGTCTGAGCCTTTTAAATTACTAAAATAAGAAAAGAAGTATAGGAGAGAACTTGGTGTGACTTAGTAGCCTACTGTTACATTCACCTGAGATGTTAAAGGAAACTCAATTAGCTTCCTGGAATTAAAGAGACTTCCTAATTTGGATGGCTATAGGGATTATCCATATTTATGCATGCAAAACACCATCCTTTTCTTTTTGGCCCAACAATTTACTAAAAAAGTCCATCTATCACCTTTGGCTAAACAAGACTGCTATTTTCATTCATTTACTCAACAAGAAAGTATTAAACATTTACTCTGTGACAGGCATTATGCAGTGAACAATAGACATTGCTTTTGAGTAGGAGACGGACCAGAGTCTTTCCTGGTCCAAATTGGTCCCCACAGGCCTAAGTTTTGACACTGTCTCTGGTCTGATCTATTCCATTAGCCCAGCTCCATATGTGGGTTACTACCCACCCCTTTTGCAGCCTCCTGGGGGGGCCACAGCCCAGGCAGGGATGAAACATCCTATTTTCAAACTTGGCGTTTTCTTAACCCTTTCCAGAACACTACTTACTACAGTCATTTCAGCTCATGCCTAGAGGATGTTTTCTGAAAAAGAAAGTGCTTCTTCAGCACTGTTAATGTGTGATTTCATACTCTGCCCTGTAGTGGGGTGGGGTAAGGTTCCAGGCACTTTTTTACTTTAAGTATGCTAAAAGGGCTGACAACCCTGTCATTATTTTTACTGACTTTCCCTAAAGTCATCAGTACCTCTAAAGAGTCATGCACGTTTTTAGGGCAATGAGATTAGTGTTCAAAGCTTCATGTTTTTTCATTTCCATTTCATCTCAGAAAAACTGTCAGGGAGGAATTGAGTTAGGCCATAGAAAAATGTCAACATAGTTCTTCCAGGAGGCACAATTGTGATAGCCTAGATTCCAATCATATTGCCTCTGAGTCATAGCTAGCAAGCAGAAGTATACCTTTTTAGATCTGAGAGGGACCTCTGAGGCCACTTAGTCTAATCTCCTCATTTTACAAATAAGGAAACTGACATTCAGGGAGTTAAATGATGGTGTAGGGTCATTTGAACCCAGGTCTTCTGACTTCAGAACTAGTGTTCTCTGTATACCACAATGCCTCCTAGGACTTAGCTATAAGTCATGGATTCATTGAGATTTACCTTGGTAGAAGGAGTTCCTGCATACAGCATTCTCCACATCGACCAAAAAAAAAATCAAACATATCTCAAACATTCTTAACTTTTAAAACTGGCAAATCTTAGTGCTCATATCAGAATATAACAATGTCCAACATGAATGAGTGTGTCTAACATGGATATGTTCCATCAGAGTATGATTCTGGCTGGAAAATATCATGAGATGATTATAAATATCAAAACATGTTAACACAACCTAATTTGTAAAATATCACCTTCTGGCAATATTAAACAATGGTTGGGCTCAGAGATCCAAAAAGCATCAAAGTAATAATAATCATAATAGCTAACATTTATACAGAAATATAGGATTTATAAAATTCTTTAAATATATTATCTCATTTGATCCACAAGCCTATGAAATAGATGCTATCATTAATAACCACCCTCCCCCATTTTTACAGATGAAGAAAATGAGGCAGAAACAGATTAAATGACTTGCAGGTCATACAGCTAGTAAGTATCTGAGGGAAAATTTGAACTTAGGTCTTCCTCACACCAAATTCAGCATGCTACCCACTGCACCATACACTCTCTATGGTATTCTCTACATTATTGCCAAGTGTATCCAAAGAAGAATTATACAAATATACTTCACTTTATGGGATGAATATAATATTAAGTCACATGTAAATCACATTTTTCTAAATCAAAACATATTTTGGATATACTAGGAAAGGTGAAATTTTAAAAGAATTTTTCTGTGTATAGATTTATATGGAGAAAAATAACACCACAATTTTTCTCCTGATGGGAAGCATGGCGGGAGCCAACATCTTACTAAGCAGGAGAAAGAGGCAACTTTCAAGAGAGTATACTTGTTGTCAGTGACCAGCACTGTTTCTACTTTGGGAATTTGTCAGGCTTGGTAATTAATAGTATTTTCTCTGTTACCTGGAAGAGAAGAGAAGCAACATGATGTAGTGGATAGAGAGAACTAACCTTAGATTCAGGAAGACTGATGAATACTAGCTGTGTGAACCTGGGCAAATTTTTTTCCAGTATTTCAGGCAGCTCGCCAAGACTATAAATTGTAGAGAAAGTGAATTGATAAGGGGAAGTTTCCTCATCAGGAGATTCTCTACATGAGTGAAATTGTAGATCTAGACCAAAATAAAAGTTTATCTTGTATAAATTCAGTTCCTCTGGACGAGGTTGGCTGAAAGCAAGATATAGCTGCATTGGCAGTGATGGTAAGGGAAGCATCTATTAAAACTAGGGAGATAGATATAACAATTTTTCATTAATATTCATACCCAAAGAAGAAGGGAACCGATGTACTAATACAACCTTCATAAAATAATCTGTAGAACTGCCATCTCAACACTAAAGAATTATGAGAAACTAAATGGTGCTATGGAAACAGGACTGAACTGGAAGTCAAAAGACCTGATTTTAGGTAGATTTTTAATTCCATTCAACAAGCATTTATTAAGAACCTATTAGCTGTAAAGCATACTCCACTGGGAACTGGGGACAAAAAGACAAAAAACCGATAATCTCTACTCTCAAGGAGTTTACACTCTACTATTCTTGAGGCTCTGATAATTACTAGCTTTGTAACTTTCCTCAATATCCTCGTCTGTAAAACAAAGTTAATAATACCTTGGCAACCTACTTATAGGGCAGCTATGAGGACAGTGCTCTGTAAGGAGCCATTTCTAGTTAGATGAGTTTGGGATAATCTTAAAATAATGTCAAATAGAAATAATGCACCTCTGGGATTGATCTTTGCTATTTCACATTTAATGTAAACAGGTCTTGCTGTATTTCATGGGAACCAAGGCATGAAAAGCATAATCTCTGGTAAACGTTTCAAGTCACTGACAGGATGGGACAAGGAATAATTGGTTTTCAGAATCTTCACAACCTCAACTTCTGCATTTTTCCCATGCATTAAAGGAAAGGAGACTGTTTTGGGCCTGAAGAATAGCCCTTTGCCATAATTGAGACACTCCTATCTGTAATCTACAGCCACCCTCTTCCCTTACCCCAACTGAATGCCACCTCTTACTATTGTTCTCGTGAATCATAAACTGCCCTTTCTTTCACCACAGTGATTCATACCCTGGAGCTGTGATCTGATGAGCTGTCCTACTCTGGTGCGTGTAACTTACATCCAGGCTGGAAAATGAGCATCACATGGGTATGACAGGTTTGTTTTCCAGTCCCTATCCCACCCACCTCACGCCTCTCTCCACTCCCTGGTCATGGGAGCCCCAGCCTCTGCCCCAGGACACTGGTTCCCCGGGCTTCCACACCAGCCAGAGAGCTCCCTGCTCTCTGACCCCAAGCCTGCCAGGCTGAGCAGCGGAGACCGAATCAGAACTCACATTTTTGCCAGTGCATACTCTGCAGCAGGATGTCACCTCTTCTCTTTGAAGCAGACAGTTTGGCTTCTTTTATGTTTGTCCTGGGTTGTGCTCTCCTACCACCAGGGCCACGGCTTGCTCAGAGGATGTTTCCTCCAGCTTTTTAAAAGCCCTGAGCTCCCTTCTGCGCGGGGAGGGGGGGGATGGTGTCATCACATCCTCCCAACCACAAGACCTGTGCATTTCCCTTTGGTATGTGGTGCTCCTCTCTCCACTTCGAGATCCCTCACAGGTCATTGAATTGGCCAACCATAAGCAATGAGCCTTCAGCTGGGTCAGAACACCAGGGAAGCCACTAGAACTGGGGGGGGGGACTACAAAAACTGGTGTGCATGTGTGTGTGCATACACAATTTGGTTTCAAGTGTCATACCTCATTATACCAATAATGAGCCTGGAGGACCCTCTGTAAAGTTTTGGAGGGGGAGGTTTGTATTGAGTATTAAACACTCAACAAGACAGATGTCATTACATCTCAAACTGGTCTTCTGTTTAGGAGAAATGCTAATCCCTGGGGGTCACCCCAGATCAACAGGAGGAAACACCTGTAGACACTTCAAGCTTCACTAAACAACCTTCTCGATTCTTTTAATACTATCCTTCTGTTTCGTGCATTTTGAAACATAACAAGGCCACCAAAAAAGATGGCAGCTTCCTGAGTTATAAAATGAGATGGTCAGAGTAGGTCATCACTGAGGTCTCTTCTAGCCCTGACTCTCTGAAATATGATCACATGGCATGGTGTAAGGAGTACAGCAAGCACTGGGAGTAAAGGAGCTGGGTTTCAATCCTGCCTCTGATGCTTACTGTCTGTATAACCTTGGGCAAAATCTCTTAAATCCCCTTTGCTTCATTTTCATCATCTACAGAATGAGGGGATTAGACTACATAATATCTGAGGTGTTTTTTAGCTCTAGAGCCTATAATTCTCATGTTAGAGGTTAATACAAGTTCAGGGTCCTCCTCACCCAAAAGAAAGAAGAAAAGGAGGGAGGTCTGGTCTAATTTATTTCTCAAGGGTGACTCAGCATGCTGTAAGGAATAAGGGAGTCAGAGGTTCCAAACCCGAGGTGTGTGATACCTTTAACTGTTTGGCCTTTTCTGGGTCTCAGATCCTTTATCTGTAAAATGAAGTAATTGGACCAACTGCTTTAAGGTCTCGTACCTGTGAAGCTATGGACAGAGCCCTTTTCCTTGTGTTATTGCCTTAAGCTGGATGGGGTAGGGTTGGTCCTCGACAGAACTGGGCACCTGACATGGAAGTAACAACCAAACCCACTGTGTATGCCTGGGGACTCCAGCCTTTCAGAACCACGAATGCTTGAACACATGCTAATTCACCAATGGGACAATTAGTCAAGGTTCAGGACTATGCAGTTAATCTGGGAGGCTCTAAAGTATTTTCCTTATTGCCCAGAACTGCTATTAGTTGGGTTTGTGGGCCTGCTCTGATAGACTGAGGACCTAGAGGCAGGATGTTAGAGAAAAGTTTCTCCACAACATAGGTGACTCACTCAAAGGACCGGGAGAGTCTTAGTGACTTTTCTGAGCACTGAGGCTCAGAACTCAGAGAAGTTCCATTTAATCAATCTCTTGTTTCTCCATGACATGGTAGGTGGGAGCATCATACAACCTTCTGGCTACACTAACAAATTTCCACTGGAAACAGTGGTACATAAGACATTCTCCTGGGTTCAGCCACAGAAAGCCTGGGTTTGAGCCCCAGCTCTGTTACCTATCTAGCTGTGTAGCCTCAGGAAAATCATTTTCTTTTTTTGGAGGGGTGAAGGCAGGGCAATGGGGATTAAGTGACTTGCCCAAGGTCACACAGCTAGTCAGTGTGCCAAGTTTCTGATGTTGGATTTGAACTCAGGTCCTCCTGACTCAAGGGCCAGTGCTCTACTCACTGCACTACCTAGCTGCCCCCAGGCAAATTATTTTAATCTCTTTGGGCCTTTGTTACCTCATCTATAAAATGGATATTCTATATCTTGCCACTGGACTCTGATGACTCCTGAGGATAGAGTGAGGCTGGTGACTTTGCACAGCTCTCCCTCACTTAAATCCAAATCACTTGTAAGCCATGGCATCACCTCTCTGATAGCGTGGTCCTCTTCAAGAACAAAGGACGTAAAACAATAACACCAATAATAATAATACTACACTACTTACCTCAAGGAATTATTACGAGAGTCAGAAGAGGCAATGGATGTGAGGTACCCTTGTGATCCATAAATTTAGGATGGCAGGGCCCTTCAAAGTCAAAATCATCAAACCCAGTCATACTACATATGACGTAACAAGGTCAAGTTGAAAGCTGAAAAACATGATAGTCCGTAAGATTTTGAATTGGAAGGAATGTTGAAGGTCTCGTAATCCAAGCCTCTTTATTTTAGGGGCAATGACTTTCCCAAGGTTACCCAGGAAATAAGTGGGAAGACCAGAATTTGAAACTAGGTCTTCTGTTCTCACATCCAATGTTCTTTCCACTAAGGCATTATCATCATTATTACTGTTACTTTGAGCTGGTAGGACTAGAGTTTGCATCCCCTGGGGCACCTGGGTAAATTATGGGGAAGGAGAGGAGCTCCAGAAGACCAAGCCTGAGATAGCAGAAACAAAAGAAATAGAAAACAGGCCCACAAACATGCCCAGTTATAAACTCTGGCACCTCCACCAACCACAGGACGTGGGAAACAGATTCTAAGTCAGGGTTTCCAGCAAAGATACCAGATATCTTTGACCACATCTAGACAGGTATTTTTGGAAATGAGAATTGACCACATCTTTCAGTCACAGGGGTAAGTAAATATTTGCTTCAGAAGCCAAGTTCCAGCTTCAAGGCATTGATTCAAACCAACCAGAGTGGCCAAGGCACACATGGGACACCAAAACATCTGGATGAACATAAACAATTTAGTCAACAGTACAGATGTTTTCAATTATAGGTGTGTCTCTAATTTAAGAAAACCTAATGAACTTACAAAATTTGAAGGTTGTGACTGGTATGTTACTATTCTTTGCTTTGCCAGAAGTTTTACAGAGCAAGAGTCCCTGAAATAACTTTCCATATTAGCTTTGATGGTTTAATTCAGTTTGTAAAAATTCTATTGATCCAGAATATTTCAGAGGTAGATTTATCATATAAAGTAAGTCACACCTAAAGCCACATGCTAGACATCATACATATTGAAGGTCCACAAAGTTTGCTGGATTTTTCACTTCTCCTCTGGGTGTTAGCTATTCACACAGCAGGTGGAAGCATGCAGATTAGGTACATAAGCACTTGGAAATTTTTTCAGGGGTCATGAAACAGAAAAATTAGTTATAAAGAAAGATTGACTTCTAGTCCCACCTCTGCTAATTTCTAATTTTATGCCCTTGGATAAGTAAGTCACTTCATCCCTCAGTGCCTCAGTTTCTTCATCGGGTTTGTAGTTCTGCTGCTTACTACCTGAGTGACATTGGAAAAGAAAAAATCACTTCCCCTCTCTAATTCCTGGCTTACTCATCTGTAAAATGAAGGGATTAGACCAGATGCTCTCCAAGGCCCCTTTCTGCTCTGAATCTATATTCCTGGGTGTCTTCTTATACTACTGGTCTTTGAGGAAAATACTTTATGCATCTTTTAAGAGATAGAGAAATGTATCCAATAACCAAAGTTAGAGTCGCCCTTAGCACGGCTAGGCAAACCACTCTGTCTGGGCCTCAGTTTCCTCATCTGTAAAATGGAAAGAGTCAACTAGATACTCCTTAGGTCACATCTGGACCTAACATTCTAGGGACATTTATTTATTTATTCATTCATTCATTCATTCATTCATTCATTCAATTATAGCTTTCGGCATTCACTTTCATAATATTTTGAGTTTTAAATGTTTCCCCCTCCCCAAGATGGCATGTAATCTGATACAGGCTATACATATGCAATCGTATTAAATACATTCTACATTAGTCATGTTGTAAAGAAGAATCAGAACCAAAGGGAAAAACCACAAGAAAGAAAAAAACAAACAAAAAAGAGAGAAAAAGTATGCTTCGATCTGCATTCAGATTCCAGAGTTCTTTCTCTGACTGTAGATAACATTTTCCATCTTTAGGCTTGGAATTGTCTTAGATCACTGTATTGCTTGCTGAGAAGGGCTAAGTCTATCAAAGTTGGTCACTGCGCAATGCTGCTGTTACTAGGTGCAATGTTCTCCTGGTTCTGCTCACTGCACTCCACATCAGTTCATGTAAGTCTTTCCAGGTTTTTCTGAAGTGTACTTGTTCATCTTTTCTTATGGAGCAATAGTATTCCATTACATTCATATACTACAACTTGTTCACCTATTCCCTAATGGATGGGCATCCTCTCACTTTCCAATTCTTGGTCACCACAAAAAGAGCTGCTATAAGTATTTTGATACATGTAAGTCCTTTTCCAATTTTTATGATCTCTTTGGGATGTAGACCTACAAGTAGTATCACTGGATCAAAAGGTATGCACAGTTTTATAGCCCTTTGGGCATAGTTTATAGATCTTTTTTTGATGTGAGCATATGCTCTCCCATTTCTCCCTTTTACACTGAAGCCACTGAGACAAGTTATTCATTTTCCCTGCAGAGCAACAGCGTATTGCAATCTCTTTGTGAATGAGGTATTTGTGCAGAAGAATTACTTTGCATTTTTCTGTTCAAAGCAGAAATGTGATATAGTTCCCTTTTCAGGCTTTATCACTTCCCGGAGTATCTAGCTCAGGGGGGGTCTCAGTGCCCAGTCTGGCATCCTACACATAGTAGGTTCTCAATACTTGTTTGCTGAATAGAATTGAAACAGACCTGAGGTGAGACGCCTGCCACCATAAGCTGCTTGCCTCTGGTTCCTAGCCAACACCTGCAAGCATTGCTAACAGCTGCATGGCAAGTTACTTATCGAGAAGTTGACTTAATGGTTGGGATTTAAGGCTTTATCATCCACTAAGTAATTAGACATTATGACCAGGTAACAATTCAGAGGAAGCAGAATTAGCACTGTTCAAACAGAGCCTGCAAGATCTATGCCGAAACAAGGGTCATGTGGAAAGGTCCAAGGCTCTAGCAGCCAAAATTGTTATCTCTCTGTAATCACTATAGCCTAGCCCTGTGTGGCAGATTTTGAAGCTATGTATCTGTGCCTGGGAGCCTTAGACTCACAGTTTGCTCATTATCTTGGCATTCTAGAATAAATTAGCACCTCTTTCCTAGGAATCTCTGACTTGGGACAGATGTCTTCTATGTTGTCACAGTAGCAGCCCTCCATGATTGGCAGCTGTCAAATGTCACTGTTACCATTTCACAGATGGGGAAGTTGAGACCCTGATGTAATCAGTCCTAAGGCTATAGTAAGCCGTTCAAGAAGAGAGTCAGAAAAAGTAACCACTTTGTACTTGTTGCTTGTGCAGCCCACAGAGAACTGAAAAAAAGAATAGCCTCTTGAAAAAAGAAGAGTTCTATGTCCCCAAGATGCTCCATACCCACACAGTCTTGTGGGCAGATGATGTTTTTGCTTTCATTCCATTTGTCTTTACGTGCAGAATATCAAGCTCTCAAGCTCTCCTTACTTCCACCCCGCCCCGCTACTCCCACCCACCCAGAACAAATTTGCAGACATGATTTCCATCCACTCTTCTATTTCAGAAGTGGCATCTTCTAAAGATGGCTTTCCACATCAGAAAGAAAGCATTACAAGAATGCTTAAACAATTGAAAAGTGACTTCACTTTTCTCTAAAGTCTTCCAAACCCACTATCTTAGACTGTCCCTGCCTCCACCCTAGGAAGTTCTAATGAAATAAAATTCTGTTCTTATGGCAACATGAAGCATTGTCTGAGCATATACACATGATCTCCCACAACCCTTAGTTAGGATTTGTCACCACTCACCCCACTTTTAAAGACCTCATTTACCCTCTCTGAAATTGCCCAGATGGATCAATGGTCAGTAATAATAGTATTCCCACAAGCTGTGGAATTCTAGATACAAAGGTAAAGGATTCAGGTGCCTCATCCCAATAGCCACTTTTTTCCTTGTCTGAAGCTGAAGCTTCCCAGGAGAATGTAGCTTCTTGAGGAAAAGGATGCTTTCATTGCATATGTTTGCACATAGCAGGGGCTTAAAAATGTTTTCTGGATAAGTGTCTGATTGAATTAAATTATCCCAGTGTACATGGACTCCCCTGATGGGTACATAATCACTAGGGATATGTGTAGGTCCTGCCTATCTTTGATAAGCGTGCTTCCCTTCCTTCTGGGCTAGTACACTTTCTGCCCAACTCGGGAGCAAAAAGAAAGGAAGTTGGCTGAATGGTTGAAATGATTTGCCGTTGGTCAATCTCCTAAGGGAGCAACAAAGAACCACTTCCTCTTTCTGAAAGACCAAGCTCTCCATTGACCCAGTATTTTTCACCTGGTATAAATATTGTGCGCCCAAATACCACGGAAAAAGAAGAACAGACCTATAATAAAGACAAAAGTAATTTTTTGTAAATTTGAGTTTACTCCAAAAAGAATAAGAGTCCTAACATGTCAAGGTAAATCTCTTCACATTCATGCCATTCTCTCTAGAGCCCAGCCCAGCTGTTGAGCGATTTCTGTCACAGATAGAATTGTAGCATTGACAGGTGCCCAGCTTCCTCTACACTACCAGCTCTCCAGATGGGCGATGCTAGGAGAGTTAAGAGACAACAAAAATATCAACAATAATAACTAACATTTGTATAGGAATTGCAGAGTGCTTTACATATATTAACTTACTTGATTCTCACAACAGTCCTGTGAGGTAATTACTATTATTTATCTTCATTTTACAGATTAAGAAACTGAGGCACAAAGAAGTTACATGATTTACCTAGCATCACACAGCTAGTAAATAACTAAGGCGAGACTTGAACATATCCTACTGATGCTTCAGGCTGGTACTCTGTCCACTTCACCAAGCTGCTTCTCTAGGATGAGATGATAATGATAACGATGACACAAAAATAGGGATGATTATGACAATGAAGGCGTTCATGACAACTACTTAAAAATCAGGCTCACATAATCATTGACACAGAATTGGAAAAGATCTCAGTGTTCATTTAGTCTCACCCCTTCATTTTACAGTTTAAGGTTCAGAAAGGTTAATTAGCTTGTCCAAGGTCACATAGGTAGTAGGTAGCAGAACCATAATTTAGACCCAAGGCTTTGACTCTAAATCCAATACTCTTTCCACTGTACCACAAATTCATATATACTATCAATCTAAAAATAAGCCTTTGCTGCTGAGACACATCAACTGATTTTACCATAAGAGTTTGGTGAAGGAGGTTTTATGGTAGCCAAGAAATGCTACAAGGTTGAGACTGGTGCAGCAGGCCAACTAATTCTGGCCCCAGAAGGCTCCATGGATCCCATCAGTCAATCAATCAATTAAGTATTTATTGTTTGTTCCAGCAGCTCCTGAACTCACAAGCTCCTCTGATCCAGGAAACATAAGCCCACATTTTTGTAGACAGGGAAAAGGCGGCATAAAAATTAACATTTGAATAGTGCCTACTATGTGCCAGTGGACAGCTAGGTGGTGCAGTGGATACAGCACTGGGCTTGAAATCAGGAAGACTCATCTTCATGAGTTCAAATCCAACCTCAGACACTTCCTAGCTGGGCAAGTCACTTAACCCTGTTTGCCTCAGTCCTTATCTGTAAAATGAACTGGCAAAGGAATTGGCAACTCACACCAGTATCTTTGCCAAGAAAACTCCAAAAGGGGATCAGGAAGAGTCAGACATGACTGAAATGAATGAACAACAACCATGTGCCAGACACTATACTAAGTACTTTAGAAATATTATTTCATCTGATCCTCATAACAACCCAGCGAGGGAGGTTCTGTTATTATCACCACTTTACAGATGAGGAAACTGAGGCAAACATATATTAAGTGACTTACCCAAGGCCACACTGCTAGTAAGTGTCTGAAGCTGCATTGGGTCAGGCTCTAATCACTTGCACCTCCTAGAATAGGCCAAATGGTAACAGAGGCACAAAAACCCAATGAAGAAACCTCCTTAAAAAGTATAATTGGCCAAATGGAAAGGGAGGTACAAAAACTCACTGAAGAAAATAATTTCTTGAAAGTTAGAATTGGGCAAGTGGAAGCTAATGACTTTAGAAACAATCAAACAAAATCAAATGAATGAAAAAAATAGAAGAAAATGTGAAATATATCACTGGAAAAACAATTGACCTGGAAAATAGATCCAGGAAAGATAATTTAAGAATTATTGCACTACCTGAAAGCCATGATCAAAAAAAGAGACTCAACACCATCCTTAAAGAAATTATCAAGGAAAACTTCCCTAATATTCTAGAACCAGAGGGTAAAATAGAAATTGAAGGAATCCACTGATCACCTCCTGAACACGATCCCAAAATGAAAACTCTGAGGAATATTATAGACATATTCCAGACCACCCAGATCAAGAAGAAATACTGAAATAGTCCAAACAATTCAAATATTGTAGAGCCACAGCCAGGATAATACAAGATTTAGCAACTTCTACATTGAACGATCACAGGGCTTGGAATATGATGTTCCAGAGGGCAAAAGATCTAGGATTACAACCAAAAATCACATACCCAGCAAAAGTAAGTATAAACCTTCAGGGAGAAATGGATATTCAATAAAGTAGAGGACTTTCAAGCATTCCTGATGAAAAGACCAGAGCTAAATAGAAAATTTGACTTTCAAATACAAAATGCAAAAGAAGCATAAAAAGGCAAACAAGAAAGAGAAATCATGAGGGATTTGATAAGATTAATCTGCTTGTATTTCTACATGGGAAAATGAAATTTATAATTCCTAAAAACTTTCTCATTATTAGGGCAGTTAGAAGGAGTATACACAGAAAGCAGAGGTTTGAGTTGAATATGATAGTATGGTTATCTAAAAATATAAAATTAAGGGATGAAAAAGAATGCCCTGGAAGAAGGGGAAAGGAAGAGGTAGAATGGGATAAATTATCTGATATAAAAGAGGCCTGAAGGAGATTTTACAGTGCAGGGGGAAATGAGGGAACCAGGGAGGGGAGCACATGTACCTTACTCTCATTGGAATTGGCTCAAAGAGGAAATAGTTGGGCACACAGTTGCATGTAGAAATCTATCTTACCATACAGGGAAGTAGGAAGGGAAGGGGATAAAAGAAGGGGAGATGGAGCTGATAGAAGAAAGAGCAGTTTGAGGGAGGTAGAAGTAAGAACCAAAACACTTTTGAGAATGGACAGGATAAAAGGAAGAAGAGAGTAGGATAAACAGGGAAAATAGAATGGAGGGAAATACAAAGCTGGTAATCATTACTTTGGGAAAAAAAATTTACAGTGAGTTTCTCTGATAAAGACTTCATTTCTCAAACATACAGAAAACTGTGTCAAATTTTTAGAAATAAGAGGCCCCTTTCAATTGATAAATGGTCAAGGGATATGAACAGGTAGTTTTCAGATAAAGTAATCAAAGCTAACTATAGTCATATGAAAAAATGCTCTAAATCAATATTGATGAAAGCAATGTAAATTAAAACAATTCTGAGCTACTACTTCACACTTGTCATATTGGTTAATATGACAGAAAAGGAAAATGGCAAATGTTGGAGGGAATGTAGGAAAATAAAACACTAATTAATTAATTGGTGAAGTTGTATACAGATTCAACCACTCTGGAGAGTAATTTGGAACTATGCCCAAAGGGCTATAAAACATGCATACCCTTTGACCAAGCAATTCCACTACTAAGTGTTTATCCCAAAGAAATAAAAAACAAAAAGGAAAAGGACCTATGTGTACAAAAATATTTATAGCAGCTCTTTTCATGGCAGCAAAAAATTGGAAATTAAGGGGATGTCCATCAGTTGGGGAATGACTGAACAAATTGTTGTATATGATTGCGATGGAATACTATTGTGCTTTAAGAAATGATGAGCAGGATGTTCTTAGAAAAACATGGAAAGACTTACATGAACTGATGCAAAGTGAAATAGGCAGAACCAGGAGACTATTTTACACAGTAACAGCAATATTGTATGATGATCTGCTATGTATAACTTAGCTATTTTCTCAGCAATACAATGATCCAAGACAATTCTATAGGACTTATGATGAAAGGTGATGATGAAAGGAGAAAAAGACTGGTAGAGCCTGAATGCAGATCAAAAATACTTTTTCTTTATTTTTCTTGTTTTTTTTTGTTTTCTTTCACAGAATGGCTTACATAGAACTGTGTTTTACATGACTACACATGTATAACCTATGTCAAATTGCTTGCCTTCTCAATGCAGGGTGAAGGGGGAGGGGAGGAAGAGAATTTAGAACTCAAAGTTTGAAAAAATAAAAGAATTTTAAAATTGTTTTTACATGCAATTGGGAAAAATACAATATTAAGTAAGGTTTTTTTTAAAAAGCTCACAATGGTTGTCTGAAACAATGCCAAATAAAAGCCCCAATGAAAAGCAGGGTTTGGCCAAAGGTACATGAGAATCTTGCCCTTTCCATTCATTTTTCAGGCTTTGATTTCAGTCTAGGTCCTGCTGGCCTCTATGTGTCTGTATGTGTGTGTATACATACATATATATATGTATGTACACATGTATGTACATATGTATACACACATACACACACTGGAGAAAGCTGGAAGAAACATTAGAGATCATCTGGTCCAACACTCTCATTTTACAGATGAGGAAAATGAGGCTCAAAGAAACTATCTAATGACAGACCCAGTTGTGCAGGCCAGTAGGGTTTTTATCATGGGACTCTCCATATATGTGTGCCATTTCCATGAGAGAATAAGTACTTTCTGTCCTCAGCCCCCTACTTGCTGGGCTCTGCCTGAAAAGAGTGATATGGATGCACAAAACTTCCCAGGAGAACATGTCTTGTATCTCAGCCTACTCCAGAGGCGAGTTCTGTTCTAATATCTGGGACACGGAAAGGTCTCTGTTGCTCCAATCAATCTACTACTGAAGTAAATTAAGCACCTACTTTTTGCCTAGCACTGTGCTAGGTACCATATTGTTTCCCTTTTGTAATTACTTTGTTCATCTTTGTACATAAATTGTACTTTCTTATTTGTGTACATGTTTTATCCCACAGGGAAATATTAATTTGAGAACAGGGTCTATTTCATTTTTGGTTTTGTATGGCAAGGGCATACAAAACCAAAAGAGGGATGGCAAACTGTTCCTTCCACAAAGAGTTTACAATCTAATTGGTAAAACAAAACAAATACAGATATATGACTGTCAGTGAAGAATGCCATATATAATGAAGTGCTGGACCATGTAATATAGGCAAATAATGTATGATACATAAATAGTGATTTGTTTGGTGAGAACAATAAGCTTAAAGTTGGTTAGAAAGATGAGGGTCAGCATTATCTATCTTCCATAGCAATGTGGTCTATAGTACAAGCTGTCTTCAAGAAGTTCAGAAGACCCACAGGTTCCCTCACTGGGTACCACAGTCCTTGGAAACAAAAAATAGGCAAGCTGTTCGGTCCACAGGTTGACCTCATGAGCCATGTGTGATTTGTTCTCATTATCAATAGACAGCCATATGTTCATAACTGTCAAGACTAGGAAACCCATTTAAAATTAGTTTAAAAAGTTAAAGGCTAGCAGAAGAGTAAATGGAAGACATTCTGATATGTCTTTAGGTTCACATATATCAAAAACTCTGGGTTACATCATTATTGGTTTTGGAGTATAGTTCCAGTTTATGCCAGGAAACAACTTAGAGGTATATTAAAATACCAGTGTTATCAATGTATAGATTTCTACAGGTGTGCACCATATAAACTAAACACTCAGAAAAGTTTGAACTTGAGGCCCTTCTAAGGGGCCCATTCTTTTATTTGGGAATATTCCTTCCTTCATTCATTCAACAAACATTTTAAAAATATCTGTTGTTTACAGAACACTGTGCTAGAAACTGGGAGAGGTACAAAGTTTAGATAACTGCCTTCATGGAACTCATAGTCAAGTAGGAGTATATGACTCAGAAATAGCTAGATGCATATTATATGATAAATGTATTAAAAAGTTACAGGCCAAAATATTTAAGGGGCATCAAAATTTAAAATGGGAATCCTAAAAGCTGTGTGAAAAAGGTAGCATATAGGTTGGGCTTTAAAAACTGGGTAGGAATCCAACAAGTGAAAAGGGAGAGAGAAGACTTTACAATCACCAGCATGGCCAAAGAAATGGAAACATGAAAGGGAAGGACATATTTAGGAGACAGAGACGTGGTGCAGTGGATAGAGCACTGGACTTGGAATCAGGAAGACTCATTTTCATGAGGTGAAATCTATACTCAGACACTTGTGACCATGGGCATATCACCTAACCCTGTTTGCCTCAGTTTCCTCATACACAAATGAGCTGGAGAAAGAAATGATAAACCCCTCCAGAATCTTGGCCAAGAAAATCTCAAATGGGATCAGACAAAATTAAAACAATGGAATACTACTAATAAAGAATATTCTAGTAATAATTCAAATGCTTGAATGGATCTGTTATCTCTGGTTTGGAAGTTCCTGCCAATGAGGTTAACCACAATCCATGTATGCTTGTCCATTCTATGTAATTCTTATGCAGGTCCTCCCCAGATTTGCCATTGTGAGTTCATCTAACGGACTGAATGGCTTCCTCATTGTCTTCTGAAATTCTGAGTCTACCAATGAGGCATTCAAGCAATCTATGTGCCGTTCCTCACCTTTGCCACATGACCAGTCTATCTTCTATTCCTATCATACGTTTCCTTCATGTCAGCTTTTATTCCTGTTCTTGAAAGTTCCTTCCCTAATTGTTTGTCACTATCTGCTCATACCTACCAAGTTCCTTTCTGTTATCCTTTGGACAACAGTCATTTTCAATTTTCAGAGACTGTTTTTGTAGGATTCCTAAGAGTATCTCCACATTTCCTGCCCCACCTCATATCGACCCATCCCCACCTCTTCTTCTGGTAAGGGATCCCAGGAAAGGATTGTAGAGGAAGGCCAGTGAGGTAGGAAGCTTAGAGGTAGTCCAAATCTTTTGAGCCTTGCAATTGAGGGACAGATTGGAGCCATGCCACCAAAAGAAATAAAGTATAGGCTCTGCCTAGGACAAAAGGGAAGATTGGAGCTGGTCTAATAAAGGGCAGTTTCTCACAGAGGATTGGCATTCTCTTCAATGCCCAAGAAAACTAGATAAAGTCAGAGACTAAATAGGTGAAAGCCTGGCTTGGGCCTCATACCAGGGATTCTCAGAAGATTTTACCATCAGTGAACAGGATCAAAGCTTCAGGCAATGCCCCTTCTGCAGGTGCCAGTGAGTCATGTGTACATTGGGGTCCAACATGGCTTCCTGCCTGGACAAATATATTCCCCCAACCTCCTGGGGCAGCCAGCTCAACAGAGACTCCTCTAGGGCAATATTCACACAAGCCCATTGTTCTCCTTCCTTCTTGATGAGGTTCTGGCTCTAGCTCCTTGATCTCAGCCAGTCTCAGGTTGGGCAGATTTCTCTCAGGGCTTTGCAAACAGCACTAAGTTCCCTGGACTTAAGGTCAGAGGCCCACTGATAAAGCCTGCTCTGCTATCTAGAGCCTGGCGTTGACTCATCCTTTTCTTGAACTGCTGACAGCCACTATAGTAGAGGCTGGTGACAGTAGCAGATGCCAGCAGGGAAACATGGGCTATTCAAAGGGCATCTTTCCACGGGGAATTTTATTTTCAAACCTAGTGAAAGGTGAGTGAAATTGTAAGCCAGGAAAGAGTACTTTAGCAAAGCTATAGTGCCACATTCTCTATGTAATTTACCCAAAGGAGATGTTCATTGAGGTTTCTTTTTGTTTTTGTTTTGTTTTATCTCCATTTGCCTTTTTGGTAAAGATTGAGGATGGGTAGGCTATAGAGGGCCATCTGCTCCAGATCCAGCTTCTCTCTGGAGCTAGGCCCACAGTGAGAGAAGGCCAGAAGGAAGCCCAGGGCTCTTTTCTAAAGGTAGCACCTTTTGGTGCCTGAGTTGCTCAAAATCACCAGCTCTTCAATGTTTTTGCCTGCTCTAATCCAGGGTGGTGGCAAGCCAGCATTAGTTGATGACTAGTACCATAGATTCCAAGATGGTTCATAGTTAACTCTCCCCAACAAAGCCAATTGGAACTTGAGAAGAGGACAGACGCTGGGGAAGCCCTTTGAGAGTTGGAGTTTCTGAAGGTGGAGCTTCAAAATAGTCTCCTCCAGAAATTATATACCTTTCTCCATTTCTTGCAGAAGTGGGGGACTATAGGGACTATTGCTGAACTTACCTATGTTTTTTATTTTCTGTTATAAGGCATGGTTTTCTTGGCAGAGGTGCGAGAGGAATATATTTGGAAATGAAGGTGATAAAAAAAAAAACAAAAGAAATCAGCAAAAATGTGAAGTAAAAGATTTCCTTCATGATACTTCCTTCCCTACTAGTTGGACTAATCATCCCACCTATGTGGTTATTCCTCTCATGTATACATACCATGATACCTCCATGCTTTCCCATCCTGTGCAATTATTGTTAACCTCCTTCTATTTTCCAGCATAGAGGAAACATCCAACACATCGGAGCCCTTCCTATGATTTTTGTCATCTCTTGGGATTGTTGATGCAGTCATAGGGCTGTCCATCTGTCATCTTATTAAATTACTATACCACCTCCTTTTCCAATCATACCTGTCCTTGATGAGGTCTTCTACACCATAATACCATGATATCTTAGGCATCCATAAAGTCCTATTCCAACGTTTCATTAGGATGCAGTGGTGGCCCTGGATTTGGCAAGTTTGTGTCAGCAGAGAACATGTGCTACTAAATCCTACCAAGCTGGAATGTCTCTGGCTTTGAACTCTGTTACCAGACTGTCTGTGGGGTCCAAGGGCCAGTCTTATTTAGTGCACAGGGGTTTATCACCATAGGGTGGGCCACCAGGAAACATTTTTGGTCATAGATCCCATGCTCTCTAATGTAAAATTTGTCTTGGACTAAGCTATTTTCCTGCAGTTTAGAGTATCTCTGTTCCTAGCAGAAAAGATCTAAGTTGAGGGGGTATCTACAGCCCTCCTGTACCGGGACCTCTTTCTAATCCTTCCTTCATGGTTTTGCTCTCCCCCTCCTTCTACTTCCTCCTACCTCCCCTCCAGAAAGATCTACCTGCTTTCTCTTCTCCCTCTGGCTCATTCCCCTCACAGATATGACAGATAATTAAGCAATGATTAAAATGGGAAATTGCTCTTTTGTTCTCAAACTCAGTTTCCTTATCCCACTGCCAAAAATAAATGAGTTTCTCTGTTATTTGTGAAGCAAAGGCTGCTGACTTTTCTTGAAAATCAAAGCAAAGTCCACAACCGTAGGATCCATATGCAATCACCTTTGTCCTTCACATGTGCTAGGTCTAGGTCATCATTCCCCCTGCTCTAATCTAAGTCTGCCTTTAAACCCCACCTAAAGTCTCACTTCCTTTAGGAAGCCTTCTAAATACTCTGGACAAAGGGAATTTCTCCCACCTCTTCACTCCAATAACACTTAGGGTCTGTCCTGTTCATTTTGGTTCTTAATCATATGCTGCCTTGAATTCTCATTAACTTTTTGTTATCACATCATCTCCCCAAACAGACCGTAAACTCCTTGAGAACAGAGAATGGGCCTTATTCTTCTTTGTATTCCTCATGATGGGGAGCAAAGAATGATTCATAAATAGTAGGAGCTCAAGAGATCATTAAGTGAATCATTCATTCCTACCAATAATGTTAAGCACTAAGTTCATCCCATATATATCCTCAAAGCATAAGTCTATGCTATAGTGGAAAATGAACTGGATTCAAATCCACAGGATCCAAATGAATCACAGAGACCCAAATGAATTACCCCACAGGAGACTGAAAGACCTGGCAGATGAGACTGCTGAATCACTAAGATAATTGAAGTATCAGGAGAGGAACCACCAGAGTGGTAGAGTCAAATATTGTCCTAAAGGGAAGAAAATAGAGCTTGTAAGCCAATAAACTTAACTTTGGCTCCTGGAGAAATTCTAGATTAGACCATCAGAGATACAGTTGGTGATCATTTAGAAAAAAGAGGCTATGATAATAAAGAACCAGTATGGCTTCATCAAGAACAAGTCACATTAGATTACCCTTATTTCTTTTCAGGACCAGGTTAGTAAACTGGCAGATCAGGGGCATGCTGCAGATATAATTTATTTAGATTTTAAATGAACATCTTATACGCTATTTCATACTATTCTAAGATGACAATACAGTTAAATATATTTGAAGCTGTTTGAATAGCTAGATTCAGAGTAATCACCAATGGTTCAACAGGCAACTTGGTAGGAGGTCCCCAGTACAGCGCCCTAAAGATCCGGAGTTAGACCTATACAGTTTAACATTTTTATCATTGATTTGAACAAAAGAATAGATGGCATGCTCATCAAATTTGCAGATATCATAAAGCATGAAGTAATACTATACTAGATGGCACAGTCAGATGCCAAATAGAATTCTATAGACTAGAGCACTGGGCTGAATCAAATAAGATGAAATTCGATAGGGATAAAAGTCAAGTCTTGTGCTTGGATTAAAAAAAAATCAGCTCCATAAATATAAGGTGGGGGAGGTATATTTGGACAGCAGTTTGCACAAAATAGATCTTGGGATTTTAGCGGATAACAAGCTCAGTATGAGTTAGCCATTTGATATGGTAGAGAAACAAAATACACCACAAAAACGCTAATGAAAATTTGGCTTGTATTAAGAGATATATAGGAGATAAGTAAGTGGCTCAGTGGATAGAGTGCTGGGCCTGGAGTCAAGAACACCTGACTTAGATCTGGCCTCAGACATGCACTAGCTGGGTGACCCTGGGCAAGTTATTTAACCTCTGTTTGCCTTAATCCACTGGAGAAGGAAATCGCAAACCACTCCAGTGTCTTTGCCAAGTTCACAGGGTCACAAAGAGTCAGACACAACTGAATGACTAAACAAGAAAAATATGTCTTCCGGCAACAAGCAGGTGATAGCTCTGTTCTACTCTTCTGTGATCAGACCATGTTTAGAACACTATGTTCAGTTCTTGGCACTGAATTTTAGAAAGGACATTAACAAGCTGAAGAATGTCCAGAGAAGGGTGACCAAGATGGTGAAAGATTGTGAATCCATGCCCTAAGAAAATCAAAGAAATTGAAGTTATTTAGCCTGGGGAAGAGAAGACTTGGGGGAGGATGTAATTTTTTAGATATTTGAAAGGCTATAATAGGAAGAGGAATTATGTTCATTCTGTTTGGTCCCAAAAGGCAGAACTAGGAGATGTAACTGAATAAAATTGCAAAGAAGCAAATTTAATCTTCTCAATAATAAGAGCTTTCCAAAAACAGAATGGGCTATGCATAGTGCCTGGCACATAGCAAGCCCTTAATAAATGCTTGTTGCTTGTTCTCTTGCTTGCTTGGAATTCTTTAGTGGATAATGGGTTTCCCTTTATTGGAGGTTTGGAAGCAGAGGTTGGATAACCACTTGGCTAGTATAATAGTAAGATTCCTTTTATGGTGTGGGTCTTTCCAGCTTTACAATTCTGTAATTCTTTGTTTACATCACTAAAATCATAACTCTGAAGCTTCATATAGGCCTAGAAGTAACTCCAAGTTCTCAAAATCTATGCAAGGGGAGCACAAGTAGTGTCTGAGAACCAGTTTGTCTGAATTCAGAGGGCTTCATCACCAGTTTAGTTGCAAGGTGATGAAACTTTTGGCTACAGTAACCCTTGAAGATCATGTATTAAGTAATAGAGGGGTTGCAAACTATTTAACTGGAGGGGGTATCTATACTCAAAAAAGTATATGCTATGAAGTGTCAAATGTATCATCTTGATATATATTATTCTATTTCTAATTTTTTCACTTGATACATTTTTTTTGTATCCTTTAGGTAGTATCCCAAACAATAGGCAGGGTCCTTAGAAGCCGTTTGGGTCCCTCATTTATTCCATGCCACTGTTTAAAAGTCCCTATTTTCCAATGGATCTCTTCAGCCTAGCCAGAACATCACATATCATAGTGAATGAATTAATGAATGACTAAAGCATTTATTAAGTGCCTACTATGTGCAAAGCACTATGCTAAGCCTCAAAGTAAAACAGTCCCTATGCTAGCAGCTTACCAGTATGAGACAACACATAAGGAAGATTCATCTTCAAGGCAGATGGAAAAGTCTTATGGTCCTTAGGGGTACAGCAGCAAAGCAGATGTTAACACCTCTTCCCTAATGTCATTCCCATTGATAAAAGTCCTATCAGTTTCTGATGTTGAACCATTTGACAATGCTAAAAACTTTGGTGGAAAGAACTTTCTTTTCTGGTTCTTCAGTATCTGCAGTTGTAGTACCTACAGAAGCAGCTGTCAAGTTGTTTCCACTTGGAGTTGCTTCCCAGGCTAATAATTGCTGACATTGGGCTGGAAGCATCTCCAATCCCAAGCCTCTTGGGTTCAGGTCCTGGGCTGCCTCCATAAGGTTCTGAAGGGAGATTGTGGTTAATATGGTGGCAGTGGCTTGACCTTCCAATCACGTGATACCTCCTGCTCTCCCCTAAGGCACCTTTCTGCTTCTGATAGGCTGGTTTGCCCGCCCCATGAGTGGCAGTTGGTGGAAATGATTGACCCCTTCTCCCTGGATGATTTTCTATGAAGGCTAGGTTGGAAGCAGGACTAATGTCCTGCTGGAGCTGCCACTCTCAGGGCTTGGTGCCTCTTCACCTGTTGATGGCAGTTGCTGGTAATGATGAGAAAGGTGAGCCCCTTCTCAAAAATAATGAAGGTGTAGCACTGACAACAGAGTGCAAAGTCATTAACAGGGAATACAGTAAACATCAGGTACTCTCACCACCAATTTCTCCAAAATTACCTCCTTTTGCTCTCCAGTCCTGGAAGGGTACAAAACCATCTATCCCAGCTCTTTATGTCCCCTTGTCAGCACGGGTCTGCAAACTATGGAATAGACAAGGTATAAGGACTTGACCTTCAGATAAATGCTAGAATCTCTGTGCTTGGAAGGCATTGTATCTTGGCACAGGGTCTCCGTCATATTTTAGAGAGCCTTGTTGCTTCCTCTTCAGACCTAACAAGGCAATATCTCCTACTACTGCTTACTTCTGCCAGGCATATTGGCATGCTATGAGTCAGCTGCTGCTGAGGAGAAATGCCTAGCTCTATCATGAGCCAGGTTCCCCTCTCTCTCTCTCTCTCTCTCTCTCTCTCTCCTGGTTCTAGCATTTTCCCCCCTCAAGCCCACTTCTCATTCATAATCTCATAGATTTGAATTGTAAGGGACCTCAGCAATCAGCTGGTTCCACCCCTGACCCTTTACAAATGAGGAAACTGAGGTCAGAAAAGTTAGCGAATTTAAGGTTACATTGAACCTCCAATGCTATTAGTCTGTAACTCAACATGTGGTGCAATTTATATCAGCAACTCACAGATAAGCTTAAATTTGAGGACTTTATGTCTAAGGTCATATAGGTTAATGAATAGCATCACTAAGATTTGAACCAAAGTCTTCTGGTGTCAAACCCATATATAACTTTTCCTCTGCGTCACACTGCTTTTTTTTCTTACAAGAGATCATCTCTAGCCCACCTAAACTTCCTGTGCTACAAGTGCTCATCACTTGGCATCTGATGCCATCATACTCTGCTGAGCCCAGCACATGAACATTTCCCCATTTACACCCCTATTTGAAATTTTTATGGTGAAATAATATTCCATTATGTTGATATTTTGTTGTATACAACCTTAAAACATTTGTGTTTGTTCCTAGAACTGTAGTGATGTTAATTTCTGAATTAAGGGACTACTTAAAATGGTAGAGGTTTTTCAACCTTAATCTAATGAGATTTAAAATAACAATGCAACCATTCTTTTCACTCTGCTCCTGTCACTTTCATGTCAGTCCTTACACTTCTCTGACACATAGAAAACACATAGCACATGTACAACCCAAGAGTAACTGAATTAGGTGAAGCAAAAACCATAATGAGCAGTTACTCATCTTTGCTAAACCCCCAAACCAAATATAATGTTTTTATTGAACCACAAACTGTACGTTTTAGAGGGTAAGCAATGAAAAAAAACCTCAAATGCCCAAATGAGCCTGTTTGCATTATAACTAGATCTGTACATTTTCTAAAACCACTGACCTTAACCAAACTGAGAGTATGAGGATTTTATATTCCCCAAATATTTGGAATCCTAGGATCTCAGAAAGGACCTTGAAGATATTATCTGACCCATTTTCAGATGCACGAATCTGCTCTACAACATTCCCCAAAACTGGCCATCCAACCACTTTTGAATACTTCAACTGACAGGAGAACTCATCTTCCTCAAATAAGCCCAATATGTTTGTGGAAACTTCTCATTATCACTCTTACTTATATTAAACTAAGACCAGTTTCCCCATAACTTCTATACATTGGTTCTGGTTCTTCCGTGTGTAACTAACCAGACTACATAATTTCGAATGACAATGCTTCGAATATTTAAAGACACCTATTCTGTCCAATCTCACCCCCACCCCACCCCCAAAGGCTCTTCTTCTCCAGGCTAAATATCTTCCATTCTTTCACTTGTTCCTCATAGAATGATCCTATCTTCCCTCACCATCCTAGTCACTTTCCTCTTAAAGTATTTCATGTTGTCCATGTCCCTCCTAAAACAATGTGATCTTACCAGTGTACAATGGGACTATCACCTCCCTTGTTCTTCATCCCCTCCATTAGCTTTGTCCAACCTCAACCTGCTCCAATCCCTACCCTTCTCCCACATCCAGCCTAGGCCACCATTTTAGCCTGTCTTCACTTTCCTTCATCTACTACACTAATCAGTGATCTTTGACTAATGGAGCACCAGAACAAAAAAGGGTGCCTATTGATGATAGCCTTTGCTTAGTCTGTTGCTAAATATCTAAGCTCCTTGAGGGCAGGAATTATGTTTTATTTATCTGTATCTCTCTCTGAGTACTTAGCAGAGAGCTAAACCATAGTAAGCACCAAATAAATGTTTCTCAATGAATAGTGAGTAGATAGATAGATAGATGCCTGAATAATTAGCTGATTTACTAATTAAATATCCTATTTTCCTTTTGTCTTTGTTATCAGAATATAATGTTGCTGAAAGTGAGGACTATCTGTGTCTCTCTGGATGATGTAAAAGAACTAAGAGTGACAGCATGGCATAATAAAAGGGGAGAGGGGAAGAATAAAATAGTGAATAGAGAGATAGCCTTATAATTGGGAAGACCTAGTTTCAAGTTTTCCTTCTGACTCATACAAATTGTTTAACCAGAGACAATTAATTTAACCACTCAGTGATCCCAGGTAACAATTTAAGACTATGAGTTGCTTTTCTACATTAGTAGATGGATTTTCTATACTGGGGATACAGAATACTTAAAACAGTAAGCCACTACTGAACTGGACAGATCAGGGTAAACTATATATAGGTTCCTTTTGAGATTAGTGTGTAACCAGGTGAAACTCATGGAAGCCAGCTATGGATATTTATTCTATGACTTTTAAGATTTCTCTGTAAAAGAACTTTATTGATTCTCCTAGTAATACAGAAAGAGCAGAGGATTTGGACCAGAATATTTGGGTTCAGATCCTGACTCTGCTTTCTACCACGGTTAAATCACTTTCCTTCTCTTTTTCTCCAGTTTTCTCATCTGTAAAATGCTGGGTGCGATGGGAATGAGCAAAACTGAATGATGTCTCAAATCCCTTCCAGTTCATTAATTCATACTGAGACCATCTATAAGAAACCTTTCGTGATCTGTCAGCTGCTCCCTCCCAAAGCTATCTTGTAGTCATTTGGTATATGTCACACTTATTGAGGGATATCGTTGTGAAGGGATGAGTTGAGTGGCCCAAGCACACAAACTTTATTCTGTCTGCCCTCCTGGACAGGAATAGAGGTGAATCCTCTCAGGTCTCCCTTATGGTTGGGTGGGGGGCAGGGAGAAGAGTAGTGAGAGTATTTCATTCACTGCCCCTCTTCCCTCCCCCTCTCCTCTGACTTAATCGTCTATACCCTATTACAACAATTAGCTCACCTTTAGCCTGAAGTCCACTTGGTCCCTCTCTCCTAATTTATGAAGTTTATATCAGATGAAAATTTATTGACACAATAGCAATAGCTCATAGCTCCCAGTTAGGAAAACTTCTAGCATTTAAATAAAGATTTGTTTCTCTGCTCTATTTTAAATTTTCTGTATTTCTAAGTTTCCCATTCCCCTTTTCTCAGCATGAACTAAGTGTACAATACTAGCCTTCATAATTGACCCTGTTTCTTTATATATGAAGCAAAATCAGGATACAGAAAATAAATAAAAGAAGGAAGCATAAATAACATTGCCTGGTACTGGACAGGCAAAGGTAGGGAAAGCTGGTGAAAGACTAGATCTTTTCAAATTCCCCTAAGTCATTAAAGAGATTATCAAACTGGAAGGTTCAGTCCAAATTTTGTTCCAAGATTCCTACAAGGACCCAACAGCCTAACTTAATTTCTCCCTCCTCTCCCAGGGCTCAGCTCTCCTTTATTTCTCTCTATCTTACATTGTCCCTGTGCCCCAGGTTTTCTTCTTAAGTCCCAGATGGGCTTAAATCCCACCCCCCAACCCCAACTGCTGCTACAGCTCAGCTCATGTAGTCCTTGCTTTTTCCTCAATCTGTTTTCTCAAAGATTGTATGAGTTTTTTCCAAAACTATTGGGCAAGATTCATATATATCTTCTGGCTCAAAGAGCACAATGGTCCAGATATCTTTTAGGGGTGAGACAGAATGCTTTTCCTTCTGAAATATGCCCCAGTCAGTTCTTACACATCCATTAACTATAGCTTCTGTGTGTGCTTTTATATGTACATTTGCCTCTTGTGTTAGAAGCAAGTCTTTGAGGGCCAAACTGTCTCATTTTTGTCTTTGGCTCTCCAATGATTAATGTAGCACATGATAGGCATTTAATCAATGTTTGTTGATTGATCCATTGTTTATCTAAGTACAGAAGACAGGAAGACAGCAACAGATTGAAAACCTCGGGTCACTTGTTTTCAGATAATGATGTCTGTTAACATAGTAAAGAAATTCAAATAAACAGTCTGGTGCAGTGGTATAACTTTAAATTCAAGGCCCCCAAGCAAAAATTTCAGAAAGAGCCTTTTTTTTTTGTTGATTACTAAATAAACAGCCTTCCATTTGAGTGAGGAGGGCCTTTTTCTGTGGGGGCCCCAGCAATTTGGGTTGCTTGGATAGCATTTATAACCATGCTCTTATGAGTTCCCAACTAGCATGAGACTCTGGACAGAGCACGGACAATTTCTGTACTTCAGAATACCCCAGGCTACAGAGATGAAACACAATCATATACAAGTCTGGCTTGGAAGCCAAAGATAATTAAGTTTGCACCTTTTATTGCTGCAATATTTCAACCTCAAACATTTCTGCTGTTCTCCCTCAGGCACTCCTGCAATTCAGTAACTCAAGGGGAGAATTTCACTAAAAGATCTTCTCTCTTCCATCAATAAATCTTTATTCCCAAGCCTTACTCCAACATGAAAGTGACTCTCCGAGGCCACTACAGTGAAGAACCAAGCACCTTGTACTGGAGAACAAAGACTATATTTCATTTTGGCTGTATATCTCCAAAGCACAAGACAAAGCCTTACATGTGGTATGTATTTAATAAACAATTATCATATATTTACAGCTGGAAAATGCCATTGGAACAATGTGGTCCAAACCCCTCATGATGAGGAAACCAAAGCCTGGAGAGATTACGTGAGCCCAACTCATCTACAGGCAGTAAATGGTGGAGGCAAGATTGGATATCTTCTGATGCCAATCCAGGGCTCTTTCCACTGTACCACCTTGCCTCTCTTTTCCCATCAGATTGGAATGGAATGCCTGGTGATGTAAGGACTTGGGCATTATCAGGAAGAGATGGGGCAGTAGTGACGTTTGGAGGCTCCATTTGAAGGGATATCAGAAGAAATCGGAGGGCAAGGCCAAGTACAGAGGAATGACAAAGACCACAGAAATCAAGTGCACAAGAAAAATAGTGATCATTCTTTTTCTAGTTCAATAGCCTCTTAACTTATTCAATAACCAATTCATTCTGGCTGACCCATTAACTATGGAAACTGATTGGCTACCCTTAGACTTTGTTGTGATGCTGAGTTCTAACTCTTCTGCAGCTTCAGGTGCTACTCCCAACCCTCCTCCCTTTTCCACCCTCTTCACTTCCCATGACTCATCTACCTATTTCTTGATCTTAGTTTATTTGCATCAAAATTGACTCCTTTCTGAACAGGAACTTCTCACCTTCAACTCTTTTCTTCATACCTCCAAAGTGGGGGAGATGCAGTCAGCACCATGATCTCTATCTAGTAATATCCCTTGACAACCCCAGCACCAACTCTTCCCAGAGCAACAGCACAGGCTTTGAGTACATAGGTCCAACAACAGACCATACACACACACACACACACACACACACACACACACACACAAACACACGTAATGGTTGTAAGTAGGGGAAATCTCCCTCTATGCTCTCTCACTATTGCCTCTGGTTAGAGCACACCAGATGAAGCTTACCTAGAGCTAAGCCATTTCCAGTGTTACATGATCAACAATGGCCTGCCCCAGTGCCTGAAATGCCTTATATTGGTCAATTCTTTAGCTTAAGCTCCAAGAGTCTTCCATTGAAATGCAAATAGATTATCCAGATGAGGTTAAACATTTTCCACTCTCTTCCATCAATGCTGTGGTACTTATTATTTGTATCTGACTTGTCAACTAGTCACCTAGCAAGGCCCTAGGAAGGATAGGACATAGGAAAAAAATCTGCTTTGGTGTGGAGACAGGGAAGAAAGGGAGAATAAGTCTAGATGGGCTGTCGTAGGGGGCCAAGGCAGCTAAAGAAGAAACTGAGGGCATTGGCACCTGGAGAGGAGGGACACACAGAAGGGTATTGAGGGTACCCAACAAACTTCATCTATTTACTTATTTTTGCCCAGGGCAAATCCTGCCCTTCATTGTTACTGTCATTAGTCATAAGAAAACAGAACCACAGATTGACTCTTCTCTAACCACAGGTCCCCCCTTCTCTCTAAAAAGGAATTACTAGAAAGGGGCAGAGACACCATAGTGTACAGATGATGAGAGTCTCTGAGAAGATGCAATGAAATGAAGTCTGCCCTTCATGGAGCAAGAGTGTTGCCAAGAGACAAGCAGAGCCCTAGAGCAGTGAAGTAGAAGGTCAGACTGGCCAATGGGTCACAAGGCAACCAGTGGATCAGGCCAGAACACTAGGCCTGGAGTCAGGAAAACCTGTTTTCAAATTTAGCCTTCATACTTACTAGCTGTGTGACCTTATACAAGTCAACTTCAGTTTGTCTCAGTTTCTTCACCTATAAAATGGGGATGATAATAACACCTATCACTCAAGGTTGCTATGAGGATCAAATGAGATAGTAATTGTAATGTGCTAATAATAATTAGCACAGTACCTGGCATATAATAAGCCCTGTATATGTGTTTGCAATTATCATTAATTAACCCTTACTACCGAGCATTCTATTTTCTTACTTAGCATTTTTATTACTGTACTTACTACCTGTATGACTCTAGGCAAATCACTTAAGCTCTTTAAGTCTCAGCTTAGACTATATGATCATTAAGGCACCTAAATTCTATGATCCTATGATCCAATGTCAGTTTATATGCATATATAGATATAGATATATGTGTGTATATGTGTACATATACTCATACGTATCAACATACATATTTAATGTATGTGCTATTTTATATATATATAATATTAATGTGTATATGTTAGTCTCAGTCACAAATTCCTTTGTATAGATCTTGTCTTTTCAAATAAATTAAAAATTGGTATAGTAGAGATAATACTCTATACTTATTTTATACATGGTAATGCCTAGCCCTGTGCTAGGCATACAAGAAAACTGTAATTTTTCTGGTTTATTGGTATCCTACACCCAGAATATTATTCCCCCAATATGGCATCACAGGAATGAGAAGCATGATCAGACACCTGTGTGACTTGAAACCAGTCACGTGCTTCTCCAAACATTAGTATAGTCCCCTATAAAATGAGATATTTGGACTAGATGATCCCAAAGGTCATGCCTATGATCTTGTGATTTGACAGGAAGAGGTGGCCAGATAATAACCTCTCTCAGCAAGTGCTAGGTTGATTTTCTTGAGTCTCTTCCAACACCAAAACATATTGGCCACATGGTAGAACCAAAGCAGTATGGTAGAGAGAGTACTTGGTCTGGAGTTAGAAGACCTTTAATTCTGAAGACCTTCAATCTCTGTCTAGCAAAGTATTTCTCTGTCAATAATCTCATCTCTAACATGAGAGGTGGATTCAATAATCTTCAAGTTCCCTTTTGCCTCCAAATTCTATGTTTCTACTTCCCTATATCTGTAGCAACCTGGAAAGAGTTCTCAGTGAGATAACTTTTGCTCAAGGAGAATTACCCATTATGTTCTGTGCCCACAGGTAATTCTGCAAAGCAACACAGCTTTTCAGTTCTCTCCCCAGAAAAATCCAAAACTATTCGAAAACTCAAATGGATTTGTGTTCAAATCTCAGTGCCATTTACTATCATTACCTACAGGATCTAGGAACCCCCAGTTTCCTGGGGCAAAATAAATTATACTTTGGGGCTGTTCTAATGTTGAGGAAGCATTTCCTTACACAACAGCTAGCATTAATAAAACACGCAAATATTATTCAGTTATATCTGACTCTTGGTGACCACATTTGGGGTTTTCATCACAAAGATACTGGAGTGGTTTGCCATTTCCTTCTCCAGCTCATTTTACAGATGAGGAATGGAGGCAAACAGCAGTGCTAAGTGACTTGCCCAGGGTTACGCAGCTAAAACATGTCTGAGGCCAGATTTGAACTCTTGAAAATGAGTCTTCCTGATTCCAAACCCAGTGCTCTATCCACTGAGCCATCTAGCTGCCCATAAAACACACAAATAAATGCTTCTTAAGGTTTTACAAAACATTTTACAAATATTATCTCATTTTACTCTCACAACAGCTCTGTGTGGTAGGTCCTATTATTATCCCCCTTTTACAGATGAGAAAACTGAGGTGAACAGAAGTTAAGTGACTTATCCAGAGTCACATAGCCAGCATGAGTCTGAGGTAGGATTTGAATTCAGGTCTTCCTGACTCTAGGTCCAGCACTCTATCCACTGAACCAAGTAGCTGCCTTTCATCAAACATGAATTCTCTTTCTGCAAATTCCACCCACTTATGATGATGGTGGTTAGGTAAAATTAAGATAGTAGGATTGATGAAATAACCCCTAGGAAGAATCCTCTGCCACATCCTCTGGACCAAGTTCCAGCTTCAAAAGGTACATCAACATCTATCTTCTTCCAATTAAGACAATGACTTATCCCATGAAGCCTTAAGCCTAACACTTTCCTTTAGAGATACGTTCTCTGTCATGGGAGGACAGTATGGAATAGTGGCTAGGATACTAAACTTGAAGTAAGCAGGGTTCAAATCCTGACTTAGACATTTACTAGCATGTGACCCTGGACAAATGCCTTTGGTAGGCATATGATGGGGGTGGTGGGAGTTGATGGCTTCTAAGGTCCCTTCCTGTTCAAAATCTATAACTCTATGAGCTCCTGCTGACTCCCAAGAAGCCTGAGAATGTAGAGCCAACTAAGAATAAGGAACCTGGGACTTGAAAGTTAGCCCCCTCCTCTGCTTTTAAGGAAGTTAGAGAGGTTTGGAAAATCTCTTTGAGCCCAAGTCTCTCTCTCACAACAGTATTTGGGTTTCCCAAAGCAAAAGGCATCTCATTCTCTAGTTATCCACATGCTTACTTAAAACTAGCCCAATTGGTATGAATTCAGGGATTCTTTTCCCACAACATCTCCAATATAGGCTTGTATCAGGGTCTGAAATCTCTTCCCCTCATTAAAATTATTCTTTTGGGTTGTCATTGTCTCCAAAAGGCCCAAAAAAAATAGACATTAGCTAGGGGAAGTAACACATTAATTTATTACAGTCTACTATATTAGTTCCCTAGGAAAGAACAGAATCCTGTGAGAATGGAACATGTAATGGGTAAATTTTAATTAGTATGGGATCCTATCTAACAAAGAAGTAAGGACTTAGCCTCACCTTCTTATAGGCTAGTTCCTCCAAAATCTCCATTTTAAGGAGGAGACCCAGGTCAAAGAGGTCTTTGCTTCTCTCCAGGCTGCACTGCTGACTCCTTCACATGACTCTACTATGGCCCCTTCAGTGGATACCTTCCCTCTTCCCCTCCCCGCCCTCCTGACAGCTCCCTTTTATGTGTTGTCTTCCTTCATTAAAATGTAAGTCTCTTGATGGCAGGGACTGTCTTTCTTTCTGCTTGTATTTGTATTGCTTAGCACAGTATCTAGCACATAGCAAATGTTTGTTGACTGACAGGAAGGTATCTGCAACATCATAAGGGAAATGGTGGGTACCAAAAGAGCAAGGGAAGATATACAGAGATAAGTAGGAGCTGTGCAATCATGTTTCTACTCTGTCCTGGAGTGACTTGGAACATGCAAAAACTAGATATAGCCCTTAGGATCTCAGCATCCCGGGACCTTCCTCACTGTGCAAGGGAGAGAGAATGTAGAGGGCACTACCAGTTCACTTAAAGCCCTTCAGAAGGAGTTATGATCAAAAATCAAAGTGTGAATAGTTCAGTTTACCCCATCTGGGCCTCAGTTTCCTCATATGTAATATGAAAGCATTATAGTACGTGGTCTTTAAAGCACATTTCAGATCCAAATTCTAAAGTATGATAATCTTATGGAGTTGTTACTGTTGATCTTTGTTCTCAAAGAGGACCAATGACATCATGAGCATGATGTCTTGACTTGAGTGTGAATTAGTATCTTTTGCCAAGAAAACCCCAAAAAGGGTCACAAAGAGTCAGACGTGACTGAAATGACTAATTAGATCTTATGGAGTAGGATAAGACAGGATACCACTCCAGCTCTTTACAAAAAAGTATTAAACAAATTGTTTATTTGGGAAGCATTTATTAAGTACATCCTACTGCCAGAACTTGTTGCTAGGCACTAGGAAAACCTCTGAGAAGCCTTTCACCGTCTGGGTATGATACCAATCATCACATGCCCAGCTCCCTATGTGACTCACTAAGCCTAAAGGAGCTGTTCCTTTACCAGGACAGGGCAGTCTGCAGCTGTACCAGGCAAGTGAAAACAACTGGGACTCCCAGTCAAAGACCTGGAGCAGAGTAAAATTATTGCTGAAAGGACCAGCAGGCCTACAACAGAGCAGTCAAAACTTGACTCACAGCGTTTAAAATTCAAAGGGATCTTAGAGATTATGTAATCCAGTAGTTCTCAGACTTTTTGGTCTCCAGATACCTCTACACGCTTAAAAATTATTGAAGACCTCCAAAGAGCTTTTGTTTATATGACTTATATCTAATGATATTTACCATGTTAGAAACTAAAATGTCTTAATATTATTATGAAAATAGTTTTGTTCTTGCAGAGCCTTTAGAAAAAGTGTTGGGGACCCTCGGGCTTCCCCAGATCATACTTAAGAACTGCTCATCTAGTTCAATACCTTCACTTTACGGATGAGGAAACTAAGGTTCAGAAAAGCAAATCCTATGGAATTCCTAAGGGACTTGCCCAGGATCTTCCAGGTAGTAAGAAGCAGAACTGAGACATGAACCTCATTATCTTGACTTCAACTCCTCTGTTCTTTCCAATACACCACACTGCCTACCTCTCTATAATTAACACCTCCACCATGAACACCTAAAAGCCTTTTTATTGATCACCCATTTGCACGTTAAGTTTGACAGAAAGAGCCGCACAGACAGAACTGCATTAATAGAGGCATGGTTTCCAGGAATAAGGAGGTAGTGATATGTTCAGTTCCAGGCACCTTATTTTAGGAAGTACACTGACAAACTTAGAATATCCAGAGGCATGCAATCAGGATAAAGAAGAGCTAAGAGTTCAAGAATTGAAGGAACTGGGGAAGGACCAGTGATGAATCATGCTACCTTCTTTGTGACAGAGAGGTGAGAGAGTTAAGATACAAAACAAGACATATTTTAAACATGGCCAATGAAAATATTTGTTGTTCTTGATTATATAGATATAGATATAGATATAGATATATAGATATTTGTTTCAAAGGCTCTAGCTTTTTTTTCTTTTTTTCCCAGAGGGGGAGACTTGAATAAAAAATAAATTCTTGCTAATTTTTTTAAAAGAAAAAATAAAGGAATTGGGGACACTTGGCTTATAGAAGAGAGTATTCAGTCAGGTCATGACAGCTTGTCTTCAAGTATTTGAAAGGCAGTTACGATGGATAGAATTTATTCTGTTTGGTCCCAGATGGGAGCCATAGGTAGAAGTTGCAACAAGGGTGAATTTAGATGAGATACAAGGAGTGGGGGGGGGGGGCGGGGAGGGGATTATTTACAATTAGAGATATCTGAAAATGTAATTAGCTGTTCTAGGGAGGTATTGCATTCTGCCTCAGGAAGATTTTCAAGCAAAGACTGGATGACTACCTGTCAGGTATGTTGTGGAAAGCATTCTTTTCTGTGTGAGGGTAGGACTAGATGACTGCAAAATTCCCTTCCAACTCAGAAATTGTAACTACACTAATATCTCTGTTCTAAAAGTTATATATCATAAGCTGGACAACATGTGTTTTTCTTCCACTTTGTTTTTGCAATGTGGACAGATAGGCCAATGTAAGAATATATAAGTATTTGTAAACCTCACTATCTCATAATTTTCTTATAAAAAGCCCTGAATTTGGAGTCACAAGACATATGTTCAAGTCAAGGACTGTCATTTACTGTGTCTACAAGACCTGGAGCAGGTCACACAGCACCTCTCTGAGGGTAAGTTTCCTCAACTATAAAATGAAAGTAATCACATTTGTACTACCTACCTCACACCTATTATCAGGATCAGCTGAGATAAAGTAGGCAGAGTCCTCTGCACGTCTAAAAAGAGTAATGTCCTCTGCCCAGGATATCTTCCATGACACTAGGAAACTCCATAAGTGAACATAGGTCTTTCTGTTTTATGCTGGACAGTTGTCTTCATCATTGCACTTTATCTGTACATAATTTTAATGTACATGTAAGAGACCATAACTTAAAGTCAGAGATGGCTTCATTTTTACCTATCTTTATTTATCTGTAGAAGCTGGTCCTAACCCAATGACTTCCATATAGTAAGTGCTTAATAAAAATTTATTGCATCCTTTTGTTAAACCTAGGAGAAACTCCAAAGTTATATTTTATTCTAAAGTCAAAAAATTTTTAAGTTAATAAAGAATAGACACAGTTATCTTATATTTTTTACACTTCTTAGTCATTTCAGTAACAGACTGACTGTGGTCTAACATAGAAACTGGCTAGAAAAGCCTATTCTGTTCCCTTCTCATATTTTCATTAAAGATACCCCAGATGCTTACACATTCTCATAAAGATTATATAGGAGTAAGAAGAATTCATGGGTCAATACTCATTGATGTCTTCTCAATTGCTTTTTTTTAAAGCACTATCAATGCTTTTTTCATGGTTTTGGAATTTTCTTAGACCTAGTAGGTTAAGTGTTTAATGGGGCCATAAGCACCTCATTTCTAGGTCAGTTGCATCATAAATACAACAATACAATGAACTTAATAAATTGTGGAAAGAAGCAGATGTTGTTTTGTACACCAGACCTAGAAGTCAACACGGAATAATCAGTTCAGTTGAATATTAATTCATGAAATTCCTCTCTCCAAAGTTTCTAATGATGTTTTAGCTGCCAAATCCAATGGCCTTTTCTCAATCCTCATTTTCCTTTACCTTTCCATAGTCTCTGACACTGCTGATAGCAATCTACAACTTGAGGTCTTCTCTCTAGGTTTTCAGGACTCCATTCTTTCCTGGTTCTCCCCTTATCTGACTGCTCCCTCTCTCTCTCCTTTATTGGATCCCTCTCCTGACAACACCCTCTAACCATATGTGTCCTTTAGGATGACACCAAGGTCACAAACTCAGAAGACTGGGGAAATGGTGGTACCTTCAACAGAAATAGAGAGGTTTGGAAGAAAGATGGTTGCAGGGTGGGAGAGGGGGATAAAAATGGCTAGTAATAACTTGTATTTACATAGCACTTAAAGGTTCACAAAGTGCTATAAATATGATCCCAATTTACTCTCAAAATAACTCTATGTGGTAGGGGCTATTATTGTCCCCATTTTACAAATGAGGAAATTGAAATGGACAGAGGCTAAGTGACTTGTCCAGGGTCACACAGCTAGTATGGGTTTGAGGTAGGATTTTAATTCAGATCTTTCTGATTCTAGGACTAGCATTCTATCCACTATAAGACCTAATTGCCTTTTAAATTAATAATAAAATAATGAATTCAGTTTTAGATATGTTGAGATGTCTCTTAGACATACAGGTTGAAATTCCAAAAGGCAATCGTTGATGTAGGATTGAAGCCCAGGAGATACATTGAGACCAAACATCCAGATCTTGGAGAAATTGATATAGAGATTATAATTAAACCCATGACACCTGATGAAGTCACTGGGAGAGTGTGTAGAGAGAGAATAGGAGACAGAAACTCAGAGAACACCCATACCTAGAGGGTGTGATCTTGATAATGAACAAAAGAGCAATCAGGTAGCAGAAGCAAGAGAAAGTACTGCCATGAAAGTTTAGAGAGGAGAAAATGTCTAAGAAGAAAAGGTAAGCTACAGTGTTTGATGCAGTAGATAGGTTAAAAAGGATGAGTGGGGGTCGGGTAGGGAATCAGATTTGACAACTGAGAGATCATTGGTAACTGGAGAGAGAAGCTTCAGTCAAGTGATAAAATCAGAAGTCAAACTGTGAAGAATTGAAGAATAAGAGGAAAGAAAACAGAAACAGTAAATGTAGATAGTTTTTTCTAGGAGTTTGGCAATGAAAAGGAATAGAACTATAGCATGATAGCTTGAGGGCATGGTAAGATCTACAAAGTTTTGTTTTGTTTGTTTTTTTTTAAAGAATGAAAGAGTCCTGGTTATGTTTAAATAGAGCCAATGAGTAAGGGACCAAAAGGAGAGCTTTGAAATTTAAGGGAAAGAGGGAATGATTGAAGTTGAAATCTGCTGGAGAAGAAGGAAGGGAATGAGATCAAGGGCACATGTGGAGGGGTCAGTCTTGTCAAAGAGAAGAGTTGTTATATCATTGTCAGACACTGGGAGAATAGAAGCAAGAGTAGAGGATGATGTCAAGGGCTTTTGAGAGGAAGAGAGGGGAAGAAGAAGGGGCTCATATCTCAGTAAAACAAGAAGCAAGGTCCTCAGCTGAGGCAGAGAGTGGGATGATAGAAATGTGGGAGTTTTGAGTAGGGAAGCTTTAGAAATGCTTTTGTGGGGAGTGATATAGAGAATTATGGGAGAATAAAAGGATTGCCTTTTTGCTTCACTGGGGGCCCCTGAAATTGGAAAGGTGAATTTATAATATATCTAGTCATTATGGCTGTGTAATTTCCTCTAGCTCCATTCAGCAACATGAGTGGGAGTGAGGGAGGTAAATTATGGAAGTAATTCAGGGCTGAGATTTGGCAAGGGATGAGTGGCAATAGAACAAGGAAGCAAAAGAGTATTCTAACTTCCCCTCCACAGCTAGTGTGTTGAGGAATATGCATTAAAATAAAACCAGCAAAGATGATTATGGAAAAAGGAGAAGAACCTATATATTCTAAAATAGTTATAGTGGCTGTATTTGTGGTGGTAATGAGCTGGAAATTATGGGGATGCCAATCAATTGGGGAATGGTTAAACAAGTTGTGGTATATGATTGTGATGGAATACTACTGTGCCATAAGAAATAATGAGCTTAATGATTATAGAAAAGAATAGACTTGCACAAAACAATGAAGAGTGAAATGAGCAGAACCAAGAGAACATTATATACAATAACAGCAATATTGATTTAAGAACAACTTTGAGCGAATAAGTCATTTTGACTATTATAAATATCCAAATTAACTATAAAGGATATAAGAAGGAAGATGTTCTCTACATCCAGAAAAGAACTGATAGATATATAGAATGAGTTTACATATATGTACATGTTTGTGCCTAATGGTAGCCATCTCTAGGGTGGGGGAAGGGAGAAAAAAAGGAGAAAAAGAAATTCATATGACTTTGTTATATATTTAAAAGGAATAGCAAGCTGTGCATAATAGATTTGGAGTTTCATGTGCAATAATCTTTCAAAATTATACTATGCTATGTAAACGCTTGTTTTATTACATAAGTTTAAAGTAAATTTTTTAAAGAAAAACCAGTGATGGAGAGGATGCCCAGGGATGCAATATCATTAGGGAACAGGGGAGGGGAAGGGGAGAACCATGTCTCAATAATGGCTAGTTGATGGAAAGACTATGAGAGAAAGAGGTCAAGGGAAGAGAAGTTTGCTATGGAATTGGAAATCCAGAGACCATAGTAGAAGGAGTGGGCAAGTGTGGAGTGGGTTGAAGATGGGAATGAGAAGAGGAGGTGGGTAGGGGGGATAACTTTTTCCTATGTGGCCAGTGATTAATAAAGGAATGGGGAGAGAAACAGGTGGTGGGAAATTGTTAACCATGGGGGCAGTAGTGGGTGGTAGATGAAAAATTTTATGAGTGTGCGAACATGACTTTAGCTACTTGTAAATTTATCAGTGGTGAGCAATACTAGGCTACATAGGGGCCCTTTGTTGTAATAATGAATCATAATGAGTAAGAGATGATTGGGGACTGGATTAAGACTGTAGAGGATAGATAGAAGAGGCAAAGGATGAATATGGTTGGTGTCTTGTGGGCAAAACTCAGCCCAGGCCTTACCAGGTAATAATTCCAAGTCCCCTTCTGGGATCATGTAACTGAAAGTCTTGACCCAATTTGAAGAAGCATAAGTTTTTGAAATCAGAAGTGAGGTAAAGAGGGGGTTACCCAGAGCAAACCTTATCTCGAGTGTGACTTTCTTTTAGTACTTGTCACATTCATTACGAGAACTACCCCTTTTACCCTTTCTCTTACCCAACTCCACTAGAGCCCCAGACCCACATGACCAATGCAGCCTTCTTTCCTCCCACTCAGTTCAGTGGAGTGTTGATCTAGGAAGAAGGGGGAGAATGAAGAGTAAAAGTTTCTGCTTTCTATCTGACAATTATTCATATGCTGCCTTGTGACATCTCATACTTTTATCTTATTCAGTGATTTAACTTTTTATTGTTATTTAACTTCATGCATGTACATTTTACTTTCCTAACTAGATTTTTCAATTCAATTCAATATACAATTTATTAAATACCTTTCTGTGCAAGATACTACTGCATTAGGGCTCAGAGATACAAAGACAGAAAACAAAACAGTCTCTGACCTCAAGGAGCTTATACTCTCTTGAGAAGGAAGGGATAAAATAGTTATACATAAAGATAAATTCAAAATAATGCGTAGTAATTTCAAGAGGGAAAAAGTAATCTTTAAGAATAGAAGCCATCTCTTATATTTCTTTATATTTCCTACATGGCCTATGGCAGTGCTAGGCATATTGTTTCTATGTAATCAATCCTTGTTGAGTAACTGTCTCTTGACGTCAGAGTTAAAGCAACCCAACCTTCCTCCCAGCAGCAAGGGGTTGGGGTAGATGCACTGGGCGACTGACCCCAGAGAATTTTAGATGCTGTCAGAGTCTCATGTAAGTCAGTCCTCTGTGTTTGCACACCATGTCTTATATATGGAAAACCCAGACTCCTCCGAAAGGCTCCATTATGAATTCCCTGACTTTCTCTCACTTTGCCCCATTTTCATCTTTGTGGGAAATTGCACCTTCCTTTTGTGCGGGTGTGCAGTGTGAAGACATTAGGTGGAGCACTTAGCACCAAGAGATTTGTTGTTTTTTTCTGTTTCATTTGCAAATTGGCTCCATACTCTGCCATTCTTTTCGCTGGACCTTTGGAAGTAACACAACAGCCATGTTCCAATTTCTCAGGTCTCTCAAGGGAATCAAGCTCAAGACTATGGAAAGATGCATGGTGGGCTTTTCTATTTTTATTAAAAGTTTTATCAAAAACTTAATATTGCACATCAATGTAACCAACCAAAATTTCTGAGCAAGTATTTGCATTTAAATTAATTTTGGTGCATAAAGTAACATGACAATTAAGCTCCCATTAGTATTCTTTGTCTATTCATTCTCATTCAACTTTCCCTCTTATATGATTAGAGCTAGTATGCAATGCTTTGGTTCCACATTCTTTACTGCATTATTTCATAGAGGTATTTCCATATCTTTTTGTATTCCTTGTAAGATTTGCCTGTCCTAGGCACTATAACATTAAGGTAATTTATTTAGTCATTGCCCTGTTGCTGGATATTCAGATTGCTTCCAATTTTTTGCAATTACACATAATACTCCTATGAAAATTTTTAAATAGACAGCATTTACCCATATATACACATACACACACATTGTTGCTTAGTCATTTTTCAGTTGCGTCCAATTCTTCATGACCCCATCTGGGGTTTTCTTAGCAAAGATACTGGAGTGGTTTGCCATTTCCTTCTCAAGCTCATTTTTTGACTGTAGGCCCAGTGCTTTAACCATTGTGGCACCTAGCTGCCCCATACACATACATATACATACAAATATGGCTCTGTAGGTATAGGTGTGTAACTTTTAGGATGTTTTTACCAACAGAATTATTGGGTGAAAGGCTAAAATTATTTTTGTAACTTTTACTATGTACTTTTAGATTATTCTCCAAACAAAGATTGCAAAAGTTTACAATTCCCTATGATGGAACATGGATTTTTCTATCAGAAGGATGTAGCATGTTATTAATAATGACTTTTATGTGAGAATTGACATAAAGACTTCAAGGACACATTACAGCAGGATGGACAGCTTGAGAGCTGACCTGGCAACTGAGACATAGTCTATAGTCTGTAGAATAGATCCTCTATAAAGAATCAGCCAGCATGAGTAGGCATGGATGAGTTGTGATCTGCAGTGGTGGAGGGAATGGATGAGGTCATGAATCCATCCAAGTATCAGAGTAAAAAGACTTAACTTTTTCTGAAAGCAGGGGAGGAAGAGAGTTAAAAAAAATCAGTTTTGCTAAATACTACACAAGATCAATGCCTCTGAGCTTCCCTTTCTATTCAAAAGGCCTGCCTCCAGGCAAAACTGATTCACAAGTGTTGCCAATTTAACACCTCACAGCAGGAACCTTGGTACGGGTGGCAGGGGCTGGTTCCTGGCATTAGTTCAGTTTCCCAGGCCCTGGGGTAACAAGAGGGAGAGACAAATCTCTAAAAACAGAGAACCACAGTCTATGGTGGGTCTAGAGGTGAAATTGGATTTCAGGGAAGATTGTTCATTTGTTTGCTTGTTTTTAAAGTCACATGTCGTCTCCTTCCCCAAAAGAGTAGCCAGGAGCACAAACTTGGCTCCCTTGTGCCAAAATAGAAATTCAGGCCCAAGATTCTGTAAATTCTAATTAATACCACTGAGACCATGCTAAGACTGAAATGTTGTTCACTGTGCCTAGTATGATACTGGCCACATAGCAACCCATCAGGATCTGACCCTTCCTCTTGATAGGCTATGTCCCTTTCACCCTCAACTATACATCTCACCCTGGAAAATGGGAAGCAGCATTTGACTTGCCTATTTTATAATTATGATTTATTGAGAAAAGCAACAGTATGTCCAAAGTTGGTTGGTTGGTTGGTTGTTGTCCTTTGTTCTTGAAGAGGACCAAAATGACATCACTATGCTAGAATCAAGTTTCAACGTGTCTGACTGTGGCTGATGAGACCAATATGAGCTCAGAATGCTCTACCACAGGTTGGGCACAAATAGTCTGTGTGAACATTTGGGGTGGATACTCCAAACTTGTGCATCCTGCGTTTTTTTTGAGCTGTTTCAATTCTGCTTTGCTCATAGAGCACAACACCTTCTCTGATGTGGGCACGCCATGCTGAGTGGTACTGTGCCATTGTCTTCCATGTCACACGATTAATTCCAAAGTTCTTGAGAGATACCTTGAGAGTGTCCTTGTATTGCTTCTTCGGACCACCATGTGAATGCTTGCCCCGTGTGAATTCTCCATAACACAGTCTTTTTGGCAAGCATACATTTTGCATTTGAACAATGCGGCCAGCCCATCAGAGTTGTGCTCTCTGAAGCAGAGTTTGAATGCTTGGCAGTTTAGTTTGAGTAAGGATCTCAGTGTCTGGTACCTTATCCTGCCAGGTGATCTTCAGAATCTTCCTAAGACAATTCAGATGAAAGTGATTCAGTTTCCTGGCATGGCGCTGGTAGACTGTCCAGGTTTCACAGGCATACAACAATGAGGTCAGCACCACAGGCCTGTAGACTTTCAGTTTGGTAGTCAGTCTAATACCTCTTCTCTCCCATACTTTCCTTCGGAGCCTCCCAAACACTGAGCTAGCTCTGGCAATGCATGCATCAACCTCATTATCAAAATGTACATCCCTGAAAAGTACACTACCAAGGTAAGTGAACTTATCCACAGCATTCAAAATGTCTCCATTTGGTGTAATGGATGGTTCCATGTATGGATGGTGTGATGGTGGCTGATGGAGCACCTGTGTTTTCTTGGTGTTAATTGTTAGGCCAAAATTAGCACAAGCAGCAGAGAATTGATACATACTTTGTTGCACTTCATAGGGCCTGCAGGCCCAGTAGAACACAACGACTTTGAGAGCAGGGACTAGCTTTTGGTTTTTGTCTTTGGATCCTCAGTGCCTAGCACAATGTCATACATAGTAAAAGGTTAACAAGCGCTTCTTGTTCTCTTGTAGTAGACTCAGGAATAGAGGGAAAGAGAATTAAAGAGTCTTCCTCTATAAATGGAAAATTCCTTCTTTTACTAATCTGCTTAAGCCTCCAGATGAGATTGGGGAGAGAGAATCCCAATACATTTCCTATTATAAATGATGGTGGTATACTGTGACAACAGGAACCTGGAAATGCCATCGTCATGTAAACAGCCCCAAGCCCTCCACAGCCAGTTCTGCATTAAGGAAGGAGGGTATGGCAATGTTTAGAGCAGAGATTAGCCTGCTCACTGTCTTCAAAAGGTTTAGTATAAGGCAGCCTTCTGCATTTAACGTAACGCAAAGGATGACTTAGATGGCCCTGGTGGTACAAAGATTCTGAAAATAAAGTGAAAAAATGCACCTCCAAGGCCCAATTCCATAATAATCCTACATTGCTTTTCCTGGAGCTTCCTTTTTCAGCTACGTATCAGAGAGGAAGGCAAATAGGAATTATGGTCTATAACATCTCTGTTTTTATTTATGAGACTTTAAGGGCTTCTCTTCTCTTGCTCTGAATACTTAGTTCAAACACAGGTAAGGAGTATTCCTTTTAGGAATAAGACTAGTTCATAATAAAACCTCAAAGTAGGTGGTCCCAGTCCCCCTACCCTGAATATTCAGTTCAGAACTGTGGTAGTTCTGAGAAATTTTTCAGTCACCCCATGGAAACATATGGGTTCAAATTTGAAACCACAGAAATACCTAGGAGATATTGCAGATTTGGTTCCAGACCACCATAGTAAAGTGAATATCTTAATAAAGGGAGTCACACAGACTTTTTAGTTTCCCAGTACATATAAAAGTTATGTTTATACTATACTGTAGTTTAGTAAGTGTTCAATAGTATTATATCTAAAAGAATGTACATACCTTAATTTAAAAATACTTTATAGGGAAAAATGCTAACCATAATCTGACCCTACAGTGAGTTATAATCTTGCTTGTGGGGGATCTTGACTCAATGTTGAAGGCTGCTGATCAGGGTGGTGGTTGTTAAGGTTGGAGTAGCTGTGGCAATTTCTTAAAATAAGACAACAATGAAGTTTGCCTCGTCAATTGACTCTTCCTTTCACGAATATTGTGATGCTGTTTGATAGCATCTTACCCACAGTAGAACTTCTTTCAAAAATGTAGTCAAACCTCTCAAATCCTGCTGCTGCTTTATCAACTAATGTTTTTCAATACTGTTGTGTCTCAGGGAATAGGGAGGCCAGAGGAGAGGGAGAGAGACAGAGGAACAGTTGTTAGGTGGAACAGTCAGAACACACATAACATTTATCAATTGAGTTCTCCTTTTTATATGGGCATGTCTAGGAGTGCCCCAAAATGATTTCAATAGTAACATCAAAGAACACTGACCACAGATCACCATATCAGATATAACAATAATGAAAAGATTTGAAATACTGCAATAATTACCAAAATGTGACACAGAGACACAATGTGAGCATGTGCTACTGAAAAAAATGGTGCCAAATGACTTGCTTAACACGGGGTTACCACAAACCTTCAATTTGTAAAAACAAAACCACAATATCTGTGAAGTGACATAAAGCAAAGGACAATAAAATGAGGTATATCTGTATGCATACCACTACTAGGTCTATGTCCCAAAGAGTTCAAAGAAAAGGGAAAAGGAACTATTTGTACAGAGATATTTAGAGCAACTCTTTCATGGAGGCAAAGAATTGGATGTTGAGGCGATGCTCATCAATCAGAAATGGCTGAACAATTTGTGGTATATGATTGTGATGAAATACTATTGTATGATAAGAAATGACAAGGAGGATAGTTTCAGATAAAACCTAGGAAGACACATATGAACTGTTACAAAGTAAAGTGAGCAGAACCAGAAGAATATTATACACAGTAACAGCAATATTGTAACCATGGTCAACTGTGAAAGACTTAGTTACTCTGATCAAGACAACAGTCTGAGACAGTTCCAAACAAGCCATGATGGAAAATGCTATCCACCTCCAAAGAGAAAATGATAAATGCTAGAGAAGATGTGGGGAAATAGGAACATTGTTATATTGCTGACGGAGTTGTGAACAGATCCAGCCATTCTGGAGAGCAATTTGGAACTATGCCCAAAGGGTTATAAAAACGTACATACCCTTGGACCCAGCAATACCACTTCTAGGGTTGTATCCCAAAGAGATCATACAAGTGGGAAAAGGATCTGCATGTACAAAAATATTTATGGCAGTTCTTTTTGTGGTGGCAAAGAATTGGAAATCAAGGGGATGCCTATCAATTGGGGAATGGCTAAACAAGTTGTGGTATGTAAATATAATGGAATACTATTGTGCTATAAGAAATGAGGCACAGATGGACTTCATAATAACCTGGAAAGACTTACATGATCTGATGCTAAGTGAGGGGAGCAGAACCAGGAGAACATTATGCGCAATTACAGACACATGGTATCTGTGATGACTAACTTTGATAGACTTGGCTCCTCTCAGCAAAGCAATGGTTCTAAGACATCTCCAAAGGACACATGATGGAAAGAGCTATCCACATCCAGAGAAAGAACCATGGAGTCTGAATGCAGAGTGAGGCAAACTATTTGCTCTCTCTCTTTTCTCTTTTTTGGTTTTTTTTCTTCTTTCTCATGGTTCATTCTGTTGGTTATAATTCTTCTTTACAACCTGACTATCGTGAAAATAAGTTTAATGTGAAGGTATATGTAGAACCTATATCAGATTACATGCCATCTTGGGGAGGGGGAGAAAATTTGGAACTCAAAAACTTGTGGAACTGAGTGTTGTAAAGTAAAAATAAAAAAGAAATCAAAAAAAGAAAATTCACAAGCCTATTGCTTACGTTGCTTCTTTTAAAGCATTAAGACTTTCAGAAGCTAGGCAGTGAAGACAAGTTAGAGGCTGCTGATTCTTTTGGTAACTGTGTGGTCTGTGACAGTTACCTTCTAGCACTGTTTGGGGGACCACCCCTTCAAGATTTAAATGGAGCCTCTGCCTTTTAAACCACATATCAGCACCATTTTTCATTTTCAAAAGGTTTGTATGTTTGGGATATTTTTTAGGCTGTTGTTTCAGATCAGTTTGGGTGTTCATGGAAGAAGGAAGACACTTTGATTGGCATGTAACTATTCTCTCTCTCTCCTGCCCTCAGTTTCTAGTCATTTACTTTGCTGAAGGTTCATGCATTTTAAATGTTTTCTTTTACTTGGTCCTTGGAGCATATTTTATAAACACACGGTCAGTTTACACTGCCTGGGAACTTAGGGAGTTTTCCTTTCTGTGGGAAACAGATGTGAAGATGCTGACCAACCTTGCCTTGGTGGAGTGAGACACCTCGCCTCTGATCATCTCCACAGTGCAGGTGCATTGGCTGAGTGTATTGTTGTTACGCCTGAGGATTCTCCCAGAAATGCTAAGTAGGTAAGTTCATTACTACCTCCCTCAATACCAGCTGTTTGATTGCTGATAAGGTCTTTGCATGCCAACAGATCTGCGTATCTGTTGATCTTTGCAACTCTGCCAGGAGTGCAGCCACAACATCTGTCTTGCTATGTGGGCCTCTGAGGGCATAGAATTGTAGAGTTGGAAGGGACCTAAGAAAATTCATTCATTCAACTATCTTTCTTGAATGTCTATTATATGTAAGGGCTACTATGGGGAATATGAAAACCAATGAAAACACCAGTGCCTGTCCTCAAGAAGCTTACAGACTCTAGAGTGTCTTAACAAGAACTGAAACCCTAAAGGAGTTATTTTTGTTCCCCATGTAATTCAAAGGCCCTACTACACACTGTGAAGAAAGCAGAAAAGAAGTGGAATTTTAGGGTAGAAATGAAACACATCACTCTGACCTTGAAAACTAAATAGAGCTGATCTTTTACCTGAAGCAGGAAAGATGGTTTAAGGAGCTTCTCCTCCCTGGAAACCCTGGCCCCTGGGGCAGTTGGCCAAATGTACACCTCTGCTCAATCCAGGTCTCTCCTATACACCTCCATAAACCCATTTACTCTAGCCAGATGAAGTCGGCATGGTAGCACTGTCAGAGGCTACAATACAGACCCCTAATCAGTGGCTCCAATGACTTAGTACCAGTGCCATAACTGACCCCTTCATTTAGTTCTCACCACCCCAGAGTCCTTCAAGAGATTCGCTCAACAATGTCAAGTAAATTTAACTTGCTTCCTAACAGCACTTTCCCTACCCCACCTCTCCACACCTCTCCTTATCACGTATATCCTATCCCTAGTAGCATTGGTCCCATGAGGAGACTGAGGAGAGAATGGTAAGGAAATAAAGCCTCGCTCAGAACTGGAAAGAAAATGACACTCATAGAAGCAAGTCCCAAAGAGACCTACTAGCTTACTTCCCAAGTTCATAAGTAGAACACAAGAAATGGATCCAAATGCCCTGGATGGATGGAGGAAAGCCAAGCAGTTAGCATGCTATAGCAGTGGGTTGCTGATTGCCAGCCAGCTCCTTGGTGCTGCTGGGTAGGAACCATACTACACCAAAAACAGCCAGTGGCTTCTATAGAGGCAAGGAAAGCTTGGCAGCTTGACTCTCCTCCTCCCCCTCATGGCCCTCACTGCTGGTCATTTGAGCCCCATGTAAGATCAAGAGCCTTCAGTGGAATAGGTTTTCCGTCTTCCCAGAGCTGCTGCTCCTCATTGCCTGGGGTGCAAATTGGCTAAGCACCATGTTGGAAGAGAGTACAGGATATGAGATTCCAGATGAACCAAATCATTGTAACTAGACTTGGCTTTGCATGGTGGCAGAAAGCCAAGGGCACCAAGGGGGATGTTGCTGAATCAGCATGGGGAGCAGAAGGGAGGGCTCCCAAGTACGTGGAGGTTGGGCATGTCCTCCATTGGCAGCTAGTTCAGCTTAAGGTACTCCTGGTCTATGGCAACCAGGTTGTGGGCCAGGATCTCTTGGAGGAAGGAAACTCCAAGTTCTTCTTTGATCCCAGGGCCAGGGCTCAAGGCTAAAGGTCAGAGGACCCCTGTCTGAGTCATGGAATTTGCAGGAACTGGTCACTGACTGGTAAATCATTATAGAAGATCTTTCATATTACAGTGCAAGCCCAGCATGGCCTCTCCTGCTTGGAGACTGATAGGCCCTGAACAAAGAACAGGAAACATTCCTGAGACTGCCTTTTAAGGACCTAGCCAGTTCTTAAGATGATTTTTCTCCTGAGGCAGGGTGGCTGCCCTCTCTGGAGGGAAAAATCCAGGACAGGTAGCAGTGAGTTTCCTTTGTTTGGGACAGTATATGAGTCATCACGTGGGTCAGCTACATTGGGATCTCACCCATGGAGAGGATACTTTGCCTGGAACCTTCCCTTTCAAGACCTTGATCCAGCTGTGTAAACCGGGGCCCCTTCAGCTTTGAAGGATCAGGTGTAGGTGTTCCCTCGAAAGGTGATGCATCTATGTCATCTGTGTCTTTGTCTCTGTCGCTGCGTTAACTGTGTTTGTTAGGAATTGTTGATTGACGTGGTTGTGGGTTCAATATAGCATTTCCCTGTCTTTCAATAAAAACTTTATTCTGTTGGGAGTGTGTTTTATTGCCAGTGCGAATCCAAATCCAAACCTGACCTAAGCTTAATCGAGCACTGACTGCCACAGGAGGTAGTTGATCTGACTCCAGGACCATCCTAAGCATTCCAGACAACTGTCTCTCCCAGTGTTGTAAGGTCTCATCAGATGCTAAAGATTGACATCTAGCTCAGAGCCAGCAGGAATAAGGACCCCAGGTCTATTCATTGGTAACACAATGGATAGCACATCAATCATCAATGTCCCTTTCTTAACCAGAGAACTAGGGACAGAGAGGGTCAAATGTATGTGGCACACTTTGCAAACTTTAAAGCACTACACAAATGTGAGTTATTATCATTATTGCTATTACTATTGGAACATGGAGAATGCAAATGGTTTTTTATAAATCTCATAGCCATAATGGAATAATAATAATGCTAATAATAGCTAACACTTTTATAGCACTTACTATGTGCCAGGCACTGTGCTAAGTACTTTATAATTATCATCTCATTTGATCTTCACAAAAAGGTAGGTGCTATTATTATCCCTGTATTATAAATGAGGAAACTGAGGCAGACAGAGCCTAAGTGACTTGCCCAAGGTCACAAAGCCAGTAAGTATCTGAGGTCAAATTTGAACTCAGGTCTTCCTGACTGAGGCCAGCTCTATAGCCACTCTTCTATCTAGCTACTTCAGTCTTTCACCACCTCTACATATCTGCCCACCCCTAGGTCCAGAGAAGGGACATCAGTTTGTCTATATTCTACAGGTACTTATATGTGCACATGTTATTTCCCTTATAGAATGTAAGCTCTTTGAGTTTGGAGACAGTTTCATTTTTGCCTTTGAATCTCCAAGGCCAGGCACTAGTAGGTACTTAATGCTTGTTGATTGCCTGATTGACAGAGAAAGCTCTGAGGTCTTCTAGCTAGAGCGAGTCTCACCTGGCCCTAAAGCCTGTCTTTGGGGAGAGAGAAGTAGGTTGATAAACCACCTACCTCCACCAGAAATAAAAATCAGGAAACACAACAAAAACACAGCATCCATTTCCCTTAAAGTCACAAGAAAGCATTGATTGACAGAGCAAAGGAATGGTTCAACTGCCCAAGGGTCCCCTTTCCCTGTCCAACCCAAGTCAAGGGTTCTATTCATGGAAAAGGTGAGAACCTAGGGCTTTTCCTTTTTCAGGGGATAACTTCCCACTTTGGGGCATCTGAAACTTGAAATCATAGGTTTAGATAGAAAACAGAACTTCGAGATTTTCTAGTCCACACCCTTTCACTTTGCAGATGAGGAAACTGAGAGCAAATCACAATCACATCGACTTGTCCAAAGTCTGCTTCACAAAAAAACAGAGCTGGGATTTGAACCCAGGTCCTCTGATTTCAAATCCAGTGGTCTTTCTGCTTTACCAAAGAAGTGCTAGAGTCAGGACACAAAGGCAAGTCTCCTGACTGACCGGGGCTCTTGCTACATTCCAGGGTGGATGGGGCTAGCAGCTGTTCCTCATATATCAATTAGCACAGAGAATATAGAATCTCCATGGGGATAAAGATGACACAAGGTGACAGGGTTAGTTTATGCAATGGAGACGATTAGAGGCTCAAACCAGAGCCCTCTCTTCCAGCAGAACCAGATCAGTTTTGGATATATCTTGAAGAGAAAATGGCCTGCACACTTTATTCTGTGAGACCTTTAATAACCCTTTCTCCAGAATCTGTCCAGGACCAAACTCAGTATTTTACCACTACAAATTTGAAGCCAAAGGAGCAGGATTCAAATCCTGTGTCTACTACATACTACCTGTATAACTTTAGGCAGTAGGATAGAGTGCTGGACTTGGAGTCAGAAAGACCAGAGTATAAACCCTGCTTCAGACACTTAACTTAGCTGTGTGACCCTGGGTGAGTCCCTTAACCTAAGTCTTAGTCTCCTTACCTATAAAATGAGGATAATAATAACACCTACCTCACTGAGATTTTGTAAGGATGAAATGAGGTGATGTATCTAAAGTGCTTTGCAAACATTAAAGAGCTATATAAATGCTACCTATTATTATTTTCTCTTTGCCTCAGTTTTCTCATCTGTAAAATAAGATGGCTAGAAAAGATGATCTCTGAAGTCCGTTACAGCACTAAAGCTATGGTACTATGGTCCCTTGTCCTGAACACCACGATCCTGGGAGATTGGAGATACAATCTTCTTCAGTACCAGATCTCAAACTAAAAGTGTTCATTCTCAAAACAATTTGGTACTGGTTAAAAAATAAAGATTCATCAGTGGAACAAATTAGGTACGTAACATGCAGAAGTAAAATTATCACGTATCTTAATATTCAATAAATACAAAGACCCCAGCTACTGGGATAAGGACTCACTATTTGAAAAAATCCTGCTAAGACAATTGAACAGCAGTATGAAAAAAATTAAGATTTAGACAAGAAAAGCTCCAAATGGATACATGGCCAAGATATAAAAGGTCGCAGCATAAACAAATTAGAGAAATATGGAAAAAAATACCTATTGGATCTATGGATAGAAGAAAAGTTCATGACCAAACAAGGGATAACTGAATAAAGATGACAAAATACATGCAAATTTTGTTAATACAAAACTTAAAAGTTTTGCACAAACGAATCCAAAAAAGCTAAGATTAATAGGGAAACAGTTGGGGAAAGAAATTTTTGCAGCAAGTTTCTCTCATAAAGGATTCATTTCTAAGATATATAAGGAACTAATTCAGATTTATAAGAATAAAACCCATTCCCTAATTGATAAATGGTATAAGGATATGAACAAGCAGTCTTCAAGGGAAGAAACCCAGATTATCTATAGCCATATGAAAAAAATTGGTCCAAATCACTACTAATTAGAGAAATGCACATTAAAGCAATTCTGAGATTCCATCTTACACCCCTCAGATTGGCAAAGGTGACAAAAAAAGAAAATTATAATTATTGGAGGGGTTTCTGAAAAACAGGCACATTGGTGCACTGTTGGTGGACGGGTGAATAGGTACAACCAGTACGGAAAGCAATTTGGAATTTATTAAGCAATTACTACAGGCACTGCCATAAATACTGGGAATACAAACACAAGCAAAAAGACCATCCTTGCCCTCAAGGTTGTTTTGATTTGCATTTCTCTTATTATTAACGATTTAGAACATTCTTTCATATGGTTTGTTAATAGTTTGAAATGCTTCTTTTGGGAACTGTTTGTTCATATCCTTTGAGGTCACTATTTTCTCAAGAAAATCTCTGATCATCAAGACCTCCCTCCGTGTCAGCCTCCCATCAGAATAAATTCTCGTTCCCCAGCTTCCCTCTCAGTGGGGTAGACTCAGGGATGTGCTAGAGTCAATTGTTAAATTTTCAGTGTCAATCAGCAAACATCTATTAAGTGCCTTCTCTGTGCCCAGCATTGTGCTAAGCACTAGAGTAGAAGACTGTCCCTGCTCTCAAGGAGTTCACTATTAAATGAGAATAACTATGTCCAAACAATCTATATATGTAATAAATTGTAGATAAGAAACAGACAATAATAGAATTAAGAAGGGTTAGGAAAAGTATCTTATAGAAAGTGGGATTTTAGCTGGGACTTAAAAGAAGTCAAGAAAATCAAGGGAAAGAGATGAGTAGGAAGAGAATTCCAGGCTTGGGGGACAACTAATGAAAACAGAAATGAAGTGACTTGCTCCAGGGATAACAAGGAGGATTACTGGTGGGGAATGGGGGGGAGGGAGGGAGGGGAGATATAAGAAGTGTGAGCATTTAAACACCTTGCAAATCAGTAAATGCTACAAATCAGAACTTAGTTTATTGTTTTGTTGATTGTCTAGACTTAAAATGTTAATAATGCAGATTAAGCTTTAAAGTGTGTCTTGAGAACATTCCCTCCCTCCCCACCCCCACCCCCACCCCCCAGATAGCCAGTTGTTAAACACTTGTCAGCACACTCCTGGGTGTACTCCACCCAAATGTCCACATTCCTAGCTTAAGCCCATTGGAAAGGTTTGCAATTTGGTGTCCAATCTCAAGCCAATCTTCCTTAAACTTTAGCACCCCCCCCAAGTCCCACATGAACTTGGGCAAAGTAGCGCACAAGTTCAAGAGTACCAGTCACTCCCAAGGAGCCTCAAAGTTCACCCCTATCCTAATAGAACTTCATTCAGAGTGGGGGAGAGGGGAGAGGGGAGAGAGAGCGAGGGAGAGAGAGAGAGAAGGAGAGAGGGAGAGAAAGACTGGGGGCGGGGGAGAGACAGAGACAGAGAGACAGAGACAGAGACAGAGAGACAGAGGCTATTCATGGAGTAAAGTGGAGTGGATCATCACAATGGGTGATCCTCTCTCTTCTCATTGTCCAGGCCATGGTATCCTGCACCACCCTTCTCCCCAATCCCAATTGGAGCTACTGAAACAAATCACACCTTCCCTGCTTCTAAGGACATTGGAGCAGCTTTAATCTTAGTGGCATCTGGAGTTCCCTGAGTCAAGGGCTCAGGCTCACATCTTCCTTTAGAAGCAGGGTTTGGTGTACTTGAGACTTGTACCTCTGCCTCACACCCCTAGTCAGCCTAGATCTGGCTACTTCTCTACCCCTCCAGTCCACACTTAAGGAGTTATAAAGGAAGTGAATGGTGGTCAGTGTTTAGGGCCTGCCCCTTCTTCCCCTGGACCCCTGGTATTGAGATCTTAGGGTAGAACTGCAGCAGCAGAACTCCCCCTGCTGACACTTGCCAAGATGACAGGCTCAGTGAGGACCAGGCTCCTGGAGCCAGTGCCTTCAGATGTTCCTCTCTGATAAGTCAATGTTCTGTAAAATTGGAAACAGAAAACTCTCCCCATCACCAAGGGCAGTTTTATCAAGTAGATCTTAGAGAGGACAGAAGTCTGTGTACTGGTGCCATAGTTTCCCCCCAAACAAAGCTGAGAACCCAAACTTGAAAAGACAATAAAATCCCCCACATCAATCAGAGAAAGGCCAAACCGATTAGACATGTCCCAGACTCCCATCAAGCTGACCATCTTTTGAGTGTCTGGTGATTTCAGTTAGAAATCCACCATTGACCTGAAAGTGACCTAACAAGAGGCCTGATTGTGTTCAGAGACTTCTGGTACAACGGGAAGGTTGCTGGTTCTGGATTCAAAGCATGTGGGTTCAAATACCAGCTCTGCCACTTGCTACCTCTGTGACTTTGGGTTAGTTACCTCATCGACCTGGGCTTCATCTACAGATAAGGGGGTTGGACTATATGACCTCTCAAACCCCTTCTAGATTTAAACCTGCGATCCTATGATAAAGTATTCCCCAGTGCTATCAGGCTAGCCTAGACTCCAGTGCCACCAAGTCACTTAAAAATAACTAATAATAATGCCTGGCATTTTTATAATAGCAGTCTATGCTGTTCAGAGTGCACCCAATTTCTTTGTTTCTTTGAACCCTAGAAAGAACACTAGATTGGTTTAGCTGTCATTGGAGAACACATAGCCCAACCCTGTAGCAGAGATCTTTTTATTCCCATTTGACAGATGAGAAAACTAAGATACACAGAGATTAAGCAACTTATTCAAAATCAGAGAGACAGGCCTTCTGAGCTACTATAACTAGTTTCTCTAGAGATGTGAGTCACCTTTATGCAATTTTTGGCTGTACGAACTATAAATGCTAATTTATTCATACTTGGGGGAGTTAAACAACTGTAGCATAAATGAATGCTAATTAGATCAATAGCCATTCATCACCATTAAAATGATAAGGTAGTATGGTTATTAATAAGCCAATGCTACAGATAAGGGTAAAAGATTGACCAGACTACCACTGCTCATCAGAGGGCAAATGATGACTTATCTAGGTCTTGGGCAGGGGGCATGGAGTGGAAGTCATTGTTCATTGTTCATTGTTTCACTGTTCCCTAGCCAGGAGATCATGAAGAAGGTCAAACTTAAAGCCTTGCTAATTCAATGTCCTATACAGTTAAGATAATTTGAAGGAAGGGCTGTAAAAGGAATCATGTAGAGTTGGGCTGGGGCCTTAGCAACATCTCCTCAAGGCCCAGTACCTGCCTTTTTTCACCCTGTGTCTCCCAAGAGTTCTTTGGAAGCAGTGAATCCTCTAAAAGTTCTATCTTCTAACCCAGGAGGCTCAGTCCCACAAATAACTGAGTGATATGTAGACTGGAAATAAGTATGACAGCCCATTAGAGACCAGAGCTGGGAATTCAGGCTTCAGTCTTGACACCAACTCTTTAGGCCCTGCAGAAATTGAAATTACTGTTTTGCTTCAGTTTTCCCTTCCAGCTTTGTTTTGAGAGAGAAGGTCCAAATTTTTTATTTCAGCAACTTCTTTGTAACTTATAGTCAAAGAGACTTTCCTAGGACATTAAGAAGTGACTTGCCCATGGCCATACAGATAGTATTTGTCAGGGCCATGAACTGAGTTCACATCTTCTCGACCATCCCTCTATATATTATGCCATGTTGCTTCTCTATCCCTCTTATTAGTGGAGGAAACACCACTCATTTCCCAAGGTTAAGGAAGCCCAAAGAGGAAACTCTGTTGATCATGGATGCCAAGTATGCCCACTTAAAAGTCACTTTCTTGCCAGTACCTCTCAATCAACCTTGTTCTTTCCACTACCCTCAATCGGATCCTACATCCTGTAGGCTGGAGCTGTCCCAGAAACAGACAGGCCCAGGCAGGCCTAAGGAAGCTTGTCTCACAGCTTGGGTTAGAAAGTTGGCTCCTCCTCAGGGTTTACCCAAAGTGCATGGGCCCTGAGGGACCAGGAGCCCTAAGAAACCCTGACCTCTGGAAACTCACAGTGGACAATGGGAATGGATAAAGTTTGTCACTGGGGTTTACAACTATCCTCAGAAACCTCACATTGGCAATCCCATCAGAGAGATACTCCAGAGACCCATGAAATAGATAAAGAATCTCAGCTTCTCAAAGAAGACACTCTCCCCATCTATGCTAAAAAGCATCTACAGTGGAAGTGATTCTCCATAATGAAAGAAAGGCAGTGAACTACTCATCTCTTTTGTCTGTGTGAGGGGCACTGCCTGATCTCTCAAAACACCATTATGCAAAACACAACCACCCTGAGCTCAAAGTTATCCATCACCCAGCTGTCAATCCTCCACTGTCCTCTAGCCCAGGACACCTACTGAAAGGGACCACTTTACTTCACCTATCTGGGGAAAGGTAGCAACATCCTGGACCTTTCTGGGGCTATGAGATGAAGTGGGCAAAATACCACCAGAGCCACGAGAAGAAAATCTACTAGTTCTACTTGTCCAAATAATTGTCATTGTTTCAATAGCACTGATACCACAGCTCTGACCACTGCTCTGAAAAGGCCACACTTATCAAACCAAAGCAATATGCACCTTACACGACATAAAACAACAGATAAAGAAAAAGGATTTTTAAAAAATAAATATTCTTTGTCAGCTAATCCATCCTTTGTAATTGTCAGGCTTGAGAAGGCTGGCAGCCAGCCCATCAGATAACAATGCAGCTGTGACCTGAGAAACGTGAGAAGGAGAGCAGATTAATGAAGATGAAAAACATGTTCGGTAACTGTGTGCAGAGGAGGTCCAGGGTAGCCCCTGGACTGGGGCTCTGTGAGGGATGAGGTCCCCAATACTACCAGTGCTACCCAGGAATTATAGCTGCTCCTCAGGGAAGAAAGCCAGATATGAAGGCCCTGACTTCTGTCAGTCCATTTCTCTGACATGAACTCTCTAGGAATTCATTGAGCATAACTTACTTTTACATGATGTTTTAAGGTTTATAAAGCATTTTATATAAATGACCTCACTGAATCCTTATAAACCTGGAAGATAGATGCAATTATAATAAGATGCAATTTAATAAGAGGAAACTGAGCTTCTTAAGTGATTTGTCATGGTCACATGGGTAGTAAGTGGCTCTGGTAGGATTTGAATTCAGATCTTTCATATTCCAGGTCCAACCCTCTCTCCATTACTCTATGATGCTTCTCTCTGGGCCTCCTTGAGCCCACCAAGTAGTACAGGGGTGGGGGGATAACACGTAAATAACTAAGTAAATACAATACCTATACAGAATAAAGGGAAAGCAAGCTGAGAGAGAAAGGTACTAGCAGCTAGGTATCACTAAAGGCCTCTTGCGGAAAATGAGATCTGAGCTGAGTCTTGAAAAAAGTCATTCAAATTGAGAGACAGCAACTCTGGAAACCAGCAGGCCAATTTGAAAGCAATGGGAAGTGCTAAAATTAAAGGCGGAGAAAGATTTCCTCTTGCAGTCAATTGTGAAACAGTGGAATGGTCTGCCTGCCCTAGTTATTGCATTTCCTGTCACTGGGTATATTAAAACAGAGGTTGAATGACCTATGTCTAATATGACATAGAAGGGATTTTCCCTTTAGATAGATATTTAGACTAAATGTTTCTTAGCCCCCTTCAAATTCTGAGTTTCTGTGATTCTATTACATTTCCAGCATGAATAAAAGCTAAGTGTTGAAGAAGCATTAAGATCTGAATAGATGGAGAAGAAGGGAGCAGGCATTATAGGTGAATGGAATGACTTGGGCAAAAACACAAAGACTGGAAAATAAGCCAAATATTCAAGGGATTCTTTCTATCATATAGCACTAACTAAAGGATGACTATTCTGTGAGGATACCATATCTCTGGCAACTGTATACAACAAAGGCTGATCTTCCATTTATTCCTTTACTGAAAACTATTCTCTCAAAGGCCATCAGTGATACCTAATTCCCAAATCCAATGTCTTTTTTTCAGCTCTCATCCTATTTTACCTCTGTAACATATGACACTGTTAAAATCCTCTTGGGTATCCTACTGTATCAGTAATTAAGGTGGGACTTATTTTTTACTGTTTTCTCTTTTGGAGCACTTATTTAATTAAGTGCCCTTGATGAGTCCAGCCTTTGTTTCTTTAATTAAATCAAAGGAGAACTTTGATGACCTCCTTGCCTCAAGGGAAAGCCTAGTTTACAGTGGGTTTGAATCCCATGTTTGTGACACTTTTAGGTCACATGGGTTTGAGTCACATGTTGTGACGCCCTTTGACCCTGAACAGGGTATATAAACTCAGAGGTTGGCATTTTTCATTTGGGGCTCACTCATGGAAGGAGCATTGGGACTCTGGGCAAGCCATTGTAACTGCCCCCAGCTTTACTAACCCAGACCCATGGGTTCTTCTCTGGTAACTGAATTGTGAATTTGGTCTGTTTATATTGTCTCTGTAATTTATTTGTATTTGCTCTAAAGTTCAGGGTGCTGGCTTTTCCTCCTGAACTAAGTGAGTTATATATGTATGTTTGATTAAAGTGAGATTGTTAACCCCTTAAAGTTACTTTCCTTAGTAAAGCAGATCAAAAGAAACTGTGCTGGCAGCTCTTGTTGCTGGTCTTGTTGGGTCTTACACCTCAATGGCAGCTGCAAGCTACATTGTTGTTACACCTACATATTCCTGACTCTTCTACTTCTTTGATATATCCTCTATCTTCTTACCAACTCCCTTAAGCAAGAACACGTCCATGGCTCTGTTTTCTCTCTCTATGCCCTCTTCCATGATGATCTGGTTGGCTCACATGGCTTCGGCTATCTGCTCTATGTGAACCATTCACAAATTTGTATTTCTAAGCCTGACCTCTCTCCCTTACTCCAGACTAGCATCTCCAACTATCTACTCTATTCCTCTTCTGAATATACCACCAGCATCTCAAATTCAAGAAATCTAAAACTGAACTCTTATTTCCCCCAGATCCTCTTTTCTGCCTTCCTTGGCTCTGTTTATAGCACCCAGAATTCAATTTCACTATTGCTGGAGTGACCATAGGAACATAGGCACACTAAAGCAATTTTCTGACATTGTAAATTAGTCCAATCATTCTGGAAAGCAAATTCAACTATAAACAAAATATTGCTAAATATACCCTTTCACCAAGTGATGTCATTACTAGGCATATATTTAAAAGAGATCAAAGACAGTGGGAAAGGGTTCATCTGTATAAAAAAAAGCTCTTTTGTGGTGGCAAAGAATTGAGAATGAAGGGAGTGCCCATTATTTGTGGGAATGGCTTAAGAAATTTTTATTTTACTGCTGTTTTCAATCATTTCAGTCATGTTCAACTTTTCATGACACCATTTGGGGTTTTCTTGGCAAAGATACTGGAGTACTTTGCCATTTCCTTCTCCAATTCATTTTATAGATGAGGAAACTAAGACAAACAGGATTAAGTGACTTATTCAGAGTCACCCAGCTAATAAGTCACCCACCTCATATCTGAGGCCAGATATGAACTTGGGAAAATGAGTCTTCCTGACTCCAGGCCTGATACTCTATCCGCTGTACCAGTATGCCATAAGAAATTATAAAAAACAACTATTTCAAAGAAATTTGAGAAGACTTACATGAACTAATGCAGAGTAAAATGAGCAGAATCAGAATAATGTACATAATAACAAAAATATCATAGAGACAATAATTTTGAAGGGCTTAAGAACTATACTCAATGTAGTGACCAACCAATTCTAGATGACTGATGTTAAAGCATACTACTCATCTCCTGACAGAGGTAATAGACTCAAGATCCAGAATGAAGTATACATTTTTGGACAGAGACACACATTTTCAGACATGACTGTACTTATTTATTACAAATGAGGGTTTCTACTGGAGGATGGTAAGAGGCATAGTGACTACTGATATGATGTGAAAGAAAAAAAGGGTCAATGAAACATCTAAAATTTACACAGAAGAAAGAATAAGAAAGTCTAGAAAGGAACACAGACAAAGCAGGTCAGCTTTGTTACTACTATGTTAAATTTAATACTTTTAAACAACTGTACACAAGAGAAGTTGATCATTTTATGGATGATCATCTTCTGTTCTTTGTATTTAAAATGCTTGTGTTCAAGTTCATAGTAAAGAATAAAATTTATATTTAAAAAAATAACAATCATTTGCTAAGCCCCCACCAAACACAAGGTTCTGAGCTAAATCCTGAGCATACGAAGGCAAAATGCAAAACAATTTTTATCCTTTAATTACACAGATCATTAGATTATAGATTTAGAGCTAGAAGAAACCACAGAGGCCATTTAGTTCAACCCACTCATTTTACAGATGAGGAACCTGAGGCCCACAGAGGTTAAGGGATTTGCCAAAGGTCTAATGGCAGAGTCAGGATTCTGTTCCAGATCCCCTAATTCCACATGTAGGTTTCTTTACAATATATTAAAATGCAATAATTTTGGAAGAAAGAGAGAGCACTAATTTGGAGGATCAGGAAAATCTTTTTACAAGAAAGAAGTAGTACCTGTTATGATCCTTGATGGAAGTTCCAAGAGAAGGGAGTTTATTCCAAGCCTGAAGGACAGTCTTGGCAGAAGCATGGTAGTAGGAGATGGGATGCCAAGTCTAGGAAATAGTAAGTAGGTGAGTCTGACTGGAATGTAGAGTCCATGAAAAGGAGCAACCTAAAATACTCCCAAACACAGGTACACTTAACCTATCATCCTTTGGCTGATCCTTCTTATTCAACCTTATAAGCCACCAGGTCCTGTCAACTCTACCACCTACTTATCTTTCACATCCAGTCTCCCCTCACTGTTCTCATAGCCAACCCAGTTGTTCAACTCCTCATTAATGGTTACCTGGATTATCACAAAATCCTTCTTGCTGCTCTCCTTGACTCTATTCCAATATAGAAATTCTAGATATTATTATTATTATTTTGAATTCCTCTCCCCCCATTTATATGACTCATCCCTACCAGATTAATCTTTTGTGAATAGCCCTGATTACATCACTCCACTGCTCAGAAACCTCTATGCCTTCCCATTATCTAAAAGATGAAGATCAGACTCCCCACTTTTTAGTCTTATCTCATGCTACTGCCCTTTGCCTATCCTATACCCTAATCTCAATGGATTAGTTGTTAACCCCCAAACCAGTCCCATGCTTTCTTCTACCTGCGCATTTGCTCCTTCTACACTCCAACCCTCAAATGCCCTTTCCCCAAATTTCTGACTGTTAATACAGCAGCCATCATTCAAACTGCAGCTCAGATGTTGCCTATTCTATGAAGCCTTGCTGAGTTCACACTCTGTACTCCTCTTATATATTTATAATATTCAAATTTGTATTTTTCTACGAGAATGTCTTCTCTCCCCATACTAGACTATAAGCTTTAATAAGGGGAGAGACTGTGTCTTGCTTATCTCTGTATCTCCTCTAGTGCTTGACATATTACATGGTACATAATAGGCCCTTAATAAATATCTGTTAAATTAGTTTAGCTAGAGCAGAGGAGTCATATAATCAAATGACATAATATATGTAAAGCACTTTGCAAACCTTAAAATGCTATATAAATGCCAGTTATATAGGTGAGTAGTAGGAATTAAGGCTGAAAATGTAGGTAGCAGCCAACCCATGGAGAGCTTTGAATGGTAGGCTTGGCATTGATCAAGTGCCTTAATGGGGACTACAGAGAATGAGCACTAAGAAAAGTCCATTGGGTTTATTAATTAGGAGTTAAGTTGTCAGAGAGACATTTCAAAGTGGTAGAAATGGAAGCAAAGTTGTAAAGAGTTAAGGAGTGAAGAAATAGAGCAGGGAGCAGAGGCCAAAATTGGAAAATGTTGCCAGTGAAAGGGAAATAGGGAAGTAACTGGTAGAGGAAGTAGAATCAAACAGGTTTGGGATTTGTGTCTTTTCTTTTTCAAAATAAAAGGAATAGGATTGTACGTGAAGGCAGAATAGAGCTAAGTCTCAGTGCTATACTTTATCTCCCCTACAGAGTAGCCCATGGACCCTGCAGCAGCATTCCTATCTTGTGCTGCCCCATATTTTTGCATGACTTGTTCCGGGTCACAAAGTAAGTTAATACCTAGAGCCAGAACCAGAACTTAGGTCTCAGTTTAATGTTCGTTCTACTTCTTCCAGACAGACCTAGGCATCTCCCAAAGGAACCAGGTACACAGGAAAATCTGGACCCCTTTATTCAAACCTCTGACAAAATTTTTACAAAGTTCTCTTTCTACTCTCTCATGCTCTGTGACTATTCCTACCTAGCTGCCATTCTGAAAGCATTTTCAAACTTGACTGTAGGATGGGAAGACCTTACCTGGCAGGCCTGATGGAATGAATGGCAGTCAAAGATACAGACCTCACCTGAACCTGGTCACTTTTCTCTCCAGGTTTGCTGGCGGATGAAGCAGTCTACTTTGGAGAGTTTCCCTCCAGGGAAATACAGGCCTCCCAGATATGCCCTCTTTCTGACCAACATCAAAAGGGCAGTTCCAGGAGTCTCAGAAGTTCTAGAGATAATAATACTTGGCAAACCATGGAGGCATCAGCCCCCAGCAAAGGAAAGAGCAAAAGGTCTCCTTGTTTGAACTTGAAAAAAAGTTCTCCGTCCTAAGGTATACCAGCCACTCCCAACCAAGAACTGAGGCAGGAACCTCAGAGGAAGAAAAAAGCCACCTCTTTCCCTAGCCGGGCCAAGGGAAATCAAAGCTCCTACTCTGGACCCAAATGCTGAGTCTAGGAGGATGGAGGCACTTGGAGAGACATTTTATAGGATCTTTGATCCAAAGACCTGTTTGGGGGAGGGGGCTGCAGAGAATTTTGGGGCAGGGAGTCTGGGGGAGAGAGGAGGAGGAAGCCCCTTATTACCACAGGGAGAATGTACCTTAAACAGTGAAGAAAGCTGCTTCCCCAGTATGACACTTAAGGGTCTGTGGCAATGGGCTTGGAGCCAGGGGAGGATCACTTGGGTTTTTGTTTCCCATTTGTAAATGGAGAGAGGTGAGGAAAGGAATTCTTTGGCTGAGTAACACAATACCACTAGGTCCAGCCCACCAGGGTTGGCCATGAGAAGAGCAAACAAGCCTCCAGTCTCACACTAGTGAGTTCCTGGGCACTCGTTCCTAGCTGCCACTCACTAGAGTGAAGCTATCAATGATTGAGATGATTGGAGCTGTGGGGAGAGGGAGGTGACAAACTCTGCAGGGAGAGGAAGAGAGAGCAGACTCTTGGGACATGGTCCCATGATCAGGGACCCCAAAACAAAATGTCACTGAATATTCAAGTGAGACCCCCCTGAGTCCCAGCTAGCACTGACCAACATGCCCTCCCCACCCCCTGCCTGACATCTCTATCCTAAGTTTCCTCATTGAACTGGGGTGGAGTCTACAAGTCCAGAGGTGGCTCCTTTGTTCTGTCACAGGAACTAAGTAAGGGGCTTCCCGAACGATGTCTGTACAGGCACAGGACACGCCCGTGAAAGCCAATGCCCAGTACATGTAAATGTAGGAGGTACCCCTTACTTCACAAGCTAAGAGGGATTACAGTTATGATTATCTCCTGTGCCCCCACCAAGTAGCCATCACCAGTGTTACTGCTGTTATTAGTAATAGAGATAGAGACTGGACCTATGATTTCTCAGCTATAAGGAATTCCTAGGTGAGGAAGCTCCCTCTGCCAAGGCAAGTCAGCACTTCCTTTGCAACTTATAGCCTCAGAAATTGCCAGGGGCAATGGGAAGTTAAGAGACTTGTCAAGTGTGACAGCCAGTATGTTCTGGGGGCAGGCCTTGAACCCAGGTCTCCCAGGCTCTGAGACCATTTCCCTATCTACTATGCCACATTGCTATTATTAATAATATTAATAATTGATGCTTCAAACAACTGTCAGACCAGTTTTTTTCAAACCTGAACCCAAAATGAGAGTCTCTCACCTGGCAGGGCTGATGGGATGAGGCACAGACCTCACCTGACCCTGGTAACTTCCTGATGGCCATCGCAGGACGCTGGTAAAAGGAGTGGCTCCAGGGCCAGGTGCTCCCTTTCCCGCCCTCTGTACACATGCAGGCCTGGCCAGGCTGGGATCTCCCCAGCAGAGTGTTTGTTTTGCTGAGAGTTTTCCGTTGGCTGGCGTGTGGGTGTTTGTTGTATTTCTCCTGCAGATGGCAGACAGCATGCTTCCCCATGGGCGGTGTGTAAAGCAGACCCTGCAGGAGAGAACAAAAGCCAAGCAGGTGAAGAGCCCCGTCTGGCAGCCTCTTTTATCCGGCTCAACTTGAAGACAATATCTTTGCAAAGTTCCCTTTCAACTCCTCCATCATCTGTGGCTCTTCCTGCATGGCTGCTGTCCTTCCATCCTAGCCTCTCTCTCTCTCTCTCTCTCTCTCTCTCTCTCTCTCTCTCTCACACACACACACACACACACACACACACACACACACATTCACGCACTCACATACATGCACACTTTCTCTACATCCTATCACCTGACTATTTAACACTGCCACCTTCAAAGACAAATTCACCACTCTGATGGTCCCAAGGGGCCAGATCCCTGAAGACTGATATTTCTGGCTTCTATACATCAAACCTAGAAGGTCCACCTTCATGGAACCACCAAACAAAAAATAAAGGCTAGGGAATGGAGACAGAAAATTCTTATCTATATGTTCAAAACTCTTCCCGAAGACAGATTTCATTGTTCAACCTCTACTGGTCTCAGGAGCCCTACTAATGTTCCCCACACTTGTGATTTTCAGAAGCAACAGAAACCTGGAGAAGTTCAAGCAGGAGAAGGAAGGTAAGTAAGTAGTTTTCTTTCTTATAATTTTTTCCTTCCCTTACTTGCAATCTAATTTCTAATACAATGTCAATGGGTACGTGATATAATATTTTGTGTGCATGTTTTTTCTTTCAGAAATCAGTTTGAAAACTCACGAGAATAGATTCAATGGACACTTTCTGAGATGAATCCAGAGGAAGCTGGTTAGGGGTTGGGGATTCCATCTGCCTCTTAACTCCCAACACTCTCAAGACCCAGGAGTTGGAACTGGGAGATGTTAATGTCAATCCCAATGCTAAGGAGCATAGAAATGGGTGAAGATTACTATGCCATAGCTGATGCCAGAGGAGAGTTTTAGGGATCTCTTGTAAAGCCATTAATGGAGCAAGAAGGGACAGAAAACCAACGAAATGAACTCAGAAATTAGCCTCATTTTGAAGGAGCTGCAGATACCCTGGCAAAGGCCCAGAAGGGAGAGAAAGAACTGGGCCCTGAGAAGGTATATCCATGAAAGAGGCAAATCTCTGAGGCAATGCTTCACAATAATCAACAGCCCACTGGCATCTAGAAGGATGTCTTCTACCGGTCTTCTGAGCAACCACTTTCATCTCAAGGTCACTGATGTAGCAGTTGCTGACATAGAGTAGGAACTTACTAAATGTATACTGATTACTAACTAGGAGAGAAGAGGACAAGTAGCTAGACACTTGGGGGCACATACCCCAAAAGATCCAGGAGGAAGCAGCTCCTTGGCTGTGTCTGCCCAACAGCTCTAAACAACCTCCCATATTTGGCACTTTGTAGGAAAATAAGGAATGTCAGCATGGACAACACCTGTGAGTAGGACAAGTCACAAACACAGCACACACTACACTGAACTGGCACACATAGAAGGAGTCTGCTAGCAGCAGCTTCACCAGCCACGATGTATTGACCATATAGATGTGGGATCATAGGATTTCAAGTTGGAAAAAGATGTTAGATATCATCTATGTCCAACACCCTCTTTTTACAAATGAAGGGCTTGTGGCCCAGAGAGAATTAAGTGACAAGTCACACAGGCATTAAATGAGGTTTAGGTAAGATTCGAACACAAGCCCTCTGGCTCCAAATCCCAGGCTCATCCTGCTGCTCCTCTCCCATTCTAACCACCACTGTTAGCATCCATGTCAGCTCACTGGTTGCTTCAATAGGAAGTATTCTGTTGATAACACAAACATATTTTTGAAACTTTCATGGCTACAGACCTTGCTCCAGTGAGGGGGGGTTCCCCTCCCTGGAGGACTGCAGGCTGGAGATAGCTGCTGACTCTTTCCTCCTTACCTACAGCTTTCCCAGCTCCTAAATTGTTGAGAGGCTCAGAGACCAGGCCCCCAACCAAGGCCTCTTGTTGATTTGCATATAATCACACACAATGCTCGGCACAACAAAGTCACTCAATGCTGTGGAGCCTTCTCAGCTGAGTTTACATTTTAATCTCCTTAATACAAAAGTTTTTGCTTTGCTTTTGACGAGTCCTTGGGCTCCTGCTAATGATGCTAAACAAATAATCATCCTTTATCCCCGATCTGAAAAGCTTTGCGGGGCTCCCGTGTATTGTGCCCTGCACAGGCCCCTGGTTGTTGTGGTTTACTGGGCCAGGCCTGCACCTGCAGTTTGTTTGGGTGAGATCATTCCCACTCTCCAGCAGAGCGCTTTAAAGAGGGCCTGAATTCAGTGGAAGAGAGAGCTGCAGAGAAAGACATGACCAAGCTGTTAGAGATGACAAAGGTGTCTTGGGTACAGGAGCTCAGAAAGTCTAAAGACTGCTTCTATTCTGCTTACATCCTATATTCTTAAATAAGACCAACCCAGGGCAAAGTCTTTTTCGGATAAAGCCTGCTATCTAGCCATGTCTCCTCTATCTTCTACTTGAGATGTTGATTTTTTTTTTAAATCGAAGGACCTGTGCTGGAATATTGGCTTTGCCACTTACAACTGGGTGACCCTGGACAAGTCATTTAGCTTCCCCAGGGTATAGTTTCCTAGTCTGTAGAAGGAGGGGGAGGTGGACTAAACCTTTGAGATGCCTACCTGGCAAATCTAAATCTATCATCATCTATTATATGCAGCTAATGTTAAGTGCAATACCCAAGCCCACCTAGCTAGTGAGACCCAGAACCCCATACTGCTCCTTTGGAGCTCAAGGGACAAACAACTGCCAGGAAACCATGCCTCAGCCTGCATTCTAAGAAGCAACCGGAGACAGAAGATAGAAAGTGTGTTCAAAAGGAGGGAATGAATGCTAGAGAGAGCAAATATGCTGGGCTGGATATACAACACAAAAACAAAGACAGTCCCTGCCCTCAAAGAGTTTATACTCTAATGGGGAAAATCACACACAAAGAAAAGTGGTGGCAGGAAGGGGCACTTTGGTCTAGAAAATTACAGGGGTGGTAAGTGGGGCTATAGGGGAATAGATTGACTACTGATTTTCATTCTAAAATATCCCCCTTTCCCCAGTCTCATTATGCTATATACTTTCTCTAGTATTCACTACCTCTATTCATTCAATGGAAACTGTGAAACACAATTTCTAAAGAAGGATCCTAAAATAGTGGACAGAGTGCTAGACATCAAGTCGAGAAGATCTGGGTTTGCATTCCAACTCTAATACTTACCAGTATGACCCTTCCCATAGATGAGGAACACTGAGCCACCCTGATACATGACCATTAAAACAGAACAAGCCCTCCAAGTATCCAGAAACTCCTTTGCTCTCTCACTCAATTCAGCAAACCCTCACCTCTTAAATGTTCCCTACTTCAGTCCACTTTACCGTCCAATAGAGCTCAAGCCCTTGTTCCCTCCCCTCTCAGCCTAACTCACTCCTCACCCTCTCACTCCATTCCCTGTCTTTTTCCCTCTTTCCACCCCCAACCATTCCCCCCACCACCATCTATGGATCTTTCCATAGGTCAATATTTGATCATTTCTGTCATGCCTCACCTGAGTCAGCCCTTACTCTTGGCCCCATGGAATAAGGAGATAAAGAAACTTGGGTAGAGACCACCACAGAAGCAAAGATGCTGCCATAGAAAGTGGGAATTTACTCCCTCCAAACAAAAACCCAAGAGTCCCATTCCAATGATGACTTTGGAAGTTTACCCTTGTTCTAATCACTGAATCGAAGTGCTGGGGCAACAAATGAGACGTAGCCCAGAGAGGAGTCTGGGGCAAAGGGTGGTACCCTACTCTCAGTTTTCTGAAGACAATATCTTCCATACACTAAGAGATATTAGATGTAATTTGAAATGCCAGGATCCAATGCTCCTGGAGCCCAGAGAGTGAATGGCCAAACCTAGCAGACAAAGTATCACAATAACCAGCCTACACACACTAGATACCAGCCCTTTCCCCACTCCCATTGTGCAGATTCCCCAATCTGCATTGCAGGGAGGTAAGGATGACTGTGACCTGGCTCAATGCTCCCTGACCAACACATAACCTGGCCTAGTTCCTTCCTCCCTTGGCCTCTGGAATGACCTTTACTTGCCCTGGGCTGTCCGCCAGCCCTGGAGCTGTTCTTGTCAGGTTTTTGCTCACAGATGTAAGATAAGGAGAACTGGGTAGGAGTCACTGCAGATGAAGAGATGTTGCCACAAGATATGGGGTTTTAGCACCCAAAATTTAAGATCAAGTGTTAACCCTGAGCAGAATGGTTCTAGGCAACAAGTCTCTGAGGTAAAGGAGGAAGGAGAGACATGTTTCCACATTTCCTTTCTCAAGCTATTTAGCAGTAAAAGTGTGAATCACTAGGACAGGAAAGAATTGTCATGGGGAGGCAGAGGACAGAAGAATATTCCTAAAGACTTCAAAATTTATTTTGATCCCTGTGTGTCCCCATTGGGCTGTTTTCAGGCTGGCTGTCTGGAATATTATCTGCATGTGCAGACAGCAGGCATGAGCAAACCTATCTGCCCCAAACTAGTTGTGCCTTCCTTGGCTACAAAGGGGGACTGCTGGTTGTCCAACAAGCCACTACCATGCTTAAATCTTCTGCTATCTCAGATTGATCGCACCAATCTGTAGTGGCCAAAAATATGTGCATTCCCAGGGTACTAGGGAACCAAAAGCAAAGATGGGAGGAAGGTGTTCACTCCTTCCCAACTCCAGGATAGAGGAGAAGTTGAAACTGAGAGGAAAGGAAATAAAAATGGCATGGCCTGGGAGCCAGGGGAGCAGAGTTCTAGTCCTGGCTCTGCTTTTTATTGACTGATGGCTGTGTGACCTTGAGCAAGTCTCTTCCCCTTTTGTTGCCTCATTTCCTTCCCCCTATAAAATGTGAAGTTTGCACTAAGTGATTGATAAGATCCCTCCTAGCTTTAACATCCTAGGATTCTGTAATAAACCTGAAAATTAATGATCTATTTAGAAAATGGAAGACACAGCAAGTATGGTCACAGAAGGGCCTGGAGAGAAGATCCAACAGGGGAAGGACATGGAGCCACTAGAGGATACCAGACAACCAGGGATTTAAAGTCCAGTCCCAGGCTCACCCATGTAGGCACATGGTCTAGCAGTCCTATGCATGTAGCCACCATAAATGTTGCTGAGGAAAGGTCAGGGAAAGGGAACTTGTCTTCACACTCACTGCATCAGAAGTCAGAGGAACAACTATTGCTGGCTGTGTCCTAACAAAGAGGTCACCTCGATGTTTCTCCTCATTCTTTAGGGCTCATAGAGTGGGCAGCTTTGCATGATTCAATCAACAATTTTCTTTAGCACAGGTCCCCTCTTCCCTACCACATCAAAGGGATCATCCAGAAGCCTTTTGCCACACAGGCCCTTTAGCAACACACCAGAACACGTGGCCCTCCTTGTACAGCCATAGCTCAAATGTCCAGCTTAATGGGAAGTGCTCCAAGGAAAGACATGTCCGATGAATAAAATAACAACAAAATCTACAAGCTTGGCACCAAGGAGGAGAGCATGAAAATAGGAAGATGACAAAAGTAACCAAGAAAATGAAGTCAAGAAGCATCAGAATTGAGAGGAAATCACTGATCTGACTAAAAGTCAATCAGTGAAAAGTTTCAGTGGAGTGGTATATCCAGAGCCCAAAGTAAGAAGTAAGGGATAAGGAAATGGAAGCAACAGGTCTATGGATTCAAGTTAGGTGTCTGGAGTTAGGTCTACACATTCAGAGTGGCATGAGCAGAAGTATCTGCCTCAAATCAGTCATGCCTTCCTTGGCTACTGCTAGTTGTCCAACAAACCACTGCCACATGTCACCTTCTGGGTGAGAGTGTAGTCTCCAGTGGCCAGAGATATGTGCATCCCAGGCTCACGGGGAACTAACAGTGAGGGTGAAAGGAAAGAGTGCTTCAGGATCATTCTTGGCTCTATGCCATACAATATTTTAATAAGTAATTCATAATGGCAGTCATTGAATTTTTGATTGAGAAAGTTGGGAATGATAAATAAAACATTATCATTGACGAAATCAAGATCCTAAAAGATCTCAAAAGACTATAACAAAGAATTAAATCTAATAAGATGAAATTTGATAAGGTCAGGGTGGCATAAAAGATGGGGTACTTGATTTAGAACTAAAGACGTGAGTTCAAATCCTATCTCTAACATTTAGTAGCCATGTGATATGGGCAAGTCATTGTTTAAGTCTCAGGCGACTCTTTGAAGGACTTATAGACTCCATCATAGGTTGCAATTTATGTCAATCCTCCACCAACAAAATCACAGATCCTTGACCTATTTAAGCTACTGAAATTTAAAGTGGTTAAATATGAAGTACTACGTGGGGTCCAAAATCAACTATATGAGCACATGATGGAGGCAGTATGGCTAGACCACTTCATATGGAAAGACCTAGGGTTTGGGGTTGTTTGTCTTTAGTGAACTCAATATCATGAGTCCATAGCAAGACATGGCAGCCAAAAGAGTTAACGTCATGTTAGTCAGTGTTAACCCGAGTGAAGTATCCATAGCTAGAGAGGTAATAGCCCCACTATACTTTGCCATGGTCTGCAACATTGTGATCATTTCTGTATGCCACATTTGAGGAAGGACATTGACGGACTGAATCATTTTGAGAGACAAGTATCCAAGAGAGTGAAAAACCTCACAAGGAATGGTTGAAGAAACAGAGGGTGTTTTGCTGAGAAACAAAGAGTGAAGTGGAACATAATTATATTTAAGTATTTTAAAAGTCACCATGTGACAGAGGGATCAGATTTGTTCTACTTGACGCAAAGGGTAAGACTTGGGTAAAAGGTATAAAGAGGTATATTTTGGGCCCAGAAAAAGTTGTCCCAAAGTTAAATAGATTGCTTCAAAAGTAACATTTCCATTACTAGAGGTCTTCTAGAGGCTAGATGATACATTGTTTAGAGGTTGCAGGGGAGGTTTCTCCTCAGGGACAGGTTGACCTAGACAACCTCTAAGATTACTTTCAATTCTACAATTTTGTGATTTTCTGAATATATAGAAGTTTATTGAGTAAAATAAGGGTCAAGCAGACTTTGCTGCATACACAGAGCATCCTCAGTGCTAAGGAGACCATCAATGATGTCACACCAGAGGGAAATCAATAGGAATTTCACTTATTGGTCAATGGGTCACAATCTATATTTCACATTTTTCCAGATTTAGTAGAAGAAAGCAATTTTCTTCTACCTCTAGAAGTTCTGCCTAGTGGCCTGACGCCATAATGATTTTCCCAGATTACTTAATAAAGTCATCTGACCATGCCAAGAACCATGGGACATCCTAGGCTTCTAGATTCCACTGGATTCCTTTTGCCAGCTAAACACAACCAGGCTTTAAAAAAAACCTGCCAACATGAAGATTCCTATTGCCTACCCTGTCTGTGAGTCTGAGCTAAAAAGGATCTAAACAAGGAGCTAAAGCTGGTGTTTGGGGACAAGCATGCACTGGAAAATGACTGTCACTGGGCAGCCTGCTAAAATAGGCAGCATAGAAATTCTTTCTCTAAAGGATGGCATTCCAGAGGAAACCAATGAACACCCCCACCCTTTTGAAAGGTATATCCTTATTAAGCAAAGAGTACTACAGGAGTGTGGTGTATAGTTAAATGAACTGTGTTATATTCACAGCTCTGACACTTAGCAGTTGCCTTGGGTAAGTCTGTTAACCTCTTTGAGCCTCAGTTTCTTTATCTGTAAAAAAGGACAGAGATGTTTATAATTGTTCCTTCAGAAAGTTACTTTGAGTTTAGCACTTTGTGAACTGCAAATCACTATATAAATGTGGGCCATCAAGACATGCAATGGGCTCAGCCAGGAGTAGAAAGCAAAAGAAACCAGAATTTATTAAGCATTTACTATGTGGCAGGCTCTATTCTAAGCAATGGGGATACAAACAAAAAGAAAGAAACTTACATTGGGAAGGAAAGAAGAAAGGGAAGAGGGAGGGAGGGAAGGAGGGAGAAGGGAGAAAAACCTGTATAGTTTTGGGTCCAAGGCTGAGGACACAGTACAACAGTAAGAAAGAAAGAATAAGCACCCAGCAATTTAATTATTATGTTAATAGCTACCCCCTACAGAGCTGCCTCCCCACTCACTCACTGAAGTGGTGGCCAGCTTGAGTTTTAAACTATGAAGAAGAAGGATTTGGGGCCATTGGCTATGACTGGGAATGTGAGCTCTGGAAGTCTGTGGACACTCTTTCTTAAAAGAACTAACAACACAAAAGGCACACAACTGCATGGACCAAAGAGATATTAATGAAATGAACCCAGATCCAGGCCGGGAAGAGTCGTGGAGCAGCGTTTCTATAACCATTAACCACAAAATCTAATAGTAGTTTTTCTTCATGTATGAAATCACATCATGCACATCTCACACACACACACGCACACACACACACACACACACACACACACACGGAGGACTGGACCTCATGTCTCATTTCTTGAAGTTCATTGTTTCCTTCTGTTCTGCAGTCTCATCCCTGGCTCCCTCACCTTCTTTCTGAGTCTACAATGCCATCCAGTGGCCATGCCTGTTCATCTGAAAGAACCCGAGGAAAGAACACTAGAAAATTTACTGAAGAGTTTGCCCAGGCTGAACCCACCTCATGGGCGGGATTGGGGGGCCGGGACAGTAATGATCAATAAATGCATGGGAATAGGTACTCTCAGTGGGTAGGAGAAAGGCTTCCAGTGGAGGGATGAGGAGGAACTAGTGGCTCTGCAGGGGGATGCTAACTGCCATACTTGTGGTTCTGTTTCCTGATATCATGATTTCTTCCCCCTCCTGAACTTCTCCTCAGTGGAATTTACTACATTTCAGTTCCATAGGGTACTAATTCCCCCTTTCAACCCCAGACATAATATCAAACAACTTTCCTCGGACGTGGTTACCCATCAGCAGCTTTTCCCCTGCTGATTTCTCTATCTGGACATTCTTCTGCCCCTCAAACACAAACGTGCCCAAAATTGAACTCATCTTCCCCCATCAAAAGCAAATGCTAAAAATAACAAAAATCCTGCCCCTCCTCTAATTTCTCTATTTCTCTTCATGACATCCCTATCTTCCCAGACACTCAGAGGTATAATCACAGACCCACTAAATAATAAAATGCAATTGTTAAGTGACTCCTTCACATAGACTGCCTATGCTAGGCAGTCACCAAGGGAGACACAAAGTGTAGACAAGATATTGCCTTCAAGGACGTTTCACTCTAGAAGAGAAATGAGGTGAAAATATAAAAAACCAAAATGCATTATTTTCAAAACATTTATTTTGAATTAGGAGAGAACAACTTCTGTAGAATCAGAACCAACAAAATAGGCATTATGTTGTCTTAAATGGAGCCTTTGTTGTTGTTTTAAATTCCAATTCTGTTGTGCTTAAAATACCACTCCATATATATGCTGCTCCTAAATGCATTAGAACATCATAAAACACAATATGGTCTGAATGGGAAGTCAGGGAAGACTTCTTGGAGGATATGATACTTGAATGTGGTTGGGCCTTAAAAGACAGCTAGGAATTGAGCAGTTGAAGAAGAAAAAGGAGGATGTGGTAGGCAAAGGGAACAACCTACGCCTAGAGAGAAAGCTTTTGAGTCAGTCTGGAGCACAGAGATTGTGGAGAAGAGTAGCTTGAGATAAAGCTGGAAGGATGGGGGAAGAAGGGTAGCACTACCAAGTTGTGGAGGGACTTTGAATACTAGCAGAAGAGTTTGAACTTTGTTCAATAGAATTTTTAGGCAAAGGAGTTACAGCAACTTCATCAAATGACAAATAGAGTTATTCATTTCTCTTGAATCTCCTCCTATTTGTCCGATCACTCCATATCATTCTCCTTGGTTAGATTACCTTCTAAAACACTTTCCCTAGCTATGAGTGAGCCCCCAAGTCTCCCACCTGTGACCTCTTCTCTACATGTATTCTCTCTTGGTTACCTCATCAGTTCATAGACATTTAATTATTATCTCTATGCTGATGATTCTTACACCTGTATTTCCAATTCTTAAGGATTTTTCTGAGCTCCAGTCTTGTATCACCAACTGCCTACCAGACATTTCAAATGGATGTCCTATAGACATTTCAAACTCAACTATGTCCAAATCTGAATTCCAAACCCATACCACTTGTAAACTTCCTTATTTCTGTAGAAAATAGCACCATTCTTCCAGTCACTCAGGTTTGCAAATTCAATGTCATCCTTAACTCCTCACTCTTAGTCTCCTCACATTACTACTCTTTTCTACAACTCTTCTATTCATCCCCTTCTCTCCATGTACACAACCACTACCTTAGTTCAATCTCTCATCCCCCCTCACCTGTACTATCATAGTGTCCTCCTAATTTGTTTCCTTACTTTAATAAGGGTCATCCCTCTCTAAGTTGTCCTTCACACAACTGTCAAGCTGATTTCCTAAACCACAAATCCTGCCACATCACTCCCTACTCAAAACTCCAATGGCTTCCTACTACCTCTAAGATAAAATCTAATTTCCTCTGTTTGGCATTTAAAGCCCTTCACAATCTGGTGCCAACAACTTGCCTTTCTTTATCTGCATTGCACAGTCCTCTCTCCACATATACTGTGATTCAGCCAATCTCACCTTTTTGTTGTTCCTCGTATGTATATATGTGTATATATATATACACATCTATGTGTGCATATTATATGTATGTATGTGCATATGTGTGTATACATATATATAGATGCATATATACACATACATATATATACACACATACTATGCCACTTCCCACCTCCATATCCTTAAATATCTGCCCCTATGATGGGAATGTACTCCTTCTTAACCTCTGTTTCTTAGAAATTGTAGCTTACTTCAAGGTTTAGCTCAAGTACTACCTTCTCCATGAGGCCCTCCCTAATCCCTTCAGCTGCTAGTATTTTCTCCTCAAATTTACTTTCTATCTTTTTTGCATTTATTTGTATGTGCTTATATATCTATGTTGTGTGCTTTGGCTAAACTATAATCTCCATGAGGGTGGAAACTGTTTTCACTTCTGTTTTCTTTGAATCCTAAGTGGAAATGCCTGGCACAACGCCTGACACTTAAAGGACATTTGTTGAGATTGATTAATTGATCAACTGATTAAAAAGATCTGGGGCTTGGACCTTGCCTTGGACATCTAAACGTGTGACTACAGACAAGTCACTACCTCTTGTAGTCACAACCTCATCTGGATGTTACATATAGGGGATGCTGGGATGTACCTAATTGTATATTAAAGACCAGCTTTAACATACCATCAGTCAAGCGCTAATCTCCACCGATCACACAAGTCACTCAACAACAGAGGCTTCGCTGAAATACCATTAATCAGTGTCTGGCTCACAAGGAGTTGGTTAATCTCTCCCCTTAGTGTTGACCTTTACAGGTGCTATCATGTTTCTGTCCTTGGTCTACGTTTTTTATATGGATTAGCCATCTAGATAATGACTAGATATGCCTTCCTCTTAACCTTTCTAACTGAGTCAACTAGGTAGCGCAGTATGGATAGAATGCTGGACCTGGAGTCAGGAAAATCTAAGTGCAAATGCATCCTTAGACACTTACTAGCTGTGTAACCCTGGGCAAGTCATTTAACCTCTGTCTTCCTCAAGTTTCCTCATCTGTAAAATGGAGGTAAGAACGGCACCTGTCAGAATTGTCCTGAGGGTCAAATGAGATAGTTCTTGTAAAGTTCTTAGCATAGTGCCAGGCACACAGTAGACACTTAATTAATGCCACGTAAACCTCTATTCTTCTTCCTCATCTGTGATGTTTCCTAATTACCTGAGCTTTCATGAATAGTTAGAATAAGCACTTAATAGAAATAATATATAGTAAAACCGAAGGATCAGGGACAGTCAGCTTTAGCTCTCATTTGTCTCTCTGCATTCACTTAAAAATGCCTCCCATACTCAAAAGAATGGTAAGCCTAGCTATTAAAATCTTAGCAAAGGTAAGAGACCAGCCAAGCCAGTGCTATTCTAATCATGATTTTTATTTCTCCCCCTCTTAATTTTAAAAATATCCCTGCGTTCCACTCTGACAATTCCCCTTCCTATGGTCATAGGGCAGGCAAGTGAAATTGACATCGGTCTATGTCAGAGACACTGGTAGGGTTACTTCTTGCAAAATTGAGTTGATAACACTGGCACTACCTTACTCAGTGAATTACTGTGCAAAAAAAATACTTCTCAAAACTTAAAGTGCTATAAAAAAATGTTATCATTGGGACCAAATCCATGCATAAAGAAAATTATTCCTGCAGTGGTTTAGGGATAGAGTTGAGGGGAGAAAGAACAAAAGCAAGACGTACAAATGTGCTACTAGAATATTTCAGGGGGTGGTAGGGCTCTTAATAGGGTAGCAGCAGTGAGAATAGAGAAGATGGAACAGATTTGAGAGATATGTCATAAAGAGAAATAATAGGCAGCCGACTGGATACGAAAAAGAAAAGAAAGATAAGAGATATGGTTTACCTAGATTTTAGAAAACCATGTGTAAAATATGGAGAGATGTAAGTTAGCTTATGTACAATTGAATGAAACTGTTGTCTGGATGTTCTTTGTATCTTCAGTACTTAGAATATAGAGTGTACTTAATAACCATTCCTTGATTGACCTATTGAACTAGGAATGTTTAACATAAAATGAGAAGATTCAATGGGGATAGGATAACTTTCTTCAAGTGCTTGAATGGCTATCATGTGAAAGAGAGATTAGAATTGTTCCACTTCAGCCCAGAAGGCAGAACTAGAAACAGTGAAAGGAAGTTGAGGGTAAATAAATCCATTGACACATAACCAACAAGGATAGACAAGAGGCCTGGTGGCAAAGGTTCCCCTTCAATCATCCCCATTTCTAATCTTCAGTTTTTCTTTACCCACTTGCTGCCTACAAACATGTCTAGATCTGACCACCATCCTTTTCACTACTAGATGGAGAAGTAAGGCAGGAATTCACCTGAACTCTCCCACATTCATCTCTAAAAACTATAACATAATGCCTCAGAATGAATTCTGGAGCAGCAGAACCAACAAAAGGACAGGGTGAAATAATTCTCCAGCCCAAGACAACTGAGAAGGTTGGTAGGAAAGGTCTGTCTCATTTGGGTAAAAGGGGAGGACTGTCCAGTGCAGGCAGCATCTGAGCAAGCCAGCAGCAGGCCAGGTCCCCACAAGCCAATAGCAAGGCCCCACGATGTAGCACAGGTGCCTGGCACAGATAAGCAGGAAGGACCTATACGCCTGGCACAGCAGGCTAGAGGTAAGACCCCAGGTCAGCAGGCCAGCTGTAAGACCCTCTGCTTCCCTGCACATCCCCACTCCCCTGGTACAGCAGGCTACCTTTGAGGCCTAGCATCTCTGGTGCAAGAAGCTTAGAACAGTGCTACCATCACCCCAGAAACAAAGTCCAACTTTAACATAAAATTAAAAGTCACAAAATAGGCTGGAAAAATTTAACACAAAAAAGAGCTTGAAAACAGAAAGGTATTATGGTGACAGGGAAGAGCAAAACAAACACAGAAGAGTTTGACAATGTCAAAACAGCTACATGTGAAGCCTCAAAGAAAAATGCGAATTGGTCACAGGCCACAAAAGAACTCCTGAAAGAGCTCAAAAAGGGTTTAAAAAACTCAAATAAGAAAGGTAGAAGAAAGATTGGGAAAGAAATGAGAGCAATGCAAGAAAAACATGAAAAAAGAGTCGACAGCTTGGTAAAGGAAACACAAGAAATGAAACAGGTACAAAAATTCACTGAAGAAAACAACTCTTTTAAAAGTAGAATTGGCCAAATGGAAAAGGAGGTACAAAAGCTCATTGAAGAAAATAATTCCTTAAAAAATTAGAATTGGGCAAGTGGAAGCTAATGATTCCATGAGACATCAAGAACATCCTTTATACTACTGAAGTTTTAGAAAAAAGCTATGTATATTTATTCCCAACTGCCTGCTTCATATTTCCACCTGGATATCCCTTCATATTCCATTCACTTCTCAACACCTTGCAATTTGGTACTGCATCCCCTAACTGAAACTAATCCCTCTGAGATTTTCAATGATTTTTCAATTACTCAACCTAATGACTCTTGCCTAGGCTTCATCCTTCTTAACTTTTCTGCAGCTTTTGAAACTGTTGCTCACCCCCTCCTCCCAGATAGTCTTGCTTATTTGGGTTTTCATGATGCTGTTCTCACTTCCTACTGGTTCTTTCTCAATTTCCTTCATTAGATCATCATCCAAGCCCTTGCCCTATGCTTGGGTATAGCTAAATTCTAATACTAATGTCCTGGGCCCTCTTCTCTTCTCTGTGATCTCTCTCTACTTCATCTCATCAACTTCCATGAGTTCAATTATCACTTCTATGCAGATGTCTCCCAAATCTACTTATTACTAGCCTTTAAATCTCTCTTGAGATTATCAACTGCCTACTGGACACCTCTACTTAGATGTTCCATAGTGACCTCAAATTCAACAAGTCCAAAACAGAACTCACTATCTTCCACCCAAAATTTGTTCTTCTTCAAAACTACCTATTTCAGTCAAGAACATCATTATCCTTCTAAGAACCCAGATTCATAACCTCAGAGCCATTCGTTATTTTTCACTTTATCTGACCTCCATATACAATCAATTATCAATTCCTGTCACTTCTAACTCCATGATTTTTCTCACTCCCATCTCCTGCTCTCTACTCACATGCCCACTACCCTAGTTCAAACTCCCATAATTTCTCAAATGGACTATTAACATAGTTTACTAATTGGTCCCCCTGCCTTTACTCTCTCCCTTCCCTAATCCATTTTCCACACATCTTAGCAACATCCAATGCCAAACTAACATTCCTGAAGCTTAGATATAACTATGTCTGACCTCCAACTAGGAAATATTAGTGGCTACCTATTATTGCTGTGATAAAATACACACCTTTCTGTGGGGCATAAAGTCCCTAATGATCTGGTTCCAATCTCTCTTTCAAGTCTGATTTCACATTATTACCACTCACATACTCTATATTTCTAGAATTCTACAAACAGGCCTATTTGCTGTTTCTTGTAGGCAACACTTCATCTCCTGCCTCCATTTCATTATGTAGGCTGTGCCCCATTCCTAGAATACTTCCCTATACATTTCTGCCCCTCAGAATTCCTACTTCCCAGCAAGGCTCAATTCAAGTGCCACCTTCTACAGCAGTGGTATCAAACTCAAATAGAAACAGGGACCACTAAACCATATATAAGGATCCTGTGGACCACACAATGACTTAGAAAAGGAATGTTACTATTAAATATGTTTTTTGTATTTTTACTTATTTTGCTAAATATTTCCCAATTATATTTTAATATAGTTCAAGTTACATATTTGATACCTCTGGTCTTTCTTGATCTCCATAGCTGTTACTGATCTCTCTTCCCAAAATTTATCTTCCATTTACTTTGCATATATTTTGTATGTATTTATCTATGTGCATGATATTTCCAAGTAGAATGTAAACTACTTGGAGTTAGAGGTTATTCCATTTTTGTCTTTGTATCCTTAGCATCTAACACAATGCATAGTACAGAGTGAGTACTTAATAAATACTTGTTGAGTTATTATTGAATTGATGTAAGAAAAGACTTCCAAACAATAAGAACTACATAAAAATAGAAAAGCCTGATTTAGAAGGTAGCAGATTCCCCCTCGTTGAATGTCTTTAAGAAAAATATGGATAACTGCTTATTCAGTGTGTTGTACAAAAGATTTTTATCAGGTACAGGTTGTACTAGATGGCCTCTGAGGTTCCTTTTAACTTTGATTCTAAGGCAAAGCAAAGATAACCCCAAGATATAAAAGATCAAGTGAGTGAAAATGCCAGAGAGAAATAATAGAGTCAGAAAAAGAAGCTGAAGGAGGAAGAATAACACAGTCAATCTTCAACATGTTCCATTTGAGGTGCTGATGAAACATCAGCAGGAAAAGACGAGGAGGTAACTGGAGATGTGGGACCTGAGCTGAGAAGAAACATCAGGACTAGAGAGATAGATTCAGGAGTCGCCTGAACAGATGCAGTATTTGAAGCCATGAAAGTGAATGATATTGCCAAAGGAGACGATGTAGAGACAAAAAGAGAATCAAGAACAGAACCTTGGGGAACTCTTAGAGTAAGAAGTCAGGAAAAGGATAAAGAGTCAACAAAAGAGACAGAAAGGGACAAGGAGGAAAGCTAGAGTGGAGGAAGGAGAAAGTACACATAAGGAGGGATTAGCAAACCATAAAAAGTTGCACAGAGGTGAACAAGACCATTGGATTTGATGATTAGGAAGCTACTGGTGCGGGGCAGCTAGTTGGCACAGTGGATAGAGTGCTGGGCCTGGAGTCAGGAAGACTCATAGTCCTGAGTTCAAATGTGACCTCAGATACTTACCAGCTGTGTGATCCTGGACAAGTCACTTAACCCTGTTTGTCTCAGATCCTCATCTGTAAAATGAGCTGGAGAAGGAAATAACAAACAATTCCTGTATCTTTGCCAAGAAAACTGAAAATGGAGTCACAGAGAGTCAGAGACAACTGAAAGGACTAAACAATGAAAACAACAAAAAAAAAGCTGCTGGTGATCTTTGAGAGGGCATTTTCAGATTGAATGGAGCTGAAGCCTTACTACAAAGAATTAGTAAGAAAGGTCAAAGATCATTAAAACTAGAATAACACTTAGAAATCATATAGTCCAACCACCTCATTTTACAGAAGAGGAAACTGAGGGTTCAGAGAAGCAAAATAATTTGCCCAAGGACACAGGTAATAGTATAGTAAGGGAACCAGGATGAGAACCTTGGTTATCATGAATCTTGAATCTAGGATTCTTTCCACTAAAAGTGGAGAGATTGGATACAAATAACTTTTTCAAGAAGTTGAGCAATTTATAGGTAAATAAAGAAATCAATGAGGGGTATGTGTGTGTGTGTGTGTGTGTGTGAATGTGAGAGAGAAAGAGACAGAGAGAGACAGAGGGACAGAGGGAGAGATTGAAAATTATATGAAAGAGAGGGGAATAAGGATGAGACAAGGTTCTAAACTAGAGGAGACCAGAGGTAATGGGATCAAGGGCATGGGGAGAAGGATTAGGCTGAATAAGTAGCAGGGGTATCCATTCCTCCATGACTAGGAGAAAGAAGTAAATGGGCTGAATTTTAAGGAATGGAAGAGGAGAGTTGATAGAGTCTACATTTGGTGACCTCAGTCTTCTCAATTGAAGCAGAGGGCTAAGAAAAGGTTTGGAACAGTCACTGTGGGAGAAATGAGTTAAGGAATCAATACGGGAAAAGTAGAAAAATTGTCAGGCAGCATCAAAGGCCCAGAAGGCTTAGTAAACTTGCTCGTGGTCACACAGTAATAATGGACAGTGCAACAGGAATAGTAGCCTCAAAGAAAACATTTGCAGACCAAAAGATATCAGTGGTCCTGCCAGGAAGCAGGAAGCAGTACCAGAGAGGTGTTCCACACATGGCCTAGACGTGTGAGTTTTCCAGGTTTTGTATGTTCCTTCTCCCACCTGTGGTGAGGAGAATTTATGGGTTGTATGCTCCTAAGTGTAAGTAGGAGGAAGTAGGGGGAGAGAGTAACTTTCCTTGTAAATTGTATCTTACTATCCTATTTCATTAAATAACTTTGTTTTGAGTTCCTTTGCTTGGATCTGGAAGCACTGGGAGACGGCTTGAGAGCTGTAGTTTTGAATTCAACCCAAAGAGTGACTTGAACCTGGGTGTAGCTTTCTGGGTCTCTATTTGAGGAGAGGACCAGAGCTCCACATGATTCTATGAAACCAGTTTGCAAACTCACCAAAGGCCACACATTCCTTTTTTTGTATTTCCCTGAATGACTCCAGGGTACTTCACAGAGGATCCACAATGCATATCCCCCAACTGATCTTTCACAAGAAGACAGACACCTGACATGTTTCCTGCCATGACTGAGCCCTAGCACCATCCCTGGCACAAGTCACTTGCATTGCCAAGTCATACTGGCAGTTTGGAGAAAGTGATATGGAGAATAGATGTTGTGTTTGTCTTTCATTTTCGAAGAGGACTATGACATCAGGGAGATGATGACATGACTTGCAGTTGACTTTGATTTGAGTGAGGGAGGGCTGTGCAAGGTCACTAGCCTCATTTTCTCCCCCAGAGCCATCTGGGTTCAGGGGCCTGATATTCATCAGGAGGACTGGAGATGGCCCAGGATGCATTGGGAGACCCTTTTAGGCTAAGGTCTTTTCAGGTTCTCACACTGAGTGAGGTAACGCCCATTCAGTGAATAGGCCTCTTTAAGAAGTTAATCAAGGAATGGTCACTTTAATCAAAACTCAAAAAAAAAAAATCAAACTGGGAGGGGAAGACCCTCAGGGTTCCTGGCCAAAAGAGAAATAATTACTGTTTAGTATTTATATTCACTCTGTGCTAGGATGGCAGGGACCTATTGTCCAATCTACGATCTCCAGAGTGAATTGGGTTTAAGGCTTGGTTTTTGAGAAAGAAATCTAGCCAGTAAACCCAAAGGTAAGGAATGTAGTAAATGGAGAATAGAGGAAGGACACAAAGAATGGAAGCCCCCAGGTGTGCCAGAGCCAAAGCTGCACAGCTGATCTATCTCTACTTTCAATCCCATGAAATATTCAATGAGAGCTTCCCAGAGCTTCTATGTAAACATATCCAGGTGTATCCAGGACATCTGTCTCTGCCTGGCTGTAGATCTCCGTGACAAGCTGTGTTTGTGCTTCTCCATCTCTGTCTCTATTTCCTTTTATTGCAGCTCTCTATCTCTGACTATCCTTCTCCCCCCTTATTACTCCACCTAAGTCAGTCTCTGCCTCTATGTCTTTCACTATCTCTGCCTCTCTGCTCACTAGTCAGAGGCGGAGGATCCTTCCTCTTTCTGGCATCCTGAAGAGATGGCTCCTCTGGCTATTCTTTGCTGCTCTTAGCACTGCCTGCCAGAGTAAGGAGCTTCAGCTGCCTCCCCAGAATCCCCAGGACTGCGGAGTGGAAATGCCCTGCAAAAGAGGAGAGGATCGGAGCCAGCAGAGCTGCCCAGAGGGTACAGGGTCAGGGAGGGGCTGGGACCCAGGACCTATATCTGTCCCAAGGGTGTTGGGTAGGGCTACAGAGGAGGAAAAAAGTCTGCAGAGGAAATCCCCATCTCTCAATAAGTCCAAATTGTTAAAAGCTCTTTAGTGGGATAGAGGAATCCTCATTATTCACTCAGGACCTAGGTTATTATGTTAGCACTGTTCACATGTTCATAGACTTACTTTCCAGGCCTTGGGAAGAGCCTCCAATTCCAGGTGGGTCCTTTCCCAGTTACAGAAATCCCCAGTTCCCAAAGGAGAATGCTTAGGTTTGCTTACTACAAAGGCCTACTTATGAGCCTGTCACTTGCAGGTTTTCATTGTTCAGGTCTTCCATCTGCCCTTTGCCCCCCTGGAACCTTCTTTTCCTCTGAGGGTCCCCATAATTCTCCTATCTGCCACAAATGCCCACGGGGATTCTTCAACCACTGGCCTGGTCAAGATGCCTGTTTCCCCTGTGGTTCTGAGGCCACACAACCTGAGGAGGGACAGGACACATGTATCTGCCAAGGACTTGGTAGAGTGTTCCAGGTAAGGAGGAAGACAGTGAATGTCACTGTGTATGATAATCATCACCATATGGTTTAAAGTGGCACTGTGCCTGCCTCTAGCACTCATTAAAAAGCTCCTAGTATAGATTCTAGTTCTTTCAGTAGTTTAATTCAGTTCCCACACCTTCCCACCTCTCTCTTCCATTTTTCTGCCTCTCACTGGTCCTCCATTCCTGAACCCAAAGTAGCAGATGATCAGGAGGGGGACTATATTGTTCAGAGGAGCTAGCATCTATTCCTGTTCCTTTGTATTCTCACCTCAAGCCCTGTTCTATTGGAATTTGACACAGCTGTGGCTCCGGTTTGTTATGGTTCTAAGTGAAACAAGAGAAACAAAGACTTCAGGTCTGTCCCTCACATATACCCTGACCTAAGCCCCCCCCCAGGTCAGAGGGTTTTTCTATAAACAAATAAATAGGCTGGTGAGATTCATTGAAAATTTCCAAGTGTGCATGCTGTGAAAGGAATATATGTAATTGGACTCCAGTATAATATGAGCCAACACTCTTGATCCTCTCCTCTAATTTCTCTCTAGTCTTATAATCTCCAAACCCCAACTTGCCCTTGCCTTCTCCACTTCACCCCAACCCCACGTCTAAGCCTACCTCTGAACTCAGGGCTACAGAGCTTCAAAGAGAAAGTAGCTGAATGGGGAGACAAATTGCATTCCATTCATTCGTTCAGCAAATGCTTATTCAGTGCTTCCTATGTGCCAGGCACTAGGCTAGGCACTGCAAATACAAAAAGAAGCAGTCTTGCATGTAAGTATCTTACAGTCTACTGGGGAGAAACAACATATACACAGGTAAGTAAATACAAAATACATTCAGAGTAATGCAAAGTCATTTCTTGGGACTTCATGTGGGAGGTAGCATCTGAGGCAAGCCTTAAAGGAAGCCTATACATTGTTCACTTTCTAATCAGAAACATGGCCTTTCCCCACAGCCCAGTGATGGTCGATGCCCCTGTTTCCCTGGTTACCAAGATACAGGAGAGCCCTATGGCTGTGTCCAGCAGGAGTACGGAATGTGTAGGGATGGGGCTACCCGGAACCAGGAGGGGCAATGTCTGACCAAGGGAGAGTGGACCAACCACTGTGCGCAGGAGGTACAAAGCTTGTTCTGTAATTTCCCCTTTTCTTCCCCATCCCCAAAGATTACAGTGCTTTTTACACAAGTCATTCCTTAAGAATAGGATAGCCCATGATTTGTGGTCTACAGTTTATCTGTGTCAGGATGTTCTTTGGGAAAATTTGCCAAGAGAGGGAAATCTTTGTGCAGGTCTGTGCTACACCAGAGGATGTCCGTGGCTATGACTCAGTACTGGGGCTCTGCCTTTGCTGGGGGATGGACCTAAATGGAGAATGTGGACCCCCGTGCCAGGGAAGGCAACGACATATCCTGCAGCTCACCTGTCATGAGGGCATCCCACAAATCTCCTCCATTGATGCTGATGGGAGTCAGGTATTATGAACTTCACATGCCAAAACTCTCCATAATGCCCTAACCCTACCACATCACAGCTAAAATGCACTCTCAGTACTATCAGACATGTAACCATAATATCCAGAGCCCTAGAAACAAACATGTGAGTACACAGGGTTATGGGATAGTCAAGACAGCTCAGCACCACCCCCATGTCACTGGTAACACCCCTGCTGTAGCCAAGGTCCCTGAAACAAATAATATAGCACTTCATAACCCTTTAAAAACAAAATTTATCCTAAAAAACTCCCTTGGAAAAAGGGAGGGATGAGAGATTATTTTGCTCATTGTACAAGGAAAGGAAATGAAGCAGAGAGAGGAAGTGGTCTGAACACTACAAACAAAGGGCGGCATCAAAAATACTGACCCCTAGGACAAAGCTCTGTCCCTAGGATTATGCATTGCGGCTACCCCACTCTAGGAAGTGGGCAGCACTAGGTACTGCATGGCTCTGTCCCTATTGCTCCTGCAACAGTGGTAGACTCAGATAGAGTGTTTCTCCCTTTACAATATACAATGAATGAAATTGCCCCCAAACCTTGAATACATTACATCTTATCCCTTCATTTCTAGCTTTCTTACTTCCCAGATAAGCCTCTCTCCCCTCGAACTGTGGGGTTCCCATGTACCTCTGAACATAACCAGGAGTCTTCCCCTGTGTATGTGGTCAGGACTGATGGTAAGGAGACTCAAATTTGGGGTAAGGGAGGCAACCTAAGTTCTAAAACTATGCCTAGTATCTGACCTCTGTTTCTGCAGTTTTGTAGGTCAGGTCCCTGCTGTGAGCAGCCTATGTCCCCACCAAGACAAGCTGTATCTCTGCCTGTTGCATGAGACATATGTCTTCCATGGGCGAGCCATGTCCTCATAGTAAACTATGGCCTTAACCAAATCCTGGTTGTATGTGACTCCAACTGATCCAGAGCTAGATATAATCTCAGGTTCTGTCTCCTGGTTCAACACATTCTATTTTGTCCCTCTGTATTCAAAAGGAAAGATTCAGACCATTCTGGAGAAAATGGAGTGAGGTAGAGTCTTTTCTAGGCAATGTAGGTACAGTGAACCTGGCGTCTCATTGTAGATCGTGGATTTCTGGGGTTGACCAGACCAGGGCCTGAATTGCTCTACTCACTTCATCAGCCACTTGGGAATCCCAGAACCCCAGCCCAGACCCCAGGTGAGGCTCCTAGCTGATTTCATCAGTTCATCCCTAACAACACCAGAATAATCTCTCTAGGACATCATTAGCATCCTTAAAGTCATTCAGTATCAGGTCCAAATTGGTCCGGGTAATAACTTCCTCACTTTCAGATCCTTCCTCAGAAGCATCCGGTGATGAAATTTTGAGTTCTCTCTGGGCCCTGAACTTGAGTTCCAAAGAGCCTGGCATCCTAAACCCCACAGCCTGCATCCATACTTACAATACCCTTGCCTTTCTAGTGACACGTGAACACTACCCTGAATATGACCTGTAAGTACCCAAGTAGGCACTAGAAGGGTAATGTGTAGCATTTTCCCATCATTGTCTCTTTTCCCTGGAGGGATAATATGAAGCACTGAGCAAATGATAAGAGCATTACCCCTTCTTTCCCTGTGCTTAGGGGTCATCTATACAACACAGCTGGGGAATATGACTGGGGAGATTTCCGGGCCCTAGCTGAGGACTCCTGGCTCAGTCTGCATAGCCCCTTCCTCTTCCTGCACCAGTTTCAGCAGCCTGGGGTCTATGTCTTCCGCCTGAGCAGTAATAGGCATCGAAAGATGGTTTGTCTGCCTTGTACACTTATGTGTAGTCCTATGCTTTCCTCTGTCCCCATGAAGGATTTTTTCATAATTATCCTGCACAGAAATATTTTTTTTTTCAGAGGGGAGAGCTGCCTTGGCCCTAGACTCTCTATGGCATTTTCAGTGTTTTGAACCCTGGGGATGACTGAGCCTCTATTCCAAGCCAACACCACTAGCAGCCCAGTTTGTGTGTGTGTGTGTGTGTGTGTGTGTGTGTGTGTGTGTATGTATGTGTGTGTGTGTGTGTGTGTGTGTGTGTGTTCAGGAGAGCACCAGTTTGAGGGAAGGAAGTGTGTATAGCTGAACAGGCCACAACTATACTGTTGCCTTCCGCCAATGTAAACCAGAACACCCAATCCACTTACAAATGGCATTATCTATGTGGCCCACATATTATGCCAGACGTGGATACAGGTGCCACACTCACCAACATTTGCACCTGGACCTGGATCTGTCTATTTTAGCCCATCAATTGAGAAACTATGCCAACCATGGATGCAAAACCATGTGACTAGCCACACCAAACACAGAACCTAGTTTCTTACCAATCCAGGTGTAAATCAGTTTCAAATGAAAAACCTTGGAATTGCTAAATAGGACTATAAAATTGGGATTATTTAACTCCTGCTAAAATACTCAGGCTGCTCACACCTTGGCCACTCTGGCAGGCACAGTAGAACCACAGCTGTAACAGGTCTCGTCCTATCTAGTACATCCGTGCCCTCCCACCAGGGGGTCAGTGCTTCGGAGATGGGCCCTTTGTTCCCACAACGCCCAGATATCTGATTCAGACTGGGATCGCAAAGACTCCCACACCCCAGAAGAAACCAGACTGGCCTGTGGTTCTTGGATTAATCTTCCTTCTCCTGGGACTCTGCCTGCTTCTTCTGGTGAGTGATATAGGAGAAATAAATCACTGTCAAAACCAACTCTAGTCCCATCTCGGTCTCATTTCCCAAAGGCCATTATCTTTCTTCTGGAGTTAATTCTGCTGAGTTATGGTAACTAATCATCCTTGAGATGTCTGGCTGTCTTAGTCCCCAGTCCCTGCCACGGGGCACTCTTCTGCTTTCAGAGTTCCTCCAGAGTTTCTGAAGGGAGAAAGATTGCTTTCCCTTTTGATTCTGTATCATGGGGTAACCTCTTTATCTTTCCATGCCCCACTATGTGATCCCCAGGCTTGGAGTCATGGCCTTGGCTGGGCCAGAGAGTCTACTCCCTGCCCTTCGTTCCGGATGCATCAGCAAAAATACAACTTGGAAACCTACTCCTCTCCTGGAACTTTGCTGACATCAGTGAGACAGGGCCAGGCTGGCCAAGACTTTCCAGTTCAGAGGATGGCTGGGCACCATGGTGGGTGTTTGGCTAAGGGCTAGGATCCATGAAACCATGTACTCATGACCCCACTAGACAGAAGTGCTGTCTGAACCTTACATTCACAGTCCCTCCCCTTGAATCGCTCACCAGACAGAGTCCATGCTGTGTTCTCCAACCTTTTGTAGGTGGGTACTGGGAAGCTGAGGAACAGCTTGACCTCGAGTGGTTTGATACAAATGCCTTCTTCAGGATCCTACAGAGGCAGTCTCTGTCAGTGACAGCCAAGCTGAGTCAGACCAAGGAGGAGGTAACTGGCAAAATCCTGGCTATATTTCTCCTAAGGAGAGAGTTACAAGAGGAGTAAAAGTTGGATCAAGAGGTCAGAAGTCAGACCTCTATCCTTGAGCAGAGGAAACTGGAGGATCTCAAAACCAGGGAAATGGCAGTCTGAAGAGATTAAATGGGGTGGATGAGAAGACACCAGGAGGAGCAAAGGGGTTCGGAAATTTCAGTGGCTTAGGACTATTTTCACACGCCTGAGAGGCTTAGAGCAAACCCAATGGAAGCAGTAAGAGAGAGAGGAGGCAATAGGGAAGCTAGAAAGGTGGTTTCTATAGGATAACTTTCGTCAAGCAATTTATTTGTCTAGGCCTCATCTATAAATAGAGAGAGTTGAATTAGATGATCTCTGAGATCCCTTCCATCTCTAACCTAGTATCCCCAGATAGATCCTAAAAGCCCAGATTGTGTGGGCACATCAAAGCCACAGCCTCACTTGACCAAGTCCAGGGAACGAGAGAGTGATATTCACAAGAGACATGAAGTGAGCAGGCCACGGGTGCCCTAGGATGAACATTAAGCCCCTCTTAAGTGGGATGTTGCCCTTTCTTTCCAGTCTGTCTTGAAGGAATTTTGCTTTTTCTGGAGTCCCTCCACTGATGGGCAGCAGGGGGCACTGTAATCATAGCATTAAAAGGGGTTAGCCAGAGGCTGAGAGCTATGATCCGCCCTTTCCTTCCAGCTAAAACTTCTCTACCTAAAACTTTTGAGGGAAGCCGGTTGCCTCCGGGAGCTATGGTGCACGAAGCTCCAAATTCCTGCAGCCCATGACCTATATCTAGTAAGTATCCAGAAGGACCAACAACAGGTGGTTCCTTCACCAATCCTTTCCCCCAATTCCCCTGTGACTCATTCTCCACTCACTACACACTCTTTTCCCTTTTTCCTGCTCACCCCGCCCCATCCCATTCCCTACTTACATTGCTGCCTCCACAAGTTATTTAAATAATAATAATAATAGCAATCCTCATTCATCATCATCATCATATTTATAGAAGGCTAAACAATTTCCAAAATGCTCTCCTCCCAATAACCCTGTGAAATAGGTGTTAAGTATCATTGTAGCAGAGCAAGTATCATTGTCCCAATTTGAAACTGCCCAAAGTTACATGGTTGATCCAGGACTTAAACCTCGGTCTTATGACTCCAAACAAAAGTGCTCATGGCCCCCTTTGCCACAATAGTGTTCCACCAGTCCAGAACTATATGGGTTTCGTAGCTGCTGGACAGCAAGGGACTCCTTACCTGTTCCAGTTGCTCTTGTCCCTCGTTACTGAAAGCCCTGGGAGTGAGTAGACCGTCTCTAACCTGTTCTCAGACTGCCCAGGCAACTGCAAAGGAGGCAGAAGAGGAGGCCAGGAGAAGGCAAGGGCTGGCAGATGAATATGCTGACAGCCTGAGACAACAACTGAATCTGCTATGCCAAGACTTAAGAGCCAGAGAGTTGCAATGGGCAGCCTTTGGCTCAGCCCTGAGGGAGGCCCAGAGGCTACTGACAGCAAAAACAGAAGCCCCGTCAGAGAAGACCTCTCTGTCTGCGCAGGATCCTGATAGGTGGGTGTTTAGGGTACCTCAGGGTGGTGATCCAGAATGGAAAGTATAGGAAGTTATGCAGTATCTCCAGGAAAATCAGTTCTAAAACCATGGTGCTCTTGGGTAGGGGAGATGCCTAGAAACCCAAATAGTATGTCCTGAAAGCAGAGCCAGGCAAGGGAGGTAGCCAGCTGGAGTGAAATACACAATGGGGCACGATGAAAAATATGTATTGAATAATAATTTTCTGGGTACACTCATTTTTAATACAAAAAATTTGTCTCCCAGAGCACATAGATATTTCTTTTGTGATGTTAATTAGCATGTGCTACTGTGAAGGCTCAAAGCCTCTGATGGCGAGTAAGATACAGGAGGCACAATTTTCAAAGCTTTTTCCCAGTTCTATTTGACATTCACACCTAGGCACCCAGGAATCCTAAGAGTGTCCCTCTCCTACCCTGAATTTCAGTTCCCCCTCCAGAATGTGGAATTAATGCCTCTTGAGCTGCAGAGAAATTAATTAGAAAACCTCTATAGATTGTTCTGCCCTTTCATTGCCTCCATCTAATCTCTGAGCCCAAGCAAGGCACACAAGTCAGATATCTCAGAACTAAACGTATAGAACACATTTATCCCAATTAACAGCCCTTAAAAGAGTGAGAAATTGAACCCTGCCCCATGGTTGCAGGAAATATCCCCAAGTGGATGCAGCAATAGGCCGTCTGTCCCAGGTTCTTCTGAGTGAAGGTCAACGACTGAAGGCTTGGGGCATTCTGGGGACTGGCACGGGGGCTGAACTGCTTCCACCAGGTGAGCACCCTCAAAATCTGTATCTAGGACTTCCAAAGTCACCAACACTCCCCCACCTTCATCCCCTCCACGTACCATGCTTACCTGCCTTCCCTTTTATTCCCAAAAGCATTAATTACCATGAGGTCTATAAAAATCTGGACTGAAGAGAGAATCCTAAACAACCTCCTATAAGCTGACAAGGAAATCCTTCCCAAAAAAACTATAGGTCTGTCACAATTTTACCACAAAAGAAGGAGGAAGAAGTGGAAAAGTAAAAGTACAAGATGTTTGGAGGGCTCTCTTCAGTCCAAGGGTACTTGTCTTGAGGATTTCATAGAGACAAAGATAAAATAGGGGGAAAATTCTAGCTGGAAAGAAAGGAAAAGTGAAGATTGAAAGATGAAAGAGAGGGCAAGTAAACATTAAATTGTAGCAAGGATTTAAGTGAAATGTAAGAAAGTTTACTCAAAGTGAGACACTGGTACAAATGAATAAGAAACCCCAGAATATTGCTTTCTCTGGAAATCGCTAAAGAAAGAAGACACTGTTCCTTGAGACAATCTGCCTGGATCAGTGAGATCTCATTAGCCTATGGAAGTCTCCTCCAACATTTCCAATAAGCCTCTGATCTCTGTCAACACCAAATTTTGAACTCCCTTTGTAAAGCCCTATCCTAGATATAGAAGAAACAGAAAAGTCTCTGTTCTTGGGGAGCTTCATAGTCTATCCAGTGTTGGATCTAAGGTTCTTGTTAGATTCATTTAATTGCTAACAAATAAAACCCAGCTCGACCCAATTGTCAGTGTGCCACTGTTAAACAGGCAACCTCTTTCCCCTGCAATATCAGGAGAAACCTCAGGGCTTCCTGATATCACCTGTATGAAGCCCATCACCAGGCTCCTGGTACCTGGCCCGAACTGTGCAATGCTCCCAAGTAATGGATACCCTGGGCCCATTCCTCCTGGCTACTTCATCCACCCAGGCACAGGAAGGTTGCTTCCAGAAGCAGGAAATCTGGGCTATGACCTGCTGAATGCCACCCTGGTTCCCACCACAGATGTAACTGCAGGTAAACCAGAGGCACCAGAGACGGCTCTTTTTGGATGTGGTCACAAATATGAGCTACTGTTTGGTAGCGGGGCCTATGGGTCCCTTAAAGGACCTGTCATATCCCTAGACCATGATCAGGAACTACAAAGGAACTATCCATGTATCCCCAGATACTCCCACTGAGGTTAATTCTTGGAGACAGTTTTATCTTGTCTGTAAGTATTATTTTCTTAGACTACTCCTTTTATAAGGATTTGGCCTTAGAAATGTTATAATGGTGAGGAACCATATAATTGTACCATAGAATGAACCACCAAATCATAGAATAGAGAATAACATTCTCTCCATTCCAATAGCATCCCTATTCAATACAGAGGGAATACCCACAGAACAGAAAAACAGAGAGTAATCTGGGTTGGGGAAGGGAAAAGGATAGCTAGAGTCTTCTCTGTCCAGCAGTGGTACCAAAAGGGTCCCAGCTCTTCTCTATCTCCTTTTCTAGGTGGTGTTCGAACATGCAAAGGCCCTATCCTCCCCTATATCTCTTATCCTATCTGTCCTGCTACCAGCACCCCCGTGACCACATGTCTGCCAGCCCTTCAGTCAAATAGGACATCTCAACTAGGGGGACTCATGACAGATCCTGCAACTGGGCTGGAGGTACCTGTGTTGGCTGTGACTGTTCACCCTGAGACTGGACAATGGCTTGCTATTGGAGGAACATACTGCAACCCTCTTACAAAGACCTTGGCACCCATAGAAATGGGAGGCCCCATGGAAGATCCAATCACAGGAAGCATCTCTCCAATTTTAGGAGTTGGGTTGGATGAAAACACAGGTCACCAGCTTCTAGCCCAATCCTGCCACACTCTTTCCTTCTACGCTGTGGCTGATGCCCCCTGACTTCCCATGTCCTGGTCCTAGTCTCATATTCTCCCTACTGCATCCTCTACCCCCACCCCCCAAGTTCTATCTATGCCATCCTCTTACCAGTTCCCCACATCAATACTTTTCCGGAAAAGGAAATGGAGAATAGGAAAAGGGAGAGAGCTGAAGCGAGTTCTAGAGAAATTCTAATTCTTCATCATTATCAAGGATGTAGACTCTCTCAGCACCTTTTCTCCTCACTTTTCTATTTCCTTTTCCAAACTCTCTTCACCACTGCCCATGCTCCACTGCTGCTATCTGTCTTCCTCTCTTCCCATTTCTCCTGCTCTTCCATTTTCTGTTTCTCATTTCTCCCCCCTCCTCTTATATACTCCCTCACCTCTTACACTTCCTTGCTCACGTCTCTCCTATTTCTGCCCCTCTCTATCTCTCTTGGGTCACCTTTTTGTCCCTCTCCCATCTCTACCTCTCAGTTTTTTGCTTCCAGGTGAGGTGCTTGCATTGGCAGGCCTGAGGGACACCTCAGGAAGCCTCCTGTTGCCTGGGGACTGTTTTGTGGAGCCACTGAGTGGGAAGTCAGCCTGGCTTCGAGGGGCTTGTCTACAGGAGGGCCAGATAGTACCACATGCAGGGGGCCCCCAGGCATTATTAGATGCCAATGTGCTGGCTGCCCAGATGCATATGATGGAAGTGTTACAGCAAATCTGGGAGAGCCCAGGCTTCAGAGGGCATGGAAAGATGGAAGCTGCAGCCAGGGACCTGAAGCAGTCACTCTCCTTAAGTCTGTACCACCTCTTGCACCAGGCTGGAAGACTGGAAAGACAGCTCGAGGCAGCATCTCGCATCAAAGCCACTGGTGGCAAGATGGGTATGTAGGTAATTATAGTGTGGGGTACCAGTTCAGAGTAACCCCAGTTTCAAAATGCTATATTTTTTTTTGTTTAGTCCCTGAGCTTGGGGACAAGGCTGCAGCCATATTAGCTACACATAGCAGATTCAGCTGACATATGAGCAAAAAATAAATGAAATCTTTCCTAAATATTTTTTATGGAATGGAAAAAAACTCTCTTCTCTCCCACCAACACCTGTCACCAGATCCCATCTTTCAGAGGACCCATGTTACCTAGAGTGAGGGAAATAGAAGGATTCTGAGTTCTTTGTATCTCCATCAAAACTGATGTATTTTACTTTTGTGAAACATGATACTCCCCATATTCCTTTTCCAGCTTCTGTCCCAATGAAGGTGTTCTCTTGCCTATGAATATTTGGCTTCTGTCCCAGTTTGTAATACCTTTCATCTGCCTTTATTCATTTGCTCATTCCCTTGAAAATTCTTTATATTTGTATGGCACCTTGTTCTCTTCCAAGTGCTTTTTCATATGATCTCTCATTTGATCTTCAAGGCACCCCTGTGAGGTAGGTAAGATAGGCATTCTTATCCTCATCATACAAATGGGGAGTTGAGGCACAGAGAAATCAAGCAAATCTCCCAAGGTCCCATTGCAGAGTTAGTTAATAGCGCAGCCAGGCATAGCCAGGACTAAAACTTTGGTCTCCTGGGTCCTCTACTCCCTTCTCAATTTTTATTCCTGGAACAGGCTCCTAGTTCCCACCTACTGAACACTTGCATACATAGAGTTCAGTTCTTCTCTGAGGCTGTGTGGAACGAAGATACTACCACCAGCTTCCTAAAGTGATATATTAATTTTACCCCCTGCTCTTCATCTGGCTCCTCCAGAGAGGTTCAGAACACATGTGCAGGGAATTAGTCTTTCTTCCTGAACTCATGATCCTAGGTTGGGCCCAAATAGCAGCAAATGGTGAATATTTCCTAGGGCACCTCTCTGGTTAAAGAAATGACCCTTTGAGCCTAAAGGGAAAGACTCTGAGTACACACTTTAACTTTATCACTATCTCTCTGTCCTTTCCTGTATTAGGGATGATTCAGTATCCTGGAACAGAAGTATGGATCCCAGCTGTGTTTGGGATGAAAATCCCAGACCCTGCTGGCTCAGGGCTTTTGGTGCCCATCCTGGGCATGAAATGCAACTGGAACTCCGGTCAATTTATTCCACTGGCTGGTACCATGGAGGATGCTGATGGCAAAGGTAGTGGGGAAATCTAATGATGTGGAATTTGAAAATGCTCTGTGGGGAGGGAAAGGCATTGACAAATCCAGTGGGGTGAGGGCAACCATATGGTATGGAGGACATGATAGAAGAATTTTGGTTCTGATATTTCCTGCCCAAGTACAAAGGATTCCTTTTTCAATTTAACCCACCCTCAAGACTGCTGAGACATATATCAGAGAATTAAAGATTCCAAAAGTCTAGTAAGACCTATTCTCTTATGAGGTGAGGATTGATCTTTTTTCCTGGAAAGGAACCCAAGTGGTAAGGGGCCTCAGTCTCCCCAAGGCCTGTAACTACAGCCAGCCACTTAAATCTGCTTCAGAACTCACAGCAGCAATGGGATACTAGAAGCTAGAAACAGTCTTTCTCATTTCCTTCAGATCCTTCCTCATTCCTAGTCTCTCTCCCATTTAACTCTGGTCGCTGAAGCTGGCCGGGGTGGGGGTGGGGGTATCCCACAGGTCTCATTCCAATTTCCATTGGAGCCCGAACCATCAACCCCATGACAGGGGAACCTGGTCCAGTCATTGGTGCCCAGATTGACCCCACTGTTGGAGTGGTGGTGCCTATTGTCCAAGTACTAGGGGTCCTGCCTCGAGGAGTAGAAGATTCCAACCTGGTAGGTGAAAGAGGCTGATGGGGGAGTACTGTTGAGGAGGGAAAGAAAGGGTGAAAACAATCCTAAAAAAAATTAAAATGCTGCAGAGAGGGGCTTTCAGTATTTTCTAACCCTGGTAGCAGCCTTAGATTTAGAAGACACAATATGTAACAATCCTGCTCTTCCCAAACTGCTTCTATGTAACTTAGTTTCCTCTCCTGTGGCATAATATATAACTCCACACCCTGTCCTGGAACCACCAGGGTCTCTGTGAGGGAAAAGAGAATGAAGAACTCTAATGTTATTTTTCTGTACCAACAGTTTTCATCAACCTGGGACACGGGTGGAAACTGATAGGTGGAGAGGGCATAGGGAAAAAAGTCAGTGTCTCCATCTGCTTTGGGGATCCTTGGCCTGGATGGAGAGTTCATGCATGGCAGAGGGCTTGAGAATCACGTAAGGCAAAGCAGGGCTGAGTAAGCCGTATTTTCCAGACTGTCTTACTGGAAAAGGAGCTGGGTACCCGAGAGCTGTACTGGTGCCATCAGAGGGAGGATGAGGAACGGCTTATGCAGGATCTGGAGGCTCTTAGCCAGGAGCTCCTTGAAACTCACAGCTGGGATACTCTAATGGAAGTGAGACAATAGAGGCGCCTCTTTATTTTCCCTGTTCCTCTGACCTGGCCCTGTACCCTTGAAGTGGCAAGCATTATTGTAGTATTTGTTCCCAGAGCCTTTCTCTTTAAACCAACAGGGACACCAAAAATGTAGAAATGGGTCCCAAGAGTTCTTAGTTCCATCACTCTTTGATTTTTCAGAATTACAGAGATTAAAGGATAGAGACTAGATGGTGTAAAGCATTCCCATGGAGGTATTGCCTTCTGACCATTGGCCTCTTTATTGCTATTCATAGCTGCTGCCTCAAGACAGATTGAGGGTAGTTGAACAAACCTGCTGTGACCTGGAGTCCAGTTCGCTTCAGGAAGCCCAGAGGAGAGCCAGAGTCCTAATGCCCTGCCCCCTGAAGCTGGGGCTACTCACTCAAGGTGGGAAGGGAAAATACCTTGGATGTCTCACTTAGATAGATGTCTCCCATATCCAAGAATAGTCATCAGAGAGTATCCTGAGGGGTAGGGGATCTGCTATCCCATAACTGTCCAGGCAGGTGCTCCATCTTGTTTGGGGGATACAATGTCATTCCCTTCTCCCTAAGATTCCTCAAAATCTATTCCTTAAAAATCTATTCTGGCAGTGCCTTCTAGTGCCAAGAGGCCATTGTCCATACCCCCAACCCACATTCTGGATGACTGCTATTATTTGTCTCTATTCTCTGCCCTCTCCAGCAGACAGAGAAGAATGGGAACAGGAGGCACAGGTGGTGCTGGGAGTGCGAAAGGTCCTACAGGGCCTGGGACAGGCAGTGGAGAAACTCAGGCAGGAAAGTGGTCGACTGCATGGCCAAGAGAAGGAAATGCGGAGGCAACAGGGTGAATACCAGAGCAAACAAAGCTGGCATCGGACTAGAAAGGTAAGGCTTTGGAGTAATTGAAATGGGAGATAGTAGTGCTCACAGAAATCACATATTCTCAGCACTAGAAGGGAACTAAGAGGTCATTTAGAACAGAGGTGTCAAATGTATATCCTGAACCAAATTAAAATATAATTGGGAAATATTTAACAAGATAAATAAAAATACAATACAACATAATGTTAATTTGTGGTTTTTTAAATCAATATGGGTTTTTGAGTTTTGACGCCAATGATAGTTCAATTACCTACATGACCATTAATTTTTCCAGGGCATTTTAAAAAGGATTCATGCTTCAACTATACATATGATGAGGCCCTAACTCCAGCTCAGGTTTAATTCCTGACTGTATATTTTGACTGGTATCCCACTTTCATCCTAAGTAACCTTTGAGAGTTACCTTATTGGGATAGGATTTGGCCCATATGTAAGCAGACTTGGGATGTCATATGATAGACAGGGAGCAGCAGTTTAAATCAAGCCATTGACTAAGGTTTCTCTATCCTAGGTTGTTCTGCATCTCTCTGGTGAGTTCCAGGAACTAATGAGGGAAACACAGGGAACCTTGGATGGGGCCATTAGTCAGCTGCAATACATAAGGGACATGAACCACCTCCAGCTCTTACAGATCCAGGTACCAATTTATTTGGGGGGGTGGTTAGGGACAGGAAGAAAGAGGGAATCATGGGTGTCCACAATTGGTGAAGTCCAAGAGACCTACTACTCAACGTGTAACAGGTGGGGTTCTACACTGGCCCAATTTTCTGTGGTCTGAATGCCACAGTGGGTATTGCAGATTCTCATCTCCAGGAGCCCTGTGTGTTTGGAGAATTACCCAGGAGGCAGATTCTATGGGGAGGATGCAGCTTCTCTCAGAGATGGGGCTGTTGCCTGTCCTTTGTTGGTCCCATTACTGAGAAGCTTCACACAAATACTGAAGGGATCCCAAGGTCATTGTCCAGTCTTTGGGAATCAGGGACAAGAAACAGGTGAGGGCTAATTACTGGTCAGACTTGTTCTGTTCTAACTTTCTCCACCTGTTCCTGCCTTTAGCAGATAAATTTGGCCACTATCACAATGAAGGAATATAATGAGCTTTATATCCTGCTATTGAAAGCAGAATTTCCCATTAATCTCTTGGGCTGGGGTACCATAGGAGAGTACAAGGCAAGAAGCTACAACTAACTTATGCTATAATTCAATCCAACAAGCATTTAATGCTGACCGTGGTCAAGACAATCTCTATGCAGATCTATATATCCAGCCCCAGTCTGCTCCCTACACATCCCCTCATCACCAACTGCCTATTAGACATTTCAAATTGGATATCCCAGTGACATCTCAAACTCAATATGTCCAAAGCTGAACACATTATCTTTCGCCCCGAAGTCCTCCTTCTTCCAATTACCCTATTTCTATTGAAGGCACCATCATCCTTCCTGTAGCCCAGGTCTGTTACCTGGGCATCATATTCTCATTTCCCTGAGTCCTCCTCTCCCTCACTCACATAGCAAATCAATTGTCAAGTCTTGCTCTTTCTACCTCTGCAAAATCTTTTATATCTGACCCTTTCTCTCTACTCACATAGCTACCACCTTATTTCAGGCTCTAATCACATCTTTCTCAGATTATTGCAATAACTTTCTAATTGGTCTCCCTGCCTCAAGTCCCTCCCTATCCCTGTCCATCTTCCATACTAGTGCTAAATTGATTTTCCTTAAGCAAAGATATGACATGAACCAGTCACTGCCCTACTCGATGAACTCCAATGACTTCTTATTGCATCTAGGATAAAATACAAGTTCTTCTTTTTAGCTTTTAAAGCCCTTCACAATGTGGCCCCAACCTATCTAGCCTCATGAAACCCCACCTATGCTCTGTAATCCAACCAAACTGGCCTTTTCTCTGTTCTTCACACAAGATTCCCCATCTCTCATTTCCATGCCTTTTCACTAGTTGTACTCCATGCCTGGAATGTACTCCTTTATCTTACCTATACCTTACAGAATTCCTCTTTTTCTTCAAAACATAGGTTAAGAACCACCTTCTACATGAACTTTCCTGATCCCAGTAGCTAATGTCCTCCCTCCCTAACTACTTTGTACTTAATTACATTGTATGTATTTTCATTTATTCTCTTAAATTTTTTACATGTATTTATACACATACTTGTCTCCCCCATTAGAATGTAAACTCTGACAGGGAGGGATTGTTTCATTCTTTGTATTTGTGTCCCCTGTGCTTAGTTAACATGGTGCCTGCTGCATGGTAGGCACTTAAATGCTTGTTGATTTAATGACAATACAAAGACAAAAACAAAATAGTCTCTACTCTCTAGGAGCATATATTCTATTGGGGGATTGCAAAACTTGTACACAGAGAAGTAAACAAGGTAATTTAATAAGAGAAGTGATCAAAAACTGGAGAGATCAGGGAAGGTTTCAAAGAAGAGTTGGCACCTGACCTGAGTCCTGAAGGAAGATAAGAGCCCTGAAAGGAAAAGACAAGGGGGAAGTACATTGTGGTAATTGGAAACAGCCTAGGTAAATGCATCATCTAATAGTCCAGTTTGACTGTAACATGAAGAGTTAGAATCCACATCCATGAAATGGAGTAAAATGAACTAAAATGGAAAGATACAAATATCGGTTATGGAGTTTGTATTTTATCCTAGAGGCAATAGGGATCTGCTGATGTGTTGGGTTTTTTATTTCGCTTTGTTTTAAGCAAGGCAGTGACATGACCTGACCTGTGCCTTAGGAAGGGTTTTCTGACAACTACATGGAAGATGGATTAGAGACAACAGCAAGCAGAAATCCTGTGCTGTTTTCTGACTCCAGATAGTCTGAGAATTGCTCAGCAACTTACTTCTTCCCTTCTGTGCAGATGGAAACAGAAGTCCAATACCTCTGGCCTTTGCCACTTTTCTCTCTTCTGAAGACTTCTGACAGCAGGCTCCAAACTTACCAAGTGGGGGCTGAACCGGTAGAATAGCTGTACCCCAAACCAGGAAACTCCCCTCCCCACAAGGGTACTTCATCTTTCTAAGCCTCATATACTTGTTTACACTCAACCTGACTAGAAAAGGGGCATAAACCCAGAGACAAGGGGAAATGAAGCTGTAGAAAATTAAAGTCTGATGCTCTTGAATTATTATAACTTAGGAATTTTCCTCTGGACCCCTGGGAAGGAAGGACTAAGGCTTAGTACTAAGGACCATTGTTATTGTTTGGTCATTTTCAGTCATGTCCTATTCTTTGTGACCCCACTTGGGGTTTTCATGGCAAGGATACTGGAGTGGTTTGCCATTTCCTTCTCCAGCTCATTTTATAGATGAGGAAACTGAGGCAAACAGGGTTCAATGACTTGCCCAGGGTCACAAGTGTCTAAGGTCAGATTTGAACTCAGGTCTTCCTGCCTCCAGGCCTGGCATTCTATCCACTAACACCTGCAGTGCCTTATATCTATTCTATAACAGGCTTTCAACAAATGTTGGCTGATTCGACTAATGCATAAGTGGTGCTTCATGATGGTAAACCTGGGAAAGTAGTGTTCTTATTTTCTTTGCCCTTTTTTTGTATAGACCAGAAGGGTCAGTGAGTAAGGCAGATGATTCCCCATGGATCTCTTTCTCACTGCAGACCTCAGGAGTGTTTTCCAGAGGCACCCCTACCCTCAGGCAAGTCAACAAAATGAGCTGGTTCCAATGCAACCATCGGACCTTTCTGCCAGGGAGTTTGTGATTTACCAGTATGGCCTCTCAATGCTACAGTTCCTCACGCCTCAAATCAAAGTAAGCCTGAATACACTGGGATCTCACCTAAGTGATGATCTCCCAGCAGCCACAGCAAACTTAACTGTCAGAAAGAAGGTGATAGAGAGTGGAAGAGGAATAGCACCATGTGAACTTCCAAGCCCTCAGTTTCAAAGTAATATCACCAGCTCTGAGTTTAATCTTTCTAATGAGAAAATTGGCAAATTGATTGCCTCAACTTTGCAGAAGACCTTTTAAATGCTCTTAATTTTATTGGCTTTGCTTGCCCAGGAGCAATTTGAATTGATGTATCAATGCACTTAACTCAAATTAATCTAGTTGGCATTGTACAGCTGAGTTGAACAAGGAATTTTCCAGCGCAATTCAACATTCTTTTTCAGTATCTACTATGTGCTAAGCACTGGGGAGACAAAGATGGAAAATGATGTAGTAACTGCTCTCAAGGACCTCACAGTCTAGTAAGGGAGATCAAGCACATAAACAAATGGGTATTTTACAAGGTAAAATGTAATATTGGCAAAGGAGAAAGGCAAAGTACTTTGAGAATGTTTGAAGAGAACACCAGATGGCAAGGGTGGGTAGCAGACAGTGACACATGAGTTGGACCTTGAAAACAGAGAAGAATTTCAAAGGAAGGAAATATGGAAAGAATATATTGAAGGCATGAGGAATAGCTTAAGTGGATGCTTGGAGGAAGAAGAGAGTAGCATGGGTTAGTAGTCCAGTTTAACTATGACATACAAGAAAGCAACAGTTAGGCTGCAAAAGAAGGTTGGAACCAGACTAGAGGGCTTTCAAGTGGTATGGTAGGGTATTAGTATTTTATCTCATAATAATAATAATAATAATTCAGCAGAGAGTATGGCATTATGGATAAAGCGCTGGCCTTGGAGTCAGGAAGACCTGGGTCTAAGTCCTGGCACTGACACATAGTACCTGTGTGTCCATGAGTGAATCGTTTCACCTTTCAGTGCCCAAGGGAACTCTCCGTCTACAAATCACTAATGAATGGCTTGCCTGTATGGATAGAGAGAGTATCTTTACAGAAGCTCCCAACACCAGTGAAATGACAGGTCTTGTTTTAAAAAGAAAGAAAGAAAACAATGAAGATGACATTTTTACAGCACTTTAAGGATCACAAAGAGCATTCTTCACAACTGATGTAGGAGCACAAGTATTATTATCCCATCTTACATAGGAAGAAAGTGAGGCTTGGAGAGATTAGGTGACTTGCCCATGATCATATAGCTAGTAAGACAGGATTCAAACCCAGACTTCTTAACTCCAAGTTGGTTTATTCACTACACAAGTGGTGAGGAATCTGTGGCCTTGAGGCCACATGTGGCCTTCCAGATCCTTAAGTATGGCCTTTCGGTTTGGATTCAGTCAAAAAGCCACAATCAAGGATCTAAAAGCCACAGGTTCCCCACCATGCATTACACCATTCCATGTTGCTTCTTAATCTAAGAAATAAGTAGGGAGTAACTGAAAGGTTTTGCTCAGAGAAGTGGCCAAGCCAAATCTGTGCATTAGGAAGATTATCTTGGCAACTGTGTAAATTCCTATAAGAACAGTGATTTGTTTCCTTTTCAGGCTCCCCAAATCACCCTGCACATTGCTTCCAGCCTCCCAGCTATCCATGCCCCAGGCAATGCCTTCTACAATTCTTTCTTCTATCAGGTATTCCAACTTCATTCCCAGCCAAGACTTTCAGAATTCTAGGAGTTACTAAAGAAAGACTCAAGCAAAAAGCTTAAATGAATATGTGGGTGTGTACACACACACACACACACACACACACACACACACACACACATATATATATATACACACACATATATATGCACACACACAAATGTATACACGCATATGGAAACATATATGTATTATGCATGTGTGTCCACGCATGTGTATATATGTATTACATACATATATATTTTTAAAAATATTTCTTTCTTAATCCTTAATAGCTCCCATTGGAAAGAAATTCTTTAGCTAAAGGATAATAAATGCCATTGAGTAAGAGCTTTCCTGAGTCAGTGAGATGAATATGTCCTGGCTTGTGCCCAGAGATTCATAAATGGCCATAAGCCCATCTGTCCTTTTCAAACCTAGGAACTCTAAAATGGTATTTCCTTTAAGTCATGTGATCCACCCTCAGGAAATCCTGGCCTCCAGAGTACCCCTACACAGAGAATGATTTGCAACTGTTTCTCTTCCCCACAATTCTTAAGATATGCTTAGTGAGGGAGTGCCTGTCTGGCAGTTCCAGGCCAGCAAATGGAAAACCAGGAGTAAAAAAATGATGATTTTAACTGGATAACTTAAGGGAAGACAGACTTTGGATAAATACTAGAGGGCTAGTAAATGGTTTGTATTTAATGCTAAAATTTAAAGGATTTAAGGAAACAAGGAAGATAAAGACAATTGAAAATTCAGCCATAACCAGAGTATTAGGAAAAAATAGGAAAATTGAAGGTACCAGTAAAGGAATAGTGGCTAAATAAGATTTAACACAATAAAGGCTTAATAATGTATGTGTGGTAATTTTTCCCATAGTTACTTACAGAAAGAAAGTGGAGGAAAGATAGAAAAAATAGGAGAGAGTAAGAAGTTTCTCCACAGAGATGAATTACTAAGAAATTTCCTTCAATTCAATTAAATTCAAGAAATATTTATTAAGCATCCATTAATTCAAGACATTTTGGGGAATATAAAAACAAAACAACATAATCTCTGGCGTAAAGAAGCTTATATTCTATAGGGAATATATAATATGATGAGCCAGAATATAGAGTTCCTAAAATACTGAGTCTTGCATTCTTTCTCAGGTTGAATTTTCAAGCCACTCCTCCACCCTATATTCCCATAAAAAGAAGATAACTGATGGGTACCCCCACCTTACAAATCTTCTGGGAGAGTTGGGGATACAACATTAATACAGATAAATCAATATAAGATAATCTGAGGAGAGAGAGAGAGAGAGAGAGAGAGAGAGCGCGCACTAACAACTAGTGGGATCAGATAAGGGCTTCTCATTGGAAGTGGCACCTGACAGGAGCCTTGAAGGGAACTAGAGATTGATAAAGGTGAAGAAATATTAAATTACAAGCATTCAGGGCAACCCATGAAAAGAGATGGAGTGGGAAATGGAAAACTGAGTTAAGGGAATGGCAAGCAGGTCCAATTTGGCTGGAATATAGAGTATACAAAGAGTATACAAATGGAGGAAAATGTGAAAAAAATCTAGGGAGGTGGTTTAGCCAGACTATGACAGACTTTAAATGCCAAGCTGAAAAGTTTGTATTTTATCCTAAGAGGGAATAGAGAGAAGCTGAAGTTTCTTTAACAAGGAAGCAACAAGGTTAGACTAGAACATTAAAAATATTATTTTGGCAGTTGTTTGGAGGATGGATTAGTGAAGGGAGAGTTAGCATACAGGGAGATCAAGAAAGAGGTTATTACAATAAGATAAAGGAGTGGTAATTAAGTTCCTGAATGAAAGTAGTGGCAATGTGTGGAGGAAAGGGAATGGGATGAGAAAAAAAAGTTAGGGTTTAATTATTCAGGAAGGTACCATGTATCCCAAGAATTCTGAAATTGTATGGTTGTATGAGTAATTTCAGTCTTACAAAGCCAGAAAGACTGTACGTGATGTTCACATCTCTAATTTGGGGTATTTTCTCAATACAGAATGATCAGAATAAACTGTTCATTTTGAGAGAGTGTTTAGCATCTGTGGGAAGCTTCAGTCTGCTCCTGATTCACTGTCTAGCCCACATCACTGCTGCTGACCTCTACCAGGATTCCAACCCTGTTTTTCTAAAGCTGTTTTATGAGGTAACATGGTTCTTTTAAAAGCAGAATGTCTCTAACAATAAGGCACTTAGTTCTGTATAGGTAGCAGCCCAATGTAACTGGCTTGAGATATTAGTGTCTTTGAATTTTCAAGCATTTTCTTGTAGGTTAAGAATTAAATATTTAAGTGCCTACTATGCTGAAGTCACTGTGAGGTATACAATATGAGACAGAGTCCCTTCTCTCAAAGAACTAACATCTGAAAGAAGAAGACAAACAAATAACTAACATAAAAGAGAAAGTGATATATACAATAAAAGTACACAGAGGAGGGAAAGAGCTAAAAGATCAAATTAAGGTGGTTTTTGGATATGGGCTTGAAATAAGAATGGGATTTCATCAGGCAGATGAGAACAGAAGGTAGGGAAAACTGAATAAAGACATGGATATGAGGTAGTTGTTTACTGAGTTCATGAAACAATAAGCAGTGTGATTTGCCTGAAACATAAATTAAGTGATTCAGAACAGTGAGATGAAGCTGGATCGTGGAGAACTTTGACAATCTGTTTTGAGTTTATTCTTGAAGCAATGAGAAGCCACTAAAAGTTTTTTAGCCTTCCCAATGAGGGTCATTTCTTGAGCAGACTTCCTGAGGGCCATGCTAAAAAATGAAACGTTGATTACCAAGACTCTTTGAGAATGTCTGTAGGAGTTATTGTCCCAATCAAGGGAAGGCACTTCAGAATTTGTGTGTGAATGTAAGTTGCTACATGAAACATTTTGTGGGTATTTAAATGTTAAGCAATAAATAAGATATAATAATCACTAGCCCCCTATCCTTTGCAATCCCTCCCCACATCCACAAACTGAATGATATAGTTTTAAATAGCACTGACATAAAAAAACCTCCTGTTCTGCCCCTATCACCTTATCTCTTCTCTGACTAGGGACTGAAAGCTTGTCTCAGTGATGCCTTTTCAGTCAAGCTCCAAATGTCAGCGGTTTTCCAGGATAAGAAGTCTGACCAGCGCATAACAGCTATTCTACTGAAGGGAGAGCCCACCTCTGAAGAAAGGGATCTTCTCTCTAATCTCATTGACACAAAAGTTAAGTTCTACCCAGAGTCCCCAGAAGAGGTAACTAATAACAGTAGTCTGATGCAATGCATAGAAGTGCAGAAGGGTTTTGTTCTTTTTTATTGATTTCTGATTAATGAGTTCTCCAAACTATGACCTACTTAGAGGGTTTTAGTACAGGGATATTGGTATACTTCAATGATATTCAAGACCTCTTTCATATGCAATGTGCAAAATCTGAAGATGTTTATACCTTGTAAAGTCTAGTATTATATGTTATTCGAGAGCAGAAATTATGGTTGTCACATGGCTCTTCAGGTTACTGGTAATATCAGTGTGACTCTGACCTTTCTTGGTGCTGTTTTCTAAGTGAATCTAACACTGCTTCGATGATGATGATGATGATTGAAAATAAACCCTGGGAAATAGATGCTATTATTATCCCCATTTTACAGCTGAGGAAAACTGAATCAGACAAAGGTTAAGTGACTTGCCCAGGATCATATAGCTAGTAAGTGTCTGAGGCTATATTTGAACTCAGGTCTTTCTGACTTCAGGTCGAGTGTTCTACCCACTGCATTTCCTTGCCTACTTCTTGAATGTTTCATTTCTTTAAAAAAGATTCATATATTTAATTAAATATAATTTTATCTAAGGAGTGGGGGGGGGAATGGTCTCTATGGTATTATAGATGCAATTTTCCATTAAACACCAGCCTGTTTTGAGTTATTCTATGATCAAATATAATATGTATATAAAGCATTATGTAAATATTGGCTATTATTATTAGCAGGGAGCTTCATTCAAAATTTGAATGACCATAAGTATGTGTTACTTGAAACAACTATCTACCAAAAAGATTTGATATAACACTATCAGCTCACAAAAGTCAGAAAATGTAATGCCACACATTACTGTGATAAAGGTGATCCAAGGTATCTTGAGATCAGAACCATTTCTGCCCCTCAGCTTCATATCCCCTCTCAGAAGTCTAAATGGATACTTAGAAGAAATGTGGGGTCTCTTTTAACTTTTTTTCCATGCAGTCTATGAAGAAGAACAAATGCCATCTACTCTTCACCAGTTTTGAACATTTCCTGAAAAACAAGCTTTCTTTAGAACAACAAATCCTAACTGAGAACACCACCTTGAAGATAAATAAGAGGTAAGAAGACCTAATCTAGAGTATTAAATGCTATACTTTCCTGCAGACTAGGCAAATACTGAAATTTATAAACCCAAAGTGTTGACCTTTTCAGGTATCAGTCATCTCAGATTTAAATGCTTCATTTTCAAATGTATTATGAGTGAATTAGAACTCTCTACTACAGCTACTCTGCATAACATACCTACAGAATATAAGCTCCTTGAGGACAAAAGCTATATCATTTTAGGCTTTATATCCTCAAACACCTTAGCACAGTGCCTGGCACATAGTAAGCATTTAGTAAATGCTTGCTGAATGAATTTAATCAAATCAGTACTGTAAGACCTCTGTAATAATTTTATTCCAGGAATTATATCTTGGGTCATCCAGAAAGCATCTGGTTGGAAAACCAGCCAAGATGGTAGGAAAGGAGGAACAATACAACCCAGCTCTTCACAACTGCTCCAACAAAAATCTAGGAAGAGTATCAGACAAATGATTAAGAAATTTAATGGAGGGAAAAAACCACAGCAATTTATTTTTCCAGTTCAAAGAGCAGGAACAGGAGCCAACCAGCAGCTGCATTGTATATCCAGTATGAACTAAGGAGGTAACCTGTAGCTAAGTGAGTCTAACACTCAGAGCAAAGAGCACCTGTAGATTCAGCTTAAAACAGAAGTGAGTGGAAGCTATGCAGCTCTGACTCTGGAGTAGGATCATGAATTCAACCCACATACTTTGGCTAAGGTCTACAGCTTGTGTGACCAAGGCAATGAACCAAGGCCAAAGGGAAAGCCAGAAGTTGTTGTTCTGAACCTGTACAGCCTTCCAGCTAAATGACAGGGGATGGGACCAGCAAACATCTACTAAGGAGCAAGCCTACAATTATGGTGCCCAGACCCAAACTGGGGTTAGGAGTTTGCAAAGTTCAGACTAGGAGGGAAAGAGTTAAATCTTAGATAAAGACTTAAGTTGTACCCAAAGTTCACAGGTCTCTAGCCTGAGCTGCCCCTGAGATCCTTGAATAGTATAGCACCCAATACCCAGAGAACACAGCAGCAGGAAGACAGAGAATTCAAATCAAGACCAAGTAAGACTCTGACATTCCCGCCTGGCCCTAAAAGGAAGTCCCAATTCTAGAAGTAAAGCTGGAATAAAGAGTAAACAAAAAAAGATTCATCATGCAAAGTTATTATAGTGTGAAGAAGCTCAAACACAAAAGAAGGAAAATAATTCCAATATTTACAAGCAATGTCTCAAAATAAAACACAGCTAGGCCACAAGGCCAACTAGAATTACTGGAAAAAATGAAGCAAGAGTTTAAAGTGACAGTGTAAATAAAATGGAAGTCCTAGAGGAAAGAATTACTATAAAAAATGAGAGTTTTGTAAGAAAGATTTGTAAAGAAAATTAATAGTTTAGTACAAGACGTACAAAACTCTACTCAAGTAACACACTCTAAAATTTAGAATAGGGAGGCAGCTACGTGGCACAGTGAATAGAGTACCTGCCCTGGAGTCAAGAGGACCTGAGCTCAAATCCCGCCTCAGATAATTGGCACTTACTAACTGTGACCCTGGGCAAGTCACTTAACCCCAATTGCCTCATCCAAAAAAATATTTAGAATAGCCAAAACACAAGTTATAACTCCATGAGACAATAAGAAATATTCACTGGAGGGTAGGGGGAGAGAAGAGAAAGAGAGCAAAAAATCTAGGATAGCTCATATTAAAAAAAAAAAACACAACAAACCTGGAAAACAAATCAAGGACAGATAATTTAAGAATCACTGGATCACTTAAAAACCATGACCAAAGAAAAAACCTGGATATCATGTTTCAAGAAATCATGAAAGAGGACTGCCCAAATCTATTAGAACCAGAGGACAAAGTAAATATGGAAAGAATCTACTGATTACTTCCTCTGAAAGAAACCCTAAAACAAAAACTCCGAGAAACATCATAGGCCAAATCCAGTGCTCCTAGGTTAAAGAAAAAATATTGTAAGCAGCCAGAAAGAAATCAAGTACTGAAGCACCACATTTAGGATTACATATGGTTTAGCAGCTACCAAGATAAAGGAGCTTAGAATATAGTATTGTAAAAGACAAAAAAAAAAAGGCTTTTAACCAAGAATAACTAACCAAGAAAAAATGAGTATGAGGAAGAAAATGTACTTTTAATGAAATAGAGGAGTTCCAAGCATTCCAGAAGACTAGAGTAGAAACTTTTAAATATAAATACAGAAGTCTAGAGAAGCACAAAAAAGGTGGGCAATCAGAAAGGATTATAAAAGGATGAAATGTTTTGCATTCTAATGGGGGAGATAATACAAATATTCTCTTAGGACTCTAATGTGATAAGGGGTCCGTGAGGAAATTAAATAAGACCCCAGGGAGTGGTTTTGTTATGTTCTGATTATCTTACAAAATAGGAAAGGGAGGGGAAAAGAGATATCCCTGAGATGAAAGCCAGGTGTCCCAGTGGATAGAGCTCTAGGACTAGAGTCAGAAAGACTCATCCTCCTCAATTCAAATCTGGCCTCAGACACTTACTAGCTGTGTGACCCTGGGCAGATCACTTAACCCTGTTTACCTCAGTTTCCTCATCTGTAAAATGAGCTGGAGAAGGAAATGGCTAACCACTCCAGCATTTTTGTCAAGAAAAATGGGGTCACAAAGAATTGGAGATGACTAAAGAAGAACAGAGATGAAAGGGGAATAAGAGTAGGAGAACTCTCACATAATTGGTTGTTTTTTGTCCTTTGTTCTCGAAGAGGACCAAAATGACATCATCATGCTAGAGTCAAGTTTCAATGTGTCAGACTGGGGCTGATCAGACCAATGTGAGTTCGAAATGCTCTACCACAGGTTGGGCACAAGTAATCCAGGTGAATGTTTGTGGGTGTACACTCTAAATTTGCACATCCTGCTTCTCCTCTGAGTTGTTTCAATTCTGCTTTGTCATAGAGCATAGCACTTTCTCTGATATAGGGTGTGAGTGGATGACTCTAAAAACAAGGAGGAAAGGATTCGCTTTCATCTAACCCAGTCAAAAGAAGGTAGAAACACACACACACACACACACACACACACACACACAGAATGATGTTTGGTTTAGAAACACATTCAAATCAACAGAAAAACATGAAGGAGTGGGAAGAAGTAAAATGAGGAATAAGAGGAGGGTTTAGTAATAAGCAAAATAAATGCTAACCTCAAAAGGTAAGTCATGAAAAAGGCTATAAGAAGAAAAAAGGGGTGAGCACCTGTGATTTGGGAGAGGGGAAAACAAGATTGAAAGGAGAGCAAAAACAAATTGCTTCAAGCACAGAGCACTGGTGCTAAGCATACTCCTTTTTCATCACTCTCTTCTTTGTAAAGAGGAGATACAGAACAAAGATAGGAAAATGTATAAGAGCAAAGGATAGAGGGAAATACAGAATAATCATCACTGTGAATGTGAATGGGATGAATTTCATCATAAAATAGAAGAAAATAGCAGAATTGCTATTTTCTATAATATAGAATATACAGGTTGCTGTCCTTTGGTTCTTTGGTCATGGCTTTCAGGTAGCCCAGTGATTCTTAAATTATCTCTCCTTGATCTATTTTCCAGGTTTGTTATTTTTTTATATGAGCTATCCTAGATTTTCTTCTCTCTTCTCCCACCTGCTACCCAGTGAATATTTCTTATTGTCTCATGGAGTCCTAACTTGTATTTTGTGTTTTCTATAATTTTTATATTTTCTGCTAAGCAGAATCCAACAAGAAACACACTTGAAACATAAAGACTCATGCAGTCAAAATAAGGTGTTAAGCAAAATCTATTATGCTTCAACTGACTCAGAAAAGCAAGGGTAGCAATAAGGATCTCAGAAAATGCAATAGCAAAAATAGACTTAATTAGAAAATAAAGAGTGGAACTATATTATAAAGATACCATAGACAACTAACTAAGATCAATACTTAACAAATGCACTGAATGGCATAGCATCTAAATACTTAACAGAAAAGCCAGATGAGTTACTAGGGAGAGACAGGCAGTAAAATTATAGCAGTGAAGGACTTCAATAGTAAATAGTGAAGGACTTCACTTTTTAGAACTAGGCAAATATAACCAAAAAGAGAAAAGAAAAGAAAGGATCTGAATAGAATTTTTAAAAAGCTAGATATGATAAATCTCTGGCAATTATTGAATGGCAATAGAAAGAAGTATACATATTTCCCAGTTATGTGTGGCACCTTTACAAAAATTGACTCTAAAAATTTCACAAATATATCCAGAAAAGTAGAAATATTAGCAATATCCTTTACTGAAAATAATGCGACAGATGTTATATTCAAGAAAGGGCCAGTGAATAAAGGATTAAAATTAATTGGAAACTAAATAACTTAATCCCAAGAAACAGAAGAACAATTTATATAGATACAACATTGTAAAGACAAACAGCTTTGAAAAACTTAAACACTCTGATCGATGCAATGACCAGCCATAATTCCAGAGGACCAATAAGAATGCATAATATCCACCCTCTGACAGAGAGGTAATGGACTCAAGATGCAGAACAAGACAAACACTTTTGGACATGGCCAACATGGGAATTTATTTTCCTTGATTATGCCTATTTCTTATAAGAGTTTCTTTTTTCTTCTATTGGAGGAAAGGGAGAAAAAATTAAATGTGTACTCATTTTTAAGAACCAAAATTCAATGGAGGAAGGGAAGAAAAAAAAGAAAGGAGGAAGAGAGGGAATAAAAGAAGGAAAAAAGAAAGCATCTAGTACCACCTACCCTCAGGCATGTGAGGTGTTAACAAATGTGAGGTGTTACAAATAAGAGATGACTTTTCCAAGGTGGGGTGGATAGATAGATAGATGTGTATACATTTATATGCATATACTTACATGTGTACATAAAAATACTTAGTACATAACTTTTAAGTTATGGTACAAGTGCTGAAAATCAAGTTCCTCACTTTTTAGTGTAGGGTTCATTCTATTACTAATTAACGCTATTTCATGCTGACTAATTTTAAAACATAAAGATTCAAAGAATTAACTGTCCAGATAAACATTTGCGATCTCAAATTAAAACATGGACACTAAGATCAATGGGTTATTTTAACAAAGGGACAGTCCCTCAAAATAATTTCTCTAAACTTACTTCCAAACAATGACCTAACAAATTGAAATCTGGAATTATATTGTATGCATACATGTACACATAGATACACAATGACTGAATAATTAAGGATGCTGCCACCAGCTCAGACAATCTGATACATATAGCCTAAAGTTACAACCAGTGTCTAAAGGTAAGATTTAATGCTTCTTTCCCTGTATCTGTTTTTTGTCTTTCAGCTCTGAAGCTAAAAGTCTGCCTCACTTCAATCCACAGGAAAAAAAGGAATTAGATTCATTAATGCAACAGCTGACAGAATTTTTGGAGAAGGAGGATGGTTTTTAAAGATGAGTTAGTATATATGCAATGATATATGCAATGTAAAGCTTTATATATGTATATGTGTATGTTATGACTAAAGAATAAACAGAACAAATAGTTGGTATTGGAAAGTAACACAACATACCTTAAGTTCCTATCTACATTTCCACTGTAAGGGATATTTATTACTTCTACTCTAAAGGATAAGATCCCATTCCTTTATTACTGTAGTCTTATTAAAATACTGACTAAGCTTTCTTCTGGAATTATAAAATTCTCAAACATCATTTATCAGTGCAGAAGACTAGCAGAATAAAAAAACAAATTAAACAAATGATTATAATTGACAGTTCTTTATTCTGGACAGCTCACCTGTATCAGTTGTCTGGGGCACTGTGAAGTTGAAAGATTTGCACATGGTCACAATAAGTAGTACATATGAGAGGTAGGACTTGACCAAGTCTTCCTGACCATGGCCAAGGTCAGCTTTCTGTCCATTATGTATAAATTACATATGTATATACATATATATATATACATATACATATATATGTATATAATGAATGTGTTAAAATGTATTCCTAAGAAAAATACAAATTCCTTACAGACATCCCTTTAGGACTAAAACAACAATCAAAACAACAACAAAACACACACACACACATGCATATATATACACATATATGCCTATTGGTGGCTTAGTACACAGCATGCTGGACTTGGACTTAGGATAACCTGAGTTCAGATCCTGCCTCTGATTTTGTCTAACTATAGATATTTCACAATCTCTTGCAGTCTCAGTTTCCTCATATGTAAAAAAGGGATAACATCTGTAGTACCTGTCTCACAGGGTTGGTATGAGGCTCAAATAAGAATCTATTAAAAGCACTTTGAAAACTTTAGAGTATAGCACATCTGATATTTACATAATAATTGATGGAGATGTTTTATGATCCAAAAGATTTTAAGAAAAACTGATTAAGTGAAAACAAACAGCAAGAATAATGATAATTTAACTGAGGCTTTAAAAAAAGGTGTATACCTAAAGGAAAACCTCAGAATCCACTCATAATTCTGAACTTTTGCTAACTCCTCCTTATGTTTTTCACCCAACAATTAAGTATTTTAAGTTACTTTTTCCATACTAAAGTTAGGAGTTGGTTGGTTATTTTGGCTGTTTCTCCAAACAGCAGAGTTCTAAAAGTAGAATGACAAAGCAGGCTCAGGAACTATAGGCGTACCTATGAAGATTATCCTAATTTACTAATGATCCATTTGAATAATCCTATGCCATCTTCATTTCAGATTCATTAATAAATTAGTAATTGCCCTATGAACTTCTCCAGAACTCCACGAGTCAGGTTTTCTTAAACAAGCCTCTCTTTATCTCTGTCTTTGCTTTGTTCTATGCTTAATTAAAGAGGTTGTCAATGTCTGATATTCTAAAATGGGGAGGAACCCTATTCTATTTTTATAAACATCCAATATAGATCACTATGAACTTGATCTTACAAAGAAATTTAAATATATTTACCAACCCAGTAAAGGCTCATTAAGTCAACTACATAAGTCTATTCAACACAGACCTGCCAAGTGCTCAAGGCCTTTGGGAGAAGAGAAAGAATAGTATAGCATAGAAATTAAAGACCTTTCTTCTCCCTTCCCAGTTTGTTTCTAAGTGAGACACCTAGTAGAACCTAATCCTGTTGATTTATTGGCTGCCTGCCTAGGCACTCCATTAGATTTCCATTAATACACTAACAGCTGCAGTCTCTTAGCAAGCACATTCTTCTTAATGAAAATGCCACATAGAGTACAAGGCAGGGATCAAGTTCTACCTCCTGCTGAATTGTGTTTTTAAAATCAATAGCAAACTTGTTTCAGAAATAGTGAACTTCAAGCAGTTGTTAATACACATACATACGAATGACTAGGCCAGGAGTGACCTCTCCATAGAGAGGAGTCAAAATGTTATGGTCATAATCAAGATCCATTCCCCCCTCCCCCCAAAAAACTAATTCATTCCATGTTTACCAAGCACTTACTGTGTACAGAAAACTGATACAAATCCCTTTATTATGATGAATAAAATTATCAAGTGCCCATATTATTATTTGTCAATTTTAAAAGATATAACATTATTTTAATCAAAACATCAATACTAATCATAATGGCATTTTTTCTTTACACTTAAAGTAAATATAACTTGAAATCCTATAGTTTCATAAATAAAACTCTGAAGAACTACATGCAGCCATCCCCTAAACTAGACATAGCAATTTAAGCACATATTTTTAAAATTCAAATACACTTAAAACTGTAAGAGAATCAAGGTTATAGATCTTAGAAAATAACTTCTGGGGGGGGGTGGAGCCAAGATGGCAGCTGGAAAGCAGGGACTTGCGTGAGCTCCCCACCACATCCCTCCAAAAACCTATAAAAAATGGCTCTGAACAAATTCTAGAGCTGAAGAACCCATAAAATAGCAGACAGAAGCAGGGATCCAACCCAGGACAGCTTGGATGGTCGCTGGACGAGGTCTATCGGCACAGAGCGGAGGGGAGCGAAGCTCAGCATGGGTGGCGGCAGGACCAACCAGACAGGGAGCTGGGCAGAACAGGCCCTAGCACCCTGAATCAGTGAGCTGTGGCAGTTACCAGACTTCTCAACCCACAAACACCAAAGACAACAGAGAAGGTTAGTGGGAAAAGCTGCAGGGACAGAGTTTGGGTTCGGCCACTGCCCCAGGGGCAGCAGGGGAGGTGCAGCTACAGAACTACAGCTGCAGTTACTTCCGGCCCCAGGCCCACATGGTGGGAGGAATTAAGTGGCAGATCAGAACAGGAGTGCAGAGCCTGCTTAAGATTTGCATCAGGTCCGGGTTGGTGGTTCTTGAGGAAGGAGGAGTGCTGGTGTGGCAGAGCTGGCTGTATAGAAATAGCTCTGAAATCAACGGCGCATCCCCTCAAGCTTGGAACAAAGTACTCTTTGCTCTACAAGCAGTCATACCCCGCTGAAAAACTCAAGGGTCAAGTAAGTCGGCTAGGAACATGGCCAGGCAACGAAAATGCACTCGGATTCAGTCTCAGACATTGGAATCTTTCTTTGGTGACAAAGAAGACCAAAACATACAGCCAGAAGAAGTCAACAAAGTTAAAGAGCCTACAACAAAACATGAACTGGTCTCAGGCCATGGAAGAACTCAAAAAGGATTTGGAAAAACAAGTTAGAGAAGTAGAGGAAAAATTGGGATGAGAAATGAGAATGATGCAAGAAAACCATGAAAAACAAGTCAATGACTTGCTAAAGGAGACCCAAAAAAATACTGAAAAAAATATTGAAGAAAACAACACTTTAAAAAATAGACTAACTCAAATGGCAAAAGAGCTCCAAAAAGCCAATGAAGAAAAGAATGCCTTGAAAGGCAGAATTAGCCAAATGGAAAAGGAGGTCCAAAAGACCACTGAAGAAAATACTACCTTCAAAATTAGATTGGAGCAAGTGGAAGCTAGTGACTTTAGGAGAAATCAAGATATCATAAAACAGAACCAAAAGAATGAAAAAGTAGAAGACAATGTGAAATATCTCATTGGAAAAACCACTGACCAGGAGAAATAGATCCAGGAGAGATAATTTAAAAATTATTGGACTACCTGAAAGCCATGATCAAAAAAAGAGCCTAGATATCATCTTTCAAGAAATTATCAAGGAGAACTGCCCTGATATTCTAGAGCCAGAGGGTAAAATAGAAATTGAAAGAATCCACAGATCACCTCCTCAAATAGATCCCAAAAAGAAAACTCCTAGGAATATTGTTGCCAAATTCCAGATCTCCCAGGTCAAAGAGAAAATACTGCAAGCAGCCAGAAAGAAACAATTTGAGTATTGTGGGAAAACAATCAGGATAACACAGGATCTGGCAGCTTCCACATTAAGGGACCGAAGGGCTTGGAATACGATATTCCGGAGGTCAATGGAGCTAGGATTAAAACCAAGAATCACCTACCCAGCGAAACTGAGTATCATGCTCCAAGGCAAAATATGGATTTTCAATAAAATAGAGGACTTTCAAGCTTTCTCAGTGAAAAGACCAGAGCTGAATAGAAAATTTGACTCTCAAACACAAGAATCAAGAGAAGCGTGAAAAGGTAAACAAGAAAGAGAAATCATAAGGGACTTACTAAAGTTGAACTGTTTTGTTTACATTCCTACATGGAAAGATGATGTGTATGATTCATGAGATGTCAATATCATAGTAGCTGAAAGAAATATGCATATATATGTGTCTATACATATATATACATATGTGTGTATCTATGTATGTGTGTATATATATATATATATATATATATATATATATATATGTAGGTGTGTATATACACACAGAGGGTACAGGGTGAGTTGAATATGAAGGAATGATATCTAAAAAAAATAAAATTAAATTAAGGGATAAGAGAGGAATATATTGAGAGAGGGAGAAAGGGAGAGATAGAATGGGTAAATTATCTCACATAAAAGTGGCAAGAAAAAGCAGTTCTCTAGGAAGGGAAGAGGGGGCAGGTGAGGAGGAATGAGTAAATCTTGCTCTCATTGGATTTGACCTGAGGAGGGAATACATACACACTCAATTGGGTATCTTACCCCACAGAAAAGAAGGAGGAAAAAGATAAAAAAGGGGGGACTATAGAAGGGAGGGCAGACAGGGGGAGGAGTAATCAAAAACAAACACTTTTGAAAAGGGACAGGGTCAAGGGAGAAAATTCAATAAAGGGGGATAGGTTAGGAAGGAGCAACACATAGTTAATCTTTCACAACATGAGTATTGTGGAAGGGTTTTACATAATGATATGTTGAATTGCTTGCCTTCTTAGGGAGGGTGGGTGGGGAGGGAAGAGGGGAGAGAATTTGGAACTCAAAGTTTCAAAAACAACAAAAAAAAAGTTTTTGCATGCAACTAGGAAATAAGATACACAGGCAATGGGGCATAGAAATTTATGTTGCCCTACAAGAGAAGAAGGGAAAGGGGGATGGGAGGGGAGTGGGGTGACAGATGGGAGGGCTGACTGGGGAACGGGGCAACCAGAATATACGCAATCTTGGAGTGGGCAGGAGGGTAGAAATGGGGAGAAAATTTGTAATTCAAACTCTTGTGAAAATCAATGCTGAAAACTAAATATATTAAATAAATTAAATTTTAAAAAAAAGAAAAAAAAGAAAATAACTTCTGTCACGTAATGATGTCCATATGTTTCAACTCTGGTGGACCATTTAAAATGATCATTGTGTTATATGACCTCATTCATTGCTTGAATCATTATCAGGATTGTTTCCCAAAAGTGTTAAGTTTCAAGCAACTTTTTTAAAACACATACTCTTGATTAGATTGGGGGACCAAATTATCAAATAAATTGTTTGGCTGACAAATACGTTAAACCAGTAAATGTCCATTGTGAAAGGGCCAACCTTTGAATGTTGAAACTCTTCACCATGTCAGCCAAGGGTGACAAACTGATGTTTGGGGCTGGATGAAGCGTAACAACCCTTGAAAGATAAAACACATAAAATCACTTGAAGACCTGTGTAGTGATTCTGCAGTGACAGTGGCAGAAAACAGTACTGAGGAAACTAAGAATTATAGTTCCTAGGCCATAAACATTAGATTTAACTGCTATTATCCAGTGTAAGAACTTTCCTAGACACCAATGAGGTAGCATACTACTAGAGGAATTAACCCACACCCATGTTGACACTCTCTTCTGGATCTGATTTTCACCAATAGAGAGAAACTGGTTGTTGAGTAAAAATGCTGAGAATGGGGCGGGAGGGGGGCCTTGTGTGTGGCAGGAATGACCACTCTCTCCTAGAATTGCAATAGAGAATGATAGGGAATCTGGGCAGTCTTATATGTACCTCTAGTTTATGGGAAAGGTCATTTCAAAAGTTACAGAGGAAAGACAGGTAGGATCCCATGGACTAAAATGCTTCTGGGGAAGTCAGCCCAAAAGGAGTAAAAGATGCTCAAGAATGAAAATCCAAAGACACAAAAGATCACAATGCTAACGAAAAGGCAAACAATCCCAATGAGAAGGAAAAATGGGATATGTCTGATGAAACTGGTATGGATATGCAAGGTATTCACCAACCAACTTAGATTTATAAAAGAAATGTGCAGAAAATGGAAACTAGGCTAGGTAAGAGGATAAATATAAAAACATGGCATGGCACTATAAAAATAAATAGTATCAGAAATGTTAAGGCTCAGAATTGAGGCAAGCAAAGTATGACCTTTTGCTGTTTTTTTCTTTTGGAGTGCTTCCAGCACTAAGGCCTTTGTTTGAATCAAGAGTCTTTGGTTGAATCAAGAGTCTTTGATGACCTGCTTAAGTCACAAGAAAGCCTAAGTCACATGAGTTTGAGTCACATGGTTGTGACACCTTCTGACCCTGAAGAAGTGCATATATACTCTGAGGTTAGCATTTTGCTTGGGGGCTTACTCGTTGGAAGGGTGTTTGTGTGATTTGGCCAGACAAGACTCTGGGTAGCTGTTAAGGAGCCCCCCAGCTTTGAAAACCCAGATATTGCTTCTCTCGCTGGTAACTATGTATGTATTGCTATGGATAGACAGTTAGAAGCCTTGTCTGCTGATTTGTGTTATTTACTCTGTTTGCATAATTTCTGCTTGTAATTTCTGTTTGTGTTTTCTCTGAAGTTCAGGGTGCTGACTTTTTCCCCTGAACTAAGTGAATGATATATATATATATATATATATATATATATATATATATATATATATGTATGTATATGTATGTATATGTATGTATATGTATATATATGTATATGTATACATATATATACATATATATATGTTTAATTAAAGTGAGATTGTTAATCCCTTAAAGTTGCTTTCCTTAGAAAAGCAGATCAAAGAACCTGTGCTAGCAGCCCTCCTGTGTGCTGGTGTTATTGGCCTTACACCTCTACAGCAGCTGCAAGCGGCATTGTTGTTACAGGCTGGTGAAGGAAGCCAAGGGAGAAAAAAGGGTGAAGTTTATAGTTTTAACTCTATTGGATGAAAAAGGAAGATCAAAGAAGGGTTAAGATCTATATTTGTGTAAGTGGGATGATGTGAATGACAACAGAGAGAAGGCAGAACTGTTCAACTCCTTATTTAGTTTCTGTTTTCCCTATAAAGGAAAATGACAAAAAAAATTCCTAACAAGATATCAAGATCTTGGATAAGTAAGGGGATCATAAGTCATCTTCCAGTTGTCCTTTATGAATTCAAGTCATGTGGACCCAGATGAACTACATCCTTGGGTACTGAAAGAATTGGCAGATGTAATGGTTGAGCCATTGTCAGTGATACATAAAAGCTCATGGAAAATAGGGTTATCATTAAAAAATGAAAAATGGCAAATGTTGTCCCAATTTTCAAAAAAGGGAACAGAAGATATTCTTTAAACTATAAGTCAATGAATGAACTTGACTTCTATTCCTAGGATCATTAAAAAAAAAGGTTGAAAGATATTTACAAAAGGGTCTGAATGGTTTCATCTAGAACAGGTCATGATAAACTAACTTCCTTTACTTTTTGATAGTATTATTAAATAGCAGGTGAAGAGAATGCTTTGATTGAAGGTTACTTAAATTTTGGTAAGGCTTCTGATAAAATATTTCATACTATTCTCATGGAATAGAGAGATATGAATTAAACTAAGGTGTAATCAGGTGAATTGAGAACTGGTTGTATGCCTAGATTAAAGAATAGTTATTAATGGTTCAATGTCAACATGGCAGGAGGCTTCCACTGGAGTACCCCAGGGATCTGTATTTAGACTTTGTTGTTTGACATTTTTTATCAATGATTTGGATAAAGGCATAGATGTCATGCTTATCAAATTTTCAAATAACACAAAGCTGGCTGAGATAGCTAACACAGTGGATTACAGAGTCGGAATCCAAAAGGATCTTGACAGGCTTGAGCACTGGGTAGATTCTAATTAGACAACATTCAATGGGAATAAATTTAAAGTCTTGAACTTGGGTGCAAAAATCATCTTCACAAATACAATGTCGAAGAGGCATGGATAGACAAAAATTGTTCTGAAAATGATCGATCTTAGGGTTTTAGTGGACTATAAGCATCAATGGGATTTGACAGCTAAAAAAGCTAATACATTAAGAGATGGATAGCTTCCAGGAATAGGGAAGTGATAGTCCCACTGTACCCTGTCCTCAAACAGCATGTGGACTATTCTATTCAGTTCTAGGCACCATGGATTAAGAATGGAATTGATAAGCTGGAGAGTGTCCAAAAGAAGACAACCTGGATGGGGAAGGTTCTTAAGTCCCAGACATATGAGGATCATTTGAAGGAATGTTTAATTTGGAAAAAAGAAGATTCAGTGGAGATGTAATAGCTGTCTTCAAGTATTTGAGTGGCTATCATATGGAAGAAAGACTAGGTATTTCTCAGTATATGGACTTCCTACCAGGATTCATTTCAACTTAAGCAGAGACTTCGACAATATGCTGTTCAAGGAAATGTTAGCTTTGCCACTCTAAAGGAGACCTACAACCTGAACATTTCAACCACATACTTATGAGCATGTTAGCTTTAATAAAATCTAAATAAAAATATCTATGGATCTAAATATGTGGTTTTCCTAGTACACACCTACAACTCCACGAGGAATGATGTTGGGCATTCTTCCCCATTAGATTGTAAGCCCCTTGAAAGGTGGGACTGTCTTTTGCCTTTCTTTGCATCCCAAGCAATAGCACAGCATCTGGAATATAGCAGTAAGCACTTAATAAATGTTTATTGACCGACTGATGCTACTGGTTTTTGTAATCTTATCTGTTGATATTTGGAAACAAATCACATATACCTATTGGTCTACGTTTTTGAGTCTCTAAAAGATGAAGAGAATGCAGAAGCTCACAACCAGTACATCTCTTGACTAAGAGAGAAACTAAAGAAAGCTGCTTATCACCTAGATACAACTTTAGCCCAGAAGATTGCCGAAATAAATAAAGAAAATTGTGATGCCTGAGTCCATTGTTAAGAGAAAGTAATAGAGTTCTGTTGTGAAATCTTGATTTTCATGGCACATACAAGTAAGCAGACTGATGTAAAGCTACTCTATACTTAGTTTTGAAGGGTTGGAGCAACTTGCCTCTTTATATAACATTCCCAGAGGCTAGTAGGGGCTCTATAAAAACAATCCATGGCCATCACTTACTTCTGATAGATGAGTTAGTTGGACTCACTGATGAACAAGTACAAACTGATAGTTACTCATCTCTTTGGACCATAAGTGAAAGAGTCCAATTGAAAAAGATCAAATGAAAAAGACTTTGCATATTATACCCCCTAGTTCAAACAATAGGAGAGAATCAAACCTAAAGATTTCCAACAAGTACTTCAGTCAAAAGGATTCCTAGAATACAAATATAGCCCCAAAGAATATAGTGACAATACTAACCAGCCTAGACTCTCTACAAGTTCAGGTTTATGAATCAGGATGATAGTTCTGATGAGAAGCATGATCAGCCCACAACATCAACTCGTATTGGTATGAGGAATTAGGTCATCGGGTCACAGAAGGGTAAAGACTATCAGACTAACATAAAATATCCCAGGTGAGACTGGTGAAAATTACCTGTATAACTAATGTTTGATCAAGCAGCATTGAGTGGAAGTTACAAGGAGGCAAAATTAGGCTTATGTTAGGAAAACTTCCTAACAATTAAAACTATTCAAAAGTGGAAAGGAGTGCCTAGAGAGGTGGTGGGTTCCCTCTGTTTGAAAGTCTTCGAGCAGACACTGGACAATCACCTGCTGGAAATGTTACAGTGGATTTTCCTTTCATGTATAGGTTGGATTAGATAGATGAATGAATTAAAAAAAACATTTATTAAGTCCTTGGTATGTGCAAAGCACTGTGCTGAGTTTTGGGGATAAAAACAGAAAAACAGAGATAGTCCCTGGTCTCCAAGAGCTTACTATAATAGGGGAAGACAACACATATAGGAGGTTTTAGTTATGAGTCAGAGAAAAAGTCCCATGATCTTTAGGGTACAGTAACAAAGTAGATGGTGGTGCATCTTCTTTAACGTTGTTTCCACTGATAAAACCATGATCTGCTTCTGATTTTTAATCATTTAATAGTTCCAAGAATTTTAGGAACTCTCTCTTCTGGGTTTCAGTTATAGTTTCTGAGAAGGCAGGGGCTTTAGAACCTGAAGAAACAGTTACCAGGTCACATCTCCATAGGGTTGCTCCCCAGAATGAAGGCTGCTCAGACCATGATGGAAACAGGACTTGGGTATGGGGGGAATTGCAATTTCCAGAGCTCTTTGCTTACCTACCCATTTGTAGTGGTTGGTACTGGTGAATAAAATGGGCCACAAGGATTGTTCTTCTCAATGATGGCTATGGCAGCCAGGCTGGAAGCACAGCTGTTGGCCTAAAGGAGGGGTAGCCCTAGTCTTCCTAGAGCTCTTGGATTCAGGGTCCTGTGCCGTCTTCATCAGGTTCTCAGGGGAGGTGTTGTTGAGGTAGTGGCAATGACTTGTCTCACCTGGCATATTCCACCTTCTATATTCTCATTATAAATTAAACCAGAAGATGCAAAATAGTTGCTGCTAAGTGAAAATCTATATGTTCTCCTTGGAGTGGTAAATGGAGATGTAGTTCATTGTATACTGGAAGGCAACTTGATCAGTACGCTTTACTATGCTCATTGATATATTAGGAAACAGACGACAATTAAGGTAACTTCACTTTAAAAAACAATATTCATTGCAGAGAATAAATTAGTAGAGAAATTTGACAAAGAACTTAACAAGATCATCTAAAGTAAACCAAGAATTATGTTGAAAAATATTGTTCAACAATCTCTATCCAGGAGAAAATATGAAACAAACCTCTTTACTCTTGAAAGAAAGGAAGAGAACCACAGGTATGAAATGCTGCATACTCTTTCAGATGTAGTCTCCATGTTAGTTGGTTTTGTTTAACTATTTATGTTACAAAGGAGGGTTCGATGGTATTCAATGGCCTTTCCTCAATTCTCATCCCCCTTGAACTCTCTGAAGTCTTTAACACTGTTGATCACTCTTTGATACTCTCTTCTCTCTAGGTTTTTGGGCACTACTCTCTCCTAATTCTCTTCCTACCTATCTACATATCAATCTCCTTTGATGAATCCTCATGCAGATCATACTCTAACCGTAGGTGTCCCAAAAGGTTATGTCCTGGGTCCTCTTTTCTTGTCCTGCTATAATACTTAATTTGGTAATCTCATGAATTTAATTACCATTTCTATGCTGACAGTTCTCAGATCTACCTATCCTGATCCAGCCTCTCTGCTGACCTCCAATTTTGCATTTCCACCTGCCTTTCAGACATCTTAAAGTGGCTGTCTAGTATACATCTTAAATTCCACATGTCCAAAATAGAATTCATTATCTTTCCCCCTAAACCCTCACCCCCTCCTACTTTGCCTATTCCTATAGAGGGCAACACCATCCTCTTAGTCCCTCAAGATGGAAACCTAGCTGTTATTCTTGACTCCTCACTCTTACCCCACCCCCATATCCAATCTGTTGTAAAGCCTGTTGATTTCACCTCTGCAACATCTTTTGCAATACCAATATCCCTTCTCTCCTCTGATGCCCCCACCACTCCAGTCCTCCTCATCTCTTGCCTGGATTATTGCAATAGCCTACTAGTGGGGTCTGCCTGCCTCAAGTTTCTCCATGCTCCAATCCATCCTCCATTTAGCCACCAAAATGATTTTCCTAAAGTGCAGATCCAACCATGTAATCCTGCTACTTGATAAACTCCAGTGGCTCCTATCACCTCTAGAATCAAATAGAAAAATGTTCTGTTTGGCATTCAAAGTCCTTCATAACCTAGCCTCTCCTACCTTTTCAATCTTCTTAACACCTTACTCCCCAGCACTCTTCAATCTAGTGACACTGGCCTCCTTGTGGTCCAAAAACAGGAAACTCTATCTCTTTCCTCCAGGGATTTTCTCTGGCTGTCCCCCATGCCTGGAATGCTCTCCTTCCTAATCTCTACCTACTGGCTTCTTTTGTCCCAATAAAAATACCATCTTCTAAAGAAAGCTTTTCCCAACCCTCTTAATTCTAGTGCCTTCCCTCTATAAATTATTTCCTATTTATCTCATATATAAATTATTTGTATGTATTTGTCTGTTTTCTTTCCCATGAGATGGTGAGCTCCTTGTGAGGAGGAACAACCTTGGATCATTACCACCATCTGCCTTCTTCTCTCCTATTTACCTGATGCTGAATGGAGCTGAAGAAAGTTCACTACAAATTTATGTTACATACTCCCAACTGGGCCTTAACTACAGCAAGGAAATTATTCTGTTCCTCCCTAATTGATCCAATATGCCACTCTTGAAAGCAGCTATTCCAAACTTCTTTATCTCTCAAGCCTCCCATGCCACTCACCCTGCCTCACACACGCACCATCTCTCCCAAGGTTCTTGCCTCTTACACATCGTTACACATCATCTTTTTGTATCCCCAGCATTTAGCATAGTACCTGACACATAGTAGGTACTTAATAAATATTTAGTGACTGACTGCTGGTGAGGGATGGGGAGGGGGAACTCATTCTCTATTGGTTAGCATACTCTTACCCTCTCATACTTTCCCTATTTCAGGGATTGTGAATCCTGGGCTCCAAATGTACAAACCTCAAGCCCCATCTCCAACCCCCTTCCTCCTATTCCCTTCAACCCTACCCCATGCACAATGTCCTGTTCTAGATTTGTTTTCCCCTTCCACTATGACCTATTGAACAGCTGTACCATAATTAACAAACTTGCTTTTATCTTGAACCTTTTTCTTTTTTACTACCTCCATCTTCTGACACGGACTGATACCTAGCTGCCTTGACTTCCTCCCTCACCTCTCTTTCTAGTAATTTTTAACTTTCAGTCCTCTGATTTCTTTGCTCCCCAATGCCACTTCTAAACTCTCTTCCACCAGCATTCATCATTCACTCCTACTTTGAGGTTCACACTATCTAAATCTATTATTTGATCCAGGTCCTGGAGACCATTATCTATTGACCTCTCAATTTTCCACCCTGCCCCCCATACTAAGGGACTTCAATATTCATATTAATCCTCCCTGAAATGCCATAACTTTCTATTTCTTCCTAATTCTCCAGTCTACTCAGTTCCCATGACATTCCGCTCCTCTACATTCACTACACAGAGACTATGATCTTATTTTTGGTATCTTTCATCCTGTTATCACCCACAAGTTATCCACTTCCATTTCTGTGAATTCCACTTTATAAAACTCCATTTTATCATTTCATCTTTCCCCATGCCTTGTGATCTCTATTCTTTCTATTTACTTTGACCTCCACCGCTATTTCTGTCCCAAGTCATCACTCCTACAATAGTTACAACCTCTTCCCTTCCCTGTCTTGACAACTTGTAAAACAACTCAACTCTACACTGCACTCTTAAATTCCTTTCACCCTTGTTTTATTGCCAATCACATCTTGCCAAGCCCTGACCTTGGATTGTTACCACCATCTGCATTCTTCTCAACTATTTACCTGATGCTGAATGGAGCTGAAGAAAGTCCACTACAACTTTATGTTACATACTCCCAACTGGTCCCTAGCTACAGCAAGGAAATTATTCTTTTCCTTCCTAATTGATTCGCTATGCCACTCTTGAAAGCAGCTATTCCAAACTTCTTTATCTCTCCTCAAGCCTCCCATGCCACTCACCCCCGCTCCCCCCACACACACACACCATCTCTCCCAAGGCTCTTGCCTCTTACATGTCATTGAAAAAACTGAGGCCATTAACTGAAAGCCCACTCTTCTCTCCTAACTCATATAATTAAGACATCTTTTGCCACACTCTCTCTTCCTTTGTTCCTATCTCAGAAGAAGATATGGCTCTTCTTTTTGCCAAGGCAAACCCTCCTCGATGTACTCTTGACACCATCTTCTCCCTTCTTCAGCAGATTGCCTTCACTATCATGCCCGTTCTCTCAGATACTCAATTCTTCCCTGTTTCCCACAAACAATCCCATATCTCCTCTATCCATAAAAAATTAGAAACCACTTCCTTGATCTAACTATTATCATCTTACTTCTCTCCTCCCTTCTTAGCCAAACTTCTTAAGAAAGCTCTCCACACTAGGGGCCTTCATTACCTTTTCTCTCACTTTTTTATTAACTTTCTCTAGTCTAACTTCCAACTTCATCATTTAACAGAAACTATCCTCTCCAAAACTACCAGAGGTCTCTTAATTGTCAAATGCAATGATATTTTCTTAGCCTTCATGCTTCTCAACTTCTTTGTAGCATGTGACATCATGAAGCATCTCTCCTCCTGGATACTTTTTCCCTCTAGCTTTTCATGACACTGCTCTCTCCCTGATTTTCCTACCTTTCTGACTATTCCTTTTCAGTTTCCTCCACTAGTTCTTCAATAATGTCACATCCACTAACTGTGGTTGTCCTCCAATTCTCTGTCCTGGGCTCTCTTCTCTTTTTCCTCTATACTTTCTCACTTGAAGATCACATCAGTTCCTATGGGTTCAATTATTTTCTTTATTTAGATGACATACAAATCTATATTTCCAGCCCAAGTCTCTTTCCTGAGCTATAGTCTCACATCACCAACTGCCTTTTGGAAATCTCAAATTGGATGCCCTGTAAACATCATATATTCAACATGTTCAAAAAAAGAACTCATCTTTCTCCCAGAACCACTCATTTTCCAAACTTTAGTACTACTGTCAAAAGCACCACCATCTACCCAGTCTCCCAGACTAAAATTCTCAGTATCAGCCTCCACTCCCCACTCTTTATTCACCCCACATATCCAGTACATTGCCAAATCTTGTTATTTCTCCCTTTACAACATCCCCTTCTTTCCATTCAGCCACCACCCTAGTTAAAGCCTTCATCACCTCTCACCTTGACTATTTCAAGAGGCTTCTAACTGTTCTCCCTCCCTTAAGTCTCTCCTCACTGCAATCCATCTTCCACTCAGTTGCCAAAGTGATTTTCCTAATGTATGAGTCTGAGCATGTATAGGACCAAATATAAAGTTTTTTGGCATTGAAAGTTCTTCACAATCTGTCTCCTTTCTACCTTTCCAGTCTTCCTACACTTCACTCTCCCCTCCACACACTTTATGATTCTGCCATACTGGCCTACTTACTTGCTGTTTCTCACAGATAACACTTCATTTCCCATATCTATGCCTTTGCACTGGCTATCTCCCTCTAATGGAATGCTTTCCATCCTTACTTTTGCTTCATAATTTCCCTGGCTTCCTTCAAAATTCAGCTTAAATATTACCTTCTGCAGGAGTCCTTTCCCAGAACCTCCCGCTCAAGATGCTAGTGTCACACTCTCTGAGACTACATTACATCTGATATATATATAAAATATGTGTGTATATATATGCATATAAGTACATATGCATATGTATATATGTACATATATACATATATGTACTTATATGCATATATATATATATTGCATGTACCTATTTTCTTGTCTGCCTTCCCTATTAGAATGCAAGCTCCTCCCAGGCAAGAATTATTTATGCCTTTCTTTGTCTTCCCAGTGCTTATCACAGTGATTGGCACATAGTGTTTAATAAATGCTTGTTGGTTAGATGACCATCATTACATCATAATACAGAGGGGCCAAAAGCAGTTGAAAAGAAAACCAACTTGAAAAGAACTTGGTTTGAGATCTAGCTATGCTGAATCAAATCAGCATCATTGCATCAGATTCTCCTAAGAGCATTTGCAGATAAAACAGGAAGGACAACAAACATATGGGAAATAGAACCCATCTTTTAGCATTTTTACAGTGATCTGTTCTCACAAGCAATGATAATAGCATGACCATACTTAGAGTCTAACATCTTTGTAATGAATATAGGAAGTAGTAAATGCACCTAAAGATCAAGTAAGGAAGAACTAAAAAAAAACCTAACTAAATTCATACAGAAGAAATGCATCCTAGAGTTGAAAAATTTGAAGATATTCAAAAATTAATTCTCAAGATTTTGAAAAGAGATTTTTTAAAATGGAAAATATCTCAGATTGTGCTTTTATTCAAAAGAGGAAGGCAAGAAGACTCTAGCAACTACAGACCCATATACTTGCTATCTCATTTCCATACCATCTATAAGAATAGTCTATGCATACATTTAGGGTATTCTCAACAAATACATGCGAAGAAACCAGAAAGTCTTTTGAGGGTAATTTAACTGTGTCTTTCTGGTCACACAACTCTTCAGTTCAGGTATAGAGAAGATTATAAAAAATCATCTAAAGTGGCATTTTAATGAACTAGTAGAGGAAAAACCTTGAAGGCTCTCTTCATCAAAGTATCTCCCACATATATGTCAAAATCATACAATGTTATGACAGATACAACCAAATAGATAACTTTTGTTAAACAACCTGCTGAGTATTTACTGAGGTCATACAGTGAGTAAATGTCTGAGGTAAGATTTGAATCCAGGTTTTCCTGATTCCAGTCCAGCTCCAGGTGACACAGAGAGGTCAGATTACCAAATGGATAGTACAGGACCTTGAGTCAGCAAGACCTAGATTTAAATAGTGCCTCAGACATTTACTAGCTGGGGTAGTCTTTTAACCTTTCTGAGGCTAATTTCTTATCTGTATGTGGTACATGGAATATACATGAGGTGGGCCTATACCTGGTCATTTCCAATGGATCATAGGTACTCTGACCTCTTGTGCTCAAGGACTTGTACTTTAGGATAATGTAGCAATTACATATTTGTCATTGGGACTGTAGGACTGTGTCAAAGATGATTGGCAATGGAGCCAGGAAGAACCACCTACTCAGTAGACTATAAGAGGAACTGAGGAAAAACAACCTCCTCTCTTCCTCTCTTTTCAGAACATTGCTTGGGACTCTGCCAGCTCTCCCTTGGCTTCCCAACAGGGAAAAGGGTTTTGTTTTTTTGGATGGGGAGAGCGGTTCCCTTCTCTTCCACCTTTCCAAAGCAGCTATGGAAACTATATACAATGGGAGCTAAAATATATGCTTGATTGAGACTGGTCTTCAAGTCCCTAGCTACCTCCTCTGCTTTGTGTTCCTTTAGTTTAGTGCAGGTAAACAAACAAACAAAAACAAATAGCTGTTTATGTCCTTAGAAATCTCCTTGTAAGTCCAAAACTTCAAGAGTTCTGGGACTGGGGCTCACTGTCAGAGGGAAGTGATTCCTATAACTGTAACACTTTTCAGAGGAAAAGAATACAACCATCGGAATGCTTCACCTAAATGGCTAAATAAAGCCCAAGTCATGGCCTAGCTTGTCAAAAGATTCAGACTTGTGAATTGGATGGGCAGGACAGATCAGAAGTGAAAATACCTGTTCAGTAATCCCACATAATGTTTCACATTTTAAGGATTTGCTAATGCGTGTTTATAAGTCTGGTGCTTTAAGAATTTATTTTGTAGTATAGGAAATAAATAGCTGTCCTATACCTGACATCTACCACCCTTTTAATCTCTTTTAAGGGAAACCCTAGAAATGAACCATACAGAAGCTTTACAATATTTTCCAAAAGATTCAAGCGAATAAGTAGAATGACATAGAGTTGTTTTTTTTTTTAAAGAGCCTCACTCCCTTCTTTGCAGTCAGCCTTTCCCAGGAATGAACCAGGATCTGTTTGAGTCGAGAGTTAAGGTTTCTTTGTGGAAATGGACACTTCCTCCTGGACTACAGGTGACAAGTAAATAGGAACAATATTGGCACTTACCTCACAGGTTTGTGAGGATCAGATGAGATAGTACATGTAAATCACTTTGTGCATATTAAAATACAATATAAATATGAGCTATTATTTACTTAAGATGTGCTGCATAAAAATTTAAACAAAATATAGATTCTCTATTGGTAGCAAGGTTCTCCAAATGTTTTCTCCTCTTTTTTTAACTTATTTTGCCAGAACACAAATATAGAATAGAGAAAAGAAACAAAAACATATCATAAAATTAAATACTGAAACTTAAATACAAAGTAAGAAAGAAAAAAAGTATGTCATGTGCATAGCAAAACATGAGAGGATTCAAAATATGTAACAATAAATTTTCATTTCAAGAACGCCTGTATGAGAAATAATACACCTTGTGATGAGAATTGTCCACCTTTTCTTTACTTCCTTGTGTTTTCTTTTGTTCCCTGCTATGTACTTTTTAACTTTGTTCTTTTTTTTCCCTCTGCCCCCCGAAGGCTACAATATAGTTTAGATATGTTTCTTGATATATACATATATACACATGTATATAGACATATACTTTCCCAAACATACTCTACTCCTGATCTTTGTTTTTATGTTTGTACATATCTCTTGTTTCCTATCCCTTCTTTCCCCTCTACTTTACTTCTACCCGCTACCTTGTTCTCCTTTACTTGCCTTCCCCTCTCCAAGTATTCCTCCCCTATCCTCCCATTCCTATTAATCTAAACACCCTTTTATACCCCCCTTTTACCTATTCCCTCATTCTCCCCTCTAAAGATACCTCCCTTGTCCTCTCACCCTTCTCTATGCCCCTACCATCTTATTTATTCTAAATTTAGAGGACTTTTATACTCTTCTAAATATGTGTGTATTGTTTCCTCTTAAACCCATTCCCCATGAAAGCAGGTTACCAGAACTACCAGCCCTCCTCCCTCATCTAATTCCTCTGCATCCTTTCTTCCTCTTGCACCTCATTTGTATAAAACAGTTACTCTTTTTAACTATCTCTAAATGGTTTAACTTGTTTAAATTCATATCATAGTCAGGTTTACACCAATCTTTCTTATGAGCTCACCAGTTATAAGAACCTTAGACATACATTTTACATTATATAAAAGGTAAATATGTCCTCATGAATCTCTTATAATTAGTCTTTGGTAAATACCCTATGTTTCTCTTGGTTCTTGTATGTCAAATCTTCTATTAAGTTGAGGATTTTTTAACAAAGTCTTGAAAGTCTGAAAGTTTATCAAATGTCCATTTTTTTTCATTCAAAATAATACTTAGCTTTGCAGGGTATGGATATGTTCAGCAGGAGCGCTAAGTCTTTTGCTCTTTGATATATTGTTTTTCAAGACCTGCGGTCCTTTAATGTCTATGCTGCTAGGTCTTGTGTAATTCTAATTGTGGCACCATCGTATTTAAATTGTTTTAATCTTGATGCTTTTAATATTTTATCCATGAGCTGGGGGTTTCAGAATTTGACTATGATATTCCTATGAGTTTTCCTCATAGGATCTCTTTTAAGTGGTGATCAATGGATTTTTTCTATTTCTACTTCCCTGCCTTGTTCTAATGCTTCAGGACAATTTTCTTTAATTATTTCTTGTATTGTTGTATCAAGATTCTTTTTCTGACCATAACTTTCAGTTACTCCAATTATTTTTATATTTTATTTTCTTGATCTGTTCTCCAAATCTGCTGTTTTTCTTATAAGATGTTTTACTTTCCCTTCTATTTTTTCATTATTCATGTTTTGTTTAATTATTTCTTGATCTCTTTTAATTTCACTGGCTTCACTTTGCCCAATTCTAATTTTCAAGGCATCATTTTTCTCCTTGAGATTCTGGATCTCCTTTTCTAATTGGTTGATTTTCCTTTCATAACCTTGTTTTTCTTGGATTATTTTTTTTTTTTTTAGTTTTTCCTCCATCTCTGTCATTTGATTTTTAAAGTCTTTTAAAGATGTTCTGTAAATTCTTTTTGGGCAAGTGACTTTTTGACGTTACTCTTTGGGGATTTATTTACTTCAACATCGTCCTCTGAAGATAAACTGGGTCATCTCTATTCCCATAACAGATTTCTATGGTTGGAATCTTTCTCCTTTGCCTGTGCATTTTTTGTGGTAATCGCTTGATTTTTGTAATCACCTCTAGCCCTGGGGTAAGGGAAATGTTGCCTCTTGCCCCAGATCTTTAGTTCTCCCCTCTAGCCTGGAACCAAAGCCTAAACCTCCAACCTCCTGTAAGTGCCCACAGCCAGGAGCTTTCTTCCCCACTGCTACTGCACTCACCGGGCCTGTGGTGGTTCCTTCTCACCCCCACTTTTCTTCGCAGCACACCTGGGTCTGGTATTTCCCGTCAGCAGAGGTTCCCTCAATCTTCCTGGGCTCCTATACCCAACTCCCCTCACTATCCCGGGGTGAAAAGTTCCTGTGGCTACAGCTGAGGCAGACTCTAAAACCAACTAACCCCAGGACTTGCCGCTTGTTGTTAAAACGGAACCTCGCCTAAAGGTATTTACTCTTCGCAGGACCAAACCTCGTCTTGGGATTTTTCTTTCTTATCTTCTCAAATTTTCCCAAAAAGATCCCAGTTGTGCCCTTATTCTTGTTTGTCTCCACCGATACTTTGCTCGCCCTATGGTGCTATTTTAACTTTTTTGTGGGGGAAAATCTGGAGAGCTTGGAATTTTCTGACCTACTCCTCCATCTTCCCAGAATCCTCCGGTTCTCTCCTTTCAAATGACATCAAACTAACTACACACCCTAGAACACTATGTGGCCCCTCACTGAAATCCACAGCAGTAAAAAATAAATTGGCCTAGCCATTCATTTTGCATTTTTAATCCATTTTGGTTTTTTAGACGGTACTATGACAAGCAACTGGACAATCTGTCAAAAAAGACCATCAACATGTATTTCTTGGACAGCTAGGGGCAGATAATACAATAATCTAAGTCTAGAATTGAGATGGAAGAACAGAATCATTAAAAATACTATGTGATTTTTCTAAATACATAGGATCCCAAATTAATGACTACTGAAAAGCCAATCTCTTTAATACCATTATTCCCTTGATGCAGTATTCCATTGTTTGTAGGAATATAATAGGATCTCAAAAAACCCTAAATTATAAATAACCCAGTAGTCAGCACAAAGATGGTAGCAACAGCATGGTGGCTTTGAGCAAGCTATATAGCATATTATAACCAACAACATGCAGGTAAGTAGCATCAGAAACAACTATCAAGGAAATATATGACCAGAAAAGGAGTTGGTTTAGATATCTAATAAGAATAGCAGATATTGATAGGGAACATTATCATTGGAAACTTTAAAAACATAAGAAAGGGATGGGCAGATGGTAGAAGTATTCTTTAGGACACTGAGTATCTGTTAAAGATTTTCTATAATGGTTTTATGAGAAAAGCATGAACAAGAACAATTCAGGTTGAAAGGACATAAAAGCAGTTTGTGATTAACATTGGCAGTAGGAGTATCAACATTTATGAAATTGCAGATGTCCCAAAGAACCTAGAAAGCTGAATTTAAACTACATTCTTTCCCTGTCAGAGATGGGGAAAAAATTGATATCTCCTTACATATCATTATACACATGACCAGTTATATGTGAGAAAACAAATTATTTTCTAATTCAGGTGGAGATATACATACTGAGTGACACAAATTCTGCATGTAGTGGGACCATCACCAATGTAATTTTTAAAGAGGAAATAGATCTTTGGCCAGCCTGATTTCCAGGTATAGGAATTTGTGAAGATCCTAAGGAACAGAGATAATCTATATCAAACAAAATAAACTCTTTTGCAAAATAATGAGATTACCAAGTCCTTTATTTCCTCAATGAGAAAAAATATTCCTACAAATACTCTCAAGTAAATAAAAGCACCAAGGACAAAAAGTATAGGACATTTTTAAAGAAAAACTTGTAGTACATTTTGACTAGAACCCCAAGGTGGTGGGGAGAGGGGAGTGGTATAAAGAGAAATTCCAAGGTTAGAAAGGGTGGTTGGGTTATAGGTATGATTAAAACTGTCTTAGGATCCATTTTATATTTGGAGGAGGGGTAATGAGACTAGAGAGATTAGCCTCAAAAGGCTAACTTGTCTTCCTATCTCCTAGTCCACTTTATGCCATCCCACCCCTTAAAATCATGCTTTGCTCTGTTCAGTCCAGTTCATACTCAGAAGTTTTCCATAGCCCCAACCTTCCCCCCTCCAAACAACAATTTCAGAATAAAGTAAAAAATCTTTAACTTTAAAATCTTTAATATTCAAAGTTCTAGGCAAAAAAAATTAGCAAGGTCCTGAACCAGTGTTAGAAATGAAAAGAAGAAAAGAAACTTCAAGGAGATTAGGGAGAAAAAACAAGTCTTTGAGACTAGTTATGTATTGCTAAAACAAAAAGTGATTAAGTTATAGATTACTCCTAAGTGACATGGAAAGTGATACCAGCCAACAGAAAATGAGAATTCAGGAGTAAGAATTGGCTTCTAGTGGAAAATTAGCTCAATTTTGAACTTGTTAGTGTACTAGGCTATTGGGAATGTGGTTCTAGAGCTTAGAAGATCTCAGGACTTTACAGAAAAAGATGATAAGTGGCAAAGAAATTAACATTAAAATTGTCTACAGAAAAGCAAAGAGGACCATGCATAGGACCTCAGTAAATGGTTATATTTAAGGAGCAAGAAGAGGAAATAAAAATGGGGAAAATAAGCAAAGATAGAAGAGATCTAGGATCATAGTGTTCCAAAGGCTAAAGGAAAAGAGTTGCATAGGATCACAGATCTAGAGCTAGAAAGGACCCTATTAGAGGCCATCAAGTCCAAACCCCTCATTTTACAGATAAAGAAACTGAGGCACAGAATGGTTAAGTGATCAATGTCAAATATCGTAGAAAAATCTAGAGTACCTTTTTTAAAAGCCAATTTAAAGATTAGGATGTCATTAGTAATCATCAAAAGACCAGTTCTAATATAGTAGTAAGAATGTAAGCCAGATTAAGTCTGGCTTCTGACACATATTGGCCATGTGACCTAGGCAAGTCACAACCCCAGTGCCTCCTACACCCCTCAGTTTATAAACTGCAGTTACAGGTCTTCAATGAAGCGATTGGTCCAGATTATGCCCATCCCCCATAGAAGAGGAGAGAACCACAGAGCCTTCTAGAAGTCTAAAGATGAGAACAAGAAAAAGGCAAAATGATAATTTGAGGGGTATCTGGTTTAGGGAAGAATGTTTATAGGTAGAAAAGTGCTCTGGCATCTTTTTCTCTCACATCCTCAGATTAAGACCACAGAGGAGGCAGATTAAGTAAAAAATTTAGTAATAGACAGGGGAAGTGCTTCTTTATAACAAAAGGAAGTAGGTGAAGTTAGGGGAATAGTTATAGTGGAAAAGAATGGAACTATGGCTATTCATTTTAGATTGGCAAAGCATGCACATCAGAAAGTCAAGTACTTCTAAGGTGCTGGTGAGAAAGTTGTTAAAAGGCTGACTTCACGAAACCTGACAAGTAAAAACCAGATGGGGACAATGGTCTATGTCAGGATGAGGGAGAATCAAAGTAAAGCAGACACTGGTGTTAAAAACATAGTGAAGTTTATTTGTTACTTTTTATAATCAGTAGAATCTTATAAGTCAGTAATTTCATTATATTACCTTTTTGAGTACATCCATTACACATAAAACTTCATTTAAAAGTGAAACATTACAATTCTAGCTAAGAATCGAGTCCTAATACAGGTGAGAAGAATCACCATCAAGTACCTTGGCCCCAAGTAAGGGTCTTTTTTTTTCCTATTTCAGGTGTCTCTCAACTTCAGACTCATTTTAAATTAAGAAACAAGAAAGCTGCTATTGTGAACTCTAATCCCACAGCGAGATCAGGTGAATTGTATACTTTAGCTACTTTGTCGATTTGTGTTGACCCAGTGATACCTATCCACCCGGGGTCCTGAAAACACAGCAGCAGGCCTGTAGCACTTGTGGATCTTGTATGGGATATAAAAGGTACTTCTTAGGAGGTTGGGTCGCCCGTCAGTCATATTCTTTTTACGGGAATATTGGAACCAAGTTTGGAGGGGCTGCTTGAAATACTCAACCTGAGAAAGAATGCAAAGACTCAGCATTCTAGCAACAGACCAATCAGGTCTTGGTACTAAGCACAAACTGATTAACTGGGACATGAGGACAAACAAAACATCCCTCCCAGCCAGAGCAGTTTAGTTATATCTTACCTGATAAATGCTTTTTGGATTTCTGACTTTAGGAATTATTTGAGGCTCTCTGCCACATGTATCCTCATCAGAGGAAGTGCCAGAATAGTAGTCAGATGTAACTTTACTGACAGCATGACTGATCTGTTGAGATATTTCCCATTCTTCCTGCCTGCCTTTAAAACAAGCAACTACAAAAGGATGATTTTTCTCACCATACCTAAATAGAAAATGGAAACAAAGCTTTGAGACAAGAACTTAAATCAAGGTTCTCTCTATTTCTAAAAACTACCATTATGAACCCCTCACCTCTTTCTCTGTCTTTCTAAGTAAAGTCAAGCATTTTCTGGGGCGGGGTGGGGGGCAGAGTGAGAAAAAGTCTACTTCTTTACTTGAAAGTCTGATTCAAGGGGAGACACAAGAAGGGAAGGAACAGGCAAAAGGCTGTTATTGGGGTACTCTGTGACTCAAAGACCATTGGAATATTATAAATAATAATAGGTTTTAAGTGAAGCTAATTCTTCCCCCCACCCCCCACCCTCTAGCTGGAGATAAAAAAAGAAAGTATATTTTCTTTTGGTTCAGCTAGTAGACCAAGTTTTTTTTATATAGAATGCCCTTATGATAATGCCTTCATTATTTACTTGAAGGTGATATCCCAAAGTAGAACATAATAATAAGATGCTAAGTTTAATGATACCCTTGACCTTCCCCTTTCCTCCCCAAACCAATGGAAGCCTGTTAAAAGTAAAGACATTGGCTCATAAGGGCATAATCTAAAATTTCAAAGGGTGACAAGTTCAACCAAAATGTCCCGCCCCACTTCCTTTGGAACTTTAAAAGTGTACCAAATATTAAAGGAAAATAAATAATAATAATTTTTCTATTAAGAAAAACCAGCATTAAGAATGTAATAGAAGCCTACTGAGACAGGAGTAAAGGCATAATGATCTCGATATCTTAACGGTTATGATACCTGAATGATACCTTGATGAGGGGAAGAAAGAGTCTTCATCTTTGTGGAGCTCCCTCCCATGAGGTCTCCTTCAAAAGGTGACTAAAAGTTACAACGTCTGCATCACTCATTTCTGGGTAGAGCACTCACCTGCAGCATACTTCAAAGGGATCTACCCAAATGGTCATCTCCTTTGGAAGTCCCAGGTGAAAAAAATTCACATTACTTTCAGCACATGCCCTCTCCAGAAGAGGATCTTTTTTCTGTTGTTTATTTATCCTGATACACCTAATGTTGGGAAGAGGCAAAAATAAGGGCACAATGACTTATCTTTTAGCAAAGATATCTAGATCCTAAGAATGTAATATTTTCTTTCTTTTTTATGGCTAGGGGAGGGAGCAACTTGTTAAAGAGAAGGTTCTGTTAGAGACTTGTTTTTATTGTGCAACTGACAAAAATATAGTCTCCTTTATTAATTTTTTTCCTTAGAGACCCAGAACCTAAACTTTTAAAAATTCTAACAAATTCTATGTGTTTTGCTTTAAGTACACAGTGAAACATCCCTCTCCAATAAGTTTTCCCTCCAACTTGTTTTATATTGAGCACAGAGGTATGCTAGGGCCAGCTCTGATTGTCTAATAAGAACTAATTGTTAAACTGTACATTCCTCCCTTGCCCCAGTATTCAAACATTTGGCCCCACTATGGGCAAATGACAATAATAATAAAGTAGGAGAAGAGAGATGAGGAGAAATTCAGAATCTTCAATCTGAGTACTTTCCTAGCTATTTGTTATTTTTCTTCGCCATACAGAACAATAGGCCTCACCTGAAAGCTTGCCCTTTAGAAGGAATGTCTGGGTACCAGTGTGTCCTGTATGTCTCAAATAGTATTGCCATCAGCTTAGCTGCAAACTCTTCTATTTGTTGCTTACTCAACTTATCAGATTTTTTCACCAATCTTGTGATGAAGAAAATTGTTGTGGCAATTTCATCTTTCATTTTCAAAAAGAGAGAGCTAAAGATTTCTTCAAATCACTGAGAAGGGACAATAAGAAATTAGAGTAGCAAGGGTTGAATATACCATCAATATCTATTTATCTACTTTCCACATAACTCTAGTCTAAATTTTAGGCTAAAAGACAGTTGATATTTAGAGTTAAACTCTTAAGGGGTAACAAAACATACTATGTTAATCAACAAAAACTTGGCCAAAAATTACCTACACCTCTACAAAATGGTTTTGAGAATTCTTTGAGGAAAATATAAACTAACACAGTAATATTTGTTTAAACTTTGGTGCACACAAGAAACAGAGAGGAAGGATTATTATCACACTTGTAAGTACAATTTTGATGAGATATGAGCATAAGTTATATGACAGCAAGCATCATTTCTTTTAAGTTTTGGGACAAAAATCACATTTCAGATCTCCAAGAGAAACACTAGATAGTTAAACTAGCCAAATATATGATTCTTGACCCCCCCAAAAAAACACTTTATCCCCCAGTATGAAGCACAGAAGGGTTTATAAGGAGTTAACATACTTGAGCTTGTAATTTCGACCTCTTCCCCACACCTAATCCACTTACAATTAGGACGAGGTTTATAAACCCCCCCCCCAAATCCCAAAGGCTGTTGGGTGTTTAATACAATGAACAGGTGCTACCCATCAGGCTAACTGAAATGACTGCTTCTAGAACACTGTCAGATTATATAGAGCATAATTATCTTGGTATTATATAAAGAATATTTACACTAAATTAAAATATAAAAAAATTACAAACAAAATTAACATACTTTACTATCTTATAGGATTCCCAATTTTTGTTACCTGTATTATGGAACAAAACTTCTGTCCATATATTAGTTATTTTGACATTTTAATAATTTAATCTCTATTTTAAATATTGCAAATTAATGACGCATTGTCATCATTGTAGTGTTATGAGACCTAGAAAAATGCCTCCAAGGCACTAGGTAGAATCCTTTATGGAAGATTTATAGGATGACATGTATAAGAAGGTATAGATGAGGTAAGATCTATACCATTGGAAAGAGTAACTGCACCTAGGAAATCATGTATTCATTGAAGTATTAAAATTTTAAATAAACTCACTATTTTTTTTTCTTTTCAAGGTAAATTTTTGTAAGTAGACTCTATTCGGACTATGCACTTTTTCTAAAATGTTTGTATATAGAATATTCAGAAGAATGAGGTAGAATTACAAACTGTTTATGTTCATAAGAGAGGCAGATAGGTGGTTCAGTGGATAGACTGCCAGGCCTGGAGTCAGGAAGACCTGAGTTCAAATTTGACCTCAGATACCAGTTATATGACCCTGGGCAAGTCAATCAATATCTGTTTGCCTTAAACCACTGGAGAAGAAAATAGTAAAAATAGTAAATATAGAAAATACCAAAAAAAAAAAAAAGTAAAAATAATAGAAAAAAACTATCTTTGTCAAGAAAACACCATGGACAGTATTGGCTATGGTCCACAGGGTGACAGAGTTAGACAGAACTGAACAACAACAAATGTTCATAAGACAACAGTTCATCAAATGTCTAGGGGCTTTCCTCCCCTCCCCCCTCCATTAATCAGACCTTTGAGTTCAGTTACCTTTAAAAAAATACTAAAAGCACTAGAGGTGCAGCTAGAATTTAACATTTCAGTCAACTCACAAACTAAGGTCCAGTCTCAAGATTAGAAACATTAGAGCCACTTTATATGAGTTAAAGTGATTTGATAAAAATAAAAATACAGTATTGTCCCAGAATTCCACAATCTATGATTAAGTGTTTAAAATTAACTCAACATTTAATTTGAGTCTTTGTACACCATAATTAGGGAAAATATGAGAAAAATGTTTACTTAAGTTTTTTTTCATAACCACAAAAAATTTTCAAAATATTTTATGTGATCAAATTGGTTTTTTTAAACAGAGAATTAGGAGTCAAGAGCCATCTAGTAATGGCTCTGCTTTTTGCCTTAAGCTTTCTATGACTTCATTTTCTCTCCTCAGGGATATGCTGGACCTAGCTTGAAATAGCTCTTTGAGAGCTGCTTGTTAAATATTCAGTGTGGGCATTTACACCTCAGAAATAGGCATACACTACAAATCAAAGTTTGAATTACCGTTTTATTGTCTTCACTTTAAAAAGTTTTTTAAAATGTAAATAATGAAGATTAAACCTTAAAATGTGTCATGAGTACATTGGGGGCAGTGAGGGGGAGCCACTTGTTACACATTTATCAGCACTCCCCTGCTTCAATCTCATATCTTCATATAAAGATTCTTTGAACTCTTCAAAAGAAATTCAAGATACAAAGACAAGACAGTATCATTAGCCCATGATATAGAAAAATATCAATAAATAAAAGGCTAAAATAATTTCATTTAGAATTAATTTCTGTCACTATGTAACTAATACAAATAATTTCTCATCCCTCCTAACACTATCCTAGAGAAAATTACTTGTCTCCTACAAAGCTTCTATTAACTTATCTTAAAAGTGAAGAAATCAGGTAAATTTTGTATAGCGTTAAAAGAAAATTTGTTTATGTTAAAAGTTCTTCTAGACTATAGACTATGAACATAGGGATTTCATTTTCAAATGAATGATGCATCACAAAGAATCTAGCAAACAAAATATAGATACAGGTTCCCAAACAGGTAGGTATATACTTGGTGAATGCTTTTAATGTCTTTTTTTTTAAGATGCATTAATTCCCTGGAACAGTCATGGGTAAAAAGGAGTATGAAACATCATTAGCAGGCTATCAGTTGAAATAATGTAATAATAGTGTTGTACCAGAAGCGAGCGAGACACACCACAGAGTATAAGTTTTAAGTGGAGAATTTATTAGCCGGTGGCCATCGGGGTACGGCACCACAAATCAATGGCAAATGTGTTGGGGTGATGGCTTGGCTTATATAGGATATGGAGGTACAGAGTGGGGGAAGAAACAGGAACAAAGGTCCTGGCTGATCAAAAGATTCAGTCAGGTTATCGTACTAATGGGATAATCTCATTTACATTCCTTGGTGGAGTCAAGGAGCCCCAGGGATATCTGCTAGAAAGGATCTGCCAGGTTATCCTTCAGTGGGATGGTCCTATCTATTGAGATTCCTTGGTGGAGTCATGGAGTCCCAGGTAGTTTACTAAATGCCAAAGATATCTGAGTCCATTCTTTCTGGGGGTGCTTGTCAGTAGCTAGGGGTTTCTCAGGGGTTCCTAATTTTCCTTGTATTACATTCCCCACTTTTTTTCTTCATGGGGGGTTTCAAATCCTTGAAAAAGGAACGACCTGATGGGGCATAGCAATCAAAATTAGGAGGCCAACCAAAACGCTAAGCAGGGGTGACAATAAAAGGAACGCTAGGTCGTTGGCCCCAGGGGAAAGCCAGACCTAGTTGGAAGACTCAAGGAGAGTCCAAGGAGCCTCCCTGGGTACTGCACTCCAGAAATTTAAAAAAATGTTATAAAACATCCCACATTTCCCCCTTTTTGGTCAAAGGCAAACTGAAAGTTTCGCCTAAAGACCAATTAAAGGTATGGAAAAAACTTTTCCACAGGGTGAAGTTTTAAAATCCCTATCTAGGTGGAGTCAGGTTTCCCCTTTTCTGTATTTGGATATCCCCAGGGATGGGCAGAAATTGTAAACTAATTGTAAGTAAGCAGAGGGAACATAATAAAAATTCAGGAAAAACAGTCTTGGGAACACAAGGACGCAGAAGGGAAAAAGCAGGTCTTTGCTCAGGTTATCGTACTAGTGGGATAATCTCATTTACATTCCTTGGTGGAGTCACGGAGCCCCAGGGATATCTGCTAGAAAGGATCTGCCAGGTTATCCTTCAGTGGGATGGTCCTATCTATTGAGATTCCTTGGTGGAGTCATGGAGTCCCAGGGAGTTTGCTAAATGCCAAAGATATCTGAGTCCATTCTTTCTGGGGGTGCTTGTCAGTAGCTAGGGGTTTCTCAGGGGTTCCTAATTTTCCTTGTATTACAATAGTAGCATTGTACCTTTTATTATTAGGGTCCCACACCAAAAAAAGATACTTATTTTTATTCTATTTGTATATATTCTGGGTACATAGTGAGCAACTCAATTAAGTTTGAATTGAAATGAATTTCTCTCCTGGTTGCCCAGGTGGATATAAATTTATTTCATTCTTCTGATCATTTAGTCATTCACTTAGTTTAATGAAGACTATTATAAAAACTTTTAATGTCTAATTAATACCAATATTTTTCTCATACCTCCTAATGATTTCCTAGAATAAATTGTGTCTCTTGCAAAAGTTCTTTTGTCTTAAGAGTGGAGAAAGTAAGTAAACTCAAGGCAACTATCTGTATATTGGTATAAACAAATCTGACTGGATAATGTCTATTGCCCAGACTATAATATGCAGTTACATAGACAACTTTTAAAGCTCATCCATTAGTACATATATATTGGACAGACACTGCAAATGGATCATTAACTAGATCTATAACTGAACAGGAGAGTGGGCTTGGTTGAGATAACCCACTGTGATGCACGTGATTCAAGGGAACACTCACATGTATAAGAGCAGATAGGAGTGTCTCATTTTCAAATGGATAGTGCAAGCATTTATGGGATTAGCAGGACAGGACCTAATAGTTCTGTTATCACTTTCAACTTCCCGTTTGAAATATTGTACTGTTGAGTTTTGAGTTGGTGAAGCACATCAGCTAATGAGACTTTGAACTTTCCTGTGATATTATTTTCTGCAACAGGCCCAGGCAAGTCTTGAAACTTACGAAACAGAACAGTAGAATAATAATGCGCCTAGATTTCACTAAGGAAAAATCAAACATAACAAAGCTTCCTGCAATACTTCCTTTTGTTCATTTCCTTATGCAGAATTAAACATATTATTTAAAGTACCACCTACAAATAAATAGCAAAGATACATTTTGTTTTGATAGTTAAAATTCTTCTGGGGCCAGGCTTTCCAACAGGTTAAATAGATATGTCCCTCATTTAGTGTGATTTAAAGGGCATCAATGAAAGATTCCCTAGCCCAGAAAGACCTCTCCTACCAGCCCACCATTAGTGCCTGAATTACCACTATTAAGGATCCATTTCTTCAATTAAAGTGAAGCAATCCTGGGCAACATTCATATAAGTACTCTATCTAGAGGATATAGCCCTCTTGACTAGTCAGACTATATATGGAGTATTATATTTAGTTCTAGCCACCACATTTTAAAAGAAACATTGACAAACTATAGTTTATCTAAAGCAGGATGACAAGGATAGTGAGGGGTATAAAACCATGTCATAGGGGCTGACCCAAACTAGGTATAGAGGGATTGATCACAAAGATTGATGAGTGTCTAACAGGATGTGACAGGGATAAGGGGAAAAAGGAGAAGGGAAAGATGATTCCAAGGTTTTATTTGTCACTGGAAAGATGGAGTCATTTGTGGAATTAGGGAAGATAGGAAAAGCAAATTTGGCAGGAAAGATGATGAGTTAGCATTTGGTAATGCTATATTTGAGATGGGAGATCCAAGGAAGATAGCTAGATGTCAACTGGACATCTGAGTCTGAAGACACAACCAAGAAAGGGATCAGAACTATAGGTATAGATTTGGGAGTAATCCATATAAAAATGATAATTTAAGTAATGGCACTAGCTGAGATTTCCAAGAGACTATGTGTAGGAAAAAAATGAGAGCTGAAGGCAGAACCTTGGGGAATGCCTATATTTAGGGATTGGAAAACAAAGAGGAAACAACAAAGAGAGAATGCTAAAAGGGTTAGATAATTTAGTCTCATAGAAGACAAAAGGAAATGAAAATTTCATGGAACAGGTAATCTAGTGTTAAATCCCAGAGACAGCATCCTTAAAAGGATGAAGACTAAAAAAAGAAGTTTGGACTTGTTGCCGGGAAGTAAATAGTGATCTTGGACAGCAGTTTGAGTACAGAAGTGGAGGCAGAAGATGAAACCACTAGCTAGATCTGCACTAGCAGATGAGAAATGAACGTTATGATTAAGTAGGAGATCAGGAATATAGGATATTTTTAAAAAATAAGTATGGCAATCAAAGGATATAAGCAAGAAGTTCTCAAAGGAATAAAAACAAACCATCAACAATCGCATTACAAATGTTCAAAATCTCTGATACAGAAAACTACAAATATTTTTAAATTCTTGATATTCTAGCTAACAACCATCAAATTGGCAAAGGCATAAAAGATAATAAAATTCAATGGTGGTGTGGTAGTAGTAAAATTGGAATGCTATTATACTGTTGATAAAGTTGTAAATTTGTGCAATTTTTTTTGGAAAGTATGGAATTATATAGCTTTTAATGTTCATAGCATTTGACCCAATGATTCCCCTATGGGTTCTATACCCCAAGGATGTTGACAGAAAAAAAATCCTACTGGATAAAACTATTCCTAATAGCACTATCAAAATTTAAAAAAAAAAAAACTACATGTCCATTGGTCAGACAATGGCTGAACAAATTATGACAGAATTGCATAACTTCTTGGGCCCCAGTTTCTTCATCTGTAAACTAGGAGGTTGAACTAGGTAACTTCTGAAATACTTTCCAACTCTAAATCTATAGTAAATTTTCACAAGAAAAAAAGAACAATTCAAAGAAATATGAAATCATCTAGAATAAAGAAATAAGAGCAAAATAATATATATATTGACTACAACTATATAAAGACAACAATGACAACAAAAAATCCATGTTACATACCCAGAAAAGGTGGTCAAAGGTTATGAAAACAAGGACGATATACATACTTTTTGGCACAGAGTGAACAATAGTTTATAGAAAAAAGATGCTTATGGTATAATCATTTATGATTTATTAGGAATTTTAGTTTCATCTTTCATTTTTGTTTTTCTTTTCTTATGTACTTTATTATATCCTGGATATCTCTTTGTCAACAGAAATTAAAATTACATGTTTTATGTATGTATATGAATACATATTAAAGTTTGATACTGAAGGAAAGGAGATTAATGGACCTAACCTGGCTGGGTTGAAGAAGGTTTTGGTTTTGCTCTATTTTGTTTAAGATGAAAGAGATTTGAGTAGGGGTGAATTAATTCAATGGAGGAGTGATTAAAGATATAAAAAAGAGGATATAATCAGTAGAACAGCCTGACAGAAATAGAAGATGATACAGAAGACCCAAGTGAAAAGGCTAACTTTGGAAAGTAAGACTACTTCCTAAAGGTGGAGCAGTTGGGTAAAGATATAAAAAAAATTGAGGTAGAAAAATGGAAAGTTTTCTGTATTTAAAATATATATGTATTTTATATATATATATACATATATGTAATATGAAGAAGAAGATTATAAACTCATTAAAGCAGAAGTCAAAGCTATCTACAAAGAATGGGAGAGTTAAGAATAGGGGTACTGACTGAAAAAAAAAGTATGGAACATCTGTAGATAATGGAGAAGGGAGTCAACTAGGATCAGAGGAATGGGATAGGTAGCCAACTAAACTATAAAGATTGCTGAGCAGCAGTGAGGGTTCAGTTGATGTTAGATAGCATAAATTTGTAGTGGAGGCAATTAGTCGGGTTTTGTGATTTTCCTTCATCAACATTCGGCACTCAGGGAAGAGAGAAACAGAGCAAGAGGACAGGAGAATTTGTCCAAGGCTAAGAAATGGCAGTGCAAGTGTGGTAGAAAGACAAAAGGACAAGAATTCTAGAGTGCTGATGATAGCATTTATTGAAATGATTTATAATGTGGTCTAGGGTAATCAGGAAGACAAACGAACCCAGAAAGGGACTGGTGGATGAAGATGAAAAATAGGATGAATAGACAGGAGCAGGATAGATGTAATGATGGGATCAGAGAAGAAAATGTCAAAGTTGGAGATCTTAAAGGTTGAACAACAATTATCAGTTATGACAAGATTCAAGGTGCAGCCATGTTTGTGAGTGGCTGGAGTAGATACAAAGGTCAGAAAAGTACATCCAGGAACTGTGATCTCAGAGTATTAGAATGGTATGTCAGCATGTACATTGATGTCACAGAGGATGATGGGGTGGCAAAGGGAACCCTGAGCCAGATACTGATATCATTAAAAAACATGAAAGAATTTTATGGTCTGAACCAGTCTGGCACTCACCATCTGCTACCATGTATTCTTATTTGTCTTTTATATGTATATTCTGTCTCCCTAACTAGATTGTAAACTCCTTCGGGGCAGGGATTGTATCTTATACTTCTTTAGCCAACCTTGTAGAAGGCACTCAAATTTTTTTGTTATGAAATCCATAACTAAGTTGTTTTCAACCTTAAATACTTCAGTTTTCCTATTTGGTTAGGTTATCTTTGACTTATTTAAAAGATAAATTCATTAGATGGTTTGGGATTGAAAGCAGTAGTATTGATTAACTAAAGAATATTTTAAGTAAGAGACCAATTTAAGAATCTAGGGCACTTCAACTAATGAGAGTAAAATGAAATGGAAGCTAAAAGTATGTGGTTATAAAACTTGCTGGCACTCCATTTTAGTTAGAAAGAAAGTAGCCTTTCATAATTAGGCAGACTCATTGATTTTTAGCTCTTAAAAGACACTAATGTTGACTTCAATTTGCTTGTGGCATAAGGAAATTCCTATATGTGCAGCGTCATGAGTTCTAATGATCATTCATACCTAAGAATAACATGGCATTTATTAGATATACATGAGAAACAAAATCCTGGAGATTTTAAGTTCCCTAAGAGAACCTATGTATTCTAATTTTTTCCTTAAAATCCAGCATACCTAAAAAGAAATTGCATCATGTAATAATTTGTAATCAGTCCGATTCTTCTATTCTTACTCCAAAGGGTGAATCTAATATACCCTCCAAAGCTACACAGAAGAAGAAAAACAACTTCCACTTGTTACTCCTTCTGGTTGAGGGATGACAAGAATTTTGTAAATCTATTGAGAAATTGCCATCTCACCATGGTCTCTGATTCCAGAACAGGAAAATAGGGTTAAACACAATGCGTTCTTTCTCATGCGTTTTTGCCTTCCCTCATCTTCAACCAAAACCTGGCCCCCCTTCTAAAGTAACCCGTATAAAGAACCTGAACCAAAAAACTAAACAGTTTCACAAAAAAGTGCTTTCCTGGTGATGTCTGAAACAAATTGCATTATTCTGTTCGGCCATCTAAAACACTACAAGCATTCTTACTTAGATTAAATTATAGGTCTCCCTGGTCCCCAGACATGCCTAGACATGAACTACAAAGGGAACAAGCCCTCAGAGTTTCTGTAGTAACTGTAGGCCAAATCAACAATCACCCTAGAACAAGCATTAATTTTTCTGAGAGCTAGGTCACATACATTTTTGTGGTTACTTTGTCTTACAATACTTACACACGCTATATAAATTATCCAGCTCTTTAATTATTTTAATATGTCTGTGAATTATGATGACTTTTTCAATTGATTTTTTAATCACCTTTGTTTGGAAGAAAAGTTTATATGCATATATTTTATCAAGGCATCTGCCCGAAAGAGTGTTATGGATAGTAGCTGGCAGCTATCCAGTGCTGGTAAGATATCCAAGATAGATCTATTAACCTTATAAAATTAATTAAGAAATACTATCAAAAATTATAGTTAACTTTTAAAATGACTAACCATTTAAGGAAAACATAATTGTTTCTAATCATTATATGCTAAGTGATCTAGCAGTATGCAGACTTTTTTTCTTGGGTAAAGTTTTTTTTTTTGACAACTAAATGGTGTATATAAAAAAGTAGAAAATGGAAAAGGAGTAGCTAGACATTTATCTGTATATTACAAAGGTTGTAGCTAACTGATTTTACTATAGCATCTAGCATGTTGTTGGTATTTAACACTTGTAAATAAGTTGATCTAAACAAGGGAAGACTATTTTATTGTTTTCTATGCACTATTCATTTATTTTTCTATGTATATTTCTTATTTCATCTTTATTTCTCAGTGGAATCTATTCAACTGACTTTGATAGATTTGTAGATGCAAGGTTTTATTTTCAAAATGAATTCTCACTTGGGCAGAAATACAGGCTCTTCATACAAATATGATGCTACTTAACTTATTAATGACTTCTACACTTAAGGCTTTGGATTTGTTTCTGGCCATAGTAATAATTATGTGTTTGCCACTCATGTTTTCTCATTTAGTTCCCTGGAAGTTTGGGATGCAGTCTGTAGCTATAAAAGTTTGTTGTTGTTTTTTTTTTCTGAAGAAAGTTAATTGGCAAATGTGCCTCTATACTTACTGGGTTTCAGAAGCAAGTGGCACCAAGGAAAACTGACATTACAGAGGGGGTGCCATCACTAGAGTTCACTTCCACAAAGCTTAAGTCCCAAGTTCCGTTCCCTTTCTAGGCTCAATAATTGAAAGGAAGGGTGATCAGTAGAGATTTTTTGTTATTAACACAGAAAACCCTTCACCCCATAACTCCACATACAATTCAATAAACATTTATTAAGCATGTACATTGTGCAAACACAGGGGCTGTACTCACAAACACAGGATTGTAGATTTCTAGCTGGGAAGGGACTTTGGAGGACAATTACTCTAACTACTCTCATTTCACAGATGAGGAACTAAGACCAAAGAGGTCCAATGAGTTGTCCTTTGGCACACAGTCTCTAAGTGTCTAAGGAGGGGATTTGAACTCTCCCTCTCACACTCTCCAGAAGTAGAACTCTGGGCAGAACAAACACAAACGCCTTATATCTGGCCGCTGTTGCTCCTCCCTAGAATGCCATCCCCTGTTAACTGTCCAAATCTTCTTCATCCTCCAAGACTCTGCCCGTCTCAGTGAAGTCCTCCCTGTCCTGACAGGTGCGGCCCAACTCTGGGCTCCCGCAGGACCTGTGGTCAGTAACACACCACTTGACTTTTGTTCGATCGCCTTGGCTGGGAATCGGCGTGCTAATTTGCCCCACACTTATGTACCCCCTGCTATGTTAATGTAAGGTGAGTCCTCAGTACCTGTTGATTAACCAGTAAACCATTGACTTACAGCCGACCTTGTGTCTCCAAACCTGTGCCTTGGAGCTCGTTAGAACCACCCTAGAAGGCACCGATGAAGCTAAGCGCCTCAAGGGCACGAGTTACCGAGAACCCAGAGAACCCTGGGTGCAAATTCCAGTTCTGTTGCTTCGTATGTCGGAAGCAGGTCACAATATCCCAGGACTGCCTCCTTATCTATGAGGGGGGTGGGTTGGACCCGGGGGGAGCGGGGGACCGGCCCTGGAAACAGAAGACCCTGCCTCTGACCGCCCGAAGCTCGGCCAGCTGCGCCTAGGCGGCCCTGGCTAAGTCACTTTCAGCCCCTGGTCCTCAGTTTCCTCTTCTGTAAAGAGAGGGGCTGCAGCAGATGGCCTTCCGGGGCCTTCAAATCTCCGCTCGTGTCAGAGCCACCAGGTCCCTCCCTCCCTGCTCCAGATCCTCCTCCTGGCTTGGCCTCCTCCTGTTCTAGCTGAAGCCAAGTCCTCCGGCCGGGAGACGCAGGGGAGCTTTCCGTGGGGCAAGCCTCCTGGTAAGAAAAGGCCCAGCTTGTTCCTGTCTCCGGGTCTGTCACTCCCAGGCCTGTCCCCGCAGGGAAACCTGAGGAGATCCACCCATCCTGAGGTACCTGGACAACTATCTCCCTGAGCTGGGGGGCTGGAGGAGCCCCAAGGCTTCATTTCCAGGAGGGAGGGGAAACCTTGGCCTCTCGAGCCGTGTCGGGACAGTTGGGGGAGGGGTGTGAAAGGAGACGCGTGAACAGCTGGTCCCCCTGACAGACTCGGTGCTCCTCCGCCCCCAGGGCGCCGCTTCCCGCCCAGTGTCCAGCGGAGCGCTCTGCCCCTCCCCCTATTCCTTTTAAGGCCTCTAGGCGACCCGCCCCCCCCGACCCGCCCCCTCCTCTGGCCTCGCCCCGCCCCCGCTCTAGCGCGTGCCTGCCCCGCCCCCGTCGCGCGCCAGGTTCGAATGGCGGTTGGACTACGAAGCCGTGCCCTCGAGCCGCAGCCGGCAGCAGAGGGGAGCGGCTGGGACTGGACTAGGGGAGAAGGGTTGGAGGGGCGCTGAGGAAAGTAGGAAAGATGGACCCACCGAGGAGAAGGGGAGACTCCTGGGAGAGAGAAGACGAGGAGAGAGAGGGGAAAGGGCAGAGGGGGATGGAAGCCCCAGGAGAGGCAGGGCTGTGAGGGCCTGAGGAGGGAAAGAGGGGAACACGGAGGAACGGGGCCCGAGAGCCTGAGGGGGCAGGGGTGGGGATGGCAGAGGGGGGCTGCGGGCCAAGAGCCTGAGGGGAGGGGGCCAGGGGTCAGTGGGAGGTTAGAGCAGAGCAGGACCCTGGACAGGGGCGGGGTTAGTGGCCGGTAGGAACCTGAGGAGGAACTAGGGGAGTGCCGAGGCGGGGGGAGCCTGAGGAGGAGCAGGGGGCAGGCAGAGGGGAGCGGGTCCCGGGAGCCCGTGGGAGGAGCGGGCAGGGGGGCCTGGCTAGGCCAACGGGCCAGCGGCCACTTGGTCGAGGTCGTCCCGGGAAACGGACCGCGCCAGTGTTGTGGGACGCGGGGGGGGGGGGGGGGGCTGGGTCCCGAGACTCATGCCCTCCCCTTCTCCAACTGCGCCCGGGTGTCCATGACTACAAGGTGTATACAAAGGGCCGGCCCCGGCCGGTGGCCAGTGTAGCCAGGGGCCCGTCTGGTGAAGGGGCCGCACCGACGAACCTCAGGCCTCGAGTCTGGCTGGGAGAGCGCGGCTCGCTCGAAGCCGAAGGGGGACACTGACTGACCGACAGACCTCAGGTGACCCGCTTGTTGAAGGCTTGGAGGAGCCTAGCCCTCTGGGGGCACCCCTCGGCAACGGCCCCAGGCTCCCTACACTCGAGCGGCGCGTCCGGTGCTCGGTTTGTAGGCAGTGTAGTTAGCTGATTGTATTATACTGCCTACAATCACTAACTCCACTGCCATCAAAACAAGGCACAGCATCAGCGGCTGCCAAGCGCCCGAGAGGAAGGAGTAAGTGGGTTCACTTGGCAGGTCACGGCGGTGGAGAAGGCGGCGGTGGCGGCGATCTCTAACGAAGGGCTAGGTTTCCTGCACCTGACTTGAATTGCTTGAGGAGAAAATTGTGCTTGGAGATGTGATTTGTTGGAATTTATCCAACAGTATGCACTCTGAATATTAAGAGAGGGATAGTCTGGCAACCCGCCAAAGTAAACTGGAAATTGAGGTTAAATTTCAAAATGTATGAGATGTAACTTCGTGTCATTTTTTGTAAGTGTAAAAATCATGGGATCTGCCTCATTTAGCTAAAATATAGATAATGGGGGAGGGGGATTTAATGATAAAGGTAGGAGAGAACTCCATTGCCTTTGAACAGCTTGAAGATAAACTATTAATCATATTTGCAGTCGTGTATGGAACTGGCACATTTTCAGATTTTCTAGCAGTCAACTCAGCCAATAGATGACCTACAAGGACTTGGACCTAAAATTTAATCAAAAAAAAAAAGAATTGTCTTCATAAATTTAATATGAAGGTACCACTTTTAGAAGTTAGAATGGGGGAGGGGGGGCGGAATTGAGTCTAGTTACTAGGCAGTGTAGTTAGCTGATTGCTAGTAGTTGTACCAATCACTAACCACACAGCCAAGTAAACAGATTTGTAATTCATCCAATCCAGATATCTAAATGTGTTTTGGAGGCCAAAAGAAGAAAGTGTTCAAAAGCAGCACCTTCCCCCCACAAAATAATGTTCATAATAGAATTTTTTGAGAAGATAAAGCAAATGGGTAATTTCAGTAGCTTAGCCTAAAAGGTTTCATTTTGTTTAAAGACCCATTTTAAGAAATTCAAGACAGTAATAAATTTCCTAGGCACACCTTGATGAATAAGATGTTTCCTTAACACTATCATAACATATATGATTTGAGTATATCAGATTGAACAAACTTCTTTTACAAAATTGCATATGAAAGCCAGCATGCCAATAGAAGGTAAAATTGTTGCTATATGTGAATGCCACAATTCCTGCTACAGTAATGTTATAGATCTAATGTCAAAATACAAAACATTTCTGAATAAAGTTCATAAAGAAATTAGCTGTTCTTAATTATTTACTTAATATCAAGAAATAGTTCGCCAGTAAAAATTAATTTGCACACACTTGCTAAATCTTTACCAATATCAGAGCTATATCCAATTTTTATTTTTAGCTATGCTCAACAATTGGTATTTTCTCTTTTGGTAATCATTCATGGCTTGTTCTACCCTAAATTGATAACCAAATATTAGATTCCTATCAGGCATATTAATTGCCCAAATTAATTTGTTCTGAAGAATTTGTAATAAGGTGCTGGTAAGACTTTTTAATGCCATAACTAAGACCAGGTCAGACCTGTAGCTACGGTAATTTTCCTCTGTTATGGTGTGCTTACTCTAACAGCTGGATTCCCTAGCCCCACCCTCAGGAGCAGGTGTCCCGAATCTCCAAATTCTCACTGCTTCTGGGATCGCTCCAGTTCTGGGAGTGTAGAACCGTTACAAACTCTGCTCTGACCTCCCCCACCCCGGCTGACTTCTGGTGTGCCTCCAGAGTAGGCCCTGGGTAGGTGGATCCCAGGCTGACCCCAACTTTGTGTGTAGGGGGTGGGACCAAAGTAGGGGCGGGCCCGAGGTCAAGCTGTGAGACTTGTGGTCTCGCGTTTACGTAGGAAGAAGTTTCGCGAGTTGCCATGGAGACAGGACGCTGGGGCAGAAAGGCTGGCCCAGAAGAGCCCCTTGGAAGTGTATACCCTGGACCTTTAGTGTTTACCGGCTCCTCAGAAGCGGATGTGGCTTTGGCCAAACAGTTCTGGGTTTCGGCAACCATGCATCCGCATCCTGAGTCTCGGTTAGTGTCGAACAGCACCGAGCAGAGATTGCCAGTAGCCCGAGCTACTGGGCGCACTGTGGCTGGTAAGTAATAGGAGGAGGTGGATAATTCCTTGATCTCTGAAACCTGTCCAGTAATAGTCCTGTATCCCGGTATCTTTCAGGAATAACTTTGGAGGCTGCTATTAAATGAGCAATTTCCTGTAGCATTTTTCTTACCAGAAGATTAAAACATTTACATCTCATCTCAAAGTTTGCAGCAGTTTTGGAAAGAGTAAGAGTCAGGGATGTATCCAATCGCTCCTACCCTATTTGTCTTCAGATTTCAGTTTTACTGTCTGTTGGATCATTTTTAAAAAAATAGAAAAAAAAACCCACCCTCTATTGGTTTATAGGAAAGAGTCATGAGGTATAATGTTTTTATCACAAGCAAAAGCCCTGGGGAAGGTAAAGCAAGAGGAAGGAACATTCCAAATGATAAAAAGCAAGTTGATAGTTGGGACTAAATCCTAAAGTTCTCATAGCTGGAGGTCACTGACAAGTCTGACAAGGACCTGTTTCGGTTGTTAGCAGATGCTGAAATGCTTAGCACTTAAGATTCCGAGTCTTTTTTCCAACTGATTATTCCTAAAATGATTAATTTATTCCCTTTATCTTTTGCAGAAAGAACTTTCAACGCTGAGGATTACAGTAAGTATCAGCTCTCATAATCTTCAGTATTTTAAACCCCTTAGTGTAAGCTCCCTTATTTAAGTAATAAACAGCAGAGAAAGTAGGAAGAAGGTTGTGAACCTTGAATGTGTCAGTATTTGGGCCTGGCATTTCCTCTATTCAAAAGGTTGCTGCCAGTTTTCTTAATAAAACCCCAGAATCTAAAAAGTTGGAGGGGTTTTTTTTCAGAAAAGTTTTCTAGATCTCTGGAGTCAAACCTACTTGTCTTGTGGATTCATTTGAGGTTTGCTGAAGCCATGGATACTATGTTCTACAATTAAAAAATAAAATTTGAGTTTATGAAGTTCCAGGGCCCAGTATAGTATTTCACTAATACATCATTGTTTATCCTTCTGATCAAGATGCTATTTCTTTTTCATATGTAAATTATTATTTTTCATGGCAATTTCATAATACTATATTCCGAATTTGACTGTTTTGTTTAGAAACTGAACAGCTCTTTGAAAGAAACAGAAAGGCTCAGGCAGCTGAGGAAAAAGAAAGGTACTTACAAAAGGTAGGATCACATTTCAGAAGCACATCTGATTGATGCAAAATTCTTTAAAGCTTCTATTTTTTTCATTACTGTGTACATAGAAATATCGGTTTTCCCAAAAATTTCAGCCTAAATAATGGTTCTAAACTTTTAAAAGAATTTTCATTGCTGAGTTGGTATGAAAAGAATGGATAAATGAAAAAATAGTTATTAAGCACTTACTATGTGTAAATCACTTGCATTTTGAAACCAGACCTTAATCAAGACTTGGATTTTCTTATGGATATGGTTTTGACTTTAATGTTACATGAACTCTTAAGTTTTCATGGAAAATTGTTATGTAATAGCAAATCAGTGTCACTGGGGTTAAGTGAATGATCATTCAGGTAGGTATCTCATGTAGGTATCTGATCAAATGTAGGTATCTGACTGGAATTATTTTTACAAAACAAAGGCCGATCCATATTCTTATATAGGTAATTACTCTAATATTATTACACTTTTTTCTGAGGAGCCACTACTTGCCTCCAACCAGGTTTCCTTATAGTTTTCTAGGGAATATTTGATGAGATTTTGGAAGATTGTGCATACTCTGGATGCTTCTAGGTCAACCTAGAGCCTTTAGGAACCATCCATGAGATAGTCCTAACCACTATTGGGGTCTAAGAACTGCCAAAACTTCTTAGGAATGACTAGCAGGCCTCCACACAACAACTTGCTTTGAGCCTTTAGGTTCTCTCCAAGGGGCCTTTGGATATTTCAAAGACTCTGAAAAAGCCTACTGCAAGTTATGAACCAAAATGGTATACATGGAATAAGTGGAGAAAGATGGGGTTCACATACTTTGTCAACCAAGACTCAACCTAACACATACCATTTACAAGTATACAAGCAGCTGAGTAAAATAGGGTGTAAGTGGTATGATTCTATCAACTACTATCATTTTGAGCAAAAGCTGGAAAGAGTGAATTTGGCACAGTTAAAGAAATCAACTGAACAAATCTATTTTTGGCAGCCCCAATGGTTTAATTTGCATGGTAGAGAAATAGCCTTAATGTAGTGATTTATAGAAATCATTTGTTTGGTTAATGGACAAATTCCATTCCTGTAACTGCTCCTCTTAAAGCAAAGATGGAAGACCCCATTTTGGCTTGGCTTACTGTCTTTAATCATAAGAGATATTGGCAAACTCTGAAAGTTTTATCGGGAATTCCACATAAATTACAAAACGATGGATTAGTTTGCTGATCACATTGGCCCCCTTTGGTGGGCTCTTTTGTTACTTTTTCAACTTGATTAAATTACTAAAATACTTAGTCATCATTTTCTTCTATTTGGAATCTTGCGTGATCAAAGGTAAGGCTTTTTTGAAGAAACAAGTCTTAATTTTCAATTTTACCTAATAAAATTATTAATTTTTTAAAGTGAGGAGAGTTTAAGGGGAGACTATGGATCAAGAGATCAGTCCCATCACTTCTGAAAAGAGGACTAGACCCAGATTTGAATCCTAGCTCTGTTACTTGCTAATTGTGCAACACTAGGCAAGACAATTTCCCTGAGCCTTAACTTCCTAATTTGTAATTACAGATAATAATCCATATCCAGCCTACTTCATGGTTTTTGTTGGATCAAATGACCAATGTATATGAAAGTGCTTTTAAAAACTCTTAAGTCTCTATTATAAATGAAGCAATGTTAGAGAAGTGAAAGATTTTAGAGATTCAAAAACATTAAGAATACTTTTATCAACTTTTGTACAATAGGAGATGGATTACAGGTAGATGTTTTGCAAATAAAGGTACCAAGTTTTCCTTAGATTTGCATATAAGCTTTCATCAAAGACAATTCATATACATGATTCATCAAACTACTACATACTATGTCCCTCAAAGTGAATTTTCTAGCTAGAATAGGAAAGATTATTTTTATTTATTGAGATCACCACCAGTCACATGTAGCAGAGGAAGAACTAGAATTTTATTTATTTTTTTCCACTTAATAGTATTTTATTTTTTCCAATTACATGCAAAGATAGTTTTCAACATCACTTTCACAAGATTTTGAGTTCCAAATTTTTTCTCCCTCCCTCCTCTACCCCTTCCACAAGATGGCATGCAATCTGATATAAGCTATACATGTACAATCATAGTAAACATATTTCTACATTAATCATGTTGTGAAAGAAGAATCAGAACAAAAGGGAAAAACCACAAGAAAGAAAAAAAGAAGAGAAAATAGTATTCAGACTCCATAATTCTTTCTCCAAATGTGGACAGAATTTTCCATCACGACTCTCTTGGACTGTTTCTCATAAGTTCCCAAAGTGGGTGATACCACCCCTGAGGGGCTCTGGAATGATGGGAGGGCAGTAGTAGCCTTGGGTATATTTGGGGGACGTTTAATAAAAATAAGAAGCTTAAGGAAAGAAGAGAAGAAAATTTTGAAAAACCATTCATACGTATTTTATCTGTTCTGTAACAGAGTTAAAGTCATAGTGATTACCTTATTTTCCAACTAAAAACACAAAATGCAAGTTATAACAATGAGTGCTCAAGTCCACTGACAGGTCTTAAAAACACGTGTTGACCCATGAGCATATAGCATGTAGCATATAACGGTTACATGCCTCAATATTGTGTCATCAAAATTTCAGTGCAGGAAAAAACCCCACAAATTTGCAATAAATTGTTAAATTTAAGGTGCATCTTTTAAAATATATATATTTTTTAAATGACGCAAATTTAAAAAAAAACGTTAAAGTGTTTAATAAAGTAGATTTTCAGGATGGGGCTAAGTAATTTTTTTAAAGGGGGAGGTAGGCCAAATAAGTTTGGGGACCTCTGGCTTAGATCATTGCATTGCTGAGAAGTGGTAAGTCTATCAAAGTTGGTCTTCGCGCAATGTTACTATTACTGTGTACAATGGAAGAACTAGAATTTTAACTTTCCACAATGTGATAATTACAAAATAATGTTTTAGGGGTTTGATTTGATGACCTCAAAGGAACTTTCAAACTCTTCAGAATTCTATGACAGAAATAATAGCTAGCATTTGTGTAGCACTTCTCAAAGTGCTTTACCTATGTTCTATTTTTTGTCCTCACATCAACCTTTTGAAATAGGTGTTGTGTCCATCTTACAGAAGTTAAGAAACTTGCCCAGAGTCATATACCTAGTAACGTATCTGAGGCAAGATTCAAACTCATATCTTGACTTTGAGTCTAAGCATTCTACACATTAGTGCTTCTCACCCCATCCAATAGTTATGCCAAAGAAATCCTCAGGACAATAAACAATCATGATATATTAGATATGTACCAGTGTTATTTTCTTTATCTTCCCAGAACAACCTAGGCTCAAGGCTTGATTGCACATTACTCTCCGATCACATAGCCTTTTCTGACTCTCTCAGAATTTCTCTTTTTTTCATCATATCTTTCAGGTAGACCAATAATTCTTAGATTGTCTCTCCTGGATCTATTTTCCAGGTCAGCTGTTTTTCCAATCAGATATTTCACGTTTTCTTCTATTTTTTCATTCTTTAGATTTTGTTTGACTGATTCTTGTTGTCTGATAGAGTCATTAACTTCTACTTGCCCAATTCTAATTTTTAATGTTTTGTTTTCTTCCTTTATCTTCTCTATCTCCTTTTCCATTTTGTTGATTTTACTTTTCAATGAGACATTTTCTTCATTTATATTCTGATTTTCCTCAACCATTTTGCCACTTTTACTTTTTAAAAATTTGTTTTTCTCTGTGAATTTTTTTTTCCATTTTTTCCACTTTTTCTTTTATCTCCCTAATTTGGTCTTTAAAGTCCTCCTTCAATTCTTCCAGGAGTGCTTTTTGGTCTGGAGACCAGTTCACTTTCCCTTTTGAGGCTTCAGATGTGGGTGTAGTGTCCATACTGTCCTCTTCTGATTTGGTATTTTGATCTTCTCTGTCTCCATAATACGAATCAATGGTCTTTGAAAGCTTCTTACTGTTCTTTTTCATGGTGTTTTTTTTTCCTCCTGGTTTCTAAAGTGGATCTCTGCTTCTGGGGCTCAGGGGGCTCTGTCTGAAGTTTGTTGTGTTGGGATCTAGCTTTATGTACTATGGCCTCTGGTTTTGTGAGGTATGGGAGAGGGGTGGTCTGGCTTCTGGGAGTCTCCTCTTCCCCAGGACTGTTCTACAGCATGGGTGGTCTCAGCTCTTGTCTGCCACTTCCCCTGGCTGTTCAGAGCGAAGTCTGGGGTCCTGGCATTGACGTTAGTTAGCTGCACCCCCTGGGGCTTAGTTACTCTCATTGTTCTGCTGAGGTGAGGGCTGCTGGGACACCTCTCTTCCTGCACTAGTCTCCTTCCCCCACCACAAGCAGGGCCCTCTCCCCAACTTCTCTTGCTACTGAAGCCCCACTTCTGGCTCCTCTGTTTCTCCTGAGGTAGTATTCTCTGGGTTTATTCAAAGGAGGGATGAGAACCACTTTACCTGGACATAATGGCTCCCGGAAGTTCAAGAAGGCAAGTTTCAAACCTTTAGACTGTGGGTTGTAGGCCTCTGGGTTAGCCGCTGCCATGGCCACAGGCCTGATAGACTCCCATCCTGGGCTGAGAGGGCTGGGGCTCAATCACAACCGTAGCAGGTACTTCCACCCTGGGCCTGTTCCTGCTCCAGTGTTTCTCTCACCCAGCAACCTCTCAGACCAGAATGCTGGCTAGATTTCTCTGCTGTTCCCAGTTGGTTTGGTCTGGTGCCCTTCCATGTGCCCTGCGCTCCTACCCCTCTCAGCCTACTAGTAGCTTCTAACTCTCTCAATCTGCTCAGATTCACTTTTTTAGATGTATCTGACAGAATTTGTGAGAGAGCTCCAGTAGTTCCTTCCTTTCAGAGTCATCTTGGCTCCACCCCCCTCTCAGAATTTCTCTACTGTGTCCCAGAAACCTCTTCACTTTGGAAACTCACTCCACATCTGGACTTCATGCCCTAGAAGTACTTTCAGACCTGTGGCCTCTCCCTTTAATTGACTGGTTCCTCCCAGAACCTCCATCTTAAGGAGGGCACCCAGGCTGGCCATATTGTCCTTTCTCACTCTATACACTCCTGACTTTTCTGGACTTGCTCTGCAATGCTACTCTCATCATACACAGCCAAGTGCCTTCATTTCTTTCACTCCCATAAGCACCACCCAGCTTTTGAGTTCCCTTTTATGTGTTGTCTTCCTCTTGTTAGAATATAAGTTCCTTGAGGGCAAGCACTATCTTTTCATTTGTATTCCCAGCCCTTAGCACAGTGCCTGGCACATAATAAGCACTTATTAAATGCATCTCGACTTAATTTGATTCATATATTTTACAGTACACACAGGTAGTCCTATTTGCTATTCTTTACATCTTGTTCCCTCTCCCCCCTCCCTTGACTTTGTATAGGGCATTCCCCTGTGCCTCAATGTTTTCATTTTTCGTCTCTGCCTCTTAGAATGCCTATCTCTATTCAAGTCTCAGTTCTCCTGGTTTTCCTACCTATCTGACCACTCCTTCCCAGCTTCTCTTGCTAGATTTTCATCCAAATAACACCTGCTGTGAGGGTCCCCCAAGATTCTGTCCTGGGCCCTCTTCTCTCTCTATACTATTTTATTTGGTGGGATGTATGGGGTGTTCAGGAGGATTAGCACCTCTGCCTTGCAAAGCCCTTTTCAGGGCTGCTCATCCACCTTTGGTGTCTACCTGATTCACTCACCTCTTACCTGTGGCTTCAAGAAGCTGTAGCATGTACAGTGGCCACACTCTAGCAAACCACCTCTTCAGATAAGCTAAACCAGGTGTAATTGACAGGTCTCATACTTGTTGGTGAATTAGGGAGACATCTACCCCAGGTGGAATGGACAGATAAGAACAGTTTGTTCCAACAGCCAGGAAATAGGCTGAAGCAAGAATTGTAGAGTACTTAGAGCTTGGTCAGACATTGAAGATGCCAATGTCATCCACTGCATCTTGGACCATCACCAGTCTTGACTTTTGTCCTGCCATTAGACTTGATGACTCAGGAAGAGAGTTAGGTTGATGACTCTGTGCAACTTTGCCTCACTTTAATCCAATTCATGCACAAGTCAAGTCTTTACCCATGATGTCATTGGCCTTCTTCAAAAACAAAGGACAAACAACAGTTTCACTTGGTAATTTAATCAGCTCCCATGGATTCAATAATCTCTATACAGATGATTCTGAAATCCACTTATCCAGCCCTAAATTTTCTTTCAACCTCTAGTCTTGCATCTCCAACTGCCTTTTCGATCTCTCAAACTGGCTATAGACGTCTTAAACTCAATATGATACTCCATGATCAAATATAAAATCCTCTGTTTGGCTTTCAGGGCCATTTATAACCTAGTCCCGTTCTACCTTTCCAGTCTTCTTATGCGTTACTTTCTTTCACATACATGTGATCCAATGACAGTGGCCTCCTTAATGTTCTTCAAATGCATCATTTCAACTCCTCACTGACCCTTTTCACTGGCTGTCCTCTGTGCCAGAATGTGCTCTCTCACCTCTACCTCCTGGTTCCCTTCTCATCTCAGCTAAAGTCTCACTTTCTGCAAGAAGCTTCTCCCAGTCCTCCTTAATCTTAATGCCTTCCTTCTGAGAATGCCTGCAGTTTATCTTGTATATATCTTATTAGTACATAAGTATTTGCATGTTATCTCCTGCATTAGACTGTGAGCTCCTTGAGAACGAGCACTTTGTTTTTTGCTCTTCTTTGTATCTCCAGCACACAGTCACTGGCATATAGTAGGTATTTAATAAATGCTAGCTGACTGACCTTTTCTCACATTCTTCCACTTGCTAAACCCTGATCCCAGTATTTTATGTAGAGTTTATTTAAAGATTAGCGTTTGGTCCTATGTCTAGAGTCTCTCTAAAAAAGGGAAAGGAGATGCGGTGTAGAAAAGTTTTCAATGTATAATATAAATCAGATAGGGGACAGGTTTTTATTTCTTAGGCAAAAAGAAATGCAAAACACAGAATACTTGCAATTATTTATTTGACCAAAACAAACTTAACAAGAGTCTGTTACTGTCTTACTCTGATAGGAGGATTATACTTAAAACCATTTAAACATGAAGTAATTTGCAGGCCCTCTGATTAAACATTTTGCATTTCACCTCAGCTCTGCATTATCTCCCTCAAAGTCCATGTCTTCTGGCAAGTCAGGGCAGAAGTTAAAGTCTTTCCCCTGTTGGTGGTATCCTCTCCAATATAGGAACTCCCCTTTTAACCAGTCAGTTCCATCTGATAGATTCAGGACACCTGGATCTCTCAAACTCAGAAGGTTACCTACAAGCCTGGATAAATATATCCATTTGGTCACCTACTTGGGAAAGAAAACCCTAAGTGGAAATGGCAGCAAGAACCCAGTTGAATTCCTCTGTACTCATCACCATATGGGAGCAGTCATCCTATGGTTAGGAATGGAGAATTGTACCAACTCTGCCCCCAGCCCTTCAGAGAGAGGCTATGAAGGGTAGCCATTCCATAGCCTCCAGGTAGAAAAGAAAGTACACAGGTGGAATCATCCCCTTTTTAAAGGTCTACTGAGTCATTGGCTCTTGCTGTTAAGTAACCAACAAGGAGATTGCTTTTTCATCTGAAAGCTCAAGCTGATTAGCATGTACCTGGAAGAAGCCAGGGACTTGCCGTCATCCTAGCGCACTCAGATGCTGAGTCACACATGGCTAGAGTCAGCAAAAGCAATTTGCTGTGGACATGCTGTGATCAAATCCCATTTACGTGAAAATATCATATTGGTGCTTCTTGACATTGACAAGTGTGGAAAGAGAGAATTTTGTATGCTAGCAACATTTTCTAGGGCTAATGCCTATACTTAGATATATATATATATGTATGTATGTATATATAATGCATATATGTGTGTGTTTTAATAGTCTAATGGATTTGTAAGCTCATCAATTTAGGTATTTATTTATTCCAGTCATGCAGATTGTAACCCTGCCTGCTCATCTCATTAAACTCTCATAGGTGTCCTTCCATTAATTTGCCACAGGAGACCCACCCAGTACGCTGGTTGCCTTCCTCACAATCTCTTCATGTTGTGTGTATATATATATGTGTGTGTGTGTATGTGTGTGTGTGTATACATATACACACACACACACATATGTGATGACATCCTTACCTCATTTTCCTGTATATTTGCTCATTTGTAATGTGTTGCAACCTGTACATGTCTACTGTGCACCTCTCCTTTGGATGAATCTCAACTTGAATTCTTTAAGAACTCTGTTATTCCATAACTTTCAGCCATGTAGCATCATTAGAAGAATATTGGTGTAAAAAATATGAGCCTTTGTTTCAAGAAGAAACAGTGTTAAATGCCCCAGAAAATTTCTCAAAAGTGATCTTGTCCAGTGATGTCAAATTCAAATAGAAACAGATACTGGCATATACTGATTTATAAACCCATAAATTAACATTATTTTGTATTATATTTTATTTATTTTGCCAAGTATTTCTCAATTACATTTTAATCTAGTTCCACCAGATTGGGAGTTTTGCAAACCACATACTGGTCCTTGGGCCTCAGAGTTTAACACTCCTGACTACTTTATTCCATTCCTGTTCAATTCTTGAATCAGCTACTTGTGTACAGTGAGACCATGTATGAGTAAGTAAGGTGGGACTTTCTTTTACTGTTTTCTCTTTTAGCACTTATTTAATCAAGTGCCCTTGAAGAGTCTGGCCTTTGTTCCTTTGATTAAATCAGGAGTCTTTGATGACCTCCTTGCCTCAAGGGAAAGCCTAGGCTACATGGGTTTAAGTCGCATGTTTGTGACGCTTTTAGGTCATGTGGGTGAGTTGCATGTTGTGATGCCCTTTGACCCTGAACAGAATATATAAACCCAGAAGCTGGCCTTTTCCTTCGGGTCTCTCACTCACTGGAAGAGTGGCATGTGACTTGAAGAGACTCCGGGCAGCCGTTAAGAGCCCCCCAGTTTGTAAACCTGGATGTTGGGACTCTGTTAAACCCTGGTAACTATGCATTGAGATTTGAATCAGACAAGGTCTGTCTTTTGATGTTTGTAATTTATTTGTATTTGTTCCGAAGTTCAGGTTGCTGGCTTTTCCTCCTGAACTAAGTGAATGGTATTTGTATGTTTCATTAAAGTGGGATTGTTAACCCCTTAAAGTTGCTTTCCTTGGTAAAGAGGATCAAAGAACCTGTGTTAGCCGCTTTATGTGTGCTGGTTGTTGGTGGGTCTTACACCCCTACAGCATCTGCTAGCAAGATTGTTACTACAGACCACCAACTTGTTAGAGCACAAATTAAATATTAATACAAAACTAAAAGAAGAAAAATGTGTCATGTAATTAAAACAACTCAAATCCTCACAGTTAAGTTAGTGATGCTGAAAAATGGGAAAGGGGGGAAGAAAGTATATCAACACATTGACTTTATGTAGACAGTTAACCAAAGTAATCAGTTTCCATAATGACCAAAAGTACCTAGAAACTTATTCGTGCAGCAAATACAAGAGGTCCTTACCAATCAGAATGATCTGGCAATCAAGAGTAGCACTAATTACAATATAAACTTGTTTATAATGCCTTAACAGAGAAGGGCAATGGAAAGCTATAAAAGTGTCTCCTCAAAACAGCAACAAATGTAGGAAGGAAAACAAATTTAAAGAAATCTTGTCAAGCTATCCAGCTAAGAAAAATTACTCAAAAAGGACTGAAGAATGAAACATACAGCAACAAAAAGTACAAAAAACCTGTAAAGTGGTTTATAACAAATTGTTAGTTATAAAATAAAAGATAGGGGAGCTATCACATTTCCCTCCTTAATTGTGTTTATCCTTCATTTTCAAAGAGGACCATGGCATCAAGGAAATGATGACATGACTTTCAGTTGACTTTTATTTGAGTGAGCCGAGTGCTGACACCCCAGTCCCAGATGTACTGCTAGAGGAAGAAAAACAGGCATTGAGAAAAATAAAGAGGAGAAAGGCAGCTGTATGAAACTGAAGACACAAAGAAGTCTATGCTGGAAGTAACACATTTTGGAGGACATTGAGGGATCAGTTTTGAAGTTTTATGAAAGGGGAGGATTCCAAATGTGAGGGGAAAAAATCTGACTTTTTATATACATAAATATATATGGATATATATCCATATATACACATACACACTTTTTTTGGATGAGAGCTGTGAATTCATTAGCATTAAGAAGCTCCCAGTGAGGAATTCTTTTTATAGTCTTCCAGAGTTACGAAAAAACACTAAGAGGTTAGGTGACTTAACCAGAGTCATACAGTCACTATATGCCATAGGCAGGACTTGCACTCAGATATTCCTACCACTTACACCATGGTCTCATTCACAACTAACTCCAATCTCTCTCTCTCTCCCTCTCTCTCTCTCTCTCTCCTCTCTCTCTCTCTCTCTCTTCTCTCTCTCTCTCCTCTCTCTCTCCCCCCCCCCTCTCTCCCTCCACCCTCCCTCCCTCTCTCCCTCTGTTGTAGGATACATCCCATCTTCATCGCCAAATGTATTAGGAGGGCAGAATTTATAATTTCAAAGAGGATCATGTATATGTCTGAAAGGTTCGGAACCGCAAGATATAAGGAATCTTCAAAGTTGGAGGCAAAAGAATCAAAGCATATATTTAGGCTCCACAGTAACCAACCCACAAACCAGCATCCCCATTTTGATATTTTGATCAAAAGCTTCCAGGCCCAATAAGTCCGCCTCACAAGAGTAACCAGGAGGCCACAGAGCAGCATGATGGTATAAAGCAAAATCATATACATGCTTCTCCTCTATGGTAAAAAGATTACCCACTGGCCTCAAGTCCTTGTTCAGCACTCCTCAATTCTCACATAGGTCAGCTCTGCTACCGGCAGCTCCTGCTTCTGCTTCAGCTTCAGCTTCGGCTGTAGCTGTAGCTGTAGCTGTAGCCATAGCTGTAGCCGTAGCCGTAACAGTAGCCGTAGCTGTAGCCGTAGCCTCTGGCTCCAAAGCAGGCTGTTTTTAACCATCCGGCTTCTGCGGGGGTGTAAGGTATGCCAGGGAAAGCACAGGTTCTTTCAATCTGCTTAAGCAAGGTGAAGGGGTTGACCAGGAAAGCACAGGTCCTTTCGATCTGCTTAAGCAAGGGAAGCAAGGTGAAGGGGTTGACCAGGAAAGCACAGGTCCTTTCGATCTGCTTAAGCAAGGGAAGCAAGGTGAAGGGGCCGACAAGCTTACTCCAATCCAACATACAAACAGCATTCGGTTAGTTCAGGGGACAAAGCCAAACTATTCAAGGGCACTTGTTGACTAAGTGCTAAGGAGCCCATTTTTGGTTACCAACACACCTTCTCCCTCCCTCCCTCCATCCCCCTCTCCCTCCCCCCTTCTCTCACACTTTCCCTAAAGCTCCACCACCTTTCTACACCCAGGTTCTCAGCTTTGGAGTCATCTTCCACTTTTCCCTTTCCTTTATCACCTTTCACCTTCGTATACAGTTGCTAGCAGTGACATCCTACAGCACAGCTCTGACCATGTTGTGGTATGTCCCCTGCTCATGAAGTTTCAGGGACTCCCTATTGCCTCTAGGAATAAAAATTGACATTTAAAGCCCTTTACAATCTGGCCTCATTCTAGCTTTCTGGCTTACTGCACATGACTACTCAATCTTCCTCGCCTTTCTTCCTTCTTTCTTGTAACACGTCCCCAGTGCTTTTCCCCATTAAAAACATCACTTCTCAAGACTCAGTGCCCGTGGACAGATTGTCTGTCCCCATTGCTCAAAGTGTACCCTCCTCCTCACCTATGTCCCTTAGAATTCCTAAATTCTTTTAATAATCTCAAGTCCCATCTTCTACATGAGACAAATCCCGATCCTTCCAATTGTTAGTGCCCACTCCTCCCCCTGTCCACATTACTATGTATTTTACATTTATGTCTCTGTGCACATGTTCTTTCCTCTGTCAATAGAATACAAGTTCCTTGAGAATAGTGACTAATTCATCTTTTTCTTTGTATCCCCAGAAACTAATACAATGCTGGAATAGAGTAGGTACTTAGTAAATATTGTTAATATACATACACATCCATACAAGTTGCCCCAATAACATTTTAGTCCAGTATTTCCTATATTTTATGTTTCCTTTTATCTTAGAGGAATGTATATAATAGGTAGAAGAGGGGCAATATAGCTTAATATAATTATTAAAACAGCTTGTTTCTAGATTTAACTTTTTTTTCACTTTTATCATGGTTTTACCATTACATCTGGTTATCATTCTCTTAAGATTAATGGCAGAAAATGATTCCCTTTTTTAAAAACTATTTTTTTAAAAAGATTGAGTTGTATCTAATTAATTAGACTGCTGTAAGTGTTTTGAGCATTTAAACTACTCATTAAACTACTCATTAAACACCGGACATTGTTAATACTGTTGTAGAGTGGAACATTTTTCACCGACTTCCAGCTCAGAGGTTTAGCCCCATGTCTTTTGTTTTAATTTCCTCTTCATTCGTGGTGAATCCACCCTTTTTGTCTTTGATACTGGTAATTTGGTTTTCTGCTTTCTTTTTTTAAACCAAATTAACCAAAGGTTTATCAATTTTATTGTTTTTTTTTCATAAAAACCAGCTCTTAGTTTTATTTATTAGTTCAATAGTTTTCTTAATTTCAATTTTATTAATCTCTCTTTTGGTTTTCAGTATTTCTAATTTGGTATTTAATTGAAGATTTTTAATTTATTCTTTTTCTAGCTTTTTCAGTTGCATGTCCAATTCATTGTTCTCCTCTTTCTCTATTTTATTCATGTAAGCATTCGAAGATACAATACTTCCCCTAAGAACCACTTTCTCTGCATCCCATAAGTTTTGGTATGTTGTCTCATTATTGTCATTCTCTTGAATGAAGTTATTGATTGTTTCTATGATTTGTTGTTTGAACCATTCATTCTTTGGGATTAGATTATTTAGTTTCCAATTAATTTTTAGTCTATCTTTCCATGGCCCTTTATTACATATAATTTTTATTGCATCATAATCTGAAAAGGATACATTTAATATTTCTGCCTTTCTGCACTGAACTGTGAGGTTTTTATGCCCTAGTACAGGTCAGTTTTTGTGTATGTGCCATGTACCGCAGGAAAAAAGGTATATTCCTTTCTATCCCTATTCAGTTTTCTCCAGAGGTCTACCATATCTACCTTTTCTAAAATTCTATTCACCTCCTTCTTTCTTGTTTATTTTGAGGTTAGATTTATCAAGTTCAGAGAGGCGGAGGTTGAGGACCCTAGTAATATAGTTTTGCTGTCTATTTCTTCCTGTAACACCCTTAACTTCTCCTCTAAGAATTTGGATGCTATACCACTTGGTACATATATGTTTAGTAATGATATTGCTTCATGGTCTATAGTACCTTTTAACAGTATATAGTTTCCTTCCTTATCTTTTTTGATTAGATCTATTTTTGCTTTTGTTTTGTCTGAGATTAGAATTTCTACCCCTGCTTTTTTTTTTACTTCAGTTGAAGCATAATATATTCTACTCCAGCCTTTTACCTTTACTCTGTGTGTATCCCTCTGTTCCAAATGTGTTTCTTGTAAACAATGTATTTTAAAATTATGGATTTTAATCCATTCTGCTATTCACTTCTGTTTTATGGGAGATTTCATCCCATTCACATTCACAATTATGATTACTATCTGTTTCTTTCTCTCCATCCTATTCCCCCCCCCATTTATGCTTTTATTTCTCCCTTCTATCTTTCACTCCTCAAAAGAGTTTTGCTTTTGACCGCCCCCATAATGTCTTTTAAAATTAACAAGTTGAAGGCTAAATATGCAATAAACTGTTGAAAATGTCTTTTTTTATAACTTTATCATCTTCCTAGTTGGTATTGATTTTCAGTTGTCTACATTTTTTTAACCTCAGTGTTACCCTCATCTTTGGAGTATTTTATAGGTACATGCCATAACTTTAGGTTAATAGACAAAATGCTATTAATCACACCTGATATATCTGTGATATATGTCTGTGGCAGAAAATCAAAAAAAATGATTGAAGTTGCTTTGACTAAATGGCTTTATCCATATTTAAAGGAAAGCTACCCAGCATGACTACTCTTCCTGTGAGAGTTCTGGAATAGCCTTCAACAATTAAAATAAATGTATAGTCAGCTATTTCATTTGTGGTTATAAAATTAATCCACATTTAGTACTGCCACCTTTAAAAGAGCTCTTTATCTGATCATCTCTTTATGAAGAGAAACATAAATAAATAAATAGTTCAATAATTCTAGGAGGAGAGAATTCAGGCTATTTGTTGGACTAAAAAGGGATAAAGCACTTAATAATTCCCATAAGAAGTCAAAATATAATGAATATAATGAACAAATATAAACCAAGAATTAAACCACAAAGAATAAGACTGGCACAGTAACATATTAAATATGTAGTATTTATTGAGACTTGGGCTTTAATGACCAGCAGCCTTAAGAAATACCACACCCATTTCCACCAGTAAGGACCATATTACTATCTTAGTCAACTCCTTTAGGAACGAATTCAAGCCATGAACTTCCCTGGCATCACAGATAAAAGTAACATAATCTTTATGCACAGTAGCATAAATAAAATAAATGTATGTTTTAGAAATAGTTAAGTCATTGTCAAATTAATTACAAACGTGAGGGATTTTTATACAAATTAGTGGTACTGTTTGTAACATCAGCATTTTATGGGATGATAACAGCTGACAAAAATACTCTTAAGGTTTGCAAAGAAATAGATATGCATATATATACATACAATATATGAGTGTGTATATACATATGTGTATATATACATATATATATATATTTTTAAACTTCTTGGAATTTTCATAACAATCCTAAGAAGTAAATATTATTATCTCCATTTTGCAGGTGAGAAAACTGAGGGTCAGAGAAGTTATATGACTTATCCATGTCACTGATAGTAAGTCACAGAGGCAGGATTATAACCCAGATCTCTCCTGATTTCCAGTGTACCACCCTTTCTATTACCCCATGCTATTCTTCCAAGTCATAGGCTTTAGAGCTCAAAGGCACCTTAGAAATCATCTAGTCTTTCCCATGATGCCAGTTTTGTCCCTGCAAACCATCATGCAGGAGATTCAGTTTTTTTTCTCCACTGAATTCCTGCCAGCCAACAATAGCATTGTACTCCTATATACAGTTGAGGAAACTGAGTTTGGGAAAAGTTAAACTACTTGCCTAAGGTCACATAAGAAGTAAGCAGAGTAAACATATGAGCTCAGTCTCTAATTCTAAATCTAGACTACTTCAAGTTTCTGGTGGGTTTTTTATTCTATTGAGTCACAGTATTTTGATGTTGCAGTGATTTTCAGGTTTACACAGAGTTGTTTTCCAGCAATAAAATAATATCTTGTTGAAAGCCTGATTTGTCCTTGCTGATTACAGAAAAAGAATTAGATTAAGAATCAGAATCAATTCCTCTAAGGCTTCCTTTTTCTTATTTGTGAAATAGAGGTATTGGAGTAGATGAGATCTCCCACGGAGGTTCTAACATTACTTCAGTCTCTAAACTTATCCTGGGGTACATGAATAAGACATAACCAAATTATTCTTTTCAGAAAGTTAGCTCAAGACTGGGAAAACTACAAACCCAATGATATTAATTGAAATTAAAGTAGCCAACCTACTTACCCTTCTGCCAACTTTGCTTCCTTGGATGGTTGAACAACAACAAAAGGGGAAATTTTTAAACTTTAGACAGTAAGCAATTTGTTTGCAAACTCTAAAATTTCCCCTTTATCCTAATCATCCTCTATGCCACAGTGTCATTTCTACTTACTTAATCTGCTATTCACCCATTAGTCAAGTTGACCCCTCCCATTTTCCCATTCTATCAAACCTTTCCTTGCCTCCCTACGAAATGGGGATAATACTTGCCTTACCCACTTCTCAAGATTTTGTAAGAAAAGTACTTTGTAAACTTTAGAGCACTAGGTAAATGTGAATTATTATGCCTGGGCCCATAAATAATTGATGGGTTGAATTAATAACCAGATCTCTTTCAGGCAAAATATGTAAAAAGTCAGTCAGTGAAGTTAGAGGCATTTCATTCTTCCTGCTAGGCTCCAAAACAGGATATTTAATCATAGCAAAATGTAGTCCAAAATGCCTTCAGACTGAAAAGATGTAGCCATTTGCCTTTTGAATCTTGAGATTCCATAATTCCTAAGATCCTAAATTTAGAGATGACAAGGACCCTAGAGGTCATCTAATCTAATCCCTTTTATACACATTAGCCCATAGGTCCTGCAACTCCAAATCCAGTACTCGCTCTGAACACCATGCAAAGATATTGTTACAGTGTTGATCACACTACCATAACTAGTTGGACCTAACTGGGCTTAGAGGATTCATGGCAGTTCTCTTTCTTCTGGTAGGAAAATATAAGTTTCCCAGACCATTTCCACCTTAGAAAGATGATGACTTGGAAAATAGTCAGAGGCACACAGATTGTGTTCTTTAGCTGCCAAGAGTAAAATTGGATGAGATTCGACCCAAAAGGAGGGACCCCCAGAGCTGAGAGGAAAACTGCAAAATGAGACAAGATAATGTTTTGGGGACACAAAAATAGCATCCTCAAAGCAAGATTCCCAATTGAGAATGAGCTCAAAGCAGACTTGGACAGAAGCACAAAGTGATCAAAGCCTTTAGTTGGCAAGAATGCTATTAAAAAGCCCCATGTAAAGGAGAATCACTTATGAGCAAGATGTGTTCTTCCCTCTCCCTAGACCTTGTCTGAAGCTCTCCTAAAATACTTTCATTTTTTTCTGGAGAAACATGCAAAGGAACTTAGGAGTTCCCGTTTTGGTCTTTGAGAGTCAAGAAACTTCCCCCACATGGTGAGAATGAACATGATTGTTTGATCTGTTTTAATGAGTTGCATGCAGGCTTCTTATTCTTGTGAAAATCACAGAAGGATTCTTAATTTACAACTATTGGGCCTTGGTTGAAAGTCAGTTGTTATCTGGCATTCCTTGTTTGGGGCACAATCACTCCACTAGGCCAATCTCTTGTGCTGTCTTTTCCTATTCCTTTAAGAATAATCATGCTGACAGTATAACAGATGGTACATTAAGGGTCAAACCAAAACTGATTCTATCATAAAAGAGGCTAGTTTTCAAGAGTGAATAATAGCTGCCCAGCACTAGAGAAACTTATGGAGCCAGTGCTAGATCCCTTGAACTTCATGAAAGAAAAGCCAGACCTGAGTCATTTCATCTATAAAATACTAATACTAATACTCTTTCAAACTCTAATAATCTGTAAGTCTATGAAATAAAACTTTAAGATCTTGGTCACAGTATGATTACTGCAAACGAAGAGCCACTGGCAGAAATTCTTTAGAGAAGGTGTGAAAAGGCTACACTTTATACCTTGGGGTTGCAGGGGCCTGTAGCTTGAAACACAGACTCAAGAACAGTATGGGAAGATCTCAATTAGCATATATCCATGCCACAAGCCCAACTATATAACAAAATATTTGTGTCATTCTGTATTGCCATGCACAGAACCAATATACAAGTTGTTTTTTTTCGCATTGAATTAATTTATACACTAGTCAAGTTGCGCAGAAGAATTATGACCAATGGAATGAATCATGAGAAAGAAGAAACAGAACCAAAAAAAAAAACCCAAAAACAAAAAAGAATAGAAAAAGGCGAGCATGAAGTATGCCTCAATCTGCATTCAAACTTCATAGTTCTTTCTCTGGATGTAGATAGCATTCTCCATCGTGAGTCCTTTGGAGTTGTGCCTGCACCTTGTGTTGCTGAGAAGAGCGAAGTCTGTCAGGGTTGGTCCTCATAGAATCCATATATCTGTGGTTGTGTACAGTGTTCTCCTGGCTCTGCTCCGCTCACTCAGCATTATGTCGTGTAGGTTTTTCCAGGTTGTTATGAAGTCCGTATCATCCCCATTTCTTATGGCACAATAGTACACCATTACCTTCATATACCACAGCTTGTTAAGCCATTCTCCAATTGATGGGCATCCCTTTGATTTCCAATTCTTGGCTACCACAAAAAGAGCTGCTATAAATCCTTGTACATATGGGTCCTTTTCCCGCTTGTGTGATTTCTTTGGGATACAACCCTAGAAGTGGTATTGCTGGGTCAAAGGGTATGAACATTCCTGTGGCCCTTTGGGCATAGTTCCAAATGACTCTCCAAAATGGCTGGATCATCTCACAGCTCCACCAGCAATGCAACAATGTTCCAATTTTCCCACATCCTCTCCAGCATTTATCATTTTCCTGTTTTGTTATGTTAGCCAATCTGACAGGAGAGATGTGGTATCTAAGAATTGTTTTGATTTGCATTTCTCTAATCAGTAGTGATTTAGAGCATTTTTTCATATGCCTATAGATAGCTTTAATTCCTTCCTCTGAAAACTGCCTGTTCATATCCTTTGACCATTTCTCAATTGGGGAATGGCTTGTATTCCTATATATTTGGCTCAGTTCCCTGTATATTTTAGAAATGAGGCCTTTATCAGAGATACTAGTTGTAAAGATTTTCTCCCAATTTTCTGCTTCCCTCCTAATTTTTGTTGCATTGGCTTTTTTTTGCACAAAAACATTTCAGTTTAACATAATCAAAATTATCCATTTTGCATTTTGTAATGCTCTCTATCTCTTGTTGGGTCATGAATTCTTTTCTTTTCCATAAATCTGATAAGTAAACTATTCCTTACTCTCCCAAATTACTTATAGTATCAGCCTTTACTCCTAAATCATGAACCAATTTTGACTTTATTTTGGTATGTGGTGTAAGATATTGGTCTATGCCCAGTTTCTGCCCTACCATTTTCCAATTTTCCCAACAGTTTTTGTGAAATAGTGAATTTGAATAGTGAAATTGAGCATGCCATCAATGAACTCCCTAGGAAAAAATCTCCAGGGCCAGATGGTTTTACATGTGAATTCTATCAAACATTTAAAGAACAACTAATTCCAATACTTTGTAGACTATTTGGGAAAATAGGTGAAGAAGGAGTCCTACCAAATTCTTTTTATGACACAAATATGGTACTAATACCCAAACCAGGTAGCATCAAAACAGAGAAAGAAAATTATAGACCAATTTCCCTAATGAATATTGATGCAAAAATTTTAAATAAAATATTAGCAAAAAAGATTGCAGCAACTCATCACAAGAATAATACACTATGACCAGGTAGGATTTATTCCAGGAATGCAAGGCTGGTTCAATATTAGGAAAACTATTAGCATAATTGACCATATCAACAACAAAACTAGCAGAAACCATATGATCATCTCAATAGATGCAGAAAAAGCCTTTGACAAAACACAACACCCATTCCTATTAAAAACACTAGAAAGCATAGGATTAAATGGAACCTTCCTTAAAATTATAAATAGCATCTACCTAAAACCATCAACAAGCATTATTTGTAATGGGGATAAGCTAGATACATTCCCAATAAGATCAGGGGTGAAACAAGGATGTCCATTATCACCCCTACTATTCAACTTGGTACTAGAAACGTTAGCTGTAGCAATAAGAGGAGAAAAAGAAATTGAAGGAATTAGAATAGGAAAAGAAGAAACTAAATTATCACTTTTTGCAGATGATATGATGATTTATTTGGAGAATCCTAGAGAATCAAGTAAAAAACTACTTGAAATAATAAACAACTTTAGCAAAGTTACAGGATATAAAATAAACCCACATAAATCCTTAGCATTCCTATACGTTACTGACAAAGTCCAACAGCAAGAGATAGAAAGAGAAATTCCATTCAAAGTTATCGTAGACACTATAAAATATTTGGGAGTCTATTTGCCAAGACAAACCCAGGGCCTATATGAACATAACTATGAAACACTTTTCACGCGAATAAAGTCAGATCTGAATAAATGGAAAAATATCAGTTGCTCATGGTTAGGCCGAGCTAATATAATAAAAAATGTCAATTTTGCCTAAATTAATCTATTCAGTGCCACACCAATCGAACTACCAAAAAATTATTTTACTGAGCTGGACAAAATTATAACAAAATTCATCTGGAAAAACAAGAGGTCTAGAATATCTAGGGTATTAATGAAAAGAAATGCTAGAGAAGGTGGCCTAGCCATACCAGATATTAAACTGTACTACAGAGCAGCAGTCATCAAAACTACCTGGTACTGGCTAAGAAACAGAGGTGTGGATTTGGAATAGGATAGGAATACAAGATGGAGAAGTCAACAACTATAGCAATCTACTCTTTGATAAACCCAAAGAGGCCAGCTTCTGGGCTAATAATACAAGTTGTTTTAAATCACCATTAAATAATTAGGAAAGCAGAGTGTTCCAGATTTTGAAGTTGATCTGACATTTTTTGTTTTAGATGGACCAAAAGCTGTTTCCTTATCTGTAAAATATTGGTGTTTAATAAACTAATCTATAAGATTAATAATCTATAAGGTCCTTTCCAGCCATTCAGAGTCTATAATTTGTTTCTCTGGCCAAGTAATTCCATTGCTCAGTGATCAATTCAAAAATAATTGATCCTAGTTATACAAATTCATCTAAAGTACTTTTATAAATATAAAAATCTATGTTTAAACATTTTAACAACTCAAAAACATAGAACTAAATTAGTCATTTAGGGATAATATCCAAACTTGAAAGATTTCATTGCAGAAGATAAATTTTAAGAATATTCAGTATTGAAAACAAGAAGAAATTATAAATTCCAGATGTGTTGACATGACAATAGTATCTCAAAAATATACACTTACATATATGTCTTGCCATTTCAAACTTATTAGTTGCCACCAGTATCTACCACTGACATTCACACATTTCTATCTTACATGAGTTGAGTCAAATATGACAAAGATTTGGTTGATGGTACTTTGCCTAAACAATCATACTGCATGGCAAAAATTGCAAAGTACCAGTCTCACAATTTTTGGCTATCTTATGCTGCAAAAAATTTTACCAACTGACTCTATCAGTAGGGTCCAGTTGTATTCTGTGTGTAAACATGTTTCAAATATCCATACTTTTTTTGAAGTAAAAACTCTCAGTGGAGTTTAAGATAGTAATTTTATGTCTATATATTTTGTTTCCCTTATTAGAACAATATTTCAAAATCTAATTTCACTCATTGTTACTTAAGATGTTGTTAAGAATTAATTTTAAAACCTGCTTAGTTCATCATAGATATGCATTTTACATGCATTTTTATAAATATTTTGAGATGGGTCATTGTGGAAATTCTTCAATGGGTGAATATTTTGTCAACAAAGGATACATATGTTTATCAAGAACCATATTTCTTTCAAGTTATAACAAAAATGTACATGACAGCACTGAGCATTGTATTTTTTTCATGACATATCTAAATTTAACAAAAAGCCATATTAAGGTATTAAAATCATGCAGCTATCCTGGTTATATAATTACTATGGTTTTTTTCTCATTTTAGTAAAGTGTTCCTTTTAAGATGAAAAATGTTTGTCAGATCTGGGAACTGAGCCAAGATAAAGCAGTTTCCAGAAGGTGTAGAAAGGTGCTGAGGTCTGCAAATCTTTACTGCAAGTCAGCAATCCTCTCTCCAATTAATAACTCAGTGTCTTCCATCCATTAACATACATTATTGCCATTAAGTCCACCTTCTAAAATCAGATTAGTGCAGGAGGAAGCCTTTTCACTGATTATTCAGCCTTTTTTAAGTGAACAGTATATCATTTTATGGTCCTTTAGTTCTCTATATCATCATTATGAGCATGTCTGAATTCTCTCTCTGGCAATTATAGAACCTAGTTACAATCCAGATTGCAGTAAATATGCATAGAGAATGATAGCAAATGTAAGTAAAAAAAAGAACTGAGAAGAAGTGTTTTCTTTTTTAAACGAAGTTGTCTGATATCCTAGTGTTATGTTTTGTTTGACTAATATTCAGTTTTACTCTACACTGGTTGTAAATCTCATAATACTCTTTATTCCATATGGACCATGGAAGAGGAATAGGTTTCACAGAAGATTTGTAAGCACTTATATTTCCCAGCTTCCATATCAAACAGGTAGCTTCCAAGCAGTGTCATATTAAATTCTGCACCCCAAAAAAATTTTCAGAAAGTATTTCTTTCCCTCTGTTAAGCGGCAAAATAAACAACTTTTCCAATGAAGGAAGATCCCTTTTCCTGTAGATAGCATTTGAAGTACCATGTAGCCACTAAACATCACAAACCTTAATTTTCAAGTTAAAAAATTACAGAACACTTTTAGAGCTTGGTTTATAGAAATTCTCTAATGTGAGTGAAATTGACAATAAATATTTGTTGATTTGGATTTAATTGAAATTAGTTATATGTAATGGGGCTAATAAGAAGAATTCTCTGATCTGCAGTGATGACTCCCAGAGTACCATCTCCTGATCTTCTGCACTAAGAGATGGAGGAGGGATGAAAGAGAGGGAAGATTAGGCTGTGGCTACCCAAGGAACATGCCAAAGTATGAACCCATACTCTGGTCCCTAGTACATCAGAGTGATAATAATGATGATAATAATGGTAATAATAATAGCCAGCAGAGCTAACATATTACATAGACTATCTCATTTAAGCCTTAGATATTATTCACATTTTATAGATAAGAAAACTGAGGTAGGCCAGTGGTTAAGTGACTTGACCAACATCACACAACTAGTAAGTATCTGAGGTAGGATTTGAACTCATGTCTTTTTTTACTCTAGGTTCAGCTGCTTTATCCACCTAGATAGATGGATGATGCTCCTCCCATTACCTCCATTACATATATATTAGCTTTATATCAGCTAAAAGTTTCAATATGGGTAAATTGAATTATAGCACAATAAACTATGACTATTGTTGCTGAGTCATTTTTCAGTCATGTCTGACTCTTCATGACCTCATTTGGAGTTTTCTTAGCAGAGATACTAGGCAAACAGGGTTAAGTGACTTGACCAGGATCACACAGCTAGTAAGTAAGTGTCTGAGGCCGGATTTGAACCTAGGTCTTCCTGACTCCAGGTCTAGTGCTCTCTGATTCCACCTAGCTGCCCCAGATGACTGTTGTTACATGACACCAAATATTCAGATGAAATACCAACAGTACTAGAGTTCTGTTAAAAAAAAAGACAAATTTGGTGTGCTTACTATACACCCCGTTGCTCAGCCAAAGTAAATGAAGTGTCCAATGTGCATTGGAAAATGTCAGGTGTCAAGTAACAACAGCAATCTAATATTGTGCTATAATTAATCATCCTTATATTGAAACTTAACTGATATAAAACTAATATAGTTACCCATGCCAATAATCACAACTTCAGTCAACAAGCATTTATTGAACACTATGTGACAGGCACTAAACTAAGTGTGGAGAAAAAAGAAAGGCAAAACCCCAGGCCCTGCCTTCAAAGAGCTCACAATCTACTGGAGGAGACAACATGCAAACAAATTTGTAGATGCAAGATATATGTAAAATATGTTGGAATCAATCTCAGAAGAAAAGGCACTAGCATTGAGAGGGTTAGTAAAAGACCTTTTTGCAGAAGGTAGGATTTAAGCTGAAACATGAAGATTGCCAAAGAAGCCAGGAGATAGAAATGAGGAGAGAGCATTCCATATATGGGGGACAGTCAGTGAAAATGCATGGAGTAGGGAGATGATGGGTGATAGAGTATCTTGTGTGAGGTATAGCAAGACAGTAAGAAAGCCAGTAGCAATGGATTGGAAAAGTCATAGAAGGGAGTTAAGTGTAAGATTTGGAGAGGTAGAAAGGGGCAAGGTTGTGAAGGGCTTTAAAAGCTAAACAGGATTTTATTTTTCATCCTGGAGAAATAATTGTGAGCTGCTGGAATTTATTGAGCAGTGGGGTGAAATGGTAGACCTGAATTTTAGGAAGATCTCTTTGACAGCTGGGTTAAGAATAGAATGCAATGTATAGCAATGAGCCAGGGAAGACCAAACAGAAGATTATTGCAATACTCCAGACATGAGGTGATGAGGGCTGGCACCAGGGCAATGGTTGTGTTGGAGGAGACAAAGGGACCTCTACAAGGGATGTTGCAAAGGTAAATATGACAGGACTTGGCAACTGATCCTATATGTGGGGTGGGTCAGAGTGAAAAGCAGAGGAGGATACCTAAGTTGCAAGCCAGTAAGGATGGTGTGCCCTCAACAGTAAAAGGGACATTTGGAAGAATTCATTAAATTATACTTAATAATAGAATGCGTGTCACCCCAAGTTCTTGAAGACAATGCCAGGGCATATACTTTTGCAGATTTCACTAAGATGGAAAGGCTTCAAGGTGGTAATATTTTAGTCCACAAAAGCCCATGACACAAATAGGTTTTGATCATCAGTGGAGGAAATATGCAGAGGGCATGCCCATGTCCATGAAATTTCAGATCCATTAGTAAAAATTTTTAGATTGTGACTTTAGACCGGCCAAATTGATGAAAAGTGAAAAGGTTAATCAACTTTTCAATTCTTTTTGTTTTTTCTCCATGCCACTAAACATTTAGATTTTTGGAAACATTTGTATCTTTTTTTTCCTCAATATATTTTTGTATATAGATTCTTAATCTACAATTTTAATTAATTTCTTTTCATTTAATTGTATTTTAAATTTCCTCCTACTGGGTATTATTACATTTTAGTAATCCAAAATAGGTACAGTCAAAAAGCCATTATGATCTTATTAATTGCAATAGCCTATAATTTTGGAGAATTTATCTCTGTTCTTATGCATGGTAGCTTAGGTGAACAGAATGTTGAAGTGAAACAAAATTAGACTTACAAAAGGACTTTTATTTTTATAGTAAAAAATACTTATGAACTGTAATTCTGGAACAAACACAAGCCCTTTCTGTCTCTGTGTCACAGTGGCACCAAGAGACATAAAATAGAAACTCATTGTATTTCTTGACATTTACCAGGTAAGTTAGGAATCTACCTATTTTCTTATCTTCTTTGATCTTTTCTAGTCCTTCTTTGGTCATGAACTCTTTAGATTAAATCTTAAATATGGATTTCTTCAGATTCATAAATCCAGAAGGCATTTTCTTCTTGCTCCTTTCAAGTTTTTTCCTAAGTCATTTATACATTTGGAGCTTATTTTGGTATGTGGTATGAGGTATTGGTCTACACTCTACACTTAGTTTCTTCCAGATTGCTGTCTAGTTTTCCCAGTAGTTTTTGTGGAATACCCACAGCAGCTAAGGTCTTTGGGTTTATCAAACATTGGCTACTTTTTCATTTACTTCTGAATGTTGGGCAAATCAACTGTTCCATTTATTGACCTAAGAGGGAATGTACTTGTTATTGGTGCATGGAATATGCGCTCTAACTCCATGGGTTTGCTCCCGTTAACATACTTTTTTCTATTATTCTAGAGGATAAAGCTGCTGTGGTAGAAATTACAGGGAGGCAGATCCCTTCCAATCCTATGATTGTATGATACTCCTATGGTTACTGAGTTTCTAAAAAGTAGTTTCATAATAATGTTAATTTTTTTCTCCTAAAATCTCTCATGTTCTTCCATTCCTCCCCATTCTTACTATCACAGCTTCCATTACTTTATCCCAGGCCCTCAGCATCTTATGTCTGAATTTCCACAAGGAAAATTAGTCTGGCATCAGTGCAAGATGGATAAAAAAGGGAGAGGGCCTCTTGCTGGTTTATATGACTTTAGGCCCTCTCCCTTCTAATCCACCCTGCACTGATGCTAGACTAGTTTTCCTTAAGTTTTGCTTTCATTCTCTCTCTCCTGTGACCAAAAACTACCTTTTTTGGCCTCCCTGATTCATCCCATAGCATATGTAAACTCTTCTTCCTGACTTTCAAGACTTTTCATTTTACCTTATCCTCTCTATTCAAATATACTTCCCACTATTCTCCAATATTCATCCCATACACTAAAAAAAACAGATCACTTTGCTTATTCTTCTTTGAACATTATCACTTGGAGGCAGGCAGGCTCCCGGGAGGCAAGCAGCGAGGAAGTGAAGGAGCCAGACAGGCCTGCGGAGGCCCAAAGGAAGCCAAAGCCTGCCCCCGTGCCCAGGTCCTCTGGTCCCACACCCTGGAGCCCCCAGCAGAGTGGACACAGCCCTCCCCCCGCCCCGCTCCCGGCCCCCCCCCCGCCGTGGCCTCGCTGCTGAAGGTGGATCAGGAAGTGAAACTCAAGGTTGATTCTTTCAGGGAGCAGATCACAAGTGGGGCAGAAGACTTGATGGCAAATTTTTTCCCAAAGAAGTTATTAGAATTTGATGGTTTTTTTTGAAGGAGCGTGTCTTAAACATCCATGATTTAGCCCAGATCCACTCAGACATGAATCTCCTGTCCCTGATCCCATCCTTCTTACCAATAGCCACGATGGATTGGATGGTCCCAATTTGAAGAAGAGGAAGTTGGATGAGTGTGAGGAGGCCTTCCAGGGCACCAAGGTGTTTGTAATGCCTAATGGGATGTTAAAAAGCAACCAGCAGCTGGTGGATGTTATTGAAAAGATGAAACCTGAAATCCGGCTGTTGATCGAGAAATGCAACACGGTCAAAATGTGGGTTCAGCTCCTTATCCCCAGGATAGAAGATGGGAATAACTTTGGTGTATCCATCCAGGAGGAGACAGTTGCAGAACTAAGGACTGTGGAGAGTGAAGCTGCATCTTATCTGAACCAGATTTGTAGATATTACATTACAAGAGCCAAACTGGTTTCTAAAATAGCCAAATATCCTCATGTGGGAGACTATCGAAGCACAGTGACAGAGACTGATGAGAAGGAATAGATCCACCTTTGGCTCATCATATCAGAACTGAGGAACCAATACATCACTTTACATGACATGATCCTGAAAAACATGGAAAAGATCAAGCAGCCCCAGAGCAGCAATGCAGAGATGCTGTACTGAGGCCAGGGCCGGAGCCAGGGGACTCTGTGAGTCTGGCTCAAGACCAACATTGCCTTGGTTTGTTACATGACTATCAAGATGGGGAAACTGGCTCGAAATAGTAATCACACCTCTCTTCTTAGTTAGAGTCTAATGAAGCTCTCATGTAGTTCTGTGACGTGTTTACCTCTTATTTCAGGCCTCAGGAACTCTCCTACCCTAGTCCCCATTCCCACCCTGCCCTGTTGAGACTCATTTCTGGAGTGTTTGCATATGTGTGTCTGTGCACATGTGCACTTTCTCTTGAACTCTTTTTCCCACCCCAATCCACCTCTGGGCTTTTGGTCTGTTTGTCTCCTTTTCACTTAGTTGGTTAGACATTGGGGGAGTTGGAAGTAGAAGACTTTGGTGTTTCTTTGAGGGAATGGGGTGGGCTACCCTTACCTATCTCTGGCATAGAGGATGGGATGGGGAGTGGGGGGAGAAGGGAGGGAGAGGTTGTATTTCCTAAATTGCATCTCCCTACCTTGGGAACTTGGGAAATATTATACCTTCTATTGTCTTTTTCAGAGGTTTTTTTGATGTCTTTAGCGCAAGGTTTTCGGTTTTTCATATGTAGCTCTGCCACTGCACATATTCCTGACCCTATTACCAGACCTCCCATCTTCTTTAGGAGTTCATCCTAGCTCCAAGAGTTGTGTCCAGACTAAGTGGAGGAAGATTCAGCTGAGAGGCACAGTCTGTTATACCTGAGCAGATTGATGGGGAGGGAAGGCAGCTACCATCCTGTAACTCAGAGTCTTGTTGGGGATTGTTACAAAGACTGCTGCCCCAACTCTTTGGCTCTTAAATCAGTTACAAATGGGAGGTGGTGTTTTCTGAGCTTAGATCCAGATGCTACTTTTAGGCTTTTTCCTTTGGGAATATTTTTCTTATTTATATTTTTTCCCAAGGAGGGTAGTGTGCGTGCGTGCGTGCGTGCATGCATGTGTGCGTGTGTGTGTGTAAATCTGCAGGGTGGGTCAGAAACATGAAGAGTTGCTGTCTTTCTCTTGAGAACTCTCTGGATATATTCCATTCATTATTCCAGGTTCTTTGACCTCCCCCATCTTCCCCCCAGCTCTGTTACTCCTCAGAGAGGGTCTGTTTTTTTCAACCAATCAACCCTTCCCCTGTGTGTGTTCCCATCCTCCCTTCTGTTTTTCTTTCTCTTCACTTTCCTGCTGGTTTCCACCTGGGATGCATCACTATTTGTCCCATTATGTTATAGTAAAGGAGTCAGGACATTGTCTTCCCATGAATAATATTCAGTAACAAACCAACTGTGTTTTAGTTGGACCTCCCCTATACCCCCTCCCTGCCCCCAGCCTACCTTCTCCTTCTCCACCATGTGTTTCTTGGTGTTGTTTGCTTTTTTGTTTGTTAGATTGTTCTGATGCCCCCAACCCAGCTTCCCTGGATCATAATGTAAAATTCTTTTGCCATGTCAAGAAATTATTAAAAATACAGGTACTTTGACCTTTTTTTTAAAAAAAAATCATCATTCATTCCTGAATCCCTGCTTTCCTTTTCACATTCTGAACTTTTCTTCTAATTTATGTTGACTATCAAAATTCTACCCATCATTCAACAGCTCAAGTTTTAACTTGTCCATGGTAATTTTAGTTTGATGATTAATAAAGGAATCCCCCATACACACAACATTCAGAACAAGTTGCCATCGCTGAACAAGTTGCCACTTAGCATCAGTTTGAAAATAGTCAGTGAGGAAATAACCCTCTACCTCCTGAAGCAATCAATAAGAAAACAGTCAAATTTTAATGGGGAAGACAATGAGTACACAAATAATCATATACAGAATGTATATAAGATACATACAACATAATTTTGAAAGGTGAGGCACTGAGAGTTAAAGCATGAAATATGACAAGTTTGCAAAATAAAATTTTCTAATCCCTGTTTAAGACTACATAGATTCAGGCTCATGTTAAATGCTTCATAAATGCTTTTTCATTCTTTCATAGGACCTAGGAGATCATGAAAAAAGCTTCATGTAGAAAGAAGCAGGCATTTGAACTAAGTCTTAAAGTAAACATAGGACTCTAAGAGATAGATGTTAGGAGGAAGTACATTCTAGATATGGGAGCAGCCAGAGCAAAGGCACAGAGATGGGAAAATGGAATATGGTTTTTAAAGAACAACAAGGAGGCCAGGTTGACTGGGCTTTAGAGCATAGAAAGGAGCATAATATACAAAAAGCAGGAAGTGCAGGTTGAGGACAGGTTATGAAGTGCTTTAAATGACAAACAGAAGAATATATTTTTGGTCCTACTTATATTAGGAAGTCATTAGAGTTTATTGAGTAAGGGAGTAACATTCTACATTTTGGGAACATCATTATGGGCAGCTGTATGCTTTTAGATAATTTTCTCAAAGTATTCATGTTTCATGGCAGCTAGGTGGCACAGTGGATAGAGAGCGGTACCTAGAGTCAGGAGAACCTGAGTTCAAATCCAGCCTCAGACACTTACTAACTGTGTGACCCTGGATAAGTTGCTTAACCCTGTTTGCCTCAGCTTCCTCATCTGTAAAATGAGCTGGAGAAGAAAATGGCAAACCACTTCAAGATCTTTCCCAATAAAACCCCAAATGGGGTCATAAAGAGTCAGACACAACTGAAAAACAACTGAAAATTCATGATTCTTGGTTATGAGATTTCTGTGTAGTCTACAAGCTTTTGGGCTTTCTCTTGGATTGTATTTTTTAAAGAAATCTTTTGCTATCTTCTCCTTTGCCCACCTTGGCATTGAAGTTACCCAGCTCAAAGTGTGCGTTGATTTAATTTGGAAGCTCTTATCAAGTTCTTCATAGAATGTTTCTACCTCCTCAACCTTTGCAATAGATATTGATACATACATTGCAATTATTTTTGCTGCCAGTCTTAAAATTGCTTATTGAATATTCAATACAAGATAACTTCATCTCCCATGAAATTATGTTTCTTGTTACCTTTGGACATATGATAAAACCAATTCCACCAACTTCTTTATTTGCCCTTCGAAGGAAAACCTCTGAAGCATCCATTTGTGTGGTTTGCAACTCCCTTTTGTCTTCTGGTTTCAGTTCTATCAAGACTATTAAGATTGATATGGTTCAGTTCTTCCAGCATCATTATGTCCATTCTTTACAGGAGGTCTCCCACTTAGCAGACCAACAACTAAGGTAATAATTACAGATGGTCTAAAAATGTGGGATCCTTAGCCCACTTACCTTTTGCTGCCTCTCTGCCATTATCACTGCAGAAGCTGAAATGGCCTACATAGGCTTAAGGACCACTTTGTAATCTTCTTTGGCTCATCAAAGCATTTGTCACAACTGGTCAAGCTAGTGGCCATAAGTCTCCCAGCCCTCTCCACTAGACTGGTCCTCAGAAAGCACACATAGTGTGTTGCTGCTATTGTGCTCAAAGCTTTTCTAGTATGTCAGAATCTGCCAGAGCTTCCACCATGTTGGCATAGTCCCCGAAACCCAAGATTATCTAGACACTACAGTGATCATATCAAAGTAAAATTTTGTGGAAGTTCTTTAGTATAACCACTCCCCCCCGCAAAAAAAAAAAGTTTTTGTTGTCATTACCCTTAACTTTCCACACTGGCTTCAACTCGTTCTGCATTTTAGTTTTTCTGACTCTTTTACAGGACCATTCTATCCTTTGATATCCACCCTCTATATTTTTCCTCGTAGTTCAGCTAAGACTAGAATTTTTTTCAGAGTAACTTTTACTCAGAAACCAAGGGGAAGAAAAATACAAAAGCATACAGACAAGTTTAGGAAGTGAAGTTTTCTGATCCTCACTTAAGCCTAACCACAGATTAAATTGGTTGCCATAGTTTAAAAAGCATACCATTCCCTGACTCTTTTCCCTTGCCTCAACCCTTTCTGTCTCCTCTCTCTCAACCAGTTTACCTGGAAGCATATTCAGAAGCTACTTAAGACTAGTGTTCCTCTTTTCAGCAAAGGGCAGCTTCCTCATCTTTTGTTCTAACCTAGCATTTTCCTAGTATCATACTTTCAGAACTGTAAGAGACCTCAGACATCATCTAATCCAAATCCTTTCATGTACAGTTGAGGAAACAGAGGCCCAGAGAGCTTAAATGATTTGCCTAAAGTCATACAAGGCCGTAAGCAGCCAAATTGGAATTGGAATAAAGTTCCCTTGACTCCAAACTCAGAACTCTTTACTATATCATGCTGTCTCCAAGCTACAACTAGACTTAACTATTTCTATTGGTCATGCAACCACCACAGTAGATACTATCTGAATACTATACAGTACACTCTACTTTCCTGGCTCTGCTCCATGCCATGTATCATTTTTGATTTTTGGTTACTTCAAAGTGGCTGTCTTAAACTCAACATATCCAAGACAGCATTGCCTTTTCCCCAAAACTCACTTCTCCACTCTTTTCTTTCACCAAGATTTCCAACATCAGCATCATCCTCAGCTCTCACATTGCTCCCCTTCCTGCCTTCTATGATTCCACCACACTGGCCATCTTGATGTTTTCCACTCACATGACTCCAGCTCCTTTCTCTATGCCTTTGCACTGGCTGGTTCTGTGTCTGGAATATATTCTGTCCTTTCCTCTACTCTTAGAATCCCTTGCTTACTTAAAGATGTAAGTTCAGGTACCATTTTCTTTCTACATTAAGCTTTTCTTGATTCCCATCCCCTCATTTTCTATTGTTCTCCCCACTCAAAATGCCTTATATTTATTTTGTGTGTGTGTGTATGTATGTGTATATGTATACGTATATGTATATGTATATGTATATGTATATGTATATGTATACACATACACACAAATACAGGGTGAGAGTTATGTCAGAGGAGAGATATTGCAAAGGTAAAAATGATAGAACTTGGCAACACATTGTATATATGAAGTGAGTCAGAGCAAGGAGTTGAGAATGACATGTAGCATCCCTCATTCAGTTAGAAATTCTTTGAAAGTGAAGACTGTTTTATTTTTGTCCTTTTCTCTCTAGAAACTAGCACAGTGCCTGGCACATAGTAGGTATTTGATAAATGCTTGTTTATTCATTTCTGTTTCAAAATCTTCACCCTCTTTTGGGCTACCCTCTAAGGTAGGTTGTCAAATTAAAATGTAATGTTAGTATGTGATTTCTAAGTCCATATATGGCCAGCAGGTATGCTTATGTAAGTTTTACTCACTTTCCTCCTTTTCTATTTGAGTTTGACGCCACTGCTCTAAGGTCTTGTCTTAGGAATATCTCCAACTCTTACCTCTAAGATCTCATCTTAGAAATATTTCCACCTCTCACCTCATATGCAGAGCAAAGTTGATGGACATTATCTTTAGTACAGTGAATGATCCAAACTGCTTCCCCTTGATTTACCAGGTATGCCCATATCCCTGGGTTCTTGTTAATGACTTGGGAGGCCCATGGGGAGTGCGCCTTCAAAACCATATCATTATAGTTTTATAATGCTAAAATTCCTTTAAACATAAATTCAAAATAACACATGTAAATACCATCAAGGGAATAAAAGTTTTTCTATTCTACTCCTAAATACTTTTTTCATCCCTTAATTAATTACCATTGAATTGTTGGTACTTGTTAATTAAGGTTGCTTGGTAAAAACTGATTCAGAAAATTCATTCAATCCATCTGCTGCCTACTTGTCATACCTGAGTCTTTTTGTCCCATGTTCAGTGAATGATCCCTGAATTCTCTCTCCAGCTTTCTCCCTTGAATTTATACTTTTTAAAACAATCTCTTGACGATTTTTGGAACCTCTTATAAGGGCCCCTGAAATTCTTTACAATGTTCACTAGAAATTTCAAGTATATTTTACCATCATCTCCTTTTCCATCACATACATTTGACTATATTTATAGATCCCCCCCCTTCCATATTTCAGGTCTTGATACTGAGGTGTTTCCCTATGCTCAATGAATTCTCATTCATTTGGGAAGGCAGCCAGCTTCTCCAGAACTAGCTCAATCCACCCTTGTGACTGGGCCCTTCCACTCCCAGGTTGCTGTAGCAACAACTTCAGCCAGAAGAAAAGCTATAGAGAGATAACTCAAGTGGTGGAGACACTACCTCACTCAGTTTTTAGAGAGTATTTTAGTCAGCATTATAATTGTATCATAAACCAAAGGAAGAAAGGTGTGGCCCTTTTATGAGAATTAGAGTGGAAGTATATTAGGAAGGTAGAATTTATGATTTCAAAGAGAATCTCATATGTGCCTGAAAGGTTCAGAACTGCAGGATATAAGGAATTCTCTAGGCAGAAGGCAGGAGAACTAAAGCATGTATTTACACTCCACAGTAACAGGCCCACAAACCAGCATCCCCATTTTGATATTTTGATCAAAAGCTTCCAGGCCCAATAAGTCCGCCTCACAAGAGTAACCAGGAGGCCACAGAGAAGCGAGATGGTATAAGGCAAAATCATATACATGCTTCCCCTCTACGGTAAGAAGATTACCCACTGGCCTCCAGTCCTTGCTCAGCACTCCTCGCTCCACATGGGTCAGCTCTGCTACCGGCAGCTCAGCTTTGGTTGTAGGCGTTTCTGGCTCCAACCAGAAAAAGAGAAGGGGTCTTCAAGCTGTCCTCTCCCCTCTTATAGAGTTTTCGATATCCTCAAGCACCGCCTGAATGACCAGGGCCGATTGGTTTTCTTGAGTTGGCCCCTCCCCCTAGCGTAGACCAGGTTAACACCCAATAGGGCATGACTCTGGAGTTAACACCTCCCCTCAGCCAGCCCCATGACTCATCACACAGTAAGTTCTCCGCTTCCTGGAAGAGAAGCAGCAGCAACCAGCAAGGCTCAATGAGGTAAGCTGAGTCACTCAAGGAAAACAAAGGCCGTTCTGGCCACAGGAAGGAACATGCAGGGCTATGTGTTTGAAGTTCAAGTCAGCAGTTTCACACTTGCTTTTTACAAGTAACAATCTGGGTAAAGAAATTTTTTATGATATTCTGGAGGATTTGTGGTCAGAGGACTTTTCACCAATTTATCTGTTTGAACTGCTCAAATTCAAATATTTGGTAGCAGATACTTCTAAAATCTAGGTTTCTGAATGTGGAACCTATTGTCCTTGTTTCTCTGATTCTTAGGTCAGAGGTTAGACTCCCCCAAGCCAGAGAAGGAAATCTTTTTATAGGTTTATAAAGGGCCCAAAAACTCAACTTCTCTACCTGCCCCCCCTCCCCCCCCCCTCCCCCCCCCCTGCCGCATGTTATCAAATCATTAAAAAAAGGAGTTTTCTCCTTTCCCAGTTTATCTGCCTCGAAGAATAGAAAAGAGGAATTGAGTTATCCCTAATTTGGCACCAGACATCTCTGTCTCCCTCATTAAACTTTCCTGAAATATTCAACTTAAATTTCACTGTTTTCCAGTTCCTCCATTGCTTTATGCTACATTTCCCTAGGTAGTCATTTAGAAATATATTAGCTTAGTTTTTGGCATTCCTGAAAGTGCAAAAATGCAACTTTGTTTACAGGATTGTTGTGAGAGCTAATAAATTAAATAATGCTAAGTGACTATGTAAATAATTAATATCATACCTGGAGAAATGGCAATTCATTGGCTTGTATAATTAAAATAATTTTTGTTCTACTAGTTGTGGACCTCTTCTCAGAATAAAGGCTTAAGTGTGTCTGTAATAAATTGCAGAGATTTCTCAGAACAGTCTAATGGTCTGGAACACTTTTTTCCAGACGACACCATTGTTGACCATGATTTAAAAACCTGTTATTCATTTTCAGGAAGCATATCCAGGAAGAAGTCAAATAGCATCTGACTTGAGTATTTCTAGAGAATTTTATTACATTATTGAATTGGCTAGCTTCTTGAAGTAACCATGATGGTAAAAGGATCTGAAGTTGGAAAAAAAAATGTACGGATGTTTGGCACCATGTAGCTACAGCTATCAAGAAAGAAAAATTAAGAGAGTTGTAAGAAAGGACAAGTTGCAATTGTGGGCTATGAGTCAATCTGTGTAAACCATAACTCAGTTATTTGACACACACTAAATAGAAATTACAGCAAAACTATTGAGCCATCAGTTCTCAGTTATTAGTTCAATTAAAAAAAATTACTGTCATTGGTTCATGGAAACCAGTTTGAGTAGAGGGTAAAATTAACATTGGAATAAATTAATTGTTAAAATGCCCCAAATGCGTAGAAATTTATCTTGCCCTACAAGAAAGGAAGGGAAAAGGGGATGGGAGGGGAGTGGGGTGACAGAAGGGAGGGCTGACTGGGGAACAGGGCAACCAGATTATACTCCCTCTTGGAGTGGGGGGGAGGGTAGAAAATTTGTAATTCAAACTCCCGTGAAAATCAATGCTGAAAACTAAATATATTAAATAAATAAAATGTCCCAAATGAAAACTATCAGAGTTTGTTATTTCCTCTTTGGGGTTATAAGGTTTTGGCTTTTTTTCTATAATATATCTAAAAAATTAAAACATGCAGACATTTAAATGACAGATTCTTAAGTTGAAGTAAAAGAAAAATGGATTACATATGTATATATATATATGTGTGTGTGTGTGTGTGTGTGTGTATGTATATAATGCACACATTTTCCAATTTTTTAATAGTTGTTCTTACATTCAATCTTTGTTTTATGTATGTATGTATACACATATATATGTATATGTATATACATATAATACATGCATTTATATATGTATACACATGTTTATATGTATATATATGTATATATATGCAATATATACATTTTCCCATTTTTAATGTTTATTTTTTGTTATATACAATCCTCCATTACATGATAGTATACTGTAATATCCTAGGTTCTCAGGGGACATGAGAGTGGAAAGCAAGCTTTGGTAGGTCCAGATGTCAAGTACAGCCCAGAAATGGACTATAGGTCTTTTTTTTTCTGAAGACATACCTATGTCAGTTCAGAGAGATTCATCACCAGGAATAAATGGTGATTTTTATCTGTTTGTTTTACTTTAGCTGCCATTGAACCTACTAAGACCTAGAAAGTTTGTATCTGTATCAATAGAGGGAGTACCCACATAGATGAAATCACAGATCCTTGAAGTCATTTATAATTTCCCATATCCTTTCTCAATACAACCACTACCCCTCCTAACCTACCCGTACATATCCAATTCCTTTGGCTTGGAATACAATATTCTGGAGGTCAATGGAGCTAGGATTAAAACCAAGAATCACCTACCCAGCAAAACTGAGTATCATGCTCCAAGGCAAAATATGGATTTTTAATAAAATAGAGGACTTTCAAGCTTTCTCAGTGAAAAGACCAGAACTGAATAGAAAATTTGACTTTCAAACACAAGAATCAAGAGAAGCATGAAAAGGTAATCAAGAAAAAGAACAAGAAAAAGAAATTGCAAGGGACTTACTAAAGTTGAACTGTTTTGTTTACATTCCTACATGGAAAGATGATGTGTATGATTCATGAGACCTCAGTATTAGGGTAGCTGAAGGGAATATGCATATATGTATATATGTTTATGTGTATATATATATATATGTGAATGTGTATGTATGTATATATCTATGTGTGTATATATATAGATATATAGAGATATAGATATATATATACACAGAGAGAGAGAGAGAGCGGACACAGGGTGAGTTGAAGATGAAGGGAAGATATTTAAAAGAAATAAAATCAAATTAAGGGATGAGAGAGGAACATATTGAGAGAGGGAGATAGGGAGAGACAGAATGGGGTGGATTATCTCGCATAGAGGTGGCAAGAGGAAGCAGTTCTGTGGGAGGAGGGGAGAGGGCAGGTGAGGGGGGAATGAGTGAATCTTGCTCTCATCAGATTTGGCCTGAGGAGAGAATACCATACATACCCAATTGGGTATCTTACCCCACAGGAAAGAAGAGGGAATAAGATAAAAAAGGGGGGGGATGATGGAGGGGAGGGCAGATGGGGGTGGAAGTAATCAAAAACACTTTCAAAAGGGGATAGGGTCAAGGAAGAAAATTCAATAAAGGGGGATGGGTTGGGAAGGAGCAAAATATAGTCAGTCTTTCTCAACATGAGTATTGTGGAAGGGTTATATATAATGATACACATGTGGTCTATGTTGAATTGCTTGACTTCTTGGGGAGGGTGGGTGGGAAGGGAGGAGGGGGGAGAGTTTGGAACCCAAAGTTTTTAAAAACAGACATTCAAAAACAAAAAAAAAGTTTTTTGCATGCAACTAGAAAATAAGATACACAGGCAATGGGGAGTAGAAATTTAGCTTGCCCTACAAGAGGGGAAGGGAAAAGGGGATGGGAGGGGAGTGGGGTGACAGAAGGGAGGGCTGACTGGGGAACAGGGCAACCAGAATATACGCCATCTTGAAATGGGGGTGGGGAGGGTAGAAATGGGGAGAAAATTCGTAATTCAAACTCTTGTGAAAATCAATGCTGAAAACTAAATATATTAAATAAATTTTAAAAATAAAATAAACAAGGCCTCCAAACAAGTTCTGGAACAAAAGGACAGGGTGAGACAATTTTCCAGCCTCAGACAACTTAGAAGGTTGGTAGGAAAGGTCTGTTGCACCTAGGTGAGAGTGGAATCAGTGGCAGCAGTGGTGGTTTTCAGACCTCTCAGCCTACAGACAGTAAGGGGGTCAGACAACTGGTCAGAAGGAGATTACAGGGATCTCTTTGCTCTGTTCCATTACCCATACTTTGATCTGGGTCAAAGTCCTGTGTCTCAGTCCCAGGGCAAAGAGAAGCACTAACCTGCTGGAGCGTGTGGCTGCAGGGGAGCTGGGAACTTGGTCACAGTTCCAGGGTGGAAAAGAGTGCTTGTGGTCACTCACAGACCAGAGGACAGGCCAGGAGAGGAATAAATCCATCTCTGCCTTCAGGGGTGGGGAACCTGTGACCTCAAGGCCTCAGGTTCCCTACCTCTGCCCTAGATCATAACACCTTAGAAAAACCAAAAACTTACAGGTCTCCAGAATTATCTCTGAGAACAACTGCACAAAAAAACCTGAAGCTTGGGACATCATGGCTTCCACCCTGAAAGGAGAGTCCCACTTTAGCATAGAGCTAAAAGTCAAGAAATAGGCAGGAAAAATGAGCAAACCGCAGCAGAAAAAGACCCTGACTATGGAAAGTTACTGTGGTGACAAAGAAGATCAAAACACAAACTCAGAAGACAACAAAGTCAAAACTACTACATCCAAAGCCTCAAAGGAAAATATAATTGGTATCAGCCTATGGAAGAGCTCAAAAAGGATTTTAAAAATCAAGAGGAAAAAATGGGAAGAGAAATGAGAGTGATACAAGGGAATCATGAAAAAAAGAGTTAACAGGAAGCACAAAAGGAGGCACAAAAAATACTGAAGAAAATAACACCTTAAAAACAAAATAGGTTAAATGGTAAAAAGAGGCGCAAAAATCCAGTGAAGTGAAGGATGCCTTGAAAAGCATAATTGGCCAAATGGAAAAAGATATATAAAAATTCACTGAAGAGAAGAACTTTTAAAAAAATTTTATTTATTTTTCATTTTGAACATTACTTCTATAAGATTTTGAGTTCTAAATTTTCTCCCCCTCCGTTGTCTACTCCCTCCCCAAAACAGTATGCAATCTGATATAGGCTCTATATATACATTCACATCAAACACATTACTCATGTTGTAAAGAATTAGAACGAATAGGAGAAAGAAGAAACAAAGAAAAAGAGAGAGAGAGAGAGCAAATAGTATGCTTCACTGTGCATTCCTACTCCACAGTTCTTTTTCTGGATATGGATAGCATTTTCCATCATGAGTCTCTGTAAGTTGTCTTAGATCCTTGCATTGCTGAGAAGAGCTAGGTCTATCAAAGTTAGTTATCACACTGTGTTGCTGTTACTGTGTACAATGTTCTCTTGCTTCTGCTCACTTCACTCAGCATCAGCTTATGTTAAGTCTTTCCAGGTTTTTCTGCAATCCACCTGCTCATCATTTCTTATGGAACATAGTATTCCATTATATTCATATACCACAACTTGTTCAGCCTTTCCCCAATTCATAGGTAGGCTCTCAATTTAGAGTTCTTGGCCACTACAAAAAGAGCTGCTATAAATATTTGTGTATGTGTGGGTCCTTTTGCCATTTTTATGATCTCTTTGGGATACAGACCTAGAAGTGGTATTGCTGAGTTTAAGGATATGCACAGTTTTATAGCCCTGTGGGCATAGTTCCAAATTCCTCTCCAGAATGTTTGGATTAGGTCACAGCTCCACCAACAGTGCATTAGTGTTCCAATTCTCCCACATCTTCTCCAACATTTATAATTTTCCTGTTTTGTCATGTTAGCCAATCTGATAGGTATGATGTGGTACCTCAGAGTTGTTTTGATGTGCATTTCTCTAATCAATAGTGATTTAGAGCATTGAAGAGCTTCTTAAAAAATGGAATTGGCCAAATGGAAAAGGAGGTACAAAAACTCACTGAAGAAAATAATACCTTAAAAATTAAAATTGGGCAAGTGGAAGCTAATGAGTTTATGAAACATCAAGAAACAATAAAAAAATCAAAAGAATGAAAAAAACAAAAGAAAATATGAAATATCTCATTGGAAAAACAACTGACCGGGAAAATAGATCTAGGAGAAATAATTTAAGAATTTTTGGATTACTTGAAAGCCATGATAAAGAAAAGAGCCTAGACATCATCTTTCAAGAATTTATCCAAGAAAAATGCCCTGGTGTTCTAGAACTAGAGGGCAAAATAGAAACTGAAAGAATCCACTGATCACTTCCTGGAAAAGGTCCCAAAATGAAAACTCTTAGTAATATTATAGCCAAATTCCAAAGCTCCCAGGGCAAGGAGAAAATATTGCAAACAGCCAAAGAGAAACAATTAAACTACTGTGGAGCCACAGTCAGAATAACACAAGATTTAGCAGTTTCTACATTAAAGACTCAGAGGTCTTGCAATTTTGGTATTCCAGAGGGCAAAAGAGCTAGGATTACAACCAAGAATTATCTACCCAGCAAAACTGTGTATAAGCCTTCAGGGTGGGGGGCGGGGAGAGATATTAGGTAAAATTGAGGACTTTCAAGCATTCGTGATGTAAAGACCAGAGCTGAATAGAAAGTTTGACTTTCAAATACAAGACTCAAGAGAAGCATAAAAAGGTAACTAGAAAAGAGAAATCTTAAGGGATTCAATAATGTTAAACTGTTTACATTCCTACGTGGTAAACTCCTAAAAGCTTTTCATTATTTAGGCAGTTAGGAGTATAACATAGAGGGCACGGGTGTGAATTGAATATGATGATATAATTATCTTTAAAAAAATAAAATTATGGGGTGAGGAGAAATGCCCTGAGAGAAGGGGGAAAGGAGAGGTAGAATGGGGTGAATTATCTGACATAAAAGAGGCATGAAAAGAGCTTTTACAGTAGAGGGGAAGATGGGAGAATTGGGGGGAGCACATGAATATAATTCTCATTGGAATTGGCCTAAAGAAGGAATAACACATACACTCACTTGGGCATAAAAATCTATCAACATACAGGAAAGTAGGAGGAAAAAGGGGATAAGAGAAGGGACTGGGGCTGATAAAAGGGAGGGCAGATTGGGGGAGGTAAAAGTCAGAAGCAAAACACTTTTGAGAATGGACAGGGTGAAAGGAGAGAGAGAATAAGATAAATGGGCTAAACAGGATAGAGGGAAATACATATCATAACTGCAAAAAAAAATTTACCTCAAGTTTCTCTGATAAAGACCTCATTTCTCAAATATGGAGAGAGCAGAATCAAATTTATAAAAATAAGAGCCATTTCTCAATTGATAAATGGTCAAAGGATATGAACAGGCAGTTTTCAAATGAAGTAATCAAAGCTAGCTATAGTCATATGAAAAAATGCTTCGAATCACAATTAATTAGAGAAATACAAATTAAAACAGCTCTGAGCTATCACCCCACCTTCCAGATTGGCTAATATGACAGAAAAGGAAAATAACAAATATTGGAGGGAGCGTGGGAAAATTGAGACACTAATGCATTGTTGGTGAAATGGTATACTGACTCAGCCATTCTGTAGCGCAGTTTGAAACTATGCCCAAAGAGCCATACAACCACGCTTTTGACCAGGCAATTGTACTACTAGGTGTGTATCTCAAAGAGATAAAAAACAAAAGGAAAAGAACCTATGTGTACAAAGTTATTTATAGCAGCTCTTTTAGTGGTGGCAAAGAATTGGAAATTGAGGGTATGTCTATCAATTCAAGAATGCTGAATAAATTGTGGTATATGATTGTGATGGAATACTGTTGTGCTATAAGAAATGATGAGCAGAATGCTTTTAGAAAAACCTAGACTTACATGAACCGATGCAAAATGAAATGAGCAGAACCAGGAGAACATTGCACATAGTAATAGCAATATTTGTGATGATCATCTATGAATGACTTAACTATTCTCAGCAAGACAATGATCCAAAACAGTTTTGAAGGACTTATGATGAAAAATTCTATCCATCTCAAGAGAAAGAACTGATGGAGTCTGAATGCAGATGGAAGCATACTTTTTCTTTATTTTTCTTGGGGTTTTTTTGTCTGTGTTTTCTTTCACAACATGACTAATATGGAAATATGTTTTGCATGATTGCACATGTATATCTATATCAAATTGTTTGCCTTCTCAATGGAGGGAGGAAGGGAAAGGAAGGGAGGAGGGAAAGAATTTGGAACTCAAAAAAATTTTAAAAACAAGTATTTAAAATTGTTTTTACATATAATTGGCCAAGAATTGGACATTGAGGGGATGCTCATCAATTGGAGAATGGCTGAATAAGTTGTGGTATGTGAATGTACTGAAATACTATTGTTCCATAAGAAATGATGAGCAGGCAGATTTCAGAAAAACCTGGAAAGACTTATATGATCTGATACTGAGTGAAGTGAGCAGAACTAGGAGAACATTGTACAGAGTAACAGCAACATTGCTCAATGACCAACTTGGTTAGACTTAGCTCTTCTCAGCAATGCAATGATAGACAATTCCAAAAGACTCATGATGGAAAATGCTATGCACATCCCAAGAAAGAACTATCGAGTCTGAATGCAGATCAAAACATGCTATTTTCTCTTTTTTCTGTTGTTTTTTCTTTCTTGTGGTTTTTCCCTTTTCCTCTGATTCTTCTTTCAGAACATGACTAATGTGGAAATATATTTAATATGATTATGCATGTATAGCTTATATCACATTGCATGCCATCTTGGGGAGGGAGGAAAATTTAGAACTCAAAATCTTATAAAAGTGAATGTTGAAAACTAAAAATAAATAAATAAACACATTTTTAGAAAAATCTCTCATTTGATCTGACCATCTCCACTAGCTTTTATCCTATAACTCTGTAACAACAAGGTTGCTAGCAGCTGCTATAGGGGTGTAAGACCCAACAAGACTAGCAACAGGAGCTGCTAGCACAGGTTCTTTGATCTGCTTTACTAAGGAAAGCAACTTTAAGGGGTTAACATTCTCACTTCAATCAAACATACATATATCATTCACTTAGTTCAGGGGAAAAAGCCAGCACCCTGAACTTCAGAGCAAATACATATAGAAATTACAGAGACAATATAAACAGATCAATATTTCTGTCTAACCAAATCACAGTATACATAGTTACCAGAGAAGCACCAACATCTGGGTTTTCCAAAGTCGGGAATATACTAACACTCTTCCAGTGAGTGAGAGCCCCAAACAAAATGCTATCCTCTGAATTTATATACCCTTCTTAGGGCCTGAAGGCTTCATACCTAGTTAGCAAAAGGGTGTGGGCCTGGGACTTTGCACCCAGTAAGACTTAACCAAAGGCACTGGTTTACTTTAGCATTCTCAAAGAGAAAACAGTAAAAAAGTCCCACCTTAAATTACCATTACAAGTTCTCATCTTTTCAGCCAAACTCTTTGAGAAAGCCATATATACTCACTGCCTCCATTTTCTCTCCTTTGGCTTCTAAACCCTCAGAAATCTGAGTTCTGTTCACATCATTTGACTGAAACGAGTTTCTCCAAATTTAATAATCTTTTAATTGCCAAGTCCAAAAGCCTTTTCTCAATCCTCATCCTTCTTCATTTCCTTGTTACTTTGACACTGTTGATGACCCTGTTCTCCTAAGACCAGGGATGTAGGAAGTTTTTCATTTTGGAAGGCTGCATTAATATTTAGCTGTAATCAAATAAAGCCACATTCAAGAAACTTCAATTAGATATACTTTAAAATGTTCATTGTTTTGTAAAAATCTAACTACTATATGCTTAATAATTTCAAAAAATAAAAACTATTTGTTAATTTTAAAGTTAATTAACTTTTTAAGGACTTTGTTGTGTCTGCTTTCTGTTGGAAAGCATTTGAATATTTGGTTGTAGCATGAATGTCTGCAATTTCAGTTGATCCTCTAGATGGATATCAGTCATTTGTGACCTTAAGGGCATCTTGATTTGGGTTAGACAGGAGAATGTAGATTCGCAACAATAAGTGGTTGAAAAGCAAGAAGGCATTTTTCAGGCATATTGCCAAAGGCGTTGGTGTTCTACTGCATTTTCCCATATTTCAATTTGATCTTTCTTAGCATCAAACAATGACTTTAACATGTTATCTGCTGAGAGTTCAGTCAATTCCATCTGTGGCTCTTTAGGTGCCTTGGTGCTTTCAACTAGGTGAGACTGAAATGCTAATTTGAGTGTGATGTCATGATTCTCAAAGTCACTGAACTTGTATTGTCCAATTAATAGGACTATAACAGCTGCATGCTCTTCAGATTATTCACATATATCATCCTGCTTGTCAATGACCTTTGCAAATTGGCCAAATTGTTAATCCAAAATTTCCTTTTGAAGAAGTGTTTTGGAAAAAAGATAGCTTTTTTCAAAATCCTTGGATTTTTTTGCCACATATCATATATAGACTTAGTTTTACCTTGCAAAGAAATATCCAAGTCATTTTTATTTAACATATCACATATAAATGCAGCATTTATCTGTTCTCACAGAGATAAAATTTTGGCTAACACCTATCCCTGCAATAGCCAAGACACATTAGGATGACACAGCAAATCTACACTGAATACTTCATCATTCGACTTTAGCATGTTACAAAACTGACGATTCTGTATTGCATTTGCACAAGTATAGTTAACAATACTTATCATTTGTTGCAAAGTGTCACTTAAAATATTAGCTTTAGCACAGAGATTTTGCTGATGCAAGATACAATGAAAAGAAATAAGAGTATCTGGATTTGTTAATGCTTTTTTTAATCTGTGCTATAAGCCCTTCATGTTTTCCTGTCATGAAAGGTATGCTGTCTGTACATACCCTCACTAAATTTACCAAATTCAGTCCAACTTCACAACATTTCTCTTGAAAGTTCTGTTTGCAAGACTGCCCAAAACAAGTAATTCTTCGTAGCAAAGAAAATCTTCTGTTATGACTCAAATGAAGTATAAAACCTGTGCTGAGTCAGTAGTATCAGTTGATTCATCTGAAGTGATTGAATAATATATATATTTTCCTTCTGAAGTATTGCATGAAGTTGTTCTGTTAAGTTGAAGGCTAATTCATTCTACCAGTCAGTTATGGTTCTCCTTGAAAAAGGCAGTTGTTTGTACTTTGAAATGTATTAGAGTCTAAGCATCCTACTACTTCAACAATGCAAACTTTCACAATTTCTGTATCACTGAATGGCTCCCCTTCACTCCCCAGCCCTCCACCCCCACCCCCGAGTATGTAGGCTACTTTATAAGTTGCTTCAGTGGCATTATTTCCAGGTCTTATTACTGCTTCAAAGAATAGTCTTTGTGGGGGTGGAGCCAAGATGGCTGTGTGAAAACAGCATCTTACAGGAGCTCTCACACAAATTCTGTCAAGTATCTCTAAAAAAGTGACTCTGAGCAGATTTGAGAGAGTTAGAAGCCACTAGTAGACTAGTGTGGCAAATTTCCACGCCAGGAGAGTTCTCAGGGTCAACAGGATGGACCTGTAGGCTGGGAGAGTGCCCAACAAGCAGAGCTGCACCAGACCACACCAAAGCTGAAGCAGCTGCGGAAATCAGCCAGCAATCCAGGCTGGGAGAACACTGGGCACACGAAACTGGTGGTGATCCCCAGGCCTCCCAGCCCAGGACAGAAGTCTGTCAGAGCTACAGGAGGAAGCAGCACAGCACCTGAGGCTGCGAGAACAACTACTCCAGAGGCTTGCAACCAGCAGTCTAAAGGTTTGAAACACACCTTCTTGAACTTCTGGGAGCCATAATGGTCAGCTAAAACAGCTCTCATCCCTCCCTCCCTAACCCAGATAATACTCTTTCAGGAGAGACTTTGAAATAGAAGAGCCAGAAGAGGGGCTTCAGTAGCCTTTTAGCTTGAGAAGTTGGGGAGAGGGCCCTTATCATGATGGTGGAAAGAGACTAGTGCAGGAAGAGAGGTGTCCCAGCAGGCCCCACCTCAGCAGAAGAGTGGGGGTTCTCGAGCCTCAGTAGGGTGGAGCCAGCAATCGTCAACACCAGGACCCTAGATGTGCCTTCGCACAGCCAGAGGAAATGGCAGACATCAGACATCAGTGCAGAAAAAGGCTGCACCAAAGCACTAAGGGAAAAGGAGACTTCCGGCAGCCAGACCACCCCTCCACCACACCTCACGAAGCCAAAGGCTACAACACACAAAGCCAATAACAATGCCTACAATTTCCAGAACAAGAAGCCTAGGACAGAGCCCCCTGAAGCCCAGAAGCAGAAATCCCCTTTAAATCCAGAAAAAAGTTAACCAACATGAAGAACTGTAGAAAACTGAGGACTATTGATTCTTTCTGTGGAGACAGGGAAAATCAAAATACCAATTTGGAAGAGGACAGCATGGGCACTGTACCCACATCTGAAACCTCAAAAGGGAATGTGAACTGGTCTCCAGCCCAAAAAGCATTCCTGGAAGAGTTCAAGGAGGATTTTAAAAACCAAATTAGAGAGGTAAAAGAAAAAATGGAAAAAAAAAATCACTGATGAAAACAAATCTTTAAAGAGTAAAATTGGTGAAATGGCTAAGGAAATTCAGAATCTAGTTAGAGAAAATGATGCCCTGAAAAGTAAAATAAACCAAATGGAAAAGGAGGCCCAGAAGCAAAATGAAGACAACAATTCATTAAAAATTAGAATTGAGCAAGTAGAAGCTAATGACTCTATGAGGCATCAAGAGTCAGTCAAACAAAATCTAAAGAATGAAAAAATAGAAGAAAACGTGAAATATCTAATTAGAAAAACAACTGACCTGGAAAATAAATCCAGGAGAGAAAATCTAAGAATTATTGGTCCACCAGAAAGACATGATGAAAAAAGAGCCTGCACAGTATCTTCCAAGAGATCATCAAGGATAACTTCTCTGATGTCCTAGAACCAGAGGGTAAAATAGTCATCGAAAGAATCCACCGATCACCCCCTGAAAAAGATCCCAAATTGAAAACTCCAAGAAATATTATAGACAAATTCTAGGATTATCAGGTCAAGGGGAAAATACTGCAAGCAGCCAGAAAGAAACAATTCAGATATCACAGAACTACAGTCAGGATCATGCAGGACCTTTCAGTTTCTACATTAATGACAGGAGAAATTAGAATATGATATTCCAAAAGGCAAAGGAACTTGGACTACAACCGAGGATCAACTACCCAGCAAAACTGAGCATAATTTTCCAGGCAAGGAGATGGACATTCAATGAAATAAGAGAATTCCAGATCTTCCTGATGAAAAGGCTAGAGCTCAATGGAAAATTTGATCTTCAAATACAAAACTCAAGAGAGACATAAAAAAGGTTGTGGGGGCAGGGGAAACCTTGTTAATCAATAAGGGCTAACTGTTTATATCCATCTATAGGATTATATTGTTTCATATATTATATATATATATATGTCAATCTTGAGAATAATACAGTTATTATGACATTTGAAAGGGATATACATAGATTGTGGATGTCAGTATAAAATAACTGATATGATAAAAACCTAATTAAAGGATGTAAAGGGATGGATCTGGGAGAAGAGGTAAGGAGGTAGTAGAAAAGGGTAAATTACATCACACAAAGAGGCATAAAAACATAGTATAGTAGAGGGAAAGAAGGGAGGGAGAAGACCTATATTTGAGCTTTACTCTTATTGGATTTGGTTCAAGAAGGGAATAACATACTTTGAGAAGTATAGAAATCAAACTTGTCCTACAGGCAGTAGGAAGAGAAAGGGGAAAGAAGGCGTGGGGGGGGGGGTCAAAAGGGAGGGAAGAAGTAGCAAGGGGAAAAGGGTAAGATAAGGGAGGGGAATCAATAGAGAGGGTAAACTGAAGAAGGCGGCGGTCAAAAGCAAAACTCTTGTGAGGAGTGGAAGGGAGAGGGGAGAAACAAAAGCATAAATGGGGGGAAATAAGATGCACCAAGTGGTGTAGCATTCAGATTCTTAGAGGAGAAGATCAATGGAATTAGTTAGGTACACAAGTTGCAGTAGTCGATGACTGTAGCAATCTAATCTTTGATAAGTCCAAAGAATCCAGCTTCTGGGCTAAGAATTCACTATTTCACAAAAACTACTGGGAAAAATGGAATATGGTATGGCAGAAACTAGACATAGACCAATTTCTTACACTGTATACCAAAATAAAATCAAAATGGATTCATGATTTAGGAATAGAGGCTGATACTATAAGCAGTTTGAGAGAGCAAGGAATAGTTTACCTGTCAGATTTATGGGAAAGGGAAGAATTCAAGACCCAACAAGAGATAGAGAGCATTACAAAATACAAAATAGATCATTTTTGATTATGTTAAATTGAAATGTTTTTGTATGAACAAAGCCAATGCAACAAAGATTAGGAGGGAAGCAGAAAATTGGGAGAAAATCTTTACAACTAGTGTCTCTGATAAAGGCCTCATATCTAAAATATACAGGGAACTGAGCCAAATTTACAGGAATACAAGTCATTCCCCAATTGAGAAATGGTCAAAGGATATGAACAGGCAGTTTTCAGAGGAAGAAATTAAAGATATCTATAGACATATGAAGAAATGCTGTAAATCACTATTGATCAGAGAAATGCAAATCAAGACAACTCTTAGGTACCACATCTCTCCTGTCAGATTGGCTAACATGATAAAACAGGAAAATGATAAATGCTGGAGAGGATTGGGAAAATTGAAACATTGTTACATTGTTGGTGGAGTTGTGAACAGATCCAGCCATTCTGGTGAGCAATTTGGAACTATGTCCAAAGGGCTATAAAAATGTGTCTACCCTTTGACCCAGCAATACCACTTCCAGGGCTGTATCCTTAAGAGATCACACAAGAGAGAAAGGGATCCATATGTACAAAAATATTTATAGCAGCCCTTTTTGTGGTAGCAAAGAACTGGAAATCAAGGGGATGCCCATCAACTGGGGAATAGCTGAACAAGTTGTAGTATATGAATGTAATGGAATACTATTGTACTATAAGAAATGAGGAGCAGACAGACTTCATAAAAACCCGGAAAGAACTATGTGATATGGTACTGAATGAGAGGAGCAGAACCAGGAGAACATTGTACACAACCACAGAAATATTGATTCTGTGATGACTAACTTTGATAGACTTGGCCCTTCTCAGCAATACAAGGTTCAAAGACAGCCCCAAAGGTCTCATGGTGGAAAGAGCTATCAACGTCCAGATAAAGAACTATGGAGTCTGAATGCAGATTGAAGGAAACTATCTACTCTCTTTTTTTTCTATATCTTTTTTTTTGTTTTGTTTTGTTTCTTCTTCCTCATGATTCACTCCATTGATCATGGTTCTTCTTTATGACTTGACTATTGTGTAAATATGTTTAATGAAAAGGTATAAATAGAACATATATCGGATTCCATGCCGTCTTGGGGGTGAGAGGGGAGGGAGGGGAAGAAAATTTGAAACTCAAAAACTTGTGGAACTGAGTGTTGTAAACTAAAAATTAAAAAGGAATTGTCTTTCCTTTGGCTTTTCATCTTTTTAATTTCTGCAATACACCCTTTCACACCTCTCTAATTTAAAAAATACTGTTGAGCCGTACAACTATTCAAAAATACCACTTCAATCAGAAACACAGTGCATCACTGTCAAAAGCTGATAACAGACTAGCATACTTGACCCCTGTAAACTCTTGCCAACCAACCTCACGCAGCAGTGGCACCAGTCAGGGGGAAATTAGAACTAAATAATGAGCGTAGCAACCGTCAATTTAGCCCTTATGGCTTACTAATGTTCTAATTATTCCAGTCAATCTGGGAGGATTATTTAGTTGCAACTTATTTTATTCTTTGGTATTTTAAGTATGTTCATTTTAAAAATAAAATAAAAATATAAAAGATGAACAAAAATATATTAATAAAAATAAAAGGATTTGTCCTGTAAAATTTGGATTCAGTCAAAAGGCCACTCTTAAGGACTTAGAAGGTCACATGTGGCCTTATGGTGCAGCAGGTTCCTCTCCCTCATCCGAGAGATTCTGTCTTCCCTCCTAGTTCTCTGCTCTTTCGTACTGCTCTTTTTCAGTCTTTTTTCTTATATCTTCAAGTAGGTCATGCCTACTGTAAGTGTTCCCCCAAAAGCATGTCCTGTTCCCTCTTCTCTTTTCCCTCTTTAGTGATCTCCTAAGCTCCCATGCATTCAATTATCTCTATCAAATGATTCCCAGATCTATTACATATCCAGCCCTAATCTCTGAGTGCTAGTCTTACATCATCACCTGTCTTTTACACATCAAATTAGATGTGCCATAGACATCTCACATTCAAGATGTCTAAAACAGGACTCATTAACTCTCCACAAAACCCTCCCTGCTTCATACCTGTCTTATTACTGTCAAAGGCACCATCATCCTCACAATCACCCAGACTTGCAACTTTGATGTCATCCTCAACTCCCTTCTCATTCCACACATCTAATCTGTTTCCGAGTCTTATTGTTTCTACCTTCACAACATCTCCCATGTATATCCCTTTCTGTCCACATACACAGCTGTCATTCTTTTGCAAGCCCTCATCACCCTTCATTCCTGGACTATTATAGTAACCTTCTAATTGGTCTCCCTGCCTCAATTTTCTACTCATTCTAGTCATCCTCCATTAAGCTGTCAAAATGATTACCCTAAACTAAAAGTCTGACCTTGTCACCCTTCCCTTCTTGATGATTTCCAGTGGCTCCCTGTTACCTTCAGAATAAAATATAAAATCCTCTGTTTGGCATGTAAAGCTCTTCACAACCTGACTCCTTCCCACCCAGTTGTCTTATATTTTACTCCCCTCCACACACTCTATGCTCCAGCTATACTAGTCTATTTGCTGTTCTTTACACATAATACCCTATCCCCCAATTCCATGCCTTTCCAACTGGCTGTCTCCCATGCCTGAAATGCTCTGCCTCCTCATGTTTGACATCTGGCTTCTTTGACTTCTTTAAAAACTCAACCTCAATCCTTTGACATCACCTTCCATTCACACTGTATATACTTTGTATGTACTACCTATTTTCATGTTATTCTCCTCCACCACCACAGTTATAATGTGAGCTCCTTGAGGATATGAGCCATATTTTTGTCTTTTAATCCTAGTCCTTAGAACACTGTCTGGCACAGTAAGCACTTAATAAATACTTGTTAACTGAATGAATCAATATATATATATTTATAAATTTCAGTTAATTGAATGATGGTAATGATGTGATCTATTATAGAATAACTTTTTACAATCGTGCCACCTCCAGTGTAGATCTCTTCTATCTGCACCATATCTAATGCAACGCTTTTCCCATCTCTGTTCTCTTTATGCCATTTTTTCTCTTCTATTAATGTCTCTGTAACTATAATGTTAGAGTCAAGTATTGTGGCTTTACTGTCCTTGATGGTGAAAAGTATACTCTAAATTTTTTGCAAATTGCTTGTATTTTGGCTAACAAGTGCGAATTATCATGAAAAATAATAAATTACTAATAAATTTCACCCATACAATGTGAGAATGAGATAAGAGAGATTCTTCACTCTTCTAGGTTAAAGGAAACTAAAATTCTTTGGAAAATAGTGGAAAACCAGATAGAAATAATTTAATAGTATAGTACCTCATTACAGTTTCAAGACATCAGTTTCACTATCTATTCAGTTACTGCTCATGAGCCCCATTTTCTCCACTGACCCTTCCCCTAGGCCAGCTAGAATTGGATTGTCATGTGGTATCAGAGCAATGAAGTTACCTAAAATAGAACGTCAGATATAGAACCAGAGAAGAATTAAGCAAATGTTCTTACCACCTATTCCCAAATTACAGCCCCCCCAAATTCCAGAGAATGTAGTTTGTGAGTCCTCTTAGTTCTCCTTCCCATGCCATTTTATCAGCTCAACATCACTAGCTAGTAGAATAGGAAATTATATTTGTGAGTCCATTCTCTCACTGTTCCTTATGCTACTATATCATGATGCCATAGAAACATAGGGGACAGTAAGGCATCATTAGCAATTTTCCCAGCAACAAAACCCAGTAACCTTGAGGTCTGAAAGGCACTTTATCTTAGTACTAGATCTGTAATATATTGACAATTTGCAACAACTACTTCTCACATTGGGAATTGTAAATGGGAAGATATTTGCATCTATTGTTTCTCAGAATATAAGAGGGAATACGCCACCTCTTTGAAGTAGCAGAATTCAGATGTAACTGCATCAGAGTTTTCTGACTCCACATCCATTTTCCTTACTTTTCATTTGGGTATCTTGCTTATATCTTCCTGCATCTCATTAATCTTATGAGGTTTGGAATCAGCCTTTCACTGCACAGTGCAAACACTTCCCTCCACCCAGAGTCTATGCCAGGGTAATACTGTCACCTACTGAACTCCAGCTTGTGGAACATAAAGTCCCTCAAACTGCTGTCAGTTCTGTAGGGGGGACATGCTCTCTCCCTGGAAACCAGATCTCTTAGAAGCCTGGGGTAATGCACTGCAAGTGAAAATGCTACCCAGCATGGACACTGGTGGGAAAGAGTGGAGTTACAAACCTGCTTTTCTAACATTCCCAGTAGGAAATAAGTCAGTGTTGTGAGAGCAGAGCCAAGAAGACTAAAACTTTATCTTCTCTAGAAGTCTGAGAGGTTGTAGTTTGGGAAATGGGCAGTAAAAATGATCACTGCTTGATTCTTGTCACTTGTTAATACCTCTTACATCCTGTTTAAGTAAATGTGCTCTTGTATTACTATGACATCATAGCATTAATTCTGGCTAATTGGGAAGAGTCAGGGGAAAAAAATAGAGCCTTTGGTGAACCCAAACTGCTTCCAGGAACTTGAATAAGGCTGTGGGGTGTCATAATCATAAGTCAAAAGAATGACTTGTAAATACATTCATTGTTTTGTTTTGTTTTGTTTTTTCTTCAAACAGGCCAAGAAAAGAAAAGAGATTATTGATCTGTTAAGGAAACAAAGAGAAGAGAGAATAGAGGTGAGGCTGATACTGAAAAATGTACATGAATGTGCCTGGAGGAACAGAGTGTAGTAAATGTTTTATAATAGCGTAGATACTATGGTTATTCAGTCCACATTTTTTTAAATAGGCAAAATTCAGTCAGTATGTCATGAGCAATGACTAGAAGAAAAATCGACTTCATTTATGTCTTAAGTAAAATCTTTTTTTTTTTAGAAAGAACTGGTTTCTCTTCTTCATAAACCAAAGGTCAAGGTACCCCAAACAAAGTAAGTTTAAACTTTCAAGATAATTTCTCCCATCTTTGGTTCCCTAGTTAAGGATGTATTTTATTGTAGAGGAATGGAAAGAGAATACTTGACTTTGAATCAGAAGACCAATATTCAAGCATCAGCTCTGGCACTTATTATTTATGTGCCCTGAAGTATTTGAACCATCTAACCTTTCTGTGCTTCAGTTTCCTCATCTATAAAATGGGAATAATATCTGTACTGCCTGCCTTTTAGAATTATAGGGAATGTGCTTTAAATAAAGTACTATGTAAATGTGTCTAATAGTAATTACATAGTCAGAAGTGGTATTTTTTTTATATTCTGTCCTATGGTGATTCCATTGCTGGGACTTAAAAGGAAGGTTTTGCAGAAGATTAGATAATCTAGTCAATGGTCATTTGAAACAACAGGATAAGAATAGGGAATGGACCTGTAATTTCGTTGGTAAAGGGAACTCCCATATGAAGAAACTTGCTCCGCCAGTGCACATTTGGCACTTTCTTTTCGTAGTCTTAGAGAGCTGCCTAGTACAATGATATCAAACTCAGAAAGAAACAGGGCCATGAAACTGTATATCAGAATCCCTGCTTGCTGTATATTGACTTAGAAAACCACTATTACTAACATTATCCATGGTCCATTATTTTTTATTTTGTTAAATTATTTCCTAGCTACGTTTTCATCTGGTTCTGACCTCACAAGCCACATGTTTGACGCCTTTGGCCGGGAGCACTAAGAAGTTATGGGACTTGTCCAGGGTCATACAGTGGCCTTCTTGGCTTCAAGGGTGACTATAGAATAGATAGACTATTTAATTTGGTGTGCACTAAAGAGATCACATAGCTTAACTAGACATATCAAACAGAGCACCAAAGGGAGGCAGGGGCAACAAGGAAAGGACATTAGAGCAATATCTACGCCTAAAGCAGGGGTAACAATTGACACCACCTGCCAGATTAGAGCAGTGTCCACACCCGAACTAGCAGCAGGTTACACCTCCAAAATGTGACTAAGAAGTGCAGGGAAAAAGAGATCTCTTGTAGCTGAAGGACCTAGGGTTCAAATCCTGCTTCAGATACTTTCTACCTATGTGATCCTGGGGCAAGTCCCTTAACCTCCCTAGACCTCAATTTTTTTATCTATAATAGGGTTAGACTAAATGGCCTCTGAGGTCCCTTCTAGCTCTTGGTCTTTAATACCTTCTAAAGCAAGTATCTTACTTACTTCATATTCAATAAGCATCAATATACCGATCACTGAGATCAGTTTAAGAAAGAGACTAAACAAATGTGAGTAATTTGAAGAAAGTCTTCTATCATTGCTTCATTCTCCTGAAGACTCTTTTTGTGTCACGGGCCTAGTTCCTCTAACAAAAATGCAAGACATGTGGAATTGAAAGAAAGAATATTAAAATCCAGCCCCACAAGTTTCTAATATTGCTTGCCCCCCCTTTCAGCTCTCTATACAAGGCACAAAGAACCTTCCTGTACAGTGAGTTGGACAAGTTTCCAGTATTCTCCAGGATACCCTGAAAAAGCATTCACAGACTTAACAATTTTACCCTGTGTAAAGTTATCAAACCAGACCTATCCTGTGTTCTTATACCTTCAAGAATTGTGCAGAATGTGTTTCTATCTCTTACTTATTTAGGAAAATAACGCTTTAAAGGGCTAAAATACCCTGAAGTTGCTCAAAACCCTCAATTTGCCCTTAAAGTAATGTTCTGCATTGGTGGTAAATTCAAGTAAACAATATTGGAATTTCATAGGAAATTAGTAATAAGCATAAGTCCCAGTCAGAACTTGCTTTTTAAGCATTTAGAAAGAAGGTGGGAATAATAATGACTAACCTTTATATAGTGTTTTAAGGTTTGCAAAGTCTTTTACAAAATACACTGTCTCATTTGGTCCTCGTAACAAATCTATAAGTGCTACAAACATTTATTATCCCCATTTTACAGATGAAGAAACTGAGGCTGAGAGGTTAAATGACTTGCCCAGGGTCACAAAGCTAATAAATAGTAAGAAGGATTTGAATCCAGGTCTTCCCAGACTCCAGGTCTAATGCTCTACCAACTACTAGCAGACTGACTAATTGGTGAGCCAACTGAATGTAATTTCCTAGAGTATCATAGCAGCTCTAACAACAACCCAGATTTATTTAGCACTAGTTTTTTAAAGCATTTTCCTCATAAAAACCCTTGAGATAGGTGAGTATTATTATCCCCATTTACAAATGCATTACAAATGGTCTATGGAACCCTATGATTCCATAGGGAACCCTAGGGAAGAGAAGAAATGAAAGCAAGAAATGTCATTACTTGGGCTCTAAGAAGATTTCATGAAACAATTTCCTTAATCCAAAGAAGGTGACTTCATAATTGATGTAAGTGCTTTTCTCCATTGTAAGGAAATATTTGTTAAAAATTAAAATAAAATAAACAGGAACCTTGCAAACATCTCAGAGGGTGGAGAGGAAGGATAGTTTGATTTACAGTGTTAATCGAAATTCTATCATTTCATCGATTAGAAAGTCTGAGCATTTGAGATGGCTTTGTAAACTTTGAGAAAGTAAGGACTAAGGTCATATATTGGTTTATAGAGAGCAGACTATAGAACTAACAGTAATCACTGATCTCCATTCATAACACATCTCCTACAAAAGAGGCTGTCTCATTAACTAACCACTGAGCTTTTGTTCCCATCAGGGGACAAAAAATGTAAATATTTGGGGGGGGGGTTGTAATTACTGTTATCCTGTCAATGTGTTTTAAATTGCACATTACTGAGCCTGAGCCCTTAAAGACAGTCTTAGCCTATCATTTTTATTACAATAAAATTCATCGATGCCAAATTTACAATGGTTTCTCTTTGGCTGGTCTTACCCAAGGTGTAGTCCTCACCTGTTTGACATCTTTTGAGGACTTTCCCTAACCAAAAACAAACAATAAAATCTTATTCAAGCATCCACAGTTAAGCACGATGCCTTCTAGTCACCAGGAGCACTCTAATGGGGTTGATGGGGATAGAGATGCCAGAAGAAACCCAGAGATGACCCAGAAAGAGTGAAGCAGAAGGGGAGAGGGAAGTAAGGGGGAAGGTAAATCCAGCCTTATGTATCACAGAAAGAAAATTATTCTAAACCCTTCCAAACTTTCTGCATACACGCTCTAATGCCTAGATTTCCTTTAAAAGTAAAGAGTCCATTTCGTAATTAGAGATGAAGCTTAAAATGTACATCCTCTTGGAGCTAGTGTGATTCTTTAGGTAATATTCATCACTTAAATTCACACTTGCAATTCACATCAAATCCTTTCCTGGAAGCAGGGTTTTATGTTTTAGAAAGTACAAAAGCACTAGAAGCCTGAAAAGGGGGATAGGTAGAGAAGGGAGAAGAAATTGAGCTGGAGAAAAGGACTTCAATGACAAAGAAAAGGATATTAGGCATGGGGATACCCTATATTTTTTATAGTGTCTTCTTATTTACACTACTTCCTTAGCACAGTCCTCTGACACAGGTGGACCCCAGGTATCATTCCACATTACAGGTAAATTAAGGCTCAGCAGGTATGTCTGTAGATCCAACAGGATGTATTAGAGCTAGGGTTGGGCCTCAGGTCTTTTAATTCCTTGTCTAGCACTGCAACTGGGTGGCAGAATTAATAGAGTACAGGGCTTAGAGTCAGGAAGACTTGAGTTCAAATCTGGCCTCAGACACGTTGGCTATGTGACTCTGGCCAAGTCACTTAGCCTCCTCTGCTTGCTTCAGTTTCCTCATTTGTATAATGGGGATCTACCTGCCAAAGTTGTTGTGAGAATCAAATAATTGTAAAGTGCTTAGCATAATGCCTGATCCATAGTGAGTGCCAAATAGATGTTAGCTATTATTATTAGTTATCTGACATTCTTTCCATTATACCTGCAGAGACAGGGGACCTGTGATCTTGAGCAAGCTAATTACTTCATCTCGGTTGGCCTTCACCTCCTCATCTATAAAGTGAAGGGGTCGGACTAGGCAGTCTCTAAGCTCCCTTTGTGTCCTGTTATTCTAAAACTCTATGCCCATATTCTTCCCTAGGGCTGGCCCTTACTGTTGTGTACAAGTAATCATTGAGTGGATCGTTTTTTTGACATTTGTCATAATGTCACACATCTCTAACCTTGGCAGAAGAATGAATGAGATAACGGTGATTGTATCTATGTCAGAATAGAAAATGAAAAATTCAGTTAATCATCCAAATATTTCATGGACAAAATTTAATTTTATTTTTCACCCAGATGGCATGACATAGCCTGGGGATAGTCTCTTATCTAAAAGGACTGTGTCTTTCTTCCCCCACTTAGGGGATATGGTTATTTTTCAAGAAGCTCCAGTAGAATCCCTACAGAGAGAATGGAGCAGATTGCTAAGTAACTTTAGGCAAGTGGCCTCAGTTTCCCCATTTGTAAAATAAAGGGTTTGGACTTGGTCTCTAAAATCCCTTCTAATTCTAAAATTCTGTGATTCTATGCACTATATTCCTGTGGCTAAAACTAGCCCAGCTAAACAGTTCTTTGTATCTGATGTGTAAAAACTCCTGCTGGAATAGCAGCAACTGGGTTCCTTAAATCATGCAGGGCTAAATCAGATCTTTCCTTTGGACCAGTTGTGTTGCTCTAAGTATGGTCACCTAAAAATAAACCACATTCTTTCCTAGCTTGGACATTTTCTTAGCCATTTGAGTGCTTAAATTTAACTCTTTTTGAATATGGACATATATTCTTTCCCTCCTGTTGAGTAAAGCCACTTCAACCCATAATGAGTGATCTCTCCTTTCTCTGTATTCCTAAAGTTCCTCTTGTCCAGAGCATTCATTTAGCAATCAATTCTAGAATTCTAGAATGATAAAACTGGAAAGGATATCACTTTGTAAATTATCTAATCTATTAAGATTATCTCATTTTATGGATAGGAAAAATTAGGCCCCAAGATAAAGAATTTGTCAAAGGTAACACAGCTAGATGACAGAATGCTGAACCTAGAATCAAGAAAACCTGAATTCAAATCCAGCATAGGACATTTCCTAGCCATGCGATCCTGGTCAAATCATTTAACCTCTGTCTGTCTCAGTTTCCTCAACTGTAAAACAGATATCATAATAGCACCTTCTTAGCACAGTGCCTGGCATATAGTAGGTGCTTAATAAATGCTTATTCCACCAATCTTAGACTCAAAGCATTTTCAGGTTCATAAAATGATGAGACCTCAAAATGAGAATGGAATGAAAAATAAAAGAAACATACAACTGAAAAAATAATTGTTCTGGTAATTGAGGTTGTTTTATCAGTAAATTAGATCCAGTACAGACTGGATAGAGAAACCAGCATCAAGATAGTCCTAAACATGAAAGTTGGTCCTTGAGTTCTCCATTTTGGAGACAAGTATAGATATTGCCTCCGAAAGGCAAAGAAGTTTGAGTTTTCTTCATTATATAGGATTGGTTTGTTTGCTAGTTTAGATGTACTTTTTAGTTATATATGAAAGTATGATCAACATCCCCCCAAATAAATAGATGATTTTAATATTTCCTTGTCTGGTGCTTTTTTCCACTCTATCATTAAATATTAGCTATGATCTTATGACATTTTTATATCATTATCTTGAGCTATCATTTATGTTTTGAATTGTTACTTTAGCTTTTCACATGTTTATATTTGTCTCTCCCAACTGGATTGTAAGCTCCTTTGGGGCAGGACTATGTCTAGTACTAATTTCTATTCTTCACAGCGCCTAGAATAGATGTTGTTTTGTTGTTATTGTTCAGTCATTCAGGTGTGTCCTACTCTTCATGACCCCATGGCCCATAACACACCAGACCCTTCTATCCTCCAGTGTCCTGAAGTCTGTCCAAGCTCGTGTTTTTCACTTGCGTGACACTATCTATCCATCTCATCCTCTGCCATCCTCTTTTCCTTTTGCCTTCAATCTTTGCCACCATCAGGGTCTTTTCCAATGAGTTTTGTCTTCTCATTATGTGGCCAAAGTATTTAAGTTTCGGCTTCAGTGTTTGACCTTCCAGTGAATAGTCTGAATTAATTTCTTTAAGTATTGACTGATTTGATCTCCTTGCTGTCCAAGGGACTCTCAAAAGTCTTCTCCAGCACCACAATTAGAAAATGCTGATTCTGTGGCTCTTGGCTTTCCTTATAGTCCAACTCTCACAGCCATACATTGCTAATGGAAAAACCATAGCTTTGACTATAGAGGCCTTTGTGGGCAAGGCAATGTCTCTGCTTTTTAGTGTGCTGTCCAGATTTGCCATAGATTTCCTTCCAAGGAGTAAGAGTATTTTAATTTCATAGCTGCAGTCACCATATGCAATGATCTTTGAGTTCAGAATATAAAAAGAATATAAAATCAAACACTGCTTCCATTTCTTCTCCCTCTATTTGCCAGAAGTGATGTGACCAATGCCAAGATCTTAGTTTTTTTTTTTTTTGATGTTAAACTTCAAGCCAGCTTTTACACTCTCCTCTTTCACCCTCATCAAGAGGCTTCTTAATTCATCTTCACTTTCTGCCATCAGAGTGATATCATCTGCATATCTGAGATTATTAATGTTTCTCCTGGCAACCCTAACTCTGGCTTTTGATTCATCCAGCCTGGCATTTCACATGATATGCTCTGCATATAAGTTAGTACTCCTTTTCTAATCTTAAATTAACCAGTTGTTCCATGTTTGGTTCTAACTGTTGCTGCTTGGCCTTGCACACAAGTCTCCTCAGGAGGCAAAGATGATCTGGTACTCCCATCTCTTTGAGGACTTCCTACAATTTGTCATGATCCACACGATCAAGGGCTTTAGTACAGTCAATGAAGCAAAAGTAGATGTTTGGTTTGGAGTTGGTTTTTTTTTCTGGAATTCCCTTGCTTTCTCCATAATCCGGTGAATGTTGGTGATTTGGTCTCTATTCCCTCTGCCTTTTGAAAACCAGCTTCCTCTTCTGACAATTCTTGGTTCACATTTGTTGAAGTTTAGCTTGCAGAATCTTAAGAATAAACTTGCTGACCTGAGAAACGAGTGCAATTGTTCAGTAATTTGTGAATTCTTTGGCATATGTAATTATCACCTGAATTAAATTCACTCATTCCCATCTATTTACATTCATTGACACCAGAGATATTGATGTTCAATCTTTCCACCTCCTGTTTGATCAAGTCCAGCTTACCTTGGTTCATGGATCTTTCATGGCAGGCTCCTATGCAGCATCAGACTTTCCTTTCATCACCAGACACATCTGAGGCTGAGATTTCCTTCAACTTTGACCCAGCTACTTCCTTTTTTTGGAGCTACTTGTAGTTTTCCTTTGCTCTTCCCCAGTAGTATGTTGGATACCTTCTGACCTGAGGGGTACATCTTTTTTTTACGGCACTTTTTTGTTTATTTAATATTTTAGTTTTCAGCCTTAATTTTCACAAGAGTTTGAATTACAAATTTTCTCCCCATTTCTATCCTCCCCCCCACTCCAAGATGGCATATATTCTGATTGCCCCATTCCCCAGTCAACACACCCTTCTGTCACCCCACTCCCCCCCCATCCCCTTTTCCCTTTCTTGTAGGGCAAGATAGATTTTTATGCTCCATTGCCTGTATATCTTATTTCCTAGCTGCATGCAAAAACTTTTTTTTGAAAATCTGCTTTTAAAACTTTGACTTCCAAATTCTCTCCCCTCTTCCTCCCCACCCACCCTCCCTAAGAAGGCAAGCAATTCAACATAGGCCACATGTGTATCATTATGCAAAACCCTTCCACAGTACTCATGTTGTGAAAGACTAAATATATTTTGCTCCTTCCTGTCCTATCCCCCTTTATCCAATGTTCTCCGTTGACCCTGTCCCTTCCTTCTATCTGCCCTTCCTTCTATCATCCCCCCTTTTTTATCTCCTTCCTCCTTCTTTCCCATGGGGCAAGATACCCAATTGAGTGTGCACGCCACTCCCTCCTCAAGTCAAATCCAATGAGAACACGACTCACTCACTCCCCCTCATCTGCTCCCTCTTCCCTCCCAACAGAACTGCTCTTTCTTGCCACTTTTATATGAGACAATTTACCCTGTTCTATCTCTCCCTTTCTCCCTCTCTCAATATATTCCTCTCTTATCACTTAATTTGATTTGATTTTTTTAGGTATCATCCCTTCACATTCAACTCACCCTGTACCCTCTGTCCATATATATATGTATATTCCCCATATATATATATATATATATATATATATATATATATATATATATATATATACATATATATATATATGTATATGTATATTCCCCAACACTGAGGTCTCATGAATTACACACATCATCTTTCCACGTAGGAATGCAAACAAAACAGTTCAACCCTAGAAAGTCCCTTATGATTTTTCCTTCCTGATCACCTTTTCATGCTTCCCTTGATTCAAAAGTCAAATTTTCTATTCAGCTCTGGTCTTTCCACCAAGAAACCCTGAAAGTCCTCCCTGTCATTGAAAGTCCATATTTTGCCTTGGAGCAAATACTCAGTTGTGATGGGTAGGTGATTCTTGGTTTTGTTCCTAGCTCCATTGACCTCTGGAATATCGTATTCCATGCCCTTCGTTTCCTTAATGTAAAAGCTGCTAGATCTTGGATTATTCTGATTATGTTTCCACAATACTCAAATTGTTTCTTTCTGGCTGCTTGCAGTATTTTCTCCTTGATCTGGGAGCTCTGGAATTTGGCAACAATATTCCTAGGAGTTTTCTTTTTGGGATCTTTAACAGGAAGCGATCAGCGGATTCTTTCAATTTCTATTTTACCATCTGGCTCTAGAATATCAGGGCAGTTCTCCTTGATAATTTCTTGAAAGATGACATTTAGGCTCTTTTTTGATCATGACTTTCAGGTAGTCCAATATCTTTCCTGGATCTATTCTCCAGGTCAGTGGTTTTTCCAATGAGATATTTCACATTGTCTTCCATTTTTTCATTCCTTTGGTTCTGTTTTATAATATCTTGATTTCTCATAAAGTCACAAGCTTCCACTTGCTCCAATCTAATTTTTAAGGTAGTATTTTCTTCAGTGGTCTTTTGGACCTCCTTTTCCATTTTGCTAATTCTGCCTTTCAAGGCATTCTTCTCCTCGTTGGCTTTTTGGAGCTCTTTTGCCATTTGAGTTAGTCTATTTTTTAAGGTGTTGTTTTCTTCAGTATTTTTTGGGTCTCCTTTAGCAAGTCATTAATTTGTTTTTCATGATTTTCTTGCATCACTCTCATTTCTCTTCCCAATTTTTCCTCTACTTCTCTAACTTGCTTTTCCAAATTCTTTTTGAGCTCTTCCATGGCCTAAGACCAGTTCATGTTTTTCTTGGAGGCTTTTGATGTAGGCTCTTTGACTTTGTTGACTTCTTCTGGCTGTATGCTTTGTTCTTCTTTGTCACCAAAGAAAGATTCCAAAGTCTGAGTCTGAATCTGAGTCCGTTTTTGCTGCCTGGCCATGTTCCCAGCCAACTACTTGACTCTTGAGTTTTTTTGTTGGGGTATGACTGCTTGTAGAGTAGAGAGTACTTTGTCCCAAGGTTGATGGGTTTTGCTGTTGTTTTCAGAGCTATTTCTACACAGCAAGCTCTGGCACACCAGCACTCCTCCTCCCCCAAGAACCACCACCAGGACTGTGACTCAGATCTTAAGCAGGCTCTGCACTCCCACTCTGATCCACCACTTAATTCCTCCCACCAGGTGGGCCTGGGGCCGGAAGCAACTGCAGCTGTAGTTCTGTCCTCAGAGCAGCACCACCTCCACCTCCCCCGGGGTAGTGGCCAAACCACGAACTCCTTTCATTTTGTCCCCTGCAGCTTTTCCCACTAACCTTTTCTGTTGTCTTTGGTGTTTGTGGGTTGAGAAGTCTGGTAACTGCCACAGCTCACTGATTCAGGGCGCTAGGGACTGTTCCGCCTGACTCCCAGTCTGGTTGGTCTAGGTGCAGCCCACACTGGGCTCTGCTCCACTTTGCTCCCAGCTCCAAGGGGATAGACCTTACCCAGCAACCATCCAGGCCATCCTGGGCTGGAGCCCTGCTTCCCTCTGCTATTTTGTGGGTTCTGCAGCTCTAGAATTTGTTCAGAGCCATTTTTATAGGTTTTTGGAGGGACCTGGAGGGGAGCTCACACAAGTCCCTGCTTTCTAGCTGCCATCTTGGCTCCGCCGGTACATCTTCTAATATCATATCTTTTATCATTTTAATACTGTCCATGGCAAAGATCCTGGAGTGGTTTGCCATTTCCCTCTCCAGTGGATTGCCTTTTGTCATAACTCTCCCTTATGAGCTGTCCATCTTGGTAACCCTGCACGGTATAGCTATGCAAGCCCCTCTGCCATGACAAGGCAGTGATCCAGCAGGAGAGAATAGATGTATTTAGTTGGAATTTAATACTATAGTAATACTATATAATTTAACTGGCTAGTTGTTCAGTCATTTTTCAGTTGTATACTAATCTTCGTGACCCCATTTGGGGTTTTCCTGGCAAAGATACTGGAGTGGTTTGCCATTTACTTTTCCATTTAATTTTACAGATGAGGAACTGAGGCAACAGAGTTAAATGAATTACTCAGGGTCACGCAACTAGGAAGTGTCTGAGGCCGGTTTTTCACTCGTGAAGATGAGTCTTCCTGATTCCAAGCCCAGTGCTCTATCCACTCTGCCACCTAACTGTCCCTAGTAATTTTTACTAATTATGGCAGAAATTGGACCAGAGGATACCCTGTGTAGCATGCATATATTTGTTATAGTTTTAAGACCATCTCCATAAAAGTATAAGGGCCACATATGAATAGAATCCAAGATTCTGCCTTTGCTATTCCAGAAGTTATTTTTCTAAAATTATATTCGTTTCTAATAATAACAACAGTTAGCATTTATATAGTACCTGTTAGGTGCCAGGCACTGTGCTAAGCTCTTACAAATATTATCTCATTTGATCCTAACAATAACCCTATGAGACAGATACCATTATTATCCTTACTTTACAGTAAAGGAAACTGAGACAGAGGTGAAGTGACTTGTCCAATGCCCTACAGCTAGAAGTGTCTGAGGAGGGACCTTGACTCCAGGCCCAGCATTTTATCCACTGCCAAATAAAAGATGATTATAATTAAGTGGGTCTCCCCTCACTCTCTAGAGGTCTTGAAGAAAAGGGTACATGAACACTTGTTAGATATGTAGTAGAGGGAATTTTGGGTCAGACAGGCATTGTACTAGATAGTCTCTGAGGTTCCTTCCAACTCTGACATTCATCTTATGAAACTGTCTTTAAGCAGAGTCATCCCTGAGAAAATTGTGGCTTAGTCAACTGCCTTTTTCTACGTCTCTGCCTGGTTCTGGTCATTCATTCTAGGGAGAGAGACCTGAAAAACTCTTCTCCACCAAAGTTTCAGCAACTTAACATTTAATTCTTCCTAAGAATGTTTGCCTTTTAAAAGTATAGAAGAGTTTGCTTAATATAAAGGAATTAATGGTGGAATTTCAGGCACTGTGACACTTGGGTGGGGAAGGTATTTTGGGCATAGGGGAGTCATCCCATGTTCCACAAATACTACCACATAGGCTTGCTCCATATATGCATAAAGCTGCCCTTTGTTGTCAGACTTAATATGCAGAACCCCAAAATCTGTACTTGTTTCCTGGGGAGATTTCCAAAAGATCATTTCATGATGTAAAATGTGTATTCCAAACTACAGCTTTGTTTACTGGAATTGACTTATTACCTCCAACAGGAAGGTACTCACAGAATCAGAAAGAAACGACCGAGAAGAGGTGAAGGCCTTGGGTCAGCTTAATTGACAGTGAAGGAAAGTAACTTCGCTTTGGAAATTGCCCCCCACCGCACCATAGCACCTCTTTATCAGGTTCCTTTTTGTTGTTCTAGGTTAAAAGGTCAATGAAATAAATTTACAGACAAATAAACTGTCAAGAAAACTTGATGAGATGTGTGTACTTATTGTATTTCCTATGCCATTTGTTCACTGCTACACTTGATAATATCTGTTCCAATTCTCTTACTTCACACTTTCTTATCCTCTTGTTTACCTTTTTGTATTTCTTTTTGAAGTTTATTATCAGAATTGCAGGATTTGACCACATTAGGTGTGTCAAAGGCACCGGAAACAGGTGCTGTGAGTAGCCATCTCGGGAGCCATCAGGAAAAACAGACAAGAAGGAAATGGGGGGTGGGGAGGGGCGGGGGAGGGATGCTGGTATCTCCAAAATGCCGCCTCAGCACTAAAGGTTTGAAGCCAGTTTTACTCTTTATTTTGTATTACCTTTCCCCAAGTTTGGGGTTTCTTGGAGAAAATCTAGATTCTCTTTCAGAAAGCAGAGCACTGCCAGGTCCTGGAATACCCAAATCACCATGCCAGCAACTTGAAATTCATACACATAAACCCCAGACATGCTAAATAATATTTCTGAAAATTTCTCATTGAAGCCAACTTTACAAAAAAGAGTTGCTTTGGGATTTTTTCTTTTGTTTTGTTTTTTAGTTTGCTATTAGAATTAAAATGTTTTTTCATCATTGAAACTTTTAAGTTCCCATACACAAGCCTGGTTGTCCAGGTTAAAGGGTCGAGATTTCACCACAAACTCTTACCCCACTTCTCCCACCTCCCCACCCAAACTTTGCAACTCTAAGGTCATGGGTGCTACAGGTGGAACTCAGGAACCTATAATCAGTTAGGCAACAGGTCCAGTTAACAGATGCTGTGGTGTCAGAAATGTCTCTGAAATTCTTTAATAACTAAGTTCACCAGGAATTTCTAGAAACTAATGGAGAGAATTGTAATAATAGATATTTAAGTCAACTTGACATATTGGTCAGTTCTTACCCAACTGTCATCCCTGATCTCAGCAGCAGCCAGCAGCCAGCCAAACCTTCTGTAGCTTACTGCTTAATGAAGATATCCTCTGTTCCTTGAAGGCTGGAGCAGATCAAGGGTTGGCAACATCTCTCCCTTATTCTCAGATGATGCTTTGAACAGGAACTAAACTTATCTCTACTCAGCAGCAGTCATTTCAGAAACATTTGCAAAAAAGAGCAGATGTGGTGAAGGTTCAGCTGCCATATGTCCAATACAGGTCAATCTGAATTCTAGGGAAGATATATCTGTTTCTAGAGGCAGCAGCTAGGTGGCTCAGTGGATGGAGCTCTGGGCCTGGAGTCAGGCCTCAGACACTTACTAGCTGTGTGAACCTGAGCAAGTCACTTAACCCTGTTGGTAAAATGAGCTGGAGAAGGAAATAGCAAACCATTCCAGTATCTTTGCCAAGAAGACCTCAAATGCAGTCACAAAGAGTTGGACACGACCGAACAACAGCATGTTTATTTCTAAATTTCCTATACATATATTATAAATGCAATAAATATATTATAACCCCTGAGATACCCCCGTAACACATGTGAGCCTCTCAGAAAAACTACCCCAGATTCAAGGTATTGTATGGTCTACATCCATTCAAAACTATAGTTCACAGGCCCTCATCAATATGTTAAATTTTACTAGTCAAAGAATAAAGCTAGTTCAAAGCGCAGACATGTAATGAAATAATTAAGAAAGTAGCAACACTCCCAAAATCTAGGGTGCCTTCTTCCATAGTTATATACATTATCAGTGGAAAAAAGTGGAAAGTCCTAGGCCCAAGCTTTTAGAGCACGTCCTGAGGGAGCATCTCCCTTCAGGTGAGGCAATAAGGTTTGAAGATGGATAATGGCAGTGGGAATTAAAAGAGATAGATGCTTTACAAAAGGACTTCTGTTACTTGTCTATGATGCAGAAGGAGATAGGGCATAATCTATTGGTGTTCTTAATGAGTGGTTAAGAGTGCCCTACCAGCTGAGTTATCTGCTGTATTAGCTAGAAGTCAATGGAAGTAGGAGAAGAGAGAGAAAGAACTTGCCCAAGTTCTGTCACTGATGTCTGTAACTTCCTGCTATTAGGAGATTTTCCCCCAAAGATCACTCTTGGGATCTGTGGCCTTTCCCCTTTCACTTTAAATAAAAATATTTCTGAGCCAAGTACTCAGAAATAAAAAGTGCTGGGGAATAAAAATAAGTAAAGATGTAGTTCCTGCCCTCAAAGAACATATAATGTAGTCTACAAAGGAAGACTAAACAGGATGTTCTGATTAATTGGATTTAGGGGTGGGAGAGAAGGGAAAGGAAAGAAAGGTGATTCCAAGATTTGGAGCCTGAGTGATTAGAGAGAGTAATGATATCTACCTTAGGCAAGTCATTTTACCTAAGTGAGCCTCAGTTTCCTCTTCTGCAATGAGAGATTAGTCAGTCAATAAAGATTTATTATGTGCCAAGAGGAGGCAGCTAGGTGGCTTGGTGGATAAACCTCTGGACCTGCAGTCAGGAAGACCTGAATTCAAATTCAGCCTCACACACTTACTAGCTATGTGACCCTGGGCAAGTCACTTAACCTCTGTTTGCTTTAATCCACTGAAGAAGGAAATGGCAAATCACTCCAGTATCTTTACCAAGAAAACCCCATGGACAGTATCGGAGTATTATGGCCCCCTGGGTCACAAAGAGTCAGACATGACTGAACAACCATAATATATGCCAAGAACTTTGATGAGCCCTGAGGAATACATAAACAAAAATAGAGTTCCTTCCATCAAGGAGCTTAGAATCTAATGGAGAGGATGAAATCCAAAGAAACACAGCCAAGTGGGAAATGATCTCTGAGAATCCAGTTCTAACTATGACTACTAGTGGCAGATATAAGAGAATGTAGTAAAAAATGAACTGATTTGGGTGGGAGACGATGAGTTGGTAAGAGTTTCATAGCTGAGTGAGAAGGGAATACAGGTATGCCACTATCCTAATTAGACTTGGGCATATTTAGGCCAGCCTGACTAAAGTTGATCTGGTAGTTCAGGTTCAAGATTATAACAAAATGAGATATTCAATAGACCATCTAAACGGGCAGAGAACCTGAGGCCTCAAGGCCACAGGTGGCCTTCTAGGTCCTTGATTGTGGGCCTTTTAACCAAGTCACTTTTACAGAACAAACCCTTTTATTCAGGGGGGTCAAAGGACCTCACTTGAGGACCTAGAGGGCCACATGTGGCCTCAAGGCCACAGGTTCCCCACCCCTGAATAACAAAAGAAGGTTAACAACCACAGTGCCTGGTACATAGTAGGCACTTAATGTTTATTGATCGATTGAAAAGGATATCAGCAAAGATACAGCACTGGTCCAGGTAGCTACTTCTTTACCCTCTCCCAACCCCCTCATCTTTATATAGAAAGGAGTTGGGTCTGGAAGGGGTGGTCAACAAGGTACGGCAACTCATGTGCTGTGGGACATCTGCCAAGTACTAATTGCTTACACATGGTCTAACCTTTGTTCTGCCCTTGGGTGCCTGGGAAGCTGCGTCAGTGGCTCAGAGCCTACTTACCTACAAATCAAATCTTGAGGACAGCTTCCCTACCTTTTAGAGAAAAAAGCTATTTTGGCCTATAATCTGATAACTTGGTAGATATTGTTCCTACCTCAGGATAACTTGTTGCTATGAGAAAAACTCTCAGATGCTTTGTGCCTCTCTTTTCCCTGACCCCAGATCCTGTTCATTGAAGGACATTTCCTGACCACACACTTCCTCACCCCTAACTTGGGGTTTGGACCTTTTTGTACTCAGACTTGGTTTATAACTTTTTAAAAATTTTTCTTATTGATTACGTACTTGATGACCATGAACAGGAACAAACATTTCAACAAAAAGGATTATGAAATCATGAATTTATTACAAATTGCTTTTAAACATATATTACATTTAAAAAGTAACAAAACTATCTTCTTTTTGTTCCCCTCTAACCTGCTTTATTTCTTCTGCAAATTTAAAAATTATTTTATCGATGCTTTTTTTGCATTTCTGAAAATATCCAGTAATACATCTCCTACCCAGCATACAAGCCCTCTCTTATAATCAAAAAGTATAGATAAGCAAAACACAGTAACACATTGTGTCTGAAAACTTGCCTCATTCTGCACCATCATCCATCATCTTTCTGCCAAGAGGTGGACAGCAAATTAGATCATCAGTTTTCTGAAGTCATAATTGGCCAATGCTTTATTAATCAGAATTCTGTAATCTTTCAAAGTTGTTTTCCTTTTCATTATCTTGGTCATGATGTGAATTGTTATGTTTTCACTGCATCAGTTCATACAAGCTCCCTAAGTTTCTCTGAATCTTTTGTAGTCATAATTTCTTACATCACAAATTGTTCATTTCCCAGTTGACGGGAGTCTGCTTTTTTCCAGTTCTTTGCTTCAACAAAAAGTATTACCATAAATATTTTAGACATATGAATCCTTTCTTTCTCTTTGTCTTTGACCTATTGGGGATATATACTTAGTAGTGTTATCAATGGTTCAAAAGATATGAATAATTTAGTGACTTTGGGGGTATAGTTCCAAATTGCTTTCCAGAATTATTAGATCAATTCACAGTTCCAACAGTACATTGGTGTGCCTATCTGCCCATCACTTCCCTGTCCTCCAACAAACTTTTGCCAATCCGATAGGTATGAAATGGAACATCAGAGTTTTAGTTTTCATTCATCTCCCTCAGGAGATAAATAATCAAAGGATACAAACAGGCCATTTTTCAAAAGAAGAAATGAACAGTATTAACAATCATATGGAAAAATGTTCCAAATCACTATAAGAGAATTGTCAATTAAAACAACTCCGAAGCCCATATCCACCAGATTGACAAAGACAAGGCAAAAAGGAAAATGGCAATTGTTGCTGAAAATCCAAGAAAGAGCTAGCATTGGCTATGTCCCAACAAAGAGCCTTGCTCTAATGGAAGAAATCAAAAGCCAATTCTCTTCAGCCCTTACAGTTCTTAGTTCAGTCACCAATCTCTTTAGCAACCTTCCTCCCCTACAACCTTTCAGCATTTCTCTCCGTAGGACCCGAAGGACCAAATAGGAGCCTAGCACATGCCCTCTAATAAAGAGCCTGTGGTGTGTGTGTGTATGTATGTATAAATGTGTATATAAAATATTATGTAGAATAACTACAAGATAAATTATATATTCTATATAGTATTATATGTATAGATAATATATTCTCCCTCATGGAGCCAAAACACATATGCCCAGAACCATAGGAAGTACTCTAATCCCACTCCCTCTAAACTTTGTATATATTTTGTCCTTTGTTATTGTGTAGATACTGTCAGGATGAAACTACTTGAGGGCAAAGACTGTTTGGAGATACAATGCCTTCCACATAGGGAATACTTTAATGAATGTTTTTTAACTGAATTTTTAGGCGATCCTCATTTCTAAGCACAGTAGGAGTCAACTGTTTCTTTCAGCTCCCCAGTAGAGAAGCAGTACCCTTCCAGACAACACTGTGTTGGGAAAAGTGGCTTGGAATAATCAGGTTTGAGTCAGGTTTCTGAGACTTACCTGCAAATGTGTGAGCCTGGGTCACAAGCTTCATTAGCTTCAGTTTCCTCCTCTGTAAGATGGGGTTACTATTACTTGGGCTACCTTCCTCACAAGGGTTTGGGGGGGAAGGATTTATATACTTAAAAGTGTTTTTAGATATACTTACATTTATGTGATCTTCTCTAATTTAAGCAAACTTTTTGATTTAACAGCAAGTTCCATCATCTTTGTGGTGGGATTAAAAAACACTTTATAAACATGAAAGTGCTTTAGATCGATATGTATATGTTATTCTAATTTACAGATCTTGAGCAAACCTTTTGATTGAAGGACAAGTTTCATCAACTTTGTGGTGGGATTAAAAAAACACTTTATAAACTTGAAAGTGCTTTAAATCAATATACATGTATGTATGTATTATTCTAATTTATGGATCTTGAGCAAACCTTTTCATTTCAGGGCAAAACTGCTCCATTGGAAGCTACATCAACCTTAACTTATTTTTTCCATAAAATTTCTGGGCCCACCCTGCTGGGCTCGGCTTCTCCAGGCTTTTTTTGTTTGTTTGTTTGTTTAATCTTTATCGATCATCCTTTTCTCAGCTAGCTGGCTGCCCGTGAGGCCCCGTTCATGCAAGGAGATGTTTATAAAGAGCTTACTTAGCACAGTGCCTGGCACATAGCAGAAGTTTCACACTTGTTTCCTTCCTTTCCCCTAACCCTTCCCCTTCCCGTCGAAGGTATGTCTTGGGTCAGCTCATGCCCCCTTTGTCTGAACCTGCCACGAGTTAGTTATCTCCTCTGAATGCTGTCAGCCGACGCATCGCCCTGTAGGCAGAGTGAGTCGAAGATCTCACAGGTGATCGGGAGCCTTGCTTTATTTAGTTCTTTTTTGGGGAAAACTAGCTGCAGCTGTTTCAGGCCAGGTTGTGGAGAGCCAAGGAAGTTCAGAGGAAAAGGAATTGCCTGCCCGGGAAGTTGCTGCAGTTTCCAGAAAGTAACTGGATTCCGACTAAACCAGTTCTCTCTCGGCCAGTGTAGGGGATTGCGCTGGCCAAGCCATGGCCCGCTGGCTGGGGAAGGCGGCATCTTGCCTCTATCCGCTAAGAGGCGGCCCCGGGCGCGGTGCCCACGGGAGGAGGGCTGTGTGGGGGGCGGGCCAGCCGGAGGGGCTGTCCTCCCCTGCGGTGACGTTCCCGGCAGGGGCTCTGCTTCTTCCAAGGCGCCCTCGCAGTGGTCGGCTGTGGGTCCCGGGAGATGCTGCTGTTGCTGCTGCAGCCCTACTGCACTCCGCACAGTTGTTAAGGGAGCCCGGGATCCTGGGGCCATGCAGCCCCGGTCTCTGCAACCCGGAGCGGCGCTCGCTGCGCTCCTCACCGCAGTCTTGACTTGGCCGCGGGAAGGAGGGAGCCGTCTCCTGAGTGGTGAGATCCCCGCTTCTCCTTGTCCCTGGGGTGCATAGCGGCCTGTCCCCGCTAATTCCCCGCCCTGGTCAAGCAGCCCAGACTTCCTGGGGTCCGGGAAGTCCCCTGTGCTAGGATGGGGCGAGTAGAGAGAAACTGGGGTTTCCCCTGAGGGTCCAATCTTTCTTAATTCAGCAAGATTCCCTTTACCCCTATCTGGAGGGCGCATAAACCAGGTAGGACAGAAAGCGAACCTGTGCCCCGACGGGCTCCTTTCAGCCCGCGATTTGAGCTGCCGGGGCCAATCCTGACCTTACTCAAACCTACTCAAGCAACCCCCGAAAGGCGGGGTGCCTCCCGTAGCATCTCTTAGTTCCATTGCCTGTGTTCCCCAGGATTTGTCTTAACTCTTGGAGGTGGGATAGGCAGATTCCTTCCACTAAAATATTTAGGCTTAGAGATCGGAAAAGGGCTATAGTTATGGGAACCAACCCCGCCTGATTCCCGGGGATGACTCGCTCTCTTTGCTTCCTTCCTTCTGTCGCTTCATTCCAGCTTCGGACTTGGACCTCAGAGGAGGTATAGCGCTCTGGCTTCTTGCCTTTTCGAATATAATTTTGCATGCCCGGGGGGGGGGGTGGGGGAGGGGGGAGGGGGAGGAGGAGGAGGAGGAACATAATTCACTTTATGCAGAACTCTTCCGTGGAAGCTGGTTCCTCTATAAGACTAACAAAGAGAGCCAGAAGAAAAGAATAAACAGATAGCAACTCCTTTTCAGTCATCCCCAGCCAAATAGACCTTGACTTAACCACCCAAATTCAAAACATGTCATAAGTAATCCGAAATCATTCATATTTTGAGTCGGGTGATAGGATCTGAAGTAGGGAAAGACTTTTCTATATGTGCTTGGATCTGTATTGCATAGCCTTCATATTTTCATATCTTGCGGGGGCGGGGGGTGGGCGGCGGATAGCTAGATGGTTTAGATCGATTTGTAGAGGTCAACATTACTCTGACTTCTTAGGATGGAAAGGAAACTAAAGTCAGGAAGCTGGCCCAGATGATCAAGGTCTGATCCAGCTCTGATTCAGATGAATAGTTTTTATTCCCTGAACCCACACCAGCTGGCAGCCCAGACGTGTGTCCCAACAAAACTGGGGAGATAAAACTGAATTGGGAATTTAGAACTTCCATGGATAATTCACAGACAATTGAAAGCTGACGACAATCAGCTCAGTCTCAGATTGTTAAATTTCTGGATTAGCCCGGCCTGTTTCTGACAATTCTTTCCTCCATTCACCTGTCTACTTTTGGGAAATGCCACAGTCCAAACTCTAATCCCGTACACAAACCTACTCCATAACAATCGGAAGATGTTATTACTCAGCCTCTGGCTGAACACATCCAGGGGTGGATAGCTCATTCCTTGGCGAAGCATCTCATTCCTTTACGCAGCATGCTGGGCTGAAAAGAACGTTGAACTGGTAGTCAACAGAACTGAATTCTAGTCTTCTCTCTGCCTTACAAGTTACTTACATTCCTGAGTGTGTCTTTTCATCTGTAGAAACAAGTGTTATGCTAGATAACTTCTAAGTTTCCTTCTAACTAACAATCTGATGAATTGTTGGACCTAACTCATTGTTACAAAGATCCCTACTGAGTAGTAGTGTCTGAAGGGAGTTAGGGAAAGGCAGAACCAAAAGGGATCGGAACTAGGGAGGAGGGGAAGGGGAGAGCACTGCACTCAGAAACACTTTAAAACTTGGTTCTGCTGTCTATCACATATGGGATCTTGATGGAGCATCTCCATTTCTCTGACCCTCAGTTTCCTCTCCAGTAAAATGAAGGAGTTGGACCAGATTAGGAGTTCTTAACCTTTTAGTTCATGTGACTCCTTTGGCATTCTGGTTAAAACCTACGGACCCCTTCTCAGAATAATGTTTTGTTGTCTATGTTCATAATAGGCAGCTACTGGCACAGTGGATAGTGGGCTGGACCCCAGGGCCAGGTCAAGAAGATCTGAGTTCAAATCCTGACTCAGGTACTTTTTAAGCTGTGTGAACTTTCAAGCAAGTCACTTAACATCCCCTGCCTCAGTTTCCTCAACTGTAAAATGAAGACAATAATAGTACTAACCTCCCAGGAATGTTGTGAGGATCAAATAAGATAAAATCTGTAAAGCATTTTGCAAACTTCGAAGTGTTATATAAATGCTGGTTATTCTAATAGAAGGAAATACTAAAACTTAGTTAAAGGTTAGTGATATTAAAGATGAGATTTTTCTCCAACTTCATAAGTTCCCTGTAATCAAACTAAGAATCCCTGGACTAGATGGTCTCTATGGTCCTTTCCAATCTTTGATCTGATGTGAAACTCAAATCAACTCCTTGTTTAGAGTATTTAGCGAGATATTAGAGGAGAGGGGACAGCTAGAGAGGAAAATTAGGAGGCTGCTGGATTGCCTGTGGATTTCATTTTTCAGTCCTATGAAGATTTATCTATCCTTAGTGCAGATAAAGGATTTGGCTGCATGCAAACACCTTGTCCTTGTTTTCTGGTAAGGTGGGTTGTATGATTGGGTAGTGCTGCCCCACTTTTGAAGCAGATTAGGGCAGCCATGTCAATAAACTATGAATTTCCTAGAGATGGAAAGAACTGGGTTGTGGAACCCAATTTCTTTCTCTTTCTCAGTGGCTACAATTTACACTCATACCTCAAGGCTTAGCTCTTAGACTACATGGCCTTAATCTCTTGAAAAGACTCTTTTTTTCTTCTTTACATGCTCTTGGAGTAAAATATCAGATACTTCTGTGCTCTGTGATGTGGAAGCATTTCAAATATAATGATGTTTCAGTGAGGCAGCACGAGACAAGCGCTGGAAAGAATACTGGATTTGGAGTCAAATGATCTGAATTCTAAAGCCTCAATTTCCTCATCGATAAAATGAGAGGGTTGGACTAGATGGCCTCTAAGGTCCTTTTTAATTCTAAATCAACGATTATGCTGTTCTTTGATAAAGATTTGTACAGGAGCAATATGTCAGTGAAAGATGAATGACAGCCCTCAGAAGAATCTTTGTCACTTAATTTTTAAATTTTTTATCACTATCTTTTGTTTTTAACATTACCTTAATTGTCAAATGCATCCCTTCTCACTCCCTTACCCAGCAAGTCATCCTTTGTAACAAAAAATAAAGAGGAAAGGAAAGGGGGAAGCAGTTCAGAAAACTAACCCTCATCTTACATTTAGAGTTGGGAGAGGCCTTAGAGGTATTGAATCCAACCCTTTCAATTTACAGGTGAGGAAACTGAGGCCCAGAAAGGCTAAATGACTTTTCTAGAATCATATGTCTGATAAATGTCCAAAGCAGGATTTAAGCCTGAATCTTCCTAACTTGTAGTCCTATACTTTATCTTGCTGCCTCTCAGATTTTTTTGGTTTTTTTCCAACTGCATTGCTATAATTATTGTGTATATTCAATCAACAAACCAATCAACAAGGATTTATTCAGCACTTACTGTGTGCCAGGCAAGCACTGGGGAATACAAAGAAAGCCAAAACAACCATAATTCCTCTCTAGCTCTGCCTACTTCATGTGTTTCAGTTCTTCTAAGTAAGTCTTTCTATGCTTCTCTGGATACTTCATATTCATTATTTTCTACTGTGCAGTAATATTCCATTACATTCATGTACCACAATCTGTGTGGCCATTCCCTAGTTAATGGGCATCTACTTGGTTTCCAATTTTCACTACCACAAATTATGCTGATATGAATATTTTGATACATGTGGGACCTTTCTGTCTTTGACCTCCTTAGGGTGTATGCCTTGTACCCACTACCTCTTTTAGAGAGATGGTCTTAATCATCTCAGGATATAGTCAGGTGGTATGTATCACATTAGCTCACTGGGACAACCTAAGCCTAGTTCCATTAGGCCATGTTGAAGGATAAGCCTTATGTAGCAATGTACTTTTTTTTTTCAGGGTGGTAGGCAGGGCAATTGGGGTTAAGTGACTTGCCCAAAGTCACACAGCTAGTAAAAGTGTCAAGTGTCTGAGGCTGGATTTGAACTCAGGTACTCCAGGGCTGGTGTGCCACCTAGCTGCCCCCAGCAATGAACTTTGATCGCTCCTTTCCTTTAACTCCTCCTCTAGAGATAAGACTCTGGTAATAATCGACTATCAATAAATAAGTATTCATTGAGCACTTACTGCATGCAAGCCACTGTTCTAGGTGCAGGGAGGGAGTGGGGAAGGGGGGCTATAAGCGTAATGAATGAAATAATCCCTACTTACAATCTAATGATAACAATGAGAACATATATAAATGTAAAGTCGACGTATACATGAACCTCCAATCCTACTTTGTAAGATGGAGGGTATTATGTTTGACTTCTCAGTGAGCCTCCTGACTCAAGGGATCATTAATCACATTCATTCATTTTGATTGTTGGAATCTCCTGAGACTCCACCGTGTCACCAAAGAGAGAACTGCTTCCCTTTGGGTGAGATTGTGAAATCTCCTCCATCTGTGCCTATTTCAAGGAATAGCCATTCTGCTTTTCAGGAATCTCTAATGGAATGAAGTCATGTTTCAGAAACCAGAGGTAGGGTCCTTACATAATGGAAGCAGAGGACTTTCAATCACTGCATCCTTAGCCTGGATGTGTAAGCTCAGTCCATGAGTCAGCAGTGTGATGGGGCTGCCAAAAAAGCTAATGAGATCTGAGGTTGTATTCAGTTCAGTCCAACTCAGCAAACAATTACTCAGTGCTTGCCATGTGCTGAGCACTGTGCAAATGCTGGAGACATAAGACTGAAAAGTGATGTGGATCCTGACTGCTACGGAGCACCTTACGGTCTAGTTGGAAGATAAGACGGACATACAAACAACTAGGATAAAGGTGAAATGTAACGTGTGCACAGCAGAGCACTCAAAGAGACCATGATGAGAAGCATAAATGCCCAGAAAGGAAAGATAAGAGTTCTATACCCTGTTCTCACCAGAGCACTTCCGAAGGATTACTCCTAATACTGTATACCACATTTTAGAAGGTACACGGGAGTCTGCCCAGAAGAACTCAACCAGGGTATTTGGGGGGATCTGAAACTATGTCAGATGAGGATTTACCAAAGGAACTAAGTATGTTTAGCCTGAAGAAAAGAAGACTTAGGGGAGACACAATAACTATGTTTATTTGAAGGGTGCTCGTACAGAACAGACTTTTATTTCTGCCCAGCTCCAAAAGGCAGACCTAGGACCAACAGGTAAACTTCACAAGGAGGAAGATTTCAGCTCAACATGAGAAAGAATTGTTGAACAATTATAGCCATCCAATTATAGCACAGCCAATGGAATAGGCTGTTTCAAGTAGTCCTGAGTTTCCCGTCTGTTAAGGTCTTTAAGCACAGGTTGGAAATATCAGTGCCTTCCCTCTGTCGATTAGCTACAGTTTGGCCTGCACACATCTTGCTCGTATGTACTTGTTTGTGTGTTATCTCCCCCATTAAACTGTGAGAGCTCCTTAAGAGAAGGGATTGTCTTTTGCCTTTCTTTGTATCTTCTACTATGAGTCCATTCCTAACACATAGTAGGTACTTAATAAATGCTCGTTAACTGACTGAAAAACGAAATAATGGCAGCATTTATAGAAGGCTTTAAAGTTTATGTACATTATCTCGTTTGAACCTCAAAACCACCTTATGAAGTAAACATTCAAGATGATACCCTCATTTTACAGATGAGAAAACTGAGGTTCAAAGAGGTTAATTGACTTGCCTTTGGCTTCACAGCTGGTGTCAGAGGAAGGATTCGAAGCTGGGTTATCTAGGGAGCAGCCAGGTGGTTCAGTGAAGTAAGTGCTGAGACGGGAGTTAGGAAGACCTGAGTTCAAATTCAGCCTCAGACACCAGATGTGTGTGACCTTGGGCAAGTCATTTAATCTCATTCTGCCTCAGGCTCCTTCTCAGTAAAATAGGAATGATAATAGCCCCTACTTCCCAGGGTTGTTCTGAATTTCAAATGAAATAATAACTGTAAAGCTCCCAGAAAGTAGTAAGTGCTATGTAAATGTAGCTTTTATTATTATTATCCATTACAGTCAAGTCAAGTAAATTAATAAGAATTTATTAAGCAATACAGGTAATTGAATGAGGCATTTTGCTATGTGCTAGAGAAACAAAGAAAGGCAAAAACAGCCTCTGCCCTTAAGGAGCTTACAACCTAATGAGGGGAGGCAGCACGCAGACAGCTATGTACAAACAAGATAAACACACGCACAATTGTTGTTGAGTTGTTTCAGTTGGGTCCAACTCTTCATGACCCCTTTTGGCGTTTGTTTGGCAAAAATACTGGAGTGGTTTGCCATTTCCTTCATATATAGATAGAGATATGTACACATATACATATATGCATATATACACACGGATATATAGATATACACATACACTCATGCACATATATGGTAAATTGAAGATAATCTCAGAGGAAAGACAGTAACATTAAGAGAGATTGGGAAAGGCTTCTTATAGAAGACAGGATGTTAGCTGGGACTTGAAGGAAGCCAGGGGGTGGAGGTGAGGAGGAAAAGAATTCCAAGAGATTGCCAGCAAAAATATATGAAGTCAGAAGATGTAAAGTAATAAGAAAGGAACAATGAAGCCGGAGTCACTAGGTGGGAGGGTCGTAAGGGGTAAAAAAACAGGAATTGTCAAAAGGGGCAGGTTGCAAAGGGCTTTAAAAGCCACTGGAGTGGCTGCACTTTAGGAAGATGACTTCCTGAGTGAGGATGGACCCAAGTGTAGTGTGACTTGAAGATGAGCACTCAACCAGAAGACTATTCCAGTAGCCCAGGCATGAGGCAACAAAGGCCTGTATCAGCATAGCAGCCACGTCAAAAGAGAGCAAGGCTTGTACAAGAGATGTTGCAAAGGACAGGAGTAGCAACAGATTCCTGCAATCAAAGGAGCAATACTCAACCCAGAAGTGAACTTGGTGGGGACTCCAGGAAGGGAGAAAAGGAATCCATGGTGTAAAGGGGTGGGGAGTGGGAGAAAAAGGGTAGACATTAACTCTGAGAAGGCCACCTAGCATTGTTACCATCTGCTTTTGAACTAGGGACATCCCTTGTAAACCCTCGGAGCACTATCTCACCTGCCCCTACCTGAGGCTACTGAAGTCTGTTGTTTCTGAACTTTTCTTCCCAGGTTTATACTTTAAAATTCTGAAACCAGTTCTTTTTCTCTAGGGCAGCCAATCTGCAAGGGAGGGACTCAGAGGCCATGCTATAAAGTTGTTTACTTCCATGATGCTTCCAGAAGGGTCAGCTTTGATGAAGCCAGCATGGCCTGCCGCAGGGATGGAGGCCAGCTAGTCAGTGTTGAGTCTGAGGATGAACAGAGGTTGATAGAAAAATTCATTGAAAACCTGTTGGCTTCTGATGGAGACTTCTGGATTGGACTCCGAAGGCGTGAGGAGAACCAGGGCAACAACAGCACAGCCTGCCCAGATCTGTACATGTGGACAGATGGCAGCACATCGACATTTCGGTAAGAGTATGGAATCCAAGGGAGTGAAAAGGAATGAGACATGATGATGCCTGAAAGTAGTGGATAGGTTGTCTTAGGATTAATAATGTGCTTGTGTAGATAGATAGATAGACAGACGGACGGACATAGATGTAGATATATATCCACACATACACACACATATATATGCATATAGCGTGTGTATATGTGGATATATATCTATATGTGTGTGCACATAGATAATAATACCACCTACCTCCCAAGGTTGTTGTGAGTTTTAAATAAGATAACACCTAGCCCTTTCCTTAAAGTCTCAGTTTTCTTACCCTTTATACCCTCTGACCTACTCTCTGAACCAGTGACTCCAGCCTCGTTGCTGTTCCTTTTACATTGCTTTACGTCTTTTCACTCCACGTATTTTCACTGGCAATCTCTTCCTCCTTACCTGCACCCCCTGGCTTCCTTCAAGTCCCAGCTAAAATCCCATCTTCTATAAGAAGCCTTTCCCAGTCCCTCTTAATGTTACTGTCTTCCCTCTGAGATTATCTTCAATTTAACATATACATATGTGTGTATACAGACACATACACACACACATATATATAGACATGTGTGTATATATATATATATGTATGTTATACACACACACACACACACACACACACACACACATATATATATGTATATATATATATACATATGTATGTAAAAAGACTTCCATACCTACTAGGATATTGTGAGGATGGGGAGTCAGGTATCATTCTCACTTTGTCAACAAAATTCAGTGGGAAAGTAAGCTCTGATCTCATAAGATGTCTGGAGTCGGCTTCTGGCCCCAGTGGCAGAACTAGAACCAATGGAGTGGAAGTCATCATAGATAAGTACATTGTAGCTCAATTTTGCAAAATCCTTGTAATGAGGCACCTAAGTGGCACAGTGGATAGAGTGGCAGGTCTGGAGTCAGAATGACTCCTCTTCCTGAGTTCAAATCCAGCCTCAGACACTTACTAGTTGTGTGTAAGTTGTGTATAAACTAGTGTGTGGGCAAGTCGCTTAGCCCTGTTTGCCTCAGTTTCCTCATCTGTGAAATGAGCTGGAGAAGGAAATGGCAAAACCACTCCAGTATCTTTGCCAAGAAAACTCCAAATGGGGTCACAAAGTGCCGGACAAGACTGAAAAGTGTCTGAACAACAACCAAAATTAAATGAGCTGCTTTGTAAGGTAGGGGATTCCTTGTCACTAGAAATGTTCACGCATAGCCTAGATGATACTTCAGGGATACTATAGTTGTGATTCAAGCTTCAGGTAGCATTTACATTAAAAGACCTCTAAAACTCCTTCCAATTTTGATATTGTATTATCCTGCCAGATCCAAATGACCCACAGAACTACGAGGATATACATCCTAGCTCTCACCTTTGCCAAGACTTTTCTCTTTCCCCACCTTTTTTGCTCATATCAAATAGCAATGAGAAGGAAGTCAGCTTGCTCTTACCTGCTCAGTTAGAAATAACTGAAATTGGAAAAGACATTTCTGTATATGACTCTCCCAACCCCCGCTCCCCACCCCCACATCCTCTATATTTGCTTATTTGCCTTGCCTCAAGAAAACAGAATTTTCCCTTGGCCATTCAGTTCTGGGAGGACCACCCTAGTTCTTCCAGCTTAGTGAAATAGGAAGTCATTAAATTCTTGTTGAAATGAGCCATTTGTTTTTGCCACCTATGTGATCAGGAAGCATGGCTCTGAGGACCTGAGTTAAAATCTTAGTTTTATTACTTCCTACCTTAATGATGTCAGGCAAGTCACTTTAACCACTGACTTCTGTTTCTGAATCTGTAGAGAAAGGGATGTGGACCTACAATTTGCCTTTTAGGTCCCTTCCAACTGTAAAGCTATAATCTTTGGGGGATTTTTTCCATTTGTTTGTTTGTTTTGCCAACTTATTTAGCAGACTTGTAAGAGGCAAAAGCATATAATGGAGGGTAAAGAGCTGCTCTCTGAGTCAGAAAGACCTGAGTTTCACCTCTTACTTCTGACATGCTGGCCATGTGACCTGGGGCAAGATGATTAATCTCTCAGTGTCCCAGGCAACTATTAGTTCCAGAGAAAATGTCAATCTTCCTTAGTTGAGGAAATGAAATTACAAGTCTGGTCAAATTCAATTAGCAGGCACACTACTTGATATCAAAATGTATTATACAGCAATAATTGTAAAAAACCATTTGGTACTAGAAAAAATAGAAAAAGAAAATCAACGAAATAGGACAGATGCAGAAAGAGAGGTCAGTGATTCATGCTTTAAAAACACGAGTTAATAGAATCATTATTCGGTTAAAAAAAACTCCTGGGAAAACTTAATAGTACACTATATGATAAAAAAAAAGTTGATCTGGAGCCACACTTCACATCATATACCAGAATGAACCCAAGCTGGATCAGTGATCTAAATATTAAATAACAAATTACATAAAAGTAAAAAAAGAATATTATAACTATCTCAACTTGTAGTGGTGAAATACTTTCAACAATCAAACAGAAAAAGAATTAGAAACAAAAATTCAAGACAGATGGATTTTGCACAACAAAAATAATATCTCAAACTAAAAGAAAAAGTTGTTTAGGGAAAAATATTTGTAGTAAATATATCAAAAGATGGTCGAGACATAAAATGGTCAATGACATCAAAAATCTATAGGAAACTGGTACTTATTTTTTATACATACTCCCCATTGGGAAAATAATCAAAGGACATAACCAGACACCTCAGAAAGAAGGAAATAGAAACTGTTAATAATCCTCTGAATATGTACTCAGATTCTCTGATTATCAGAGACATACATATCAAAATAACCTTAAGATGTCACCTTATACACTCTGACATGGCAAAAAATACACCCTCCCCCCATGAAGATAAAACCCATTGTTTATCAGGTTATGGAGAAACAGGGACTTACATATTACTGGTACGACTGAATACTGTTGAAAAGTTTGGAGAACAAATTTGTTTAGACCCATCAGCTCCATTACTAGGACTTTATCACAGGAACATCATAAAAGTACCAAAGGACCCATCTGTAAAAAAAATATTCATAGCTTCTCCATCTATAATAGCAAAAAAAATGGAAACAACTCATGTTCCAGCATTTGGACAATAGTGGATATATAGTATTGTATATTAATGTAATTAATAGATTTTCATGATGCAACAAAATGATAAATATGAAATATACAAAGAATTTGAAAAGGCTAGTATGAAGTGAAAAAAAGAATGAAGAAAAAGAAGGCCACGATGGGATGCAGAATATGGAGAAGGCCTGGAAGGGAACAAAAAAAAAAGCATTTTCTTGCTTCTTGTTGTTTATTAATTCTTCTGATTCTCCCTTTGTAAAGGCTGGGGGCTTGGGAGTAAGATTCTGCCCCTTGTTTGGCCTGTCTATTTGATTGCTTATTTTTGTTGACATTTATTAAATTTACAATTTTAAAAGGCCTTTTCAATGAAAAAAACTAATTAGAAAAAAAACAGGAAATTTTCAAAATCTCCTACTTACTTCCAAAATAAGTAGCCTTGCAGATGGTCTATGATGATGTCAACCTTCTTTGCAAAGAGGTTGTGGCAAATGTCCAGTGATTGATTGTGACACATCAAGTCTAAAGTCTGTGAATATCATTTATTTCAGCTTAACCCTCATCCTATGGCATGGTCTGGAATTGTCTTAATTTCAGTTCCCTGGAGCTTGATGAGAAAGCCCAGGCTGGAGCTTTTGCAGCATCATCTCCTGTATGTCTTTATAGTTTATCTCCTTTCCTGTAGGAATTGGTATGTGGATGAGCCTTCCTGTGGGAGCGAGGTCTGTGTTGTTATGTATCATCAGCCATCAGCCCCGGTGGGCATTGGAGGCCCCTACATGTCTCAGTGGAATGATGACAGATGTAACATGAAGAACAATTTCATCTGCAAATATTCTGAAGGTAATGATTCACTACATAAGCCATGCATCAAAGTTTCCAACTTCTCTTATTTCAGAGGCAATGGGCATTAGTGGGAATTTGCATTTGTTAAGTGGATTCTTAGAATATTTATTCCAAAAAGCTAGAATTTTCAGCTTTTTGGAATATGAGAGAGAAAGAGACAGAGGGAGAGAGAGACAGAGAGACAGAAAGACAGAGAAAGAGAGAGAGAAAGTAGCTATACTTATCAATTGAAAGGTATATTCAAGAAATACTAGCGGTTAACCAAGAAAAAGGGAGAGAGGGGAAAAAAGGAATGGGAGAGGGAGAGCACAAAGTGGCCCCAACTGGTCAGGAAATATAGCGGTGGCCTGATATTGAACAGTATACTAAGGACTATAACAACCATCACAGCAAGTCAACAAGTATTTATTAAGGGCCTATATGCCAGACTTTGAGCTGAAAGGTAGATGGCCACAAACTCGGCTTGTTTCAGATGTGAGTTTTATAAAAAGGAGAATTGTAAGAGGTGTATATTCTTCTCTCCTGCAAAGCTTCAAATCAAATATAATAAGAACAGATTGTTTTCTATGTCTGTTTCTGGATCCTCTCAGAAGGAAAAGCAAACCAAGAAGGAAAGAATTGAGACAATAAATAGGTTTATCTCAATTCTGCTGGACAGAGATAATAGACATTATGGAAAGTGGACCTAAACATCCTATTCTACTCCTTAACAGGTATTTTGAATTAGATGGGTGTATTGCTCCAGATTTTCTTTTAGAATTTTATTTTTGAATTGGCTTAAGCTGCTTGAACTTCTCAAATACTCCCATCATTGCTGGCTTAGTTCCAGACTGGGGATGATTTTCAATCAGTCTTTTTCTCACCTCCAAAGCTGACTGCTTGGCCTCTATTTCACGTTATTTCCAGACAAAGCTAGAGTAGATTTTACTGGTTGGATCTAATCTGGGACAAAAATAATTTGAAGTGAATTTGAATTTATCTGCCTTTTCGACTCTAATTTTGCTTTCAAGTTGTTTTTCTTTTTTCAAGTTGTATTCACCTTCTGAGATGACTCTCTAGTTGCCCTCACATCCTACACATCCAGTTTTGTCCTGTCACTCACTGCCACAGAGAAAAGAAGTGCCTTTAGATAATGCTCATAAGTCCAAATGGACTTTGTTTGTTCAAAATTTTATCTGCTTTAAACTTTTTTGGGGAGAGAGGTGGTTGCGTTGTTTAGATTTGGGGTTTTATAAGGGTTTTTTGGAATTTGCCTTTTTTCTAAATTTTCTCTTTTTCCTTAGTCTCTGAGCATGCTTTCATTGCCAGCTTTTCTAAAAAGTATGATTACTTTTTTAACTTCTGCCTTTTCAATGTTACTTCCTTTCCACAAAACCTCTACCTGCCCTTTTTTTTTCCTCTTCTCTCCTACCCACTTCATAATTTCCAGCTCACCCAAATGAAGCCTTTCCTCCCCACCCCCAACTTTCTGGGTATCCTTCAGCCTTAAAATGATGAGTATTAGAAATCCTTCCTGTTCTTTGCAAGCATCGCAATGTTGTGGAACCAGGGCTGGAGTTAAGCATAGAGGCCTAGGTCCCTTACACTTCTTCAGTATGTGAGGCTGGGCCAATCATTTAACTCTGCAAAACCTAAAGGGCTTTATAAATGCTGTCAATCATATGAAGCAACTCCAGGTAAATGACTCTATGTCACAGAAGTAGCTGTGATTCATTCTTTGTAAACTGGAGCTAATAATATGTTTACTACCTATCTCAGGGGGTTATCCTGAAGAAAGTTTTCCATCAACCTTAAAGTGTTACATAATTTTGAGTTTTCATCATCATTATTATTATTATTGGGACTGTCCTGGTTAACCTGGCCACCTCATCTTCAAGGAAAAGTTGGTATGTAGCAGAGAGTATGGCATTTAATAGGTTCTATCCCCCCCTGCCCCAAGAAATATGTCAGCTCTGTGTGTCTGTGTGTATGTTAAGATAGTTAGATATAAAAGTCATTCTCGATTTCCTGCCATTTCTCAATGGTACATGAGTCTGTGCATAATTATTAGTCTAACCTAATGGTCTAGCCAAAGGTATATCCTAAATTCAGTATTTGTTACTATTTACACTGATATCAGATCATAGGATTTAGAGCTGAAAAGGACCATCAGTCCAAACCCTTTACAGGTGGGGAAACTGAGTCTCACAGTGATGAGGCGACTTGGCCAAGGACACACAAGCAGCCTGGTGCAATAGATAGACACTGGATTTCAGGTCACAAAGAGCTGAGCTCAAGTCTTAAGTCAGGGACTTCCTAGCTCTGTGGCCATAGCCAAGTGACTTGAACATCTCAGCTTCCCCATCTGTAAAATGAGAGGGTTATACTCAGTCGGCATCCTTCTAAGACTGTGGTCCTGTGATAGCAGAACTGGGACTCTTTCTGCTGTCCCAGAAGTTATAAGCAGGAGGAAGTTCTTTTGTTTCGTTCTAATTGATTTCACCCAGATGACACGAAAAGTCAATCTTGTTCTGCTTTATTTTCTTCAGAGAAACCAATCCTGGCAGCTACTTCTGTGATATGGAGTCATCTACCTGGAGGTGAGTTAGCTGCTTCATATTTAAGACTGATAGCATTTATAAAGCCCTTTAGGTTTTGCAGAACACTTCTACAAATATAAACCTTATAGGATTTTCACAACCCCATGAGAAGATGTGCTATAATTATCCCCCTTTGACAAATGAAAAAACTGACACCAAATGAGGTTACATGATTTGCCCAGAGTCACACAGCTAGTAAGCTTCTGGGGCAGGATTTGAACTCAGGTCTCCCGACTCCAGGATTAGAGCACTATTCACTGTGCCATTTAGCTGCTGTCATTTCACTATGGAACTACAAGCCCTCCTTCAAAGGATTCAAAACCAGCTCTTCCTTGCACCAGGCCAACTTGAAGGAAATACAACAGCTATTAATCTTTTCATCCTGAAAAGAAATCATGCCACCTTTTCGGGTGCTTTAGAATCCTGGGACCTAGTTTCAAGTCCTGGCTCTTCTACGTACTAGTTGTGTGACTTTGAGAAAGTCATTTCTCTGGGCCTATTTCTCCATTAATCAAATCAAGCAGTTGGTCTAGATTAGTCCCCAATGAGGCCCAACCAGATTAAAATATAACTGGGAAATATTTAATAAAATAAGTAGAAAATACAATAAAACATAAATAGTATTATGTTTTAAAACTAAGTCAATATGCAGCCCAAAGGGATCCTTATGTATGGTTTGGAAGTCCCTATTTCTTTTTTTTTCCTTAATAGTATTTTATTTTATTTTTCTAATTACATGTAAAGATAGTTTTCAACATTCATTTTGTAAAATTTTGAGTTCCAAATTTTTCTCCCTCCTTCCTTTCCCTCCTCCCTCCCCAAGACAGCATGTAATCTGATATAGGTTATACATGTCCAATCATGTTAAACATATTTCCACATCAGTCATGTTGTGAAAGAAGAATCAGAACAAAAGGGACAAACCACAAGAAAGAGGAAACAACAAAAAAGTGAAAATAATATGCTTCAATCTGCATTCAGACTCCATCGTTCTTTCTCTGGATGTGGGTAGCATTTTCCATCATGAGTCTTTAGGAGTTGTCTTGGATCTTTGCTTTGCTGACAAAAGCTAAGTCTATCATAGTTAATCATATTTCTATCTGAATTGGATGCCACCGGTATAGATGATCTCCAAAGTCCCTTCTAGCTGTTAATCTATGGTTAAAGCCAAGCAAACATTAAATTATCTCCTTCTGGTGTTCTTTGAATGCATCTAAAAATGCTAAACAGCTGTTCAAAATATAATTAGGGTTGTTATCAGAAATTTATTCATAAACTTTGTACATGGCTCCCCAAAATGCCAACTCCAAACTCTTGAAATCATCACTAGCCAATACATAGGCCTTTCGATTTGCCATACCTAGTTGCCTCATATGTCATGTCCAGCATTTAGAACACTGCCTGGCTCTTAGTGTGTGTTTGATAAATACCTATTGACTCATGGAGTTTCAAACCTGACCCTGAAAACCTACAAATGCAGGAGCTGCCCATTAAAGCCTAGGCATCACAGAGCCCCTGCAGTGGCAAATTTAACCTCCTACTTTCCTAAAACATTTTCTTGAAATGCAAAGGTGAAGTTGCTGCCGCTTCTTTGTGTTGCCTTTATTTAGTTCTTAGCATGCTGCCATGCTGGTGATCAATAAAGATGGAAAAGGACGTTGACTTTGAGTCAGAGACCTGGGTTTGAACCCTGGCTGCATCCCATATTGTGTGATCTTGGACAAGTCAATTCACTTTTCTAGGTTCCAGGCCAGGGCTCCTTTCCAAGTCCCTCATTTGTTAAATGAAGTTTTTGGACTAGGCAATTGCTTCCAGGTTTTGTCTGCTTTTAATCTTACAATAGTATGATTGATCTCTGCCATTTTTCATGCTTTTAATTATAAATGTTTATCTAGGTGATAAAAGAGAACCAGTAACTCCAACGCCTCCAGAAAGATCCCTGAAAGAAGATGCCAATGGAACAGTTAAAGAAACCAAAGGTACACATAGGACTTTCCTGGGGAAAAGCTAATACCAGACTTCCCTCTGGTCACAGACCAGTCACAGCTGCATTTACCACTTTGCGTTTTCCATACTTGCTTAAAAATAGTACAGTAGCTTTCTCAGCTCTAACTCTTGAAGCAGAGATGTCCTAAGAAAAATCAGAAGGGCTGGACTGAAGAGGGGAAGCCAAGATGGCAAATGCATCTTCTAGGGATATGTAGGTAAACATATAGATGTAGAGAAATGAGAATTAGAGGGCCCGAGAATGAGGATTTCTCTGGGCCTGTTTCTTTATCTGTCAAATTAAGCAGTTGGTCTAGATTAGAGTATGTGGCCCATAACACTCCCAAGTGATACCCAACCAGATTAAAATGTAACTGAGAAATATTTAACAAAATAAGTAAAAATACAATAAAACATAAATAACATATGCAATAATATAATATATAAATAATTATGATAAATAATTATAAATATATAAATATAATTTTATTATGCATGATATATAAATATAATTCTAAATAATATGTGAATAATTATAATATATAATATAAATAATATATTTTAAAGAAAATGACATGCTAAGGGACAACTAGTAGCCCTTGGTATCCTCCATATTAGCATTGATCATGCTTCACCTCTTAGCTGGAATACTAAGCCCATAATTGGTCTCCCTGCTTCTAATCTCTCTCTCTGGCTTCTCTCTACCTCAGCTTCCTCCACTCTCATCTTCGTTTCACTTTGGCAACTTATGAGAGTAGTTATGCCTCCTACCTCACTGTCACTTAAAACTCCTCCACCTCCAAGATTCTAAATTCTGGAACCCCCCTCCACTGACCACAGCTTCACATCCTCCCCCTTCTCCTATAGTTTCATTTCTTCTGTTCCCATCATTGGGACGTTACTGGGACTTGGTCACAGCTCACTCACTCTCCCTGTCCAAGATAGATAATTAGCTCTTCCGCAATCTGCCTCTGTCTCTTGCTTCCTTACATTTGTGCAAATTGTCTCACATTCCTCTGCCTCCAGGAGGAAATGCCTCCACATTTCCATCCTTAAAGTCTTTCTTTTCCTTTTAGAATCTGTTTGATTGCCATTTCCTTTACAAAACCCTCCCTGATTCCCTCCCTCTCCAACCTTTTATCCCCCTTTGGTTTCTGGAAGCTTTAACTTTAATTTCATAGTTAACATACCCTAAATTGTATGGTGATTATTTCTGTAAATATCTTATCCCACTACCACTATCAATCCCTCTACCACACTTTCAATTCCACAAATGTTTATTAACTAGCTATTATCAATCAACAAACATTTCTTAAGTGCTTCTTATATGCCAGGGCATTTCCTAAGCCATAGGGATACAAAAAAAAGGCAAAGAGGGAGCCCGTATTCTGATTTGTAAGGCACCATGACAAGTAGACCCTGATGATATAAATACAACAATGAAAAAGTGCCTGCCTTCAAGAAATTTAACATTCAAGTGGTGAAAGATAATATACCTTGTAATTTAAAGAAAGACAGAGAGAAAGACACAGACTAAGACAGAGTGACAGACAGAGTTACCGAGATAGAGAGAGAGAATATATTAACAAGTGGAAAAAAAGCAGGGAAGGCTTCACAAAGGAAGTGGCCCTTGAGCTGAAGATGACAATTCTGAGATGTAGAAAGAAAGAAGGGATGCATTCTGGGCACATGGATGGCCTGTGCATGCACCGAGGCAAATGATGAAATCTTAAGGAGTCCATGCTGCCTGGCATAAAGATTGTATGAAGGAAGGTAATATGAAGTAAGACTGGAAAGTACTGTGGAACAGACTCTACATCATCTGAAAGGTCTGGCTGAGGAATTTGTATTTTACCTTAGAATCAATAAGGAACAAGTGAAGATTTTTAACCCAGGGCCATGACATGATCAGACCTGGGCCTTAGGAAGATGATTTCGGCAGCTGTGGAGTGGAGAGATGTGAAAAGAGAAAGACTGGAGGCAGGGAGACCAATTAGGCACCTATTGTAGTAGCCCAGCTAAGAGAGGATGAGCTCCTGACCTGGGATAATGCTGTCTGGTGAGGTGGAAAAAAATGGCTAGAGATGAGAGACGTTGTGAGGTTAGATTCAATAAGACCTCAGCAACTGTTCGAATTTCACCCCTGTCTCATCTTGAATATATGACCCTGTGTAAGTCACTTAAATTCTCAAGATCCCCTGGAAATTCCCAAAGAATATAAGAAGTGATACTATATTATAATATATTGCATTTGTCCTTCATTTTTGAGGAGGATCATGACATCAGGAAAAATGATGACATGACTTGCAGTTGACTTTGATTTGAGTGAGGGAGGGCTGTTATAATATATAATTATATTTCCAAAGAATATGATAATAACAATATAATAACAAGTGCTGATTTGCATTGGTCACCAGATTTTTCTCATTGGGAATTCCTTGTACCAGTGAAATAACAGGTCTGGTCCACAAAACAAGCAAACAAAAGATCTGGCAGCTATAAGGAACTGGGAGAGAAGAGATAATGAAGTTCTAAGGTTACTAACATGAGTGATTAGGATAATGGTGGTACCCTTAATAGAAATACAGATGTTTGGTTAAGGGAATCATCTATTCCATTTTAGGCATGTTGGGATTTGGGTACCCAGGTGGAACTTTTGAGCAGGCACTTGGCCATCCAGAACTAGAATACAGGAGAGAGATTAGGCCTGGACATATAGATTTAGCAGTCATCTGAATAGCAATGAGACTTGAAGCCATAGACACAGATGAGATTACCAAGGGAGAAAATTCATGCAGAAGAAGGAAGAGGACCCAGGACAGAAAGAACCATTTAATGTTATTAACCTCCATAATCACCACCCCTAACTCTAACACCAAGCTCTTTATCTTAGAAATATTTAGAAGGTACAACAATTTGGTTTATGTATCATGGGTTCTCTTCCTTCACAGTAATGACACCAACACTTCTAGTTTTCTAAAATTTGAACTTTCCTGGCAGATGGCTCCCCTCTGTATTATGAGTGTCAGCTGACCAAATGTCCCCTGCTTTCGAAGGGAAAGTGAGGAGACTCAAAGATGGGCCCTCTCCTCCCAGAAACCTGTTTACTATGAAACTAGCAAAACAGAAAGAAGATTGAAACATTGCCATTTTGAACAGCGCACATAGCAATGACGGCATGCAGACAACACAAAGTCAGAAAAGACAGCCAACAATCTGGATTAATACAGTCCAGATCCAGACAGGTCTTGATGGAATAGAATATTGGGCTGAATTTAACAAGATGAAAACTATCAAGGATGAATGTGGCAGCAAAGAGTAACAGACAGATAGATGTCCCTACAGTCAGAAGACCTGAGCTTGCATCCTGCCCCTGGCACATATTAACTATAAACCTTAGGCAAGTGACTTAGCCTCTGTTTCCCAGACAGCTTTCTAAAAACTGTCTGTCTGCATGAATAGATCAAGTTTCCTCACCAGGACCACCCCTCCCCTGCCAGATCAATGGTGTCATAGATACGACTGAAAAAAAATGTAGTTTTCCTCTTTCTAAGGTTGTTGTTGTTCCGACTCTTTGTGGACCCCCTTTGGAGTTTTCTTAGCAAAGATACTGCAATGATTTGCCATTTCCTTCTCCAGCTCATCTTAAAGATGAGAAAACTGAGGCAAACAGAATTAAGTGACTTGCCCAGGGTCACACAGCTAGTAAGTGTCTGAGGCCAGATTCAAACTCAGGAAGATGAGTCTTCTTGACTCCAGGCCCAGCCTTCTATGTGCTATAGCGCCACCTAGCTGCCCTTTTCTAAGGTTAAACGTTCCCAATTCCTTTAAACTGTCTTTATGTGACATGAGATATCAAACTCAAATAGAAATGGGGGCCACTAATCCATACATAAGAATCTCTGTGGGTCACATATTGATTTAGTTTTAAAATGTGATGTTATCTATGTTTTATTGTATTTTGCTTATTTTGTTAAATATTTTCCAATTACATTTTAATCTGGTTCAGGACCTTGTGTTTGCCACCCCTGCTCTAGACCATTCACCATGCTGGTTGCCATCCACTGGGTAAGTTTTTCCTCCCATCAAGCCTAAATTTATCCCTTTGTTTCTGGTTGTACCCTGGGGCCAAGCAGAATAAGTCTGATCCCTCTTCCAAACACAACAGCACCCCCAAAACCTGAAGACAGCTCTCGTGTACACCCTTCAGTGCTCCAGTTGAGGAAGGACATTGATAAGCCGGAAAAGTTTTTCCAGAGAACAACCAGGGTAATCAAGTCAACAAGCTTTATTAAGTGCTTACTGTATGCCAGGCACTACACCAAGCACCAAAGACACAGGGAAAAGTAAAAATATTTCCTACCTTCCAGAAACTCCTGTTCTGATAGAGGAGATAATACGTAAACAGCTATGCATAGACAGGACATGTGCAAGGTAAATCAGAGTTAACCTCAGGGGAAAAGTACTAGAAGTGGGGGGGGGGAGTGGAAGAGGAGGGTACAGTAAAGACCTAAGACCTGAGTTTTGAAGGAAGCTGGGGAAGTCAGGAAGCAGAGACAAAGAGGGAGACCATTCATCCTAGGGATGGGGGGCAGAAATCAAAAAAACACTGAGTTGAGAGAAGGAATGATGTGTAAGGAGCAGCAAGTGCAACCAGAATCACTGAATCATAGAGTATATGGACCCCGGGAGGAGTGATATGTAAGAAGATTGGAAAGATAAGAAGGGGTGAAGTTGTGAAGGTCTTTAATAGCCAAACAAAGGATTCTTTATTTCCTCCTTGAAGCAATAGGGAGCCACTGGAGTTTATTGAAGAGGTGAGTAATATGATCAGACATGCTTTAGGAAGATCACTTTAACAAGTGAATAAAGTATGGACTAGAGTAGGGAGACACTTGAGACAGGTCAACCAGAAGGCTATGGTGTAGTCTAGGTGTGAGGGGATGCAGGATATTGTCTGTATGATGTATTAGGACAGATGTTGCCGAGGTAAAAATGACAGAACTTGGCAACAGATTGGATCTGGGGGGTGAGTGAGAGTGAGGAATAGAGAATGACATCGGGGTCACAACTCTAGACAACTGGGAGGATAGGGGTAAACAAACAAACAAACAAATAAATAAATAAATAAATAAATAAGGTTTGGGAGAAACATGATGAGTTTTTTGCCCCCCAGAGTTTAAGATTTCTTCCAGAAATCCAATTCAAGACATCCAGTAGACAGTTGGAGATGAAAACTGTGGATCAGGAAAGAGGTTAGAGCTAGATAAACATACCTAAGAATCATCTGTGTAGAGATAATAATCGACTCTATGAAAGCTGATGAGTTCATCAAGTAAGATTAGTCTAGGGGAAGAAGAAAAGAAGGCCAAGGTCAGACCTTTAGAGAACATTTATGGTTAGCAGGTGTGGCCTGGATGAGAATCCAGTAAATTAGACTGAGGGGGGCAGCCAGGTGTCACAGTGGATAGAGCACTGCCCCTGGAGTCAGGAGGACCTGAGTTCAAATCCAGCCTCAAACTCTAACTAGCCGTGTGACCCCGGGCAAGTCACTTAACCCCGATTGCCTCCCAAAAATAAATAAATTAGACTGGTCAGGCAGGTCAGAGGAGAACTAGGAGAAAGCAGTTTCACTAAAACCCATAGAGGAAAGAGTATCCAGGAAAGGAGAATGATCAACAGCATCAAAGGTTACAGAGAGAGGGTAAAGAAGGATGAGCATCACCAGGAAAAGGCTTGACTTGGCAATTAAGAGATCATTGATAACTTTAGAAAGAGCAGTTCTGACTGAATAATGAGGTTGGAAGCCAGAATGTAGAGAGCTTAGAAGAGAATAAAAGGAGAGGAAGCAGGGACACGAATTATGGACAACCTTCTAAGGAGTCTTAAGTACAAAAGAGAGGACACACCTATGGGATGGTAGCTACTGGGGATGGTTGGATCAAGTGAGAGTTGTTTAAGGATAAGGAAGACATGAGCTCGTTTGTAATCAGCAGGGAAATAGCCAGTAGGCAGAGAGAGATTAAAATTAGTGAAAGAGTAGGGATGACAGAGGGGGAGATCTGCTGAACCAGATGGGATAGAATGGGATTTCCTGGGCATGTAGAGGGTTTCAACTTAGCAAAGAGAAGGGATGCCTCTCATATGAGACAGGGATGAAGGAGGTGAAATGAAGAGGGAAGGAAAAAGGAACAATGTGCCAAGCACTGTGCTAAATGCTTTACTAATACTATGCCATTTGAGGAGGGGGCTCTTGTTGAATGGCCTTCATTTTCTCTGTGAAGTATAAGGCAAAGTTCTCGATTGAGAGTCTGGTGGGGACAGAGTGCTATGGGAGTTTTGAAAGGGGATGAAAAGGTTTGGAACAGCCCCTGGTGAGTGGACTAGTGAATTAAAGGGAAGCCCATGTTAGATGTGAATAGAATGAAGGAGCCAAGGGTTTTCACTTGAAGAAGAGAAGATTCAAGTATTTGGATGACTGTCATATTAAAGGGTTAAACAGTGTGTTTGTTATGTTTGACCCCAGAGGGCAGAACAAGGAGGAATAAGTGAAAATTGCAAAGAGGCTAATTTAGGCTTGATGGAAAGAAAAACTTCCTAATTACTATGTATGTGTATGTATATATACATACATACATATATATACATACACACAGATACACACACACATATAAATAAAAACACATATAAAAACACGTTTATATATGTATATAGTTTAACTTATATATATGGAATTCCAAATATACTATATATCTTGTATATGTGAAATTAATATATACATGTATATGTATACCATACATATACATACACGTAAATATTGTATATGTGTGGTATACATATATGCCTACACACACGTGTGTGTGTGTGTGTGTGTGTATGGAATTGAATCCCTCGGGAGGTCATGGACCTCACCCTTATTCAGGTCTTCAGGCCAAATGACCATTTGTCAGGTATGTCTTAGAGAGGATTCTTTTTCAGATGTGGCTTAAACTAGGTAACTACTAAGGTCCCTTCCAACTCTGAAATTTTGTAAAAGGCCTTTCTTTTTCTTAAAGAACATACCAAATTTACAAATATTGTTAATGTGTATTCATCTCTCCAGGGGCTGAAATGAATCTTGCCTACATCCTTATTCCCAGCATTCCCCTCTTCCTTCTTCTGGTGGTCACCACAGTCATATGTTGGTTATGGATCTGTGGCAGGAGGCAAGTAAAATTATCATACTTCATGGAAATGTGTGTGTTAACTACATAAAAGCACCCTTTCCCTACTTATCTTTGAAGTTAAAAAGTATCACTGGTTATTTAAGAAAAAGCTGAGGAAGCATCACTCCAGAAGACAGCATTCCAAATTTGAAAACAAATCCCCAAGTGTACTCCAAGAAGCCAAATGAGCTAACAATTGTTTTCATTAACTGGGATCATGACAGTTCTCTCTTTTTGACCCTTTGTGTTAAGTTTTGTCTCTTTAATGTGATTATACATTCCTTAAAAGCAATTACAGTGGTATAAATTTCTTTGGTATTCTCGCAGTGCCTTGTAAAATTCTTGATACATAATAATCAATGTATAGATAATGAATGAATTGGTATAGATAATGAATGAATTGGTATAGTAACCAGCACACTAGTTTTAGAGTTGGTGGGCCAGGGTTCAAATCCTGGTTGTACTACTTACTACTGACATGAGACTTGGACTAGACTACTTAATCCTTAAGGTTCCTTCCAATTCTATCTCTGTGATCCTAAGACCTACAAAGGCTGTCCCTTACGCTAGTGTATGTCTCCTTGGCTGAAATGTAAGCTCTTTACAGGAGTCATGTTTTGTACTTCTCCCTATCCTTCACAGTGCCTGGCCCGGTGCTAGGAACATGGCAGGCAGTAGATGAATTCTAAAGAAATGAATGAATGAATTGGTTGTGCCAAAGCATGATCACAAAACTCTGAAGCTAAGACACTTACTTCAGAAAGAATCCCTGAAGTCCATTTGGAGTGATTTCTTTTTTAATTGGGTATGCAACAGTCACAAAATAGCCAACTTGATCTGTAGAGAATACTCTAATGATTACATTTTGATTACCCTAATGACTATATTAGTGTAGTAGTCTACTCAGTGAGGGAAAAAAAGGTTATTTATTCCATTTGGCAGAGAGAAAATGGAAACTTGGGTTAGGGGATTTACTTTTGAGCTTCTTTTTTATGGGTTTTTTTTTAATTTAGCTTCTTAATAAGATTGACTTCATATAATGATTTTTCAAAGTTCTAGTGGAAGTCTTTACTTCAAAAGTCAATAAAGCAACTGAAATCAGACCTTTATTTCCAAAAAATAGAGTTCAACATCAAAAATTGCACTTAATGTTTTCAAATTAATTATTCCACTCTGATTTCCTATCATTTCCTCTATTCACCACTCTATCAGGATTCAGGCTTTGTGCTTCTTATTTGAAGGAACGTGATGCCTATCCTATACGTCCATCCCATACGAATCTTGTCTGCGAATGAATTAATAATATAAATAAATATTTAGTAAGGATTTATTGTGGGCAAAGCACTGTGCTAAGTTCTAGAGATACAAATAGAAGAACAAGATTGTCCCTGTTCTCAAGGAGCTCACATGCTAATAGAGTTAGATAATGCACATGGGAGGTTTCAACTGCAAGTCAGATGGAAAGGTCCAGTCATTCTTAGGGTACGGGGGTGAAGTAGAACAGGATACATCTTCTGTAGTGTTATTTCCATTGATAAAACCATATCCATTTCTGATGCTGAACCATTTGATAGTGCCAATAATTTTAGTGTCAAGGATTTTGTTTTCTGAGTTTTCAGTAGCTGTGGCTGCCTCATAGGTTGGAATATCAGCACCTACAGAGACAGTTGCCAGGTTACAACTTTACAAAGGTTACCTCCCTGGAGAATTACTTCAGGGACTGGGCTATAAGGAGAGCCAGTGCTCTGTACAGGCTCCTGGACACAAGGCCCTGGGCTTTTCCACTAGGGTCTGAGGGAAAGTGGCATTTGAGGTGGTCATAGTGGTTTGACCTGGCTGGCACATACAAGAGCTGTCTATTCTCTGAGATTGAGAATATGATACACAGTAGGTAAGGGACTCTTTCAGCAATTGTCTCTCCATAATTCCCAACCTTTCCCCTTCAACGAAGTTTTTTCATGTAATTGAAATCTTGAGTTAATCCTCAAAATCACAATTCCCCTCAAATATACCCCATGCCAACCCATTGCCTGAGTGGCCTTTGGTAGAAGAACATAGCAGCATCTCCTGTTGGACCGGAAATAATAAGCTGGTTTATTTTATTTACAGGAAACGAGAGCAGACAGAGAGCACAAAGGAACCAAACATTTGGCCAGCCCCCCACAGAAGGAATAGTCCTGACCTAGAAGTTTATAATGTCATAAGAAAGCAAAGCGAAGCAGATTTAACCGAGCCTCGGCCAGACCTGAAGAACATTTCATTCCGGGCCAGGTCTGGAGGAGCCACTCCCAATGACTTATCTTGTGACTATGACAACATAGTAGTGAATCCCTCTGAGAGTGGCTTTGTGACTCTGGCGAGCATGGAAAGTGGATTTGTGGCCAACGACATCTATGAACTATCCCCTGAGAGGATGGGGAGGAACAAGGAGTCTGGCTGGGTGGAAAATGAAATCTATGGTTATTAGATAACCTGGGAAAGTCTAAACTTACAACAAAGTAGAAAAGAAAGAGAAAAAATGTTCCTACTTTGTATAAAACTGGCAGAACTGGAATAGGGCTGACATCTGAACACTTGGATGGACCTGCGGTCTCATGGATATGCGGAATCCCTCCACCCCTGAAAATCTCAACTTCACTGTGCTTGCCCATCCTGTGCAAGTATTGCTTATGTCCTCACTTAAATCTGCCATCGGGGGGTCCACCCAACATGACAGGGACCTTTCTCTGGTTCTCTTGGTTTTGTAAGGATAGCAGCAGAGCATGCAAACTGTGCATCAGTTACATAGCTCTACGTGACCAGCCCATTTTTTTTCCAATCATACATTTTTCTGATAACATCTTTTGCACTGCTTCTTCTGCACAATTGCTTACTCATCCTGTGTTGCAACCTGCTCATGCCCATACCATGTACTTCTCCACTGGCCTTTTGGGTGATCTGCAATTTCCATTTTTTGGAAACAATAGTATTCCGCGACTCACAGCCGTACAATACCACCAAGAGAATATTGATGTTAAAAAAAATGGGCCTTTGTTTCAGGGAAAAGCTCAGGGTCATTAAAAGAATAGTGCAATTTTCCAAAGGCAACCCAGCCCAGTCACCACCCCTCTTGGGCCCAGCTTATTTTTCAGTTGCAGTGTCTGTCTAAGATACATCTACTTATGGATGACGTCTGTGGACTGTCCATCCAACAAATTATCACAATTCAGACAAAAGGCATTTTTTAATCTGCTAGGTTTTTCCTGAATGAGTGGTTAAGTCAAAGACTTAACATTCCAGACCTTGATGAAATCAGCAGAATGGCACCCATTCATACCTCCATATTGGTGGTAAATACATTTGGCAAGCATAAACTTCCTGGTTCATGCTTTGTTTGATATAAATTAGAGAGTCATTGAACAAAGTTATTTCTGATATTGCAAATTTCAAGGAGTCTTGTATGAATTTGACAAATGCATGGTGCCTGGCATGAGAAAAACCAGTTCAGATACAGAAACAGTGGACAGATTTCTTCCTGGTTGTCAAGATTTTGTTAGCTCCTCTGATCCCAGTGTTCCCTACCAGGGTAGGTTCTAACCTCATGTTAATCAGAGAGCAGCAATGGTGGTGATAGATAGTAGAGGTTGGGAAATTTCCTTCTGGGTTATTTTTTGTGGCTCTGGACCATGGCACAAAAATGAATTGCACGTATACAATCATGAAAATACATTAGCTTGCTGTCTTTCTTATTTTTCCCAGTGCACATGTGGGAGTATCAGAAGCTGATTGTATGAAAGAATATTCCCTTATCTGTATGTCCCACAGAACAAGAATGAAATAAAAGGTGAAAGAGATAGCAAATTGGTCATTCTCTCTCTCTCTAGATTTTCCTCAACCTTTGGCCTCAAAGGCTTTCTTTCTTCCTCTTACCATATTAAAAACATTCCAAAATTCTAGAAACTAAGAGAAATCCATTTGATAACTTCAAGACCTTTTGGTTTTTCCTCTAAGCCCTGTTCTTCCTTTTCCAATGTGTTTACAACTTATGTAGAGGTTAGGAACTTTTATCCTAGAACTTTTGGCATCATGATTGTTTTAAATAGGTCTGGCCTAAGACCCAGAGGGTAGATCCTTGGTCTGTTATTAACCATCTCCAATTGATAAACTTAAAAGGCATTATTAAGTTGCAACTAGGTGGTACAGTGGATAGAGCACTGGACACAGAGATAGAAAGATCTGAGGTCAAATACATTTTGAGACCTTTAGTAGCTGCATGATCCTGGACAAGTCACTTAACCTCTGTTTGTACCAGTTTCTTTACCTATAAAATGGGGATAATAAAAGCACCCATCTCACAGAGTTATTGTAAGAATCAAATGAGAGGGGGCGGAGCCAAGATGGTGGCTGGAAAGCAGGGACTTGTGTGAGCTCTCCCCCAGGTTCCTCCAAACACCTATAAAAATGGCTCTGAACAAATTCTAGAGCTGCAGAACCCAGGACATAACAGAGGGAAGCAGGGCTCCAGTCCAGGAAAGCCTGAATGGTCACAAGGAAGAGTCTATCTCATGGAGCTGGGAGTGGAGCAGCTCAGAGCCCAGCGTGGGCCACACCAGGAATGACCAGACTGGGAGCCAGGCGGAACAGGCCCTAATGCCCTGAATCAGTGAGCTGTGGCAGTTACCAGACTTCTCAACCCACAAACACCAAAGACAACAGAGAAGGGTAGTGGGAAAAGCTGCAGGGGACAGAGTGAAAGGAGTTCCCGGTTTAGCCACCTCCCCGGGGGCAGTTGAGGTGGTGCAGCTCTGACAGAACTACAGCTGCAGTTGCTTCTGGCCCCAGGCCCACCTGGTGGGAGGAATTAACTGGCAGATCAGAGCAGGAGTGCAGAGCCTGCTTGGACCTGAGTCTCTGGGTTGGCGGTTCTTGGGGGAGGAGGAGCGCTGGTGTGGCAGAGTTTGTTGTGTAGAAGTAGCTCTGAAAACAGCAGCACAAGGCCCCTAACACTTGGGACAAAGTACTCTTTACAAGCAGTCATACCTCTACAAAAAGCTCAAGGGTCAAGTAGTTGGCTGGGAACATGAACAGTCAGGGAAAATGGACCCAGATTCACAATCAGACTTTGGAATCTGTTTTTGTTGACAAAGAAGACCAAAACATACAGCCAGAAGAAGTCAACAAAGTCAAACAGCCTATATGAAAAGCCTCCAAGAAAAATATGAATTGGTCTCAGGCCATGGAAGAGCTCAAAAAAGATTTGGAAAAGCAAGTAAGAGAAGTAGAGGAAAAATTGGGAAGAGAAATGAGAGCAAAAGAGCTCCAAAAAACCAATGAGGAGAAGAATGCCTTGAAAGGCAGAATTAGCCAAATGGAAAAGGAGGTCCAAAAGACCACTGAAGAAAATACTACCTTAAAAATTAGATTGGAGCAAGTAGAAGCTAGTGACTTTATGAGAAATCAAGATATAAAACAGAACCAAAGGAATGAAAAAATGGAAGACAATGTGAAATATCTCATTTGAAAAACCACTGACCTGGAGAAGAGATCCAGGAGAGACAATTTAAAAATTATTGGACTATCTGAAAGCCATGATCAAAAAAAGAGCTTAGATATCATCTTTCAAGAAATTATCAAGGAGATTGCCCTGATATTCTAGAGCCAGAAGGTAAAATAGAAACTGAAAGAATCCATCGATCACCTCCTAAAAAAGATCCCACAAAGAAAACTCCTAGGAATATTGTTGCCAAATTCCAGAGCTCCCAGATCAAGGAGAAAATATTGCAAGCAGCCAGAAAGAAATAATTTGAGTATTGTGAAAACACAATCAGGATAACACAAGATCTAGCAGCTTCCACATTAAAGGATCGAAGGGCTTGGAATGTGATATTCCGGAGGTCGATGGAGCTAGGATTAAAACAAAGAATCACCTATCCAGCAAAACTGAGTATAATGCTCCAAGGCAAAATATGGATTTTCAATAAAATAGAGGACTTTCAAACTTTCTCAGTGAAAACACCAGAGCTGAGTAGAAATCATAAGGGACTTACTAAAGTTGAACTATTTTGTTTACATTCCTACATGGAAAGATGATGTGTGTAATTCATGAGACGTCAGTATTAGGGTAGCTGAAGGGAATATATGTATATATATGTGTGTGTGTGTATATATGTATATATATATATGTATCTATATATGTGTGTGTATATATATGTATGTATATGTATATATACATATATATATATATACAGAGGGCACAGGGTGAGTTGAATATGAAGGGATGATATCTAAAAAAATAAAATCAAATTAAGGGATGAGAGAGGAATATATTGAGAGAGGGAGAAAGGGAGAGATAGAACAGCGTAAATTATCTCACATAAAAGTGGCAAGAAAAAGTGGTTCTGTAGGAAGGGAAGAGGGGGCAGGTGAGGGGGAATGAGTAAATCTTGCTCTCATCGGAATTGACTTGAGGAAGGAATACCATACACCCTCAACTGCCTGTCTTATTCCACATGAAAGTAGGGGGAAGGGTATAAAGGGGGGACAATAGAAGGGAGGGCAGATGGGGGAAGAAGTAATCAAAAGCAAACACTTTTGAAAAGGGGCAGGGTCAAGGGAGAAAATTGAATAAAGGGGGACAGGATAGGAGGGAGAGAAATATAGTTAGTCTTTCACAGCATGACTATTTATGGGAGTGTTTTGCATAATGATACATGTGTGGCCTGTGTTGAATTGCTTGCCTTCTTAGGGAGAGTGGGGGTGGGGAGAGAATTTGGAACTCAAAGTTTTAAAAGCAGATGCTCAAAAAAAAAAAGATTGTTTTTACATGCAATGGGAAAATAAGATATACAGGCAATAGGGCATAGAAATCTATCTTGCCCTACAAGAAAGTTAGTGGAAAAGGGATGGGAGGAAGGGGAAGGGGGGAAGCGGGCAATCAGAATATATGCCATCTTGGAGTGGGGGGGGAGGGTAGAAATGGGGAGAAAATTTGTAACTCAAAATCTTGTGGAAATCAATGCTGAAAACTAAAAAATATCAAATAAAGAATCAAATGAGAAAATATTTGTAAAGACTTTGCAAACCTTAAAGCAACACGTAAATGTTAGCTATTATTATAGTTGGGTGTTTAGCTTTAAAAGACTTTTTATGGGGCTATAGAAATAGAGAAATAGGTAAATGTTTAAAAAATGACTTCCATAAGCTATATTAATGAATTAGGTCACTAAGATTTAATACCTCTATTTCTCCTTAGTCCTCATTGAGATTGTGGCAAAAATAAAAGTTTATTCCTACAGTATCTTACCATTATAGCCCTACTCATGACATGTCCAATTTATTAAATATGATGACTCCTAGATTTCTTTCTGATAGGGTTGCATATTTCTGGCCTGGCCTCATCATAGGTTTGCAATTTTCTTTACCTCCTCAGAGGAACTACCATTAATTAATGATAATCGAGCACCATCCTCTAATCATTGTACTCAATTTAAATTTGGATTTTATGTTCCAAATCGCTTTCTCTCTCCTTTCCCTATCCACCTTGTCACTAGAAACTTAAGAGTCTGTTCTCTTTTTGATCATTTAAGTCATAGAATTTTAGAGTTAGACAGTAGTCATTAATAAAAACATAAAGGGCTGTAACCCTATATTTTCTTGACTCCATTGTAAGCAGTTTATGAGTAGGGCCCTCCAGCCAATTGTCCATACATACACCATACGTATATCTCATTCCCTTTCCCCCCTTCTTCCTATTCCCCTCCAAATGTTGTATGATTTAAATCAGTCTTCTTAAATGAAAACTACATGTCTGTCTTAAGTTTATAAAGCTAATCTATTTGCACATCTACAAAATTTTATTTAGTTTGTTAGATGATCCTTTGAACAAAAAGACACAACATTACATCTAATCCATCATGGGCTGTGGGGTTGAGGTCCCTGATCTAGATTGTTCTATACCCTAAGACATTTTTTCCCTTATTTATTGATGAATGCCTCTAGTGAGATGGATTCCACAGTATTACTAAAGTGAAGTTAGATCGTGCCTATGATAAATGGTAATTTGAAGACATAAAAAAATTTTCCACAATGAAAGGCAAAAAAATTCATCATTAGTAAGATTTACAAAGCCACTCTGTGATAGTTCCATTTTTGCTCATGCAGAGCAGTGATGCTAATTAATTATTCATTTTAAATTATGATTGCATCTTGATCACTAATTAAACAAAGAGATTATAACTAAAACTAATTATCAGGGCTAAATGAGTTCAAACACGACAGGATCAATAAGACAAATGAGTTATACGTAGTAAAACAGACTCAGACTCAAATATCCAAATAGACATATATGTACACACACAAACTATATTTTTAGATCAAACATATATTTTTAGATTTCATACATGTACACACAATGTATACACATACCAGAATTTTAGTTATCAAAAAGAAACTCAGAAGTCATCAAATCCCAGCCGTGACTGAGCAAGGCCACCCCTCTGCAAGATCAATAATCAATCAGCAAGAATTTGTTAAGCTACTACTATATGCAGGGCACTATGCTAGGAAAGAGAGATATAAATTCAAAGGATGAAACAATTCCTACCTGCAATGAGTTTGTGTTCTAATGGGGGAGATGAGTACTTATAAAAAACATGTATGGCATAAATATGAAATTTATAAATACATATGGAGAGTATTCCAAAAGTCAGCTTGGAACACCTTGTATTTACTTTTATATGTGTTTGTATATATAATATGATATGTATATAATATATGATAGATAATATATGTATATAACTACAAAATATCTACAAGGTAGTTTGGGAGGGAGGGCACTCACATTTGGGGAGCATGAATCAGGAAAGGCAGAAGATAGTGACTGAGCTACATCTTCGAAGAAGAGAGGAAGAGGTAAGGAGGGAGAGAATTCCAGGGCATAGATGCCTAAAAAGTGACCATCTAGGCTCTGATTTAAGATCTCTCATAAAGTAGGTTCCTAGTCCCCTGTAACCATCCTGGTCCTATTCTTCTGTATACATTCCAGCCCATCAATGTCCTTCCTAAAATGCAACACACAAAACTGAACACAATAGTCCAGATGTAATCTAATGAGGACAAAGTGCACCGGGACTATAAACTCCCTCGTTCTGGATGCCGTGTCTCTATTCATGCTTGTCATATCACACTGTTGACTCATGTTGAGATTAAAGTCCACTAAAACATTCTGTTCTTTTTCACATGTCTAGTCTTATCTCTCCCATCCTGTATTTGTAGAGCTGATTTTTAACCCTAGTGTCACTTCATATCGATCCCTATTATGTTTTACCTTAATCAATTCAGCATATAATGCTAACCTGTTAAGAACTTTTAGGATTCCAGTTCTGTCATCCCATGTGTTATCTATTTCTCCCAGCTTTGTGTCATTCACAAGTTTGATCACTTGCCATCTATGCCGTCATCTAAGCCTTATTTAGGCATTGATAAAATTGTGTAACAAACAGTCAAAAAACTCTTGTAGCTCTCTACTAGAAGAAACTTCCTTCCAGGTTAACATCAATCCATTAATTATTATTCTTGGTATCCAGTCATTCAGCCAACTCCAAATCTATTTAATGTATTGTGATACAGTATACATCTCTCAATCTTATCAAGCAATCAACAAGCATTTATTATGTATCTACTATGTGCCAGTCATTGTGCCAGGCTCTGGGGATGCGAAGACAAAAACAAAATAGACCCTGTCCTCAAGGAGCTTATATTCTACCAAGGGAGACAAACATATACATATGTAGTGCAAAATATGAGTGTATACAAAATAGACACAAGGCAGTTTTTGAGGGGGAATGCACTAGCAGTTGAGGGTATCAGAAAATAACTCAGTGGAAGGTGGTGCTTAAGCTGAGACTAGGAATCCTTGGAGGCGGAGGTAAGGACAGAATGCATTCTAGGCTGTAGAAAATGCCAAGAAGAAATGTGGAAATGGGAAATGGAATGTCTTGTATAAGGAATAATAAGAAGGCTAAGATAACTGAGTCATAGAGTATAGGAAGGTCAGTAATGTGTAAGAAGTATGGAAAGGTAAGTTGGAAGCAGATTGTAAAAAAGTTTGAATGCCCGATAGATGTGGCTAGGGGCAGTTAGGTGGTGCAGTGGATATAGCAACCAGCCCTGCCATCAGGAGGACCTGAGTTCAAATCAAGCCTCAGTCACTTGACACTTACTAACTGTGTGACCTTGGGCAAGTCACTTAACCCCAATTGCCTTGCCTTCCCCCCTCCAAAAACAAAACCAAACAAACAAACAAAAAAGAAGTGGCTGTAGTTGAGCCTAGAGGACAACTAGGTGGCACAGTAGATAGAGTAGCAGGCTTAGAGTCTGGAAGACCTGAGTTCAAATCCAGCCTTAGAAGTTTACTAGTTGTGTGACCCTGGGCAAGTCACTTAACACCGTCTCAGTTTTCTCATCTGTAAAATGAGCTAGAGAAGGAAATGGCAAAATGTTCCAGTATCTTTGCCAAGGAAACCCCAAATGGGGTCACAAAGAGTCTGAAATGAATGAACAACAAAAACAAGAGGTGATAGGGAGCCATTGGAGTTTATTGAGTAGGAAACATTCTCTAACCAAGATTATTAACTATCTTAAATCTAGTAATATTCTATCTATGAGTCTAGTAATCTCACTTTTTTAAAGAGAAAGATGAGGGGCAGCTAGATGGTGCAGTGAGTAGAGCACCGGTCCTGGAGTCAGGAGGACCTGAGTTCAAATCGGACCTCAGACACTTGACACACTAGCTGTGTGACCCTTGGGCAAGTCACTTAACCCCAATTGCCTTGCCTTTCCCCCCTCCAAAAAAAAAAGAGAAAGATGAAGTTAGTCTAGAATGCACTCTTAGAATAGATTAAGTTCTTAGTAATCAGGATTTCCCTAAGTGTTCACAGATGATGTAATGAAGTAGTCTAGAATTTTCCAAGAAGCAGCATCAAGCCCACTGTCCTATTTTAAAAATCATGGTCTTCTTGAAAGTTGGGACTACATTTGTCCATCTCTTATCCTGGAGCATCATTCCTATTCTCCATGACTTTTTAAAAAGTGCTGGACTCAGCAATCACATTCTTGGGTTCTTTCAGTGTCCTAGGATGCAATCATACACTCCTAGTGATATCAAGGGCAGCTAGGTGCTATATTACTAATCTTTGGTTTCAATTCCCTGTCATTTGTTTTTGTTCTATCCTTTGTACCTGAAAATCATTTTCCTTGGTAAAGAAAACAATCCTCAATTATCATTATCCTATCCCTGCCAAGCCTTGGTTCTAACGTTATCCTTATGGGGTCACCACTTGTGCAAAGGTGGAGGTGGGAAATGGAATATCCTGTCCAGGAAGCAGGTATCAAACCAAATTGACTGGAATGGAGATTGTAGGAAAGGGAATGAAATTAAATAAGAGTGAAAAGTTTAAGTGGGACCTAGCTGGTGAAGGTCTTTAACTGCCTATTTGAAGTTTAGAATTTTTTTTTCTAAAGGCAAAGGAGAAACATTGAAAATTTTTGAATAGGAGTGTGACATGGCCATGTGATGTGGCATATCAACGTGGCCGCTAAGTGGAGAATGAATGGGAGAAGGAAAATCCTGGAAAAAAGAGGTCCATGAGGAGTCTGTTGCAATAATCCAAGTAGAGACAGTCTGAGTTTTGAACACTCTGGCTGTCTATCTGTCATCTCTTGCTCTTTCTACAAGAACAACCCATCCTCTCTTCATGTCATATATTTCTTCGTGTTGTTCTTTACTCCTATTCTTCATTAGTTATATGTTTCATATATATGTATCTTGTATACATACATGTACGTGCATTGATATACATATACATGAGTGCATATATGAAAGACAATGTGGTGTAAGGAATGGACAGCTGGCCTTAGAGTTATGGAGGCCTGGGTTCAAGTTCAACCTCCAATACATAAGTGGCTGCATGACCCTGGGCACTCAAGTCACTTAGTGTCATAAACTCTTGGTGACCCTTATATCTAAGGACTTCCTGGACAGGATATTCCATTTCCCACCTCCACCTTTGCATAAGTGGTGACCCCATAAGGATAACGTCAGAACCAAAGCTTGGCAGGGATAGGATAATGATAATTGAGGATTGTTTTCTTCACCAAGGAAAATGATTTTCAGGTACAAAGGATAGAACAAAAACAAATGACAGGGAATTGCCAAACTAAATTGGTAGAGGGAGCTTCCTCATTGGGAATATTCCCCACACCAATGAAATCAAGTTTTGGAAAAATATATATGTGTGTGTGTGTGTGTGTGAGCACACACACACACACACACACACACTCACCCACACAGACACAAAGTGGCTTTTCATTTCTCCCTCTGACTTCCCTTACATGACCCTACTCTTCATCTGCACCATGACTTCCAAACCCTAGATCCCTCATTTCTCTCCTGGGCTATCTCCTCTTCATTAGCTACTCTCTCCTCTTCTCCCCATCTTGCACTCTTGTTGAATCAATTCAACTCTACACTGTCCTCCTGTCTTGAATCTTTATCCCCCTTATATAGCCGATTATGCCCAGCCAAGCCTTAGCCTTGGATTATTCCTACCATTCATTGCCTTTGTGCCCACACACATGCTACTGAAGGAAGGTGAAGAAAACCATACGACTGCTCTAACAAGGTTCACTGCAAGTTTATGTTATGCAAGCTCAACTGGGCCCTCACTGCAGCTAGACAACCCTACTATACCTTCCTTATCAACTCACTCTCTGGCTTTCGACAATGGCTCTTCCCAACCTCTTCATTCCTCCTCAAACCTCCCCTGGGTCACCTTCCTCTCCCCCACCCCCATCACACCCCAGCTGAGAACCTTGCCTCATATTTTACAGAAAAAAATTGAGGCCCTTATTAAGGCAATCAGACTTTTCCCTGTTCTTCCCTTTTCGGATGCTAAGACTATCAAGTCTCCCCTTTGTTTGAATTGATGGGAAACATTTTACTGTTTTTATTTTGGAATATTTCTCAGCTATTTCTCAGCACTGAGGCAATCAGGAGTCATTGACTTGTATATGATGTAATACTGGGGATGGGGAACTTTCACACACCCAGCCTGGGTGAGGTCAGAGCCCTCAGGGCTCCAAACAGGATATAATTGTGGGGAGCTTGGTGTTTGACTTTTGGGGCTCACTCATGGAAGGAGTGTTGAGACTGGGCAAGCTGTCATAACTCCCCCCAGCTTTGATAACCCAGACAGATATTGGTGTTTCTCTGGTAACTATGACTTGTGATTTGAATCAGACAAGGTCTGTCTGTTGATGTTTGTAATTTCTATTTGTATTTGCCTTGAAGTTCACGGGGCTGATCCTTTCCTCCTGAACTAGGTTAATGATATATTTGTTTGATATATGATATATGTTTGATTAAACTGAGATTGTTAACCCCTTAAAGTTGCTTTCCTTAGAAAAGCAAATCAAAGAACCTGTGTTGGCAGCCCTCTGTGTGCTGGCTGTTGTTGTTTTAACACAGCCACAGTAGCCACTAGCAGATTGTTGTTACAGCCTTTCACCATGAATTCGCCCTCTTTTCCCCTCTACCTCAGTCTCTCGGGTGCCTGCTGCCCTTCTCTCCTCCTTCACCCCTGTCTCACAGGATGAAGTGGCCTTATTCCTTAACAAAGCTCAGCCCTCTACTTGTTCAAGTGATCCTATTCCATCCCAACTCCTCCAACAGGTTTCCCCCTCTGTCATCCCCACTCTCTCACTTATTTTTCAGTCTTTCACTTTCTACCAACTCATTTCCTACTACCTACAAACATGCCCATGTTTCCTCATCCTGAAAAAAAAAATCCTCATTTTATCTCCATCCCATCTTCTATATCTTTTTTGCTCTTTGTAGCTAAACTCCTTGAAAAAGCTACAAGAGGTGCTTGTACTTTTTCTCCTCTCACTCTCTTCTTATAACCCCTTACAACCTGGCTTCTAACCTTATCATTTCACTAACACTACTCTCCCCAAAGTTATTAATGATCACTTAGTTGCCAAATCCAATGGCCTTTTCTCAGTCCTCATTCTCCTTGACCTCTCTGCAGCCTTTGATACCTTTGCTCACTCTCTCCTTGATACTCTCTTCTCTCGAGGTTTTCAGAACACTGCCCTCTCTTAGTTCTCTTCCTGTCTATCTGACCACTCCTTATCAGTCTCCTTTGCTGGATCCACCTCCAGATCACACCCTTTAACCATAGGTGTCCCTCAGGATTCTGTCCTGGACCCTCCTCTCTTCTCCCTCTGTAGTACTTCACCTGACGATCTCATCAGCTCGCATGGACTTAATTGGCATGTCTATGCTAATGATTTTCAAATCTATCTTTCCTACCCCAGTCTCTGCTTATCCCCTGTCCCCAATTGTCTTCCAAACATATCAGACCAAATGTTCACTAGACATCTTAAACTCACTAGGTACAAAATAGGACTTACTATCTTTCCCCCGAAACCCTCACCCCCTCCTACTTTCCCTATTACTAGGGTAATACCAACCTCTTGGTCCCTTAGGCTAAAAACCTAGGTGTCATCCTCGATACTGCACTCTCACAATTTCCCCCCACCCCAGCCATATCCAATCTGTTGCTGAGCCTGTCAATTTCACCTTCCTGTTTGGACTATTATAATAGCCTGCTGATGAGTTGGCCTGCTTCAAGTCTCTCCCCAATCCAATCTATTCTCCATTCAGACCACTGAAGTGATTTTCCTGAAATGCAGGCCTGATCATGTCACCCACCTAACCCCCATTCCACAAACTCCAGAGGGTTGCTATTGACTTCAGGATAAAATACAAAATGCTCCTTTTGGCATTCAAAGCCCTTTTTTAACCTAACCCCCTCCTACTTTTCCAGTCTTCTTACACCTTACTCCCTGTCATGTACTCTTTGATCCAGTGACACTGGCCTCTTGGCTAGACACTCCATCTCTCAGCTCCAAGCATTTTCTAAGGCTGTCCCCCATGCCTGGAATGCTCTCTCTCCTACACTCAGACTACTGACCTCCCTGGCTTCCTTTAAGTCTCACCTGAAATCCCATATTCAAGAGGAAGCCTTTCGCAATCCCTCTTAATTCTAGTCCTTCCCTATTAATTATTTCCTATTTATCTTGTTTACAACTTGCCTTGTACATATTTGTTTGCATGTTGTCTCCCTCATTAGACTGTGAGCTTTTTGAGGGAAGGGAATATCTTTTGCCTCTTTTTGTATCCCTTGTGCTTAGCGCAGTGCATGGCATGCAGTAGGCATTTAATAAATGTTTATGAATACACACACACACAAATGTGTATATATATGTATATATATACATATATGTATGTATGTATACATATATGTGTTTGAATATATATGGAAGAAATCTATCCTTATCAGTTGTGTCTTTTCCTTAGCAAATCCTTGTTGTTGTTGTTGTTGTTATTCAGTAGTTTCATTTTTGTCCCACTCTTCATGACCCCATTTGGGGTTTTCTTGGCAAAGATAATGGAGGGGTTTGCCATTTCCTTCTCCAGCTCATTTTACAGATGAGGTAACTGAAGCAAACAGAGTTAAGTGATTTGCCCAGAGTCACACTCGATAGGTATAAAGGGTCACAACATATCCTGCTCTGGGATACAAGCAAGGTCAAGCACGGCTATTGGTGCTGACCTTGATTATTTTGTTGGAGGAAACTTCGTCTTCACCAACAGGTAGGTGGCAGTGTTAAGCCACAAACGAATCTCCCCACTTGGCTTTCATTAGCACCTCTTCCTTACTAGAGTACAGTAACAAATAAATGTGTACAGAGTATTGTGCCAAAAAATAGAGAAATCTTTAAGGTATAAAGCTTTTATTGTCCTGAGCCCTTGAGAAGCTGTCATCCTATTTGGAGAGATGAAACATAACACAAAAAACAGCTTTGTTGAATTGCAAATAGAAATGTATGTCTTACTCCCACGAAGTCATGGAACTACAAATATCACCAAGACTCTCTAAACTTAGAATATTCTGTGTGCTTCCAGCAGGCATAGCTCAGGCCAATAAGTGGAGGCCGATTTCAGATCAATCTAAGATTCTTAAAAACAAATCTATCTAAAATGGAATTGGCTGCCTACTGAGGTCACATGTCCAGGGTTTTCAGCAGGGTATGGATGGCTATTTACCTGTCAGAGATGTTAAAGAGAGGATTACTACATTGGGTGGCAGGTTGAACTAGATCAGAGGTGTCAAACACTCCACCCCTAGGACACATGCCCCTGCAACACTCCTAAGATAGCCAGATTAAAATGTAATTGGTAGATATTTCACACATTTTTTTTAAAATGTACTAGAACACAGATAATGTTACTACGTGGTTTTCTAGGTCAATATGTGGCCTGTACACAAGGATCCTTATGGATGGTTTAGTGGCCCCATTTTCCTATCTGAATTTGACACCATTGGACTGGATAACTTCTAAAGATCCTCCTTCCAATTCTTTTCATTGGGAGTCAAGTCAGTAAGCATCTATTAAGCATTTTCTATGTGCCAGATCCATTCTATGATCCTATAATGGCTCCCTCAACTCAAGGACAATGGGTTTCAGTCAGTTTCCTTCTGAGGAAGCTTTGAGACTCTGGAGGGAAATCAGAAAGTGAAGAGAGAAGAGAAGCTTAATAGTAAGGTTGTCATTGCTAGATGGTTAACTGGACAATCAGACTACTGCTGGTCAGCTGAAATTATCCAGACAGGATTAAAACTGAATGACCTTGCATTTTAGGACCATAGATTAAGAGCTAGAAAAGATCTCAGAAGCAATCTAGTCCAATTCTTTCATTTTACACATGAAGAAACTGAGATCCACAAAGTTTAAATAACTTGCCTGTGAATACACAGATAGTAAGTGACAAAGGCAGTATTTAAACTCAGGTCATCTGGCTCCAAAGCCAGTGCTCTTTGGACTATACAATACTGTCTTTCACTTCTTCTCCAAGTCTGTGATTTAAAAAGGCCCAGATAAATAAACTGAAAATGGTCCGGCCGTAAAGGGCAACACTCAAGGTCACTCAGGTAAGCAACTCTCCTCAAACCCTCCATTCTCCATAGACACAGAAAGCACCCTGACAGAGAAAGTGGGAAGGAAGAGAGGAGGAGCCAACAGGAAGCCAGGCTTTCAGGGGGGTGGAATGTGAAATTGCCTAGCTGTATATATAAAAGTAGAGGTCACTTACCAAGTGGAGTGACCCAGTGACAGCTGCTACTGGAAGCCAAGGCAAATATTAGACTCAGATTGGATTGGAATCATAGATAAGGAGGTACAGGTATCCAGCTCTGCCCAGGGAGAAAGTTTCCTTGTGACCTGGTGGTTAGGAAAGACAGACAGCAGTTTATATCCTTAGTTCCTCTTCATGGAGAAAAATTATGAAAACTAATGGCTATGTTGGTAGGACTACTGTTCTCAGAGCCAAAGACCCCATTTGTTTGTTGTTTTTTCCATTTTAAATATGGAATAATATCTGCCCTGTCTACTTTTCAATATAACAATGAGGCTCAAATGACACAATATAAATAAATATGAAAAATATAAAATACAGTACAATTGTAAGCTATTCCATACAAATAAGGACACAGGACAGAGGAAAAATAAATATTAAAACACATCAAGTCTAAAACTCCTCATTCTAACATTAAGGCACCACTGTGACCATTTCTATCACCGACAGCCCCGAGGGCCCCTTCCCTAAAAATGGTGCCTGCGCTGAGCTCCCGCAGACACAGATTCATCTTGATGGCAGCCTGGCCCCAAAGAGAGGGGATCAGACTTCTTTGACTCTCTAATTTGTTTGCCTCCACACCATAATAGAACTCCAGAGAAATCAAAGTTAACATATAATTCATTTCTAGAATCTCCTCAGAAAAGATCAACAGAGTTGCTTTTAGAAAAAGTACCCAACATATCAACCAATCAGTAAACACATATTAGGTGTCTACTATATGTCAGGCACTGTGCTAAGCGCTAGAGGCACAAAAAGAGACAAAAGACAGCCCTTGCCATTTAGGAGCTCACAATCTAAAGGGGCAGACAATGAACAAACACATACAAACAAGCTGAATACAGGGTAAATAGGAAATAATTAACAGAAGGAAGGCACTAGAATTAAGAGGGGTGGGAAAGGCTCCCTGAAGATGAGATTTTAGTTGGGACTTGAAGGAAGCCAGAGAAGTCAATAGGCAAGAGATGAGGAGGGAACGCATTCTAGGCATGGGGGACAGCCAGAGAAAATGCCTGGATCCAAGAGATGGAGGGATGGTATGTTTTGTTCATGAAACAGCCGGGTCAGTGTCACTGGATTGAAGAGTACAAGACGGGGAGTAAGGTGTAAGAAGACCGGAAAGGTAAAGGGGGGGAGGGTTAGGTTAAAAAAAAAAAGCTTTCAATCCCCCAAGAAGCATTTCGTATTTGATCCTGAAGGCAAGAAGAAGCCACTGGAGTTTATTGAATGGGAGGGAGACGTGATCGGACCTGTGCTTTAGGAAAATCACTAGTGGCTAAATGGAAGATCGATTACAGTGGGGACAGACTTGACAAAGGCAGACCCACCAGCAGCCTATTGCAATAGTTCAGACAGGAGGTGATGAGGGCCTGCACAAGAGAGGTGGCAATGTCAGAAGAGAGAAGGGAGTGAATGAAAGAGATGTTGCAAGGTGAAATTGATAGGTCTTGGCAATAGCTTGGCCGATGGGGGTGGAGCGGTGAGGGCCAAGGTGAGGGTGAGAATAAGAGTAAGGAGCCAAGGATGACATCTAGGTTTCCAGCCTGAGGCACTAGGAGGAGGATGTGGTCTCTATAGTAATAGAGAAAGGAGGAGGAGGTGAGGGTTTGAGGGAAAGATAATAAGTTTTGTTTTGTACCCACTGAGTTTAGGATGTGGGCTGAATCTTACTTTAGTTTGAGATATCTGAAAGGCAGCCAGAGATGGGAGATTAGAGGGCAGGAGAGAGGTTGGAGGCAGGATAGAGATGGTAATTAAATCCATGGGAACTGATGAGATCACCAAGTGAAGTAGTATAGAGGGAGAAGAGAAGAGGAGCCAGGGCAGGACCCTGAGAGACACCTGTGGTTAGGGGGTATGATCCGGAGGGGGATCAAGAAAGGAAACTGAGAAGATGTCCTGACAGCTCCAGTCAAATAGATAGGAAAAGCACCACAAAAGAGTAGTGTCCCAAAAACCTAGAGAGAAGAGGAGAGAGTGATCAACAGTTCCAAAGGCTGCAGAGAGGTCAAGGAGAAGAAGGGCTGAGAAAAGGCCATCGAATTTGGCAACTAAGAGATCATTAGTAACTTTGGAGAATGATAAGATCAGAAGATGGTTTACAAAGCGTTAAAAAGACAGTGAGAGGAGAGAAAGTGGAAGCACTGATTGTAGATGGCCTTTTTGAGGAATTTGACTACAAAGGACAGAAGATATATAGGACAATAATCAGTGAAGGTGGAAGGATCAAGTGGTTTTTGTTTTTTTTTTTCCCGAATGGGGGAATCATGGACATGTTTGTAGGCAGTAGAGAATGAACCAGTAGACTGGGACAGATTGAAAATAAGTGATAGTGTGGAGATGACAAAGGGGGCAATCTGTTGGAGGAGACAGGATGGAATGGGATCCTTTGAGCAGATAGAGAGGTTGACTTTGGTAAGGAATCAGATCACTTTATCATGTGGGAAAGTGGTGAAAGAGGAATAATGACAGAAGGCATGAGTGGTATGAGATGAGTAAGAGAGGAGAAGGGGGTACTCACAGTGAATAGTCTCAATTTTTTTCTGTAAAATATGAAGTAAAGTTTTCAGCTGAGAAGGTAGGGAGAGGAAAAGTAATGGAAGGTTTAAGAAGGCATGAAAAGATCTGGAAGAGTCACTATGGAGAGTAGGATAGTGAGTTGATTAGGGAGGTATGGTAGGATTGCCTTAGTAGCAGTGAGGGTCCAGTTGAGACTGTGTAACATAAATCTGTGATGGACACGATCAGAATGGTTGTGACTTTTTCCACCTTTGTCAAGCAGTGTGTATATAGGAGCAAAGATGGCAAATGGTAAGAGTGAGCAAAGGTTGAAGTTTGGCAGAGTGTAATAAGAGAAATAGTATGTGAGCTGTTGTTTGTCATTGTTGTTTGTCGTTCATTCTCAAAGAGGACCAATGATATCAGGAAGGTGATGTCATGACTTGCAAGTGAATTGGATTTAAGTGAGGCAGGGCTATGCAAAGTTACCAGCTTCACTCTCTCCTCCAGGGTCATCTGAGACCAGTGGCAAGATACAGATCAGGATGGAGATGGCCCCAGATGCAGTGGGAGATCTTGACCTTTTTAAGGTCATTCCCGGTCATTCCCGGTTCTCAGTTTGTCTGAGGCAATGTCCATTTGGTGATTTAAAGCTAGGTAAGAAATGAGGCAAAATAAATGGTCTCTTTTACCTAGTCAAAAAAGAATCAATTTGGGAGGAGAAGACCCTCAGGGTTTCTGGCCAAAACCGAAACAATTTCTATTTACACTCACTCTGAGTCATTAAAACCCAAACAATGACCAAGTAAAGCTTGGCCTGGGACCAATTTTTGGCCAACCAGTGAGAGCCATTGTGATTTGGGTTTAAGGCATGGTCTTTAAAAGAGAAATCTGGCTTGTAAACCCCCAGATATTTTGTGAGGTTTCAGCTATCAAAATTTACATTCCTTTGGGCAGAGCACTCACAGGTAAGGGTATGATTCCCTATGTGGACAGAGGGAGAGGAGGAAGGGTGGAAAGAAGAAAGGAGGAAAGGAAGGAAGGGAGGGAGGGGGGGAGGGAGGGAAGAAAGGAGGAAGGGAGGGAGGAAGGAACATTACCCAAGTGGAACTGGCCAGTTAGGTCTGCCCAGTAGGGGCAGCTACTACTACTCACAGATTGTTGTTTGTCCATGGTTCTCTAAGAGGACCAATTATGTCAGGAAAGGGATGTCATGACTTGCAAGTGAATTGGATTTAAGTGAGGCAGGGCTATGCAAAGTCACCAACCTCACTCTCTCTTCCTGATAGGTAGGCTAGATATTCAAGAGAGGAAGACAGTGTAGAGTTGAATTGGTTCACCAAAGGGCCAAGATAGGGAGAAGAGGAATGACTAGTATAGGAGAGATGTCCTGGGAGAAAAATGAGGGGTCAAGGTATTGTAGTTTATGGTTCAGATGAAAAAATAGGGCTTTGTAAGTGAAGGAAGAGGAACAAGTGAAAAGCCAACACATTATAGTCAGATTTGGGGATTTGGGAATTCTTGAATGTGGAGGTAGTACTTTTGTGGGTTATGTCGCAATCAAGGGTATGGTGATCTTTGTGTGTGAATAGGTTGAGGAACTGAGAGGTTAGGATGTTTGAGGGAGGGAGAATCAATACGTATGTTGAATTCTCCTTGTACAGGAGTTGGAAATGAGAGAACGATTGACAGCCATGTACTGAACTCATTGAGGAAGGAAGAGGAGTGACTTGGAGGTTTGTAAACAACAAATACCAGGATTTTGATTGGATGATTGATATGACTAGCATGAACTTCAAAGGAGGAGAGAATACTGAGTGATGAAAGTAGAAGGAGAAACTAGAAGCAGCAGTGGGGAGCAAAGAGTATTCCAATTCCCTCCTTCAACCAGTGAGCCAAAGGGGAAGTAGGAAGGGGTAAGGGTAGAGCTAGTGCTGGGAAAGGTAGTTAAGGAGGCTGTCACAAAATAAGTTTCAGCTGTAGCCTAGTGATTTATTTCCTCCACCAAAAATAAATGCTTAAAATACAAAAGATTCATAAGCATCCATTGATAAATATTTACATATTAAGGGAATGGCCAATGAGGACACACTTCCTATAGCCCATGTGGATACATCCCCTTTCTAGTGAGTTATGCAGAACATGAACAATATTCGCAGCTTGCTGCTAATCCAACACGTGGAAAGAAGGGGAGCTGGTTTTTGGCCATTTGTGACTGAGGCACCATTAGTGACTATGGGAAAAATCTTTTGTTTGACTCAGAAATTGAAAGAACTAATGACTCAGAAGAAGTTGAGCTGGAAATGAGTGTGCAAATGAAAGGTTAGATCTGACGATCTCTCACTCTTTTCTGGGCTGCTTTCTAGTGAAGATGACTGTTTTCTTGTGAGCTGCTCAGACCCACCTGGGCTGCCAAGTAACTAGGATTTTGGTGTCTGCTGTGTTTATTCTTTCCTGATTTTAGGTAAGTGAATACTGGAGATGGCAAAGTTCAGCTTATGACCTTGTGAGCTTGGAAAGGTCACCCTCAGGAACTGAAACCAGCAATAGCAGCAGCTGAGTGGGGAGGAACTAGCCTAAAGAGCGACCTGCTGGACCCACCCTTGAAGTAGGTTGTCAAAGATGCTTAGTTAAGTCAACAAGCGAGTCAACGAGAATGTATTAAATGCCCATAATGTGTCAGACACTGTGCTAAAACACTAGGGATGCAAATAAAGGCAAAAAGAGTCCCTGCCCTCAAGAAGCTCACACTCTAATGAGGAAATCAACATATAAACAACAATGTACTTACAAGACATACATGGGGTATTTGGAGGAAATCTCAGAGGGCAGGCCCTACTAGTATGAGTGGGACTACAAAAGTCTCTTTCCAGAAGATGGGATTTGAGCTAAAATTTGAAGGAAGCCAGAAAGCAGAAATGAGGAGGGAGGGCATTCTAAGTCACTGGGGGATAGAAAGTGAAAAGGCCTGGAGCCAAGAGATGAGCTGTCTTATGGAAGGAACGTCTTTGTTTCTCAAGGCCCTACCACAGTGTGTAGCACATAGTAGGCACTTAATAAATGTTTGCTGAATTGAATTTTTTAATTTAGCACTTTATTATGGATTCTTTTGTGTTATTCTTTGTTTCCCATCTATAAGTCTTATCTTAACATCAGTGTAACCCTTTAGAAAGAGAGGATCCCATCTTTAGAATGTATTTCTTGTGCATGCAGCACAAAGCCTGACACATAGTATATATGTAACTGGATACCAGATTTTACTGGGAAGCATGGAATGGCTCTGGAATCCAACTGTGCAAATTCTGGGAATTATAGTCCTAGACAGATGATGTTTTTTCCTTTGCTCTTGGAAAGAGATTGTTATGGAAATTTGTGCACAGACACACAGAGCCAAAGTGGCTACATGTGAAGATCAGCTAGAGTTTGGGCTTGGAAAGGAACAAGAACAATGGAAGGGATGAAATGGTGGTTGGAGGGAGAGAGAACCCCACTGGTATTTTGCAAGACAAGCTCAAACACTAGAGTCAGGGCACCACAGGCTTGGCTCCAGCAACTAAAGCCTTGATTCATTAGAAAAAAAAACACACTATGAGTACTTAGAATGGAGTAGGCTGTTGACTATTGCTATTCCTTGTGAGTAGTGTAAAAACAGTGAAGATTTAACTGCCTTACCCACCTTGTCCTATGCCTGCAGTTGTCAAGCATTTTCTACACAATTTTCTCTGTATCTTTAAATTATTTCTAATTTCTGATTTCATCTCCTAGAAACTATGAGTATTCTACAACTCATGTATATTAATTAAGTATATATGTGGTGGGGATGTTGGCAGGAGATATTGCACTGGAGGAAGCCAGTGAATTGCTTGGAATATGAAGAACTAAATAGGACAGAGATTAGAACTTTCATCCAAAATACTAAGGTTCAGGGCAGCTAGGTGGCACAGTGAGTACAGCGCCGGCACTGGAGTCAGGAGGACCTGAGTTCAAATCCACCCTCAGACACTTGACATACTTACTAACTGTGTGACCTTGGGCAAGTTACTTAACCCCAATTGCCCTGCCAAAAACAAAAACATAAAACAAAATCCTAAGATTGAGGGTTGAGTCAAATGGAAGAATATTGCGGTTTTGACTGTATAAAAATGCTTTAAATTATTTTTACATAAATTTTGTTTTAAATTTTTTAAAAATAAAATTCTTCTCCTAAATTTCTCAGCTAGATAAACCACATGACTTGGGACAATTTTAATCCTAGGATGCAGACTAATGGGTAAGTTAGATTCAGAGAACCTAGAGTGGCTGGTGTTTCTGTAAAGATTCTGGTCTCTGGGATGAGGGGAAGAATAGCGGTATGGATCAAGGGAAGACCACATGAACCCCAGCCCCTTCCCATGTTAGGAGAAAGGTATGATCTGAAAAGATGACTCAGTACTCAGGCAACCCCCCAAATTTCAAAGAGGCCAAGTTAGCACAGTGGATAGAGTGCTACATGTGGAGTCAGGAACGCCTAAGTTCAAACCTTCAAAAAACTTTCTAGCTGTTTGGCCCTTGGCAAATCACTTCATCTCTGTCTACCTCAGTTTCCTCATCCCGAAAACAATAATAACATTTACCTTCCAGGGTTGTTGTGAAGATAAAATGAGATAATGTTCATAACAGTGCTTCACAGTCCTTAAAATACTATGTAAATGCTAGCTAGTGTTGTTATCATTATTATGCCAAAGGGGAGGGGCTATTCCATCACTTATACACAATTCCATCTGCTGGATAGCTAGCTAGCTAGATATGCTTAGGAAGTATTTGTTAAATTTGAATTGACATTTCAGTATTAATCTTCCGGAAGTGTAGCAGATAGCTCCAGAACAGCACGAATGGCTGCCCCTCTGACCCCATTCTTGCTCTGGACTAGGAAAAACCCAGTATCACTGACCAGGGAGAGGTGGGACAGAGTTTTTCCAGCCAAGTGGTTGGTTGTTGCACCATGTTCCTCTTCCATTGGAGAAAAATGGAGTTCCTAGGAGGGCTAAAAAGTGTGCTATGCTATTCTGAGATAGCAAGCATACTGCTATGTATTCTCTTATATATAGTCTCCTCTCTCCTCTGGTTGTGCTGTTGTATTTACCTGTTTATGTTTCTCTTGGCTCCTGTGTATTTCAAAGTTTCTACTTAGCTCTTATCTTTCATTAAAAATTCCTGGAAGTCCTCTATTTCATTTAAGATTCATCCCCCTCCCCATAAAATTATACTCAATGTTGCTGGGTATGTTACTCCTGATTATAATCCTATACATTTTGCTTTTTGAAATACTATATTCCATGTTCTCCATTCTTTTATAATAATAGCTGTTAAATCTTACGTGATCTTGTCTGTTTCTCCTTAACACTTAAATTTTTATTCATGACTACTTGTAGCATTCTTTTTTGACCTGGAAACTCTAGATTTTGACTATAAGATTCTTGGAAGTTTTCGTTTGGGGGTTTCTTTTAGGAGGTGATTAGCAGATTCTTTCTATTTTAACTTTGCCCTCTTATCCTAATATATCCGGGCAGCTTTCTTTAAAGATTTCTTGAAATATGATATCTGGGCTCTTTTTTGGTCATGGTTTTCAGGTAGTACAATGATTCTTAAATTATCTTTCTTTGATCTGTGTCTGAGGTCAATTAGTTCTAATATGAGATATTTTGCATTTCATTCCATTTTTCAATCTTTTTTTACTTTGTTTCAATATTTCTTATTATCTCATGGAGTCACTAATCTCTGTTTGGTCCATTCTAATTTTCAAGGAGTATGTTACTTGTATAAGGTTTTGCACCTCTAATGCCGAGTTAATTCTCTTTCCGAGTCTTTTCTCCAAAAAAATCTCATTTCTTCTTTCATTTCCTTTCATTTATTTTCTTTCCATTTTTTCTTTAGCACTCTCATTTAATTTATAATATAATTTTTAAACTCTCCTTGTTAAGCCCTGCTTCATTTCCCCTAGGAATTCTAATTGAATTTATGGCCAAATTGTGCCTTTGAGGATTTGTTTGTAGGTGTCTTGGAATTATTCTTCTCTTCTGGGTTTGTGTCTTGGGCATGCCCTATTTCATAATAATTCTTTATCATTTTATCATTCTTCCAGCTTTACTTTCCAAATTAGGATTTTGTGTTAGAGGCAGGATTTACATATTTCTGGTAGAACAGTCATGGTCTTACATGGTCCTGGCCTCTCTTATCTGGGGTCCTGCTCATTTGGATATTGCATCTGTATTGTGTATATATACATAATATGTGTATACAAATAAATATGTGCATATGTTATATGTGATATAAAATATATGTGTATATATGCTCATATATGTATGTATGTATGTATACCTATACATGTGATATGTGATATAAAATATATGTGTATATATGCTCATATATGTATATATTTATGTATACATATACATGTGATATGTGACATAAAATATATGTGTATATATGCTCATATATGTATATATTTATGTATACATATGCATGTGGATGTAAACACACTTCATATGTAGTAACATTCCCTAGCTATTGAGCGCACTGTTCTCCGGAGGTCACAAGAGTGGCTCATGCCAGACAGCTGCAGACTTTCAGGAGACTTTCTGAGGTCTGAACAAATGCATAGTCTGATCGTTGCAGCCCCAGATTTGAGCCTAGGCAATATAGCTATAAAATTTCCCCAGGTGGAATTCCAGTAGACAGTCACTATCTCAGTTTCTGTGAACCAGCTGGAAGGCTCTGCAGTTCCTACAACTCTGCAGAATCACCAGATTACCCCTCTTCTGAGCTAGGAAGTGGAATCCGAGTTCCTTTTCTAGGACGAGAGCAATAGAGCTGCTGACCTAGCCCAGTTCCAAGGCTATGAGTCAGCAGATCCTCCTTTGGGGTTGCCACAGTAGCACTAAAGTCTAGTTTTGAGCCCAGGGGTTAAGTCCACAAGCCCAGCCCACCCCTGTTCCATAGATCCTATGCTGGGCACGTGCCTGTAGAATGAATTTGTGATCTTGGGCTGTAAAAAATGACCCACTGTGATTTTTTTTCCTTAGACTTCCCCATTATTACTTAGTCTGTTGCTCTTCTTAGATATTTTCAGGAGTAGTTGTAGGAGAAACTTCTTTATATTGCTACCTCCTACTCCATAATGTTTGATGGTTTCAATGTTTGTCATTCTTTTCTGAGAACTCCCATGCCTAGGGCCTATTTCAGCTCTTTTGCTAATCAGCCACATCCAGCTGGCATAGCACAAAGTTGCTCAAATCAATTGTCTTTCTTTTCGATAATCTTGAATTCCCTCTGTGGAAAGGACCATAGGATGACTTAATATTTGGATTGAGGTGAGTTCCTTTCAGTTTCCATCATGCCCCTGGCAGCTAGCACCCAGGGCGATTTAAATGATCTTAGAACTTCAGCTGGCAACACTCAAAGGGAGTCCTAAGAACGTGCCCTATAGCTGTAGGATCATAGATTTAGAGTTGGGAAAGGGACCTTTGGTTCCAACCTCTTAATTTTACAGATGAAGAAACTGAGATCCACAGAAGCAACATGACTTGTCAGGGTCACAAAGCTAGTAAGCTGGGGCAGCTACATCTAAATCACTGCCCTCTTTGTATTTGCTTTTTTGAAACACTATGAGTTCTTTTCTAAAAGGAAACTTGTTCTTTTAGAAGGTACTTAATACATTTTTGCTAGATTGAATTTGGTTGAAGCGAACTTCTCTTTTTCTTTTATTTCTACAAAGAAAGTTGCTTAAATTTGTTGATTCAAGACAATTCAACATTTAGCAAGCAACACTCTTAAGATATGTTACACTAGGTCCTTTTCCTATGGGTGAAAGAGGATATTCTGTCTGTGAAAGAGCTCTTTTTTTCTCATTATAAGCTGGAACTTAAAAAACCATTCCCCTGGGAAAGAAGGGAGCATACAGCATGTTCAGAGTAATGAAGTAGTTGGAACTAGTATGGTGAAAACAGGGTGTCAAATGTCTATCAACCCTCAATTCCTTGCAATGAAAAAAGTGCTATTATATTTTTGTACATAGGCAACCTTTCCTTCTGTCTTTGGTTTCTTTGGGATCTATGCCTAGCAGTGGTATCACTGGGTCAAAGGGTATGCACATTTTCATGACATTTTGGGGTATAGTTCCAAATTGCTTTCCAGTATTCAAAGGTCTTTTATTTCATCCATACTTGGTCTTCAACCAAAAATGTGTTTGCATACAAAAGGTCAAGGTGAGACTAATTTGTGTAAACTGGCAGAAAAAGAGGAGCTTAAGATAAAATCTAGGAGTGTTAGCTACTGCTCTTCATCTCTTATGGAGAAATGAATAAGAGGAAATGGTGCATATGGCACAGCATAAAGATGTAACTTAGACCTACAGAAGAACTTCCTGCCATTGACAATTGTTAGACCTTGGACTGGAACACACAAGGGAGTCTATGGAAATCTTCTCTGGAAGATTACAAAAAGGACAAGGGACAGAATTCGATTTTCATCTAAATGTAGCTAGCTTAATAGAGGGGAATGAACAAGAAGACCTTTCATGGGCCTTTCTAATACTGTTACTTTTAAATAAATAAAATAAAACAGAAAGCATGGGGGAAATTTGCCTTCTGGAATGGTTGCACCAAATCACAGCTCTACTAAGAGTGGATCAGTGTGTCTGTCCTCCCACAGCCCCTCTAACAATCTCCATTTTCAACATTTGTTATTTTTGAATTGATGGGTGTGTGGCAGAGTTATTTTAATTTACATTTCCCTCATTACCCATGATTTGAAGCTTTTTTTTTTAAAAAATGGATGTTGACAGCTTGCATTTATTCATTTGAAACTTACCTATTTCTGTTCTTTGACCATTTCTGTACTGGTAAATAGCTCTTATTCTCACATATTTTTATCAGTTCCCTACATAGCTAAGCTATCAGACAGTTTTGCTACAAAGATTTTTCCCAGTTTGATTCTTTCCCTTCTGATTCTAATTGAATTAATTTTGGTTGTGCAAAAGCTTTTCAATTTTATATAATCAAAATTATCCATTTTTTCTTCTATGGTTATCTCTAGTCTTTGATTAGTTAAAAATTCTCCCTGCAACCATAGTTGTGAAAAGTATCTTTTTCCCTTCTCTCCCAATTTTTTTATGTTATGATACTTAATACATAGGTCATGTATACATTGAGAACTTACTGTGATGTATGGTGTAAGCCATTGATCTAACATTTAATTTCTGACAGCTTCCCAGTTTTCCTAGTAGTTTTTTCAAATAGTTTCATGAAGTTGACTCTTAGTAAGTGCTTGTCGAGTTGATTTGATTTAAATCCCCACACTTAGGCTAGGGGTAGCTAGAGGCAGGGCTGACCTTAGAGTGTTTGGGGACCTGGGCAATTTTGGGGGGATGGGGAGGGATTGTCTATATAAACAATTTGATTAGAAAACTAGAGAGCATATGTGAGGTATGCTCATTTACCAATGAAGACTTAGAATAATTATCTTACAATATTCCCCTTTTCATATGACATATTGGGATTTAAAACACTAAACTGTACAGACAAAATCATTGCCTAAATTTTGATTTCTATTGTAGTTCAGTGGATCACTTGCTTTACAATTTCATGCAGCTTGCTGTTTAAAGAATAAGTCCACCCCCATCCTCCATCCTCCCAGCTATTTAAGACAGTATTGGTCAGATATTCCAGGAAAAGTTTACACCCGTGACAACTTCTGTCACTCTTAGGCTACCCGTCCCTCAGTATGTCATAAATATCTACATGGCACAAATCAAAGTGCCACAAATAGCTTTATTTACAGAAAGTGTTTTCAATACTATTTGACAACTGATTTCTGAAAGTTATACTGCCTTGAATAGCTCAGTATCACTCCCCAGTAATACACATTCCAAGAAAAATTGAAAATGTTGCCCTTTTTTGCATGTATCAAAGAACAAAACACAGTGAATAAAAACTTTATTGGACATGAGAACTCTGCTTTGGTGCACTTCAATTTTTAAAAAAAAAAAAAAAGGCTTTTAATAGAAGGCCCTGATAGTGATACTCATTTTTAAGGAATGGATAACTTTAAAGACTTTTTTGTTGTTGTACCTCATACTAAAGTTTACGTTGTTATTTTAGAATAGTATTTGTTCTGTTATCAGTATAACTAGACCAGAGGATAAAATGCTGAAATCTCAGCTATAATGCTATATTTCTTGAAATTAAAATAATAATTACTTTGTATTAAATGCACAAAATTCAACAGAATGATAATTTAAGAAAATGAAATCAAGTGGAGCTTATGTTTTAATTGTTGATACAAACTTATAACAGTATTTTAATATTAAAAATTTTATTACATCTTTTTTTGTTTGCACTATTGTTTATGACAGTTTAAACACACACATATACAAATATGAAAAGTACAAAAGTTAAATAGTCTTTTTGTGGTTATTCAGTTATTTCAAATCATGTCTGACTCTTCCTGACCCCATTTGGGGTTTTCTTGGCAGAGATACTGAAGTGGTTTGACATTTCCTTCTCTGGCTCATTTTACAGATGAGAAAACAGAGGCAAACACCTTCAAGCTCTGAAGCTGACAAAACATTCAGCCAAAATTTGTCCACAGTCAGACAGCCAGTAAGTATCTTGGGCCAGATCTGAACTCAGGAAGATGAGTCTTTCTGACTTCAGGCCCTGCACAAACTCTGCAGTCTCTAACACAATGTTACTTCTGTAACAAAAGCACCATCCTCCCCAAGATGATAAACTAGCTCAAATGCATGTTTTGATGGCATTTGTCAATCTACCCCTTCTTTAAATAGGAGAATTTTTAAATTTAAGCTTATTACAGTTATAATCATAATATTAATGATTATGATGTATTTTTAAAGCAAATTTGAACAACAGTAGTTTATTTAGTGAATTACTAAGAATTTAGGTAGAGCATTCAGAATTTTGAAGCAGCCCATGTAGGACATATTAGAACTTCTAAGAAGCAAATACTGGGCTCATAATATATGCCACCAATGGATCAACATTCCCCAACGGCAACGTGATGTATGACATCCCATCTCCTTTCTCAGTGTCTTTACATAGACTGGACCCCATGCCTGTTATTCTTCCTTCTTTACTTACATCTTTTGAACCCTTCAGGCCTCAACTTCAATGTCACCACCTTCAAGAGGCCTTTCCTGAGTCTTCCAGTTGTTAGCTCCACTACACATCACCGGGTATTTACTCTGTATACAGCCTGTACTTACTTATCTGTGATCTTGCTGTCTCCCCCCCTGGTAAAATGTAATCTGCTTCCTGAGGACAGGGATTGTTCATTTTTGTATTAGTATGTCCAGCACCTAGCACAGTATCTGACACACAGAAAGGCTCTTAATGCATGCTTGGGCACTGCCGTTAAGAAGATGAAGCTACAATCCCTGCCCTTATGGAGTTTACAAGTTATGACATGTAACAAGTGGGCTAGAGCCATCTCCAATGGTTGTGGGAGCTGATTACTAAATTTTCAGTGTGAGCGTTCTTCAGAAATTGGCAAATAGATCAAGACTTCTTCTACAGGTTTGTTTATTGTTCCCAGAGGGAACTCCAGAGTGAGGACCCAAACCAGATTAAAATGTAATTGGGAAATGTTTAACAAAATAAATAAAAATGCAATACAACACAAATAATGTTAATTTATGGTTTTCTAAGTCAACATGTATCCCAAAGGGATCTGTTTCTATTTGAGTTTGAAATCACGGGTCTAGAAAGTGATGGAGAAAATGTCAATACTGTAGATTAAACTTGGTTGTTAAACATTTACCAGCACACCCCTACAAGTACACAGATAACTATAATGTGGGGTGGGTTATGACAAGTGCAAGGTCGAGATACAAAGAGCTCAAGGAAAATTTGGGTGGGAAAGAACTTAGAGCTTTGAGGATCAGGGAAGAGGTGGCTCCTAAGTTACAGTTTTGAGGGAATAGGAGGTTTCTGACAGGCTTGAGATGAAGGGGGAGTGACTGCATTCCAGACCTGGAGGACAAAGACAGGGGATGGCACTTAGAGTTTTGAGTAGAGCTCCCAATCCAGTCTGGCTGGAGCGTAATAATTGTATAAAACTAGTTATTCAAACAAAATGTAGCAATACACAATTTCAAATAAAGTATGGAATGAAATAGCACCACCACAGAAACTATATAAAAAGCTGCAAAAAGTATGAGGCAGTTGTGGCATAGTAAATAGAGAACTGGCTTGGCCTCCACCCAGTGTAAGACCTTGGGATCATCAGAATTTGGCTCAGATCTCTCAAGGGCTCTGTTCACCTTTAAGCTCTGAAGTTAACAAAACATTCGGCCCAGAGAAGATTTATTAAAGGTGGTAAGGACGCAGAAAGGGGCAGTAAGAAATAGTCCCCTTCTGGCAAGCTCCTCTCCTTCCTGAGGTTGTGAGGTCCCCATAAATTCACAGACAGCCTAGTGAATAGAATTGAGCGACTCCATGAGGGAGGAGTGTCTCCCCTCCTGCCTGCTCACATCTACACCACCCCCTTTCACTGCTGCTCTGCAGTCCTAACAGTTCTTGGCTGAGCTCCCTGACTGCAGTCTCTCTCACAACAGCACAGCCACTTCCAGTAGACCCGCTCCTGTGCTCTTTGGAGCTCCGGACCCCCTGGAAGCTGCTTCCCTTCCTGGTAACAAAGGCACTAGGTTGAAAAGGTGCCACAGATCCTTCTTTGACATCAGTCTTACTCCCTCAGCTTGTTTGTGCCTTACAACAACAATCCTTCCACTTCAAATATCCTGGGTGTTTTAAGATATATTAGACTGATTAGTGAAATTTGCCAGAAGTAGTTTCCATTAAACTTGGAAATGGAAAGACCTAGGTTCAAATCCAACCTTAGATGTTTACTAGTTTTACAACCCTGGGCAATTCATTCTCAACCTAACCTATAAAAAGGGGCTCACGGTAGCATCTACAGCACATGGTTTTTGTGAAGATCAAATGATACAATGAACTTAAGTTCATTAAGGTATTTTGCAAACCTTAAGTGTTCTACACACATTAGCTATTAACATTATTAAAGGTGAATAATGTTCATTGTCCAGTCCCTGGCTCTGGTGAGTCCTTCAAATACTTGCTCCACCAGCTCACACCCACTGTCCTTTGCTGGTTTATCTGAATTGTGATCACTTTCTGTACACATGTGTGGGTGTACATGCCAGAAATAAGTACAAACTCAGCAGCTTGGATTTTAGGCAATTTGGACTTTCTCTGAAGGAGCTCGAGGAGCAAAAGGTAGAAACGTTATTAATATACATGTTCTTTTTTTCTCCTTTCTGCCTTTCCAGGGAAACTATAACAAATAATCATGATATCCAAGCCAAACAAATCCAAAAGAACCACCAGGAATCCCAAATGTGCAAATGGGCCAACGGTCTTCTGCAGAACGTGTCCATATGGGAGGGAGAAAACAACAGAAGTGGTTACAGGACTTTCCTATGAATGGGAGCTGCCAATACAGGCTCTGGAGAAGTCAACCGAGAAGCCAAATACCAGCATTTGTTTCCCAAACATTGATTAAAACAAATATTTTTTCAGTAGCCATAGCTTTTTGATCTATTTTTGCATAGAAAATGAATGTAAAAATAATGTGGCTTTCTCATGCCTGCCTGACATTCAGAATTCTGCCTTTTCTGCCTGGTACTAAGGGGAAATAGCACATAAGACCCTTTCTTGGTCTGAGAGCCATAGACAGATGAAGAACAGGTGAGACCCTGGGGCAACCCTGCCTTAAGGAGCCCCCTCCAAGGGTAGTCACTATTTACAATGCTATTTAAAGAGCAAAATGGAATGTGGGGTCCCCTACTAATCACTTAAGGACAGCTGTCCCTTTTCCATGTATCCTCCGCACATGACCCAACATCCTGGTCAGCTTTGTGATTTGTTGCATTACTTTTTTTAACTTTGACCAACCTCACATACTTAAACACTTAATGCGTCTTTAAAATAACCTTTAAGTTTTGAAAATGGGTTAAACGAGCCAGAAGTCCAATGTGCCAGAGGTATCAAATGTGATTCCCAAGTGAAGCCAAACCAGATTAAAATATAAATGGGAAATATTTAAGAAAAATAAATCAAAATACAATAGAACACAGCGTTAATATGTGATTTTCTATGTCAATATGCAGCCCACGGGGATCCTTATGTCAGACCCCATTTCTATATGAATTTGATAGGACTGGACTAAACAATGAAATGTATACAAAAGATTCGGTTTAGGGCAGGAGAGAGAGGGCTGGATTTGAAGACAAAGCATTTTGATTTAAATCTCAACTGGGCTGTCTGAGCCAGAGCAAGTCACTTAACTTTTCTCCACATCTAGTTCTTCACCTGTTAACTGAGAAGGTTGGGCCGGGTAGCCTTTAATGTCCTTTCCACCTCTAAGACTATAATTTGGATCTCAGTTTTCTTTTTTCTTGTCTTGAAAAATGAGAGGGTTAGACTAGAGGACCGCTAATGTCACTTTTAGTTCTTGAATCTATGATTTTATACTTCTGAGACTACCCTGCATCTAGGTCATTGGCAACCAGCCTATGACTTAGTTTAAAAAAATCCTAGTGAATTATGTGAGGCACTTAGTAGTTGTTATTTACCCAAAATAATACATCTGGTAAGTAGCCCTGGTAGGATTTGAACTTATGTCTTTCTGGCTTTAGGTCCAACATTGTCCACTATGCCCATACTACTTCTCATAGGGAAGGATAATGATAATGTCTTATATAATTCCTTTGTCTGGAGGGATTCAGTTGTCCATTTATTAATTCTTTTTTTTCCATTTATTAATTCTAACCTAACAAGTATTTGTTGAATATTTGTTTATAGAACACACTAGAGGCAATCTTAAGACTTCGAAAATCTCTAATTTTATCTTCTAATAATGTAGGTCACAATCCATTTTATACCTGAGCAGGTCGTTTATGAGTTGCTGTGACCGAAAATGTTTATCACCTGTTGGCTAACCCTCTGAACTTTTAATAGGCCCTTGCATATATTTGCTGTTTGTCCTTCATTCTCAAAGGGGATTCATGACATCACAAGGGTGATGTCTTGACTTATTCATGAATTGGAATTAAATGAGGCAGAGCTGGGCAAAGTGTCAGCCTCATTCTCTCCTCCAGAGTCATTAAAGTCCAGTGGCAAGACAGAAGTCAAGATGACTTGTTACCACCCTATCTACTGGCCCCATATTGAAAGTTTGATAGAACTTGCCATAGTTTGTACTTCCTCAGCACAGTCTCTGAGATCCCAGAGTTACCACCATGGTACAATAAGGCATTGAATGACTTATTTACAAAAAGAAATTAACTAATGGAAGACACAAAAGAAAGAGAAAGATTGATAGAGAAGTATGAAGAAACTACAGAAAGTTAGAGCTGGAAAGGGTCTCAAGTCACAATCCAAATCTTTCATTTTACAGGAGAATAAACAAAGGACCAGAGATTAATTTCATTCAAGGACATTCAGCTAATTATTAATAAAGCCAAGACTAGAATTCAGGTCCTTGGACTCTCAGGTCACTGTCCTTTCTCCCTCCATGCTGTCTCTGAAAGCATAATTAGGGGAGGGTAATCAAGGGCTTTCCCCATGGCACTGAAATTTAGCAAAAGTCAGTTAACTGTCTTAACTTAGCCATAGTAGAAGAAGGATTTTCATCCAGGAAAATGCATTGATTCAACTGGGCACAGCTTTCCAGGATTGTTCATGTTAATGGTCTGCAGTATAGAGCTTCAAGGAAGGACTTCTTCTAAGGTCTAAGCTGTTACGTATCCAGGTGACCAGGAAGTATCTATGACCCGAGCCTTAGTCCCTTGAACTAATCAAATCTCAATCAGTTAGTCAAAAAGTATTTATTAACTGCTCACGATGTTGTAGGCTGTATGCTAAGTGCTGAAGATATAAAGAAAAGCAAAAAACAGTCCCACACTCGAGGATTGCACACTCTAATGTAACATTTAAATAACTAAGTACACATAGGATATAAACAGAGTTGAGGAGATCATTATGAAGGAAGAAGGCATTAGCTGCCATGGGGGACCAAAAAGGACCCCCTTCAGAAGCTGGAATGTGAGTTGAGTCTTGAAGGTAGGCAGGGAAACTAATAGTCAGAGGTGAGGAGACAAAGAATTGCATGTATGGAGGACAGCCAGTGCAAAGGCATGGAGAAAGGAGGGGTAGTGTCATGTTCCAGGAATGGCATAGGCTAATGAAGCTGGATCAGGGTATGTGGAGAGAAGCTAGGTGTAAGAAGGGTAAGAAGGTAGGAGGAAGTCAGTTATGAAGAGCTTTAAAAGAGGACTTTTTTATTCTGGAGGTAATAGGGAGTCACTAGAGCCCATTGAGGAGGGGGTGAGAGACATGGTCAGATCTATGTTTTAGAAAAATCACACTGGCAGCTTAATGGAGGACAGAGTAGAGTGGAGAGAGACTTGAGGCAAGGAGAGCACCTAGGAATCTACTGCAGTATGGCAGGTGGGAGGGGATTGTGTTGGAACTAGAGTGGAAAGAAGGGGATATATGTGACAGGAGATGTGAAGGTAGAAATGATAAGATTTGGCTATGGATTAGATATGTGGGTAAGAGTGAGGAATTAAGGATGACAATGAGGTTGGGAATCTTGGGTGACTGGGAAGACCCTCAACAGTAATCGGGAAATTCAGAAAGGGAATAACTAGATAATGAGTTCTGTTTGGGACAGATTTGTGACTATATGAGTGGAATTAAGTTTAAGATGCCTACAGGACATCCAGTTTGAGATCTTCTGAAGGCAGGTGGAGATACATGACCAGAGCTCAGTGAAAGGCAAGAGTTGGATATATAGATAAGGGAATCATATGTATAGAGACGATAATTGAATCCATATGAGCTGATGAGATCACCAAGTTAGTATATAATGAAAAGAAAGAAAAGGGTACTTTGTGTTTACAGAATTGGTGGGCATGACATTGATGAAGACCCAGCAAAGGAGACTAAGAAGGGGTAGTCTGACAGATAAGAGAAGAACCAGGAGACAACAGTGTCATGAAAACCTAGAAAGGAGAGAGTATTCAAAAGAAGAAAGTGAATGACAGTGTCAAGCACTGCAAAGACATCGAAGATTAAGACTGAGAAAAGGCCAAGGCCTTCATTTGGCAATGAAGATCATTGGTAACTTTGCAGAGAGCAATTTCAGTTGAATAATGAGGTTGGAAGCCAGGTTTCAGAGGGTTCAGAAGAGAGTGAAAGAAGTGGGAATATAGGTTATGAATAGCTTTCTCAAGGAATTTAGTCACTTAAGGATAGAAAGATATAGGACACTAGGTAGTAGAAATGGTAGGATCAAGGGAGAGCTCTTTTAAGATGGAAGAGATGTGGGTGTGTTTGTAGGTAGGATGGGTAGTCAGCAGATAGAGATTGAAGATAAAAGAGCATGGAGAGGATAGTCAGACAATTTGCTGGAAAAAAAAAAAGGATTTGCCTTGGCAAGAAAAGCTACCTCTTCACTTGAAACTAAAGTGAAGGAAGAAATAGGAGAGGAAGGTGTCCACGTGATATGAGAGGAGAGAAAGGATTACCCTCCATAAATAGTGTCAATTGGGGGAGGGGGAGGGGGAGGGAGAAATATGAGTCAAGGATCTTAACTGAGAAGGTTAAGGGACAGGATGCCATAGGAGGCATGAGGTGAGATGAGAAGGTTTGCAACAGCTGCTTTGGAGAGTGAATAGAAAATCAACTAATCAGGAATAGAATGTTTACCTTGCCCAATTAAAATCATAAAACGTAAATCTGTAGTAGATTCAGTGAGCACAATTATTATTATTATTAGCAAAAAATAATGATAGCTAGTAGTTGTATAGTCCTTTAAAGTTTGCAAAGTTTTGCACATTTTCTCATTTAATCTTCACAGCAACCCAGTGAAGTAGGTGGTATTATTATCTCCATTTTACAGATGAGGAAACTGAGGCTGAGAGAGGTTAAGTGACTTCCTCAGAATCACATGGCTAGTAATTATCTGAGGCACAATTTGAATTCAGGTCTTTCTGAGTTCATGATTTCTTTCAGCTCCCTCCTATAGTATATGGATAGGAACAAAAGAGGTAGCTGGTGGGAGTAATTTAGGGTTAGGGATTGGCATGACATTAGTCATGGCAAGACAAAGAGGCAAGGGAATTAATGGTGATGGATAGTGTGGAGTGGAGCTGGTTCACCAAGAAATTAAGATAGAAAAGGAAGGAAAATGTCCTATAAAAGAATTGAAGAGTAGAGAGGTTAGAGATCATGGTAAAGATGGATTACAGGGTTGAGTCAAAAAGCAGAGGGAAAGATGGAATGATTAAATGTGGTCAGATAAAGGAGTTTCAGAGTTCACAAACACAAATATGAAACACCATAGGTTATGGCAAGATCAAGGGTATACTGATCTTGAGGTGTACCTGAGGTAGAATGGAAGAGTGGATAGAGTGAGAAACTGGGAAATTAGGGTATTTGAGGTTGAGTTTCACTGTGTATATTAAAGTCCCCTAAGATGAGAAAATGAGATGGGGAGGAAAGAAAGACTGTGACTTGGGCATTAAGGAAGAAAGAATGACCTAGAAGGAGTAGGGATCTATAAATAACAGTCACAAGGATCTGAATTTGGAGAGCATGAACCTCAAAGGAGGGAAGGTTACTTTTGCAGATGGTTGAAGATACATCTAGAAAGCAACAATGGGGAGAAAGGAGTATTCTGACTCCTCCACTGCAATCATTAAAGGGGTCTGAGGGTACAAATGAAAACATAGCCAGTACTGGAAAAGGATGAGGAAAATAGTATCATCGGGAGGGAGCCAGGTTTCACTGAAGGCCAGAAAAATGAAAGAGTGATAAAGAGGTTTAAGATGAAAGGAGATAATGTTAGTTACAGAGCAGGCACTTCAGAGGGCACAGTGGAAGGAGCAAACAGATCTGGAGTTGGACGATGAGAAGGAGAGAAGACAGAGAACAAGCTGAGGATTTAGAAAGAATCAGATTATACAATGTCAGCCAGGGGTTCAGAGTCACTGGGATGGAGTGCGGATAAGGGGAGAACGCTGACCATTAAGCAGATAGGATCGGTAGTTGGAGAGAAGTCCAATGAGGGAGGCACTAAATTAGATTGTTCAAGGCCAGTCCTTGAGGTTCAGGCCCCTGACAGATGGAGATGTTATTTCTTAGTCTCAAAGAGTCCCACAAGAAGCATAAGCAGAGGTATAGGAGCCTAGTCAGCTGAGCTGAGATGTATTACTTGTCCCTGGAAGCAGGAGACAAAAGGCAGTCAGGAGATGGGAGAGGGCTGGGGAGGAGGCCCTCTGAGGTGGAAGGCAGGAAGAAACCACCCCCACCGCCCCACTCCGGCCCTGCCCCGTGCACACACAAGGCCCAGAAAAGCAGAAGGGGTGCCAGGAGTCTGCTCCCTCCCTTCCCATTCCCACACACAAGTGGAGCTTAGCACTGGAGGAAGCTTTCACTCAGGACACAAAGGAAAGAAATCAGCAGGGAACAAAGGCAGTTTCAATACCTCTAAGGAAAAACCAGCCCAACTCCTTGAGAGGAGGGAGGTGGACTTAGAATTTTGCTCCAACGACACACCACAAGCTGTGAACCCCAAGGAAATTCTCCAGACCTCAACTCTGCATTCCTCCTCACCAGCCCTGTAGTAGCTGGCTTCCCAGGACTGCCACCTACCAGGGGGTGGAGCCCCCTATCTCTCTTCTCTCCCAGCAGTATGATATTGCAATGGAGCTGAATCAAAGGATCTGGATTCAAATTCCCAATCTGCCGTACGACCTTGATTATGTCAATTAACCTTTATGGGCCTTGGTTTCCTCCTCTGTAAAATAAGAGTGTTGGAAAAGATGACCTCTGAGGTCCTTCCCGCCCTAGAGCTATGATCATATGATACAACTGAATTTGGCTTTAAAAGTTCATTTGATATGTTTAACATGATTGTACACGTATATCCTATATCAGATTGCTTGCTGTCTTGGGGAGGGGAGGGGAGGGAGAGACGGAGAAAAATTTGGGACTCAAAATCTTATTAAAAATGATTATTGAAAACTATCTTTACATGTAATTGGAAAAAATAAAATACTAAAAATAAAAGTTCATGTGAAGGCATGTTTTGTGAAGTTTGTTCCTAATTGCTAATTAAGATTCTACAGGCTCCAACATCATGCTTCTTTTTTCCATATCTTTCAGACTTGTACCCATTGTGCACAGAGAAAAAAGATACAAGTTAAGGAAGACTTCACTCAGAATCACCTAAGTATTTGAGACCAAGTCAGAATGCAGAACCAGAAGTATGTAGCATCTTAAGCCTTTTATAGACTCAAAGAGAAGATTAGCTCTCTACTCTTAGCAGAAAAAGTACCTTTGGTTGTTTTTTTTTTTCCTAGCAGTCTTCATGGACTGTGCTGAACCAGCCTTATTTTCTCTCTCAATTTGCCTTATGACAAATGTCACATATTTGTAAGATGTTTGGCCAAGATTAAAAGTTCCTAATCATGCAATCAAATGCAGCTAATTAAACCATGTAGAAATTGAATATGTGACCTTGGCCTTATTAGCAGCATGCGCGCACACACACACACACACACACACACACATCATATATAAAGTTAATTGATAACATGTCCTAATGCCTCACCACTCTTCTAATTAAGAAGGCATTTTTAATTTAACCAAAATTCCTCTTGTTGAAATCTAATCTGATCTCCTTTTGACCTGTTTTCAATAAACCAAGAGAATAATTGCTCATTCACCTGTATCTCAGGTAACTCTAGGGACAAAGACTAGACCTGTGCTTTCTTTGGTAAAAGGAACTCACAGGTAAGGAAACATCTTCTACCAATTCAGTTCAGCATCTTCTTTGTACTTTACAGCCTTACAGAGTTGATCAGAGCACCAGGAGGTTGAGTGATTTACCTAGAGTCACAAAGCAGGATTTGAGGCTCAGAGGCAGGATTTGAACCCAGATACTCCTGGCTTTAAGGTCAATCCACTATAACACACTGCCTCTCCATATACTTATATTGGACCAAATATAAGCCACCCCTGAATATAGGCTGTATCACTAAAAAGGAATTTATTTAAAAGGGGAAAAAAAGGCCTGGAGTCTTGTAAATGGAATCAAATAACTCTAAAATTAAAAGGAAGGGAAGAGAGAAGATTGCCCCTACATAGTCAACAAGCTATATACCATATATTGCAGCTACCATGGAGGAAAAAGGATAGACACAAATAGAAATAAAAAGCAAAAAACAAAGGAAGAACAAATAACATCTTAGTCTCCTTAGCTTCATTCAAGGACCTACTCAAGTGTAACCCAATGTAGGAAGAGTTTATTAATAGCACCAGCTATTAATGGTCTCCCTCCTCAAATGTTCTTGTTGTCTTATCTGTGTACATGTTACCTGTGTATACATACCACCAGGTGAATGTAAGCTCCTTGAGGGTATGGACTGTTTTAAATTTGATCTTTGTATCCATAGCATCCAGCACAGTACTTTAAAAAAAAAACAAATGGAAATTCAGCAGGACACAAATCCAAGAAAGGAGCCAGTGTATTGGCAACCAAAAATGGGCTCCTTAGCACTTAGTCAACAAGTGCCCTTGACTAGTTTGGCTTTTTCCCCTGAACTGAATGCTGTTTGTATCTTGGACTGGAGTAAGCTTGTCGGCCCCTTCACCTTGCTTCACCTTGCTTAAGCAGATTGAAAGAACCTGTGCTTTCCCCGGCGTACCTCACACCCCCGCAGAAGCTGGATGGTTAAAAGCAGCTCCCGTTGGAGCCAGAGGCTGCTACAGCTACAGTTACAGCTACAGTTACAGCTACAGTTACAGCTACAGTTACAGCTACAGTTACAGTTACAGTTACAGCCACAGCCACAGCCACAGCCACAGCTGAAGCAGGAGCTGCCAGTAGCAGAGCTGACCTACGGGAGGAAGCTGAACAAGACTTCAGGCCAGTGGGTAATCTTATTACCATAGAGGGGGAAGCATGATTTTGCTTTACGCAATCATGCTTCTCTGTAGCCTCCTGGTTACTCTTTCAAGGCGTACTTATTGGGCCTGGAAGCTTTTGATCAATATATCAAATGGGGTTGCTGGTTCATGGGTTGGTTACTGTGGAGCCTAAATATATGTTTTGATTCTTTTGCCTTCTACTTTGAGAGTTTCTTATATCCGGCGGTTCCGAACGTTTCAGACATGTTTATGATCCTCTTTGAGATTATAAACTCTGCCCTCCTAATACAGCCAGCAAACAAAATAAGATGCACTAATGTGCAAGCTATGGACAACAGCCAGATAACCTAGAAATCATAATGTAAGGAAGCAAAAGTGATCTCAGAGCTACCACTTAAAATTAGTGGAAAAAGACCCCATTCAAAAGGAATGTTCTACTTTATTCAAAAGGAACAGGATGGCGTGCGGCAGCATTGTAGATAGAGTGCTCATCTGAGGAAATCCAGGAGCAAAAGGAAAAAGTGTGCTCGAAAGGATTTAGGTGAAGATCATTGGAAGCAGGAACAGATGATATTGTGAGTGTATACTGAAGGCCACCTGTACAGAAAATGGAAATAGATGAGGAATTTAAGAAATGGATCACAAGCCTCAAAAGGAGACATTATATAGTGGAGCAGTGAATATCGTACTGAACTTAGAGTCAGGAAGACTCTGAGTTCAAATGCTGCCTCAGACATTTACTAGCTGTGTGACTATTGGATAAGTCATTTAAGCTCTCTCAACCTCAGTTTTCTCATCGATGATAACACTGACCTCACAGAGTTGTTGTAAAGACCAGAGGAGATCATCACTTTTCCAACTTTAAGAAGCTATGTAAATGCTAGCTAGTATTAGTATTAGTAAGGTGGGACTTTCATCTGGATATCAGCGGGAGTTCTCCCTTACCAAACGAAGAGCAGCTAATAATTTATTCACTTGCCTTACTATTATTTTCATCATCCAAAGATGGAACTTCTCTTCAGGCTCTGCTTCACACTAACTAGAAGGAATTGGTTGCCTGGATGAAAATAAAAAAATGAAAATGAAAAAGCTTGTGAGGAAATGACTACTCTATCTTTGAATTTTTGATAGGGGAGAGGAAAGCTAGGCGCCGTCTGACATGTATCCTTGACATTAGGAGAATAGATTTCAAAGTCCCTATGAAAAGATGACTAGAAATTCTACAAAGAAAATCAGTCCGGGAGGGATAGAAAGCTTTCAAGAATGAAATTCTCATGACAAAAAGAGGAGAAAAAGAAAAGGGAGTCATTTAAAGAGACTGGTGTGAATGTATAAGGAACTCATCAGGTAGCTTTTAAAAGTAAACGAACAGAAGATAGAAGGGAGGTCAAATAACAAAGAACAAATACAAAAATGTGGCATCATCTTGTAAGAATAGTATCAGGTTGATAAAGCTCTAAATAGGCTCTGCCTAGTAAGGAAATTGTTCGATTGTTTCAGTCCTGTCTGACTTTTCATGACCCCATTTGGGGTTTTCTTGGCAAAGATACTGGAGTGGGTTGACATTTCCTTCTCCAGCTCATTTTATGGATGAGGAAACTGAGTCAAACAGAGTTAAATGACTTGCCCAGGGTCACACAGCTAGTAGGTATCTAAGGCCAGAATTGAACTCAGGAAGATGAGTTCTCCTGACTCTGGGCCTGACACTCTATCCACTGCACCACCTAGCTGCCTTCTAGTAAGGAAAGTTAAGAACAAAAAGGTATTTGGGGTATAGATTTCATTTTTAGCTAAATAGAGGGGAAAAGGATAAAGAAAGAAGGAAAAAGAATCATAGAATCTCATAATTTCCAAATTGGAAGTGCCCTTATTGTTCATCTAGTCCAGCACAGATGAAAAAAGAATCCATTCTACAATATGTCTAGCAAGTGGTCGGTCATCCAGCCTTTGCTTGAAGATGTCTCCTGAGGGAGAGAATACTACCACCCAAGGCCACTCATTCCATTCTAGGGTCACTCCAATAGTTAAGAAATTTTCCCTAATTCAAACCAGATTTGGGGAGAAAATATTGCCAGTACAATATCTTTTATGGCTTAGTAGTATACTCCCAACTGTGATGTGGGTGACAGTTAACCTCCTGCCTCTCAGAATTACTCCTAATTCCCTGCAGGGTTTTTAAAGACAAGTAGTATACAAATCAAGAATGAAAGTATAACCAAAGGCTCAAAATCATTTGCATATGCCTGTCTTTATTGGTGGAGACTGATAATTCAATGCTCCATGCCTTTGTGAGAGGTGAAGTTGAACAGAATTGGGGAGAAGAAAGATCCTGGTCCTCTGGCTTCTAGCTTCAAAGAGGAAGACTTGGGGCTCTAGTTTCTCTTCAAGTCCCTAAATGGAAAGAAAGACTCTAGAAAGAAGCTGACATGTATAGAAGTGAGCACCTCAGTCATTTACCTATTCTTGGCTTACTACAGTAGAAACTTGGAGAAATTTCCCGTAAGGGTGTAAGATACGGTATTCTCTCTCTTTGCTGAGTTATCTCTCCCATTTGAAGAGCTCATTTACTCTATTTATTGGCTGTTTTATCTCATCTGTATAACTTCTCTGATTGCTCTTTGCTATCAGCCTGGATAAATGGGTTTATTTGCTGTTCACTATGTGTGTTCTTTGTGAAACTGGCATTTGGTCGGCAAGGGTTCAAGCCTTGGATATATGTCTTGGAGTACTTCTTCCCCAAAATAAGAGAGTAATCAGGAGCTCAGCTTGAGCCAAGAAATTATTTCCCCTATGCTAAGAATAATTTAGTGGGGCAGATTGATACCATTCAAGCATAGTACCATCTAAGGAGAGCTCTGGCCACCGTCCCCCACTCTCTGAAAGGCAGGAATCAAATTCTTCCTTGAAGAAGAGAGTCTCTAGAGATGTCTATTCATGCTTCTTTGTGAGTCACATCTGGATACATCCATAGAAAAATAACTATTAATAAGTAGATGTTATTCTTTGTGTGGAGAGGTGGAGAGAGAAAGGGTTTCACTGTCCCATTATAATTCTACGCCACAGCGTTTCCTGTATCTAATTATCAAATCCTTCAAACACCTGGAATCAACCTCATCTAGCTTTTCCCTCACTAGAAAATATTCCTGTGGCAGCCTCAAAATCCCTGAATTCACTTCTCTAGTAGTGATGTTGATGCTTATCTTTCACTACTTGGATTTGGATTCCCTTGGGCTACTGGGTAGTAAGGTTCCTGTTTCTAAGTGGCTCATTGAGATGGTTGGCTAAATAGTATAATTAGTATTTACCATTTGTTGTGCACCATTTGGGCACTTGGGGCTTTATGCACCAAAATTAGATGTAATCTCCAGTCTCTGGACTCATAATTTAACTTTGATGGATCAGGGAGATGCCTAAATACAGGGTAAGGAAGGGAACAGCTTCAGGTTCTGAGGATACAATGCCCAGCAGGAAAACATATGCCTAATAGGTACTATGTAATGATAGTTGGAACTGATATTGTGGATTTATATTCTATCTCTGGAGCTGAGACCCTCTGAATTTCCCCACCCCCTCCCAGAAGTTCAGCTACATGGCACCTACTTCTCAGTCACATGTGGTAGGCACACTTAAATTCCAGATTCCTGGCAACTCCTAGTTAAACACAGATTTTCCCATACCACTCTCTACCTAAAAATGTTAATGACTTCAAGGATAAAATATAAAGTCCTGAGCCTGGCATTTAAATATATGCTCCCACTTACCTTTCCAGTCTTATTATTCCCTTTTAAATACACCTGCTCATCCAGTCAAAATATCCAGCCAACTGTTCTCCACACCTGATGTTACATCTCCCACTCCCAAACTTCTGCACAGATGTCAGGAACATCCTCCCTCACCACCACTTCTTAGGATCCATGATTCCCCTCAAATCATAAGTCTGGCAATGCCTCTGAAAAGAGCCCTTGTACTGATTCTCCTAGTTCTCTGCCTCCCTCTACAAATTATTTTGCATTACTTTGTACGTGTTTTGTATTTACTTTATCTATGTACTGAACTCCTGCTTGAAGTAGAATGTAGGTTCCTTGAGGGTAAGGACAGCTAGATTCTTGACAAAGGCACAGTGCTTTAAATACAGTAGGCATTTCATAAATATTTGTTGAATTGAATTGTATTGTATTCATTCTTTGTCTTTCAAAGATGTTTATAGAGAGAGACCTTTAGATCATTCAGAGGCTCGAACGTCAAACGTCAAGGCATCTTGACTCATTGCAACATTGAGAAACTCAACCTCTGCCATTAAAAAATGGCTTCAGGGACATGTTTATGATATGATAGATGTCCTTGACCAGTAGAGGGAGCATTAGCCTTATAATCATTGTTCTTTTAGAAATAAAAATGGTATTGAATGGGAACTGAGGATTTAAGGGTGAGATCATAGAAATTAGGCACTTGGCAAAAATTCTTTTAAAAGGAAAATTTTAGGTTGTGTGATAAGGGTTATCCCCCCCACATGTAACATGAGGGTGTCATTGTATGACTTGAAGGGAGGCAGAATTGACATAGCTAGCCTCTTCTTCCCTCCACACCCCGATACTTTTTTCCCAAAAGAGACTTTATTTCCTGCCAATAGAGGAAACAGGAGGCTTGGGTCAGAAGCTCGGACACTCTGCTCTCCTCAGAGAGAGGGGTATCAAGATAGAAGTATATCTATCTTCTCCTTTAAATATTATTAGTCTAAGGGATATGGTTTTTAGGTTCAAACTAACTTCTAATCACCGCTCCATTAATTGGTGGGAGCAAGACCCCCAAACTTCATATTTAAGGCTTGACTCCCTACCAAAAGCCAGTTCCACAATGAACATGCACAGGAAGGAGTAAAGAAACTCAGGTACCCAAATCATATCAAAACAGAAATCAAAGAAATTACACACAGTGAAGGTCTCCCATTAGGAGGGAGGTAACAGCTCAAGAGAGTATCCTGGATCTCACCAAGGGGAAGTTCTGCAAAATCTACAAAGTAGCAAGCTAAAGATAGGGACCTGATGGAGACTACCAGCTCCTCTAATGTCAGCTTCTTCCCAGTTTTTTTCCTTCAGCAACCTAAAGTAGGTTGGTGTCTTCCATCTTCTTTCTCGAAGCTAGAAGGGAAATGACTGCAGAGCGTGAAGAGACTGGAAGAAAGTCCAGAGAAGACGGAAGAAACTGAAGCTTCTTCCAGTAAACTTTTGCCCTGCCCTTCATGCAGACACAGGGTATTGATCTCCACCAATAAAGAAAGAGTCCCATACCAATGAGCTTTAGGAGTGGAATTACAAACATTTCTTTTTTTTTTCCTCTTAGCTACATGCACTTGTGTGCCTACATTTAACATGGGACCTTGTGCTAAGGAATAATCTCACCTCCTCAATCCTGAAAGCATTAGAGAGTTCTCAGAGCTACTTATATTAAAATTCCATATACATGTAATGATGTTCATTATTTAGTCTTTAGTAACTGACATTTACATAGCACTCTGCATAGATTATCTCATTTGATCTTCTTTAAGCACCCTCTGTGGCAGGTACTAAAGTTATTATCTCCATTATCTCTAGACAAGAAAACCTAAGTTTCCTTAGAGATGGTAAATGACTTCCCCAAGATCACATAGCTACTAAGCATTATTTATATGATTTGGACTCAGGTCTCTTCTAAATCCAGATGGGGCAATCTTTCCATTGTACCACAATGCCTCCTGGGTTCCCAGTAAACTTCTCAGACAGTCCCTTTAAATTTCCTTCAGATAAGGAAACTGAGGTTCAGAGCTGGCACAAGTGACTTGCTAAAGGTCTCACAACTATTACATTTTAGAGGCAGGACTTAATTAAATCCAAGTTTCATTACACTGCCCTTGGGGGTGGGGTACACAAACTTCTCCAGTATTGCTGTGCAAATTTTTCCATTCCCAAGCTTACACATATCTCTATATCTCCAGTGCCCTCAAATTGACAAGCTCTCAAGAGTCCATCTGACCCCATCAAAGTCATTCTTTCTTTGCTGTTCAGCTTCTCACTGTATAAAATGAGGCTAATGATGCCTACTTACAATTAGCGAGAAATAATAAAAATAAGAGTAAAATCATTTTGCAGATGAAGTGCTCACGAAATTAGCCTTCCTGGATTTAATACATCATTTATTACATGAAATATCCAAACAACTTCTCAGCCAAATGGACTTTCCCACCCTAGCTCATAACAAATTATAACCGTGTGCCCTCTTTTTGAATCACATTCACATTCCACCTTAAACAAGAGCTATGTCTGCTTGTGTATCTCATCTTCCATACTAGACCATAAGTTACATGCAGGAGAGGACTGTCTTATTCTTTCTGTGTTCCATAGTGCTCTGCTGGTACTCAGTAAATATTTGTTATTCAATGAATTGTTATTGCTAACATATGTGAAACCATCTCAGTCACTGAGATAATATTTGGCTTCACCCAGATGTTTCTCAATTTTTAAATGATTCAGCTCACTTGACAAAACTACATATTATTTGTTTTGTTTTCAGAATAAGTTCTCCTAAATGGAATAACTAGTACTCATATTATTCTCAAAGTTGGAAGAGAAATAATTGCAGAGCATGAAGAGATTGGAAGTCTGGAGAAGACTGAAGAGACTGAAGCTTCTAGTTATCATACTATACTATACTAGTTATTAATATTATTATTGAAAACACTAACAATCAGCTCTAAGCCCTTAAGAAGTTAGAGTGGCATAAACACGTACTGAGAAGCTTTCCATGTGTCAATTTAGAGATAAAAGAATGACCCTCCTCTATTCTCATACCCAATGAACCCATGAATAATGGAGTATTTTCTCTCTTTCCACTTCAAGAGTACATTAGTGCACCTAGAGAGCTATAATGAGAAAAAGTGACATTGTTATAGAGGTAGCTGGATCCCTGAATTAGCACAGGCTGTAGGAATGGCAGCTCTATCACTTACTACTCAATTTCAGGTTGGACTGAGGGAGGAATCTGAATCCAGGGGAGGTAGAAAGGAGCAGTTACTAGCAGGGCCCTGAACAAGGAAGAAGTTTGGAAGCAAAGAACAGCTATATGGCGCCGTTCTAGTCTCCAGTCCAGTCTGAAGCCTGCAGTGGAATAACCAGTTAAGGTGTCCCACACTAAAGAGGAGCCTGCAGTTCGGTCTCTCTGAACCTGCAGAGCTTCCCAGCAGGTTAATAGTGGCTGAGTCCAGCCACAATTTATTGAAACTCCCAATCAGGGACAAGCTCACAGAACCAAACTTCAGATGAAAACGTGCAGAGCTCAGGTCTGGAGGACAGTGAGCAGAGTTCGTCCAGATCATATCACTTTGGGAGACAACCTGAGATATGAAAACAACAGAAAGATATCAGAGGACAGAAGCTCAAGCCAGACCTTCCTGCCAAAAGTGTGCAAAGCCTAGCACTAACATAAAGTTCAAAGTTAAGAAGTAGGGAAGAATGAGCAAAGAAAAAAAGAATCCAACGATAAAGAGCTCTTATGGTGACAGGGAAACTCAAGACACAAACCTAAAAGAATATAATGACTAAAAATAATACACAAGCAAAGCCTCAAAGGAAAATGAAGCTTAGACACAAGGCCACCCAGAATTCCTAGAAGAGTTAAAGCAAGAAGTTTGGGGTTTTTTAAAGAATTAAAAAAATATTTAAAAATGAGGATGATAGAGGAAAAATGGGGGGGAAAAGTTGAACTATGGAAGAAAGGTATGAAAAGAGAATTAACAGCTTGGAAAAAGAGGTACAAAACCTTACCTAAGAAAAATAACTTCCTGAAAATTAGAATTGACCAAATAGAAGCTAATGACTCCATGAGATATCAAGAAATATTAAAGCAAAATCAAAAGATTGAAAAAACAGAAGAAGATGTGAGGTATCTCATAGCAAAAAAAAACCAACTTGGAAAACAGAACAAGAAGAAACAACTAAAGAATCATTGGACTACCTAAGGGCCATGACCAGAGAGAAAAAGAGGAAAGGGAGAGGGAGAAAGGGAGAGAGACAGAGAGAGGCAGAAAGAGGCAGAAAGAGACAGCACCTAAATATCATATTTCAAGAAATCATAAGAGAAAATTGCCCAGGTTTTCTTGGAATCAGAGGGCAAAGTAGAAATCGAAAGAATCCACTGATTACCTCCTGAAAGAAATCTTAAAATGAAGTCTAAGAATATTTTACCCAAATTCCAGAGTTCCTAGGTTAAATAAAAAAATACTACAAAAAGCCAGAAAGAAAGAAAGAATTCAACTACTTAGGACCTACTAAATGAGAACTGGGAATATGATATTACACAAGACAAAAGATCTAGGCATACAAACAAGAATAATTTAGCCCCCCAAACTAAATATAATCCTACAGGAGAAAAAATGAATCATTAATAAGGTCTTTCAAGTATTCCTGAGGAAAAGATCAGAGATAGGTAGAAAATTTGACCTACAAATACAGGAATCAAAAGAAGCATAAAATTAAACATGGTAAGCAATCATAAGGGAATAAACAAGGTTAAATTGTTTACATTGCATCTGCATTAGAAATCAGCAACCAACAAATTGTTATTTATAAGAAACACACTTGAAACAAAAAGAGAGTTAAATAAAAGAGTTGAAGCAAAATCTATGCTTCAGCTGAAGAAGAAAAGACAGGGGTGGCAAACATGATCTCAGATAAAGCAAAAGCATAAATAGAAGTAATTAAAAAGGATAAACAGTGAAACTACATTTTGCTAAAAGGTACAATGGTCAATGAATTAATATCAACATTAAATGTATATATGTCAAATAGCACAACATATAAATTCTTAAAAGTTAAATGAGATATTGGGAGAAACAAAATAAAAGTATAAGAGTGGGGGACCTCAATCCACCCCTCTTAGATCTAATTAAATCTAATAAAAAATTAACAAAAAAGAAATTAAAGACATGAATAAAATTTTAGAAAGTTTAGATATGATACACTTCTGGAGAATGGATAGAAAGGACTATACCTATTTTCAGCCATGCAAGGCACCTCCACAAAAATTGACTATTTATTAGGGCATAAAAACCTCACAAACAAATGCAGAAAAGCAGAAATATTAAATGTCTTTTTTACAAACCACAATGCAATAAAAATCACATACAATAAAGGGTCTATGAAGCAAAGAATAAAAACTAGCTGGCAACTAAATAATTTAATCCTAAAGAATGAGTAAAAGAAGTGAATGAAAGAAGAAATCATAGAAACAATAATTTCATTAAAAATAATGACAACATTGAGACAACATGACAGATTTGGGGGGACTTTTAAGTGAAAATTTATATTTCATAACACTTTCATCAATGAAAGGGGAAAAGACCATATCAACAATTTTGCATGCAACTGTTTGGAAAAAGTAGTCTTCTGGCAGAAACTAGATATAAACTGACATTTCACACCAGACACCAAGACAAGATCCAAAAAGGTACATGATTTAGACATAAAGGATGGTATCATAAGCAGATTAGAGGAACATGGAAGAAATTACCTATCATGTCTTTGGATAGGGGAAGAGTTCATGACCAAACAAGAGATAGAAAGGTAAAATGGACAATTTTGATTATATAAAATCAAAATGGTTTTATGCAAACAAAACCAATGCAATTCAAATTAGAAGAGAAACAGGAAATTGGGGGGGGGTAGTTGCCACAAGTTTCTGATAAATATTTCATTTGAAAGACATATAGGAAACCGAGTCAAATATATAGGAAGAGCCTTTTCCCAATTGATAAATGGTCAAAGGACAGGACTAGGCAGTTTTTAGAGGAAGAAATCCAAGCTATCAAGAGCCATATTTTTTAAATGTTCCAAACCACTAATTAATTAGGAAAATTCAAGTTAAAACAACTCTGAAGTACCATCTTGTACCTAGCAGATTGGCAAAGCTGACAAAAGGGAAAACGACAAATTCAAAGTAACAAAGAATTAGAAACTGAGGGGGTACCCATCAAGTGGAAAATGGCTGAACAAGTTATGGTATATCCCACTCCAAGGGCTATATCCCAAGGAGATCACACAAATGGGAAAGGGACCTGTATGTACAAAAATATTTATAGCTGCTCTTTTTATGGTGGCAAAGAATTGGAAATCAAGGGGCTGCCCATCAATTGAGGAATGGCTGAACAAGTTGTGGTATATGAATGGAATGGAATACTATTGTGCAATAAGAAATGGGGAAGATATGGACTTTATAAAAACCTGGAAAGACCTACATGATCTGATGCTGAGTGAGAGGAGCAGAACCAGGAAAACATTATACACAACCACAGACATATTGATTCTGTGATGACTTTGATAGACTTGGCTCTCCTCATCAATACAAGGCTCAAAGACAGCTCCAAAGGACTCATGATGGAAAAAGCTAGCTACATCCAGAGAAAGAACTGTGGAGTCTGAATGCAGATTGAGGCAAACTATTTGCTCTCTCTCTTTTTTTTTGGCTTTGTTTCTTCTCTCTCGTGATTCATTCCATTGGTCATAATTCTTCTTTGCAACTTGACTATTGTGTAAATAAGTTTAATGTGAAGGTTTATGCAGAATCTATATTGGACTGCATGTTGTCTTGGGTGGGGAGGGGGAAGAAGAGGGATGGGAAGAAAATTTGAAACTCAAGAACATGTAAAACTAAGTGTTGTAAACTAAAAATAAAAAATCTAATTAAAAAAAAGATACCCCCCAAAAGTTATGGTATATCAATGTGATGGAATTCTATTGTGCTATAAGAAATGATGAAGATGGTTTCAGACAAATCTGGGAAGACTTCCATGAAACAAGGCAAAGCAGAGTGAGTAAAACCGGAACAACTTACACAATAACAATAATATTGTAAAGACAGCTTTGAAAGACTTAGTAACTCTGATTAACAAAATGACCAACCACAATTCCAGAGGACACATAATGAAAAATACTATTTACTTTCAGATAAAAAGGTGATGAACTCAAGAATGCAGGTTGAGACTTTTTTTGCATAGTTAATGCAAGAATCTGTTTTGCTTGACTGTACATATTTGTAATAGGTTTTGTTTTTCTTCATTTTTCAATGTGGGGAAGAGGTGTGGAAGGAGAAATAGGAGGGAGAGAGTTCAGAACTGAAAATAAAATTAAAATGAATTTTTTCTAAAAAGGGAAAAGAGAGGGCTGAACTCAACTTCTACTTTGTTTCCATCTTTTCTAGGGAAGAAATTTAGCAGAACATGTAAAAAAAGTCCAGGATAAAATAATGTCCAGGATAAAAGGAATCCTAGTCAAGTATCCAGCCTCAATAAGGTAAAACCCAGGATACTTAAAACATCTATCAACAACTCAAACAGGTATAGTAGAAAGAACACCAGATATGTGGTTAGAAGATCTGGATTCAAATGCTGGCTCTGCTACTTACTCCCTGTGTGATCTTGAGTAAGTAACTTAACCTCATAAACCTTACTCTATTTGCTCATCTATAAAATGAGTAGGATGGACTTGGCTAGATAACTTTTAAGGTCCTTACAGTTTTGAAACTACAATCCTGTAATCTCTGAGAAATCATAGAGAAATGTAGAAGGGCTAAAGGCCTGGAAATGTGGCAGTATCCTAATTTTTTTTAAAAAGAGGAAAAAAGATGTGTTTCAGAAACTATTTAATGGTAAGATAGATATTTCATGTTGGATTATTAAGCAAATTACTTATGGAACCTTGGAAAAGAGATTAATGCCATGAAATGGCATAATAAGTTCTTTAAGGACAAGCCTTGCTAAACTAATTTCATTCCCTTTAATCTTAACCAAAGGGTGTTTATTAATGGATTGATGTCAACCTGTAATGAGGTATCTAGAAGCATGTTACAGGGCTATGGCTTTGGTCCTGTCTTGTTTATCATTTGTACCAATGACTTGGATAAAAGTCATATTAATCACATTTATGGAGGACACAAAGATGAGAGGAATTATTAATGCAATGGATGATAGCATCAAGATTTAAAATTATCTTGGCTGGAACTTGGGCCAGAGCCAACAAGATGACATTTAATGGAGATAAATATAAATTCTAGCATTTGCATTGCCAAAGTACACACCTAGCTTGATAGTAGTTCATATGAAAGAAACTGGGGCGGGAGAGTGGTGGAGGTGGGGGAAGAGTTTGACCATAAAAACTCAACACAGCCAACAGTATGACCTGTTCCAAAAAAAATGCTAAAGCAATAAGTACAATAATAATACATCAAGGGAGGTGTTTATTCTGTTGTGTTTGTGCACTGGTTAGGCCACATCTGGAGTACTGCAATCAGTTTTTGATGCTGCCATTTAAGAAGAAAGGTTGACAAATGCAGTTCAAAAAAGAAGAGAGTATAGTGAGGCATCCAGGAATGATGTCATTCTAAGAAACATTTGAAAGAGCTGCAGGTATTATCTCTCTTTTAAAGTAATAAAAGGCAAAAATCTGGACAAGTCCTCTGAATAAGGAAGCAAACAAATAGCACATCATTTGTTGTCTGAGTTCACAGGCATCTAGTTGCAAAAGAAAAATACACACACGTATAGATGTGTATATGTATACATACATACATATATACATATATATATATATATCTATATATCACTGAGATTCAGGAGATTTCTCTTTCTCACATTTTTTTCCCATTTCTTCATTTTCTTCTTGTTTCCATTGTTCTAAAGGAACTCTGCTCTAGTATTTCATCTACTATAATATCTATGTTTAGGTTTTCCATTTTTGTTATCATTGTTATAATCATAATCATTATCACTACTATTTGTTGTTCAGTAGTGTTCAACTCTTTGTGACCCCATTTTGGTTTTTGTTTGTTCGTTTAGGCAAGGTTATTGGAGTGGTTTACCATTTCCTTCTCCAGCTCATTTTACAAAGGAGGAACTGAGGCAAACAGGGTTAAGTGATTTGCCCAGGGTTACGCAGCTAGTAAGTGTCTGAGGCCAGATTTGAACTTGAGGAGATGACTCTTCCTGATTCCAAGACCTGGCGCTCTATCCACTGTACCACCTAGTGGCCAATTATTACTTTACAATATTATTTGTATATTAGCATAATTTAACTTTCTAGAGTGCTAAAGGAGAGGGAACAGAGAGTACTTACAAAGTAATTAAGTGGATTATTTATGCTAACACTTTAGAAATGAATGAAGCAGGGACTACAAAACCTTGACTTTGATTACCGGGAAAATACTAGCATGGCTCACTAGAGATATGGTGAACATTTTGAAAGGGAAGCAATGATTACAAAGAACCAGCATAGCTTCACCCAGAGCAGGTCATACCAAATTAACCTCATTTCCTTTTTTTCAAAAGATTACTGACCTAGAGGATGAGGAGGATGCTGTGGATAAAGTTTGCCTAGTTTTTCAAGCCGCCATCTTGGCTCTGCCCCCAAAGTTTACCTAGTTTGGGTTTTATTAATGTATTAATATGTTATCAATAGAAAAAAACTTCTGGAAACTTTTTAAAGTATCAGTCTTTCATAAGTAATTTTTAGTTGTACTTTATTATAGACTCAATTACAGAATCTCAAAATTACAAACAACTTCAGAGGCCATAGAGCTATAATAAATTTTTCAAAAATCTCCTCTACCACATAAATGATAAGTATGACTATCTAGCCTTTGTTTGAAGACCTCTTGTGAGGTGGAACCCACTACCTTCTGAAAAAACTCATTCTTCATTTGGATAGCTCTAATCGCTAGAAAGTTTTTCTTTATGTCAAACCTAAATTGACCTTATTGTAGTTTCTACCCTTTGATCCTAATTTAGCCCTCTAGGGTCAAAAAGAACAAATCAGATCTTTCTTCCACATGACAGCTCTTCAAATACCTAAAGATAATGCTCATATACCTATGGAATCTTTTCTTCTCTTGGCTACATCTCCTTAGCTCCTTCAACCATTCAGATCTCAAGATCCCCATCATCTTGCTCTCCCTTCTCTGGAAGCTCTTCAGTTTATAGCACATCCAGAATCACTGCCTGGGTGAGATGTCATCTGGTCAATAAAGAGTACTGTAGTATCCACAGTCCCGGACACCAGGTTTCTCTTCATATATCTTAATGTCCTCTTAGCTTTGGCTGCCATTTACTATTCTTTTCATGCTTCTCTTGATTCTTGTGTTTGAAAGTCAAATTTTCTATTCAGCTCTGGTCGTTTCACTGAGAAAGCTTGAAAGTCCTCTATTTTATTGAAAATCAATATTTTGCCTTGGAGCATGATACTCAGTTTTGCTGGGTAGGTGATTCTTGGTTTTAATCCTAGCTCCATTGACCTCTGGAATATCATATTCCAAGCCCTTCGACCCCTTCATGTAGAAGCTGCTAGATCTTGTATTATCCTGACTGTGTTTCCACAATACTCAAATTGTTTCTTTCTGGCTGCTTGTAATATTTTCTTCTTGATCTGGGAGCTCTGGAATTTGGCAACAATATTCCTAGGAGTTTTCTTTTTGGGATCTTTTTCAGGGGGCAATCGGTGGATTCTTTCCATTTCTATTTTACCCTCTGACTCTAGAATATCAAGGCAGTTTTCCTTGATAATTTCTTGAAAGATGATATCTAGGCTCTTTTATTGATCAGGCTTTCAGGTAGTCCAATAATTTTTAAATGATCTCTCCTGGATCTATTCTCCAGGTCAGTGGTTTTTCCAATGAGATATTTCACATTGTCTTCCATTTTTTCATTGCTTTGGTTCTGTTTTATAATATCTTGATTTCTCATAAAGTCACTAGCTTCCACTTGCTCTAATCTAATTTTTAAGGTGGTATTTTCTTCAGTGGTATTTATTTAGACCTCCTTTTCCATTTGGCTAATTCTGCCTTTCAAGGCATTCTTCTCCTCATTGGCTTTTTGGAGCTCTTTTGCCATTTGAATTAGTCTATTTTTTAAGGTGTTGTTTTCTTCAGTATATTTTTCAGTATTTTTTTGGGTCTCCTTTAGGAAGTTGTTGACTTGCTTTTCATGGTTTTCTCACATCACTCTCATTTCTCTTCCCAATTTTTCCTCTACTTCTCTAACTTGCTTTTCCAAATGCTTTTTGAGCTCTTCCATGGCCTGAGACCAGTTCATGTTTTTCTTGGAGGCTTTTGATGTAGGCTCTTTGACTTTGTTGACTTCTTCTGGCTGTATGTTTTGGTCTTCTTTGTCACCAAAGAAAGATTCCAAAGTGTGAGTCTGAATCTGAGTCCTTTTTCTCTGCCTGGCCATGTTCCCAGCCAACTAGCTTTTCATCGGGGTATGACTGCTTGTAGAGTAGACAGTACTTTGTCCCAAGCTTGAGGGGTTGCACTGCTATTTTCAGAGCTATTTCTACACAGCAAGCTTTGCCACACCAGCATTCCTCCTCCCCCAAGAACCACCAACCCTGACTGCGACTCAGATCCAAGCATGCTCTGCACTCCCACTCTGATCCGCCACTTAATTCCTCCCACCAGGTGGGCCCGGGGCCAGAGGAAACTACAGCTGTAGCTCTGGAAGCAACCTCAGAGCTGCACCACCTCCACCACCTCCGGGGCAGAAGCCAACTGCGAACTCCTTTCACTCTGTCCCAGCAGCTTTTCCCACTAACCTTCTCTGTTGTGTCTGGTGTTTGTAGGTGGAGAAGTCTGGTACCTGCCGCAGCTCACTGATTCAGGGCACTAAGGCCTGTTCCGCCCAGCTTCCGGTCTGGTTGTTCCTGGTGTGGCCCAAGCTGGGCTCTGCTCTGTTCCCAGCTCCGTGTGATAGACCTTACCCAGAGACCATCCAGGCTTTCCTGGGCTGGAGCCCTGCTTCCCTCTGCTATTTCGTGGGTTCTGCAGTTCTAGAATTTGTTCAAAGCCATTTTTATAGGTGTTTGGAGGGACCTGGGGGAAAGCTTAGGCTAGTTCCTGTTTTCCAGCCGCCATCCTTATTTACCTAGTTTTTAACAAAGTTTTTTGACAAAATATATCATGCAATTCTTATGGAGGAGATGGAGAGGTGCAGATAAAGAGTAAGTACTTGACCTGCAATTTCAGTGATATAGGTCCCTCCTAGAGAAGGGAACTCCATTCACTAAAGCAGATAGTTTCATGTCACAGTGAAGAAGGACAATGATAAACTGCAGATACCTTTTCTGTAACTTAGTTATAGAGAGTTACCTAGAACACTTAGATTAAGAGACTTGCCCAGGGTCACACAGTCAGTAGATGTCAGAGCCAGGACTTGAACCCAGGTCTTTCTGGAATCGAGACCATGTCTCTATCCATTATTCCATGGCTGCTAAACAATAATACAATCAAATGGATTTGCACAGCTGAATTAAAAGAATAGTTCTTAATGGCTCCTTATCAATGTGAAGGTCTCCAGGGAAGTATTCCAGGAATCTGTCCTTGTTCCATGCTATCTAACATTTTTATCAATGACTTGGACAAAGGTATAGATGGTATGTTTATCAGATTTGCATATGACACAAAGCTGGGAGGGATGACACACTAGATGACAGAGATAGGATCCCAAAGAATCTTGATTGGCTGGCAGGGGTGGGGAACCTGCAGCCTCGAGGCTACATGTGGCTTTCATGAGTTGCATTCAGTTTAGATTCAGTCAAAGGGCTGCACTTGAGGACCTACAGGGCCACATGCGGCCTTGAGGCCATAGGTTCTCCACCCCTGGCTAGAGCTTTAGGCTAAATCTAATAAGACGAGATTTAAGAGGGATAAATGTTAAGAATTGCATGTGGGTATAAATAACTTTACAAGGTATAACTTTTCAGTTGTTCTGAAAACGATCTGGGGGTTTTAGTGGACTGAAAGCCCAATAGGAGTGATATGGCAGCCAAGAAAGCTGTTGCAATCTCAAGCTGCATTAAGAAAGGCAGAACTTCCAGGAATAGGAAGGGATGACTTCACTGTACTCTGAGCTCATTAGACCTCATCTGGAGTGTTGTCCTTGGTTCTGGACACCACAGTTTAAGGACAGTGATAGTAAGTTGCAGAGTATCCAAAGGAAGGCAACCAGGATAGTTGAAGGGCCTTGAGTTCATGCCAAATAGAGATCAGTTGAAGCAACAGGCAAGGTGTATTTGGCCTAGAGAAGAGATGATTCAAGGGGGACATAATAGATATCTTCAAATGTGTGAAAGCCCATCAAGTGGAGAAGGAATTAGATTTGTCAGTTTGACCCTTAAGGACAAAACCAAGAACAATGGATAGAGGTTACAAAGAAGCAAATTCAACCTCAAAGCAAGGCAAAGCTTCCTAACAAGTTGTATAATACTTGAACGAACAAATTGGCCTAAAGAGGTGATGGGCTTCCCTTCCTCGGAGGTCTTCAAGTGGTGGCCAAGTGACCACTTACTGAGTAAAATATACCGGGAAATTCCTTCGTATATGACTGAGATCCCCTACAACTCTGAAATTCTATGAATCGACAATTATCCCTTGCCAATCTATCATCCCTTCTAGAAGAAGTCCTGAGTAATTTGACTAACCTGGCCCATCTGCCTAGGAGGATGAGGGGTGGAAGGGATATGAGATAGACAAGCAAGCAGAGAGTAGAGGGGTTTCTCTAAATAGCACTAACTCACCATAAGTCTGCATGGGGTTTTAAGACAAAGATTCCCTTGAGAGGATCTAGAAAGAGAGGCCCCTATGACTATGCTTTCTCCCCCTCACCATTAAGCCTATCATGTAAGGTTTGGTGCTGTGTACAAAAGAAGACTTAAAGATAAATGGAATGTAGGGGTTTGAACTATTAAAAAAAACACTCTCAGAGACTTATTTTATATAGGCCAGGTGACCAACCTGTTTCCCTGGAAAAGAAACAAACACTATTTGTAAAGGAAAGCCAAATTGTGAAGATTAGTGAGAAGTGAGTGACAGGAAGCCAGAAAACAAGGGTTACAGAAGATGGTAATGGTAGTGAGAGAATTTTCACCCGCTGGAGATTAACAGAGACCAAAGAATAATAGTGGAGGTCAACAAGTAGGAGCAATAATGGGGAACAGTAACCAATGATACCTTTTAGGAGTGGAGGAGAGACGCAAGAGGCAAATCACAGATAAACTTAGAGGGAAACATTTGGTGGAACAAATCTCAAGTCCCACTGTCTGGAGCCTTCTAGGTCATTACTACGTCATCGAGACTATACAATTCTATGAAGAAACATTACTTGGGGGGCAGGGGGAGCAGTATTGCTATGTCTATGGGCTTAAATACAAATCCTATCTCTTTCTATTAACTTATAAGTAATACTGCTCATATAGTGAACCTTTGGGGCCCAGGTGCTTGTAAGGGAAACTTAGTATCTCAGATGAATGTCAAATGCTGAAGTTCCAGGAATTTCTCAGTGGGGGCAAAAAACCAGAGAAGTAAGATATCTCCGAAGCATACTTGGGCCTTGCCTATCAGGAGGGAGTCTCTGACAAAGGGTTACACCAGGAAATGTGAAATACAGCAGAACTAAAGCATTTTCAGCAGACACATTTTAAAGGTCCTTAATGATGAGGGAGAAGGAATGATTTGTGGTAAGAGGGTGGTACATGTCTCCATATCTAGTTCCTTTTATTCTTTTCTTCTTCCCTTTTCCTTTTTTTTTTTCTTTTTGGAGGGGGGTGGATTGGACTGGAAGAGAAGGTGACTTGAAAAAGAAAACATTTGACTATCATAGACTGTGGAGATTGGGTTGAATCTGAGCTGCCTTTCAAAATTAGTTCTTTCATCTTAAGTGAGGCATCAGTGTCATATCACCGGCCGCTAGGGACTTATAAAAATTGAGAAGCAGGCAAAGTTTTTCTATGATATCCTCCCAGTTCCCTTTCGAAGCCTTTCTCCCACGTCTTACCTTCTCTCTCCTTCCCACTGTGCACGCCCCTCCCCAGTGTCCTAATGCAGCCCTCCGTCCAACACACCACCTCCCTTCGGAAATGTGGCTTGCCCTGGCAACAGGAATCAAATCACCGGTAGGTACATGGGCTTTAGCAAAGGGCACATCACCGTAGCCCTGGGTCTACAATCACCATCTCCATGATCCCACCCCCAACCCCACGCCCAACCCAAACCCTCTTCCTTGCCCACCATCCCTCCACGGATGTTTTATTAGACTGTAAGTTCCTTGAAGGGAGGGACCAGCCTTGCTTTCAGTACTGTATTATGTAATACGGAGTTAAGCACGGTCTCCTAGACTCAGGTCCTGTCCTAGCCAGAAAAGTCAGCTTAATCCTAAAACTCCGGGGCGGAAGGGCACCGCATCCTTCCAATCGAGGTGGGCTGCACTCTCAGAGAAGCAGTTTTGGCTGCCTCGGTCGGGGCGGGGGAAACAGCCCCGTAGGTGGTCGGAAAGGGGTTGAAGGAGGCAGCCGCTGCAGCCCTAGCCTCTGTCCGCCAGAGCTCGCTCTTTCTCTTCGCCACCGCGGAGAGCGACGCCTGGAGCCCCGAGCTCACAGACTCGGGCGGGGCGGGGTGGCGGGGGCGGGAGCGAGGAGTCCTGCCCCCGCGTGCTCCTCCCCATCCCTTACTCCCTCCTTGTCCCAGCGCCAGTGCCGACGTCGGCGTTGGCTCCGGTCGCCATGGTGACGGATCGAGTATCGGACCCGCCCCCCTCTTTGCTTCCCTCCCCCCACCCCCATCCCGGCCTCCCTGACGTCGGTGGACGTCAGCGGCGGCGCGCGCCTGGCTGGGCCCCGCAGAGCAGGAGGGAAAAGGGGCGAAGGAGCGAGCGGAGCCGCCGCCGCCGCCGCCGTCGCCGCCGCTGTCGAGCCCGAGCCGGAGCCGTGTCCGCGCCCGCGTCCGCCCGCCCGCCCGTCCGTCCTCGAGTCCGCCCGTGTCCAGCAGCGGGGCCCAGCATGGTCATGGCGGATGGCCCGAGGCACTTGCAGCGCGGGCCGGTTCGGGTGGGGTTCTACGACATCGAGGGCACGCTGGGCAAGGGCAACTTCGCCGTGGTGAAGCTGGGGCGCCACCGCATCACCAAGACCGAGGTGCGGCCCGGGGACCCGGGCACTGGGGGGAGGGGGCGCAGCCGGGCGGACCGTGAGGCCGGATCCCTGAAGCCGAGGCCAGCGCGGCCTGGGAGAAAGCCCGGGGCGCGGGTCCGACCCGAGGGCACCGGGGCCGGGCGAGGCGGCTGCGGGCACGGAAACCCGACCTCCCCCAAGTCCGCACCCCGGCCCGGGGACCGGCGTCTTCGCCAGCCCCAGCGCCCAGCCAGGGGGGCATCGGTCCTCGTGGGGCTGGGTGGCATCACCCCCATTTGTAGGAAAAGGACCCTGCCTCAGTCTTCTCTCCCCTTCTGGGACTCGGCCGTCCGGGTTTTGCAAAAGGAACAAGGTGTGAGATCCTGCGGGGCAGGGATGGCGAGGCTTGCCCCTCGGGGGACCACGGGGGGGGGGGGGGTTCTTACCGTTGCTCCGCAGGCAGAGGAAGCCCCCTCGTCCCTGGGGAATTCTGCCAGCCCCCGTCCCTTTCGCCCCTCCTGCGAGGCGCTTTAAGGTCTCTGGGTTCGGGGAGCTGAAGTCTCTCACCTCGGTGGCTTTTGCATTTCACTCGGAAGACAATGGAACTGGCTCAAGTATTTTGTGATATTGAAGATGTCAGTAGTTAGTTACTCTGGGTCAGCCTAGCACAGAATCTGCGTTTGATCTAGAGGGTTGTGCCTTTGCCGCCGGCGCTTGGGAGTTGTGAGCCTACTCCTCTAAACCACGGAAGATTTTGACTCTTTACTTTAAAAAAACAAAACCCGCTTCATTGCTAACAGAAGGTAGACATCCTTCCATGTATTGCACATCCTGATGCTCACAAATCTAACTACCTGCAATTTCTATTTACTGCCTCAAGCTGCTTTCTTCTTTTTCTCTATTTTAAGTATTTCAAATTAAATACCTTTGAAAAACTGTGGAAACAAAAGCCACTTCTCTTGGAGGGTAAAACCCTGTATTTTTGAGGTAGGCTATTGTGTCTTATTTTAGTTGCTAATAGAATCTTTTCCCTGGCCACCTTTTTCAGTTTGTGCCAATGGCCACCCTAGTTTGAACGTGGGGTAAAGTTAATATACTTTCCCTTTCTAGGGTTTGTTTTCAAAATGCCAAGCGGCCTGGAAGCCCAATTATTTTTTTTTTGCTCTTTTTTTTTTCCGGTTGGCTTTCAGAATGATTTTCTCTAAATTCCCTTCTTAACCTGACCTGGTGGGCACATTTCTTAGGAGAAAGGAGTTTTGTTGTTGTGTCATCTTCTATCTTTGGCCTCTGATGCTAAAGCATCCCAAATGTGAGATACCTCCTTGTTCCTTTAACAGCTGGACCAAGGTCACAAGGTTGTTTTCTCTTGGTCACCAAATTTACCAGTATTAGCTATCTCCATCAGGTTTGTGCTGACAGCCAGAAAGTAAGCATAATGAAATTACCGATTCTTTGATCCATATGATCTCAACACCTATTTAATTTTAAAACAAACGGCAGCAAAACATGTCAAACTACACACAAATGTGTGTGATTCCCTCAAAAATTAAGAACTGTTGTAGGCAATTAAATACATGGAAATATTATTTTAACATTTTTTTTGGTTAATGTCTATCTGGAATATAAACTAAAGAACAATGTTTCTGAGCAAAAATTCAAAGTAATTTTTAGAATCTGCATGTTTCATACATTGTGTTTCATTCTAAACAGTTTAGCAATATTTTTATATCAGTTCTGATGATCTTAGACAGCAGAATTTAAATAGGTTGTGTCACTTTGTCCTGGCTTACCTAGGGGCTGACCCCTAGAAAATGGTAACCCAAATCCTCCCTGTATTTCCTTTTGAGCTGGTATTGAATTAATACATTATTATGGAGCTAGGTGTCACTATGCCGTATGTCCCATGTTTTGATAGAAGTATGAAAGTGAAGGGTCTAATAGCTATGTGTTAGATATATCAAGACTCTTTGCAATAGTGTGGTAGGGTCAGGGAAGCGTTGAATACACCAGAAACTAGATTTCCAGTCTACAGAGAACTGGATCTAGCTTTGAAAATGAGTTTATATTAGTAAGTAAAAAGAAATTTGAAGCCGACTTGGAAGAGGGAGGAGGTATTTTCCTCCTATACTACCCTTCTCTCCTGCAGTTCTTGGGCTTGTATGCAGTGGTTTGGTGAGCGGCCTAATAGCATTAGCTCATGTTTGAAGAAATGAAGTGAAAGAAGTGGAAGGGCAATAGCCAGTCAAAAGAGCAGCGGAAGAGCTGGGTTCTCTTTAGTTGAAGCTTTAATTTTCATGGTGGCTTTTAAGTAAGAATTGCTGTTCAAGTAGTACAGATTCAGGTATGGTACTTCACCTACCTTATAGAGTTATTGTGAGCATCAAATGAGATAACATATAAAGCCGATTAAAAATCTTAAAGAGCTATATAAATTCTAGCAATCCTTTAATAGACAATGACTTACATGGATGGGACCTAGAGAAAGGATTTGCTGTCCTGAGTTGCCTGAGGTTTGGAATTATTTATAACTAATTCAACGAAGAGCTATGGAACTATCAACTTCATTTTGCTTCCTAGTATGTTTATTATGATGGGATTTTACCCTGTGTGTTAAAATTTTCTTATATTCTGGGATGATTTTAAAAATAAATTTAATAATTGTGTCAAAGCTTAGTAAAGCCTAGATCGAAATGCCAGTTTAAATTCATCCTACAAAACTAGGCTGCTAGTGGAATTGTTTCTTAATTTTCTTTTTAATCATTTTAAGTTATAAGCTATTGAATGAATTATGATATAATGGGAGCACTTAAATAGAAATAATTAACAAATTTTTGAAGCCTCTTGTTTGAATTCTACATTTGTATGTATAGCAATAAAAACATGTATGAACAGCATATTATTAAATACATCATTATATTTACAATTTTGGGGGAAAATTTTATTTTGCTTTGAATAGACTTTAGAATTGAATACTCAGTGTAAACATATGCTTTGGAAGTTAGAAATGACATCTTGTTCTCAAGTTTAAACTAAAGGTAAATCTTAGGCTTTGCTCGAACATCATAAACAACTAAACACTGGTTCTGTTTTTAATTGATTCCTCCTTTCCTCCCTTGTCTCATTTTTAAAAAATAGTATATGTAAAATGTCCATATCCTCTTATCCTCTCCATCAGTTAGTTATCCTCTCCGTATATCAGTCAATTCTCTAAAACTAAGTTGTGATGAAGGTGCCCTTCTGCATTGGTAGAGGGAAGAGGCTTGCAAGAAGAGAGTATCTGCACTTGGGAGTTGATTTTATTCACTGAAATCATAGGTCCAATTCCTATCCCTATATTCAGTGTACGAATCGTAAGGGATTCAAGTTTATTTCTGTGTCTCAGTTGTGGCAAAGACTCCAGATGGCTAAAAGTGAAGAACACTGGATTTTTAGGCTGAGGACTCTTGGATTCAAATCCTGCTTCTGCTACTTTCTCCCTTTCTCCCCCAGGCAGATCGCTTAACTCAGTCTCTTCATCTGGAGGTCTGAGGTCCCTTTCAGCCTAGTCGCACTTCTTTTTGGTTAATCCAGGGGTCTGACACTACTGAACCACATGGCACTTTGAGTATTAGCTTGCTTCTTTTTAAGCCAAAATAAAGGAATAAGTCTGTACCTGTGTGATTCATCCGCACCAACTTGTCCTGGATTAGGAATAATGAATCACTAGTCTTGGAGTCTATTAAAGCTCAGAACTCTTAAGCTTCTCTTTTTTTCTTCTTCCATCCTAAACTCCTTCCCTTATTCCCATTCTCCTCTCCCCTCCACCACCTTTTGGGGTATTCCCCCTTGGGTTTTTCTCTTTAGGTGTAATTTAATAAGCATTTATTAAACACCTGCTACATGTAATATGAAATAGTGCGTACAAGGTTTATCAAAGTGCTATGTGAGGTCTGAGGGTGGCGAGGGAACGGTAGCATATAAGCTTCATTTTTTAAGGCCTTTCCATCAGTTTCTGGGCCAAACATATAAGCTTTTATAGCTTATAGGAACTTTCTAGAGAGAGGTTATTACTTGGTCTCTCTATTATATTAACCTATATAAATAATAATAGTAACCAACATTTATAGATACAGTGCTTTAAAGCTTACAGTGTTTTACATACATTTGTCTTATTTGAATTTCACAGCAGTCCTGTAAGACAGGTACTTTAAGTGTTATTCCATTTTTTTGCAGATTAATAAACAGGCTTAGAGAGCTTGTGATATGCTGAGGATCCACAGATAATAAATGTTAGAGGTGAAATTTGCATCCACATGTAATTGATTCCAAGTTATCTTTCTATGTACTCTATTACATTACCTCTTGAAATTAAGTAAGATAACAGAAGTTTAGGAATCAAAACAGATGGAGTTAATGTAACATCCGTCACATCATTTGAATATTATGTATGTGTATATATATATATGCATGTACATATATTATATGCACACAAAATAGTCTATTTTAAAAACTACATCCTGAGTGCTAAAATAAATAGTTCTTCTCCCTTAAAACAGTCATTGACCCCATCCTAGTCTTTCAGATCACTTCATGTTAGCCAGTACCTTTGGATTATTTCTGAGGTTCTTGCATCTCCCTTTGTTGGTTTAATTTTACATAAAAGAAGCTGGGCGATAGGAGAATCTAGCTTATTTTTATTATGTATTCCAATATATATGTTCCAAAAAGCTTTCCATTTGTTTATGGCTTTCAGTCTGTATCAGAGAAATAAGTTGTACTTTCATACATTATTGAATCTGTGTAGGTTTGACTATTGTTTCTCCTCCTGCAAATTATAATACATCTACTGACATGGCCACCACCCCAGTTCAGTGCTTCGTCACTTCTCCCCTAGACTATTGCAGCAGTATTCTAACTAATCATCCTGTTTTGAGTCTCCCCTCTCTCTGATGTATTCTCCATACATTTGCCAAAATAATATTCCTAAAATACAGATCAGACCGTGCCATTCCAATGCTACCCTTTTACCTCGAGAAAAAAATACAAAGTCCTCTGTTTGGTATTTAACGGAACTTGGCTGTACCCTACCTTTCCAGATTTAATACACATTACTCCCCTTTCTACATTCTACATCCTAACCAAACTGGCTCACTTCTCTGCCCTTGCACATAGCAATGCATTGCTCATCTCCACGTCTTTGTACAGGCTGCCACCCATGTCTGGAATGTAATTCCTCCTCACGTCTGCCTCATGGAATTCCTAGATTCCCTCAGAGCTCAACTCAGGTGCTACCTCTAGCATGAGACCTTTCTGGATTCCAAACCTCCCTGCCTACCCCCCAGAATGCTTTGTATATATTTTTGTTTCCACTTACCTGTATACATATTGCTTCCTCAGTTGTGATGGAATCGTCTTAAGGGCAAGGGCTATTTTCATGGCATTGTGCCTGATACGTTTTAGATCTTTAATAAGAGATATTCTTCAGTGACCTGAGTGGATCCTTAAACAATTAGCAGACATTCTTGTTCTTTTAGGACTTCTACTCCCCAGTTCAGGAGTATCAGTATACCTTTTTTTCCTTGATTCTTAATTTTATTGTTTAGTGGTTTTTCAGTCATATCTGACTTCGTGATTCCATTTGGGGTTTTCTTGGCAGAGATACTGGAGGACTCCAGCTCATTTTACAGATGAGGCAACTGAGGCAGACAGGGTGAAGTGACTTACCCAGGGTCACACAGCTAGTGTTTGATTCTTAATTTGCACCTATTTTTCCAGGCTTGGATGTTCTCAGTAATATCTTTAATGCTATTTTTCAAGAGAAAGTTATCACTGGTAACTTACAGCAGCCTGTTTACTCTTTTAATCCCCCCTTTGGATAATGTGTAATTTATTCTTTCCACATTGTGGTGTTAAATGATTCTCAGTCATGTTGCATTACTGGGAAAGCATTGCTATTAAAAGAGATGAGCAGGTTGGGCTCGTTGAAAGCACTATATAATTTCCAAGCTGTAATTCAGCCTGATAACCTTTTCCAGCTCCAATTCTGGGCTCAACTTATTGTCCATCTGCGGTACCTGCTCGAATTATACAGTGTGCTGGACTTATTCGGTGGATTGCTCATCTACTGCATCTCATAGTTGATTGACATGCAGCACAAATCACGACTCAAAGACCCTACGCGAATTCCTTCAGACAAAAATGATGACTTACATGCTGTCCTGTCTGTGTAGTTGGTTAGTGTCTTTTTTTGGTTTTTAGATTTTTTTTTTGGTCCTGACCTGTGTATGAAAAACTTCCCTTAATTTAGATGGGCAGCTTAAGTGCTACTTAGCTGTAGTCTTAGAGCAGAAGTTTTTAACCTAGTATCCATGAACTTTAAAAAATTGCTGGTTGTATTTCTGTGTAATTGATTTTCTGTGTAATCCTGTGTATTTTATTTTATCCTCAGAAGGAGTCCATAGGTCTTACCAGACTTCCACAGGGGTCTGTGACACAAAAAAGATTAAGAACCTCTGACTAGAGAGTTGCCTGGGGCACTGAAAACGTTGCAGAGCTCGTACCAGTGAGAGGGACTGATACTCAAGCTTCATGACTTAAAGGCTAGTTCTCTATGTTGTATCATGATGCCTTTCTATTTGGTAGTACTGCACAGACATTAAAAAGTTTGTTTTAGCTATAGCCAGGGATTTTAGACAAGGGCCTAGTTTTGTTCTCTCCATGCCTTCAACACCTTACCTGGAGCCAGAGATGTTTGGGCCATAGCCAGAGACCCATTGCTAACTAGTTTGGGCCTCAGATACAAGACTGAACAAAACAAGGACTAGGGTCTTGGACACTAGGGGACATATACCAATATGTTCGAGGTGTTGGATGTGCCCTCTGGATGTGCCTCGTTCCCTACTATCCTAGTATGTAACCACTAAGCTGGTGCCACATGTGAGTCCAGTCCAGTCTCTGGAGACCCAGACCTTCCTCCTGACCTCCCTTTTATCTCTACTCCTCAGCTCTTCTATGTATCACAAAACCCTGAGAAGTAGAGGCAACAATTGTTGCCTCATCCCCTGATCTGAATGATTTATAGTGGACATGTTCTTTTGGGCTCAAAGGACCTTCCATCTGCTCCCTCTCCCTATATTCTTGGCCATGTCTGATTCAGTCCTTCAGTTCTTTTCTTCCTTGGATCTCTTTTTCTTTTGTGCCCTCTGGAACCCTTGCTTAATTACTAATGAACTTCTCTTCATCCTATAGATCTGCTTTTTCACGTTCTTGCCCTCATAGAAACCTGTCTTTCCCAAAACAACAATTTATCACTGGCCAGAGACTCAAGTACTACTGTTTTTATTATGTCTCTGAAAGAGTTGGCCTCCCATACCACTTCTCTCATCATCATTTAGCAGTGACATAACCTCCTTTGAGGTTCATTCATCCAGATTCTTGCAAATGTGATCTATTGGCTTCCAGGTCATCTCCTTTCTCAAGGAGTTCAGTACCTGGTTTGCATCTTCTTCTTCTTCTCCCCAAACCATGAAGTTATACTTGGGAAGTTCAGGATGCATGGTAATGTTCCCTCATAGACCTGGACTTAACCTCCTAATTCCCAAGACCTACAACTTTCCTTTTTCCCAGGCCATCGACATGGATAGGTACAGCATAGACCTCACCATCATCCAAAATTATACTTGATTTTGAATTCAGAAATTCCTTTCTTCACAATTTCCTGGCCTTCTGTCTCATCATTTTACTCCTTTTACATTCTTTGCTCCCTTTTCCACTCCTTGCTTTGTCCTCACTTTTCTTTCTTCATGGTCTTGGTCAGTTCTGCTATATTCTAGCTTCTGTTCCCTTGCCTCCTTGCTCTACTGTGATTAACATTCTTCTGAATCAGCTCCACCATCTGCCTTATCCTTTCATACTCTCAAGTTTCTGAAGGCTGTTGAAAGACGTCATACCACCTTATTGACTGGGTCCATTACAAATTAATACTGGCTAATCTCAACTTTCCCTCCCTGCTGAACAACAAAACTTGTATTGTTTGTTGATTCAGGCTTCTACTCCTTTCAGTGTCTTTCTCCAGATGTCTCTTTTCTGGTCAATGGGGACCATCCACCCACCTCCTCAGTGCCTCCTCTGCTCTTTATCCATTCAACCCTTATTTATAAGGGTCTCCTAAGGGTCTGCCTTCGGATACAAAAGTAGAAATGAAATAGGAGTTCACCTTCTATTGGGGGAAAATGTATGCTTATAAGTAACTACCAAATAGTTTGACAGGAGGTCTCCAGTGGAGTATTACAGGCATGTGGGCTGGGCCCTTTGCTATTTAACGTTTTTATCAGTGTCTTTGATAAAGACTGGATGGCAGCCTCTTCATATTTACTAGAGATACAAAACTGGGAAGGATAGCTACTAACCCATTGGATGATAGAATCAAGGTCTAAAAGGAGCTTAAGAGACCAGAACATTGAGCTGAATCTATTAAAATGAAGTTCAGTAGGGATAAATATAAAGTCTTACTCCTGAGTTAAAAAAAATAGCTTCACAGGTGTAAGATAAGGAGGCCTAGTTAGAGAGCAGTTGTTCTGAAAACTACTGGGGGAGGGAAAGAGGGTTAGTGGACTGCAAGCTCAGCATGTGGCAGCCAAGAAAGTGAAAGCCATTGGGGCTGTATCAAGAGAGCTGTAGCTTTCCAGAAATGGAGGTGATAAGTTACACTGTATTCTGCTCTTTTCAGACCTCATCTGGAGTGTTCCCCTCATTTTTGGTTGTCATCATTTAGAAGAATATTGATAAGCTGGGAGAGCATCTAGAGGAGGGCAACCAGGGTGGCAAAGGGCCTTGAATCAGTGTCCTAGGAACATCAGTTGAAGGAACTCAGCACGTTTAGCCTGGAGAAGAGAGGATTCAAGCAGAGTTTGGATGACCACTTGTTAGTGTTAAAATAGGGATTTCTTTGTGTACATGTTAAACTAGATGGGCACTGACATCTCTTTTTACTCTCAAATTCTGAGATTCTATATACAAAAGAATTTTGAGGAGAAGGGACACCAGATCCTGACAGGAGCAGGATAGGCTTCATGCTGGAGCATCCTGAGCCATCTCCAGTCTTCCTGGTGAATATCAGGCCACTGGACCCAGATGGCTCTGGAGGAGAAAGTGAGGCTGGTGACCTTGCACACCCTTCCCTTACTCAAATCAAAGTTAACTACAGGTCATGTCATCATTTTCCTGATGTCATGGTCCTCTTCGAGAACGAAGGACAAACACACCACCACCAACAATCATTTGTGCTGAGTCTTGAAGAAAGCTAGGAGTTCTAAGATCTCCTCACTACCTACCTTACTGTGAAAATATAGATCATCTGTTCTTGATCTCTCTTTTCTCTAATCTACTCTCAGAACTGTCCCTCTAAATCTTCACCCATCTTTCTCCTTTTCTCCTTTCTTTGAGGAAGAGATGACCCTTCTTTCCAAAGACAACTTTTCTACCTAGCCCTTGATTCAGTCTCCTCCCTTCTCCCTTAAGAACTTGTCTCATTAGTTTTTTACTCTTTTGTTAAAAATCTTAGATCTTTCCCCATTGTCTACAAACATAATCAAACACACTCAATCCTTCAAAAAACCAACACCCTATACGTTTCTTCCTTTTGACTGCCAAATTCCTTGAAAGAATTGTCTATACTTGTAACTTGCTTTTACCTCCTCACCTACTCACTACTCTTGTAATCCAGCTTCCAGCCCCCAACTATTTTACCGTTGATAAAATAAGAGAGAACAATTACAGTCTCTTAATTGTTAAAACCAGTATGGTCTCTTACCTTCCTCATCTTTCTTAACTTCTCTCTGCAGCTTTTGATACTGCCGGCCACCCCTTCCAGGACACATAGTCACATGATTTGAAATAGGTAGAGACTTCATCAGCCACCTAGACCTGCCCAAATCTGAAAAGGAATCTCTGCTATGACATATGACACGCTCAAGAAGTGATCATCCCTTCTACCTGAAGACTTGCAGTAGGAAAGAACTCTTAGTGACCATATGAATGAGGTAGCCCGTTCCATTCCTATGTAGCTCCAATGATTAGGAAGCTTTTTCCTCACATCAAGCTAAAATTTCCCTCTTTGCGGCTTCCATCTATTGCTCCTGGTTCTGCTGTCTGCGGCTAAATAGAAAAGGTCTAATCTCTCTACCACACAACGGTCCTTCGAATATTTGAAGACAGCAGTCATACACTCCCTGAACCTTCTCTTCCTGTTAAACACCCGCAGTTCCTTTAACTTATTTTCATGTAATGTAGATTTAGAGCCTTTCACCATCCTGTTTTCTTCTGGATGATATCTAGGTTTTCAGTGTCTTTTTTGAACTATAGCTGCCAGACCCAAACATAATAACTCTAGATGTTGTCTGACTGTGGCAGAGTATAGGAGGACTGTCACCATCTTATTCCTGTAAGTTTGTTTCTCAAGGCAGTCTAAGATCACATTAACTTTTTTTTTCCTATATCACACTGATGACTCATTGAGCTTGTGGTCCACTCAAACCTCCAGAACTTTTTCAGACAGACTGCTGTTGTGTCCCTCACCTTGTACTTGCAGAAGCAGTTTCTTTGAACTCAAGTATAAAACTTTACATTTATCCCTAAAGTCTTATACTTTTTGTTCCCTTGGCTTCAGTGATACTCTTTTCTCTTGGTTCTCTTCTAATTTATCTAACCACTTCTCAGTCTCCTTTGCTGGATTATCATCCATCTTTTATCCCTTTACAATTTGTGTTCCCCAGGACTCTGCCCTGGGCCTTCTTGCATCGCTCTTTTACACATGCCTTCTTGACAGTCTTACCAGGTCCCATGGCTTCAAGTATCTTCTCTTTGAGCTCCCTCCCGAATCTGTTTATTTAGCACTAATCTCTCTTTTGTATTCCAGTCACTCACTTGTCTGATACCTTCTGGATTTCTTTCCTTTCATGTTCCGTAGGCACCTCAAACTCAGTATTTCCAAAATGGAAGTTATTACCCCCCTCAAAAAAACTCCCCCAAACTTATGTATTTCTACTGAGGGTACTCCTGTCCAGTCACCTGGATTCATAAATTTCAAGTTATCCTTGACCCTTTCCCTGTCCTTATGCAAATCATTGGTTCCCCCTTCCTGACATCTTTTGCACCCATCTCTTCCTCTACTCACACAGTCCTCATACTAGTTCAGGACTTCATTCTGGACTGCTGTGATTTCAGAATTGGACTCTCTTGCCAGTATTTCTCTTTTCAAATCCATCCTCTCCAAAGGTCCTGAAATAATCTTCCTAAGGCACAGGTCTGTGCATGTCATTCTCTGGTTCAAACTGAACTATTTCCTACAAACTTCTCAGCTTTGTATTTTAAGGCATTCTTTTATTAAATAGTTTCCACCTGCCTCTCCAGCTTCATTTTATATTATTACCTTCCTGAATGTTTTGTATATTCCAACCAAACTACTAGCTGTACTCTGAACTTGTCTCTCTCTTCCCCTCTTCATCTACACAATCCATCCCTATTCCTGGAACGTACTCTTTCCTTAGTTATTATTCTCAGAATCCATATATTTCTTTAAGATTCAATTCAGGTTAGTATATGATTGTGATGGAATACGACTCTATCTGTTGTAAGATAGGATGAGCAGGTTGATTTTAGAAAAATATGGGAGGCCTTGCATAAAATAATGAAAAGTGAACCGAGTAGAATCAAGAGAATGTCATAGATGGTAACAGCAATATTGTTTGAAGAGTAACTCTGAATGACTGAGCTATTCTGAGTAATATGAATATTCAAATAAGCTACAAAGGACCTACCAAGGAAGATTCTCTCCACTTCAGAGAAAGAACTGATATATGGAAATTGGTATTGAATAGTTGCACACAAACACACACACGTCAGGTGTTGGCCTTCTGCAGTGCTGGATTGGGAGGGAGGAAGGGAGACAACTCTGAAATCAAAATGTAACAAAAAGAACAAAAAAAGACCTCTTAAAAAAGAAAAAGTTTAGTTCAAGTGTCACTACTACCCTTGCAAAGCCTTCCTTATTGTCCAGGTTAATATTTTGTCCCTTACTAAGCAGCTAGGTGACTCAGTGCATGGTGTGCCTGACTTAGAGTCAGGAGGACCTGAGTTCAGATATTTAAAAGCCGTGTGACCCTAGGCAAGTTACCTCACCTCTCTTTGGCTTCAGTTTCCTCACCTACAAAATGAAGAGTTTGGACTCGCCAGCCTCTAACCGTCAATTTACGGTCTTATATGATTTCCTTACTTTCTCATATCATAATTTATTCCACCGTTCTCCAGTTGGAGGTAGCTGAGTGGTGCAGTGGATAGAGTGCTGGGCCTGGAGTCAGAAAGCCTCAGCTTCCTGAATTCAAATCCAGTCTCAGACCCTCACTGGCTCCGTGACCCTGGGCAAGTTACTTAACTCTGTTTGCCTCAGTTTCCTCATCTGTAAATGAGCTGAAGAAGGAAACCTCTGCAGTATCTCTGTCAAGAACACCCCAAACAGGGTCATCAGAAGTGGCTAAGAACAACTGAACAACAAACTGTCTGAATGAGAAGCGGTCGCTTTGTTTCCAGTGCTTTGCTATAACATAAGAGTGCTGCTATTGATGTCCTTATGCATGACGACCCTGTCTGTCCAGCCTCTGCCTTTGGCCCCTTTGGAACGATTGCCTAGCACTGGCATTTCTGGATCAGGGCATGCACAGACTTTCTGTGTATAGTTTCAAATTGTTTTCCAGACTAGTTGGACCATTTGACAAGTCACCAACAGGGTATTAGTATGCTTCTTTAGTATTAGTATCCTCTCATAGTCCCTCCAACAATGTCTGTTTTCATTTTTTATCACACCTGGCAGTTTGGTAGGGAGCTAGGTGGCTCAGTGGATAGAGTGCTGGGCCTGGTCAGGAAGACCCAAGTGCAGATGTGGCCTCAGATACTAGCTGTGTGACCCTGGGCAAGTCACTTAACCTCTGTTTGCTTTAATCCACTGGAGAAGGAAATGGCAAACTGCTCCAGCATCTTTGCCAAGAAAGCCCTATGGATAGTGTGGTCCATGGGGTCATTAAGAGTCAGACATGACTGAACACCTGAACAACAACAAATCAGTTTGGTAAGTTTTAAGTGAGACCTTAGAGTTGTTTTAATTTGTATTGCTCTTTTAATCAGTGATTTGGAGCATTTTTGTATGGTTGTCAATAGCTTCCATTTATCTATTTGAGAACTGCTAGTTATTATCCTTTGACCATTTAACTATTGAAAAATGACTCATGTTCTTCTATATTTGCATCGGTTCCCTAAATATCCTGATTATCAGACCTTTCTGTCAGAAATTTGGTGTAAAGATTTATTTCCCAGTTAACTGTTTCCCTTTTCCCAGTTGATTTAATTTTGTTTGTGCAAGAGCTTTTCAATTTGATGTAATCAAAATTGTCCATTTTTATCTTTTATGATCATTTCTAGTCCCTGTTTAGTCAGTAACTCTCCATAATTGTTAAAAGGTTATTTCTTTCCATTCTTCTCCCATCTATTTATCATGTGACCTATGACATTTTGGTCATGCATCCATTTGGAACACATTATGGCATACGGTATGAAATGTTGGTGTAACCTTAATTTCTGTCAGATTGCTCTTGGCTTTTCCTTTTCACTTAATAGGTACCAGTGGAGTACTCAGGTCCTCTGTCTCTTATCCCTCACTTTGCAGATGTGGCCAGTCCATTTGTTTTTCTTTCTTTTTTTTGATTTCAGAATAGTTTTCTATTCTGATGTTTTTTAAATTCTCCGAAGCAGTTGTGCTTTGTTAGTTTTTTAAAGAAAATAAAACATTTTATGCAGTTAACAAACTCTTAAAATGTCTCATTTCCTCTCTCGACCTTTTCTTCTTTTCCCCAAACCAGAATTAAGCTCCCTATTTCAAATTCCTATAGAACTTCATACTTCTTTTCTTGAGCTCTCATATTACATGCCTCTCTTCTTGCACTTTATTATAGCTTTTTGTATGCCTGTCACAGAGGAAACCCAGAAGTTGGCTCCACTCTGATCTTGGGGCCTACTAATTACTCCCTTCCCAAGAATTGTTGGTTGGAGACATGGCCATTTTTTACTGCTTGGATGAGCAGGGAGTCTACAGCTACAATACTTGTGATAAGATGGTGTTCCATTGTTCCTTACCATCTGTCCTGCCACTATGCCCTCCAGATCCGCAGGTGTTTTATCTACCTGCCATTATACCCTAAAGATTCCTGGAATTTGTCATCTACCTTACCACTGAACCCTAAGGACCATCAGGCCTTTCCTGCTGCCCTAAAGCCAAATTCTACATAGGTGTTGTCTCCTTTACGTTAGAATGTGAGAAGAGGAGGTCTTACTTTTTGTATACCTATTACTTAGCATTGTACTTGGCACATAGTAAATCCTCTTCTGTTTCATTCTGTGTCTTGAGAGAAAGTCTGGTATAGTAGAAAATGTGTGGGATTTAGAGTCAGATAACTTCAGTTCAAATCACAGTTTTGTCACTACCTGACTATATGACCTTGGACAAGTCATTTCTCTGTAGTTCCATTTCCTCATTTGTAAATTCAGAGGGTTGGACTAGAGCAGAAGTATCAAACTCATTCTCAACCCAGATTAAAATATAATTGGGAAATGTTTTACAAGATAAACTAAAATGCAATTCAACATAAGTAATGTTAATTTGAAGTTTTCTAGACCTAGATTAAAATGTAATTGGGAAATGTTTTATAAAATAAATAAAAATATAATACAATGTAGATTATTTTAATTTGTGTTTTTCTGAGTCAATATGCAGCCTATAGGGATCCTTCGAGTTTCCTGTAGGTACCTTTTATCTCTAAATCTATGAGTCTGTGGTCTGTTCTCTGCCACTAGATGGTTACATGAAGAATTATTTCATACTCTTTGTTTTATTCCTTAGTAGCCACATTATCTAGCTCCAAGTGAGCATCAAATAAACATTTATTGAATATTAGTAATAAACTTTATGCACAATCCACAAATCAGCAAATTCATAGATTTTAGCCATGGTGTATATGGTACCGAGGCAACTAGGTGGCAGGGTGGATAAAGCGCCAAGCCTTCATCTGACTTCAAATTTGACCTCAAACACCTACTGGCTGTGTGACCCTTGGCTAGTCACTCAACCTCTTTTGGTTTGCCTTAGGTTCCTCATCTGTAATAATAGCACCTACCTCCCAGGGTTGTTATGAGGATCAAGTGAGATATTAATTGTAAAGTGTTTAACACAGTGCCTGGTAAACACAATGTAAGTGTTAGCTATTATTATTACTCAAGGATTAATTCTGTAATAGAATAAATTAAATAATTCATGCTTTAGTCATTTAATAAAAATACTATACTTAATGGTTTGTAATTGTTTTGTATAGAGTGTTATGTTACCACTTTTCAGTAGTAAAGTCTATGGAAAATTGTTTGAATTATTTTTCAAAATATTTTTTTCCAGTGGAAAAATACTATGAAAATGCAAAGTAACTGTTGTGTAAAACTTTGATGTTCTTTAGAAATTTTGAACTCTAGCAGAGTTTCAAATACTTCTGATGTAAAACCTCCCTCCTGGGAAATTCATCTCTTAATATAAAGCACGTAAGAAAACATTTATTTGGAAATAACCGAAACTGGCTTCTCTTCTAGGAGTCACATGAAAGCGTTTGATTAATGGTCTGTTGTAGATTGCACATTGATTTCCTTGAAACTAAACGGATTGCAGAAATTTGTTAAGACATTTTTTTGTTTATCTCTTTCCCGTCTTTTCAATATAAACTCTTCCTATAAAGTATCTTTTGTAAGGAATGTTGCCGAAGAACGTAACTGATTAACGATAGATCCAGAATGAAGCGAACTGGAAAACTGTACTGAAATTTAAGTTTTAAGTACATCTTAAAATAGCAAATTACTGGTATATATACTCTAGTAAGTTACTTTTTACATAATCCTCAAAAGCTTAAGTATGCTACATTTTTATTGATATTAAAGCATTACTTTGATTTTAAATATTTTTCCAATTCAAGAAAGTTCATCCTAACATTTAATCAAGTTAAGACTTTTGCCATTAATTCTTATTATTAAATTCTCTCATATTTAAAGTATAAATTTGAAAGGAAAAAAATCCCAAAACATTTATTCTCAAAAGTTTCAAGATACTCAATCAAGTAAATTTTAATCCAGGTGTAAAATTTTAGTACTTCTTTCACTGAAATATTTCTAGCCGTGCTCTTTAACGTTGTATGTCTTAATAGGATTTAGAATCTGGAATTTTATTCTTGATCCCACCTCTCTTGAAAAAGTATATTCCTGCCTTAATAGCTCTCATTGTGTAATGGGGATAATACCTGATGCCTAGAAATGACATTGAAGAATTAATGCGTTATTAACTAAATGGTAATAAAACATTATCTGAAACAGCAAATGTATGTTAATCCTTCCTGATGTGATGGTTAGAAAAGTATTTCTAACTATGTAACTTCCTTGCAAACCCCCAATGCCACTTTTTTGCACATCTTCCTTTTTTGAGTTGATGGATCCTCTGCAAGATTATTATTACCTAAAATAGTTTTAACACTTTTGTGTGTGTGTTTTAAATTCAAGAGTTTTTTGTTTTGCATATTAGAAGGCAAATAATCTTTTAAATATTCTATAGTAATAGGCAACACTGCTTTTTGTACTAATGTGGCTTTCAGACTGAGACATAGTAGAGCCATACGTTCTAATGCTAAGCTTTCATAAAAATTAATCTTGCCATAATTTCTTGAAATAATAAAATCATAATTGGTTTCATACAGAGTCACTGATTTGTTAACCCAAATTCTGATATAAGGCACAGGTCCACAGTTGTATACAAACATATGGAAAATTGTTTTGAATATACCCTGGATTATAAATATAGCCCATTTAATGAGCACTTAAAAACCATTTCATCCACCTATAAGGCAGAAATACAGTGAAACACTGGTTATTAATATTAGTGTTGAGACAAGACTGTCACCTCAATATATAAGCAAACCCTCATCAGATTTTTTTACTGTATGTAGTCTGTGGCATAAACAAATCAAAGTGATAATTGATAGTTAATGAACTTTGTTTATAACAGTTCTACTTTTTCTTCTCCTAATTTATACTACTCACAGAATTTTAGAATTGGAAGAGCCCTCATCAACCATCCCATCAGACCTGTTTTCTAGAAAGGAATCACTCATATAACATGTCCACAAAGTAGTTCTCTGGTCTTTGCTTGAAGGGGAACCTGGTATTTCTGAAGGAGTTCATTCTACTTATAGATAGCTTCAGATGGCAGGAAGTTCTTCCTGATCTCAAGCCTAAATTTTCTTTGTTACAACTTGTACCAGTTGTTTTCCTCTTTAGGGCCAAACAGGACAAGTCTAATCCCGCTTTTGAAGGATAACCCTTCAAGACAGCCCTTAAAGATAGCTATCATGTCCCCCATGACTCTTTTCTTTTCCAGGCTAAACACCCCCAGTTTCTTCAATTGATTATTGAATAACATGGACTCAAGGTCCATCGGCCATTCTGGTTGCTCTTTTGATGCTCTCAGGGTTATCAATGCCTTTCCTAAATTCGCCCCTTATGTCAGATCTGGTCATTTGGAGGGATGGGGTACAACAGGACTAGTACATCCTTCCTTTGTGTTTCTCTTAATGCAGCCCAAAATTAAATGAGCTTTTGGAGTTGCCATATCACAGTATTCATTGGTGTTGGCAGACCATTAAAACTCCTACTAGATTTTTTTTTTCAGAAAAACTGTTATCCAGCCAGGCTTCCCCCACCTTGTGCTTTTGAAGTTGAATTATTGAACCCAAGAGTAGATGTTATATTTATCCCTATTAACTGTCAACATAGATTCAGCCCTAGTCTGTTAAGATATTTTTGGATCCTGACTCAATCATTGATTGCATTAGTTATCCCTGCCAGATTGGTGCTATCTGAAAACTTGATAAATGCTATCTATGCCTTTATCCAAGTCATTAACAAAAATGTTCATAACACCAAGCAGAGTGTCCTGGGTGCACTTCATTGGAGAACTCCTACCAAGGTGACATCAGAAATGACTATTCTTTGTGTCTGACCATTCAGCCATTTCCAGATCTCTTCTACTCTTCTACTCCCCTCCATGTTTTCCACAAGAACAGAATGAGGTTCTAATGAACTTTTGTCAGTCCTGGTCCATCTGACCTCTATGGCATTTGACACTATTGACCATCCCCAGCCTCCCTCAATAGCCTCTTTGCTGTTCCTGGAAGATGTTCCATCTGCTAACTCTGGATATTTTTACTGGCTGACCCTCATGCATGGAATGCTCTGCTTCCTCATCTTCTTCCTGACTTCCCTGACTCCCTTCAAAATTCAGCTGAAATGCCTCCTCCTGCCGAAGGACTTTCCTTTTCCCTCCAGCTGCTAGAGCCTTCTCTGCCAAGGTTACCTTGTGTCTATGTTCTGTATATCTCAGGTATACCCACATATACATTTTTTCTCCCCTATTGGATTGAAAGTACAGTCTTTTAGAGCAGGGACTGTTTTTACTTCTTCTTTGTAGTCTCAGTGCTTAGCAAAGTCTCTGACACATAGTAAGCCCTTATAAATTCTTATTGGTTGATTGAGAGGTTTTAGCAAATCTTTTACTAAAATTTAGTAAAGCAAAATCAACAGCATTTCTTTGCTCTATCAGTTTGGTAACCAAGTCAGAAGAGGAAATTAGGTTAGCCTGGCATTATCTGTCCTTGTTGTGGTAATTCTTTATGATCACCACTTTCTTCTCAAGACATTGATTAACCACATCTTAATAATATGTACTAGACTTTAGTTCAAGGTTGCTGGCCTAATTTGGAGGCTTTAGTTTCCTTTTTTTGACCCTTGCCCTTCCAATCCTATAGAACCTCTCCTGTTTTTCCACTCTTCATACATTACTGACAAAGTCTCAATAGTCAACTTATTAATTAGCAAGCATTTTTAAGTACCAACTATGTGCCAAGCACAGACTGGAGATGTAGATGCAAAGAATGAAAAAGTCCCTACAGTCAAGGAGCTGTTGCAACAATCTGCCAGCAGCTGCTATAGGGGTGTAAGACCCACCAACAGCCAGCACACAGAAAGCTGCCAACACAGGTTCTTTTGATCTGCTTTACTAAGGAAAGTAGCATTGGAGGGTTAACAATCTCATTTCTATCCAACATACAAATATCATTCACTTAGTTCAGGGAAAAAAGCCAGCACCCTGAACTTCAGAGCAAATACAAACAAATTACAAACATGCATTCATAAATAGACCAAATACAATTCATAGTTACCAAGAAATCATCATCTGAGTTCAGCTGGGAGGCCCTTAAAGCAGCTGCCCAGAGTCCCATGCCTCCAGGAGTGAGAGCCCCTAGCAAATAGCTCTGTTCTCTCTTTTTATACACTCTAGCCATCTTCAAATGTCATCTGAGAGACCAGAACTCAGGCTCCTACTGTTGGCTCTGGTATTAGAAACTCTCCTTAGGACCCTGAGGGCTTCACTCCCACATAGGCTTGGCACCTAGTAGACAGGGGTTTGGGCCTGGGGTTTAGCACCTAGTAAGACTCAATCAAAGACACCCAACTTAATTGATATTACAGGAGCTTATGTTCTACAAGTGAGAGAACACATACATTTATAAGTATATGCAAAATAAATACAAAATAGTTAAATACAAGCAATTCATCAGGAAAAGCTTCATATAAATTTTTATTTTAAAAATTCTGAACTTAAAAAATACCAAATAAAAGGAGCATTTCTATATATGTTGTAGACTAGAAGGAAGGACTTGTACATGAAACTGAATATCTATTGTGTAGAACCTGCTCTTCTAAAAGGCAGTGTCTTGAAGGCTGTGTCTGGAAGGAAGAGAGAGATTCTATGAGCAGAGGTCATATCTCCCAAGATATCTTGGGGCTTGGGGGTTAGATTTTTTTTCCCTCTTCCATACTTATTTATTCCACTATTTTTTTTAAACTGGGACAGTCAACTCTTTTGTCCCATGTAGTTTCATTTATGATTTCTTGAAACAGAGCTCTGGAAAACCAGACTTTGATAAAGTCCATTGGGATTCAAACGGAGCTGCTTGACCATGCCTTAACCCCAAGTCACTCTGGCTCTCACTGATTGGTCAATAATAGATCCCAAACCAAGCCTAACCTGGTCTTTGTTTGGGCTCTGATGGCTCCGAGTGAGTGTAAATAGCAATTGTTTCTGTTCTGGCCAGAAACCCTGAGGGTCTTTCCCTCCCAGGTTGATTTTTTTTTTTAAGTAGGCAAGCTAGGCCATCTTTTGCCTCAGTTCTTTAAATCACTGAAGGGACGGTCCCTCAGACAAACTGAGACCTGGAAAGACCTTAGCTTAAAAAGGCCAAGGTCTCCCACTGTATCCAGGGTCATCTCCAGTCTTCCTGACCTGTGTCTTACCACTGGATTCTAATGACTGGAGAAGATAGTGAGGCTGATGACTTTGCACAACCCTGCCTCACTTAAATCTAGTTTACTTACAAATCAAGACGTCACCTTCCTGATGTCATTGATGCTCTTTGAAAATAAAAGACAAACAACAACAACTTGAGCTGTGTCTTGAAGGAAAGGAGGGATTCTATGAGCGGAAGTCATATCCACCTCTACTTTGAGTGTGGTTCAGTTAGGCCAGGTGATGTGAATTTCACATCAAGGTCAGTGAGGTACTTTTTTATTGTCTCCTTATTTATATTGGGTATTAACTCCATACTAGTCAATTTTTTCTCTCTTTTACAATACAAAGGTCCTTCTCCATAGTAGAGAAAATAGAAGCAAATTTAAAAATTGAACACCTCTTCTTTTTTTTCAGTTATCATTGTCCTGTCTGTCCCAAAGAGTGGTCCTTTACATTTGGAACTCCTCTTTCCACCAATGTATCTAAAAAACAAAACAAAACTCTTTGTTGCCATTAGCTTCCTTACTGGCCTCAGCTCATTCCGAATTTTAGCACTCTGGATAATATTCTTATGAAATTGCTTTTGTGTTCATTCTCTGTTACTTGATTTCATTTTCTGGGTATATCATTTTTAAAACTTAAGTTGGTTGGTAAATTCTGTTCACCTATATCCATCTCTTCATAAAACTCCCCTTTTTCCTTTTTATAGAAGTATTGCTCTTTGCCTACAGAATTTCATTCTTGACAGTTTCCCATATTCCTGGGACTGATTTCCCTTGTAGAATTTTGGCATATGAAGTTCTACCTGTCTTTTTTTCTGAACCCTTTGAAATCTGTGCTACCAAAATCTAAGATTCATGTCAGCCTGGGTTTCCTTTCTTTTATCACAAATTATAAAAGGGAGTGGTCCCTTCTCCCTCAGGATCCCCATCATTTCCTATGCCAGCAACAAGTTCTTTCCTGTTAGTGAAACTCACATCTAGAATTAAATTTCTCTTTGTTGGTTCCTTCACCTTTTAAAGGATGAGATTACCATTAAAACTGCTCTGCTTTTGACAGAGAGAAACCTGTATCAGATGTCTGGATAATTGAAGACCCTCATTACTATCATAATGTTTGTGCCTACCTTATAATCAGTTTCCCAAACTCCTCATATATTTCTTCTTTCTGCCCAAGTGGTACATGAATCTCTTGTTTGTCCTTCCATTGCTCTTCACCCAAATGCTTAACTCCCTCTGATTCTTAGATTTTCTCACATGAATACATCTAATTAATATACATTGTCATATAACTTCATGGTCCAGAACTCTATAAGGAAAGTCAATCCAGGAGAGATGGGAGCTTCTTAGAAATAGGGCATAGATGGACATTTCAATGAAGAGCTAGTAAACCAGCATTTATTAAAATGCTTGCTATTTCCTAGGTGCTATGCTAAGTGCTAGGAATATAAAAAAGGCAAAAAACAGTCTCTGTATTGGAGGGTATGTTCTGAGGTGGAAGACAAGATGTTAGATAACTAGGTGCCTACAAGGTGTACAGAGTTGATGAAAGTAATCTGAAAAGGGAAGGCATTAGAAGCAGGGAGATCATGAAGGGCCTACTGCAAAAAGTGGGAGTTGAAATGAGTCTTGAAAGAAGACTATGGAAACTGAAAGGCAGAGGTGAGAGGGAGAGCATTTCGGACATAGGGTATAGCCAGTGCAAAAGCATGGAGACAGGGGATGGAGTGTTGTATTCTAGGAGCTGCAAATAGGCCAGTGTAACAGGATCATGGAGGAAAGAAAGGCCTTAAAAGGTTGGAAAAGTAGGCAGGGACCAGGTAATGAAGAGCTTTAAATACCAAACAGACAGCTTTATATTTGATCCTGGATGTTATAGGAAAGCCACTGGAGCCGTGGTCATGGTCAGATCTGCTCTTGGCAGCTTAGTAGAGGATATATTTGAGTGGAGGTAGACTTGAGGCCAGAAGATCAATTAGAAGACTATTGTAGCAGTCTAAGTGAGATATGATAAGGTTGTGAACTAGGGTTGTGGCTGTATGAATGGAGGGAAAGGGACGTATATGAGACATGTGAAAAGATACTATTTAGCCATGTGTTAGATATATGAGTGAGTGAGAGTGAGGCATAAAGAGTAACACTGAGGTTGGGAATCTAGGGTAATTGGAAGGATGATGGTACCCTCAAAAAGGAATAGGAAAGTTTGGAAAGAGAGGGGGCATTTTTCAGGGAAAGATAATAAGTTCCATTTTGGATATACTGAGTTTGAGACTCATGGATAGGACAGGCAGTTCATGATGTCCAAAAAGCAGTTGGAGATGCCTAACTGTAGCTTAGCAGATATCCCAGGCCTTATATAGATATCTGGGAATCATTTGCGTAGAGATCATTGAACCATGATGATAAGAGGAACTCCCTTTCCACATTTTTTTAAATGTGCTATTTCTTTTGAAAAGGGTGTATTCATTCATAGCCATGTTCTAGACATGGGTCTCATCTCATTAAAAGCTTAGTGATACCTATAAAGTCAAATTTGCCTTTTTATGTTAGGACGTCTAGTTCATATTACTTGTTGCCTAAACTTTGTGTAATTGCATATAGGCATTTGAGGCCACAGGTTTTATTTTTGGCCCCTTTGTTGGACCTTGCCTCCTGTAAACTTCTGAGTATTTCAACTGATACTTTCTTACATCTTAGTTACTCAGTGTGAGATCTAGCTTGAAGGAATGTACATAGGCAATTTTCTTCTTCCTGAATCCCTTTTAGGTTAAAGCTCTTTTGATTAGATTTGTAAGACACAAAGCAAATACATTTTTTAATTAACAGAAATTGATTTTCTTTTCTCCCCCTTTCCTGCCTTTGTTAGTTACACTTTGTCCCTGGCCGGGAGCCTGTGATCCTTACTTTTTAAGCTATGTCATAGAACTCCAAATTATATTCTCAGATAAAAATTTAACCTTAATAAGTTCCCTTTCTAAACTTTTTTCTTTGCATCTCTTGCCTTCAGAGGATAGTGGTCAGGCAAATGCCACTTATATCCATGTTTAGTCTTCATTTTATTGTCCAAGACAAAATGATCTTTGACAATGCAGTCTAGGTTTCTTCTGGCAATATAATTTGTGCCACTGCGAGTCATCAGATGTAGATAGTTATCCTCTGTTTTGGCGCATCTTGAGAAGTTTTCTGTTATGTCTCATTCATGGCCTAGGAAGACAGTAGACCTCTATTGTTTTTAGGTTGACAGATAGCTGCCATAGCACCTCATGATTAGGGAGTCACCATCCACCACTGTTCTTCTCTTCTTTCTTCCTTTGACACATACCTCTTACTCAAGAGCTCCTGTGGATCTGTATTTGTTCCTTAGAGGATAAGCAGCTGCTGCTTCTTCACAACACTCTGATAGCTCTTCAGGTAGAGTTCAGGTTTGATTTTTTTTAAAAAAAATTTATAGTTGTACAATGCCTCTTTTTTTCCTTTCCTCCTCTGTGTATGATGTTCTTCTGTTCTCCAACCTCCTTTTTCTCAACAATTTGTTTCATTGAAGTTCTTCTGATTTGTTGTTTTTTTAAAGGAACAATTCATTAATCCTGATAGCCTGCAGGATAGTAAGGTATTCCTTCAACCTCTTCACCCTTTTCTAGGAAGGAGACCAGCCTATACTTTGAACATAAGGAGCAGTTACTTGTCTGCAGCAGACATACAAACATCGCACAGTCAATGAGTCACTCCAAATTCCTCTTTACTTTCTGTACCAGTTGAGATCATGAGCCCCACTTTTCACATTTTAGTGGGTTTTGCCAGCTCTCGTACTCAGTTCAGACCTTTCTGGACTTTTGTCATCAGGACAAGTTAATGGCTTCACCTAACGTCCTCTTCTTTGACTAATCTCCTATTTGTTTTATCTACTTACTCTTACTTTAGCATCTTTCTTCTCCTTTAGTAGGCTAAGATCCTAATTGCAGAAAGACAGGGATAGTAACACTAATTGTAAGACATTTTTACTATTTTTCTATCAGGATGTAAAAAGATAAATCTAATTTAACCAAGAAGGGGAAAATGAAGGGGAATAAGATGGTCAGACTATTAGTAATGGAAGGACTTCGGCAGCTTCCAGAGGTAGTTTTTTCAATGTTTTTTTTCAATATCATTTGGCATCGTTACATGCAAGCATATGAAGAAGTCAAATGTAGAAATAATAAACATTTATTTTATAGACTGTAATAAAACAAAAATGATAAATGGATAATGATATAAATTCTCAAATATCTCTGAATTCCTTATGTTCATTGTTTCTCCCAGCTGTCTATGCATGGACATACCAGTTGGTGCACACTAAAGACCTCTAATATGTTTCTACCAGTCTGTAATGGATGATCTTTTATATTATAAGCAATTCAATTCAATGAGTATTAAGCTGTTACCATGTACATGCTCGGCACTATACTAAGTGCTGGAAATGCAAAAACAAGAAAGCAGCATGTGGTACAAGGGAAAGAATGGAACCTGCAGGCAGAGGAGCTGGCTTAAGGCCTGGTTTTGCCATTTACCACCTGTGTATCCTCAGACAAGTCACTTTACCTTTCTGGGTATCAGTTTCCTCCTCTGTAAAATGAGGAGATTAGACCAGATGACCACTGAAGTCCCATAAGTCCTCTAAGATCTGTTATCCTGTAATTCTAAATATACAGATTGAAGTAAATGTAGACTAAGTAAAATTGCTCCTAAAATAAAAAGCTGGTTTAAAAAAAACAATCCATAGAAACAGATAATTATGTTTGAGTGATAACAATGAGATTTGCCTATCAAAATTTATGGGAAGCAACCAAAGCAGTCAGAGGAATTTTTCTAACTTTTAAAAAATGAACAGGATTAATGAATTTATTGTACAATTAAAAAACAAATCACAAGTGTTAGCAAGTTAATCTAAAAGGAACTTTTGAAAATTAAGTAGATAGAATTGAAATTCCAAAAGACTTTTGAACTGATCATGATCAACAAGCTGTTTTTTAAAGCCTCAAAAAATCCACAAACCAATGGCTGGTTGGTTGTTGTCCTTCATAATCAAAGAGGATTAAAATGACATCAATATGTCGGGGACAGTGTATAGCGTGTCCAACTGTGGCTGATCAGACCGATATGAGGTCAGAAGGTTCTACCATAGGTCGGGCACAAATAGTTCATATGAACATTTGGCATGGAGATGTCTCTAAATTTGTTCATTTCATGTTACTTTTGAGCTACTGCAATTCTGCTTTGTTCATAGAACACAGTACCTTCTTTGATTCAGGCATGCCATGCCTGGGCAGTCCTGTGCCAGTGTCTCCCATGCCTCACAGTCTATTCCAGAATTCTTCAGAGAGACCTAGAGAGTGTCCTCATATCGCTTCTTCTGAATTCCATGTGAGCGCTTACCTTGTGTGAATTCTCTGTAAAATAGTCTTTTAGGCGAACGTACATTTGGCATTTGAACAACAATGGCCAGAAAAAAAGAAAAAATATATTAGCAGAACTTTTTAGTACTATTTAAAAACAGAAAAGATTGGTGGAATTGTTGAGGCAAAGATTTAAAAAGAAACACTATCTCACATTCAGTAAACCAAGAACACAAAGTACTTGGTAAAGGACTCTATTCAGTAAGAACTACTGGGAAAACTGGAAAACAGGATGGCAGCTATTAATGCTCAATGCTACAGCATACTTCATATGGATGTGATCTAAATTTCACAGATACCAAAAAAGAAAATAGTAAGCTTTTGAATAAACAAAAGCTTAAACAACTAGGAGAAAAGGGAAACTGTAGGGCAAAACAAAACAGCATAAGATATATGATAAGAAACCTAGCATATATACATTATATGTATGCATATATATAGGTATATATACATTATATATATATCTGTGTGTGTATATATGTATGTATATGTGACACATACACACACACACATATGGAATCGACAGATATAGAAGGCCAAGAAACATTTTTCAATAGACATGGCAGCTAGGTGGTACAGTGGATAGTGTACTGAGCCTGGATTCAGGAAGACTTGAGTTCAAAATCCAGCTTCAGACACTTAATAGCCATGTGATTCTGAGCAAGTTACTTAATATCTCTGTTTCCCTCAATTCCCTTAACTTTATATGGGGCTAATAATAGCACCTACCTCCCAGGGTTGTTAGATAATTGTTATAAAGTACTTACTTAGCACATGGCAGGAACTATATAAATGCAATATTGTTATTATTGTTGTTGTTATCATTATTATTAAAGGATCCAGGCAGTGAACAAAGAAATTTTTGAAAGAATTGCAAACCGCCAACAATTATATTTTTAAATGCTCTAGGTCATTAATAACAAGAAAAATCCAAATCAAAACAGCCCTAAAGTTGGCAAAGATGAAAAAAGATAAAAACAGTATTTGAGTGGCTGTAGGAAGATAGATATACTGATACACTATTGGAACTCTGAATTGGTCTAACAATTCTGGAAAACAGATTGGAATTATATCAATCAAAGACTCCCAACTCTTCATGCCTTTGATGCAGCTGTCCCCCTACTAGGCATGTAGTACAAGATGGGGTCAAATATAGGAAGAAATGTCCCACATATATTTAAATATCCATAGCAGTTTGTAGCAAGCAGCCTCTCTCCCAAACCCTGGAAACAAAGTGAGTGCCTATCAATTGGAGAATGTCCAAAGAAATTGCATTATGTGAATTTAATAGAACATTATTATATTGTAAGATGTGATTAATGAAGAGTTCAGAAAACTGAGAAGACTTATGAGTTCATCTAAAGAGAAGAAATTAGAAGCTGGAGAACAATATACAGAGCGACTACAATAATGTAAATGAGAATGACATTAGAAGGCAGCTGAACTAAAATGAAATGTGATGGCCAGTACTAGCTCAAGAGGACAGATGATGGAACATGCATCCTCCTCTCTGCATTGGGCTTGGTGGAGACTGGATACCAAAAGATACAGAGGCTGTTTCAGACACTGCGTTGATTGTTTTTTCTTAACTGTTTTTCTTTGTTACGAGAGAAGGCTTGTATGTAGAGTAAGGAGGAATATTAGAAAATTACTGTGGTGTCAAACACGCAAAAATAAAATCAATATAACTTAAAAAAGAAAGAGTTTCCAAAATTTAGTCCCCAAAAAACAATGGTAGGATTTGGTCCACGGGCCATAGTTTGTTGACCCTGATCTAGAGTATTGTGTTTAGCTCTAGTTGCCATGTTTTGAAAAGAAAGGGGAAAAGGAAGCAGGCAAATATTTATTAAGTGCCTCCTCTGTGCCTGTCTGGGGATATAAATATAAGCAAAAAGATAAAAACTCCTGCCTTCACTGAGCTTTCCTTCTAATAAGGGAAGATAGAGTACAAAAGGGAACTGAAAAGCAAGGGAGTGGGGTTGTTGATAAAAATAGCCTGGGAGAAGCGGTTTAGAAGTCTGGAAAATCAGGAGTAGGGCTAGAAGGGAATGAAGATGGGGTGGCCTGGACACTTCCACAAAATGCAGGCTGAAGGAGGAATTCACTAGTGTGAGAAAGCAGTGGGTGTGGTGGAGGGATATTCCAGTTCAGTGTTCCAGGGGGAGATCCCACCTACTGAGGGAAGTTCCAGGATGAGACAGCAGGAAAAGCATGGTTTTTAAAGTCTGGAAGTTTGTTGACAAGCTGGAGAGCGTCCAAAAGAAAGGACAGTAAGGATGTTAAGAAATCTTGAGGCCATTCTAAGGACTGGGCAGAGGAACCACTAATGTTTCTAATACAGAAGAGAAGACTTAGGGAGTGTACTTGTTTGATCTCAGAGGGCAGAACTAGTAGCTGTGGGGATAAGGGGGATGGCTAAAACATTTATCGAGTACTTGCTAGGCAGTCTGCTAAATGATTGGCATACAAAAACTAGCAGTCCCTTTGTTCTAGGAGCTTGCATTTTAATGGGGGAAGACTCTTGAAAGGGAGCCAGAAGTAGGGATATGTATGTGAAGATAGGATGTGTAGATGACCAGGAAGTGTTTAGTGGGGCAAGGGGTGCTATATTCTAGGCATGATAAAGCCAAAGCTGATCTGTTAAGGTCCAGAGCCATTCCAGGGGCAGAGTCTAATTTTCTGGTGGAGAGGAGGTGGATATGATGGCCCCATTGGAAACCAAATGGAATAGAAATGGCCGGGAAGTGCTAGACGAGTGAATTTTAGCTCAACGTAGGGAAAAGTTTCCAAATGATTAAAGCTGTCCAAAAGTGGGTAGATGACTAGATTCTGAGATAAGAAGACTTGAATTTGAATCCAGTCTCTCACATTTCCTAGCTGTAAATTCCTGGGAAAGTCACTTCACCCCACTAAAGACTATGTTTCCTTATGTGAAAAGTGAGGATAATAATAACCTCGATCTCACAGTGAGATAATGTAGATAAAGCATTTTGCAAAATTGAAAGTACTATAGATTATGAGTTGTTTTATTCTCCTCTTTATGTAGGATAGATAGAAGTAGTCCTAAGACAAGTTGTTCAAACTATTACACACTTAGTCATTTTATAGGTTGTATCTGCAGATGAACCAGTTCCTGAAATTCTGAGTTTCAGACAACCCACTTAAAATAAATTCTGGGAACACAACACACATTAAAATTGAGGGTTTCTTATACATTAAGAGAGAAACATTCCTAATATGCCTAAGTTATTTATTTGTGTTATTACTATTTCCATTTTCTTATAACAACCTAGACACATTATTGTTCCTGTTTTCATTGCATTTCCTTATCTTTCACTCACTTTTCAGAAATGTATCTCCATTTCATTAAGAAATTATCCTCAAGTAGCATAAGTTCTTAGTATTATTTTTAGAAAAAAAAATTTCCACTGCACCAATCCTCAAAGGGTGTAATAGGGGGATGAGGGAGGTTTTTCCAAGACAGAAGTCTGTGAGGGCTTAGCCCCCTTTAAAATTGCGTTCTGGATTCACCTTGGTCATAAATTGGCCCTTACCTCATTTATGGTGGCAGTTGTTTGTTAATGATTTTGGTATAAAGCACTGAGAAATTATTTTTGCTGTGTTTGTAAATGTAGTAAGTAAGTGTTAAGTTTTGCAAACTTAGTGGTATTAGAAAAGAAACTATTTTGGAATTAACACAGCACAATATTCACAGCATGGCGATGACATTTTCCAAACCCAAACTAGGTATGCTGTATTTGTTGAATGAATAAATTCATCAAGAAATGTCAAAACTAAAATAGCTAACAAATCATGATACTCTTACCGAAATTTCAAATCTCCCATTTGTGATTGTATAAAGGTTAGCTTCTGTAAACTAACTCTTGTTTTTGGTTTTGTGATGCAGGTGGCAATAAAAATCATAGATAAATCTCAGCTGGATGCAGTGAATCTAGAGAAAATCTACAGAGAAGTCCAAATAATGAAAATGTTAGACCACCCTCACATAATAAAACTCTACCAGGTATGATTTCAACTTTCCAGTTTCTGCTCTACATTTTATTACAAAATTAATCTGTTAGTCTTCCCAACTGTAAAAGATTTATAATTCAAACTTTGCTCTTCAGCTGAGTAGGTGTGATATTGAACATTATTAGGATTATCTCTAAATGGAAAATGTTGAGAGAGTGAAAAACACTGATATTCTTTTACATCCAAATTGAACCTGAGGGTATTTTTATAAAATGGACTTGAAAATATTTTTGGTGAACATGTCTAACCAGTTATGAATGTGGTAGCTTCACAAAATGTTTTGGTAAGGTGTCCATGGTGTGGACATTTATTTTGTCAGCATCATAAAACCTTGATAAAATTTTAAAGTTTATATAGCTTATGACATGTAAATTCATTATTTATTTTGTGTAAAATCTGGAAATGGCTAAGGCTTGTATTTTATTTTAAATGATGTTATCAGATGTGCTTTTACTAAGATGTGTATTTAAAAGGAAAATACCCATTTTTTCTTAAGAAAATACACACTTTAGTGTCAAAAGATGGTGTTATAATACATAATACTTTCAAATTTTTAATCATTAATATTTGGACTTTCTGCATTTGAAAATTGTTTTTCACTTATGTATAACAATGTGTTGATATTTTATAGGCTTTAGTGTAAAAGAACATGTGCCCCTCAAAATATTATGTAATCTCCATCTCCAAAAATGCATTATAAAAATCATGTAATAGCAGAGCTGGGGAAGACCTGAAATATCATGTAGTTCAACCCCTCTTTTTTATAGATGAGAAAACTGAGGCTTAGAGATAAAACATGACTTTCCAAAGGCCACACAGTTTACTAGTAAGTGGTAGAACAAGGATTCCAAGCTCTTAAGTGAAAGCTGTGATGACAGACAATATCCAATTTATGCAAGTCCAAAGTAAGAGAAAAGAAGGCCCAAATCCATGGCTACCAGGGAACTCCTGCTGTGTTCAAACAGCGACAGAATCTTCCCTCATTCAATTCTAGGGGATTCACTAATTCAGTTTAAGTCCTGAAAGATCTACTCTTGTTGCTTAGTTCTGCCTTTCTTGATCATCTACTATTAATAAGCTGGAGAATGGCCAAAGAATGGCAACTAGAATGGTGAAGGGCCACAACTCATGCTAAGTAAGGATCAGTTTAAAGAAATGTATAGGGTTGTATGGCCTAGAGAAGGGAAGACCCAGGGAGGACATGAAGTATCATGACATCACTTAAAGATAAAGATATCTTCAAGTATTTGAAGGGATATTGTATGAAGAGGGAATAGACTTGCTGTGTTTGACTCTAGAGGTCAGAGTTGGCAGCATTGGGTAGAAATTGCAAAGGGGAGGATTTATACTTGATGTCCAGAATAATTTCCATTCAGAAATGGCATGGACTGCCTCGGGAAGTGGTGGGTTTTCCCCTGTTGGAAGTCTTTGTGAATCTGGATGGTCACTTGTTGGGCATGAAGTAATCAAGATTCTTCTTCAGATATGCATCGGATTAGATGGCTTTCTGAGGTCCCTTCTAACTCTAAAATTCTTTGATTCTTTTTATCTATAGGAAGTAGGTGGAAGGAGAACAAAGAAGGATAAAGGGAGAGAGAGAGTCTTTTTACCTGGTGTTTTTGCATTTTCTAGCAGTAAAAACTCTTAGGATCTTTTAAAGAGTTAGAGCAAGGAGACCTAGAAAGAAAAACTATTGTTTTCTAATTGAGCCAGGGGAGCAAAGGAAACTTGGTCTGAAGCAGGTGGTCCAACCTCCTGGCCTTCCAAAGAAAAAAAAGGAAGAAACAAAGACAAAAGGAATTCATCCCAAATGAAAAGTGTCCTTGGACACACACATGGAAACCAGTTTCCTCGCACAGTTCTTCACCTTTGCCTACCATCTCTCACCATCCTTCCCATTCTTTCCTCTGTTCGTGTCCTTCTACTGCCTCAAATTGTGGAAATCATGTGATGACTTAGTGTTTTGAAAGTTACAGTCTTCTTGTTGGGGTTTGATTACAGAATAGGGTAGTATAGGTGTGTTCCTGGCATCCCAAGTTGGTACTCTGAATGTATTTCCTCCTGTAAACTTTATTATACATAGTGTGAAGGGTTTATAGGATACAGTGCTATACTTCAGATACAGTATGAATTAAGTAAGTTTTTGTGGGACCTAGAACCTAACAGCTCTTTAGGGCATTGTTCTTTTGGGAAAATGTGTTCCAAGGACCAAACAACCAACTTATGAATGAGCTTTTAGAATAAAATCCTTTCATAAATTGGAACTGCCTGTATTACCTTCCTGCAGAGTCTTGCTTTTCTTAGGCTATTTTTAAAGATGATAATTACAAGCAACTATTCAAATACTTTCAAGATTGTGGTGAAACTAAAGGCCAAAGTTAGGGCAGACATTACCAGTGAGTCACACATATAATTTTATCTTAGTTGAACTGGAGAAGTTATAGTCTCGTTAGTGTCTGACTTGTTGAGGCCCAAATTGTTGGTAGCTCTTGCATTGTTATAGTCTGATTCTTGGAGGACTAGGCCAAAGTGACTTACATTTTATAGGAAAAATAGTTTTCAGCCTTTCAGTAGATAGCAGCAAAGTTGTAGTCTTTGTAATAAGCATAATAAAAGAATGAGTAAGGTCAACAGCAGGTGTTTTACATCACAAATACATACAAATAATCTTTCTAAATAGGCATAGCTCCAGAAGCCAACTTTTAATAATATTACTTTTCTGAGTGAAGGTAAAATAATTATTATAGAAACACAAGCAGCAGGACTGCAGAGAAGACTCTTCAGGGTGGTCTCATTTAATTACATACTGGACATGTATATAAAAGAAGTATCACAACATACTGATCAATCTGTGGGCATTTATCAGGTGCCTACTATGTGTTGAGCACTTTTCTAGGCACCCAGGATACCAAGACAAAAATGAAACCATTTCCTCCCTAGCTAGACTAACCATTTTACTGTTTTCTTCCACTTTTCCCTTGGGATCCAACCATTATGGCTTTTGTTAGTGGAAAAACAACAGACAGTAGGTTGTTCCAGTACAGTGCTGCCTATGCCTTTTCTCATTAAGTCAATAAGAGAATGTGCTACAAAATAGACATTCAGAACTCCTGACATGTGGATTCTTCATAATACTATTAACATATCAAAATGATCATGTCCTTCATCATAGTCAGCTTTTCCATTCATAATGTTTAAAAAAGCAGTTTTAATTAGGGAATCACATAGACTTTGATGTGGTCATTCCTCATTTTTTCCTATTAAATTAATATGGAATTCTTTATTAAATAGGTGATGGAGACCAAAAGCATGTTGTACCTTGTCACTGAATATGCCAAAAATGGAGAGATTTTTGGTAAGTTTCTTTCCTTTTATTTTTTTTGCGTGAAAAGTGTTCTGAACTATATTGTTTGATTAGAATACTGTTAATCAGATGCTTTGATGAATAGTTAGCTTGTACACCATGCATATGCATGGGTTTTCAGAGAATTGGAATACAATAAAATCCACCAATCTTTCTTTAAGGATATAAAACACATTTCACTAGCCAGGTTCTTTGACCTGTGTTGCAGAGATTGTACCATTAAATACTGGAAATGGTCTTTGAATTTACGTGAAGTTGGGAGGATTTTTCTTTCCTCCCCCTATACAGGAGTGAAAGAAAAAAGTTGTGAGTTCAGGTATTATATTTGTAGTCTTTGAAGTAAGAAATGGACAGTATATATTTTGTTCTAGAGGTTATATAAATTCAAAAGTTTAAATTTTTAATTAAAAAAAGCTTACCTATGTAATTATAATTCTTTAAAGTCTTGCAAAGTACTTAGATGCGTTTTATAGATTGGAGACTGAGGTTCAAAGAGGTAGAAGTAATTTGTGTAAGGTTATGTATCTAGAAGGCAGACTTACACCCTTGCCTCTGACTCAAAGGTCAGCATTGCCCATTTGGCCCTCTCACTTCTGTACACTTCTGGTCTGTTTTTAAAAATTTACTTTTAAAAGTTTAATGATAAATTTTCAGCTCTGGTTATGAGTATATCACCTGACTTTCAGGAAATATAGCCTATCTAGCTTTCATTCCCTCACGTGTTTCTCTCACTAGAAGCTATTCCTTTTTAAGAGTAATTTTCTTCTTGAGGCTACCATTCTTTCATTCAGTAAATACTGTATATCTACTATATTTATTATTTCTGGGGCTCTGTTACCTAGGTATTATTCTCTTTGATACTGATATGATGGTTTTTGTGATGAAAATTCAGTTATTGTTTAATTTTTTCCTGGAATGGAAGGATTTTTTGATAATAAATTCTTATGAAATGATAAATTACATAAATTCTGACATTTAATAATTTCTGACATTGAATCGTATGTTCTTACAAGCTTTTAACAACTAGGAAGGATTCAATAAAGATGTTCTTTTGCTATATTTTAAAGTTTGAGAGTATGATCTTCCAAGTTTTATATTTAGTTTTTATTTAAGACAGAGACTTTTTAACTTTTTTATCTCAAAACTCACCAAAAAGAAATAACTATCTCCAATAAGATGTAATTACATTGGAAATAAGGTGCTAGAGATTGATGTTTCTTGATGTGCCTTTTTGGTGTGGGTTTGGATTACATTCTTTTTTATAAACCAAATTACAATTTGGACATTGATGTATAAAAACTGATTTTTTTCATGTAAAATTTTTAGTATGACAGTGAAGCTTAAATACGAAAAGAAGTGTCTGGTTTATAAAAGGGAAACCTGAAGCACTTTATAAACAAGTGACATGAACCTAATTAGTAAAAAAAAGTTATCTTCAATTTTTTGTTGACATAACTAAATTGAATAGGAGATTTGATACCATTCATACCTCTTTGCTTTTACTTCGCAGTGAAATGTGCTGCCTAGAGGATAGGTATTTATTTGTTTGTGTGTTTGTTTTACTCCAAAATATATGGTAATCTTCTTCAGCCCAGGAAAGATGTAATTTTTTTATTCTTTCAATAACTATACTTGTTTCTTTTTAAAAGTAACAACTCACATTTATATAGTTCTTTACAATTTATAAAGTACTTTTCTCATAGAACTAAAATATAGGTAGTATTGAGCAGTTATATGTAAGGTATTGTTACAGGGGAGATGAGTAAACCACAGTCCTTCTCTTAAAGAACTTACAGTCGATTGGGGGATTAAGACAAATACCTATGGTAGTGTGTGGGGAGTGCAACTTTAGAAGGGTACCTAGTGTTTTCTGTGAGTTCAGAGAATGTAGAGATCTCTACTAGCTCAGGGGATGAGGAAAAAGGCCATAGAAGAGATTGGTATTTGATCCAGGGCTTGAAGAACAGGTAGGATTTTAATAGATAGAGATGGCCAAGTGGCAATAGATAAGGCTGATGCTTGAAAATTTGTTTTTATTTATTTTGACACAATCTTTACTCTATAAACTCCTTTTTCTCTCCCCTTCTTATAATTCCTTCCCTTAAAAAACAGCTAAACCAAATTGTCTAATAGGGATTACAACCGACAGTACATGTAACTTTCCATTCTTACAGTTTACCATTTCCTAAAGAATGTAAGTGTGTTTTCATGTTAGTCATATGGAACCAACATTAATACTGTATTTGATATAAATTCTATTGAATTTTAATGTTGTGTTCATTTTCATTATTGTAATAATTGTATAGACTCTTATCCTGGTTCTGCTTTCTTCACTCTTCATCAGATCAAAAAATCTTCCCATCCTCTCAGTTCTTTATATTCTTTGTTACTTATGATGCGATAATATTCAATAACATTTATCTACAATTCAGTCATTCTGTAGGTGATGAGCACAGACTTTATTTCCTCCTTTTTCTTACTACAAATTGTGTCACTGTGAATATTTTGCTATATATGTACCCTTTTTCTGTCATTGACTTTTGTGGGGCATAAATCTAATTGAGAGATTTCTGGATCAAAGAATATGAATGATTTAGTTACTGTTATCACAAAATTTCAAATTGTTTAATAGAGTGATTGTACAAATTCACAGCTTCATCACTAGTATGTTAAGATGCCTATCTTCCTGTAATACTTCCAACATTTACTATTTCTCCCTTTTGCCATTTTTGCCAATTTGATGAATATGAAGTAATATCTAGGAATTCTTTTATTATGCTTTTCTCTTACTATTAGTGATTTGAGACATTTTCATGAAGTCATTTAGAGCTTGCCATTCTTCAAATCACTAATAAGAGAATAAAATGTGAATTAAAACAACTCCTAAAGTCTTCCCTTGGAAGAATGGGAAGATGAGAACAATTTGTTCCAATGGCCTTCATAGTCAGCTGAAGCAGGTGTTATGGAGCACCTGGAGCATGGTTAGACATCAAAGAAGCTAAAGTCATCCACTGCATCCCAGGCCATAGCCAGTCATCTTGACTTTTGTCTTGCTGCTGGACTTTGGTAACTCTGGAAGAGAGTGAACTGACAACTTTGTACAATTCCACCTCACTTAAATTCAGTCCAAGAGCAAGTCAAGATATCACCCCATGATGTCATCAGTCCTCTTCGAGAATGAAGGACAAACAACATAATTTGAAATTTAGTAATGCTAGGCATCCTGCGTTTACTTACACACTTTATATTTATATATTATATATATAATATTTTATATATACATTGCCACTTTATATGGATTGGGGGTATATATGTGTATGCATATGTACCTACATATGTGTGCATGTATACATGTATATGTGTATGCATGTGCGTGTGTGTATATATTTCCATCCATCCTACCTGGCTGCTCTTCTGTACTTCATCATTTCCAGAAACTCTGCATTCTATAAGATGAAATCAACTGAAAAACTTACACCTCCTCAGATCATTTCCCACTGGGGCTAAAAGACTTCATGTTGGCCTGGCCCCCCTCAAAGAACCTGCTGCACCTGCTTTTTAGCTGCTCTTTATATGTTGTCTCCCTTGCTAGATTGTGAGCTCCTGGAGAGCAGGGACTACTTTATGCCTTCCTTTGTATCCATCCCCAGCACTTAGCACTGTTCCTGGCACATAGAAGGCACTTAATAAATGTTTATTGACTAACTGACTCATATAATTTTGAGATATGGATGCTAAGGATCCTTTATTTCTCTTCTTTTTCTCTCGAAATTTTTTACTTTTTCTTTCTATGAATTTTCTTATTTTTTTTCTAGCTTTGTAAATATCTACTGTATAGTATGATATAGCACCAAATCCACACATCAAATTAGGTATTATTGATATTTTGTTATAATGAAATTGTCTGGTCACAACATTAACTGTCTTTCTCAAGGATTTTATTTATTTCTGAATGGATTGTTGTATTTATATTTATATATGCCCTTTAAATAGAATTACTCTTTATCTTTTCCCTCCTGGTTTTTATTTGTAATATAGAAATAGAATGGAATAAGAATTTAGGTGATGCCAGCTGTGTGCCAAGCACTATGCTATGCACTTTTTGCAGACATCTCATTTGATTGTCACAACAACCTTGTGAGGGAAGTGCTAGTATCAGCCCTGTTTTATGTTTGAGGAAACTGAGGCAGACAGGCATTAGGTGACTTTTTCAGGGTCACATAGCCAGTAAGTGTCTGAGACCAGTGTCTTCTGGGTTCCAGGCCCAGCCCACTTTTTGGTATGCCACCTAGCTGTTTGTTTTCCCACAGTCCATACAGTCATCATTGTCCTTTTTTGTTGTCTTTGCCAATCTGAAGTAGCTTCAGAATTGCTTTAAGTTGTCTTTCTCTTAGTAACTTGGAGCATTTTTTTCATAAGATAATTTATAGCTTGTCTTTTTTGAGAACTGTCCCTTCATATCCTTTGATCATGTTCTATCTTCTCTACTAGAAACTACAGTGCAAGTCAGTATGATAGGTGCCATAAGAGAGTTACAAATAAACTGTTGTGGGACTATGAGGAGGGACAAACCATTTTTGAAGGGGGTTAAAGTCTGGGAAGGCTTTATAGAGAAGGTAGCTTTTGAACTAGACTTTGAAGAATGAATAGGATTTTAGTAGTTGGTGATAATATGATGATCAAAGGCAAAGAGGCTAGGAAGGATAAAGTATAATTGAAGAACAGTAAGTGAAGTGTTTTATTTGGCATGCAGGTCCATCATGGCATGGAAGTGACTCCAAATACTTGCAGGCCATGCCAGTTGAGCATCAGCCTCATCAGAGCCCACCAAACTAGAAAGGCTTTGAGTGAGGATCTGGTGACATACTACATATATATATTTTCCAAGGAAAACTGAGCTTAATTCAGAGAGCTTAATCACTCGGTTAGCTGTCAGGTGATGCATTTTCTAGCCTTTCTTGAAGACTCTTTATGGAAGTTTTTGAACCTTGTCCATGGGGAGAATTATTGACTCATTAACAGAAACACGGAAATCAAATCAAGGGGAGGAGTAGATTAGAGGGAGGATTTTAAATCTGAGGTGCCAGTGAGATATCCACATATAAATGTCCAGTAGGGAGCTAGAATTGTAGGACAGGAGCTTAGGAGAGAATTTTGTGCTAGAAATACATATTTGGTAGCCAAGAGGTAATAGAACACTGGTCTTGTGTGCCAAAGTGATTTTCCTAAAGCACAAGTCTAACTATGTCAACTCTCCCTCCCCCAATTCAATAAATGCTAATGGTCTTCTGTTTTACTTTCCAGGATCAAATATAAATTCCTTTTTTGGGGAATTTAAAGCCCTTTTATAATTTAGCTTCTCCAGAACTCTGTGATCCAGCTACACTGGCCTGCTTGCATGCATCCCTCCATCTCTCAGATCCTGCACCTTGTTCCTTTTCAATAGGTGCTCCTCATAAAGTTCTCACTCCTTCTCCTTGCTTCCTGGCTTCCCTGGCTTCCTTCAAGACTCAGCTCAAATCCCACCTTCTGACAGGTCTTTACAGGTTTCACATTCCTCACTCTTCAGTCCCTTTCCTCTGAGATTACCTTCTATTTACACTGTATGTGTCTTATATGTCATAATTATTTGCATATTATCTCCCCCATTAGAATGTGGGCAGGATCCCAGAGGGCAGGGACCATGTTTTTTACCTTTCTTTGTATCTCTAGTGCTTGTCTTACTTTCAAGCAGCTAGGTGGCACAATGGATAGAGTGCCAGGCCCGGAGGCAGGAAGACCTGAGTTCAAATCCAGCCTTAGACACTTGCTAGATATGTGGCCCTGGACAAGTCACTTGACCTCTATTTGCCTCAGTTTCTTCATCTGTAAAATGGGGATAACATTATCACCTACCTCACAGGATTGTGGTAAAGGGCAAATGAGATAATAGTTGTAAAGCACATAGCACAGTGCCTGCTGCACAGTCAGTACTGTACAAATGTTAATTATGATTGTGATTATTACCTCAGTGACTGGCATATAGTAAATACTTCATAAATGCTTGTTGACTGACTAAGTTCTGGGTTCTAGCTATGACACTGTGTGATTATGAGCAGGTTACATTCTAGAGTCAGCTGACCTTCCAAGAACACCTGGGCCCCCTCCTGAAAGACTGGCTCGGAACCTCTGACCCATTTCTTGGGTCCTTCAGACTCTCCCAGAATCCCTGAGACTTCCCTGTGGATGCTTGTGCTCTCTTCCTCTGGGGCCCCAGATCTGTCTATCTCCTCAAACCTTTCAGAGAGGAGAAGGTTTAGTGGAGGACAGGATAGCTGTCTTCAAATACCTGAAGTCTTGTCACATATAAGAAGGATTGGATTGGATTTGTTTGGCCTAGAGGACTGCATTGTGAACACTGGATGGAAATTCCAGGGACAGATTTAGGCATAATGTAAGGGGAAATTTCCTATTAGAGCTATTTCTTCAGAGTAAAGTAGGCAGCCTAGGGAAGTAGTGAGATCCCCATCACCAGAGGTCTTCTGGCACAAACTGGAGGACTTCTTGTCAAGAGTGTTACAGAGGAAGTTATTTCCTTATCTTTGGTTTGGACTGATTGGATTCTGAGGTCCCCCTCTGTAAAGTCTTCCTTTAGATTTTATGATTCCTTATTCTTTCTGAGCCTCAATTTCTTCAACTGTAAAATGAGAATAACAGTACTAGTATTATCTACTTCGGTGGATTATTTTTAAAAAGCATTTTGTAAACCACAAAATGTTACATAAGTATAAATTATTATTATTAATTGTTCTGTCCAGGTGATTGTTGAAACTGTGGGGGAAGAATATTTCAATAAGACATTCTAAAACCGAGATACGTAGTTTTCTTTACGCCAGCCTCTGTCCACACTATGCTCATTCCTACCTCTGTGCCTTTGGTTATGTATTTTCCCCATCCTTAATTACCAATCCAAATAGTATATTTTCTTTAGGACCTGATTTAAGACTGATCCAGAAGATACTATCACTAATATCGCCTCATTGTATTTTTTATCTTTTATTTTTTATCTTTGTATTCTTTCTACATGTATTACTCTCATTTTTAGAATACCTTGCTTAACCTTGCAATAGCCTCAAGATATTGTCTTGTATTTTTTGCCTTTTAAAGATAAACTTATTTTTAAAAAAAAAGTCTATGCTTGTTGCCTACTCTTACATATTTCTCAACATCTTGCAATCTAGCTTCTGACCTTATTACTCAAATAAAACAACCTTCTATAAAATTACCAGTGATCTCTTAATTGCCAAATATTATGGCCTTTTCCTCAATCTTTATCCTTGACCTTTCTGCAGCATTTAACAGAATTGACCAACTTCTCCTTCTGGATACTCTCTGTTCTTTGGGTTTTTATAACATTACTTTCTTTTGGTTCTCTTCCCATCTGTCTGACTGTTCTTTCCTCATCTCCTTTGCTGTGTCATTTTTCATGTCTTGTCCCCTAACTGTGAGTTTATCCCCAAACTCTGTCTTCAGTTTTCTTCCTTTTTCTCACTACACATTCTCTGTTGGTGGCCTTATTAGTTCCCATAGAAACAATGATCATGTCTGTGCAAATGACTCTTCAGATATAAATAACCATCTCTAGTCTCTTCAGTTCCAGTTCTGTGTCACTAGCTACCTATTGGACATTTCAAACAGGGCTACCATAAGCATGTCAAACCCAACATGTCCAAAATCCAGCATGTCCAGAACTCGTATCTTCCCACCAAAGCTTAAATTTATTCTAATTTCCCTGTTTCTGTGAGAGCACCTTATGCAGGCTTACAATCTCAGTGCTATCTGACTTTACCTTTCCTCACATATAAGTTGCTAAGCCTTGTTGACTTTTACCAGTATACGTCTCAAAACTACTTACCCAGGGCATGCAGATTTAAAGAAAATATTCATGATGTAAAGCCATGAACATTCTGTATAGTCTACAAGTCTTCATTTGCTCTCATTCTTTCTTCTTGCCTCCTGTTTTCTGATAAATTTTCACCATTTCCGCCCATCCCTACCTTTGCATTGAATTACTAAGTATCAAAGTGTATATTGATTTAATTTGGAGGGTCTTACCAAGTTCTTTTTAGAAATTCCTATTTCATCTTATGCATCTAATATTGAGGCATAGCTGCAATTATTTTTGTGGTACTCTTTTTTGTAAATACATTGAATCACTGCAGTGCAAGATGACTACATATCCCTTGAAATAATGGTTTGTTGCTGTTGGGCATTACTTCTTTTTTCTGGTTTTGCTTGTAGTGACAATCAAAGATTGATATAATTGAGCTCTTCCAGTATTAGGTTCACTTGTTAATTTGGGGGTCAGTGGACAGTAATCTTACACTTAGAGTGCCAAGAGCCTAGTTAAAGCTTATAGATGGTATAAAAACTATGTTATTCTTATCAACCTCTTCCTCATTTTTGTCACATAGCTACCATTATTGCAGAAACAGGAGGGGGCCCCATAAGAACAAAGACCATTTTGTATTTTTCTTTTTTTAATTTTTTTTTGCAGGGGGCAAGGCAGGGCAATTGGGGTTAAGTGACTTGCCCAAGGTCACATAGCTAGTAAGTGTGTCAAATGTCTGAGGCTGGATTTGAACTCAAGTCCTCCTGACTCCAGGGCCAGTGCTCTACTCACTGTGCCACCTAACTGCCCCTTTTTGTATTTTTCTTTGTTTTGTGGATTTCAGTAGCCAAATAATAAATTACCAAATGTCAAGCCTGCTAGTGATGTCTCTCCATATTTAGCTAGGCTAAGCAAACTCAGTCTGTTGCTATATTTAAAAGCCTTTCTCCAGCATGATAGACAGCCAGTCAACTAGCATTTATTAACTATGTGCCAAGCTCTGCGCTAATGCTGGGCATACAGAGAAAGGCAAAGGACAGTCCCTGTTCTCAAGGAGCTCACAGTCTAGTACAGGAGATAACATGCAAACAGTTCTATGCAAAGAAGTTCTATGCAAAGGATGACACAGGCTAAGTTGTAGATGAGAGGATAGGTACTAACAGTAAAGGGGATAAGTAAAGGCTTCTTGCAGAAGGTGGGACTTTAACTGAGACTTGAAGGAAGCCAGAGAAGCTCAACAGTGGAGATGAGGAGGAAGAGAATTCCAGACATGGGGTATCTATAGCCAGTGAAAATGCTCCATGTTGGAGGAGATGGAGTGTTACATGTGAGCAAGAACAAGGAAGCCATTGTCACTAGATCAAATAGTACATGGGGTGACAGGGCCAGGGGTGAAAGGTGTAAGACTAGTAGGGTAGGAGGGAGCTAGGTTATGAAGGGCTCTATATGCCAAACAGAGGGTTTTCTGTTTGATCCTGAAAGCAATAGGGAATCACTGGAGTTGATTAAATGGAGAAGGGGAATGGTAACATGGGCAGAAGTTTAGGGAGATCAGTTTGACAGTTGAGTGGAGGACGGATTGAAGTGGGGAGGAGAGACTTGAGGCAGGCAGACCCACCAGCAGACTATTGCAGTAGTCTAGGTGTGAGGTGATGAGAGCCTGGGTCTCAGTGTCAGAGGAGAGAAGGGGACATATTGGAGAGATTTTACAAATATAGGAACTATAGAACTTGGCAACTGATTTGGATATTGGAGTTGAGAGATAGTAAGGATGACACCTAAATTGTGAACCTGAATGACTGCGAGGATAGTGCTACCCTTGACAATAAAAGGGAAGTTAGGAAGAGGGAAGGGTTTGGGGGAAAAGATAACAAGTTGAGTTTTGGATATAATGATGTCTTTGGACATTAAGATGTCTATGGGACATCCAGTTTGAGATGCCCAGTAGGCAGCTGGAGATGCAAGACTGGAGGTCAGGGGAGAGGTTAGGACTCAACAAATACATCTGAGAATCATCTGCATAGAGATAATAGTTGAATCTGTGGGAGCTGAAAGGAACACCAACTGAAGTAGAAGAAGAAGAGAAGGGGGCCTCAGACAGAGCTTTGGGGGAAGGTCTAGGGGAAGCCGTATTTAGTGAACATGACCTGGATGAAGATCCAGCAAAAGAAACTAAGAAGGAAGAATCAGGTAAAAAAAAGGAGAACCAGGAGAGAGCAGTGTCATGAAAATCTAGCGAGAAGAGGAAAACATCTAACAAAGTCATTTAAATGTAATCAATATTATTTACTCTTTTAGGTAGTGATTGGTACTGAAACCTAAAGAATACTTATTCTTTTCCCCCCCAATTGCCTATAACATTCTAATAGAAAATTAATTTTACAAATAAAATCTTATATAATTTATAGCTGTTATAGATTTTGATGTTTTAAATTTTCTTAGTTGGTCATAAGTACAATGGAGGGTACCCCAAGACTTCTTGAAATAATTTCCTATGTCTCTGTACTTTCATGATGTGGATGGTAGAGAAATCTTAGGGTGGTCTCTTGGTTCAGACAGTTTGGGCACTGTTCAAACAATTCAACCATTGCGACAGTCAGCAGATTCCAGCCCATAATTAAATTACCCTGGGATTTTGTTTTCAGATCTTTGCTCCGTGATATAACTATCTCTCCAGGCCAAGCATGTGCCTGAGGTTTGTTGATTCATTTCCTGTCATTCCTTCAGTGGTAACATACTAAGCTGCTGGCACTGGAAACTTTAGAAGGGCCTTGTTTGATCCTAAAATACCTTTGGCCACTTGGCTGCTCAGTAACAGGGCCTGCCCGGCAGTGAAGTTACATTAGGCTACTAATTTACAGCTTAAAGATTTTTTTTCCAGTTAGTTTTTTCCATAATCTCCAGAATGATTCCATTTTAACTATTAGAACAATAATTAGCTTAATCTAAATAACCAATGTGAAGGTAATGTAGATTTTGATACCTTCACATTATTGAGGCACCTAATTTTCAGATACTGGATATTATTTTTGAGTACTTTTTTGTGTAGACAGTGGCCTACTTTTGGTTTAAATAGTCTGGATTAGATATGATCCCAGCTTTCAAAAATTATGGAAACCAGTAGGCTCATTTACTTGCATGGGTCCTTTTTTGATTATAGATGGCTGGATTAATTAGTATTCTTAGTTTAAAATAATTTTTATACTCCTTGTAAGTCAGTATGATGCCTTAATAACAAGAATTCTAGGGAATGGTTGTCAAATGTCAGAAGGTACAGGTAGAAATTGTGTCCTGTTCAATTCAACAAATATTTATTAAGTGTCTGCTTTGTGCTAGGAGCTCAAGGTTCCAGACAAAGGCAGAATATCTCTGCCCACAAGAAGCTGACATTTTACTGTGGGTGACATTTATACAGATAAAAAAAAAAGGAATAGGCATAGGGACCGCACTGTGATTTTACTGTTATGGGAAAATTCCAGATGAAGACAGTCTCTCTTTACCAGTGTAGGTCAGCACCTTCTCTGCAATGTATAGTCTTAGAGAGTTGTCTAGAGCCCTCAGAAGTTACGTGACTTGTCCAGGATTACTGAATTTCAGGAAGGAGAGAGTACTGACAACTGGAAGGAATAGGAAAGCATGTTGTACTTTGAAGCAGTAGAGTCAAGCTCAGATAGAAATGCAGGCCACTAAATCATACATAAGGATCCCTGCTAGCCACATATTAACTTAGAAAAGTACATTAACATTATCCATGTTCTATTGTATTTTTTTAAATTTTGTTAAATATTTTCCAATTGCATTTTAATCTGGTTGGGCCATTCTGGAGTGTTGTAGGCCCCAGTGCATACATTTGGCACCTCTGCTTCAAAGGAGCAGATGGAATCTTTGAGGTAGAATTGAGAAAGGAGTATTCTGGGTATAAACAGGACCACCTTTTCTGAAAGAGGACATGGAATGTAGTGACAGAAGCAAGATATGGAAAGCTGTACCAAGAACAAGTTAACAAGCTACTTTAACCTGAATGTTAAGCTCATGAACAGGAGTGATAAGAAATAAGACTAGTGATACAGTAGAGAGCCATATTGTGAAGGGTTTTAAATGCCAAGCTGAGGATTTTGATAAGAGTCATTAGAAAGCCACTAAGGTTTCTTGAGTAGTGGAGTAGCATGGTAATATTTATGTTTTGAGAATATCAAATTGTCAATTGTGTGGAAGATAGACTGGAGAGAGAAGAGACTGAAAACAGAGGGGCCAATTATGAGACTGTTACAGTAGTTCATGCCAAAGGTAAGCAAACAAGCAAGCACTTATTGGATAGAGACTTCTGAGTAGCAAGAAGGGGCCAGATGCATGAGATTTTGTGGAGGTAGACTCTATGCGACTTGGCAACATTAGATTTGGAGGATGATGGAATAGGAGGCGTCAATGAGGTTGTGACCCTGGAACCAAAACAAATAGGAAAGTTTGGGGGAGGGATAGACTTTTAAGAAAAAATAATGGATTCCAATTTTGAGATGTTGGGGTTATGGAACATCCAGGTGGAAATGTCTAGCATTTGAATTTTTTTTTAAAAAGCATTTACAAAATGCTTATTCTATGTGAAACACTGCCCTGAGCAGTATAGATACAAATAAAAAATAAAACAGTCCCTATTGTAAAGGAGCTTGTTTTCAAATAGAAGGAGAAAACTTATGTAAGAGGTTTCAGCTGCAAGTCAGATGAAAAACACCTGTGGTCTTTAGAGTCCAAGTGGCAAAGTAGATGGTACATGTGTTGTTCCGAGGACTCGAGCTTACCTGCTTATTAAGGGCATTTGGTCAGCATTTGATGTTGGTGGCAGCAGGGATGGGTTTCCTCTCCACAAGGAGAATCCCCTTGGTGATTGCTACAAGGGCTGAGCTGGAATTGGGGCTGCTGGTGTAGAGGCATAGTAATCTTCCAAGCTCTTGGGCTCAGGATCCTGGCCTGTCTCTGTCAGGGTCCGAGGGTAAGCTGTAGTTGAAGTGACTTTGACCTGCCTGGAATGTGCTGCTTCCTGTCTCCCCTTCAGGATGACTTGCTGCTTTAGCTAGATTGGAAGTTGGTTACCAGATGATGGGGGGGAGCGGGTAGGGGTCAGCCCTTTTTCCACAAAGGTTACTCCCCCAACGATGGCTGCTGGAAGCTAGATGCATGTTCTGGATATTACTGCTGTTCCTGTGGCTCTTGGGTTTACCTGCTCATTAGTGGCAGATGGTTGGTAATGTGGGACTCGAAGTCCAAAGAGGTACTAGCCCTGGATATACAGGGTGTCCCTAAAGTCTGGACACCTAGGCAAAATGCATATTTTGAAATATTTGGAATATTAACAGACCTTAGCCCCCTTGACTTCTTTTTCTGGGGTATGCTAAAGGAGAAGGTGTACTCAATGAAAATCACAGATGCAACACAGTTGATTGAATGCATAAAGAGTGAATGTGCTAAAATTGACGGCAATGTGGAGTTACTGCATTGAGTTCACGTGAATTTTGCAAAGCGCATCAAACTTTGCATCATAAATGATGGAAATCATATTGAAGATGTTATTTGTTAATATTTTAATTAAATAAAATGTTGAAGATTTCATTCATTTCTTCAAAATATGCATTTTTGCCTATGTGTCCAGACTTTAGGAACACCCTATAAAATTTTGGAAGTTATCTGTGTTGAGATAATAATTGAACCCATGGAAGCTGATAAAATCACTGAGAGAAAGGCTATAGAGATAAAAGAGAAGTGGGCTTAGGATAGAACTGTGATGATCCTGCAAATGAGACTAAGAAGAAAGAGTCATACACATAAGAGGGAGGGGTGGTCCCAGAATGTTTCAAGGCCAGAAGAGATTCTAGAGACCATCTGGTCCAATCCATACATGAGAAAAATCCACACTACAACATACCTGAGAAGTGGTCATGTCCACCCTTTTTGAAGATGTCTGGTGAGTAGGAACCCACCACTTTCCAAGGCATCCCTATTCCGCTTTTGGGTAGCTTTTGTAGTTAGACAGTTTTTCCTGACATGAAGCTTAAATTTTCCTCTAATTTCTATCTGTTGCTCCTACTTTTGCCCATGGAGCCAAACAGACATGTCTGGTCTCTCTTTCTACATGATAGACATTCATTCATACATTTGAAGTCAACTATCATGTCACTCAGCCCCCAGGTCTTCTTTAGGCTAAACATTCCCAGTTCTTTAAGCTAATCGTCATATGACGTGGACTCAAGACTATTTGCCAGTCTGGTTGCTCTATTTTGGATACTCCCTATCTAATCAATGGTAGACCATCAAGAAAGGTATACATAGCAATCATATTGGGCCTTTTAAGATTCAAACTCTGGATCATTGGTGTCAGAAGCTATAAAGAGAATGAAGACCAAGTAGAATGAATTAGAATGAAGACTAAGAAAAGGCCATTGGATTCAGCAATTAAGAGATTGTTGGTAGGTAATTTTGGAGAGAGCAGGTTTTGTCGAATGCTGTGGTCAGAAGCCTGATTGCAAAGAGTTAAGGAGAGAGTAGGAGGTTGAGAAAATGGAATTAAAAATATGGATAACTCTTTCTAGGAATTTGGATGTGAAAATGAGAAAGGATACAGGACAATAGATTGAGGGGTTGGCAAGATCAATGGCAGTTCTTTCAACAACAGGGAAGACCTGGGCACAAGTATAGGTGGTAAAGGTGCTAAATAACAAAGAGAAATGAGGAAGAGAATTTCAAGGAGAAATAAAAAGCACTTTCTTAAGGAAGACAGGAGAGTAAGATAAACTTTTTTTGAAAGGAAGCATGGCAGGGTGGGTAGGGAGCTTGGCCTTGGAGTCAGGAAGGCTTGGGTCTCAGCCTTGCATCTGACACCCACTAGCAGTGCCACTATGGACAAGTTACATAACCTCTCAGCATTGACGACCTTTTAAGAGTTATAAATTGCTGGTGGTTTGCAACTCTGTATCAGTGGAGGGAGTTTTCATTCCGGGAATTCTCTACATCAGTAAAATCACAGTCTCCATATGTATATATCTACACATACATAAATATTATACATATAAACTTTAATCAAAATTCCTTTTGACCCTCAAAACTAGTGATTTTTAATTTAAGGTTCCAGTATCTCCCGACTTTAACTTTTTGGAGCATACTCAGAATAGGATTGTGGAAGTATATAGATTATAATCAGAGATAGCATTCCTGCTTTCCAGATCCTAATCATGTTTGAAGAGAGTGATAAATTTGAAGAATTGATTAGACCTCATCATCGGTCATTTAAACTTTGTCTAATGATCAAGAATTATATATAAAGTGGATCCAATATACAGAATTAACAAATCTTCAGCAATATTGTGTGATGATTTTTGTACACATGAAATTTTGTATTGGTTGGAGGAACAGGGAATGTTTATGCTAGAGAAGAGAAGACTCAAGGCAGACACAATAGCTGTATTCAATCATTTGAACACTTGTGATATGGAGGAGAAATTAGCCTTGTTCTGTTTGTCTCCTATGGTAGAACTAGGAACACTGGGTGTAAAAATTTCCTAACAATTCCCACTGTCCAAAAATGGAAAAAGCTACCTTGAGGAACCTTCCTTGAGGTCTTCACTTGGACTGAGAGGCCATTTATTGAGTCTATTATAGTGGGAATTCCTTTCTTGTATGGGTTGGATTAGATGGTCATAGAGAATTCTTCCAACTCCCAAATTCTGTGAAATCCTGGCTCTGTTGTTTACTACCACTAACCTTGGGTGGATCACTTGATCTTTCTGGACCTCAGTTGCCTCATTTGGAAGATGAGGTAATCGCTCTTACTCCATACAACCAATAAATTGTGAAATTTTGTCATTTCTGTCTTCACAGCATCACATATCCCCTTCTTTCTACCCATACAGTCACCACTCTGGTGCAGACTATCATTACCTCTTGCCCAGACTATTGCATTACCCTCCTAATTGGTCTCCTACGTCAAGGCTCTCCCCATCCCAGTCCATCCTATACTCATCTATCAAAGTAAGGGATGCGAGGTGAGGAAGGGAAAAGAGGGAGCTGTCCGTAGTGGCCTCAAGCCTTAGTCAGGTATGAGAGGAGGTTCTCAGCATAGAACATAAGGGGAGGGAGTTTTGAAGAAACAAGAAAAGGTTTGGAACTTATACTGTGGTGAGTGGGATGGGAAGTCATCTAGGGAGGATTAGTAGGATTTCCTGACTATAATGAGGGCCTAGTTAAGATAGGTTAGTGTAAATTTAAAGTGGACCCTCCCTATAGTTTTGTCATTTTCTTCAGTTCCATTGAGTAACACGTAAGTAGGAGTAGAGGAGGTGGATTGTAAGAGAAATCTGGAAGTGGGTTCTGAGATCAAGGTGTCATTGGCAATAGGATAAATGAACAACGGTGTTTAAGGGTAGAGCATTATAAAGAGCAGGGTTCTTAACCTGGGGTTCATGAATTTCTAAAAATATTTTGGTAACTATTTCAGTATAATCGGCTTCCTTAGTGATTCTGTGTATTATTATGCGTTTAAAAATGTTATTCTGAGAAGTTCCTAGGACTTGGTCAGCTTACCAAAGGGGTCTGTGACACAAAAAAGGTTAAGAACTCCTCAAATAGAGTTTGGATTTGATAGATACCATTTCAAGTAAACATTAAGTATTAAACTGAGGCATTATGGAGTAGTGGATAAGAGAGCTGGACATGGAGTTGGTGGCAGGTGGGGTGCCTTGGATTACCAAGTCTTCCACCCAATGCTTCTGCTCGCAGACGACTCTCTAAGATTAGAAGTTACAGTTGAGTAGCCAGTATACTTTGGCCTCGGCAATTCCCTGTACCTGCAGAACCAGGTCTGTCTAAATCAGAAATCTATAGTCAGCAAATTAATTCATGGAGCTTTCTCTTTTCTTAAAAAATTTGTCCCTACAAATGTAAATATACTTGTCAGGATTATATTTGACTGCTGGCATTTTGGTGGGTTTAAGTAAGATAATGATCATTGCCAAAAATGGAATATTAGTATTTCTACAACAATTGTATTTGAATAGGGATACCTCTTCTGAACAGGAATATGTATGATTACACTCAGAACAACAGAGATCAGAATGTTTGACATGTCTCTTTGGTAATAAATATTCCTGAACTGAGAGATCAGTTCTATGAAATTGAAGAGAACTAATATTTATACTTGTTGATTTGGGAACATATTTTTCTTATACAGGGTTTTTAAATCAAAATGTAATCTACTATGCAAATGAGTTGGTAAACATTGTAAAAGTAAAGTGAAATGACACAAAATGTCCATGAGGAAAGATGTTCTGAAAACTCTTCAGAAATGGGAGGTATATATGCTGGACCTATGGATATGAAATTAAACCTTTCAGTGGAGTGGAATTTCTGATTATTTCTTTTGTGAAACCTCATTAGGATTAGCAAACTGTATAAATGATAGTAGTTTTGTAGACATTTCCTGTCTTGGGTCAAAATTTTTGTGTTTTTTTTTAAATAACAGCTCACTTTTATAAGCACTTTACTATTTATAATGTATTTTCCTTACAATAACTTTGTAGTTATTAATAGCAGGCAAAGAATAGCAACATGTGATTGGATAAATTGTTATCGTTTTAAAGCATGGTAGGATATAATAGAATGTCTTGAACCACAGTGAGGAGACCTGCACTACAGGCACCAATGTCTATGATATTGGGCAGATCGTTATTGGACCTTGGTTCCCAGCTGTAAAAATGAAGGACGCAAACCTTTGAGGTCCCTTCCAAAAAATCCCATAGTTTTGCAAAAGTCTTAGGAAAAAATCCCAGTATGAATAAATCTGTAGAAATCTGTGATACAAAAGAAGAGAGTACTGGATCCGGAATAGAAAACCTGGGTTCAGATCCCACCTTTATCATTTATGTCTTTATGACTTTGGGCAAGTCACTTAATCTCTCTGTGCCTCAGTTTCCTCATCTGTAAAATGAAGGCATTAGAGTGCACTCCTACAAATACTCTTCTGGATGGTTACCCAGTGGCCTAAGTCATCATCCCTTCAAGTTTATTCCATTTTTATATCCTAATATCAATGATATAGAGCTGTAAAGAATGTTAAAGGCCATTTACTTGAATGCCTTCATTTCACTGAGGCACAGAAAGCTTAAGTCACCCTGTCCTCAATTAACTCATACTCTAGTAAGGGATAAAACATGCACACAGGTTTGAGTCCAGGAATTTTAAATCAATGTCTCTTTATTATAAGCATGATCTGTTGTTCTAGGTGCTGGGGATACAAACTGAAACAATCCTGACCTTCTAGGAGCTTAAAACTCAATTGTAGGGATGTAACAGCATGATCTCATAGGCTCATTAATAAATATGAGTTTGAAAATGTAATAGGAAAAGTGAAGGATACAGACTAAGAATATTTAAAGATCTTAATTTTATTTTTTTTTAAAGTTTTAGGGCAGCTAGGTGGCGCAGTGAGTAGAGCACCAGCCCTGGAGTCAGGAGGACCTGAGTTCAAATGTGGCCTCAGACACTTGACACACTTACTAGCTGTGTGACCTTGGGCAAGTCCCTCAACCCCAATGGCCCTACTTTCCTCCCTCAAAACAAAAAAACAAAAAAAAGTTTTATTGTTGCCTTTTTTCTTTATACCACAGTCATTTCCTTTTGACCTCCCCATACATGGAACCCTTGGTGCCTCTCCAAGAAACAAAAAACAAATTTAAGCATAGCCGACTGACACAAGGACCATGTCTGTTTGCATATACAATGTTCTACATTCCTAGACTCCTAGATTTCTGCTAAGAGGAGGTAGTTATTTTATCATGGCCCATAGGTGTAGAGTTGGAGATTAGTTAGGCCAACCTTCTCATTTTGCAAAATGAAGAAGCCGAGACCTGGAGAGGTTAACGGATTTGGCAAAGGTAATGCAGGTGGTTGTCAGAAGCAAATTTTGAACCCAAGTCCTATCACTACAAAAGTGTGTTTCATTAGCTCTCGTTGAATGAAAGGAAAGAATGAAGGAAGGGAAGGAAGTCAGAAAGAAGGAAAGTTAGCTAAGCATAGGGAATATAAAAGACAATTCATCACAATTAGTCAAATTTTAAAGGAAGGACCAGATTTATATTGGCCAAGTTAAGGAGAAAATGGTTCCAGACTTGAAGAATAGTGTGAATGCAAACAGATGGGGCAATGCAGAACAAGATTTGGGGACCAGCAAATTAGTCTACTTTGTCATGATAAGAACATTAAGAGAAATGTAAATGAAGTGCTTAGAAAGTTGCAGAAAAAATATTTGTGAGCAAATTTCTTGATCATGATAGTTAGATTTCAGCTTGTGCCTTAAGGAATGGTTTTGATAGTTGGAGCTGAGGATCAACTCAAGTTAGGTGCCTTTATACCAGTATGAAAAATGTTGCTTTCAATCTTCCAGATTCAGGGCAGGCAGTAGGAAGGAATTCTGAACATGAGCAGATCCTGAGTCATGTCTTCAACTGTGACTTCCTTATTTTGTTTGAGATTTTGTGAACAAAACAGGAGAGAATTGTAGCTAAAGCATTCTGATTTGGAATCAGAGAATCTGAGAAGGATTCTCAAATTGTCTGGATAGTCCATCCAAAAATAACCTGTTATCTGCCTTTTGTGAAGAAAGTGAGTTCTATTTAGCTTTAGATAAGCTAGAAGCTCCTTAATAGCTTTTAAAACACCAAACTTGAGATAATTGAATAAACCTGAAGAAATGGAATTTAAAAAAAAAAGGAATCCGTTATTAGCTCTTGCCTCCTGGAGCAGAGAGGCTTACAGGATGTGCAAAGCCTCTTTCCCATGTTCTCCAAGGTAGGTTTCAGGTTTTTGTTTTATTTTTCTTTTTTAGAAGTAAAATCTGTTCTAAATGAACACTGTTCCTCAGAATGGTTATAACATGTTTTATTTGTAGTTCTAAAGGGAGAATTACCTTCAGTTTTAGACACTAATTTTGTATACAGATCATCATTTTCTTTCATATAAAACTCAGCTTTGGATCCCCCTGTTTTCTAGTTTGTTGGTGTCAGCAGCCAAGTACCTTTGTTATTTGAATCACAGTATTTCACTAAATTTTATGCTGTATATTTAAGCCACGTATTCATACAGATAGGGAGATTTGCCGATTTCAATTGATAGCCACTTCAGATTATTCGTATCAGCTCAGCATTGCTTTTGTCCTGTGCTTCACTGAAATCTCCATGGAATTGTAATACAAGACATTGTGTATAACATATTTGAAATGATTTCAAACCAGACCTTTAGCTGTTTTAGAAGCATCAAATTAATTTCCATTAATGTTCTTACGTGCCTAGTTTTCATGATATAAGTAGATTCTTTATAGATATTTAATGAATGGATTTCCTGTTAATTCATGTAAATAGAGACAAATGTCTTTATAACCATTGAACTGCTTGTCTTACTAAAAGGCTAGTAAAAAAAAGTAATTCCAGTGAGAACTCCTCCCTCCTATACTTGTAAACGGAGAGCTCATTCTTGCAAAGGCAGCATTCATTTTAACTTTATTTTCACTTGTTCACACTTGTTTCTCTTGTTTTAGCTCTTCCTCTTTCAGGATGAGCATTTTCCTATTTTGTTTCAATGCTAGGGAACTTCTTAAATTTCAAGAGAAGTCATCAGACTCCTCTCTGCTTTCTTTTTTTCTTCTTCTTTAGACTGTGAGCTCCTTTAGGAGCTTATGTCCCCAGTGTTGTGCACAATGCCTGGCACACAGTAGGCACTTAATTAATGCTTGTTAACTTGACTCTACTTCAACTTTTCTTATTCCTACTCCTCCTCCCTCTCCCCTTCTTTTTGGAGAAGCTGGAGGTAATGAGGGGGAGAAAACAATTTAGATACTCTTATTGCTATGTGAGATATCACTGTAATCTATTAAAAAAATCTCCTATGCCACTATTGAAATTTTTATGGACTTTTTATGGAAATTTTTTATGGACAGTGCTGAACACTAGAGGTAGAGTCAGGAAGACTTGGTGACCCTGGGCAAGTCACTTAATCTCTTCCAACCTCATTTTACTATCTGAAAATGAAAAGACTGTATTTGATGGCCTCTTAAGACCCCTTCCAGCTCTGACTCTGTGATCTTAGCTGTTAATCCTTTTCTCAAATTGCCTTTTTCTCAATCATCCTCCTTGACTCCTCTGAAGCACTGGGCACTGTTGACTGACTTTTTCTTCAAGCTTTTTGTTCCACGGTGTCCTTGCCCTACCACTAACCTGGTTCTCTTTCTCCCTGTCTTATTCATTGTTTTAAAACTTTTCTTTATTGTCTTTCTTTTCTACTTCATTCTCCAAAGTGTACGCCCTTGCCAGAGTTCTGTCTTTTATTCCTCATCCCTTTTTACACTCTTTCCCTTTGTCCACTCCCATGGCTTCAGCTATCATCTTTACGAGAATGACTTCCAAATCTTTGTCCACCCACAACCTCTGTTAAAGCACCTGTTGTGTATTTTCAGCTGTTAATCTTAGTGCCTCCTGCAGGGGGAAGGGAGGAGAGAGAGACAGACAGACACACAGAGAGAGTATAGTGCCTACAAAATGTGAGACACTATGCCAAGTTTTTTTTTTAATTAACAAATTTTATCTTATTTGATCATCACAACAACCCTGGGAGGCAGTTGCTTTTATTGTCCTTATTTTACCAGTGAGGAAACTGAGACAAAGAGACTTGCCCAGCTTTGAGCTTAGGTTTTCCTGACTCCAAACTCATCATCTATCTACAGTGCCAAGTATCAAGCAGAAAAAAAATGCTTATTTTCAGAACAGGGAAAGAAGAAAATTGAACATTAATTCACTTTTAGCTATGTAAATCTTTGTGTCTTATTTTTTAACTATCACTAACAGTTCTGCTGCATCTTCTGCTTGTTACTTCATTGTTATCATCTAAAAAATTGAAGCTTTTTCTGGATTGAGACAATCTCAAACCTTTCATGTTTATTTTATGATTTTGCATATATTTCAATTTGTATGCAAATATAGTAATATCTCTCATATCGAACGAGACAATTGTAAAGCACTTAGCACAGTGCCTGGCACATTGTAAGTGCTATATAATGTTTTTATTATTATTATTATCATTTCATATGCTGTATAATGTAATTAGGAGAGAACAAAGAAGAGTTGTAGGTTGTATGGTACACAGTCCTTGCCACGTTGGAGGAGGCATAGATATACTTGGAAGAACTCCAAACTAAATACTTTAATGACATTCTCTGTTTTGCAACATTGGCAAATAACTTTCAGCATCAAAACTTAACACTCGTAATCCAGTCATATGAAATAGGACTACTAATATCACATATTTACTTTTAAATCTTAGATCTTTGAGATTTGTATCAACATTAATTGTCTCACAATACAAGTCCTCTAATTTTCTTAATACTTTTTTACCATAATATCTTCAGTAGTTAAGTAGAATAAGCACTGAGTCTCAAAAACTGTTTCTCCCAGACCATTTGATAAAGAAATATTTGAAAAAAAACCATTTTATTCAGATGAAGTGATTGCCAAAGAATATGTTTTCTTTGGAGAATGCTGCATTTGAGTCCCAAAGACGTATTAACCAAATATAATATTATTGATATTTTTGGTCCTTAAGAGTTTTTTCTGACTATTCTCCCTCCTACCCCATAACGCCCCCCTCCCGCCACAGAATTCAACAACAACAAAACCCAGGAAAAACAACTAATATGATGATCTCATCTAATATTACACACAGCATTCTGCCTGCGTAACCCTCACCTCTTTGCTGAGAGAAGGGCAGTATAGTTCACTTTCTGTAGTATCAAGCTTGGTTATTAGTTACTCAGAGTTCAGTTTTCTTTAAATGGTCTTTTCATTACTTTATTGTCCTCTTCTGACTCTTATTTCTCTTTCCTTCACTTCATACAGATCTTACCATGTTTCTCTGAATTCCGCATATTCAGTATTTCTTGATGCACAGTGATATTCCATTGTATTCTTATACTCCAGTTTTTACAGCCACTCCCTAATCAGGGGCACCCACTTTCTTTCCAGTCCTTTGATTCTTCGAAAAGTGAAGTGTTTTTTTCAATTCATTGCTAAATACAGAGTGAAGTAAACAAAACCAGGAGAACTTTTTTGTGATAACATGGTAATGAAAAAAAAACTTTGAAAGAACTCTGATCTGTGCATTGACCAACCATGATTCCAAAGGATTAATGGTGAAATATGCTGTCTGTTCCCTGAAAGAGAAGTGAAGGACTCAGAGTATAGAGTGAGACATTGCAATTATTTTTGGACCTGATCAGTGTAGAAATTTGTTTTGTTTGACTATACATGTGTGTAAGAGGGTTTGGTTTGGTTTGGTTTTTCTCAGTTGGAGGGACTGTGGGATAAGGGAGATATTTTGCTGATTGATAAAAGTATATTGCCACTTATGTTTTACCACAGAGTTTGTTTCACTGTTTTGTTTATGTTTCCTTTACAAGGAAGGCCACTGTATATAATTTAAGTAACCTTGAAAGTTGATTCAATTATATAGGAGCACCTAGGTGGTACCCTGACCTGGAATCAGGAGGACCTGAGTTCAAATGTGGCCTCAGACACTTATTAGCTATGTGACCCTGGGCAAGTCACTTCACCCTGCTTGCCTCAGTTTCCTCATCTGTAAAATGAGCTGAAGAAGGCAATGGCAAGCCATTCCAGTATCTGCCAAGAAAACCCCAAATGGGCTCACAAAGAGTTAGACATGCCCGAAATGACTGACAAATTTTGAAAGTGTGTTATAATTTCTTGTCTTCTTCCATGGATCTTTGTTGAGTTACGAAATATGTGTAGTTGCTAGGTAGCATCATGGATAGAGCCCTGGACTGAGAGTCAGTAAGACCCAAGTTCCCCTCTTGTCTCAGACACTTAATAATTGTGACTGGAAAAGTCGCTCAACCTCTCTCAGCTTCGATTACTGCGTCTGTAAAGTGAAGACAACAGGATAACACGAAGCCCTTTATATCTCCTATATCTGTAACAATTCCTTATTGTTCTGCCCTAAAGAGCCTAGGGTGGCTGGATGGGATGAGGAGGCCCAGTGGATCTGTGGCTCATCCCTCACAGGTCAACCAATTACTCTAGATTACCAGGCTTCTCTTTTAAAATACAATATCCTCTAGAAGGGTTAAGCCTATTACTTATGTGTACCATGAATTATTTTAATTATGTTGAATAATAATAACAATAATAATAATAATAATGAAAAGCAGCCAGTATCATGAATAAAGAGCTGGCCTCGGTTAGGAAACCCTAGATTCAAATCCAAGCTTTGGCATACGCAGATGAAACTAGGCAAAGTCACCTAACCTCTTGATGTCCCAGGCAATTCTCTTAACATTATAAGTTGCAGAATAATTGATGATCTGCATTAGTAGATAGAGTTTCTTATGCTATTTCCATCACAGTTGAGGCTCCCCCTACCTCTCCTTCCCCCCCCCACATATATCATTTTAATAATAATATAATGTTTTAAAGACTTAAAAAGACCTACATTATCTCATTTAAAAGACTACTTATAACTTAATTGATTTGATTGCCTGATACCTAAAGAAAATTTAGGGCAACCTGTAAACATTTATTAAGGACCTACTGTGTGCTAGGCACTGTTCTAAGCACTGGGGATACAAAAAGATGCAAAAGACAGTTCCTACCCACAAGGAACTTAAAGTCCAGTGGAATCAGAAATTTTGATTTGAGAGTGAAGAATGATCAGTAATTTTGGAGCGTGGGGGATTTCCTGGATATTCTCTATTGGTCCAAGGATGTCAAACCTTTCTCCTTCAATCTGGTTTTCACAAAACTTGAGTGTGATGGCTAGTTGTTGCAGTGGGGGAGAGTGCTGCACTTGGAGTTAAGAAATTAATGTAATTCAAATCTTAACTCAGATACTAGCTTGTGACCCTGGGAGAATGTCTTCTCATTTCCAGAAAGCACTAGAATATAATACCTATCCCGGCACTTAAAGCCATAAAGCTATCTTGAATAGTGTAAAACACAACTTCTGTCCTTAACAAATTTACAGTTCAAGGAGAAGACAATATCTAGCATTCTCCTGACCTCCAAATCTTTCTTAGATTTATGCTAAGAACCTCAAATAGGCACGCCAACTTTTGTGAAAGAAAAAAATGGACATAGTAGGCAATCAGTAACAAGTTTAACATCTATAATTTCCCTCTTTCTATTGAGTATTTCATTGACTTGTGTTGAATTTTCCATTTGCTGTCTCATAGCTTGTGAAATGATCTATTTTTCATCAGGTTCTTAAGTTTCTTATTGCAACATACTTGTCGTATAAGACATCAATCGTTATCAGTATTTTTACTTGGACATGTCATAGAATTCAGTCAAAATAAACATAATATTTAACCCATGCCCACTTTTCTTGAAAGCATCTTTCTTACCTATGCCATGTGCCTCTGTCACTCAGCATTTTTTTCATCATAGCTTCATCAACACTGATGTTAAATGATTATTTCAAATGAAAGGTAAATTCTTTAATATTGTGCTCTGTATAATTAGTAAAATGACCTTTTTATAAGTGTTATTTTAGAAAACTAAGACAGAACCATTTGAGTAGCTTTTTAATTAGTCCCCCACACCTAAGTAAGACAAGTGAGAATTGTACATTTTCTTACTTGTCATCAGCTACCTCCTCTCTCCTTAGTGTTAACCATGTCTTAGAAACTATGTCCATCTGTTACATCTGATGTAAGAATCTGTACAGTCATCAATTCATTGCTTCTGGGGAATGTGCTACAGTTATTTGAGAGGTTGATTTTTGTCTTAGATGAATTAAAATGTTTTTTTTCTTTCCCTTTCTTACTAGAGACACAGAAACTTTGGAGGTTAGTAACAGATATGAAATCTGATGCTGTAACACATTTGGAGTATAGCTGTAAGAGTTACTTAGAAAGCCTGATAAGAATTTTTAAAGTATACCGATAGAAATGAGAATTATTTGTTCCAGGGAACATGAGGAGCCCGACCTAGCTGGAATAGGGAATAATGAGAAGTGAAATTGGATGTATAGCATGGGGCCAGTTTGTGGAAGGCCTTAAATGCCAAAAGGAGAGATTTGGACTTGATCTTTTAGAATGAAGATCATTAACCTTTTAGAAGTAAATGGCTAAATTGTTGACACCTGTTCTCTTGTTCTTCCTAAATTAAAAGGGATTAGTAGTTTGGAGTAGGTAAGGGGAAGGCACCGTGCTTAAAAATATCTCTTGCCCCTTATGTATCATCAAATGGAGATTCACTTGTGATAATATAGTTTTTAATGGAAATAAAACCCGAGATGGTTAAGCATATTGGTCATTCACATCTTAGTGTAAATAGTCAGATTGCTTTACTCAAAACTAAAATTAGCCACATTGAAGGAATAGGAGATTAGTGAAGAGAGAAGAAAGGATGAAATTTAAAGACAAGAAACTTCTGGAGTATGAGGCACTTATCATGGCAGTAAACAGATACAGGATTCAACCCACGTCCTCTTATTCAAATTCCAGTATGCTTTCTGCTACATTGGAGTCAAGAAGTTTTTGGAATAATGCCCATGGTAGGAGAGTTTTCAGATGTGAGTAGAAATTTAAAGGAAGGAACAAAGCCAAAAGACACTAGGAGGGGGTGGGGCAGGTGGTTGTTGGAGGGAAAGGAATCAACATTTATTAAGTGCCACGCACTGTGCTTAATATCTTACAGATATTATTTCATTTAATCCTCACAACAACCCTGGGAGGTAGGTAGAATTATTATCTCTATTTTGCAGTTGAAGAAACTGAGGCAGACAGTTTAAGTGGCTTGCCCATAGTCACACAGCTAATGAATCTGTAAGGCTGCATTTGAACACAAGTCCTTCTAACTCCATACCCATTACTCTAACCATGCACCATCTAGCTTCCGATTTCTGATTGAATATAAAGGATGTGACATTATGAGGAGACTGCAGAAGCTAGGGTTGTATTCATTGTCCTTGGAAAAGATACCTCTTTTGATGAATGGTGGAAGTGACCAGGAGCGTCACTGAGGCCAAGAGAGAATTGGATTAATCAGAGCTAAAAGTTTGATGAGAAGGAATTGATTGGTTCAGGGATGCCAAGGTCCAGGGTTACTACAACACAACGCAGGGTCAGAACTTCCAAATGTCCCAAGTGGAGCAGGGCAGAAGCAGTGTGTCAGAAGATTGGTTCTTCTGTACACAGCTTGAAGTGGGTTGAGGTCGTTACAATTAGCTGTGAAGTTGGTGTCTCCTTTTTCTTCCTTCTCCCATTGTAGGTGAAGTTTCCAGTAGGGCTATAGCTATGTGGTCGGGGCAGGGGGTGGGGTGCAGGTGGCACTTTGGATCCACCACACACTTGGGTTATTTAATCTCAACTGGGCCCTCACTGTAGCAAGTGCTGTCTGTGGGGGGGGGGGGCGCTTATTTCCCTGCTGACTGCAAATACGTCCATGGCCCCCTATCCTTAATAAGACCTGCTATCCCCTCAGCTTTTCATCCTGTATCTCTCCTTTCCACAGTTAGACTACTAAGAAAAGCTATGTATACTCATTATCTCCACCTTCTCTTCTTTTACTCATTTCTTGAACCCTCGTAATCTAGCTTCCAGCATTCTCACTCAACTAAAGCTGCTTTCCCCAAAGTTATCAGTGGTCTCTTACTCACCGTATCTATCCTTCTGGATCTGTTTCTATCAGTGCTGGCATAGTGGGCAAAGCACTAGGCCTGGAGTCAGGAAGACACGTCCATTCAGTTGCCAAGTCTTGTCTCTTCTCTATCACCACAGCAGCTCTTGATCTGTCATCTTCTTTCCACTTCTGTGGAAATCAGACCCTTATTACCTCTTGTCTTGAACTGTTGCAGTAATTTCCCAACTGGTCTCTTTGTCTTGAGTCTTTCCCCATCCAATCCATCATCTACACAGCCGCTTTATTCCTAAAGCATATATGAAATGCTCAGGGGCTTCTTTTTAGCTCTAAGATCAAATACTAACACCTCTATTTGGCTTTTAAAGCCCTTTATGACTTTGCTTCAACCTACCTTCCCAGCCTTTTTATACTTTATTACCTTTTACACACTTTATGATGACACAAGCAGGCCATTCTTCACAAGTAACAATCCATCTCCCATCTTCTTTCCTTTGTTATGGCTCTCTCTGTGCCTGGAATTTACTCTCTTCTCCCTGTTCCTCTTAAAATCCCTAATTTACTTGAAAGCTCAGTTCAACTGCCACCTCTTACATGATGCCCTTCTTATCCTCCAAGCTGCTGTCTCCACCTCCTCTCCCAAAACAACCTTTTATTTTATGTTTACTCATGTAGATTTTTGTATATATGTATATGTTATGTACCTCTTTACAGGTGCATGTTTTGTATATGTTGTATGTTATGTATGAATGTCTGTGTCTGAACATATGTATATGTGTGTGTTTGTTGTCCATTCTGATGGAATGTAAGCTCTGTGAGTTTGGAGACAGTTATTTTTCTCTTTGTATCTCCAACATCTGGCACAGTGTGCAGTTACTGAACAGGCATTTAATAAATGCTTTTTGTGATTAACTAATAGTTAATATTCAGGTCTTCTGAGATCTCTTGAAGGCCTGCTGTTGATATTTCCAAAGTAATTTTCTAGTTTCTGTGCTTCCCCTTCCAGGTTACATAATTAAACTACTTTAACTCTCTTTACAAACATTTTTACACAAACAACTTCTATAAAGTCACATCATGGATTAAACTTTGATTTGTAACTTAAAACTCTGGAAGAGAAGACATCAGTAGATTTTGGAGACGGAAACAATTTCAGGCAGTTTCCATTTCTCCCATCCCGTAGTTTTTACAATCTTCATCTTCTCACTATTTTACCTCCTGAATTGCTTTCCTTGCATTTGCCTTACCAATTCCAAGGTGCCATCTAGTGGTAAAAGCAGGGTAACCCAGGCTATACAGTGGCTATATAGTAGGTAGGAAAAAAAGACCTGATTTTTCACTCTTCTGCTACCCTGATATGTTTTTCATGACTGTATTATGGCAGAAATCAGAGGCTGCTTGATTGTGTGCAATTTTTGAATTATATTTAGCTCTCAGATCCCTGTGAGTAAAGTATGTATATAGAACAGTTATATGTTTCTGCTCTAGGTCTAGACAAAGTTATATGACTTAACAGTCATAGAATATCCATGTTAGAAGGGACCTCAGAGGTGTTCATTTGTTCCACATAGAGGAGAGAAAAAGGGAATCAGAGGGAAGGGCATAGATATATGAGAAAGAGTAAAGTTTCTGTTGTTGTTTCTGAAGAAAAGCTTGAAGAGCTTTTGATGCTAAGCTCGCTGACATTCCTGAACTATATATTAGCCCCAGGAGGCATGGTTCCAACTCTCATGAATGAGTAGGTCCTCAGGCAAGGAAATTGTCTAAGAACTATCATTTGGTCGTGTTAATGAGGTTCCTCCTCGTGTATTCCTTTAAATGTGGCCCTAGAATTCATTCTTTCTCCATTGTAATTTCACCTAGTCTGGCTCTCTTGTTTTATTCTCTCAAGTCACAGCTTGGATTAAGCCTAGGATTGTCTCTCTGGCGCTGATGATGTCTCTTATTCACTGTCTCCTTTTGCCCCTAGTATCACCTCTCCCTCCTATGATGATTCCCACAGGATGTTATATATGTGAATAAGGATCCAAGGTGAATTCTCCTAAATGGAGAATGAGGGGCATGAATACAGTTAGATCGATAGGGTTTACAAAGAATTTGTTAGAAAGTACCAAATAGTACTTATGTATTTATTTCTTTTTTTAAGATTTTAAAGCGTATTATTTTTCTCTCTGGTTTGTGTTTATGCAAAGCTCTCATAATATCTAGTTTTATTTTTATAAGTACTTTGATGTTTCAAAGATCTAATTTCATCCATGTGGATACTCTATCAGTGCGGCATGTCTTAGTCTTTGTTGAGTTGCTGTTGTCAAAAACACTCATCATCAGTGGCCAACCTTCTTATGATGGGTCTCCAAACCAGCCAGTTAGACTGGTCCTTAGACAACAGTCCTAGTCTGTTTCTGGGACAGGACCCAAAGGCTTTCTGGCTTGTTAGGACCTGCCAGAACTTTCAGCCTCCTGGCATAGCTTTCTATAACTCATAATTCAGCGTTACCTCTACACCATGATGAGGTGTTGGAGGGAGACTCAATACTGAATGGAAAATTCGTGGTTGTGCTCTAGATGTCTAGATGTTAGATAAAATGTGAGCCCTAGAGTTTAAATCATGTAAACTGAAGACCCTATTGCCGTGTAATAGCAGTATGTCCTAATTGCAGAAGAAGTACCTAGGGAGAAAAATAGCCTCTTGCATTTTGAACTTGTAATAAAATTCAGCAAAAACTTATAAATGCCGAATTACCTCTGAGGTAGTATTAGGGGATACAGTATAGCGAAAAGACAGGCTCGCACCTGTCAAAGAGCTAACAGTCTGATACAGGGGTGGGGAACCTGTGGCCTCCAGGCCTTAAAAGGATTTGCTCTGTAAAGTTTGGATTCAGTCAAAGGACCTGGAGGGCCGCAGGTTCCCCACCCCTGGTCTCATAGCTGGTGAGGGTGGTGAGGATGGACGTGCATGTGCATGTATGCATAGCGTAGTACCCACATGAGTACACACATAAACCATGATATAGTAGAGAGAGGTACGTGCAAGGTTCTGTAAGAAATCTGAGAAGTGAACCATCACATCCGCCTGTGGCAGGTTTGTGTAGAGAGAAGACAAGGAGAATGGAACAGTTCGTTGCTTAAGAATTTCTGTGAATTGGTGGAGTAGGGTGAGAGGCAAATGACATGGAGTGAGATGGAAATGGAGGGTTTTTGTTCGAGACACAGGGGGTGTTATGACCAAAGGCACAGAGATCAGCAGGAGCAAGATCAGAACAGGGAACAGAAAGCAGTTTGACTAGAACAGAGAGTACTTGAAGGAAGTCATATAAAAGAGAACTGGCATAATCAGAAAGATTACTCAAGTCAGTGTGTGAAGAGGGGATTTGAGAGGGAGTGGAGTGAAATGAGAAAGACCAGAATGAGGGAGGCTAATTCATGAGCCTTAGCTCCTAAACCTGTATGCAGCCTTTAAGTTTAAAAAGATGGCATATGGCATGATTGCATATATGATAAGTTGGTAGAGAAGAATGGTTATTAAAGATGATTCAAGGTGACAAGAATAATAATTATTTCTGAAATGCTATAACAGGAAGGGGAAATATTTCAGGCTAAAGTATCGGAGAGAATGGTTTACGTGATTTCAGTTATAGATATGTTGAGTCACAGTTTGAAGCAACTCTGGGCTATCCAAGTGGAAATGTCTGTACACAGATGGAAATATGGAACTAGAGAGGAGCACATGCTGCTGTTTGATGAAATTGAGGTCAGCACAGATTTTTTCTTGTCCTCATAAGCCCTCACAATATGGTCCCCAGCTGGATTTTAATAAGGGAAAATTTTGAACCAGCTATGTACATGGTATCATTGCCACTCTACTGCCTCATTGTTTCATGCCATAGCAACCACAAAATGATGGTTCCAGTTGCAGTGTCTGTTTGTAGTGTTCTTAAAATATTCTTCACTTCAACACATTTTCAAGTAGCTTCTTAAGACTGTTAGTAGAGTGAAGTTGGGCTGCTGTCAGTGGTAGCTTTTGCACTTAGAAGCAAATCATATTGGATTTGTAGCAAGGAGCAATGAAGTATTCTGGGTTGCTAAGCATAATTTTATAAATACTTTGTTTTTTAGTATTGGTAGTAATTTTGAAATTAATTTACACAGAGATTGTGTCTCTTAAAATTTGTTTTACTTTTGGCTCAGTAGCACACAGGTATCACTTAGATAACAGTATTGTCAGTGAAAGGATCTCAGACACCCACTAGTACAACTCATACCTATGACAAAAATCACTTAATAAGCATTTCCTATGTGTCAGGTATTGTACAAAGCCCCAGAGATACAAAGGAAAAGCAAAGACAGCTCCTGCCCTTAAGGAGCTTACATTCTAAAGGGGAAGATAGAATAAATATAAATAGGTGTATGCAAAATACGTACAGGGTGTAGATAGAAGGTATACATGTACAAATCCTTTGGGAGCACCTTGTTCCTGAATCCTTTCTTTCTAGGATGTAGTGTGAAGGCTGACACGGAATTAGACTCAGTTAGACAGTCATTATACTTTTATTAAACACTATTTGCTGGGCACAGAAATAAGTCCTAGGGTTACAAAGATAAGTTTTTTAAAAAATCCCTTCCCTCAAGGAGCTTACATTCTAAAGCAGTAGACATCGTGTAAATAATTAGCTACATGTAAACTATACACAGAACAAATGGAAGAAGACTTGAGAAGGGAAAGCATTAGCATCTGGGGAACCAAGAAGGGCCTCCAGTAGAAAATTGGATTTGAACCATCTCTTGAAGGAAGCAAAGTGCAATAATAGGGGGAGGTGAGGGGGCAGGGCAACTAGGTGGCCCAGTGGATAGAGTGCTAGGTCTGAAGTGAAAAAGATAGTCTTCCTGAATTCAGATGTGGCCTCTGACTCTCAATAGCTGTGTGATCCTGGACAAATCACTTAACCCTCTTTGTCTCAGTTTCCTCATCTGTAAAATGAGCTGGAAAAGGAAATGGCCAATCAGTCCAATATCTTTGCCAAGAAAACCCCAAATGGGATCATGAAGAATCAGACATGACTGAAAAGTGACTGAACAGGAATAGTGGAGGGAGCAGAGCATTCCAGGCATAGGGGACGGCCCGTGAAAAGGCACAGAGAGAGTGAGTGGGATGCTGCACATGAGTCATGGCAAATGTGACTGATACATAAAATTTCATGGAGGGGAGTAATACGTAAGTATACTAGAAATGTAGGAAGGCTTCTCGTTAGGAAAAACTTTAATGCCAAATGGAGGAGTTTATATATTTTTTAAAACATTCTTTTTTAAATTTTGAGTTCTAAATTTCTCTCCCTCCCTCCAGTCCTTCCTCCACTCATTGAGAAGGTAAGCAATATGATGCCGATTATACTTGTGAAGTCATGCAAATATATTTCCTTATTAGCTATGTTAAAAAAAACAAAAATAAAGTGGAAAAAATAAATATTTCAATCTGCTTTCAGAGTTCAGTTTTCTCTCTGGAGGTAGATAGCATTTCATCATAAGTCCTTTGGAATTGTGGATCATTGCATTGTTCAGAGTAACTTTCACAGTTTATCATCCTTAGAATATTGTGTACAATGTTCTCCTGGTTTTGCTCACTTCACTCAGCATCAGTTTATATGCTTCCCAGGTGTTTCTGAAACCATCTCCCTCGTCATTTCTTCTATCACAGTAGTATTCCATCACAATCACATACCACAACTTCTTCAGCCATTCCCCACCTAAAAGATATCTCCTCAATTGCCAATTCTGTACCACCACAAAAAGAGCTTTTCTTTCTCTTTCTCTCTCAATCTCTCTCTCTTTCTCAATCTCTCTCTCTCTCTCTCTCTCTCTCTCTCTCTCTCTCTCTCTTTCTCTCTTTCTCTCTCTCTTTCGTATAGGTCTTTTTTTATCTCTTTGGTATACAGACTTAGTAGTGGTATTGCTGGGTCAAAAGGTAGGCAGGGGGGCAGAGCCAAGATGGTGGCTGGAAAGCAGAGACTTGGGTAAGCTCCCAGCCAGGTCCTTCCAAAAACCTATAAAAAATGGCTCTGAACAAATTCTAGAACTGCAGAACCCACAAAATAGCAGAGGGAAGCAGGGCTCCAGCCCAGGACAGCCTGGATGGTCGCTGGGTGAGGTCTATCACGCATGGAGCGTGGAGCAGAGCCCAGCATGGGTGGCGGCAGGACCAACCAGACCAGGAGCAGGCCCTGGTGCCCTGAATCGGTGAGCTGGCAGTTACCAGACTTCTCAACCCCCAAACACCAAAGACAACAGAAAAGGTTAGTGGGAAAAGCTGTGGGGGACAGAGTGAAAAGAGTTCACAGTTCAGCCACTGCCCTGGGGGCAGCAGAGGTGGGGCAGCTACAGAACTACAGCTGCAGTTGCTTCTGGCCCCAGGCCCACTTGGTGGGAGGAATTAAGTGGCGGGTCAGAGCAGGAGTATACAGCCTGCTTAAGATCCCAGTCCGGTCCTGGCTGGCAGTTCTTGGGGAAGGAGGAGTGCTGGTGTGGCAGAGCTGGCTGTATAGAAATAGGTCTGAAAACAACAGTGCATCCCCTCAAACTTGGAACAAAGTACTCTTTGCTCTACAAGCAGTCATACCCTGACAGAAAACTCAAGGGTCAAGTAAGTTGGCTGGGAACATGGCCAGGCAGCGAAAACGGACTCAGATTCAGACTCAGACTTTGGAATCTTTCTTTGGTGACAAAGAAGACCAAAATATACAGCCTGAAGAAGTCAACAAAGTCAAAGAGCCTACATCAAAAGCCTCCAAGAAAAACATGAACTGGTCTCAGGCCATGGAAGAGCTCAAAAAGGATTTGGAAAAGCAAGTTAGAGAAGTAGAGGAAAAATTGGGAAGAGAAATGAGAATGATTCAAGAAAACCATGAAAAACAAGTCAATGACTTGCTAAAGGAGACCCAAAAAAATACTGAAAAAAATATTGAAGAAAACAACACCTTAAAAATAGACTAACTCAAATGGCAAAAGAGCTCCAAAAAGCCAATGAGGAGAAGAATGCCTTGAAAGGCAGAATTAGCCAAATGGAAAAGGAGGTCCAAAAGACCACTGAAGAAAATACTACCTTAAAAATTAGATTGGAGCAAGTGGAAGTTAGTGACTTTATGAGAAATCAAGATATTATAAAACAGAACCAAAGGAATGAAAAAATGGAAGACAATGTGAAATATCTCACTGGAAGAACTACTGACCTGGAGAATAGATCCAGGAGAGATCACTTAAAAATTATTGGACTACCTGAAAGCCATGATCAAAAAAAGAGCCTAGATACCATCTTTCAAGAAATTATCAAGGAGAAATTCCCTGATATTCTAGAGCCAGAGGGTAAAATAGAAATTGAAAGAATCCACCCATCACCTCCTGAAAAAGATCCCAAAAAGAAAACTCCTAGGAATATGGTTGCCAAATTCTAGAGCTCCCAGGTCAAGGAGAAAATACTGCAAGCAGCCAGAAAGAAATAATTTGAGTATTGTGGAAAAACAATCAGGATAACACATGATCTAGCAGCTTCTACATTAAGGGATCGAAGGGCTTGGAATACAATATTCCAGAGGTCAATGGAGCTAGGATTAAAACCAAGAATCACCTACCTAGCAAAACTGAGTATCATGCTCCAAGGTAAAATATTGACTTTCAATAAAACAGAGGACTTTCAAGCTTTCTCAGTGAAAAGACCAGAGCTGAATAGAAAATTTCACTTTCAAACAGAAGAATCAGGAGAAGCATGAAAAGGTAAACAAGAAAGAGAAAAAAAAAAAGGTAGGCAGAATTTTATAGCCCTCTTGGCATAGTTCCAGATTGTTCTGCAGAGTGGTTGGACCAGTTCTTCGTAATTCCACCAGCAGTGCATTAGTATCTTTATTTTCCTGTATTCCCTACTGCATTTGTCATTTCCTTTTTATGTCATGTTAGCTAATCTGATAGGGGTGAGGTGGTATCTCAAAAGTTGTTTTAATTTACATTTCTCTAATTATTAGTGATTTAGAGCACTTTTGTGTGACTATTGATAGCTTTGATATTTTTCTTCTGAAAACTGCCTGTTCATATCTTTTGTTATTGTTGTTTTTGAGTTGTTTTTCAGTTGTGTCTGACTCTTCATTTGGGGTTCTCTTGGCCATAGATAATAGAGTACTTTGCTATTTCCTTCTCCAGCTCATTTTACAGATGAGGAATCTGAGGCAGACAGGATTAATTGACTTACCCAGAGTCACACAGCTAGTGTCTGAAGTGAGTTCTGAATTCATGGAGATGAGTCTTCCCACCTTCAGACCTGACATTCTATCCACTGAGCCACCATTCTTTGACTACTTATCAGTTAGTGAATGACTCTTATTTTTATAAATTTAGCTCATTTATAAAATTGGCTCCCTATATATTTGAAAAATGAGGTTTTTATCAGAGAAACTTGCTGTAAAATTTTTCCCCCAGTTTCCCGCCTTCCTTCTAATTTTATCTACATTGGTTTGTTTGTGAAAAAACTTTTTAATTGCATGTAATCAAAAGTATTCATTTTATCTCCTGTGATTCTGTCTCTTGTTTGGTCATAAAATCTTTCCTTATCCATAGATCAGATAGATAATTTTCTCCATGCTTCCCTAGTTTGCTTATGATATGACCCTTTATCTAACTCACGTATCCATTTTGATTTTATCTTAGTATATGCCTAGTTTCGGCCAGATTATTTTCCAGTTTTCCCAGCAGTTTTTGTTGAATAATGAGTTCTTACTTGTCCCCAAAGCTTGTATCTTCGGGTTTATCAAATGCTATATATTACTATGGTCATTTACTTCTGTATATTGTGTACATAATCTATTCCACTGATCCACCACTCTATTTTTTAGCCAGGATCAGATTGTTTTGATGATTACTACTTTGTAATGTAGTTTGAAATCTACTACTGCTAGGCTGCCTTTCTTCATGTTTTTTTTTTCATTGATTTCCCTCGATATTTTTTACCTTTTGTTCTTTCAGATGAATTTTTTTTTAGCTCTACAAATTAATTCTGTGGTACTTCAGCATGGCATTGAATAAGTAAATTAATCTGGGTAGAATTGTAAATTTTGTTATATTGGATTATCCTAACCACGAGCAATTAATATTTCTGCAATTGTTTAGATCTGTATTTATGTGAAAAATCTTTTGTAATTGTGTTCATAGAGTTCCTGGATGTGTCTTGGCAGGTAGACTTCCAAGTTTTTTATAATGTCTACAGTTATTTTAAATGGAATTTCTCTTTCTATGTCTTCCTGATGGAGTTTGTTGGAACTATATAGATATGCCTAGGATTTATGTGGATTTATTTTATATCCTGCAACTTTTCTAAAGTTGATAGTTGTTTCATGTAGTTTTTTAGTTGATTTTCTAGGGTTCTTTAAGTAAGTATATTATCATATTACCTGCAGAGAGTAATAGTTTTGTTGAAGAAGCTTATATTTGATCTTTGAGTAGGAATTCTTAATCTGGCATCCACAAGCTTGATCTTTTTTAATATATATTTTGATAATTTTGGTATAATTGATTTCCTTTGTAATCATATGCATTTTATTTTATGCATTTGAAAACATTATTCTGAGAAGGGACCTATAAGTTTCAATAGAATGTCAGAGAGGTTCATAGCACAAAAAAGGTCGAGCCCATATTTTAGAGTTAATAGGGACCCATTAGAGTTTATTGTAAATCAACAAGCCTTTATTAAGTGTTTACTATGTGCCTGGCACTGTATCAGCTCTTCATATGCAAAGAAAAATAAACGCATGGTCTACCTTCAAACAGCTCACATTTTAATGCCATATGGATTAAAGCCACTATGAACATGCAAGATATATGCAGAGGCAAAGCATTATCCGAGAGGGAAAGCATTAGCAATTGGGGTAGAGTGTGAGACAGGGAAAGGTCTACTTCTGAAGGTTGGATTTGAGATGAATATTGAAGGAAATATAGGAAGGAAGGCATTCCAAGCATGGAAAACAGCTAGTGAAAATGCACAGAATAAAAATATAGTGACCTGTTCAAGGAACAGCAAGAAAGCCAATGTCACTAGATCATAGAGTACATGAAGGGGAGTAAGTCTAAGATTGGAAAGTAGGAAGGGGACAGGTTGTATAGGGCTTTAAGTGACAGAATATTTTTTTATTACCTAGAGGTAATAGGGAGCTAGAGAAGCTCATTGAGCAGGGGGTCAGACTTGCACTTTAGGAAAATCCCTTTGGCTGTTGATTGGAGGGTGGATTAAAATGGTGAGAGACTTGGGGCAGGGAGACCAATTAGAAGGTTATTGCAGTGGTCCATTTATGAGGTGATAAGATTGTGTACCAGGTTGGTGGTTATACGAGTAGAGAGAAGGGAGACTTAGCCTGGAGATGTAGTGAAGGTAGAAATGTCCAGACCTAGCAACAAATTAGATGTGTGGGAGTAAATGTGAGAGAAGAGTCCAGGATGACACTGAGGTTGTGAACCTGGGTGTCTGGGAGGATGGAGGTACCCTCCACAGCAGCTGTGGAGTTTGAAAGAGGAGAGGGTTTGAGGGGAAAGATAGAGTTCGGTTTTGGACATGTTGAATTTGAGGTGTCCAGAAGGCATCTGGTGATATGAGACTAGAGCTCAGGAAAGAAATTAGGACTGGATAAAGGTAAGAGAATCGTCTGCATAAAGATGATAATTAAAACTGAGAGCTAAGATCACTAATAAAGATAGTATTGAAGAAGAGAAGAAGGCCAAAGGCAGAGCTTTGCAAGTTAGTGAATGTGACATGGTTAGTGAATGTGACATGGAGGAGGATCCTGCAAAGGCAACTGAGGAAGGCAAGTAGGAGAACCAGGAGGGAGCAATGTCACACAAACCTAGAAAAGAGACAACATCAAGGAGAACAGGCTGGTCAATTTCAAATTTTAAAATTAAGAAGGATGAGACTTGAAAAAAGGCCTTTAGATTTAGCATTTAACCAACTACCTATTGGATATTTTAAACTGGATGCCCCAGTAATATCTTAAACCCAGTATGTCCATTATCTCACACACTACTTACACCCTCCCCCGCCCTGTCTTAAAAAAAACCCCAAAGAATAAGGGTTAGGAATTGCCATTAGATTTGGCAAGTAGGAAGTCATCCATATTCACAGTCTTTACCACTCTCCCTCACCTCTCCACGTAGCCAACTGCCAGGTCTTTGAGTCTTCTCTCACTGCATCTCCTCTGTGTCTCTTTCTCTGTCCTTCCTTACGTGGCCATTGCCCTTGTTCAGGCCCTTGTCACGTCTTATCTGATCGTTGCCGTAGCTCTTTATTGGTCCCCTTGCCTCATATCTCTCCCTCCTTTAGTCCATTCTCGCACAGCTATTAAAGTTCTGTTCCTAAACCATAGGTCAGACCATGTTATTTCCCTGTTCTTAAAGCTCCAGCCTACTTTTCTAGGCTTATACATGATGCTTCCCTCCATGCATTTAGTCTAGCCAAAATGACCTTCTTGCTCTTCCTTTTTCACAGCCATAATGGCGCATAAAGCATGAGCTGGGCCCTTGATGCAGCCTCCCACACAGTTCATGCTCTGTGCATGCCTGTCTCCGTACCATTCTGCCTCTTCTCTCATGCCTCAGGTGCACTCCCTTTATACCTCTACCTATTAAAATCCCTGGTTTTTTTTTCAAAGCCTAGTTCACTTCCACCTTCTACATAATGCCTTCCCTGATCCTCCTGTATGTTAGTGCCCACTAAGATTACTTTGTATTTACTTTATAGGCATTTTGTATCCACTTACATGTCCATGTAGTTCCCTCCTGTTGGAATGTAAACTCCTTAAGAGAGTTTTCCTTTCTATCCATATTATTTGGCACATAGTAGGAGCTTAAAAAATTCTCTTTTGATCAATGATTCCTAGTTACAAAAATCATTGAAACTCATTTGCATTAATTGAATTAGTATTGCTTAGATACTGATATTTTTTTTTTTTGGAGGGAGGAAGGCAGGGCACTTGGGATTAAGTGACTTGCCCAAGGTCATACAGCTAGTAAGTGTGTCAAGTGTCTGAGGCAGGATTTGAACTCAGGTCCTCCTGACTCCAGGGCCAGTGCTCTATTCACTGTGCCACCTAGCTGCCCCTTAGATACTGATTTTGCACAGGTGTGTAAACATTTTTGAAAGTGTTTTTCAAACTCAGAGAACATGTTCTAAATGAGAAAGAGAAGCAAAATTTTAATAGCTGTGAAGTTAATCCCTGGAATATACTCCCAAAGATATTGAGTTGCTGTCTAAAGGTAGCCGTGGAGGGGGGCAGTTGGGAAGGGAAAGGGAAGAATTTACATGATAATTTTGTTATACATTTTAAAAGGAATAGCAAGTTGTACATAAGAGATTTGCAGTTTCATGTGCAATCATCTTTTTTATTATACTATGTTATGGAAGTGTTTGCTTTAGTCCATAAATTAAAAATAAAATAAACGTCAAAAAATCAAGTATTGAATTTTTTTTAAAAGAATATAAATAAAACATCACTGACTTTATTCATAGATTTAAGAGGTTTCCTGTCCAGAAGCAATAGGAGCAGACCAAATCACACCTTGTAGCTTTAAGATTACATTATTGCATGGAATATTAAATTTGGAAATAGTTTGAAAATGGGTTGATTTTTATACAACAATAACTAACACATTAATGTTGCTGATTGTTGTTATTCCCAAGTATCTTAGGGAACATAAGTAAAAAGTGGAAGTTTTCAAATTAAAACTCCATATTTTGCCTTGGAACATGATACTCAGTTTTGCTGGGTAGGTGATTCTAGGTTTTAATCCTAGCTCCATTGACCTCTGGAATATCGCATTCCAAGCCCTTCGATCTCTTAATGTAGAAGCTGCCAGATCTTGGGTTATTCTGATTGGGTTTCCACAATACTCAAATTGTTTCTTTCTGGCTGTTTGCAGTACTTTCTCCTTGATCTGGGAGCTCTGGAATTTGGCAACAATATTCCTAGGAGATTTCTTTTTGGCATCTATTTGAGGAGGAGATCGATGGATTCTTTCAATTTCTATTTTGCCCTGTGGCTCTAGAATATCAGGGCAGTTATGCTTGATAATTTCCTGAAAGATGGTATCTAGGCTCTTTTTTTGATCATGGCTTTCAGGTAGTCCAATAATTTTTAAATTATCTCTCCTGGATCTATTTTCCAGGTCAGTGGTTTTTCCAAGGAGATATTTCACATTGTCTTCCATTTTTTCATTCCTCTGGTTCTGTTTTATAATATCCTGATTTGTCATAAAGTCACTAGCTTCCACTTGCTCCAATCTAATTTTTAAAGTAGTATTTTCTTCAGTGGTCTTTTGGACCTCCTTTTCCATTTGGCTAATTCTGCCTTTCAAGGCATTCTTCTCCTCATTGGCTTTTTGGAGCTCTTTTGCCATTTGAGTTAGTCTGTTTTTTAAGGTGTTGTTTTCTTCAGTGTATTTTTCAGTATTTTTTTGGGTCTCCTTTAGCAAGTCATTGACTTGTTTTTCATGGTTTTCTCGCATCCTTCTCATTTCTCTTCCCAATTTTTCCTCTACTTCTCTAACTTGCTTTTCCAAATCCTTTTTGAGTTCTTCTATGGCCTGGGGCCAGTTCATGTTTTTCTTGGAGGCTTTTGGTGTAGGCTCTTGCACTTTGTTGACTTCTTTAGGCTGTATGTTTTGGTCTTCCTTGTCAGCAAAGAAAGAATCCAAAGTCTGAGACTGAGTCTGGGCGCGTTTTCGCTGCCTGGCCATATTCCCAACCAACTAACTTGACCCTTGAGTTTTTCAGTGGGGTATGACTGCTTGTAGACTTACGAGTTCTATGTTCTACGTTTGGGGGGGAGGTGCCAGCTCTGTCAGAGCCGCACTCCTCCTTCCCCAAGGACCCCCAGTCCAGACTGGGCTTAGATCTTCAGCAGGCTGTTGCACTCCTGCTCTGATCTGCCACTTAATTCCTCCCACCAGGTGGGCCTGGAGCCGGAAGTAACAACAGCTGTAGCTGCCCTACCTCCGCTGCCCCCGGGGCTGGAAGCCAAACCGCGAACTCCTTCCACTCCCGCAGCTTTTCCCACTAACCTTCTCCGCAGTCTTTGGTGTTTGTGGGTCGAGGGGGTACTGGTAACTGCCGCAGCTCACATATTCAGGGCGCTAGGGCCCCCTCTGCCCGGCTTCTGGTCTGGATGGTCCACGCCTCTCAGGCTGGGCTCTGCTCCACTCCGTTCCCAGCTCCCAGCTCCGTGTGGAATAGACCTCACCCAGAGACCATCCAGGCTGTCCTGGGCTGGAGCCCTGCTTCCCTCTGTTGTTCTGTGGGTTCTGCCGTTCTAGAATTGGTTCAGAGCCATTTTTTATAGGTTTTTGGAGGGACTCGGGTACGGAGCTCACTCTAGTCCGTGCTTACCAGCCGCCATCTGGAAGTTTTCAAATTAAACTTACAATGTTAAGTAACTCTGTTAAATCGAATTGTTATAGAAATTGCATTGATACCCAAAGGCTGTATTAAATATCATTTGCAGCAATTTACAAAATGCAAAAACCATATGTAATAATCTCGTGTTGATATAGCACTTTACCTATATCACTTCATTTAATCCTCACTACAATCTTGTAGGTCGTATTTTTATTTTCATTTTATTGATGAGGAAATAGGCTTTGAAAAATTATGTGGGTGAGTTGGAAGGGACCTTTGAGGTCCTCTCCCCCTTATTTTGCCAGTGCAGATCCCAAGGCATTAAAAGATAAAGTGACTTGTCCAAGGCCACACAGCAAATTGTATCTGATCCAGAACTAGAATTTAGATCTCTATAGTCTTCTGAATCAGGTGCTCTTTCTGCCATCCCGTATCATACTGCCTTTGTGTTTTTCCTCTTCTGAAGCAGAAAAAGATGAGTAGCTTCTGTCATTTGAGGGAAGTTAGTTTCTCTTATGTATTTTATCTTTACCCCATACGGTACCTAGCTGGGCACATAGCAGGTACTTACACATAGTTGGTCTGGTTTTCCACTGTTCCCCTCCTTGTCTCTCCTTCCATTATTGCTATTCTGTAGCCCATTCAAAACTAGTATTGTTCAGGACCAGTATACCCTCAGTAGCTTCCTCATTCCCATGATCATGGACCTTGAATATATTCCTTCATTTGGTAGACATGAGGCATATTTTAGGGAGAAACCAATCCATGGTTTCATGATACCTGGGGCATTATCTCTGTCACAGTTGATTTGAAATCTCTCCCAAGAGGAAAGTAATTTCTTCCTCAAATATCCTGAAGCAATGTTTAGTTAGAGATTGTATAAGCAACAAAAAAGCAAAAATGAGATGGCATTTTCATCTTTGACATTTTCATTCCTAATCTAACAAAAAAGCAAAAAAGACAGAGAAAATTCAGACATTTTTTTCAAAAGTAGTTTGAGCATAGAATAGAGACAGAAGGATTGAAGATGACTTTTTAACCTGGGACTTAATTGTGACCTTCCCTAAATACCTAATCTTAGGATCTTAGTGTCTTCTCCTGTAAAATATCACTAATGTACCTTGTGGAGGACAGAGGAATATCTTCATTTTTATTGATGTTTATAAAAAACCAAGCAAATAAAATCATTTAAGTAAATCTTTTTTATTAGTTTTTGTTTTTCTTTCTATCTCCAACACAGTGCCTGGCACCTTGTTGGAGCCTTATAAATACTTGTTGACTTAATACCAAGGAGAGTAGGTTGTCACAAACCTGTGAAGGATCTCTGTAGGTCTGATTTGAAGGCTGGAGACAGCACAATCTTTCACACCTGCCTGGCCACAAGTATTGTAACTGTGTCAGGTTTAACTGGAGAAAGTACAAGGGATTGAGCAATGTTCTGAGAGAGAGAGAGAGAGAGGGGTGGGTGGGGAGAGGTGTGTCTATTTATTATAGATATAGCTATAGATAGTTTGTTTGAGGTCCCTTTGGACCATTTCTCATCTTAGACATATCTATCCAGGATCATAGCTAGAAATAGCAGCTGGACCTGGGTTTATGTAGCTGGGTGTCAGGAGCAGGATTCATGTCAAGGTTTTCCTGATTTCAAATCCAGCACTCTGTCTATTATACTTTACTACACTCTCTCTGCAGTCCCCCTAGTCCTTCTCTGCCAAGGGATTGCTGGTCACAGGGTGAAACAGTTTGCGTAATTCCAGATTGTTTTCTGGAACAGCTTCATCAGTAGTGTATTAGTGTGTTTGCCTTCCCACAAGTCTTCCAACATGAACTGTTTCCATGTTTTGTCATCTTTGCCAGTTTGATGTGAGATGAAACTTCATAGTTATGTTAATTTTCATTTCTTTTATGGTTGCTTGTTTTATAGCATGTTTTCATAAGATTATTGACAGTCTTTTGACCACTTATTGAAAAGATCACTTTTGCTGGGATATTGCTACAGCAGTTACAGCTTATGAGATATACATTTGTTCCCCAAACCCTGAACAACCAAGCCTTTGACTGATTAGCGCCATGGTGCTCATGGGGCAGTAATGTAGGGACTTTCAAGGAGGCCCTATAGTGTTGGTGTATTGCCAGAATAATCCCCTTTTCAGAATGCGTTCTTGACAGGATGCGAAGTGCCTTGTCATTACAGATTTTTTCTTATGATAAATTTGCCTTCTGCTGAGAATTAGAGAGTACTATGATGAGAAGGACATAGACACAGTTTTCCCCTCTGCTAACTTCCCTAAGAGTTGACACATCAGTGGAATACACAAGAAACACCCACATGAGGAGATGCTCCCCAAAGTACCCACACTCCTAAAAGCTTCAGCCTGGTTTTTTTGGACGTTTAAGCTCTTTCCATTCACTTTCCAGACTATCTTTCCAGTGGTTTCACATTCTGTCTTTTTCAAATCTGAAGGCCTTAGTCACATTATTTCTTTCTCTGCTTATAAACCTTTTTGCCCAAAAATTTCTCGAGTTCCCCCTGTGTGCTGGGCACCGTGATAGGCAAGAGGATACAAAGACAAAAATAAGGGGAAGTCAAACGTCTCAAGGATCATCAAGCCCAGAATGAAACAGGATTAGTCACACTGGAAGTCCTGGGAAGGTATGGTGGAAAACTGAAAGCAGTGCCAAGGACTGACAAACAGTTGATGCAAAATAGCCTAATTAATCCTCAGAAAACAAGCCAAGATATTCTGAGGGATCTGGCAGTGGGAGTAAGGGTTTTGACTTTTACACCAGAGGTGCAGGCAGTCCTGACCACACTGGACTAGGACCAGATTAGAATGTAATTGGGAAGTCTGTCACAAAACAAATAAGTTAGTGTGTCACTGGCAAGGATCTTTTTCTGTTTCAGTTTGCCACCATTGCTCTACGGTGTGGCATAGAGTTCTGGAAATTAGAATAATAATAACAATAATAATAGTAACTAACCTTTATATGTCCGTGCCAGGCACGAAATATTTTGTAGTTAATATTTTATTTGATCCTTACAACAACCATGGTTTGAAATAGATGCTGTCATTCCCATTGTATAGATGAGGAAATTGAGGCAAACAGAGGTTAAGTGACTTGCGAAGTCACAGATCTAACTATTACCTGAAGTTTTGATTTGAATTCGTCTTCTTGACTCCAGACCCAGAACTCTATCCATTGCACCACCTAGCGACCTCTAATATAAGAATAGCTAACTGAGTTAATAACAAAGAATAGTGAGATCTATGAAAAAAAAAACAAATAGCTGCTATAGGAGATGGCAATGTGTTAAGACCGAGAGGAGCCCAGGGGCCCCAGAACACCTTGGTGAAACTTTAAGATGCACTAATCAGAAAAAGAATAAGGAGAATCACCTGTAGATTTCTTCACCTCATCTGGCAATGCACTAAAAGACAGGTGGAATTCTATGGAAACAAGCTGGGATAAATCTAAAGAAATAAAGAGCTGCATAAAACAGATACCAGCCATTGCTAAGAAGAAAACACTCTTATCCTGGACAAGACTACAAAGACTGGAGTACTTGATAGCTTAGTAGCAGGAACAAAGGGAAGTTGGAAATTAGCAGTTCTCAACTGAGGTGCTGCTGAGTTATGGACTTAGAATATCCTTGGAATAACAAAGGGCTTTCCTAGGCCATCTGACACTGCCCCACCCCACCCCACTTCAGCCTACCTCTTCAGCCCTCTAACGATTACATATCATTTCTTGGTTTTTTATGAATTCATGGTGAATCAATGGTTACAACAATGTAAATAGAAAAAAAAAAAAGGAAACAATACTGTGTAACTATAATAGCCAAGATTAGTCCTGGAGAAATGTTGAGAAAATATACTTCCCTCTTTCTTCAGAGTTATGGGACTGTGGGTATAGAATAGCATATGTATTGTCAGAAATGGCTAATGTATTGACTGGTTTTATTGAGCAGGTCCCCTTTAATCATTGTTACAAGGATATCTCACTGCTTAGGAAAGAGGAGAGTGATATATTTGGAAATTAAAATGATGTGAAAATAAATAATATCAATAAAAATAAGGTTTTTTGGAAAAAAAGATGGGATAGAGTACTAAAGATTATAAAAAGGTAATTTTTACCCTTGAAAATTTACTTTTTCATTTAAGTCTATACCAAAGCTATCATCAGAAGTCCAAGTAAGCCTGTAATGATCTGGGCATCTTCTTCAGACCATAAAACCTCTATTAAAAGAAAGAAAACATTTGGAGAGGTTTTTTTCCTAACTTCCAGTCAGTCCCCATTGAGGACATGATGAACTCTTACAAATATATTAATATAATGAGAAAATTTGCACGCGCGCGCGCACACACACACACACACAACTGTAGAATTGCAAAAATTCTCAGAAGGAGATGGAACTCAGCAATATGACCTTGCACAATGCCACATTCACAAACGCTTCGAAATTCATCTAAGAGATAAAGATAAAACATAACTTAAATGACCAGGAAATTTGTCTGATTTAAACTCCACTAAAAACCTATGGCTATTATAATCAAGTCTAGATTTAGAAAAATGGACGGTTCATCAAAGGTATGCCTGATAGCTCATGTGTTAACAGTGTTGTTTCTTGATGAAGGATTTAACAATATGAATCAGAATCTTGTGAACTCAGTGTCAAATCAGATAAAAGCAAGTGGCTGCAGCAAAAGGACAAAATAATATGTATTAAAAGTTTTTTAAGAGATGTAAAAAGTTGCAAGGTTTTGTATAAGCCAAAAAATGTTATTATTTTACTTTGTGCCAGTTAATTTTCTACCCTCTTCCAAATTGTGCTTTTCTTTTCCTCCTTTCTTGTTTCATTGTTTTCCTTTTTTTCTACCATTTCTTAACTTTTTTGTACTAAGATTTGAAGAAGAGTAGCTTTGCTAGCCATCACCAGCTTAGAGTGTTTCTTTTTTTCTATTCTGTGACCCTATCACATTATATTAGTTATATTAGTATAATATAAGCCTATTATATTAATTCATTTGTCAAACATTAATTATGTACCAACTGTGTGCTTAGGGAAGAACACAGTTTGGATTGTCACAGTCTTTGTCTTCATGAAGTTTAAAATGGGGAGTAGGAGGATAGATAAAACAAACATTTCTTTGAACCCTTGGGTCTTTACCAATTTTCATTATTTTTGGATGTTCAAAGGCCTTTTCATTTCCTTTTTTTAAAAAAAAAAAATTTTACCTTATAATATTCCTGATTTTTTACAGTGTTAACTAGGTTTCTTTTGTTTGTAATATGAAAAAGTATCAGCTTTGTGAAGGGAAATGTAATTTTAAAATATACATATTGTATATATAAAATCTTTAGTACTGAAGACCTCATCTGTCTGTATCTGTAAATTCACATACCTTGAAATGTGACCATTTTCCTAACACTTCCACATATTTTATACATCCAAATATGGGTTTTATTACTGAAACTAGTACAGGAAACCACCTCATTTCCAAGCATACGGCATGTTTCTTCCACCTATTGTTCTGTAGTTGAGTCCAAGGTAGTTTCCAGTTTCTCCTGGATTACCATATAAAAAGCTAAAATAAATAAGAGAAAACCATGATACTTGCCTGCAACATCATGCACACTTTATAGACATATATAGATCTTGCATAATTCTTTTAAGTAAAATTTCTAGCGAGTTCTGAGTGCCTTATCTGTGGAAGCGGAAAAAGGGAGTTATAACTTGAAATACATTTGGAAGCATACATTGTAGAATGTAAGACTTAGCTGGGAGGGGCCGTGGAGATTATCTAGTTGTGTTGGTAAGCAAAATGGGCTCTTAGCACTCAGTTCAACCAAGTGCCCTTGAAGAGTTTGGCTTTTGTTTCCTTTGATTAATTTAGTGTATTTCATTGAGTCTTACTAGGTGCTAAGCCCCAGGCCCAAACCCCTATTAGGTGCTAAGCCTATGTGGGTGTGAAGCTCCCAGGGCACTAAGGGGAGGTGCTAACTCAAGAGCCAATCATAGGAGCCTAAGTTCTGGTCATTCAGATGACATTTGATGACGTCTGAAATGCTATAAGAAGAGAAGACAGAGCCATTTGCACAGGGCTCTCACTCTTGGTGGTGCGCACTCCAGGCAACTGTAGCTAAGAGCCCTCCAGCTCGTAAACCCGGATGCTGGGACTTTGTTAAACTCTGGTAACTATGTATTGGGATTTGAATCAGACAAGCTCTGTCGATGTTTGTAATTTGTTTGTATTTGCTCCTTTGTTCAGGGTGCTGGCTTTTTCCTCTGAACTATGTGAATGGTATTTGTATGCTGAATTAAAGTAAGCTTGTTAACCCCTTAAGGTTGCTTTCCTTAGTAAAGCAGATCAAAAGAGTCTGGGCTTTTGCAGCGTGCTGGCAGCGTTCTTGTTGTTGGGCTTGTGTTGGTCTTTCACCCCCACAACAGCTGCTAGCCGGATTGTTGAAACACTAGTCCACTTATTCTAGAGATGAGGAAATTGAGGACTTATAAGGTAACTTGCTTAAGGCTACACAATAAATAATAAAGCCAGGAGTAGAACCTAGAACCTCTAACTCCAGATCCAAATCTCGTGCTCCTTCCACTATGTCATCAATGCCCTGCATTGCTGATGGGGTAACCAAGAGAACCATTTTCATAACAACACTACTTAAAGAAACCAAGGAAAACTAACTTTTTTAAATCCATTATGAGAGTTGTTTTACCTCTCACCTGGACTACTGCCATAGCCTCTTAATTGATCTCCCTGCCTGTAGTGTCTCCCATCCGATCCTTTCTCCACCATTCATCTTCCTAAAGCACCAGTTTAAGCATGTCACTACTCAGGAATCTTAAGTTGCATCTTCCTGCCCCTCAGATAAAATACAGGCTCTTTTGGGGAGCATTTGAAGTCCTTTGCAGTCTTTCTTCAGTCAAGTTTTCCACCGAGTTCATTTCCCTTGCATATACTCTATGATGTAGCCAAAGTTGCCTGCTTGCTCCCCATGGACATTACAATTCATCACCCACTGCCTTGCCTTTGCTCAGTCTCTCTGGATGTGTCCTGTGTTTGGATTGCTCTTCCTTTTCGCCTCTGCCTCTTTCAATCTCTGGCTCCCTTCAAGGGTCAACTCAAATGCTACTTCCCTGCAATAGGCCTTTTTTGGCTGTTACTGCTGCCTCCATTTTGTATTTATTTACATGTACATATTGTTTCCCCCTATAGAACACAAGCTCTTTGAAGACAGAGACTGTTTCATTTTTGTCTTTGTATGTATCCCAAGCACAGAGTGTAGTACCTGGCATGTACTCAGCATATAACATGCTTGTGGAATTAAATACCAATTTTGTGAATTTTCTGTAATTTTTGTTATCACACAAGGAGTCCAAGATTGCTGTAGAAGGCTGAGCTGAGACACTAAATAAAGTGTATGTGCTTGCATATATAACAATGTGTTGTAGGTAAAAGGACTTGGCTTCAATCTTAATCTCTTTCAGCCTCAGTTTCCTTATCTGTAAAATGGGACCAAGTTTTTGCCTTTCTTTTTATCCCTGGTGCTTAGCACAGTGCCTGTCACATAGTAAGCACTTGATAAATGCATTTTTACTGACTGAGTATACATACACGCATATGTAGTGTGGAAGATATCCAGATCTATCATTTCATCGGTGTGGCAGTCCCAGTTAAGAAACATCCACTAATGCAGATCACAGTTACTAGGGGCAGCAAGAGTGGTAAGTTACTTACATGGTCACATAACCAGTAACATCATAGGTAGAAATGGAAACTAGATTTCCTTGACTCTGGGGCTGGCTCTCCATCCCCTATACCAACACTCCTTAAACTGTGGGTCACGACCCACTGTAACTGAATGTGAGGATTGTGAAAAATTTAGCAACAGTAAAAGGTTTCTGAATGCATAACAATCTGCCATTCAAAATCAAACTCATAGGAGAAGATTCTGGGAAGATGGCAGAGGTCAGAAAATTCCAAGCTCTCAAGATTTTTCCCCACAGAAGAGATGAAATAGCGCTTTAGGATGATGTTTCAACAATCTGGCTAGCAGCTGTTGTGGGGGTGAAAGACCAACACAAGCCCAACAACAAGCCCAAAGTCCAGACTCTTTTGATCTGCTTTACTAAGGAAAGCAATGTTAAGGGATTGACAAGTTTGCTTTAATCCAGCATACAGACATCATTCACTTAGTTCAGGGGAAAAAGCCAGCACCCTGAACTTCAGAGCAAATTACAAACAAATTACAAACATCAACAGACAGACCAAATACAATTCATAGTTACCAACATCTAAGTTCAGGCCGGGAGCTCGTAACAAGGGCGGGCCCAGAGTCACGCATGCCACCATGGCTGTGGGTAAGAGCTCCAAAAATTAGAAAGCCAACTCCTGATTTTATATCTTTTTCAGGGTCAAGGGTGAGTGACACATGCGACTCACCCACATGACCTAAAATTGTCACAAAAATGCGACTTAAATCCACATGGTCTAAAAGCCTCTGATGTCCCAAACATGTCACTCAAACCCATGTAAACTGGGCCCTCCCCTGAGGCAAGGAGGTCACCAAGGACTCCCAATCTAATCAAGGAAACAAAGGCCAAACTCTGCAAGGGCACTTGGTTGAACTGAGTGCTAAGAGCCCATTTTGATTGCCAACACAGATGAATATTGAGCAGTAAAAATAAATAAGAGTAGGGACAGAACAGTGGGTCCTTCTGGGATAGTTTGGAGATCTAAAGAAAAGTCCTAGGATGAGGTTGGTCCCTGTGAAAAATAAACACCTCCAGGCTAGGGTCCACTTGAACAAGAGGCAAGCCCTGGGGTTAGCTGGGTTGGCAGGCTGCCTCAGCCCAGCTGTAGGAACTTTTACCACCCCTGGAACAGTGAAGGGTGTTAGGTGTCTGAGCCAGGAAAGATCGAGGGAACCTCTGCTGACGAAGAACCCCAGACCCAGCTGTGCTGAGGAGATATGGAGGCTGGATGAGAAGGAACCAGCACAAGCCTGGTCAGTGCAAAAGCAGTGGGATAGGGACTTGGCTGGCTGTGGACAGTTAGAGGAGACCAGAGGTCTTGGTTCCAGTTCCAGAGGGGAGAACTGAAGGAGGATCTGAGGTCAGAGGCACCATCTGCCATACCCGAGAATTAGAGGTGATTATAAAAACTGAGCTATTACTAATTTTTTTTAAATGCATAGGCAAAGGAGAAAAAAAATCAACCATAGAGTTACTATGGGAATAGAGAAGACCAGGGTTTATCTTCAGAGGAGAATACTGAAGCAAAGAAACCAAAACCAAAGAGTAACATCAAATGGTCACCTGCTCAAAAAAAATTCGTAGAGGAATTTTAGAAAGACTTTAAAAATCAAGAGATTGAGGAAAAACTTTTTTAAAAAAGAACAATTAAAAAACCAAACAAGAAGAATATGGAAGGAGCATCAACCAACTGGAAAAGGAGATCCAGAGTCTAAAGGGAGAAAATGACTTCTTGAAAATTAGAATTGGGCAAGGGGAAGCCAGCAAAGTTGTAAGAGATCAAGAAATAATGAAACAAACCATAAAGAATGAAAAAATAGAAGAGAATGTGGAACATCTCATAAGAAAAACAACTGATCTGGAGAACAGATGAAGAAAAGAAAATAAGAATGATGGGATTACCTGAAAGCTTTGATCAGAAAAAGATTCATGATAAAATAATATAAGAAATAATTAAAGAAAATTGTCCTGAAGCATTAGAACAAGAGGGGAAAGTAGAAATGGGAAAAAATCTACCAATCACCACCTAAAAGAGACCCTGTAAGGAAAAAATCATAGGAATATTATGGTCAAATTCTAAACCCCCAGCTCAAGGATAAATATTATGAGCAACAAGAAAAAAAAAACAATTTAAATATGGTGGTGCCACAATTAGAATACAAGAGCAAGCAGCAGTGACGTTTAAAGACTGCAGGTCTTGGAACACTATATATCAAAGAGGAAAAAATTGGGGGTTCCAGCCAAAAATATCATACCCAGCAAAGCTAAGCATAGTCCTGAATAAAAAAAAATAGACATTTAATAAGCTGTCAAACTTTCAGGACTTTATAAAAAAAACAAAAAACAATAAACCTCAACTAAATAGAAGAGTTGACATACAAGAGTCAAGAGAAATATAAGATACACGCCAAAGACTAATTACAAGAGGCTCTATAAGGACAAATTGTTTACCTTTTATGTATGTAAAATGTATGTCTTAGATTGTGATTAGTAATTTGGTAGTTTGTAAGAAAGATTGGGGTAAACCTGAGTATAATATGACTTTAAAAAGTAAAAATGTTTAGCAACAGCTAAAATGAGTAATTATTTTTATACAAAGGAGGTGCAAGAGGAAGAACGGATACAGAGGAATGAGATGGGGGAGGAGGGCTGTTAGTTCTGGAAACGTATTTTCATCGGGAATGGGTTTAAGAGAGAATAATATGTATACATCTAGAAGAGTGTAAAAGTCTTCTAAATTCAGAAAGAAATAAAGCTCTAATGGGATAGGGAGAGGATAAAGGAGGGATCTCTAGAGGGGAGGGTAAGGGAATAGGTTAAAGTGGGGTATAGAAGGATGTTTAGATTAGTGGGAATGGGAGGATAAGGGAGGGATCCTTGGGAGGACAAGGGAGGGATCTCTAGAGGGGAGGCTGAGGGAATAGGTCAAAGTTGGGGGTATAGAAGGGTGTTTAGTTTTAAGGGAATGGGAGGATAAGGGAGGGATCCTTGGAGCGGGGCTAAGTCAAGTAATAGGAGGGCAAGGTAGAGGGTAGAAGTAAAGTAGAGGAGTTAGGAGGGATAGGAAATAAGAGATATGCACAATCATAAACACAAAAATCAGAAGTAGAATTTGTTAGAGAAAGTATATGTCTATATATATGTATGTGTATGTAAGTATATGTTTATACATCTATACATATATAAATAAATCTGTGCTTAATTGTAGCCTTTGGGGAGGGGGGGGAGAAGAAGGGGGAAAAAGAACAAAGTTAAAAGTGCACAGCAGAGAACAAAAGAAAACTAACAAGGAAGCAACAAAAAGGACAGCTCTCAACACAACACATAGTACTTATTATATAGACTTTCTTGAAATGGACATTTATTGCTATATATTTTGAATCCTCTCTTATGTTCAGCTGTACACATAACATGCTTTTTTTTCTTATTGTGTATTTAAGTTTCAGTAAAAAAACAAACACGTAATGAATCCAGAAGTGTTTCTGGCAGCATTTGCCTATGTTGCATCATGCAGTTTCACCACTGCCTGGGTTCTGAATATACAACATGAGCACTTTGCACTGTGCATGCTGTCATGCTATGCAGCACCAACGAACACTGCCAGAAACGCCTCAGCTCAGATTCGAGACTATGGTATGTTATGAACTGCAGTATTTTTACTGTACATACAAAATTGTTAAATTAATTTTGGCTTGGGATTAGGACAGAATTTCCAACAATTTCTGAAATGGCCCTAAACATACTTCTGCCATTTTGTACTACATATTTATGCAGAGCAGCATTCTCAACATTGACAATTATAAGATCAAAATATCAATCAACTCTGAAAAACATTGAAGGTGCTCTAGATCCTGCAGTATCAAATATTCCACCAAGATTTTATGTAAAAATAAACAAGCATGTCCATCTCATTAGTACAAAAATTTGCTTTCATCTTTAATAAGTGGTAAAATTATATGTTTTAAAATAAATTTCTTTATGATTTATTATCAGTAAATGTTTGATTTGTATATCTATTTTGTATACTTATACACCCAGGGTCGCATAAAAAATTTTTCAGGTGAAAAGGGATCACAAGTAGAAAAAGTTTAAACCCTGCACTGTACCACACTTGCCTCTATTCACGTATTTATGTCTGTGTATACCTTATGGGATTGTTGTGAAGATCCAAAAGTCCTTTGCAAATCTTGAAGCTTGATATGTCAATTATTGAGAGGTAACCTAGATGAGTAGATAGAATCCTGAACTTCAGGGTTATGAATGTATGAATGAAAAAGCATTTATTAAATATCTGCTCTCTGCTAGGTTCACAAACAAAATAAATATAAAAATGAGACAGCTCATGAGAACTTGTATTCTCATATGGAAAACAACACTTAACAACACTCATCATGGAGATTGCTATAGCTTTGGCACTCACATCTTATCTGTACCCTTAGTTGCCTCTGCCCCTTTGATTAGAAGGCTGGAGGATTGTTTCAGCAATCCGGCTAGCAGCTGCTGTGGGGGGAGTAAAATCAACAACCACCAGCTCACAGAAGGCTGCAAAAGCCCAGACTCTTTTGATCTGCTTTACTAAGGAAAGCAACATTAAGGGGTTAACAAGCTTGCTTTAATTCAGCATACAAATACCATTCACTTAGTTCAGGGGGGAAAGCCAGCACCCTGAACTAAGGAGCAAATACAAACCAATTACAAACATCGTCTGGCCAAATACAATTCATAGTTACCAACAGCTTAGTTCAGCCTGGGAGCTCATAACAAGGGCTGACCCAGAGTCACACGCGCCACCACGGCTGTGGGTCAGAGCTCTGAAAAAGAGAAAGCCAACCCCTGGTTTTATATCTTTTTCAGGGTCAAGGGTGAGTGACACATGCGACTCACCCACCATGACCTAAAATCGTCACAAAAATGCGACTTAAACCCACGTGGTCTAAAAGCTTCCAGTGTCACAAACATCACTCAAACCCATGTAAACTAGGTTTTCCCTTGAGGCAAGGAGGTCGTCAAGGACTCCTAATTTAATCAAGGAAATAAAGGCCAAACTCTTAAGCGCCAAGAGCCCATTTTGATTGCCAATACAAGGATGAAGCAAAAAACATCCCCTAAAGCCTTCCTTTTAAGAGGCTCAGAAGCCCAGTCAACTCTCCATTTCCCATCAGTTGTACTGCTTGGTTTCAACTCTACCATCATCATACCTGATCCCAGGTACCCTTTGCATCCCCTCTTCTTTCAACTTCCTTTTGTGTGTTATCTTACTCCTTTTGATTGTAAGTTTCTTGAAAGCAGGGACTGTGTTTCTTTTTCTTAGTTGTATCCCTAGCACTTAGCACCATGCCTGACACATAGTAAGTGCTTAATGTTTATTGAATTGTATTATACTTATGAGAAGTGTGGTGACCAGGGAAAGGAGTTTTGAGTTTGGGGAGTCACAGGAATAGCAAGCCACGAAGCAGTTAATTGTCATGCCCTTTCCAAAAGCAACAATAGTACTAAATAATTACTGTTTCAAAGCAAAAGATGGAAAATTGGAGAATAGAAGGCAAGATAGCCAGGATAAATTGTTCTGAATTATTCTATGTGAGGCATGGTCTGGGAGCTACCAGGTAGGCAAGTTGAGTTTGTTTTCACTCATTCACCTATCAGTAGAGCAGACAAGAAGATAACTGGGGTAAATGAATGGGAAGCATGGTTTCATAGGAAGACCCAAGTTCAGATCCTGTCTCTGACATTTATTAGCATTGTGACCTTAGGTAAGTTATTTAACTTCAACATCCCTTAGTCAGTTCCGTAGGACATCTCTACTAAGTCATAAATGGTTGGCACTGATAGAGGGGTCCCAGATCACTGGTACCCTACTCTGATAAAACATGGATCCATAGTCCTACTTCTTTCTTCCAATTGGTATGTAGGCTGAACTTGCAAGAGTTTGGATGAAATATCTCTTCTATGTAAATTTTCTGGGTTAGGAACTAGAGGGTAGTAGAGGAAGTCTGAAGTGCCGCCTGAAAAGGGATGGCCCACTCTATGGCACTCTTGTACCAGATGTCTTTACGGTCTTCACCTGATAGCTTCTTTGTCCTCCACCCCACCTTTTCAAGCCCCAGATCTCACTGGCTGCCTTACTCTCTCCATTCTGGAATCTTTCATTTCCTATTGCTCCCCCTCCTTCTCTATGGACAAATAGTAAGTTTTCTTACCCTCATTTCATACAGTTAGTTCCCAGAACCCTTCCCTAGCTTCTCTGTCTGTGTATTTACCATGACTAATACACCCAAGTTGGATGTCGATGATGATGATGATAACAGCTAACATTTCTGTAACACCTTAAGGTTTGAAAAATTATTTACATATAATCCTCACAACAATCTTAGGAGGTAAGTGATATTATCTCCATTTTACAGATGAGGCAGGGAGAGGTTGCACCTTGCCCAGCTTTACAACTTGTAAATGTCTGAGGTAGGATTTGAACTCAGGTTTTCCATATTCCAAGTCCAGCACTCTGTCCACCGAGCCATCTAACTGCCTTCGATATCAGTTGGCCAAATAGGTACTGTTGCAGTGAGATGGCTAAAGAGCATTGGAATCAGAATCAAGAAGGACCAGAATTTGAATCCTGTGGTCCAGGACATATTAACTTAATATGTTTATTAACATGGGCAAGTCAATTAACCTCTCTGAGTCTGGTTTCGTTACTCCTAAGATGGCTGTAATTATCATTGTAGTACCTACCTTCCAAGGTTGTTGCGAGCTTTAAATCAGTTAATGCGAGTACTTTGTAAGCCTTTAAAAAGTTCATTTGTCAACTATTATTAATATGTGCTTAAAATTCCTTAAATTTAAAGCTTTATATAATCATAGAATTATAGTTTTAGATCCGCTAAAGGACTTTACAGGTCAGCTAGGCCAGTGGTGTCAAGCAGTGTCACTAAACCATACATAAGGATCCTTACTGGCCACATATTGACTTAGAAAACTACATATTAATATTCTCAATGTTCTATTGCATTTTAATTTATTTTCTTAAATATTTCCCAATCGCATTTTAATATGGTTCCAGAAATACTCCTCACCACTCCAACCCATTGTTTTTGTGGACACCAGGGTCATGATGTGACTTGCCTGAGGTCACATAGATAGAAAATGAGAGAGCTAAGTTTCAAACCTAGGTTTTCTGACTCTGAATTAGTTTTTCTTTCTACTGTACAACTCTGCCCACTTTAGGATCCTATGACTGCTTACCTAGTCAATATAAATACTTGACAATGTTTTATGCATTTGTTTTTTATATGTCCCTTAAACTATTATAATCTATGGCAAAAAGTAAAAGGTTAAAAATCTAAATTAGGAGAGCTTCTAAAATGCTGTGATTCTGTCATATGCTGTAACGATATAGATTGCCTCACAACTGTGTTATAAAAGGTTCCCCTCTCTATAACTAAGTGGCATAGTGGATAGAGTGCTGGACCTGAGCCAAGAAGACCTGAGTTCAAATCCAGTGTCAGACACTACCTGTGTAACCTTGGGCAAGTCATTTAACAGCTGCCTGCCTGAGTTTCCTGACCTGTAAAATGGGGATGATAATAGTACCAATCTCGCAGGGCAGTTGTGAGGATCCAATGAGATAATGTCTGTAAAGCACTTTGCACAATACCTGGCTCATAGGTGCCATATAAATGCTATTGTCCACTTGTCAGTGCTGGAAACTTGAAATATTATAAGTTTACTTAGACTGAAAATGAGGTGAAGTGCATTATTTGAAGTCTGAATGAACTCACTGTAATCTCTCAGTAAACATGCTTTGCCTCTGACTTCTAAGATTTAAATCCAGGTAAGCTTCTTGAGGGTAGGGATTCTTACATCTTCATCTTTTTATTGCCAGTATCTAGCTTAGTGCCTGGAAGGTAGTAGGTATTTAATTCATTCCTGCTGATAGTTATATGTTATAATTTGCTGGTTTTCCCTAATTTATGCAAGATAGCTATCAGCCTTATTTAAAGAAAAATCAAGTCAGCATGCATTTATTAAGCACCTACTATTTGCCAGCACCTGTGCTAAGTTATTGGAGTTATAAAAAGAAGGCAAAAAACAGTCTCTGTTCTCAAGGTACTCACAGTCTAACAACTACATACAAGCAAGATATATACCAGATAAATTGGAGCTAACAACAGAGGGGATGTTAATGGTCCACAAATAATTGCTTTGTAGTTGATCTGTTTGAAGTGTTCATAATTCTAAGTGCTCAGTGAGCTCTATGATAAAAAGAGGGTAAGTTTAGAATTCTATTAAGACTGAAGTTCTAGCCCTTCTTGGAGGGAGATGTATAACATCATGGCCCTCGTGTGATGAAGTGTGCCAGCCATGTTAATACCTGAGTAATTTTATAAAGCTAAAATAAGTGGCAGAATTTTTAGAAAATGCATAATCAGAGTAATAAAGATTATCTAAGATTATACTTCATCTTTTATGAACATTGTTAAATGGCTGGCTACTTAGTTATACTGAATTTATCAAGTCTTATATAAGTCTATATAAGGAGTCCTGCAAAGTGCCCAATCTATTCATAAAACTGATGAAAATATGTGCCTAAAATAATACTTTCTAGTTCCATGCTATCTGTTATTTACTTTCTTATCTGGTACACTTGAATACAACATAGAGCAAATTATTTGACACGCTGAATTCTTAAGTAAATTTTCAATTGTAATTATAAAACATACATTTGTTCTGTTTAAAGAATTGGATAGCTTAGTGTTACATTTTCATCTTGTTAAATCCATATGGGCTGTAATGAAACTACTTTAAAATCTCTTGTTTTTAAACTTAATAAAAACTTCATTTTATAATGCTGTATTACAATTTTTTTATTTTTATATGGAAGCAGTATTTTTAAAAGGTTATCTATAAATGTTTCTGATAGCTAAGAGCAACTTCATTCCCTAGGAATTGCTGTATGTAAATTTTGGACAACCTTAATGAATAGCTAAGAGAGGAAAACTAAATTGTTTTATCAAAAATGAAAGGAGAAAACTCACATCAATGAAGAAGAAATTGTTTCCTATTTTGCCCAATCCAATGCTATGAGAACTAATAACTTAGAGGAAACAAATAGTTATAAAATTGTGAAAGCTAAGATCAATAAAAGAAGAAATGCACTATTTAGATAACCCAATGTCAGGTGAAAAAAAATTGAACAAGCCAAAAATGAACTCCCCAAGGAAAAAAAAATTGTAAGACTAGGTGGCTTTATAGGTAAGGTCTATCAAACATTCAAATTAATTCTAATACTACACAATTCAACTTAATTTTAAAAAGAAGGCATCCTTATAATCTCTTCTTATGGCAGAAATTTCTTGATGACTAAAATAGGTAGAGAGAATACAGAGAAAGAAAACTAAGTAAGTTTTTCTAATGAACATTGATGCAAAAAATTTAAATAAAATGTTATTTTGTGACCTTTTGTTTCAACAATCCTGCTAGCAGCTGTTGTGGGGGTGTAAGACCAACCCAAGCCCAACAACAAGAACACTACCAGCACACTGCAAAAGCACAGGTTCTTTTGATCTGCTTAACTAAGGAAAGCTACGTTAAGAGGTTGACAAGTTTACTTTAATTCAGCATACAAATATCATTCACTTAGTTCAGGGGAAAAGACCAGCACACTGAACTTCAGAGCAAATTACAAACAAAGTACAAACATCAACAGACAGACCTTCTCTGATTCAAATCCCAATACATAGTTACCAGAGTTTAACAAAGTCCCAACATCCGGGTTTACAAGCTAGAGGTCTTCTTAGCTACAGTTGCCGGGGAGTCTCCAAATGCCACCAAGAGTGAGAGCCCTGTGCAAATGGCTCTATCTTCTCTTATAGAGTTTCAGACGTCATCAAACATCATCTGAATGACCAGAACTTAGGCTGCTATGATTGGCTCTTGAGTTAGCACCACCCCTTGGTACCCTGGGAGCTTCATACCCACATAGGCTTAGCACCTAATAGGGGTTTGGGCCTGGGGCTTAGCATCTAGTAAGACTCAAGACGGCATGGCTCTGGAGTTAGCACCTCCCCTTAGTTAGCCCCACCTTGGGCCCCACCTTAGTTACCAATCCACACCCACATAGGTTTTACACCTAATAGGGGTTTGGGCCTGGGACTTAAGCACCTAGTAAGGCTCAGTGAAATACACTGAATTACTCAAAGGAAACAAAAGCCAACTAAGTGCTAAGAGCCCATTTTGCTTACCAACATACCTTTGTAGCCTTCAATAACATATTAGATTATACGTTATGGCCAGGTTGAGTTTTTGCCAGAAATGCATGTTCAGTATAAGGAAGAAATAAATAAATAGAAAAAGAAAGAAAGAAATAAATACTGGTTCAGTATAAGGAAAAAATTAATATACACACAAGTTATATTAATGTTATAAATAATAAAAACTATCATTATATCAACAGATGCTTTTTTAAAAAAGCTTTTTTTAAAAAAAAAAAGCTAATACTCATTTCTCTTAAAAACTCTAGAAATCCCAGGAACAAATTGACCTTTATTTAATATAGTAAATAATATCCAAATCTAAGTACAAACATTATATTTACTGAAAAATTAGAAACATTTCCAGTATGATCCAGAGATAATGCTGTATCACAATTTTGTTATTTTTATGTGGAAGCAGTGTCTGGTGTGCTAAAAATACTAGCTATAACAACAATACAAGAAAAAGAAATTTAGGAAATAATCATAGGCAAAGAAGAAACAATTATCACTTTTTGCAGATGATAGGTTACTTAGAGAAGTCTAGATAGATTCAACTAAAAATAAATGGAAACAGTAAGTTCAACAAAGTTGCAGGATCAACATTCTGGTATATTACAAATAAATCCCAGCAAGCAGAGCTAGAAAGAGAAATTCCATTCAGAATAATTACAAAGGCTATAAAATATTTGGGAATCTCTCTAAGGTGCACCCAGGAATTATATAAATACAATTATAAAACACCCTTTGCAAAATTAAAGGTAAATTTCAATAATGAAAAAAATGTTATTTGCTCATGGGTAGGTTGAGCCAATATAAAAAAAATTGGCAATACTACCTAAATAAATTTACTTATTCATTGCCTTGCCAATCAAGCTTCCAAAGGAATGTTTTATAGTTCTAGAAAAAATAATAATGAAATTCATATGGAGGAATAAAAGAAAAGAATCTCAAGGGAGTTAATGAAAAAAAGTGAGTAGAAGGGGACATAATCAGCACCAGATCTCAAACTGTATTACAAAGCAGTAATCATTAAAATATTTGATGCTGGTTAAAAAAGAGAGAGGTTGATCTATGGAACAAATTAGGTACACAACATGCAGAAATAAACACTATAACATAGTGTTTGATAAACCCAAAGACCTCAGCTACTGGAGAAAGGACTCAACTATTTGATATCGACTGCTGCAAAAACTGGATAGCAGTCTGATAGAAATTAGATTTAGGTCAGCATCTCACACCACATACCAAGATTAGCTCCCAGTGGATACATGAGTTAGATGCAAAAGGTCACATAATAAGTTAGAGAGAGAACAATTGAATGTGAGGGACATTATGAAGATAGAGAGGATCACAGAAGCTAAAATGGACAATTTTTATTATATAGAGTTACAAGGGGTTTTTTTCCCTATGAAACAATCTAATTCATTTAAAATTGGAAAAGAAACTACTAATAGAGGGGGAAAAATCCTTGTACCAAGTTTCTTTGATAAAGATCCCATATCTACAATATATAAAGTATTGTTTAAAATTTCTAAGACTAAATAAAAGCCATCCCCCAAATGATAAATAGCTAAAGGATATGAGCATGCAGTTTTTAAAGAAAGATATCTAACCTATCAATAGCCCTCTAAAACGCAAATAATTTCACACCTGTCAGATTGGCAAAGATGACAAAAAAAATAATAAATATCAGAAAGGCCATGGGAAAACAAATACACATGTGCACTGTTGGTGAAGCTATGAATTGGCATTCACGTTGAATTGAATTCTGGAAAGCAATTTAGAACTGTGTCAAAAAAATTATATTGTTGAAATGTACATTTGACCAATCTATACTGCTACTAAACCTCTGCCTAAAAGAAGTGAAAAAGGAAAAGGATATATACCTACCAAAATATTACTATCAGTTCTTATCATGGTATCTAAAAGTTGGAAACTAAGAAATGTCACTCTATTGGGGAACAGCTAAATAAAGTGTACCTTATGAATATGATTGGAATAGTTTCAGAGGAAAATGGAAAGACTTCTGTCAATTGATGCAGAGTGAAGTGAGCAGAATCAGGAAAACAATTTATACAATGATCACAACATTGTAGAGAAAAACAACTTTGAAAGACTTGAGAATTCTAATCAGTACAATAGTATAATTCTAATCAATAATAGAACACAAGTCCTAAAGAATGAAGATGAAATATAGTAGTAGCTTGTGTTTATCTAGTTATTGCCCATGATGGGTCAAACACTATGCTAAGCACTTTACAGTTATTAATTTCGTTTGATCTCACAACAGTTCTGGGAGGTAGATACCATTATTATCCCCATTTTACAGGTGGGGAAACTGAGGTGCAAACAGGCATCAAGTGATTTGGCCAGGATCACACAGCTACTTAAGTATCTGAGGGCAAATTTGAACTTGCGTCTGCCTGATTACAGGCCTGGCATTCTATGCACTGTGCCTGCTGCCTGCTATCAGAGAAGTGGCATTTCAGACATTTTCAGCCAATACAGGATTTTGTTTCATCACATTACACATGTAAGTATTGAGGGCTTTTTAAAAATTTGATCAATTGAGGAGTGGGAGGAAGAAACTTATGGGAGGAACAGACTAGTAAAAAACTTATTTTTGAAGCTCAAGGGCATGCTTACCTGTTACATGCTACAAAATTCTTATTGCTGTTTTAAGTCACTAAAGTCTAAAGGAGATTTTTTTAAATGCTGTTCCATTGGTGGGGAAAAGAAACACTAGTGGCTTTTTCAGCAAGATCAGGGTAGTCATTTATCACTGCTATTATTTAATATCATTATACAAATTTTAGCTGTTGCACTTAATGAGGGGATGTGATGTCATTAGTATAGGAGACTCCCTCTACCAATGAAGATTTGTACCTGCTCTGCCAGTTAGAGTTTTAGAGCCTTGCCTAGGACAGTGGAGGGGTTAAATGACTAGCAAGTGTCAGAAGTGAGATTTGAGCCTCAAGCCTTCCTTACTTTACTGCACTAATATATTTATCACATAATAGATGAAAGTAAATTGGTAGGAAAAGCATAGGCAAAGAGTAAGTAAAATTATCTCTATTTGCAGATGATGTAATAGTTTATTTATACAATCCTAGAGAGTTGATGAAAAAAAACAGTAACTTCAGTAAAGTAAGTAGGATATAAAAGATATCCATAAAAATCATCACCCTTTCTGTATATTATTAATGAAACCCGGGAAACAGAGATAGGAAAAGAAATTCAAAACAAGATGTTTATAAAATGCATAAAATGTCTGGGAGTCAGCCTATCAAGACACTTAATACTTAAATGAATACAACTATAAAACACTTTTTTCAGAAGACTTAAATAATTGGATATTCACTGTTTATGTTTGGACCACACCAGTGTGATAAAGTGATTAAATTAATTTATAGTTTTAGTTATACTTTATTAATCAAACTGATTTTTTTTAAAAAGCTTATTATTGGAACAGATTAGGTGAGGAAGATCCAGAAGCAGTAGTATCCTGATGTTCAGTAGGCCTAGGGTACTCACTACTTGGGTAAGGACTTCCTATTCAACAAACACTTCTGGGTAAAATTTGGCAAAATTTAATTTTGTACTCAGATCTTATTCCATAATATGCTCCAAATGGATACACAACCTAAATATAAGAGGTCACATAATATTTTAAAAGGAGAATTGAAGGTAGTAGCTTCTATAGATGTGACTAGGGGTCGAGGTAATAGTTTGTGTTGCCTATAATTAAAAAATTTTTTCACCAATAAAATGAATGCAACTAAAATTTGAAGGAAAACAATTGCTGGGGAAAGAACCTTGCAGCAGGTGTCTGATAAAGTTTCACTATCTAATATGTATGTAGAGAAGTGCCATAAATAAAATTTAAACAATAACCACTCCTCAATAAACAGATAATAACAATCAGAGGATATGAATAGGCAGTTCTCAAAAGAAGAAATATATGGCATCAACAACCACATTCTTGCACCAAATCATCAGTAATAAAAGAAATGAAAACTAAAACAACTCTGAAGTTTCCTGCCTCATACTCATTAGATTGGCAAAAAAAAAAAAAAAACTCTGCATTAATCCAACCATTTTGGAAAGCAGTGCGGAATTATTCTGAAACAGCTCACTAAACCATATGTAGCTTGACCCAGCAATACCACTGCAAGGCTTATATCACAGTGATGTCAAAGACAGAGGGAAAGGTTCAACATGTACAAAAATACTTAATGGTACCACTTTTTGTAGCGGGAAATACTTGAACAAATTATACAATGTGAATGTTAATGGATTATCATAGGTATGATAATAGTATATGCCACAAAAATGTCAAATACAGGAAAGTAAATTACACAATGACCAGTCATGACTTTGGTAAATTTATAATTGGTGAAGCATGCCTCCTGTCTCTTTGCAGAGAGTGGTGGACTGTAGGTATGGAATGAGGCATGCATTTTCAGATGTGACTAATGTGTTAATTTGTTTTTGCTTAATTATATGTGTTACAAGGAATGATTTAGTTGAGGAAGGGGAAATGATAGTGATGTTAGAAAAGGAGAGTCAGTAAAACATTTAAAAAGGAAAACAAAGCTTTAAAAACTAGGGACTAGACTCTGAGAATAAAGTATGATTAGATAATATACCTTGAGATAAGATAAGGATCAAATTACAAGGATCAAATTACAGGTACCTCTTTAGTAGCCAGTACTTTTACTTATTTATTTTTCTTTTAACTCCTAACCCACTTTGGGATCAGGAAGTTTGTTTTACTTGTGACTATTTCCTCCTTGGAATTATCCCTCCCTCTTTTGTCCTCCTTCCCTATCCCCTCGTTTTCTTGTTGAATTTGATGTATTTCTACCCCATACTCTTTGTGTATAATTTTTTGCATCTGTTCCATCCTCCTTTATCCAGTTCAGGTAATTGTGAATTTCATGTTTCTATACTTATTTACTTATTTTTTCACAACCCAAGTATGAGAAATAGCAAGTTTCACTCCCTTCTTCTGCCTTTCTACACTACTGGACCAATCTACTTCCAGGCCTTCTGTTTTTCCTTATTTAACTCTTTCAGTACCCTTTGAAATTATCAAGGTTCTGAAGAAACACTTGTTTCTTTGGCTCTTATGTTAGCACTGCATCATTGCACGGGCTTTCCAAATACTCAAATAGATTACCTTCCTAGGTTTCTCTTCACTCCTGTTTTTACATTTCAGAGATCATAATTAGCTCCACCCTTTTCCTCAGGAACTCTTAAAACTCCTCTATTCCATTAAAGATCAATTGTTTCCCCTGTAAGGTTATACTGAGCTTTGAAGGCTATTATTGGTTGTAAACACATAGCTTTTGCCTTTCAGAATATTGGGTTACAAGATTTCCTCTTTTTATAATAAAAGCTGCCAGATCTTATGTGATCCTGACTGGTTCCTTGGTATTTAAACTCCTTTCTGCCTACTTAAAGTATTTTTTTACTTTGATGTGGGAATGCTGGATTTTGGCCATGACATACCTGATACTTCTTATTTTGCATTTTCTTTTAGGAAGTGATCAGTGAATTCTTTCTGTCTTCACTTTGCCTTCTGGCTCCAATAGATCTAGGTAGTTTTCTTTCATGATGGAAATAGAACATATAGGCTTTTTAAAGTCGAAATATAATAGATAGGCTTTTTTAAAAAAATCATAGCTTTGAGGTATTCCGTTGTTTCTTAAATTCTTTCTCCTTGACCTATTCTCCAGGTCAGTTGTTTTTCATTGCAAATACCTTATGTTTTCTTCTGGTTTTATTCCCCAATTTTTTTATTCTGATAGTTCTTTTTTCTTCATGGAATCATTGTTCTCTTTTTGGTCTATTATAATTTTCTGGGAGTCTAGGATTTGGGTAAAATTTACCACTTTCTGTTCTAAGCCACTTATTCTCCTTCAGTTCTTTCCTACATTGCATTGATTTTATTTTAATTCTCTTGCTTCATTTCTTCTACAAATTCATGTAGTCCTTGTAGACTATTTTTTTATCTTTTAAGTCTCTAGTTATGGAGTTATCCTCCTAGGTTAGATTTTGGTATATCTCTCTATCTACAATAATACTATACAGTGTACAGAGTCTTTTTCAATTTACTCATCTCTCCATCTCTCCACACAGTCCTGAATTAGGACTTTGTGCCAGGGCCAGGCTCAAACCCCTTTTGTACTTTTCTGTGGCGTCATTAGCTTTACTTGGTTTTGACTTGGAACCCTGAATTCTTGAACGGACATCCACCTCCCAGATTAATTCAATCCAAATACCCCCTCCCTCCTGCTTCTTGCATCTTTGAGATTCAGAGTGCTATTTCTTCAGGACCCCTCTATGGTATCTCAAGACAAATTATTCAGGACTTCAGAATCTCTGTTCTGAGTTTTCCCAGTTGGCATGCTGCTACAACAGTACTCTAGTCACTTCCTAAGTCCATGAGATGGATTTCTGTTGTTCCTGGAGCTTTCTCAAGGAAGTTCTCCAGTTTTGTTGCCTTTAGATCCAGAGCCTGGCAGGCTCTCCATGTCTCTGTGCTGGAAGGTTGCCAGCTTCTTTTCCTGAGCTGGTACTAGCTTTGCTGTTGGCCCCTGTTCCTACTGCCCATTGGATTGAAAGAAATTACCGAATACTGCTACTAACTCATTTCTTTGAATTCTTGATCATTATTGAGTAGATTTATTAGAACTGTGTTATTGCCTCCATTCAGGTGGAAATCCAGGTGTATTCTTTGTGCCATCAATGGATAAAAATCAATGGGTAGACATTATAAAGAGGCAGATTTGGCTCAACGCAAGAACTTCTTTGACTATCAGAGAGTTGTCCAGAAACTGAATGGATTACCTCCTGAGGTAGTGAGCTTCCTTTTATTGAAGTGTTCAAGGTTAGAAAACCATCATTTGAAGCTATTGAAGGGGGCCATTCATCGGTGGGAAAGAGGTCTTAAATGGACCCTTGCAAGTTTTTATGATTCTGTGTTCAAAGGACAGTGTAATTTTTGGACAAAGTATAACATTATAGTATATAATATAAGGTGTTGACAGTTAACTTTCTTTAATTAAAGATCTTAATGCACCTTTTTATAAAGGAGACTATATAGTCCTCATGTCAAAACGGAAAAATTTGGACCTATGTTAAAAAGAATGCCACCCACAGTTTCTGCAGCTTCATCCTTAATTCCTAATAAAATTAATTGATAAGTCCATCTTTCAGACCACATTTCTTTCCTTTTTTAGGAAATAACTACACATCAAAATAGCTATCTGGATGTATTTGTGTTAAGAATGTGTTACGAGTGTGACCATATTGCATTATAAATATTGTTGTAACACCATAATAAAATGCGTAAATAATACACATCAGTAGTTAAGCATGGAATGAATCATTTATCAGTCCATTCATCTGCATTGCTTAGATAAGAATTTACTGTATGCTGTAATTGTAAGGTCCTGAAGAAAGAGTTGAGATAGAGTAAGGATACATATTTGAGGATTTGCCTGAGGCCAGGAATATTTATCAATTTATCACTATGATGGCATCTCTTATAACTCTAAGTGCCCTTTCATTCAATAAGTATTTATTAAGTACCTGCTAGATAATGTGCTTGAAACTAGTAACACGAAGACAAAAATGAAATTGTCCCTACCCTCAAAGGAGCCACATTCTGTTGAGGGAGAAATAATATGCAGACAGATAAGTAAACACAACATATATAGAAAGGGAGGAAAGTATTCATTAAGCAGTTACTATGTGCTGGGCACTGTGCTAAGTACATCACAAACATTGCCTCTTTCTAGCCTCACACCCCTGGGAGATGCTGTTATTATCCCCATTTTACCATCGGGAAAACTGAATCAGACAGAGGTTGTAATGTGCCCAGGGTTACATGGCTAAGAATTATTTGAAGCAACTTGGGTCTTCCTGGCTCCAAGCCCAATGCTCTATCCACTGTGCCACCCAGCCTGGAGTAGAGGGGCGCAAGATGGTACACTGACAATTGAGGGTACCAGGAATGACCCTGAGTAGGAGGCAGCACTTGCATTGAGCCTTGAAGAAGACAAAAGGATTTTAGGAGATCAAGTTGAGGAGAAAGCGCGTTGAAGGCTTTGGGGGAGGCAGTCATAGGTAACCTATTCAAAGGCATAGAGACAGTAAATGTAATAGTATGTAAGGTTTAAGTGACTCGACAAGTAGTCAGCTTCAAAGATTGGATTTGAACCCAGGTCCTGTGACTGCAGAGCCATTGGTATTTTCACTCTATCACATTGCCTCCCTCAGTTGATTTCTGTTCTAAGAGCAAGGCAACTCAGAGTATTTTAGGAGCATCTAGGTGACTCTTCGGATAGTTCCGGGCCTGGAATCAAGAAGACCTGAGTTCAAATCCAGCCCTAGACACTAGCCATGTGCCCCCCTGGACAAGTCATTTAACCTCTATTTGCTTCAGTTTCCTCTTCTGTAAAGGCAAGATAATAATAGCACCTACCTCCCAGGATTGTTGTGAGGATCAAATAAAATAATAATTGTCAATCGCTTAGCACAGTGCCTAGCTCATGGTAGGCAATATATAAATGGTAGCTATTATTATTATTTTTATTGTTAGGGACTTGCTGAGAAGACGTAAGAGAATGAGAAACTATCCTGAGATAGTTGAAACGAGTAGATGTTGTTTGTGGCAGGAGTTCATCTTAAGTCTTTCAACCCATTTGTAGGTTTTACATTTTATTGTGTACTGCCTTGTGACTTCTATTTCTTTCTTGAATTTTATTAAATATTTTCTGTTTAATTGACTCCACGTTTTGTTTTTGTCTCCTCGACTAAGCACCATGATAACAGAAACTCTTCTGCTGTTCTGTGTCTTCCTTGCAAAATACTCAAAATATTGATTAACTCTATCTTAAATTAAATCTCACTTAGCTGTATCAAACTAGGACCCTTTGGACTAGTATGACTGTCTTAAGAAAATAAGGTAGACAAATATTGCTACCTGTAGCTATGTAACTGTCTACTGTATCTGACTTGCAGAGGCAAGAAGAAGTTGTGTAACATGATTTCCATCGCAGTCACCAAGCTAGTAGTTTGTCTAGTTTTAGGCTTTATTTCATTGTTTCCTTGTTTAATATTTTATCACCTAGCAACTAGTATTTCCAAACAATGATGTTCCAACTTAAGAACTTGAAATTGTGACACCAGAAATTGGTTTTCCGAATCAACAGACCTTAGTTTGGCTAAGCAATTCCATATAGCTTGAAGGGTCTATGTGAAGTCTGGTGGATACAAACAGTCTCTTGCAGCAATATTGCCAAAAGTGCAATAAAATTGTCAGAATACACAGGCAGGCAATAATTTCCCCTAATTTTTGTCAAATACACAATTTGAAAACAATTGTGTGGTTTTAAAAAAGAAAAAAAGTTTTAAAATTCTCCGTTTGCAGTAGTTGCATTCATAGGTACTCCTCAGGCTTGAAAGGTTGTCATTAATGTTTGAGTAATAGTGTCCTAGCTGTGGTACAGAATGTACACATAAGCCAGTTTTTACTCTGCCCAGGAAAGTTTTTGTGTAAGGTGGTATGTCACATATAACATGTGTCAGTGTGCTTATAACTAATCAGCTAGCACTTTGTAATGTTTCCTATTATTAGTTGTGCTCTATTCTAGTGTCAAAATTATGTATTCTCTTTTAGGCACAAGCCTGCCTGAAACTTTTATTAATTTATGAATGTTCTAATCTCAGATTTTTATGCTTAGAAAGAAAAACATCCAAACTGAGAGTCCCCTCCAAATATCTAACACAAGCCATTTTGAAGTCACAATTTGTAGGATTCTGGAAAGAAAAATGTTTTACAGTTAAGACTGAGTTTAGGTCATAGGTAACAATTTATTTCATCAAAAAGAACAAATTGTAACTAACTTTCTGTAGACCCCTAGAGAATTATTTTCCTAAAACCATTCCATCCCTTTGACCACTGCCTTCAAGGTTTCTCCCTTATGACTTGTTCCATTAACTGAAGTAATCTAAGAGACGTCCGTCACGTATGTGGATGTTCAGTGGGCTGCTTTCCCTTTCAGTCTGATTACTTCAGGGGAGAGTCCTTGAGCATATGCAGAGAGAAGAGAGCAAGGCATTATTTTGGAATTGAATTGATAGTTCAAGAGAGACTGAAAATGTCTCATCCTGATTAGTCCAAAGACCTCAGACTTCAGATAAGTTTAAAATGCTTTTGTACTGTTTCCTTGGGGGGATGGGGATAGGGTGTGGGGGGGGGGGACAGGGAGGAACATAACACTTTGCTTCCACACTGGTTTCTCTCTTCCTCTCCCCTCCCCAGTATGATCTGATATGAATGAAAAAGGATCTCTTTGAAATAATTTGGAGCTTTTGGGTTGTTTTGAAAATTTTTTAACAGATTGGAGTGTAAATGAAGGAGAGTGAGGAACATGCCAGTGAGATTAGCACATAGCTGTATATAGTTATTGGTGAGAAGAAATAGGTGCAGTATTTGTTATCCCAGAAATTTGGTTATGAACCTTGAAAATAATAAATCTTGGAAATACACAAGGAGTAGGGGGTAGTGTTAGGTGACTGGTTAATAATAAAAAGTACAACAGCTAATGACCTCTACATAATGTTTGAAAGTTCACAAAGCATTTTTCAAACATTATCTCGTTTGAACCTCAAAATTACCCTGTAAGGTAGGTGGTTGTTCCGTCATTTTTCAGTTGTGTCTGATTTGTCGTGACCCCATTTGGAGTTTTCTTGGCAAAGATACTTGAGTAGTTTGCCATTTCCTTCTCTAGCTCATTTTGTTTAGTCATTTTTCAGATGTGGGCAATACTTTATGGCCCCATTTGGGGTTTTCTTGGCAGAAATTGGAGTGGTTTGCCATTTCCTTGTCCATTTTATTTTACAAATGAGGAAATTGAGGCAAAGAGGTTTAAATGACTTGCCCAGGGTCACATAGCTAGTAAGCATCTGAGGCTGGATTTGAACTCAGGAAGAAAGAGTCTCCCCAACTCTAGCCAGGCACTCTGTTCACTGCACCACCCAGTTGCCCTGTGAGGTAGGTACTGCAAGTATTATTATCCCCATTTTAAAGATGAAAAAGCTGATCTCCCTCAGAAAAGTTAAGTGATTTGCATATGATCACATAACTAGTGTCAGAAGCAGAGTTAAAACCCAGGTCTACCAGTTTTCAAGTTCAGCACTTTATCAGCTGGGCCATGCCTGAAAAAAATACTGTAAAACTTGAAATCACCTAACTAGACACATACAGTCTATGGAATATTAATTAATAAATAGGATCAAGATTGATTTATCTTAAGCAGAAAGCTGTTTTTTACAGTTTTTACAGCAAATGTCTCTGATAAAGGCCTCATTTCTTAAATATATAGAGAACTGAGTCAAATTTATAAGAATACAAGTCATTTCCCAATTGATAAATGGTCAAAGGATATGGACAGGTGATGAAGAAATCAAAGCTATCTCTAGTCGTATGAAAAAATGCTTTAAATCACTGTTGATTGGAGAAATGCAAAATAAAACAACTCCGAGGTACTGCCTCGCGCCTATCAGATTGGGTAATATGATAGCAAAGGAAAATGATAAATGTTGGAGGAGACATGGGAAAATTGGAACACTAATGCATTAGTTGTAAACTGAGCCAACCATTCTGGAGAGCAATTGGAACTATGCCCAAAGGATTGTAAAACTATGCATATCCTTTGATCCAGCAGTACCAACACTAAGTCTGTATATCAAAGAGATTTTTTAAAAAAGAACTTACTTGTTCAAAAATATTTATAGTAGCTCTTTTTGTAGTGGCAAAGAATTGTAAATGCCCATGAATTGAGGAATGGCTGAACAAGTTGTGGTATATGAATGTAAGGGAATACTATGGTGCTATAAGAAATGACAAACTGGTAGATTTCAGAAAAACCTTGGAAGACTCACATGAACTGATGGAAAGTGAAGTGAGCAGAACCAAGAGTACACAGTATAGCAACATTGTGTGGTGATTAACTATGATAGACTTAGCTATTCTCAGTGACAAATCCAAAGGATTCATGATTGAAAAATGATATTCACATCCAGAGAAAAAACTAATGGAATGTGAATGTAGATCAAAGCATACTATTTTTACATGTGGTTTTTTTTCTTTTTGTCTGTTTCGTCTTTCCCAACATGACTAATATGGAAGGAAATATGTTTTACATGATTGCATTTTTGTAACCTATATCAAATTGCTTACTCTCTTAGGGAGGGAAGAGATGAGGGAGGGAAAAAGGAAGAAAATTTGGAACTCAAAATTTTTTTAAAATTAATGTTAAAATTTGTCTTTACATGTAAATGGGGAAAATACCATTAAAAGATTGAATTCGTCTTATTTCATACTTTTAAAAATAATCATGTAATATTTTAATGAAATATATAACATTATTAAAACCTTTCCCCCTTCACAAATTACACCTTTGTTATAATTACAAATTAATCTTTTTATATCCATAAGTAGAATAAATTTCTATCTAATTATAGATGATTCTTTGGCTTATCTTCCTATTATATGCTGGCAAAAATAAAGAGGCTTGAAGGAGAAAATCATCCAGTACTGTGAGGTTCCTGTAACTTTGAACAGTACATGTGGCTTAGTTTCCCCTTACCTCTGACAGAGTACTAGAAAGTATTCCCCTCCCCCTCCCCCACCAAAAAAAATCTGCCATGAAAGTAGATAGAGAAATAGGATCAGGGGATGCCCAAAGTCTTTTACTTCGATTTTTTTAAGCTTAGGACTTTCCCCTTCCCCTTGCCCCCTTTTCCCATCCCCTCACACATTTTACTAGCTATCCACTGGTTACAGAATCCTTTGAATCCTATTTAACACTACAAATATCCCCTGGGAAGGGTGGCCCTTTTACTCCTTTCATGTATTTAATTTATCAAATGCCCCCCCCCCCCCCTCTCTCTCTCTCTCTCTCTCTCTCTTTTTCTCTGCCTATCTCTCTCTCCCCCTTATCCCCATGAAGGATAGATACAAAGATCAATGATAGAAGCCTACATCTACCTAACACTTTATGGTTACAAAAAGCTTTATATACTTAATTTCATTCAAGCTTCACAACCCTCCTATGAAATATGTAACCCAAGTATTATCCCTCCCTTACAGATGAGGAAACAAGTCTAGAAAGGTTAAGTGATTTATCTGTGATCACAGGGCTTGTAATAGTAGTAGCAGGACTTTAATCCAAGTTGTCTAATTCCAAATCTAATGCTTTTTCCATTATACCAGGCTACTTCTGCCAACAGGTCTACCTGGCCACCAGGAGTCTGTTATAAGTATTATAAGAGCTAGATGAAAAGTAAAAGTGTGATATATTTCTTAAACAAGTCATTCACACCTCACCCTGAATTACTTTAACCAGAGCAGCAAACTACCATCCATAGAAATGGAAATTCTGATTGGGGGAAAGAGGTCCTGGATATTTAGCCTGGAGAAGATTTGGGAGGTAGGATAAGAATAGTGTAACTGTCTCAATGTCTGAAGGACTTTCTAGGGGAAACAGGGATTAGATTTGTTCAGACTGATCCCAGATAACAAAACTAGCAACTGATCGACGTTATGGAAAAGCAGATTTTTGGTTTGATGGAGGAAAACACTTAACAACAATTAAAGCCCAAAAGTGGAATGGATTTCATCAGGAGATAGAGTAGTCTCCCCCTCACTGGAGGCCTTTGAGAAAAAGCTGAATTAACAGTTGTTGCAGAAATGTTTATGCAGACTTGGGTTGGACTAGATGACTGTGAGAACACTTGCAACTGACATTTTCTGATTCTGTAATTTGAGGATGTAAAAGATGATTAAAGTCTGAAGCCTAAGTGATTGGTCACAGTGCTTTCCATGGTGGTTAGAAAGATGTTCTGTGGGGAAAATTAAAAGAATAAACATGGCCTTTACCATATTGTTTTAGGCAGTGAAGAAATGTTCAATTATATCAGAAAGATATGACCTTAGAGGATCGAATAGATGGTAAGAGGTCCTAATTAGAATGGTTAACATGTTCATAGAGGTTATAAGCAAGTATGTCAAATGGAAGTGATTCTGCAGTGGATATAGAAACCACAGGAGGTCGTTTAAATTAGAACTGTAGGAGATATCTATTGACTGAAAATTATGAAGAACCATGAAAGGATTGTATCTCGAGAATTATATCATGAGAATTCGTGTAGTGATTTCCTAGAGGCAGATGGATAAGCTTGGGGAAAGTGAGTAGTGGAAAGAGCATTGGATTTGGATTACAGATCTGTGTGCAAATCTTAGCTCTGCTACTTGCCATTTCTATGGCCTTAAGCAAGTCACCTAACCTCTCTAGACCTCAGTTTCCTCAAATTGCCCTTCTGGCTCTAGATGGCCTGATGATTACATTTATGGTCATCATTTCTGATTCTTTTACTTCTGTCACTGCTTTCTCTGCAGGGGAATATATCACTTTTTCTAAATAAACAAATTTTAGTTCTGTCAAAGCTAGAACCAAGAAAAGTCACCAGCATTATTTTTCTTGATCATTTTTATTAGCTGATATCCAGATAAGTACACTATTATGACATTGACATTTAAATGCTCTTCCTGATGTATCTTTGACATTGATGTTGATGAAACCTTACAAAGTAGGGAACCTGCTGAGATGGAGCATAGCCTTTGCTCCAGTTTTCTAAGTGCCAGCTCTACAGTCATCATGAAGAATGATAAAGAAAGGTCATACCTGTTTTTATACCTGCTGGAACTTTCAATCAAAGAGGGGGAAGTATATTTCTCTCACTATTTAGTCTCTTAATCTCCAAGACTCATTCTGTGCCCTTTCATTGGAATGAATGATCAAAAGTTAATTGTATATCTGAAATGCCAGCAAATTGTTTGGCAGTTTTTACTTTCTCATGCAAGATGCAGGATATAAAGATTTTCTTTATTGCTGAATTTGCCCTCCAGTAATGAATTACCAGAATGGCAGCCAAATGTCATCAGGTTGAATAGATTCATGGAATCTTTTAAAAGGTTTAAAGGACCTTTAGAGGTCTCCTAGTCCAGTCTTCCAGCCCACAGCTACCTGACAGGTGGCCATCTATCCTCCGCCTGAACGTGGGTTGCTTTTTTTATTTCATGAGAGTTGTACATTCCATTTTTAGATAGCTCTAATTATTGGAAAGATCTCCTTAGATTAAACCAAAATCTGCCCATTCCCCCTAACTTGCTGTACTCTGGAGTTAAATAAAATAAATCTTATTCCTCTAACACAAAACTGACCACTTGAAGACAGCTGTTCTGACTCCCATATGTTTCCTCCAGACTGAATATCCCAGCTAATATTCATGTTGCCTGTATTGTCTCGATCATCCTTAGCCCTTTTGTAAATCTTAGGCTTCTGACAAAATGCCATTTGATAATTAAAAAGCCATGTTCATATATTTAGAGCAGAAAATGTGCCTTTCTGTTAGCTGTGTCTGTCCTGGTTTCTCTGAGTGGTAAATAACAAAATCAGAAAGGCAAAGATGTAATTCCGCTTTAGTACAATTAACTTTACATAGGTCTCCTACATCTACCCTCTACTTTAACATTTCCAGGAATCTCTCTTCTAAAATTACTTTTGTACTTATTTGTACTATATATTTGTACTATGATGAAGCTTTACAAAATAGGGAACCTACTGAGATGTAGCATAGCCTTTGCTCCCATTTTTTGATAAAGAAATATCTTATACATGGGTATGCCTGTTGGAACTTTCAATCAAAGAGGAGAAGTACTGCTTCTCTCACAATTAGTCTTTCAATTCCCAAGATTCGTTCTGTGTTCTTTCATTGGAATGAATGATCCAAAAGTTAATTGTTTATCTTTCCTTTTTCAAATGTAGAAACTAAAAACGTAATTTACAGCAACCACCTGTAAGAGATAATAGTAGAGGAGATTTTCCTACATTGAATGAGAAGTTAGACTACATCCTCTAATACCCCTCATACCCTCATATTTTATTCTGTTGTTCATAGTATCATAGATTTAGAGCTTGAGGGGATCTTAAAAGTCGTCGAGTCCAACCATTTCATTTTACAGTTGAGGAAACTGAGGTGAAGCACGGTAACTTGCCCAGGATCACACAGTAAGTATCTGAGGCAAGATTTGAACTCAGGTCTTCTTGACTCTGAGCACAGTGTTCTATCCACTAAACCACACAGCTTCCTCTTAGTTGTTCTTTGAGAACACCTTCATTACAGAAGTGGTATTTGAGATAGGCTTTGATGAATGAATAAGGTATAGAGTATTAGGGATGAGTAAAAATTCCAGGTTAGGTAAAAGTATGACCAAAGACATAGATAGGAATAATAAGGAGGAAGACAACACATAAAAGGAGTTTGACGTAAGGGGGAGTAGCATCTACATAAGAGCAAGGTGAAAAGGTCAACAAGCAGCAGCAGAACTGGGAGGTGCATGAGTATTAGTTCCTTAAAGGGTGGTTCTAGGCAGGAACTCACTAGTCAGAGGAGGGGACTATAGGGATAGAGTACAGGAAAGGAAGTCATCTGAGAAAAGGCTGGAGTGGCTGTTTGGAGCTAGATTATAGGAGACCTCCAGAAAGCAATTGGGTGTCACTGAAAGTTTTTGAGAAATTAGATTATTTTGACTGGTGCTATGAAGAATGAATGGGAGGAGATATCGAATGGAGAAGAGGGTATAAAGAGAAAACAAAAGCATGCCAAACATAGAACCTTGAGGTGCACTCAGGGATGAGAAGGGATGAGAAGAGACTATGGAGTAGTGAGGGGCAGGAGAACCACCATGATGAGAGTGTGATGTCATAGAAGCTAGGAGAAAAAAATGGGTTTCCAGAAGAAAAGAATGCTCAGAGAGCATCAGATGAAACAGAGAGGTCAAGGAGGATATGGTCAGAAAAAGAAAAAAAAAGATTTATCAGTAAGTAAGTCAGTAATGCAGAGAGCAATTTAAGTAGAGTAGAGGGGATGGAAGCCACCAGATTACAAGAGTTTAAAATAAGAGAATGCTAAGAAATTGAACACAAACTTTGACAGGATAAATTCAGGAGCAAAGTTAGAGTTCATATCAATGGGCCTCAGTCTTTTTAGTAAGATAAAGTCATAGTCTAAGAGTTTGAGGGGAGAAGGGTGTTGGGAGCTTGAAAAAAAAAGTGAAGTTTTGGAACAGCCATTGTGGGGAATACAGTAGAGTCAATAAGCTAAATAATGAGACATGTAGCAGTGCAGGCCCAGTTGTGTTTAGATTACAGAAATTGATTCGTGGATGCAATGCATTCTTGTTCATTATCCTAGCAAAGGTCATCAACTAAGAAGCATAGGTAGGGAAAGAAGGTAAATTGTAGGAGTTGCTTGGGGCTGAAGATTAGTAGGATGGGGAAGTGCTGTAAGGGAAGAGAGTAAAGAATAGAAGGGCATTATTGAAATTATAGATTGGATAGGGAGAGAAATGATGCCAGGATAGAGCTAACAAACTGGGTGAATGAAGAGAAATCAAGAGACTGAAGGGCTTAAGAGCAAGGCTGGGAAAGGTAACAACTGGATAATGAGATTTTTAAAAATTTTTGTTTTAAATTTTCCCATATGAGCTTGATAGACATCAACGAACACAAAAATTTCCTGATACAAACAATAGATAAAGGGTTTTTTATAGCACCACCATTCTATTACACAGCTTGTTTGGTTTTTTAAAAAATATTTATTACATTTAATATGATGATTCCAACATTATCCTCCTTGTTTCTCTCCCTTTCTGGACTTCTTTCTGCTCTGTTCTGTATACTTTTAGGTGGTGTTTTTGTTTTTGTTTTAGGAAAGAAAGTCTTTTCTTATTTTTTGTGATGATCCCCCTCCCTCTCCATTCTTCTCTCCCTCTCTCTCTCTCTCTCTCTCTCTCTCTCTCTCTCTCTCTCTCTCTCTCTCTCTCTCTCTCTCTCTCGTAACAAATTAGTCTAGTCAAGCAAAACAAGGGTACACATTGACTGTGTCTGAAAATTTATGTTTCATTCTGCACCTCTAGTCCATCATCTCTCTGCCAAAAGTTGGGAAACATGATTCATCATCTTGTTTCTGGAGTCATGATTTGTCATTGCATTGCTCATAGTTCTTAAGTCTTTCATGATCTTTTGTAATGCTGTGTGTGTCCTGTGTGCATTGTTCTCCTGGTTCTCTTAAATTCACTGAAATATAGGAGATTGTGGTCTGAGAAAGCAGTTTCACAGGTCAAGCTCTTGGAGACAGAACAGTTTCAAATGATGAGGAGTTCTAGGATATGATCATCCTGGTCAATGGCTAAAGTAGAGTAGAGGTAGAGATGGTAAGAGTTGGAATTTAAGGACCTGCAAGAACAGAATGTTAGAATGGCCATCAACATGAATCCCGAAATCTTAGGATGATGGCAAGGAAAAGGGTTGAGAGGAAGACTGAGCCAGCCAGAGTCATGGACAAAGCATATAAATGGATAGGATATGTCACCATATAGTTAAACAGCATGAATTTCAAAGGAGAAATGGAAGAGATTAAGGTTACTTGTAGAGCCCAGGGTCTGAAAGTAGGAATATGGAGCAAGAAGTGTGGTGATGACATCTTTATTCTATATGAGAGATGGGGGGAGTGGGAAAAGGAACTGCCATCTTATAGGGGCATCTAGGTGTGTGACATCCTCAAGAGAAAGTTTCAGTTAATGCAAAGATGTAGAAGCAATATAAAAGGGAACCCGGATGAAGTAAAGTTTAACAATGAAATAGGGGTTCTAGTGGACAAGGAAGGATAGGGATTGGGAAGAGTGAGATGAGATGGAGAAGGATAACACTTCTAGAAGAGGTTGTTAAGTTTAATTGAATTTGCTTCTGCAAAGTCCATGTCACACAATAGGCTCATATTGAGGGTGTAGTCCTTTATAATACCCACATATTTTTTCTCATAAATGCCCTTCTAGTTACCCATTCCTATACCTATATAGTTTTTAACCCTGTTCAGATTTATGTTTAGATTTCTCTCTTTTAAATTTTATCTTATTAAATGTCGCCAACTGTTTCAGACTGCTAGGATATTTTTGATACAAATTTTTTCTTCCAGCTTGTTAAGTATTCTTCCTGTCTTTGTATTGTCTGTACATTAGATAAGTGTACTATCTGTACCACCATGTAAGTCATCAATAAAATATATTATTTCCACCCTTTGTGTTATTTTTCTAGGTTAGTTTCTTCTCTGACAAAAGTCTTTCTGTAGTGACTCATTTTTTAAAACATAGTTTTTAGTATGGGACATTATGGGAGGTCTTTAGAAAATCCAAATAGGCATCTTTTGCTCTCCATCCACATGGTTTGTTGGGCTCTCTGCCATGAGTGTCTCCCCATTCCAGTCCATTCTCCACTTAGTTGTCAAAGTTATCTTCCTAAACCTCAGGTTTGCCCTCTCTCTCTCTCTCTCTCCACCTCTCCCTCTCTCCCTCCCTCTCCCTCTCCTTCCCCCTTCCCTCCCTTTCTCTTCCTCTCCCTCCCCCTTGCCTTACTTTCCCTCCCCCTCCTCTGAATCCAGATAGCACTTGGTATGTCTTAGATCACTTACATTCTGTGCTGTATTGTGGTTATTTACATGCTTTATCCCCTTCCCACTAGATTATAATCTACTTGAGAGCAAGGACAAACAGTTCATATCATAGATTATAGAACCATAGCTTAGAGGCCGTATTCCAACCCCTTTACATCTTTCTCTCTCCTTTAGTGCCTATCAGAATGACTTACATGTGGTAAGCACTTAACAAATACTTGAAGAATGAATGATGTAGCAAATGTATAATGGGTTTAGAGTATATAAGTGTACTTAATATGTCCTCACATTTATGCAGGGGTAGGTCATAATTGTTTCTTTAAAATGGACGATTCAAGATATAAATTAATTCCTTCTGGATAACAATTATAATTCATGTTACTAAAAGCACTTTTAGAAGCTTGTTGAAAAGTTTGTTTAAACCAGGAGTTCTTAACATAATGTTTGTGAATTTTTTTAATATTTTGATAACTGTCCTTCAATATAATTGGTTTCCTTTGTAATCTGATGTATTTTACTTTATGCATTTAAAAACATTATTCTGAGAAAGGGTCTATAGGTTTCACCAGACTGCAAAGGGATGCATGACAGAAAACCAGGTTAAGAATCTGTGGTTTAAATAATGTGCCTTGTCTAATGGTGTCTAAGAATTGGCTTTCTATTCATTTTCTTCCTCTTATGCCAGCTTACTTTTCTATGAAAAAAAATGTTATGAAGAATATTCAATGAATATTTTCATCAGAAAGCTAAAGCACTGTGTTTGGATATGAAAGAGAAAGTAAACTATCCTAGAAGACTATATGGCTTACCTTTGTCTGGTTTCAGGTTTTCACCAAATATCTGACTCCAAAGAATTTTGATTGACATTGCCAAAAGGGCAAGGGATAAGGAAAAGAAAAATGTAATTGAACACAAATTTGTATTGATAGAATGCAAAGCTTTCTAAGGGAAAAACCTGAATATTAAAGTATTTATTTGTGTGTGTGCGTGTGCGTGTGCGTGTGTGTGTAAAATATTCCTTGGGCTCATAGCTCAAAAATTTTTTTCTCCTACAGATTACCTTGCAAATCATGGCCGATTGAATGAGTCTGAGGCAAGGCGAAAATTCTGGCAAATCCTGTCTGCAGTAGATTACTGTCATAGTCGGAAGATTGTACACCGTGACCTGAAGGCTGAAAATCTGCTGCTAGATAACAACATGAACATCAAGATAGCAGGTAACTGGAATGTGCTATAAACAATATAAAATTCTGCCCACAGTAATTCATGTTTGCTGTGATAGATCAGCGATTGAAGAGGAAAGTAGTCTGTTTCATGACCAAAGACAGTAAGCAAACAGATTCTAAGCATATTTTCCTTATTCATACTTGGCATTTTGTATAATTAAAAACAAGGAAAACATAATTTTGTTGTTAACATAAATGGTAGTGTGCTGGAGGCAAGAGTTTGGGTAATCTACTTCCTTTTGTGGTTATATTCTTGAAAGAGACACTATTTTTTCTGTATGCGTTGAATGTTGAAGGCACTCAGAAAGGAGACAGAAGCAGTCCTGAATGTCTCTATCACCAGTACTTTTAGTTGTGTGATAGCTATAGCTTGGTTGATTGCAGGAAAGGTATGTCAGATGAGAGTTGAAGGTGGAAGAATGAGATGAGAATAGCAGCCTTAGGTATGTCACACCTAGTCTCAGTCTGTAATAATGTCCTGCTTTTTATGATATTGATATAAAAGATTTGGACTAAATGATCTCTCTAGGTTTCCTTCTAGCATTAATATTCTGGAATTCTAAGAATCTCTGCTTTTTCATAGTCTAGAAGATTACAGTTGAAAAATACTTTAAAAATTGACATAAGCATGAGTTATAACCACAGACAAGTCACTTAACTTGAATGTGCATAATTATCCTGTATATAAAATGGGGGTAATGCCTGAAGTACCCATCTCTCACAGGATTGTTGTGGGATTCAAATGAAATAATGTCTTTAAAGTGTATGGTCAGCCTTAAAGCACTAAAGAGATGTTAGATATCATTATGTTATTCATGATAATTTCTAAGGTTCTTTCCAGTTCTCAAATGCTTCATTTCTATCAAGTACAAATTAATTTCATGCAATGTTATCTTTATCTCTCCCCCAGAATCTAACACAATTTTTTTTGTAAATGGGGGAGGCAGGTTGCTTAATTCCATAAATGAATGCATTCAGACTAATTATGTAAGCTGAAGTGAAGAGGCAAAGGAGGAATCAGCTAGGTTGGGGTTAATCAGGAATGACTTTCTGGAAGAGGTGTGTTTTCTGGACTGGGTTTTGAAGGACATAAGGGACATGAGATAATAGACGAAAAAGCTTGTAAAATTATAAGGTGTTGTGATCATATGGAGTGTCAGAGAGAAGCAGAGGAAAACATCCAGGCAAAAAAGAAAGAAGTAGGGCAAGTAGATTAAATACCTGCTGTAAGAACCACTAGATTCATTGGATGAGTATAACCAAAAACAATTATATTAGATAACTATATTCATTTATATTTGTCCATCAAATGTTTTTGAATGCCTGCTATGTACATAGGACAATGTTGTAGGCCCTAAGGGGGATACAAAGAATGAATAATCATAGAATCTCAAGTTGGAAGAGAATTCTAGTCTAGCCCATACCCCAAATCATCTCTTACTAGTTATCTTCCAGTCTTTATTTGAAGACCTCCAATAAAGGGAAACACCCCCATTTCCCCCACTCAAGAAAATCCATTCTGGGAACTTAGATTGTTAGGAAATTTTTCTTTACATTATCTGCCACCTGCTACTTTCACCCATTGCTACTCATTCTGCCATCTGGGGCCAGGCAGAACATGTCTAATCACTATCAGCCACTCAAATTCTTAAAGACAGATAACATAATCCTCATAAATCTTCTAGAACTTCTCCAAGTCAGATATTTCCAGTTCCTTCAAATAATTTTCATGAAATAATCACCAGTCCCTTCACTATCCTAGTCACCGTTTTTTGAAAGCACTTCAGTTTGTCAATGTCCTTCCCAAAGAGTAGCTCCTAGAACTGGACACAGTATTCCAGATGCAGTCTAATACGAGGATTAATGGGATTAATTAGTGGGATTTAATGTTTTCTTCCTTCTAGACACTGTCACTCTGTCAATTTAGCCTAAGGTCAAAAATTAACTTTTGGAGCTGCCATATCATGTTTTTCATTCATAATTGAGCTTTTGGTCCTCAAACTGTTGGGTAGCTGCGCCTCCCCATTTTGGACTTAGGTAATTAATTTTTTTTTTGCCTAAGTATAGAACTCACCGTTTATTCTTATTGCTATATATTTGATCCATTGTTCCATCCTAATGAGATCCTTTAAGATCTTGATTCTTTGTTATCCAATGTTAGCTACACCTCCAAGTTCTGTGTTACCTTCACATTTTATGAGTGTGACATCTATCCCTTTATCCTAATTGTTATTTAAAATGTTGACTAGCATAGGGCCAAGAATATATCACTGGGGAGAGACTTCCCTCTAGGTTCATCTATAATGACTTCACTTTAAATCTTATTATTCAACTGGTTCCAAATCCACCTAAGCATATTATCATCTATCCCATATTTGGCCATCTTCTCCGCAAGGAGAAAGGAGAGACTTTGTCAGCTGCTTTATAAAAGTGTGGGTATACTAAATTAAGAGTGTTTTACTTAACTGCCAATCTAGTAAACCTGTCGAAAAAAATAAATTTTAGTCAGATTTGGCCTGTTTCTGATTCAGTCTCCTTCATGAGGCCTTGGTCCCTAGTGTCATGGAGCTTCCCATCTGTTAGGAAAGGTAAAACATGTACACCAATAATGTTAATACCAGGTGTAACCTAAAGGTAGGCAAAATATAAGAGTAGAACAAGGTGCTATTATGTTAGTTCAGCTCAACTCAGTTTAACCAGTTAGTGGCTTACTCTGTGTTAGGAACCTGCCGTACTAGGCTTCGGGCAGTGTGCCACAGACCTTGCTCTCAAAGAGCTTATAAGTTTTTAGGGATCAAACCCAAATAATTAGATTCAAGAAAACATTCATGGGTGCAAAAGAGAAGTCTAGGTAAAGTGCTATGAGAAATTTACGTAGGAAAAGATCATTTCAGCTGTCGAGGAAGACTTTATGGAGGAGTTGGCACTTAAATTGGACTTTAAAGGAAGGCTAGAGTACATTCCAGGCATGAAGACAAGAGAGAAAAGGATTAAAAAAGGGAGATGGAGAACTGTCATAGAGTGTATGAAGAAGAGTATTTTAAGATCAGAGAGGTATGTTGGAGCTAGACTGTAGAGAGTCTTGAATGCTAGCATCCAAAGTTTATACTTATTTCAGATGTCTGGTTGTTGACCTTTGTGCTCAGAGAGGACCAAAATGACATCACTACATCGGGGTCAAGGTACAGTGTGTCCGACTGTGGCCGATCAGACCAGTACGATCTTGGAAGGCTCTACCATAGGCTGGGCACAAACAGTCCATATGAATATTTAGAGTGAAAATGTCTCTAAATTTGCACACCTCACATTTCTTTTGAGCTACTGCAATTCTGCCTTGCTCATAGAGCACAGCGCCTTCTTTGATGAGAGCCCACAATGCTGGGCTGTCCTTTTCCTGTGTCTCCCAAAGGTCTTCTGCAAGACCTTGAGAGTGTCCATGTATCTCTTCTTCTGACCTCCATGTGAACACTTACTTTATATGAATTCTCTGTAAGATTGTCTCTTAGGCAAACGTACATTTGACATTCGAACAATGTGACCGGCCCATCAGAGTTGCACGCTCTGCAATAGTTTGAATGCTTGTTATTCATCTCTTATTCAGTACTTTGGCACAGTAGACTTTCCAGGGATGTACACCTAGATGATGAGGTTGATGTACACATTGCCAGATGCTAACTCAGTGCTTGGGAGGCTCCAAAGGAAAGTGTGGGAGAGAAGAGGTATTAGACTGCCTGGTCTACTGAACGGTCTAAACTGAAGGTCTACAGAGCCATTGTTGTATGCCAGCACCATGCCAGGAAACTGGATTGCTTCCCTTTGAATTGTCTGAGGAAGATTCTGAAGATCACTTGGTAAAATAAGATACCAGACACTGAGGTCCTTTCTCAAGCTGAACTGCCAGATATTCAAACTCTAATTCAGATTGCAACAGGTTGTTATGTTTGTCCTTAGTTTTCGAAGAGGACCATGACATCAGAGAAATGATGACATGACTTGCAGTTGACTTGGATTTGAATGAGAGAGAGCTGTGCAAGGTCACCAACCTCATTTTTTCCTCCAGAGCCATCTGGATCCAGTGACCAGATATTCATCAGGATGAGTGGAGATGACCCAGGATGCAATGGGAGACCCTATCCCTTTTAGGCTAAGGCCTTTTCATGTACTCAGAGCGTCGTAAGGCCTATTCATTGAATAGGCCTCTTTAAGAAGTGAGTCTTAGGGGATGGCCTCTTTAATTAGAAAAAAAGAAAAAAATCAATCTGGGAGGGGAAGACCTTCAGGGTTGCTGTTACAAAGAGAAACAGTTACCATCGATATGCACCCTAAGGGAGGTCCTTTAAGTGGAGCTTGGGTAGGGATTTATTGTGGTCCAATCTGGACCTGGGTTTAAGGAGGGGTGTGTGTGTGTGTGTGTGTGTGTGTGTGTGTGTGTGTGTGTGTGTGTGTGTGTGTGTGTGTCTGTGTCTGTGTCTGTGTGTCTGTGTGTGTCTGTGTGTCTGTGTGTGTGTGTGTGTGAGAGAGAGAGAGAGAGAGAGAGACAACAGTTAAGAAACTATTGTAATCTAATTAAGCATAGGTGAAGGCTTATACAAGAGTGGTTGGAGTAGGAATGGAAAGGAAGGTGACTCAGATTGGAAAAGATGACAAAAAACAAAAATTTGAACATTAAAAAGGCTTTAGGAAGATACTAATTAAATGACTAGGAATTATACTAAAAATCACCAAAAGTACCATTGATACTCTACACATAACCTAGTGAGTTCAAAGCAAGAAGAAAAGGTCTCATATGTATAAAAATATAAATATGAAGTAAAACAGCTCTAAGACTCCACCTCACAACCATCACATTTGCAAAGATGACAGAAAATGAAAATGGAAATTTTTTGGGGGGGATATAAAATTGAGGCCACATCAATATCTTGGAACTGTGAATTGGACCAGACATTCTGGAAAACAATTTGGAACTGTACCCAAAAAGTCACTAAACTCTGAATACCCTTTGGCCCAGTGATACCACTACTAGACTTAAAACCCAATGTGATCAAAGAAAGAGGAAAAGGATTGATATTTACAAAAGAACCTGAAACAGAATAAATATCTGCCAACTGAATGACTGAAGAAATTATCACATATAAATTAAATGGTATCTTGCTGCATTGTGACAAATAACAAAATAAAAAGGATTCAGAGAAATATAGGAAACATATATGAAATAATGCAGAGTTCAGTCAACACAAGCAGGAGAACAATTTATGCAATGACTAGAAAATTGTAAAGGAAAATAACCTTGAAAGACTTTAAAACTATAACCATTGCAATGACCAACCAAGACTTCAAAAAACTATTAATGAATCATACTTCCCACTTCTTGGCAGAGGGGTGATAGACTAGAAATACAGAAGGAGACTAGAATATTCAGACTTAGACAATGTATGTATTTGCTTTATATGAATACACTTATTTGTTACAAGGGAAGGCTTTTGTTTTTCTTTTTCGAAGGAGGAAGGGTGATTAGGAAAGTAGTGATAGTGATAATTTTTAAAAAGGAAGAAAAGAAAGCTGCTAATGAATCATTAAAATAGGAGAAAGGAAGATGGATGACATATTAAATTTCAATTATAAAAAATAAAAACAAACCTAATATATATTGTAGGGGGGAACAGTTTACAGTTTCATGTAAAATCTTCTTTTTAAATTTTCCTTTGTATTATAAAATGTTCATATTTATTGATTTTATTAGATTTACAATAAAAATGAAAACTTAAAAAATATTTATAGCAGTACTTTTCATGATAGGAAACTGAAGGAAAATGGGTGCCTATCATTTGGGGAATGAATGAACAAATTGTAGTATTTGAATGAATGTAGAGGCACACATAATGAAAGACGTGGAAAACTGATCAATCCAGTGTTTAATTGTGATTTCACAAAACCGACAGTGAAGTAAGCTTTCTGTTTCTCAGAAGAGAGGTGTGATGAAATTTAGAGTCAAGACCATAAGCTCGGTTCCCATCATAGACATTTACTAGCTTGGTGATCACTCATGGACAAAGTCACTTCACCTTTCAAAGCCTTTTTCGTCACATGTAAAATGAGGATCATAATACAGTACCTTTTCACAGTGCTTTTCTGAGGCAAATGCTTAGAAAACCTTAAGGCATTATATAAATAATGATTTATTTATACTTCAATGCCCCCTCCTTGAATTAAGGATTTGGGGTATATCTAGACCTTACTAACACAACCCTTGAAGAAACTGAGAAAAGTTTCAGAAATCTGTGTTGTGAAATTGCATATATTTAAAGCAAATTGTTTTTTTTTCCTGGGATGATAAACGCATTTAGTAAGACATAACCCACATAATTACACTAGGCCATGAATCAGAAGTCTCCTGTTGTAAATCCAAGGAAAGTCTTGGTGGGAAATGGGAAAATGATTTCTGTTGTCTATGGTTTAGCCATTTTCTTATAAGAAGGAGCAGACAGATTTTCTTTGTTAAATAGCTTCAGGTGGCACCTTGTGCCGTTCAGAACCAGAAGGGGAAGAATGGGCAGAATATTTCACACGAAGCATATCATTTTACTGGCAAGCTGATTCAAGAAGGACTCTACTACATAACCATTTTTTTTGAGAAAATTGATTTCTCTTGACGGCATAGACTATGAGCCCAGTCTTAGATAAAATGTTCTTAGCTGTCATCTGGACCCAGCGACAGTTTATTGACTTCTTGCTGTGGTGTTTTAACCAAATGTAGCATGAACTTGGAATCCGCAAATATTGAAATGCTTTGTCTTCCTCTCTGAAACTTGCACCAGAAGCACATATTTTTGCATTTTCCATGTTCAGATAACATCTCTTTTCTATTGCCAACCTTTGCTTCTCTTCTTTAACTTGAGAAAAGTGATCATTTGCTTCTAAATACATTGAACTTGCTGACCAGTCGTCCTGTCTTGCTTATTCATCATTAGGATCCCATTCTATCTTGACTAGGACTTTTTCCTTTAATCTCCTGTTAGGTAAAAAGTGACTGATATTTTACAGTAGACTCATAGCCAGCTTTTTCTCGTTGGTGACTGTAGAGGGCCAGCTCTGAGAAAGTCCATTCTGGGATAAGATACAGGCCAGGTTTTCACTGAAGCCTGTTCTTGCTCTTGGGCTGATCACTCAGGGTGTGGGCTCTCCAAACCCCCTCGACACACACATGCTAAACACCACCTGTGGACGGCAAAAAGGGAACAAAGCACTAGGAAGTCAGGCAATGTGACAGATGTTTCACATGAGAACTTGTTGATCTGCTTGCCTAAAAAGTATGTAAGCCCTTTCCCTCAGCTTAATAAATGGAGCTGTGCTATACTCTCCTGTCTGGCCTGTGGTGTCTTTTCACTCTCTGCGGTATCCTTTTTCCCTCTGGTGGCCTGGCCTGGCCCCATGGCTGCTGGCAGCAGGTGACCATCAAAATATGCATTGATGTCAGTGTTGGCCAATCAATATTCAGTCCTTGGAGTGGGGTCAGTACTGCCTTTCACTCTTCTACCTTTCATTTTTCATCCTTTGTTTCTTCCTAATTGTCTCCCTCATTCCTATCCCCATAATAACAGAAAGTGAATGAATAGCTGAAAGGATGAATCAACCCTAAAGACTGTTCTGTAGGAGAATTTTTAAATCTATACAATATAAACTATATCACATTGTTCAATATAGATGAAAAATTCCATTGGCTATATTGATTCTTAGAAATAGTTTATATCTCTCACCTTGAAAACTGATTTGTGATCATATTTATTTTGTTTTTTAAATATTTTAAATAGTATGAACCCATTAACTTAAGCTTTTTTAGATTTTGTGTCTTACAAATAAAAATTTTCAAAGAATTATTTTAGAATATAAATAATCCTTGCATGTAAACCATATGAAAACTATTCAGCAGTCTTTTCACAGGCAGCCTTTAATGAAAAAATCTTGATTATTCCCTTTTTCAAATGAAAGAGCATTGTAGAGTTCTTGAGCATCATTAGGAAATAATGGGGTCAGACAATCAATTATCGGATATTTGAGCATGAACTGTGTGTAAGGCATTGAAACAATGTCTTCATGCCTACATGAGGGTTTGACATTTAAATGTTATGTAAATAGCATCTTTATGGCTTCAGAATGCTGAATACCAAAATAACAGGAATCTAACATTATGTCCTGATAATATCTAATATGATCAAATGTGATAATATTTGTAGACAGTGTTTAGAATACTTTGTACACAATACACTATAGAGGCATATGCTTATTCCCTTCCCTTCTTGAATACTTCATATTTGCCATTAATTTGGTAGCTCATATTTACTAGTTACCACACAAAGTGTTATACATGTATTGTCTCATTTGATCCTCATAGCAGCCCTAAGAGAAAGGAAATAATAGTTGAAATTTATACAGCACTTTATAGTTTTTAAAGTGATGCTCTTGTAATAGTCTTACAAGGTAGTCAGTATGTCTTACTGTTTCTGTTATACATATGAGGGAGCTCACACCTAGAAAGGTTAGTTGACTTGCCACACGGCTAGTAGGTAGCACAGCAAGACTTTAGCCCTGCTTTCCTTATTCCAAGTCCCATTCCAGTATGCTGGGCTGCCTCTCTTAGCATCTGTAGTGCATGTCTGATTGGCTCACTTGTTTGTAGGCAAATGAGGCCAAATGACTTTAATCTTCATTCTGGAGCTATTATTTCCATTGTAACAGATTGCAACACTGACCCAATCTTCTAAGGGTCACCCAGGGGAAAATCAGTGAGTATGGATAGATCATGGCAAATTTCTAATTATTATTGGGGGGGGCAGTATATATATTGGCTAGGGCAGCTAGGTGGCCCAGTGGATAGAGTGCCTGGCCTCAAGTCAGGAAGACTCATCTTCCTGGGTTCAAAAATGGCCTGGAACACTTACTAGCTGTGTGATCCTGGGCAAGGCATTTAACTCAGTTTTATCATCTGTAAAATGGGCAGGAAAAGGAAGTGGCAATCACTGCATTGTCTTTGGCAAGAAAAACCAAAATGAGGTCACAAAGAGTCAAATGCAACTGAAAAACAAACAACAGTATATATTAGTGACCTCTGATTTTGTTTTTTTGAAAAATTTTTTTATTCTGAACTTAAGCCAAAAAGAACATTTCCATACTCGCAACAGAACACACAGGGGATTGTATATGAAATCATGAATCTACATTTCATAACACTTGCTTTTTAAATATATACATATATGTATATATACTCTGCATATTACTTTCAGAACTTCTCTTTATCTATGCTTCCTTCTGTTTTCTTCTATGCATTTTTAAAATGTTAAACGATGCCTCAACTTTTTTTGGCATTACTATTGCTAACTCCTCCTCCTGACATTCCTCCCACCCAAGTAGAAACCAAAAGAAAAAAAGATTAAAAAAAAACAAAACCTTGTAATAACATAGCCAAGCAAAACAGATCTACCCTGTGTATAAGTGCATGCATGTGTGTGAGCGCACTTGAGCATCTTCTTTCCCCTTTTTGTCAGGAGGTCCTCTGGAGACATGGTCACTCATTCCATCGATCAGAGTGCCTAAGTGTTTCAGAGTTATTTGTTGTTACAGTGTTGCTGTCCTTGTATAAATTGTTCTTTTGGTTCTGCTTACTTTATTCTGTATCAGTAGATACTACCCAGGAATCTCTGTAATTGTCTTTTTTTCAAATTTCTTACAGCACATTATTAATATTCTGTTACATTATGTGCCATGATTAGTTTAGCCATTCTCCTGTTGTCTAAGATGCAACAAAGTATAACCCCTTGAATTCTAGTTCTTTGTTTTTCTCTTCCCACCTCCCACCTTTTAATTCTGAATTTAGGGTCAGGAAGTTTTTTTTTCCCTTGCAGCTATCCCCTCCCCCACGTTAGACCCCCCCCCCCCATTCCTGCTTGTCTTCCTATTGAGTTAGAGTATTTCTACACCAAACCCATGTGTTTGTGTTCAACCCTCCTTTGTCTGGATCCAAAACAAATAATCACGTTAGCTATGTTCTTTTCCCCAAAAAAAAGAAAGAAGGAAAAGAAACTCTACTTCTCTCTTCACCGTCCATCACTTCTCTCTCTGGAGGCAGATAACATGTTTCATGCATGAGTCTCTGGGAATTGTAGTTGGCCATTATGTTGATCAGAGTTCCTAAATCTTTCAGAGTTGATTATCTTTACAGCATTGTTGTTGTATAAATTTTCTGCTTATTCTGTTGTCATCACTTCATACAAGCCTTTCCATAACCATCCCTTTCATCCATTCCTGTAGTACAACCTCTATACACTCTGAAGACATTAAGGTTCTAAGTAGATGTTTGTTTTTTCTCACCCATTTGAATGTTAGCATCACATCATATGGTTCCTTCCTTTTGCTATAAGAAATTGACCTGTGTAGGTTTCTCTGGACTCTGTATATTAAAGATACTGGTCAGGTCTGATCATTTAATTTTTTAAATGCTTAAAAGGCATTCCATTAAAGGTCTATATTTAGTCTCCTGTAGGATTATACTCACTTTTGAAGGATGTATTCCTAAGTTGTAAGCTTAATTCTTTTGTCCTTTAGAATATCATATTCTAATATCTCTTTTTATTTCTTGTGTGATCCTGCTTGTAGTTTCTTGGTTCTTTCTGGGAATTGGAGTGAAGAGAGTCCAGGTGTGAGGTAATGAGGGTCCGCACCAGAGTGGTGGCAGTGTCGGGGTGGGGGGGGTGCCACCACACCTGTTTGAGAGATGTTGCAAAGGTGACATTGACAGACCTTGGCAACAAATTGGTTGTGGGGAGTAGGGGAGGGAAGAGAATGAGGAGTCCTAGGGTTATTTCTAGGTTGCAAGCCTGAGGATTGGGAGGATGACGTTGCTATGTACAGTAATAGGAGAGGGGAAGGTTTTAAAGGGAAAGATGATGAGCTCCATTTTGGACATACAGAGTTTAAGATGTATATAAGGCATTTGGAAATGTGAGATTAGAGATCAGCAGAAAGGCTGGGGCAGGATAGGTAGATTTGAAAGTCATTAGCACAGAGATAGTAATTAAATCCATGGGAGATGATGAAATCACCAAATAAAATAGTTTGGAAGGAGAAGGAAAGAGGGCCCACACAAGACCCTGAAGAACACCTACAGTTAGAGGGCTTGCTCTGAATGAGGATCCAGCAAAGGAGACTGAGACAGTGGCCTGACAGCTGTGGTCAGATGGATAGGAAGAGAACCGGGGAGAATGGTGTCCTAAAAACCTTTCAAGAAGAGAATATTAAGGAGGAGATGGTGATCAGCAGGGTCAAGGCTTCAGAAAGGTTGATGAGAATGACTGAGAAAAAAGCACTGGATTTGGCAACTTAAAAATCATTAGTGATTCCAGAGACAGCAGTTTCAGTGGAATGATAAAGGTCAGAAGCCAGATTGTAAAGGGTCAGGAAAAGAGAGAAGAGAAAGTGGAAGAACCTACTGTAGATGGCCTTTCCTAGGAGCTTAGCTACAGAGGGCAGAAGAGATATAGGACAGTAGTTAGTAGGGATGGAAGGATCAAGTGAGGGTTTATTCTTGGTTTTGTTTTGGTTTTCAGAATGGAAGAAATATGTGTATTTGTAGGCAGTAGGAAACAAACCAGTAGACAGAGGAACAAATTGAAAATAAGTAAGAAAGTGGGTATGACAGAGAGGAAATCTGTTGGAGAAAATGGGATGGAATGGGATCATTTGAATGAGGAGAGGGTTAGCCTTGGTAAGGAGTAAGGCCATTTCATCATGGGATGTGGGGGTAAAGGAAGAGAAAGTGTCAGAAGGCACCTAAGTGGTAGGAGATGAGGAAGAGGGGGCTCATGGCAAATAGCCTTGGTTTTTTTTTCCAGTAAAATAGAAGGCAAGGTTCTCAGATGAGAGGATGGAGGTAGGAGGAGCCATGGGAGGTTTCAGGAAGGATGAAAAGGTTTGAAATAGCCACTATGGAGAGTGAGATAATGAGTTGATAAGGGAAGTATAATAGGATTGCCTAGCAGCAGTGAGGGCTTAGTTGATGTTGTACAATATAACTTTGTAGTGGACCCAGTCAGAATGGTTTACCTGATTTTCTCCATCTTCATTCAGTAGCACAGGTGTAGGAGCAAAGGCAGTGAATGGTGGGAATGATCCAAGGCTGAGGCTTGACTGGGCTGATTTCATAGGAAATTTTTTCTGAGACTGAGACTTGGATAACTGTAAGAGCCCTAGAGAGAGGATGTTCTTTTTTCTCTGGGTTTTTGTTTTGTTTTGTTTGTCATGTTGAATATTGACAGTCTTAACTGATCTGACAAATCCAGGCTGTGTGTTGAGGGTGAGTTTAAACCTCATTATTTCCACACAGATAGCAAATATCGCAAAGAAAAAAAGTTACTTTATGGCTACGAAAGTACCATCAGAGTACCACTGGTAAGCCAGTGATGTGTTAATAAAAATTGTCAAAAGTTAATTGAAAATTCTGTGGCACAAATTTTGTGACATAGATATGGAACAGGCAGAATAATCGAGGGATGTATTATAGTTTGAGAACTTTTGGCCTTAGGCCCTTACTACTTGCTTGACCTGGGGTAAGTCATTTAACTTCAGTCTGCCCCAGTTTACTCAACTGTAAACTGGGAGTAATAATAGTGTCTCTCTCCCCACCACCACCACCCCAGTCTTTGTGAGAATCAGATGAGCTAATAGTTGTAAGGCACTTAGGAGGACACTGGGGGGCTTGGCACATAGGAGTCACTAAATTAAAATGCTTCATTAACAAAAAGGTTTACAAAAGCTCTTTCCTCAGAATAAGTTGCCTCATCTATGTAATGAGATTGCTGAGATCACAGGTGTCCAAACAGGTGGATGATCATTCAGTTGCAAAGCAAATCACAGGTTACTTGCCAGTCTCACTTAGGTAGAGAAACTTGTAGATTTTGTCTCCATCACAGCCTCTCTTACCTTTATTGGCACCTAAGTAGCACAATGAATAGATAGAGTGCTGGATTTGATATTCAAAGACCTGAGTTCAAATCCTGACTCGGACACTTTAATAGTTGGGTGACTAGGGGCAAATCACTCGACCTCTCTCAGCTTCAGTTTTCTCATCTGTAAAATGGGGATAATAACAGCACCTACCTCATAGGATTGTTGTGAGGCTCGAGTGAGGTGTATCTGGCATGGGCTTCACAGACCTTAAAGGGCTATGTAGATTCTGGCAGTTATTATCCTTCTTCTTGTGGTTGTAGCTGTCCTCATCCTCTTCCAGCACTTTAGTCTTTTTTTTCTACCATGCAGGCTTCCTTCTTTCTCCACTCTAAGCCACCCACAGCAGCAAAAAGGCAGGTACAGGGAAGAATTCCACTTTTGCCCCCAAATCACCTCCTAGCTGAAGCAGGCTGAATGCAGGCTCTGTGCTAAGGGGGAGTCCCCACTGCTTTTTATTTTAGGCAGAATAGAGTGAGTCACACAGGATGAACAGACATGGATCAGTTGTATTCTGAATCACAAATGTTGTATTATTCCCACCCCTCCACCATCCCCCCCCAAAAACCACAGCCATATTCCAGATGACCCGGTTACTCTCAAGAATATGACCAGCCTTCCAGGTACCCAAGTATGGTGTCATCTTCTACTTCCATTTCTTCTCTCCCCTGCCCCTCAAGCTAATCAGTTACCAAATCATGTCCATTTTATTTTTACATCTCTCACATCTGTCTTCACAAGAGCAATACTGTCATCTTAATCTCTCAGCCTCACAACCCAGGCCCCACCACAAAGAAACACAGTGTAGGACTTCCCATGCAGTGAAGCAAATGTTGTTCCCTATGCACTTGAACCTCCCTTTTTTTCCCCTTCACTCACTTAAACACAAGGTGTGGGCCATAGCATGGTATCAGGGCCTTCATCAAGGGAGCCAGCTTTCAGCTGTGCCCTTCCTGTGAAGTGCCTGGATGAAAGCTAGGTTGCTCCCACCATAAGTTCTTCCCTGGCTATTCCCTTACTTCTTTTGCCCCTGAGGTGTTTTTATGATAGCCTACTGAGGTGGAATAACCAATTTGTCATTCCTAGAGGAACCTTCCCTATGTAGTCTTTATTTAAAGTCACTTGTCACCAGAGTCAAGGTAGACCTCTCAGGCTGGCAAACACCTCTCCATTGTTAGAAGGGTAGAATAGAAAGTGACTGTTGGAAATGACACCATCTGTGCCTAGAAGGGAGCAGTCTCTTTTCCTTTTGGTGGGGGAGAGGGATGTTAAAAATAAGACCTTCATTGTGCTATGTACTTATACAGGAAGTTTAACTGATTAATCTTGGCTTTCAGGCATTAAAGTCAATGGTTTAGTCCCTTTGAAGAGCTTTTCAAATATGTTTGGCTAGAATCCTCAACTTAATGAGTGTGTAAGAAGTCATCTTGTGATTGGGCTGTGGAGTGAGAGCCAGCTTGGAACAGTCCCGACTCACTCTCCTCACGTACTTTCCTTTAAAGTGATTCACCACTCTACTGCTAGCTGTGTCTGTACCACAAGTACACACATCCCAGAGTTTACTTGTTTTGCTTTCCTGGCATTGGGTGAAATTAAAACATTGCTCTTTTAAAACTACTTTGAATATCTCGTCCTTGACTGAAGTACTGTTGTTGGTTTTTTCCAGATAATTTAGAGTTTATTTAGCTGTTAACTTTGTAACTTGGATTGTAGTATGACTAGAATAGGTGATTAGTCATATAGACAGGCTTTGAAGTGTGGCATAGATAAGGTTTTTCTAACAACTTTGGAAATCTGTATGTTGAGCTAGTGAGATAAACTTGTGAAATGATGATTTTTTTAAAAAAAATTCTGTTTCTTTTATTGTGGTGCCCTTCCTTCCTTTCTTCTCCCCTATACATTTAGTGGCTGCAATGCATCTGGTTGCCCAGGACCAACCATGAGTGGTTTGTATTATTTTTGTATCTTTTCCTTCTCTTCCCATTCTGTTTCCCTCCTATGTCCTATTTAATCAGGGATTTGATCTTGTCAAGGTAATAGTAGGTGGTAATGAATTAATTAGGGGACCTAACCAGTGCTAAACACTTAAAAATGTTTTGTTGGTTTTTCTTTAATTCAAGGCAGATGTACCAGTTTCTGGAAGGTTCTTGGGCAGCAAATCTAATAATAGAAATATCAGACATTGGGGATCTGCTTAGGCTGGTATCCAGTAAAGCAATGGTCTCTAAAATCTTCAATCACTCACCTCTCTTAGTAAACCATTTTGAGTATGAGCCCTTTAATATGTGCATATTTATGTATTTTAAAATTATATACATATACTTCTTTACTTATAATTATGTATATTCTAAAATATTCACAAAAATGAATTTTTAAAAGGATGGAGAATAGTTTGACAGAGGGTAAGAGCTGAGAAAGGGAGAGTGATTAGAAGGTTAGTGCAGTAGTCAGGTGAGAGAGGATGTAGGCCAGGACTGGGGTATGGCCATGTGAGTAGAGAGAAGGGGACGGATGGGACATCTGTAGGTAGAAACAACAACTGACTGTGGATATGAGGTCAGGAAGAATGAGAAGTTGAGGATGACCCCAAAGTTGTGAACCTAGGTGACTAGAGGAATGGTGGTACTGCCCTCAACAAGAATTGGAAAGTTCTGAAGAGGGATGGTCTTGGAAGAAAAGATCGTGTAGTGAATTTTGTGATCTGTTGCAACCCATCCAGGCCTTCTCCTCTCTTGTGCCAACTCACTCTGTTCCATTTAGAATGAAAAAGAGGAAAGCAGGCTTCTTTCTTACTGGTCACTGCTCCTCAAAGGAGCTGACATGAAGGGATCTGAGAAATAGGGATTGGGTGTGCTTGGAGAGGGGCAGGCTCTTCCCAGTGGTACCTATGTAGCTGTCGCTATACAAATAGGGGAGCAGATAGGTTATAATTACCTTGAGGAACCTATATTTGGCTTGGGGGGGAATTTGGTGGCTTGCACAACTGTGGGAGAGGGTGGAAAATGGGGGAGTCTTGAGAGATAAGAGTAGGTATAGTTGTATTGAGGATAAGACCCACAATTGACTATCTAGCCTAGCACCCATAGGAATCATCAAAGAGAAATCATTGCAGAGATGGTGCCCACCTTTCTCGTTCCCACCAGCAATAATTGCTGACCAAACATCACCAACTCTCAGATGGGTACAGGAGCCCTGAGAGTGGAAATACCTCCCAGACTACTGGGCTTCTAGCCCAGCCCTCCCAGAAGTCATCCAAGGAAGCAACTCCTGTGGAGAAGGGGTCCCCACCAACTGCCACACATGAGACAGACAGGCCAGCCTAGCTGAAGCAACAAGACCACCCTGAAGGAGAAACAGGAGGCAGAATGTGCCAGGCAGGTCAGAACAGCACCACCACTTTGACCACCATCTCCCCTCAGGTCTTGATTGAGACCACCCAGGACCTTGAGCCTTGGAAATAGCAGCACTTCCAGCCCAGTGCACTCAGCTGTCATCCTGGGAAGCAACCCCTATAGGGATGTAGCCTGGCATTTGTTCCTGGTGGGGCTGCAGCCACAGCTATTGAAGACCCAGAAAAGAAAGTTCTTGCCGCCAAAGTCCTTGGGACTGTCAGGTGGTTCAAAATCAGGTGGATAATCACTTTATCAGTGGAAATGACATGAAAAAGAGGCATTAACATCTATTTTGCCTTTGCACCCTAAGGACCTTGGTACTTTACTAGCTGACTTGCAGCTTCCATATGTGTTGTTTCCTCCATTAGAATCTAAGCTCCTTGAAGGCAGGAACTGTCTTACTTTCTGTATTCACAGAACCTAGAACAGTGTTTTGCCCAAAGTAAGTGCTTCATAAAAGTTTTATTCTTTCATCTTGAGGAAGAAAGGATGTGACTCATCTTTCCATCCTCTGGTAGGCTGATCACATAATACCCTTTCTTATTAGACTATGGCCCTGGAAAGCCCCTGGACTCCCACTTTGATGACTACAGTCTTAAACCACTTAATGTAGGTAGCACCCATTTGATCCATCTGGAAATCCTCTTCACACACACCCCACTCCTCACCCCCAGTGTTCATGGAATTGCCATTGCAGTACTGTTGTAACGGGGCTTATATTGAATAATAAACTCTCCTCCGTATATATATGCTTGTTAATAGGTTTAGGATTCTAATTAAACTGTAGATCTCTGAATGAAGTTGGCCTTCCATGTCCAAATCTGCAGCATAATGATCAAGAAAATTGGGTAGGCTTTTCTTTGTGTTGAAGAGTCCATTTATCCACAACATGACTTGGGCTAATTGAATGTTCATACTCCAGCCAAAATTAGCCATTGTTGAGAACAAATTTTTAAAAGTTTGCTCGAGCATTTACAATAGAACATTAGCAAAGTCCATTTGAATCCATAATGAGGCATACGAGGACTACATGAGGACATTGAGGTTGGATGCTGAAAGGCTAGCAAAGAAATAAAAGCAGTATTGCTAGGAACAAATTGGGCTTGAAGTTTGCCTTCCACATTCCTGTATATTGAAGGCATTGAACATAATTGTCTGGTGACCTTTTCCATGCAACAGAACTGTCAGGTCAAACTGAATCTACTTTGGTTGGTGAACTCTTTGTTAGTACAAGGAAAGCCTAAACAGTTTGACCTCTTGACAGTAATGCTGTTTGCTTTCAGGAAGTCCCAAGTTGGGATCTTGGTCTCTGGCGTGTAGTAAGTGCTGTTAGAGACAAAAGTAATGCCTAGTTTGGTACACTGATTCACTAGTGGCACTGCTGTTCTGAATACTTATGGACATTAAATCGTCTGACTTTTTGGTATTGGAAAGAAAAAAGGGAAAGAAATAAAACTTGTGTAACTCAAAAATATTTGGAAAAATATTAAAATAAATTTCACCAGGAAAAAATTTCCATGTTATCAGGGAACTGATCATTCTGCTTTGTTGGGATAGTCTAGGATGGGGGCAAGGAAGGGACATCAGATACTTATCTCTTAGGAAGAAATTAAAATAACTGGTTTCTTTGTTTTTAATAGCTCATAATAGGAACAAATTATTTTTACTTTTAATACCTTTTAAAATTTTATTTTGGGTTATGACATGGTTTCATAGTGTAGTTTAATCAATTTAATTTCATTGCATAATAGGCCTCTATACTTAAACAAGCTTGTTCTTTTGTTGACTGTATTTCAAATATGATTAAATACATGGTACTGGTGATGTCTGTGGATGACCATAATGTTTCTGGATCACATGCCTAGGAAATAGCTGCAAACTAGCACTGAGAGTACTGTTACTTAGTAGAGAATAGTTAAGGAGCTCTCCACTAAACTGTCAGGAAAAGTTAGATGAGACTTTGACAACCTACGACTCTGTCTGTGGGAAAACATTCGTTACATGAGCTTAAAATTGTATATGAGTGGGCATGTTTTAGTATGGGATAGCGGATCAAATGTTAGACGTGGAGTGAAACGTACCTCCAGCTTCACGTTCTGCCTTTGACATTCAGGAGTTACATGACTATGAGCAAGTTCTTACTCCAAGCCTCAGTTTGCTTCCCTGACAGATGGGAAGAATAGCTGCCTCCCAGAAGTTCCTCCCTCACAGGCTTGTTGATGAAACACTGGGCAAACTTTAAGGCATTAATGTCAGTTATTGTTCTTTATGTGTAGCTTATTTTTTTATTCTTAAGCAGGGGTGGGGAACCTGTGGCCCTCTACATCCTTGAGCGTAGCCCTTTGACTGAATCCAAACTTCACAGAACAAATCTTGTTCTTGAGGTCACGGGTTCCCCCCTCCTGTTCTTAAGTGTTCGGTGCTTTGTCTTACTGATACTACAAATAAAATCAATAGATAAAACACTAGCTAGTTGAAGTGGAGTTTATGAGACCTGGAATTATTAAAAATCAAAAGAATAAGTCATATGAATAAGGATTCTCCTTTAACTTTGAGGGGAAAAAATATTTTGAAAGGTGGTCCTCCATCTCTGGTTTTCCTTTAGAGAAGATCTTTTGTTGATATTCGCTAATACAGACCTTCTTACAGTGATTCAGTACAGTCTCACAGCTTTAGATGAAAGTAACATATATTTCCATCTCAACAGATTTTGGTTTTGGAAATTTCTTTAAGAGTGGTGAACCACTGGCTACATGGTGTGGCAGCCCTCCTTATGCAGCCCCGGAAGTCTTTGAAGGACAACAATATGAAGGACCACAACTGGATATTTGGGTATTTTCTTTCTTCCTATATTAAATAGATCTTGAAGGTATTCCCTTACATTCTATCCTACGCTCTCTCCTCTCTCTACATTCTCTCCTGACGACCTCATCTGCTTCCCTGCGTTTGTTGTCATTCCTATGGAGATGACTCCCAGATTTATATATCCATTCCCAGTCTTTCCTCTAAGCTTGAATCTCCTATCACCAATTACCCGTTGTATATTTCAAATTGGCCGTCCTGTATGCAGCTCAAACTTAACACGTCCAAAAAGAACTCATCTTCCTCCACAAACCCATTTGACTTACAGACTTCCCTTCCTCTTAAAGATAATAACACACCTCCAGTCTCTGTGTTACCCTTGATGACTTATTGTGCCTCATCACAGATATTAATGAAAGATTGAAAAAGGGTTCTCTGTGTGCCAGGCAACGTACTTAACACCAGCGATGCAGAGTAGAGCAGAGGCCCTCCCTGTCGTTATGGAAGGGTACGTTCTGATGAGGTAGACAGCAATCGGAAGTGATGTGTGAGATGCGTGCTTTCTACCTTCACATCTCCTGCATTAGACCCCAGCAGCCACTTATCTGTCATCAAAATTATTCCCCCAGCCTCCTGATTGGCCTCCCTGCCTTCAGTCTCTCCTCCCTCCATTCTAGCCGTCAGACTTCCACCAGAGTGATTTTCCTTAAGTGCAGATCTAATTATGCCACCTTCATTACTCTATCAGCCCCAGTGGCCCCCTGTTGCCACTAGGATCAAATGAAGCTCCATTTGTTCAGCTTTTAAATCCCTTCACAACCTGAGCCTGACCTCTCTCCACAGACCATTCAGTCCCTCTCCCTAGCCAAACTGTCCTTTTCTCTGTTCATCATACACAATACTCCGTCTCCTGTTTCTGGGCCTCCTTCTGCCTTCCCTTACAAAACTCTCCTCTTTATCCACTGTGACTCCAATCCCTTGACCCCTCAGTGCTCTTCCAAGCCATCTCCGAAGGCTGCACTAGCTGCTCTCTCCTCTTTTCCCCATCTTGACTTCTTGCTGAACCAGTTTAACTCTACACTGTCTTCCTCTCTTGAATCCCTAGTCCACTCATATCCTCGGTTACACTCAGCCAAGCCTCAGCATTGGATCCCTCCCACTATTCACCACCTTCGTTTCTATATATGTGCTCCTGAACAAAGATGGAGAAAATATTACAATGGTTCTGACTGGGTCTACTACAAATTTATGTTGACACAACCTCATCTCAGCCCTCACTGCTGCTGTACCTTCCTTATCAACTCACTCTCCTGAGCAGCTCTTCCAAACTTTTTCATCCCTCCTCAAACCTCCCATAGTTCCCCCTTTCCCCACCCCTAGCTGAGAACCTCACTTCATATTTTACAGAAGAAGTTGAAGCCATTTGCCATGACCTCCCTCTTCCTCAGTTACTCAGGTGCCTTGAAATGGCCTTACTCCTTGCCCTCTGCTTGTTCAAGCAATCTCCTGCCATCCTGTCTCCTCCAACAGATTGCCCTCTCCGTCATACCCTGCCTATCACTTATTTTCAGTCTTTCTACAGGCTCATTTCCTATTACCTACAAACATGCCTATTTCTTTCCTATTCTGAAAAAATCATCACTTTATTCTTCCATCCCCCTCCCCATCATCCCATATCTCTTCTAGCCTTTGTATCTAAACTCCTCAAAAAGGCTGCCTACAATAGGTGCCCCTGCCTCCTCTCCTCTCACTCTCTTCTTAATCCCTTATCTTACCCCAGCTTCTGACCTTATCATTCCATTGAAACTACTCTCTCCCAAGTTACTAATGATCTTAGGCCAAAGCCAGTGGCCTTTTCTCAGTCCTCATTCTCCTTGACCTCTCTGCAGCTTTTGACAGTGTGGATCACTTTCTGCTCTTTGATACTCTGCTCTCTCTAGGTTTTGGGGACACCATTCTCTCTGTGTCTCCTTCTCTCTATCTGACTGCTCCTTCTCTGTTTCTTTCCCTGGATCCTCCTCCAGATCACACCCTCTAACTGTAGGTTCTCTTGGGGTTCTGTCCTGGGTCCTCTTCTCTTCTCTCTCTATGCTGCTTCACTTGGTATGATCTCAACAGTTCCTATAGATTTTATTTTCATCTCTATGCTGATGATTCTCAAGTTTGCTCATCCTGCCCTAGACTCTCTGCTGTCTTCTAATCTCAAATCTCCAACTGCCTTTCAGACATCTCAAAATGGATGTCCAGTAGACATCTTAAACTCAATATATCCAAAATGGAACTCATTATCTTTCCCCAAAAAGCCTTTTTCAAACCCTTCCTGTTTTCCCAATTACTATAGCAGACAACACCATTCTACCTATCTCTCAGGCTTACAACCTAGGAGTCATCCTAGATTCCTCACTGTCTGTCACCTCCTACATCTAATCTGTTGCCAAGGCCTATTGATTTCGCCTTTGCAACGTCTCTCATATGCGCCCCCTTGTCTCTTCTTAAACTGCCACCACTGTAGTACAAGCCTTCATCACCTCACAGCTGGGCTATTGCAGTAGCCTGATAGTATGTATATCTTCCTGTCTCAAGTCTCTCCTCACTCCTGTCTATTCTCCATTCAGGCCACTGAAGTGATTTTCCTAAAGCACAGGTCTGACCATATGTGTGTCTCTCCCCCACAGCGCCCCACCACATACACACTCTGTAAACTCCAGTGGCTCTCTGTTTCCTCTGTTATCAAATACAAAATGCTCTGACATTCAAAGCCCCTCATCACCCGTCCCCCTCTTACTTTTCCAGTCTTCTTACACCTTACTTCCAGCCACGTAATCTTCAATCCACTGATACTGACCTCCTGGCTGTTCTACAAACAAGATAATCTATCTCAGCTCTGGGCAGTTTCTCTGTCTCTTCTCAGGCCTGGAATGCTCTTCCTTTTCCACTTTGACTACTGACCTCCTGCCTTCCTTTTAAGTCCCAACTAAAATTCCACCTCATATAGGAAGCCTTCCTTAACCCCTCTTAATTCCAGTGCTTTCCTTCTGTTAATTATTTCTTATTTATCCTATATACAGCTTGCTTTGTGTATATTTGTTTGCATACTGTCTCCTCCTTTATATTGTAAGCCATTTAAAGACAGGGATTGTCCACAATGCTTAACACCCAAGTAGTTACTTAATATCTATTTAATGACTGTTTGCTTAGAACATAAACATATTCCCTCCTTACCTGTACCTTATAGAATTCTGCTCTTCCTTCACAATGAAGCAGAAGCACCACCTTCTCCTCCAAGTTTTACCTGATTTCTTCCAGTTGCTAAAGCTCTCTCTCCCTACCTTCTATTTTGGCATTTTGTATTGATTTTTGTTTATTCTGTGTGTTGTTGTTATAGATAGATTTTTCTCTCCTTAGAATCTAAATGCCTTGCAAATAGGGTTTTCCGTTTATTGCATTTGTATCCCTAATACTTAGTCTAGTGCCTAATAAATATTGATTGATGGATTAAAATAGCACTCAATCCTTTGACCATCCCCAAAGTTCTCAGCACTTAAGTAAGTAGTTATTGTTTTTTTTCTGTCCATTGGACTCTGTGTGATAAGAGCTCATAGAACAGGCTACCCAGGAAAGGGATTCTGGTATCAAGTGTGTGGAACTTCCCTAGATCCACTGTAATTCCAGTTCAACAATCATCTGAATGACCAACCTCTTGATATTGTAGGGGGAAAAACTCAGGGTTTCAGATTTCTTTCATTTCTGAGATTCTCTATTTCTGAAAAATTCAACTAGGAATTTGTAAGTTGCATTTGAAATATTAGGTAGTACAGTGCTTCCATTATTATTTTTTATCTTAGAGCATGGGAGTAGTTCTTTATGTCCTTGTCTGTGGAGCTCTGCCTTTTGATGGACCAACTCTCCCTATCCTGAGGCAAAGGGTTCTGGAAGGAAGATTCCGAATTCCTTATTTCATGTCAGAAGGTAAGCTATTTGTCTTGCTGATTGTGCTTTACAGAATTTAATCTCTGAATGAAGTGCCTTCCTAAAAGTCTCTATGTTTTCCAAAAGTTGTAGGTGGCAAAAAAAAAAAAAAGTGACTGAGTCATTTCAGAAGCTATGGAAATGAGGAAAAAAATCCTCTGTGTAGGTGAGACAAAGAGTTTCAGCCTTACTTGTGACAGAAAACAGAAACAGTTTAACAGATTAAAAGCAGCAAGTCTTTTCAGTCCCATTCACCCCAAATCTATAAATATCTGAGGTTTATTTTAGACAAAGAAACACATTGAAGATACAGATTCACAACCATTTTATTCTGAATAGAAAATGGATTTTCCTTTTTCCTTTGGCAGGAAGTCACAAACTAATAACAACTAATTGGCAGAGTTATTTAATTGAATTGATAACTTCCTAGTACCTTCCAGCCTCTTTTGGATTGTTACATAGGAGGAAGTTATTTATATCTTTTCTTTGACTAAGTTTTAGATTGCTATTGTTTCCAAAATTACTAATCTTAATTCTGTTAATAACTAAAGCTGGCCAGAAGGTTTTTCCTGATTACACATCTTTAAGTGAATAAGCCATTCAGGGAAATCTTTGTAAATTACTGTAAAATCTACCCGAGAGCCTATGCAACTGCTAAATGACACATGTATGATAAATATCTTAATCTTGCTTCAACTTTCTTACTTAAAAATATCTTGTCTAATTTCTAAACTATGTCTGACATTGAGAGTTATCAAAGAAGCCCATTCTCTGAGAAGGGATGCTGTGGAATCCATCAAAAGTCTGTGAAAAGGCTAAGTAGAAGTTTTTCCTGTTTATCAGTTGTTACTTTCCTCACTTAAACTCCTTAAGAGACAGGAATTAGCCTTGAAAGCTACTTAGGAACAAGTTGTTAATTCCCTGCTTCAAGGGTAAAGTTTGGTTTTGTTTTTAGGAGAAAACTAAGTTCATGACTAGAGATTTGTTTCCTGTTAGTAAGAAAGTTCATTTAGCATAAAAATAGGACAGACCCAACTGTGACCACTGTTTTTAACTCTCCACTCATTGCCAAAATACATTTCAGCAGCATTCACTGGCACGCGGACCTCTATGTCAAAGAAGGCAAAGATAGTCATACTTAACAGGTGCTTTGACTGTTTCTTTTTAACTTTTTACTTTCCCTAGAGTGTGAGCATCTCATCCGAAGGATGTTGGTCTTAGATCCATCTAAGAGACTGACAATAGCCCAAATAAAAGAGCACAAGTGGATGCTGGTGGAAGTTCCCGTACAAAGACCTGTTCTTTATCCACAAGAGCAGGAAAATGAGCCATCTCTTGGGGAGTATAATGAACAGGTGCTGCGGCTAATGCATAGCCTTGGAATAGATCAACAGAAAACCATGGAGGTAAAGGATCCAAAGCTGTTTTCTGATTTGATTGTGCTTGGCATCTCTAAACATAATATGATAGACACCTGGGGAGGATAAATAAAATAGCACAAGAAATACATAAAAGGCATTGTCCTCAAGTAAGTAGATTGGAAGAGGAGGCAGGTCAGCCCTCTAAAGAGATCAGTAGATAATCGCTAAGATAGCCAGAGTGTGGCACTGGTACACATGAACAGGAAGATCCAGAGGATGACCTCCAGTCTGTTGGGCATATCTTCTGTGGAAAGCTTAGGTGAGGCTGGTGGGAAAACCTGCAGGGGGGCTGTGATCAGCACTAAAGTAGTGAAATGACTATGCCTTTGCACAATGAATGCTTATTCCCCCTTCCTTCCTCCCAATCAGGACTGTCACCAGAATAACTATTATTTAGTTTTCCCTTCAGGTTAGATCAGTCTCCTACCATCTATTTACTTACATTTTATTCATTGTATCAGTCCCTTTCCTTGAACCTTCAACCTAAAAGTAAGAAGAGCTGCTAGAGGTACTTTACTGCTCAGAAAGAAAAAGATGAAAATAATCAAGTGACTCCTGGGAAGATAATTCCTAGAAGTTGCATGAAGTTATATCATGTGTGTCAAAATGGGTGAAAAATGAGTGGGATGGGGGATGGGGGATCTTAAGCAAGGAAACAAGGAAAGGGCGAAGAAAACAAAAAAGAGAAACGAGAAGGGGAAATAGAGTAGACGAGTAAACAAGAAACTAAAGGAAAGTCAGTTTGATTTGGAAGTTTTAGAAATTATAAAACTGAGAATTCATAAAATGTTTACAAATTACTTTGTACCATTCAGAAAAGATAGAATTTGTGTGTGTTTGTTTTTTGGCAGGGCAATTGGGGTTAAGTGACTTGCCCACAGTCACACAGCTAGTGAATGTGTCAAGTGTCTAAGGCTGGATTTGAACTCAGATCCTCCTGACTCCAGGGCCGGTGCTGTACTCACTGCGCCACTAGCTACCCCAAAAAAGATAGCATTTCGATAGGCTACATACATTCAGAAGGCTTTTGACAACGATTAATGAACCAGGCTTAAGGTATTTTTTTGCAAGGTGAGAACAAGGAGGAGCTGAAAAATACACTTATGGCTATTTTGGAGATGAAGACCCTTCCAGCCTTTCTTTCTCCACTGGAGCCCAGAGAAAAACTACACTGTGGTTTTCTCATTTGCCCAGATGTCTTTCTTCATTTATTCCTATAAGACATCCAGAGTGGTGGCTTGCGGGGGATGAAGGTCCTACAGCCTTACTCTATCTCTGTACTAAAAGCTCAACCCAGCAGTCACTCTACCCTGTCCAATGAAGCCGTGAGCTAAAGGAGCAGTCAATCTCTCTGTTCTGTTTGGGGCAGGAAAGTGGGTGAGCCGGGAAGTAAAAAATTGGGAGGAAGCTCTGTTTTCAAAGTATCAAAAGTGTAGGACTACAAAAATAAGAGGAAAAAATTACCTAAGAACAGAAAGAATATCTCTCTACTCCTCTCCTAGATCTTTTCCTCAAACCAAATAAATTCCAGATTGTTCTCCCAAAACTACTGTGATTCTTGGTCTAGAATTGTGAGCGGTTTGGGCCTATGTTAAGGCTACAAAATTAGCACTGCCTAGCTCAGATTGCTGATACAGGCCTCAAGATTGCAGCTGTAGGATGAAGAGACAAAGTTCCTTCATGAGGCTGAGACCTCATGCCCTTCTGTATGAAGAGTAGCAAGTTACCATTGATGGCTCTTCATTTAAAGGTGCCAGTCAAATGCAGGGAGTGGCTGTTTTCTCTTTTGTACCCTAGATGCTTGGACTTCACTCTGAGGCATAATTCACTTTGTCCTCATTTCCAAAAGTCCATGATTTTCCCTGATTCTTGAGGAAAGTGTAGAAGCATGAACTTGATTAGGTGTTGAACTTGGCCTTCACATAGTTGCTTTCTCCTTTTTAGTCTTTGCAGAACAAGAGTTATAACCACTTTGCTGCTATCTATTACTTACTGGTGGAAAGGCTAAAATCTCACCGGAGCAGCTTCCCTGTGGAGCAGAGAGTTGATGCCCGTCAGCGTCGGCCCAGCACTGTTGCTGAACAAACAGTTGCCAAGGTAACTCCTCGTCCAGCTGGTGGTCTTGTCGGGTACATGTGTAATTATTTTGGACACATTTTTCATCAATTAGGAAAGGGTCAACCCTTTCACTATTTACATCTATATCATTGATTATAATACCTTCATATAGTTCCTTTGATTAGCATCTCAGAAGTTTCTCTTCCTTTCCCTTTTCTGGAAAGATTAATTGACTTCCTAAATCCAAAAGCCTTCATTTTTCACCCTTCAAGGATTTCTAATTATTGGGCTTTTTTAGTTGTTGTTCACAATTGACTGAATTAGGAGCATGGCCTAGAGGGAGTGGAGCCCTGGATTTGGAGTGAAATCTACATTCCTTCCCCAGACCTGTCACTAGTCATGTCACTAGCCAGCTTCCCAGCGAGGAAAGGGCAGTGGTCACTGTAGAGTATGGGTAAATTTGAGCTCTTGTTGCATTTGGTACTTGGTTCTTCATTTTTCTGTCTCCCGATCATAATAATACATTACATTTGCAGAGCATTTTACAGTTTACAAACCTCTTCAACATCTGTTATCTCCTTTGATCTTTACCACAACCCTGTGTGGTGAACAGTACTGAAATTAGACATATCAACTGAGACTCAGAACACTTTCCCAAGGTCCCACCAACAAAAAGCAGTAGAGCTGAGACTAGCACACACACCTAATTTCCTTATCCAATAATCCTTCCATTTTGCCACATTGCCTCCTGTCTTAATATCTTACATTTATGTGTCCTTTTTAGAGTCTTCATTTCTCACATCATTTCATTTGGGCTCATAATAGCCCTATCAGGCAGAGAAGGCATGTGTGCCCATCGTAGGGGAAAAGAATGCTAAAGTTCAAAGACAGTAACTTGCCCAAGGTGCTGTGCTGTCTCTAAGCAACGTGGCTGTAGTTTGTATGTGTCTCATGTGGTCATTTTACGTAACATTTGACCTAGCATAGGTCCTTACACAATATATAAAGAGAAATGAATATTCCAGTACTCAGATCCATGATCTCATCAATGCAGATATTCTTTCCAGGGATGGTAAGCACAACTCATCCACGCCTACTCTTCTGAGAAACTGTTGTCTGTATTCCTCCATAAGTTTGCCACAAGTAAAACACCTCTGCTTGGAAAAGCAGCATGATACAGGGGCAGAGGCACGGGTGTAGGAGTCAGAAGACTCCTAAGATGAATAGTGGTGTCTTGGGCAAGTCACTATCTCTGAACCTCTCTGGATCTTAGCTTGCTTGCTTTCTGTAACAGGGATATCTCACTGCTGTCCTTGGGTAGCTGATAATGCATAAAATGTTTGAAAGTTACTGCTAAGGATTTTTAAAAGGGTTGTGATGTGTACCTTCAGAAGCATCAGTTTAGGGAGTGATGAAATATGAAAAGCCATCTTTTTATATATGCTTTTTCAATTAACAAGCATTTGTTTTCTTTCCCTGCCACCTTCTCTGTACCCCTCCCCCCATGAGAATGGGGAGATAAAGAACAAAACTCCTGTCACAAATAGGCACAGACAAACAAAACAGATTCTGACTTTGACTATGTCTCATTCTGCATCTTGAGTCCCTCTCCTCTTTGTCAGGAGGTGGGTAACCTGCTTCATTATCTCTCTTCTGGAATCGTGCTTAATCATTGCATTGATCAGAATTCTTATGGCTTTCAAAAGTTCTTTTTTACAGTGTTGTGTAAACTTTCTTCTGGTTCTGCTCACTTTCTGCATCAGTTTACACAAGTCTTCCCATGGTTTTCTGAAACCATCCCTTTTGTCATTTCTTATAATGCAATAATATTTCAATTCATAATTTGTTCAGCCATTTCCCGGTTGATGGATATCCTCTTTTGTTTCCAGTTCTTTGCTGCAACAAAAAGAGTTATTATAAAATATTTGTGTCTATATATGTCCTTTTTCTCTCTCTTTAAGACATATGCATAGTGGTGTTATCATTTTTTGGCATAATTCCAGATTGCTTTCCACAATGGATAGACCAATTAATAGCTCCACCAACGGTACATTAATGTATGTATTTTCCCACAGCCCCTCCAACATTTGTCTGAAGTAGAACCCTCACTCCCTTGGATTTGCACTATGCTAATTATTAGTGACTTAGAGTATTTTTTCATATGGCTATTGATCACTTGAGTTTCTTCCCTTGACAATTGATTGTTCATATCCTAAAACCATTTATCAATTAAGGAATGGAAACCATCTTTTCTTTAAAGAGAAATTTTCATATATTGCATATTTCACTTCTATGTTCTATAATACCATATAAAATACTAGTATACTCTCACCTTTTGCATCTGTCATCATGATGCCATGATACTTGTATGATAACCATTTCAGGGAACCAAATATAATGTTGCTTTTTTCTAATTTCATTATTTCTGATCCTTGGAAAACATCACCTTAGCGTTTCACTGAGACTCCTTAGGAATTTGTTGGAATTTAAATAATTAAGGTACATCCATTAGAAATTTAAAGCCTATATGCACATCCAGAGAAAGAATTATGGAGTCTGAATGCAGATTGGGGCAGACTATTTGCTCTCTTTTTTTTCCCTTTTTTTGGTTTTGTTTCTCCTTTCTCATGATTCATTCTGTTGGTTATAATTCTTCTTTACAACTGGACTTATGTAAATAAGTTCAGCATGAAGGTATATGTAGAACCTACATTGGATTACATGCCATCTTGGCGGGGGGGAGAGGGAGGGAGAGAAAATTTGGAAACCAAAAACTTGTGGAACTGAATCTTGTAAACTAAAAATAAAAAATAAATTTATAAAAAAAAAGAGAGAAATTTAAAGCCTAGTGCCCCCAAACAAATCCTGGAACACCAGGACCAGCAAAACGACAGGGCAAAACAATCTTAGCCCAAGAAACTTGGAAGATCGGCAAGGAAGGTCTGTCTCACTTGGGTAAAAGGGGAAAGCAATCTAAGACAGGAAGGGTCCCATCAAGCTAGCAGCAGCAAACCAGTAGGAAATCCTGAGCTGCAGTGGAGCAGCCAAATGCTAACATCAGGAACCCCCACATGCCTCAGCATTGCTAGAGGAATGAGCAGACTCCCAAATCTGAGAGCCCTCATGTGCTTCAGCATAGCCATGGGCAAACAGGCAACCTCCAGCAGCCAGAACACCACCTGCTTCAGTGTAGCCCTGAGGAAATTCATAAACAACCCACTGGCCTCAGCACACCCTAGACACCAGCACTAGGACCCTGGCTCAGCACCAGGTAACCTGCCAGACTCCTACAGCCTCCAGCAGTACCAGCCACCTCCTCAGCACAGCACCAGACATGAGGGGCCCCTGTGGGCATCGGCAACATCAGTATAGCACCAGGTAAACAGCCAGGGCCTGTAGCCACTGGCACAAGAAACCTAGACAGTGCCCCTTCCACCCCTGGAGCAGAGCTCAAATTTAAAAGAAAGGAAAAACAGCAAAAATAAAAAAAGATGAGCAAAAAATATAAAAAGAATCTGACCATAGAAAGTTATGGTGACAGGGAAGATCAACATACAAACTCAGAAGATAACAATAATGTCAAAACACCTATGGGCAAAATCCCAAAGAAAAGTGGGAAGTGGTCTCAAGCCCAGAAAGAACTCATGAAAGAGCTCCAAAAGGAACTTAAAAATTATATAAGAGAGGTGGAAGAAAAATTGGGGAAAAATTGAGAGTGATGCAAGAGAATTATCAAAAAAGACTCAATAACTTGGAAAAAGAAAACTGCTTAAAAAGTAGAATTGGCCAAATGGAAAAGGAAGTACAAGAGCTAACTGAGGAAAACAACTCCTTAAAAGTTAGAATTGGGCAAATGGAAAGTAATGACTCTATGAGACATCAAGAATCAAATCAAACTCAAAAGAATTAAAAAAGAGTAGAAAATGTAAAATACCTAATTGGAAAAACAACTGACTTGGAAAATAGATCCAGGTGAGACAATGTCAGAATTACTGTACTACCTGAAAGCCATAATCAAAGGGAGAACATGGACAGCATCTTTCAAGAAATTATCAAGGAAAATTGCCCTGATATTCTGGAAACAGAGGGCAAAATAGGCATTGAAAGAATTCACCCATCACCTCAGGAAATAGATCCCAAAACAAAAACCCCAAGGAACATTGCAGGCAAATTTCAGAACTATCAGGTCAAGGAAAAAATCCTGCAAATGACCAGAAAGAAACAATACAAATATCGGGGAGCCACAGTCAGGATTACACAGGACTTAGTAGCTACAACATAAAAGGATCAGAGGTCATGGAACGTGGTATTCTGGAAGGCGAAGGAGCTAGGACTACAACCACCTAACCGGCAAAATTAAGCATAATACTTCAAGGGGAAAAAATGAAATAGGGGAATATCAAGCTTTCATAAGAAGACTAGATGAACAAAAAAAAATGATTTCCAATATCAAGACCCAAGAAAAGGGGAAAAGAAAACATAAGGGATTCAATAGAGCTGAGCTGTTTACATCCCTACATGGGAAGACTATACTTGTAATTCTTAAAAATTGTATCACTAATAGTACAGTTAGAAGAATATACGTAGATAGAGAGTACAGATATAAGGTGAATTTGAGGGAATGACATACAAAAATAATGAAGGGATGAGAAAGAGGTGATACATGATAGCACAGGGTGCAGAAGAAAGGGTGAGGTAGAGTGGGGTAAATTATTTCACATGAGGAGGCAAGAAAAATCTGTTGCAGTGGAGGGAAAGATGGGAGAGTAGGCAATGGGCATTGCTTGAACCTTACTCTCATCAGTATTGGCTCAAAGAGAGAATAATATACACAACCAGTTGAATATAGAAATCTGTCTTACCCAACAGGAGAATAGGAAGAGAAGAGATGGGGGAGGGGGCAGGGCAGACCGACAGAAGAGAGGGCAAACCAGGGGAGGCGGTAGACAGAAGCAAACACTGTCAGGGAGGGAAAGGAGAGAGAGGACAAACAGGAGGAAAAAGAGGATAAAGGAAAATAGTAAACATAAATGTGAATGAGATAAACTCTCACATAAAACTGAAGCGGATAGCAGAGTGGATCAAAAAACAATCCTTCGACATATTGTTTACAAGAAATACACTTGAAGCAAAGAGACACACACAGAAAGTAAAGGTAAGGGGCTGGAGCAGAGTCTAACTTCATCTGAAGTTAAAACAAAAAAAAGCAGGGGTAGCAATCCTGATCTCACAGGAAGCAAAACCAAAAATAGACCTAGTTAGAAGAGATAAGAAGGAAACTACATCTTGCTAAAAGATACCATAGACAATGAAGTAATATCAATACTAAACATACATGCATCAAGTAGTATAGCATCCAAATTCTTAAAGAAGTTAAGTGCATTACATGTTCATGACTAAACAAGAGATAGAGAGCATTATGAAATATAAAATACATAATTTTGATTATATTAAAAAGGTTTTGTACAAACAAAACCAGTGTGGCCAGGATTAGAAGGAAAGCAGAAAGCTGGGAAACACTTTTCAGCAAGTGTCTCTGATAAAGGCCTCATTTCTCAAGTATATAGAGAACTGTGTCAAATTTATAAGAACACAAGCCATTCCCCAATTGATAAATGGTCAAAGGACATGACCAGGCAGTTTTCAGATGAAGAAATCAAAGCTTTCTATCAAAGCTCTAAATCACTTTTGATTAAAGAAATGCAAATCAAAACAATTCTGAGGTACTATTTCACACCTATCAGATTGGCCAATGTGACAAAAAAAAAGAGAATGATAAATGTTGGAGAGGATGTGTGAAAATTGGGACACTAATGCATTGTTTGCAGAGTTACGACCTGATCCAACAATTCTATAGAGCAATTTGGAACTATGTCTGAAGGGCAGCCAAACCTTTGACCCAGCAATACCACTACTGGGTCTGTATCCCAAAGAGGTCATAAAAAAAGGTAAAGGATCTACATGTGCAAATATATTTGTAGCAGCCCTTTTCATAATGGCAAAATATTGGAAATTGAGGGGATGCCCATCAATTGGGAAATGGCTGAACAAGTTGTGGTATATGAATGTAATGGAATACTGTTGTGCAGTAAGAGTGATGAACAGGCAGACTTCAGAAACACTTAGACTTGTACGAACTGATGCAAAGTGGAATGAGCAGAACCAGGAAAACAATGTTCTAGGTATCGGCAACATTGTGTGATGATCAACCATGAATGACTCAGCTCTTCTCAGCAACGCAATGATCTAAGAGAAGTAAAAAGGACTCACAGAGGAAAATACTGTCAACATCTGGATAAAGAATGCTAAATGTAGATGGAAGCACTTTTTTCCCTTTATTCTTTTTCATGTTTTTTTTTCTTTTGATCTGTTTCTTCTTTCACAACTGCGACTAATATGGAGATACATTTTACGTGATAGCACATGTATAAGCTATATCAAATTGCCTACCATTTTAGAAAGGGGGGGGAGGAATTTAGAACTCAAAATCTTGTAAAAATGAGTGCTAAAAATTGTCTCGGCAAGTAATTGGGGAAAAAAATAAAATATTATTTAAAAAATAAAAGAAATTTAAAGCCAGTGTTAAATGCTTTACCTGTCAAATGAGAAAGTTGAACCTAGATGATCTTTGAGTTAAGTTCCCCTCCAGGCTTAAGATTTTGGAACTTGATTACTTTCATTGTTAAAACTTTACCAAGCAGGTAGACGCTTTGGCATGCTTCTGGTGGCTTTTGACCACAAGGTAGTTTTTTGGTTGTACCTCTTATCAGGCAATAGAAAAACCATTTTAAAGATATTTTTACTGCTTTATAAAAAAATCCAATAAAATTTAGGGAGAAGCTTCCATTTTGGCCATAATTTCACAGTAATTCAGTAGTGTTTGCTTCCATTTAAAATTTTTCCTTTATCATACTAATGAGAGACTTAATTGTGTACTAATATGAAGAATTGTTGAATACCTGGTGAGTCAGCACTTAACTAACGTGACCATGTTGCATGGAAAGGAGCTCGCATTTCATGGAGAAATAAATCTTTCTAGAAACTGATCATTTGTTCCCTTTCGTTCCCTCAATATAAGACGTACTGGTCACACTTCCCTAAGTAGTGGCTGTCCTGGCAATCCTTCCTTGCCTTTCCAAAGTGTCCATTATGGTGAACATTCCTCCAGGGTGTTCTGTGTATCCATGTAATCTATACATATCTATGTATCCATACAGTGAATATAATTACATAAATAGATAGTAGGAGACTGATAAACCTGTTCATTCTTTAAAAATTGCCTTTTCCATGTTCCATAATAGCATTAAGGAACCCCTATTCACATCACAAAGAATAAACACTCTCCTACCTTCCCCTCTTTCACTCCTTTCTTTTCCTTTCCCTCTCCCCCTCCCTTTCAATTCCTTCTGTTTTGAAAGAAGTATTTTTTATGCCAGTTAGCCTAGAATACCCAGCAGAAAAGGCATAAAAGACAGGAGGTAGAACCTTCTAAAGTAAGTTCATTTTTCCCAAGTATAAGCTCAGTATCACACTGATTACTCTATCATCTTTTTTTGTTTGGCTCATTCCATCCATAGCCGCAGAGATATTTTATCTCCTACAACACAAAAATATAAATATAAAAAACAACATGGGATACATGTTCAGAGCCCTGCTCTAAAGGTCCTCTGCCACCCTGACGAAATCATGCCCCACAACTTGGAACTGTAATGAAAATCAGAGACCAGAGTCCAGCATTAGGACAATGTGTCAGATCATTTCAGAACACACATATCTGCCTTATTAATTTTCTACACATCAGAACTTTCCCCTTTTTATATAGGAGGGAGAACAGTCTACCTACGATTCCAACATTTGATTGTTTTCATTTGTACCCAAAGAATATTATTTTTGAACTTTTTTTGCTTGTGATAGATTTTGTTTATTTTACCAAAATATATTCTTCCTGCTCTATAGGCACAAACTGTTGGTCCCCCAATGACCATACGTTCACAGAATATGAGACTGATGAGGTCCCCCATTCTCCCTCAAACATCAAACGTGGAGGCCTTTTCCTTTCCCAGTTCTGGATGCCAGGCTGAGGCAACATTCATGGAGGAAGAACGAGTTGATACACCAAAGGTACAGTGTGTTCTTACATCGTTCGGAGCAGAATTCATGGGAGGTTTGGTTTCCTCACAGCATTCAGCAGTGGCAGTTTTTCAATAGCACAAACTGCAGGGTACTACAAAAAGAATCCATGGAAAAATACCAGTCATATACCTCTGCACTAATCAATGAGGTATTTTCCTAGTTTGGAACTTTTCTTTTGTGCCCTAATTGAAATTTATGTAGCCCTTTTAAATTTTGCAAAGCACTGTGTACATCTTATTTTGTCTTCACAATAGCTCCCTGAGGGAGGCACTCAAGTATCATCATCCCTGTGTTACAGATAAGAACACTGAGGCCAAGAGGTTAAATGATTTGCCTGTGGTCACATGGCTAGTGATGTTGGAGGCAGAATTCAGACTTGGGTTTTCCTGACTCCAAATTCAGTGCTCTATCGACTATAGCACATTGCCTCTGAAAAGCCTTTCCTCTATTCCTCAAGGATCCAGCCCCCTTCTCATCTCCCTTTTAGTGAGTTGCAGGGTTTTTATGTTTTGGGGACTTTTTGAGGGGAGGGAGAAGCAAAAGGTACTTCTACATACCTGTGAAATAGTTATTACAAAGGACAAAGTTTGACATGTTGACATGACAACATGTTCCCACTATTCTCTGATTGTCCTGTGGCTGTAAACCCATGGAACTATCTTTTTGCTAGTTAAATAGCTGGAGTTTGGTCATAGTTGAAAGAGATGAGTTTTTGCACATGTATAAATGACATTGCTTTTCAGATGGAGAGCAGACAGTTTGATGCCAGGATGTGAAACAGGAATGCAGTGCTTTTGATAAGATGTAAAACTGAGCTGCTGCTAACCATTAGGGATTGTAATGATAGGTACTACAAACATTGCCATCTCGGGTGATAGGCTTCTCTTTCCCTACTTCCCTGCACTAAAAAGGTTTGTTAGAATGGTGTTCAGTATACCCTATGAGCTATTACTACCTCCCCTCCCACTTGATTGGGAAGCATTCTTATTCCATTTCTTTGCACACTTGAAATCTGGACATAAGTTGGGAGGGAAGAGATAAGAAGGGCCCCCCCAAAAAATTCACCTTTTTTGAAGCTCTGAGAAAAGACAAACATGGGTTATTAAAATTTCATCTTTGAGAGCATCAGGCCCCAAACATAAAAATGGGACACTGTCTGCATTATTATTTAGAGTGAGCAATTATTTTAAAGCATGTGAGTTTTATTGTGACTAGGGAACAAATTGAAAGTGTTTGGGGGAAGATTCAGAATGCTACTTAAGGCTTTTGTATGGAGGGAACAATTCTAGAGTCCTGGTATAACTCTGCCTTGCAAATCAGCTAAGTTCATTTTTTTGCTTGTTATAGTTTTGTTAGCTTGTTCGTTTTAGCTGGTTCTCCTCCCTAATACTGCCTCCTTTGGGATCTATAAATCACTACACATAGAAACTATTAGAACCTTAGAAAACTGGAGTGAGGGGGGCAGAGCCAAGATGGTGGCGGGGACTTGCCTAGGGCTTTCCCCCAGGAACCTCCAAACACCGAAAAAAAATGGCTCTGAACAAATTCTGGAACTGCAGAACCCACAAAATAGCAGAGGGAAGTGGGGCTCCAGTCCAGGACAGCCTGGATTGTCACTGGGTAAGGTCTATCGCACGGAGCTGGGAGTGCAGCGGAACAGTGGAGTGGAACAACATGGGCTGTGCCAGGACCAACAAGACTGGAAGCTGGGCGGAACAGGCCCTAGCGCCCTGAATCAGTGAGCTGTGGCAGTTACCAGACTTCTCAACCCACAAACACCAAAGACAACAGAGAAGGTTAGTGGGAAAAAATTGCAGGGACAGAGTGAAAGGAGTTCACGGTTCAGCCACCGCCCTGGGGGCAGCGGAGGTGGTGCAGCTCTGAGGACAGAACTACAGCTGCTGTTGCTTCTGGCCCCAGGCCCACCTGGTAGGAGTAAATAAGTGGCAGATCAGAGCAGGAGTGCACAGCCTGCTCAGATCTGAGTCTGGGTTGGCAGTTCTTGGGGGAGGAGCAACACTGTCGTGTCAGAGCTTGCGGTGTAGAAATAGCTCTGAAAACAATAGCGCAGCCCCTCTAGCTTGGGACAAAGTACTTTATACTCTACAAGCACTCATACCCTGACAGAAAACTCAAGGGTCAAATAGTTGGGTAGGAACATGGCCCCGCAGCAAAAATGGACCGAGATTCAGACTCAGACTTCGGGATCTTTCTTTGGTGACAAAGAAGACCAAAACATACAGCCAGAAGAAATCAACAAAGTCAAAGAGCCTACATCAAAAGCCTCCAAGAAAAACATGAACTGGTCTCAGGCTATGGAAGAGCTCAAAAAGGATTTGGAAAAGCAAGTTAGAGAAGTAGAGGAAAAATAGGGAAGAGAAGTGAGAGTGATGCAAGAAAACCATGAAAAACAAGTCAATGACTGGCTAATAAAAGAGACTCAAAAAATGCTGAAGAAAATAACACCTTAAAAAATAGACTAACTCAAATGGCAAAAGAGCTCCAAAAAGCCAATGAGGAGAAGAATGCCTTGAAAGGCAGAATTAGCCAAATGGAAAAGGAGGTCCAAAAGACCACTGAAGAAAATACTACCTTAAAAATTAGACTGGAGCAAGTGGAAGCTAGTGCCTTTATGAGAAATCAAGATATTATAAAACAGAACCAAAGCAATGAAAAAATGGAAGACAATATGAAATATCTCATTGGAAAAACCACTGACCTGGAAAATAGATCCAGGAGAGATCATTTAAAAATTATTGGACTACCTGAAAGCCATGATCAAAAAAAGAGCCTAGATATCATCTTTCAAGAAATTATCAAGGAGACCTGCCCTGGCATTCTAGAGCCAGAGGGTAAAATAGAAATTGAAAGAATCTACCGATCGCCTCTTGAAAAAGATCCCAAAAAAAAAAAAACTCCTAGGAATGTTGTCGCCAAATTCCAGAGCTCCCAGGTCAAGGAGAAAATCCTGCAAGCAGCCAGAAAGAAACAATTTGAGTATTGTGGAAATACAATCAGGATAACACAAGATCTACCAGTTTCTGCATTAAGGGATCAAAGGGCTTGGAATATGATATTATGGAGGTCAGTGGAGCTAGGATTAAAACCAAGAATCACCTACCCAGCAAAACTGTCATGCTCCAAGGCAAAATATGGATTTTCAATAAAATAGAGGACTTTCAAGCTTTTTCAGTGAAAAGACCAGAGCTGAATAGAAAATTTGACTTTCAAACACAAGAATCAAAAGAAGCATGAAAAGTTAAACAAGAAAGAGAAATCGTAAGGGACTTACCAAAGTTGAACTTTTTTGTTTACATTCCTACATGGAAAGATGATGTATGTAATTCATGAGACCTCAGTATCAGAGTAGCTGAAGGGAATACACACACTCATACACACACACGCACACACATATATACAGAGGATGATACCTAAAAAATAAAATCAAATTAAGGGATGAGAGAGGGAGAAAGAGAGAGATAGAATGGGGTAAATTATCTTGCATAAAAGTGGCAAGAAAAAGCAGTTCTGTTGGAAGGGAAGAGGGGGCAGGTGAGGGGGAATGAGGGAATCTTCCTCTCATCAGATTTGACCTGAGGAGGGAATAACATACACACTCAATTGGGTATCTTACCCCACAGCAAAGAAGGAGGAAGGAGATAAAAAAGGGGGGATGATAGAAGGCAGGGCAGATTGGGGGAGGAGGTAATCAAAAGCAAACACTTTGGAAAAGGGACAGGGTCAAGGGAGAAAATTGAATAAAGGGGGATAGGATAGGAAGGAGCAAAATATAGTTAGTCTTTCACAACATGAATATTGTGGAAGGGTTTTACATAATGATACACATGTGGCCTATGTTGAATTGCTTGCCTTCTTAGGGAGGGTGGGTGGGGAGGGAAGAGGGGAGAGAATTTGGAACTCAAAGTTTTAAAAGCAGATGTTAAAAAAAGAAAAAGTTTTTACATGCAGCTAGGAAATAAGATATACAGGCAATGGAGCATAGAAATCTATCTTGCCCTGCAAGAAAGTAAGGGAAAAGGGGATGGCGGGGAGTTGGAATGACAGAAGGGAGGGCTGACTGCGGAATGGGGCAATCAGAATATATGCCATCTTGGAGTGTGGGGGAGGGTAGAAATGGGGAGAAATTTTGTAATTCAAACTCTTGTGGAACTCAATGGTGAAAACTAAAAATATTAAATAAATTTTAAAAAATTAAAAAAAAGAAAACTGGAGTGAGCTGACTCAGCCCATGGCACACTCCTTGCTTCTGGCAGTGTTTAAGAAGAGATTGGATGACCGCTTAGGGATGGTAGGAAGGGGATTTGAATAGGAGTTGAAATAGATGATTCCTGAGATCTCTTCCATTCCTTCAGCTCTACAGCTCTGAGGGTTGGTCAGATACAACTACAGCTCATCTTTGTATTTAGTTTGATTGATGTGCATTTGGTTATAGCATTTTCTACCCATTATATTTTTTAGCAAACATTTCATAACATCTTATATTCACTAATTTCATTTCTTTCCTCAGTAACTGACATTTATAGTAAATATCAAGGGGACCGCATCTCCCTATGATCCTTATTGAGACCTGTGGTCTCCTTTAAAGGTATGAGTCCTCTCAGGCTCCAATCCCAAAAGAGCCAGGATAGACCTTAAGGAGTGGCTGTGGTATAAGAGATAGAGCCTCTTAATTTGGAATTAAAGGACCTGAGTTCAAATGCTGGTCCAGTTTTACACATATAACTTTGGAGAAACCACTTCACCTCTCCAGGCCTCAGATTTGTTATTTGTGAACTGAATAGAATTAGACTAGATGTCTCTAAGCTCCCTATCCCGTGATCCCTTCTTATCCAAACCTCTTGATTATTTACAGCTGTCTAAAATATCTAGATAGACTGCATTCATCCCTGAGGCTATTAGGGAATTGTGTGCTTGCAGCATATTCATTATGATTATTGTGATGGCAGATTATAGGTGATGGTTTTATATAGGTTTTAATGTTTGCAAAGCCTTTATACATTACTTCATCTGAGACTCACAGTACCCCTGGGATGGAAGTACTTAACAGGTATTATTATCTCTATTTTACAGATGAGAAAGCTGAGGCTCAGAATTAAGTGAGTTGTTCATGTGTTTACCCAGCCATTAAGTGTTAAAGGTGGTAATAAAACCCATGGCTTCCTTATCCCAGGTTCAGTATTCTATCTACTTCTCTGCTCTACATTCAGGTCATCAGTCCAAATGCTCTGAACAGTATAAATAAGCTTAGGGTCATAGCAAAGGTAGCTACAAGTGGACACTGAAAACTGGTGCTTGGTCTCATTTTGAGTTTGTGGAATGAGTTTTGGGGTTGTATTTGTTGTTTTGAAGGTGGTGAGTGCTGCAAAGAAGTGTTTCTACATATTTCATAATCCCTTCCTGTTTTCCTTTTGTGGGGACCACAGAGGCCAATAATAAGATTTTCCAAATCACCACTCCTCTTCTGCCAGCCAAAACGAGGGAAATTGGGCCATGAAAATGTGTGGATGGTGATGAATTTTCATAGACAACAGTGACATTTGTTTCAAAATGCAGTGGTATAATGTAGCTTTTTTATTTTTACTTTTTTATTTCTGCTATTTTTGTTGGCTATAAATGATACTACTTATTGGTGCAGAAACCTCTTATTTTTCAAGCATTCTTTTTTTATGATAGACCAAGAAGCTTTATCCCTTGTTGATAGGAGCACTGACTGTTGTGAGTCCTGTTTGTACCCTAAACACTTCAGTGACTTCTATGTGTATAGTTTCTCATAACTGTGAACTAACTTCAAGGAGAAGGAAAAAGGAATGCCTTTCAAAGTGTTAGCGATCTCTCCAGCCCTTGTTACATTTCAGAAGCCCTCTGATTCTCTGCGTGCGTCAAGCAGCAGAGATTGTTTCTAGAACAAAATAGCTTATTTCTAATAGCTGATATTGCACAAAACCTGCCAGCCATTTTTGCCACCAAATGTCCAAAGTTTTAAAGTCTTGGGAAGAAGGAAATCCTAAAGTGCTGTTGAAAGCATTATTACACCCCACTTCATCTGATCGATAATGAGTCCAGATGCCAAGTGAAGATGCCTCTCATTCCCAGTGTTACACAAGCACTTTTTATTGTTGCGCCTAAGGTTACCATGTGTAATAATGGCACCTTTGCCCATTTTAATGCCAGAATAAGACAGTCTGTGCCAGGTATAGTAACTTCTCTTGGCTCTTTTGCCAACCTGGCAAAGGAGGGAAGAATAAAGAGCATGGGCCAGGTCTTTGACAGTATACTTAGAATTCATAATCCTACTTCTCCCCGTAATGGCATGAGATAATGGAAAGAAAGAGTACAGGTAGACAGAGTCAGGAAACCTGGGTTCAGATTTCACCTTTGACATTTACAAGTTATGTAATCACATTCAAGTCATTTAACATCTTTGAGCCTCACTTTCTCCATCTGTAAAATAGGGCTGATACTTTCACTGCCTGCCTCACAGTGTTCTTGGGGGGAAAGTAAGCCTTACAACTATATGTAAGTGGGAATTGTTATAACCAAATTGAAGGCAGGCTGAAGAGAATAGTCCAGTGGCAAGAGCAGCTGAGCCATAACCAGAGACTGATCGCCACTTTTTAACAGTCTTAAATTCAATCAAGCCCCAGGGCATCAGAAAATGTTTTCTCCTGGTCTTACCACTTGCCATTTAAACAGCTGTTATGGATAGGAGAAAGATATGCCACAACAAAGAGCAGATTCTGAGGTATTCTGATGAGAGCAAAAGGTTATTCTGGCTAATAATAATAATAGCTTCTCATGGACCAAACTGATTGTATGAGGAAATGGGTAAATCTTATATACAAACGTTCATTTCCCAAAATCTAAACTGTAGTTAACTAATTCAGTAAGAGAATATCCTTTCTTGGAGAATCTGGTGAGCACAAGCTTTTCCCAGGTCCATTTGATGTGCCATCAAGTTGCCTTCTTCCAAAGATGACCTAGGCTCAGGTAGGCAAGAGTCTGAGTGCTAGAAAGAAAGGACACTGTGAATGTCTGCTCTGTTCGGAAGCCTCAGCTCATTACTAGATGCACTTCTGCCTTTTAAGTACAGGGCAAACCTGTTGTTGTTGATGTGTCATTCTCAAACAGGACCAATGACATCATGAGGGTGATGTCTTGACTTGCCATTCAGTTTAGATTTAAATGAGGTAGAGCTGTGCGACCCTAGTAGTGCCTGTTCAAACCTTCTGCCATCCAAGAAGCAAAAAGTAGAAGTCGCTTTTCTCCAGGAGTCACAACAGTGTGTAGCAAATTTTTGTGAGCTTCCAAGTGGTTGTACCAGATCCACTGTGATTTCCACATCAGTCTCTGCTCCCTAGTAAGATTCTAGTAGAAGTTATAAATTAAACATTATCGAACAGCAACATGCTTAGTCATTGCTCCACTCCCTGGTCTTTGCCATGCGACCTTATTTGCTTCCCCATCTTTGTGTCCTCGGAGCCTCTCTGACAAAGTAGGGGCTCAGTAAATTGAATGATTATGTGCCTGGATGGTGTCAGAAAACTGAATCAGTAGAGTGTGAACAGGCCTCAGAAGCCAAAGTGGGAGTTACAAGATGCTTCTCAAACAGCCACTTGGTTCTGAAAGACTATGAGTCACCCAAGAAAGGGAGAAGCCTGGGGAAAGTCCAGGCTGGGAATAGAAGTAGCTGTCAGGATTAGATTTGTGGGGTGCCAGGGGACTGGGCAGGCCCTGAAGAAATACTCCTTTTGAGACCTCACTTGACTTCTTCTCCAAGTGCTCTTTATTTAAAATGCTGCAGCCACCCTATTCCCAAGGATGGCACAGCCCCAAAGCTATTTTCATGGCATAACCTCTGCACAGGCAAACAAAGGTCTGAGTCACCCAAGTCTAAAATTCCTCCAAAATGATTGGCTACAGGGAAGGGGAAGTTTCTGGCACAGGAAGGTCCAATGTCACCTCACATATGGGTCTGTCTTGCCTCCAAAGGAAATAATCATTCTACACCATCTTCCAGGTGAAAGTGTTACTTAGACCTAAGTTCCCCTGTGATTGGCTGTTCCTCAGAAGCTGTTCTCAGGATATGCATGATTACACAAAGTTGGGGGACAGTTTGAGTATCAAGACAAAGACTTGCTTTTTCTTGGAGCTTTTACCATCCTGGTGAGAGCCAAACTGCAGCTTCCTTCTGTCCACCCTGCAGTGGATCTTTCAAGTGTAAGTGGGCTTTCTTGGCAACAGCTTCTAAAAGCTTAGCTCCACCATGCCAGATTCTTACCTCTGAGCAGGACTGAGTTAATCTCTGCTGGAGGTGAGATGTAGCTTATTGTATGTGTTGTCCATGGAGAGTGAGTTCAGTGCTCTGGCATTCATTAACCTCTTCTGGATTTGGGGGCATGTAAGTTATTTATTATTCTATAATGGAAGGCAGTGACCATTTGTAGTATTATTTCAGGCCTTTGTTGTGTTTCCAGCCACAGTGGAGAATGTTCACACTTATGTACCGCAGGCACATGGGGCCAATAAAAACTAAATCCAGTGGGCAGGAAGTATGATTGTGGGCACAAACGTGTGCTGGGAACCTTCTAGAGTAGTTTATGACTTCAGAACATGAAGAATATTGGAGGTTCCTCCCTCCTGAACAGTACAACAAATGAACTCTTGTTCCTCACCACTGCTTTGCTTCTTCTCCGCCTTTTCCCCTCTCAAAAACAAAAACCTGGTTAATTCCAATATAGAATGCCTCTGAGAAGGCAGAGCCACAGAAGGAACAGCCTCAGAAAAGATGCCAGTTTGTGGTAGAGCAGGCCTTTATCTTGTGGACAGCACAGTGGTCTTGCCTGAATCTTTGAACCTAAATCTTTAACAAAATGCCACATGAGGATTCCACATTTCACTCAGTTTACAGTTTGCTCCAAAGTCTGTACCATCTTAGAGAAGCTAGGTGGCACAGTGGATAGAGTGCCAGGCCTGAAGTGAAAAAGACTCATCTAACTGAGTTCAAATCTGGCCTGGGACACTTACTAGCAATGTGACTGTTTGCCCCAGTTTCCTCATCTGTAAAATGAGCTGGAGAAGGAAATGGCTAGTATCTTTGCCAAGAAAACCCTGAATGGGGACACAAGAGTCGAACATAACTGAAAAATACAACTGTGCCATCTTCTTTTATAAAAACATGTAGTGTTTCAGCAGAGTAGTGGCTGATGATTTTCACTCTTCTCTTGATATTATAGGTGAATGGTTGTCTGCTGGACCCAGTGCCTCCCATAATGATGAGAAAAGGATGCCAATCACTGCCTAGTAATATGATGGAGACTTCCATTGATGAAGGAATAGAGACAGAAGGAGAGTCGGAGGAAGACCCCAGCCATGCATTTGATGCTTTCCAGTCAACGCGCTGTGGGCAGAGACGTCACACACTGGCAGAAGTCACCAATCAGCTAGTCATGATGCCTAGCACAGGTAGATGCTGGGATAGGTATCAAGTCAAACCATCACTATTTAAATTGTACCCTTACCGTCTGAGAGTTGTTGGTTACATTTAAGAATCAAGTCCTAAGTTAGTCTGTGTTTCATTTTTTATATAGCCCAGATAGCAACAGGATAAAATCCTAGAACCTAGCATATCTGGACCTTTTATGGAGTTCTCATCTGCTGGCACTGTCCCGATTATATATGTTCTCCAATCTGTGGGTTGGGCAAATAGCTCATTTCATCCTTAGAAGATTCAGTTTAGAAATGTGAAAAGTTTATGAAACTATTGGTTGATTAATTAGCTGGCTGTGCTATGCATTAGATGCCCAAAGAAAGATTTGCTGTTTTTGGTTATACCTTGTTTTGTTGGTTCTTGAAGGAAAAGTCTTTTCTGTGAACGACCACCCCTCCTTGGGCAGCGTGGATTCTGAGTATGACATGGGATCCATTCAGAGAGATCTGAACTTTCTAGAAGACAACCCATCCCTGAAAGACATCATGCTGGCCAATCAGCCCACACATCGCTTGACACCTCCTTTCATAAGCATGAGGCCTACCAATCCAGCCATGCAGGTGCTAAGCTCACAGAAACGAGAGGCCCACAACAGGTCCCCAGTAAGCTTCAGAGAGGGCCGAAGGGCATCTGATACCTCTCTCACACAAGGTAACTTTTTTCTCTACTTTTCTACCAGTTTTCAAAAGTATAAATGATAGTGGGGCTTTGTAATCATATTTATTAGGTTATGTACTAGAAGGCCTTGGGTATTCATCTGGGCTTTTTGTTCTTTTTTTTTTTAATTTTCTTTTTAGGGCTTGTAGCATTTAGACAGCATCTTCAGAACCTGGCTCGAACCAAAGGAATTCTTGAACTGAACAAAGTCCAGTTGCTGTATGAACAGATGGGGTCAGAGGCAGAACCTAGCTTAGCATCAGCTGCTCCTCAGCTCCAAGACCTCGTCAGCACTGCCTCACAGGTGGGTGTTGGGGGCCCTTTAAATAATGTGTGTGAGTACAAGGCACACAATAATACTGGAAACACTGAACTAGAAACAATTCCTCCTTCTGCCCAGAACCTTCAGGTTAGCACCTAAAGAGGAACCTAACCTCCTTCTCCTTGTTAGCTTAACATCACTAAAGCCACCCACAGAACTAAGTATTCCTAACTAAATTCCACAGCTTAGACCTCTGGAGCCATAACTTTTTCATACAAAAGGTACTACATCCCCATACCATCCTCACACTAAACTCTTAACTCTTATTGTCTCAACCCCAGTGATGGTGAAGCCTCAGTTCCCTAAGAAGTTCTCCTTTTCCCACTTTTTCCTTCCATGTCTACTTTCATGGACTCTCAAATTCCAATCCAGCTCTTACTGTTCCTTCCATTATGCTATCTAGAACTCTGTATCATTAACAGACTTCCCTCATCTTAGACTTCTGCCCCTTGTACTCCTTGCATGTCTGGCACTCATAAGGACCTGGATTCCTCCTCCCATTCTTCTCTGCCCCCCAAAGTTGATATGGCATTCCTGGCAGTGACCTTCAGTTTTCTGGTCCAAAAGGAGTAGGTTTATGCTTTGCTTTCTGTTGCCTTTATCAGACCCCTGCTGCAGCTTCTCAGCATCCTCCCCTCCAGTGAAGGTCACTCTATCCACATATATCATCTAGCCATAATCTCACAGTAGTTATCTACTGGTCTCCAAGTCATTCTCTCTTCTTTCTTATGAAGTTCAGTACCTGGATTTCCTCTCTACCCCATTCCCTGTTATCATGCTAGATGAGTTCATCTTGCAAGCTGATGATCGTTCATAGGTCCTTTAGGTCAAAGCTCCTTAGACTCCTCACCTGGCCCACACTTTCATTCCACCCCAGCCCCATCCAGGTCATGCCCTTGTTCTCACTGTTGTTGCTACCTCCAGGATCAAGAATTCTTAAATCCTCCTATCCAACTATGACTTTTTATCATTTCCTCTCTCTCAGTGCCTTACTTCCCCTAAACCTGTTATTCACCCTCATCATGACCTCCCAGTCCATCACCCATGATCTGGCTTCACTTTAAAGTGAATCTTAAATCTGAAATTTACCAATCTCAGATCCCTTGCCTGCTTATCTTACTGTTGCATACCTTGCCAATCTTAAACCCCGGATTATACCTCCATAGGGCTCCTCTTCTTCTACTCATATGCTGCTGACTGGAACTGGAGGAAATCACATAGCCATACTGAGTCTACGACAAATGTTAGCTATTCTCAACTGGGCCCACACTACACCAAGGCAATCTTTTACTCCTCCCTAATTATCTCCAACAGATTCTTCAGAACAGCTGTATCAAGCCTTATCCTCTGTCCTCAATTTTCCTATGTGACTACCCTGACCATTATCCCTTTCAGGAAAGGACATAGCCTTATTCTTTACTGAGGAAATAGACGCTAATTAACCACCATGAACACCGTCTTCTCTCCTACATTTCAAAACGTCTTGGTATCACTGCCCATTCTTTCTTCCTTTCCTCCAGTATGTGATGAAAAGATGTCTCTTCTCTTCACTAAGGCCACCCCTCCACTTATACCCCTGCTCTCATTTTTCCCCCACATTGTCCCCAAAATCATTTCTTTTCTCTAAGCTTCAGTCTCTACCTTTCTGTTGGCTTCTTGTGAACAGCATATAAGCATGCCCATGTCTCCACCACCCTTAAAAAATACTGACTTGACCCTACCATGCCCTCCGAATATGACCTTCACTCTCTCTCCTTCCTTTCTCAGTTAAACTCCTGGGAAATGGGCAGCTACTTGCTCCCATTACTTCCTATTTTCTTCTTTACTTCTCAGGCCCGTGCAGTCTGACTTCTGATCTCATCACTCAGCTGAAATTGTTCTCCCCAGTTACCAGTGATCGTTAATGGCCAGATCTAACTGGTTTTTTTTTCAGTTTGTTCTCTGTTTTGCCTCTACACCATTTGATCTTATTGACAACTCTCGCCTCTCTGGATTTTTGGGACATTGCTCTCTCTTGGTTCTCCTTCTAACTGTGGGTATCTTCTAAAGCTCTGTACTGGGCCCTTTTCTCCTACTACACGTTCTTTCTCAGTTATTTCATAAGTTCTCATGAATTCACTGATCATTTCTGTACAAATGACTTCTAGTTAATCAATAAGCATTTAAGTGTGTACCATGTGCTAGACACTAGTGTTACAAATACAAAGAGTAAGACAAACCCTTCTGTCAGGGAGCTTCCATCTTAGTGGGGGAAGCAATGACATATATAAGTATTTACAAAATATCAAGAGAATGAATACAAGATAGAGGCACTAGCAATTGGAGAATTAGGAAAGGCGTCATGTAAAAGTGGTGCTTAAGCTGGATTGTGAAGGAGGAGAAGGATTCCGTGAGGTGGAGATGAGGAGGGGAGTGCGTTCTAGGCATGGAAGACAACCAGTGCAAAGGCCCAGAAGTGCAACGTGGAATGTCATCGATGAGGAGCACAGAGAAGGCCAATTGGGCTGGATTGTAGAGTTTGGGAAGGAGGAGGGTAATGCACAGCAAAATTGGAAAGATAGTTTAGAGTCAGATTGTTCAAGACTTTAAAAGCTAAACGTAAAACTTTAAATATTTTCTTAGAGTCAATAGGAAGCCACTAGAGTTTATTGAGTGGGCGAATGACATAGTCAGACCTTGACTTAAGGAAAATCACTTTGGCAGCTGCATGAAGCATGAATTATAGAAGGAGAGAGACCTAAGGCCTAGATACCTATGAAGAGCTCATGCAGTAATCCTAGCAAGAGGTGATGAGTTCCTGAATTTCATTGGTGGTTCAGTGAGTCGAGAGAAAAAGAGGATCAATATGAGATATATGGAGGTAGCACTGGCAGGGTTTGGCAACATGAGGTATAGGAGAGTGATGAGCCCAAGATGACAACAAGGTTGTGAAAACTTGAATGACTACAAGGCCTGCCTTCTGAAGTACTGGGGAGGTTTGGCAGAGGAAAAGATAATGAGTTCTGGTTTCAACAAGTTGAGCATGAGTTTGTGCAAGGTGTCCAGTTTGAAATATCCAGTAAGTCATTGGTAATGTAGGACAACCTCAGGGGAGAAGCCAAGGCTGAATATATCAGTCTGTGAGCCATCTGCACGGAGACACAGTAACTAAACCCATGGGAGCTGATGACGTAACTGCAAGAGTCAGGAGAGAAGAGAAGGCCCAGGATAGAACCTTGGGATGTAGCCCTGGTTAAAGGGGAATGATAGAGCTCATGAGCCAGCGAAGGAGACTGAGGAGCGGTCAGACAGGTAGGAGGAGAATGGGAAGGTGAAGTCCTAGAAGAGAGAAGGAAGTAGCCTCAAGAGGGTGGGTAATGGTTCCAGATGCTGCAGAGAGGTCAATAAGGATGAGGACTGAGAGGAAAAAGCAACAGACTTGGCAGCTGGGAGATCATTGGTGACATTAGAGAGCAATTTCTGTTCAGCGATGAAGGTAGAAGCCAGTTTGCAAAGGCCGAAGAGCAAATGAGAGGAATGGCTCTATATCAAGCCCCAGACGCTCTCCTGAGCACCAGCACAGCACCACCATTAATAACAAACACAAACCTCCACGTCGGGTCTTTACAGGTCTCCCTCATCTTGCTCCAGCCCCTCTCCAGACCAAATTGTACTATCTCGAGCTCTCTGTGATCCAGCCAGACTGGTCTTTTGGTTGTTTCTCACACGGAGCCCTTCACCTGCCATCCCTGGGCCTGTGCGTGGGCTGTGCCTCATGCCTCTTCCGTTGCTCATCTCAGGGGATGCTCCCCAACCACTGGTATTCACACAGAATTAGTTCCTCTTTATAGATGTAGAACTGGGAGTGACTTTAGCACTGGACATCAGAGTCCAACTCCCTCCTCTTACAGACCAGCAAAGTTACACAGGCAGTAAGCAGCAGTGGCAGGACTTGAACCCAGGTCTTCTGATTCCAAAACCAGTGTTCTTTCCCCTGCATCAGGCTACCTCCACTTACTTTGCATAGATGCTATATTTACTCATATGTGGGTATGTTATTTTCCCTCACAGAATATTAGCTCCCCGAGAACAGAGACAGTTTCATGTTATCTTTACATTCTCACTGCCTAGCACAAAGCTCATCCTTTAGTATGGATTTAATACATACTCATTGATTGATTGAAGGCAAGAGTCAGGGAGAAGGTATAGAGCAGTATTTCTCCAAGTGTGGTCTAGGGATCCCTGTGGACCCCAAGATCCTTCCAGGGCTCTGGCAGGTGAAAACTATTCCTAATAATACCAGGACATTTTCATTCTTAATACAGTGAATAATGATATCAATAATCCACATAAACATTGGCCCTTCAGAGGCCTCAGTAATTTTAAGAGTGTAAAGGAGTCCTGAGACTGAAAAGATTGAGAACTACTGGCATAGAGCATACAGGATCCCGCTGTCTTCTTCTCTGTTGACTATTTTTAAAATTTTATAGAGTTGAACAAGACATAGTTTGTAAAGACTCTTCCAGTAAGGTGTTTCCCATGCATGTGTTAACGTGGCACAGCAGAGGTGTCTTTGGCGGTCAGTCTTCTGATTATTAAGATCAAATGAGGCATTAAACAGGGCATGTGTGCTCTCTGAAGGTGTTTATTATAGTCATACAGGATGTCAGGGCAGAGTTCAAATGCAAGAAGTACTCTACATGTTTGCCGATGACATTGTGCTTAACTGCTGAAAGTCCTGAAAAATTGTAGAACATTGGTTATGAAATAAGATTCACAACACTCAGAAGAATCCAACTTAATAATCTACACAGGAAAAACCAAATGGATGAAGAATACCTGTTGTCAAGAGTATGATACGCTTTTGGATCTGCAGTCTGTAGAGCAGGGCCACCAGTCCATAGATCTTGGGCAGGCATTACAGATGCTTTATGATGAGCTGGGCCCAGAATTAATTAGGAAACAGAGAGTGAGCTGTACTACATTTGGTAAATTCTGCAGCACTTTCATTAACCCCAAGCTTTTTCCTAAAAATAAAAAAACCATTTTTAACACCAATCTTATTTCTGTGATGCTTCTTCTTGTTCGTTTCAGTTGTGTCCAACTCTTCACGACCTCATTTGGGGTTTTCTTGCCAAAGATACTGGAGTGGTTTGCCATTTCTTTCTCCAGTTCATTTTACAGATGAGGAAACTGAGGCAAACAGGGTTAAATGACTTGCCCAGGGTCCCACAGCTAATAAATGTCTCAGGTTGCATTTGAACTCAAATCTTCCTGACCCCAGGCCTGGCACTCTATCCACTGTGCCTCCTAGCTGCCCTAGTAAATAAAATAAAAACCCATTTTTAACATCAATATTTTTTCTATGATGCTGTGGTTGCAAATATGGAGAACTGTAGTTTCCATCAAAACTGTGAGTCATCCAAAGTGTGATGGAGAGACTACACAGAAGCATGCATAGACTTTAGCATGTTACCAGTGGTGAATTAGGTTTTAAGCATGGCATAAAGTCATGAAAGAGATTTATCAGCGGAAGAGAAGTTGGGCTAGTAAAAGTAGATGGTCAGCCTTTGCACTACATTGTATCCATGTAACATTCAAGGAAGGCTTTCCCCTCTCCCCCTCCCACCCCCACCCGGGCATGCTAAGTAGCACCGCTGGACAGTTTAGGGAAAGACACAGACAGGAGTCCACAGGATGAGAAACATGGATCCAGGAGCACTCTGCATCATTGGAGGGAGGATTACCCCCATCAGTGAAATTACAGATCTGTCCGAGGACGGAAGCATGAGAATGCTGAGACCTGCTTGCGAACCAGCAGAAGTGCCTGGAGCACAGGAACCATCGTGCCAGGTCCAGAAGAGTGAGACGACAATGCAGTCTAGCACCTTTGGAGTAACTTGTAGTCTCCATTTGATTGGATGTATTTCCCCTTTTTTTGTAAATATACCGCAAAGAGTTTGACCCTCCACTGTCTAGCACAAAGGAAACTCAGTGCTACATTATGAAGAGTTGAGATTCTTCTTGATAGTCCTTAAGGTTACTGAAACTGAGACCCTCATAAAGAATTTTAAGTTACCTTTCTTTCTCTTCTTCCCCTCATCAGGAGGAAGCCACTCAGCCACAGGAAAATGCCTCTGTTTTCCCTAACACTGTGCATCCACAGCTGTCCAGACGGCAAAGCCTAGAGACCCAGTACCTGCAGCATAGACTCCAGGTGGGATCCTTCCCCTTCTTCCTCTACCAGGATCTACCAGTGAGCAAAACAAACATTTGCTCAGGGAGCTGCTGCGTTCTTATCATTATATGCTCTTTGTGGCTTCTGGGAATGTAATTAGACCCATGCCCTGGGCCGAAATCTGTCATCAAACCCCAGGAAAATAAATGTCCTTGAGGTATTGATTGGTCAGGGGCAACCTGGCCATCTGTGTTCCCCAACTGACCCTACTCTGAAAAATAACTTACTTTTCAACCCCAGTCAATCCTTGTTGTAGTTCTTCAAATTATAGAAGTGAGTAGCTAAGGAATGAGAAGGGTCAAACTGAAAATGACCATCAGTCCTCCTGATTCCACTCCATCTTTACATGTAAGGGTCTGCTGCCTTCTTGTCAGTGACCTAACAGTAACATCTTAGTTTCATATCCTACAAAGATTCTAGTTAATTCTTCTTCAAGGCTGTCCTCCAGGCCCAAGAAGTCTTAATCGATATATCCTGCTAAACACATTTATCCTGAGTTCTCTTGTTTAAATGTTGTTACAGAAACCCAGTCTCCTGTCCAAAACACAGAACACCTGCCAGCTCTACTGTAAAGACCCTCCGCGGAGCCTGGAACAGCAGCTACAGGAGCACAGGTGGGGGCCTTGGGCCACAGGGGTCACTGCGCCTGGTAGAGCCACTGGGGAAGCCCTGCCTGGGCTGGCCAGAGGCCATCTGCTGCCTTGGGGTGTTAGATGTGAGGGAAGAACGTCCTCTGTGAGTGTCTCCAACCAGGAGAGCTACTGGTTCCAAAGCGCATTAACTGAGGCATTGGCCTGGCAAGAAATAACAGGCATCAACCGTGCCTCTTAATCCTCTGGAGGTTTTTCTCCACTCTTTGTCTGTCGTGGTCAGCTTCTGGAGAGGACAGTGTAAACCAAACGAAGTGCCAGCTGCTCCAAAGAGGAAGCTGATCAGGCTTGCCTTCAAGGCCCCATTCTCAGAGCCTCCTCTGGAGGCTGTCCTGTGGAGTATGTTTTTGTCAGGACTGATTCCCCCAGTCTCTAGGGTCAGTGCTTAGAAACAACGCTTGCAACTTTGAGGAAGGCCAAGAACTCATCCTTGCTCAAACACTGGCAATGGCCTGCTCCCTGACGCATTCTTTGTCTTGCCAGCAGGTGGTTATTACTTTGCAGTCAGGCCACAAACCTAGCCCTGTCCTTGCCATGCATGAGCTGGAGCTTCTGGCTTTACATATGAAGCTCCAAGTCTAAGAAGCTGAAAATTAGAGGTTGGCTTTATGTCAAAGGGAAAAACCTGGGAGACCCTCCACTTTGGTGGGAAGGGAGAGAACCTCATATTGGTTTTAGAAGCAAGGGACAGTTGCTATTCTTGCTTTTCTCCTAGGAAGAGAAGGCGATTGGGGGACTTGGGCTGGGTCTTCATTTTCATTGGACAGAATCCCTTGAGGTATTTATTCATTCCTTTTACTCTCCCTGATTCAGGCTCCATCAGAAGCGACTCTTCCTCCAGAAGCAGTCCCAGCTGCAGGCGTACTTTAACCAGATGCAGATAGCAGAGAATTCCTACCCAAGGCCAAACCAGCAGCTGCCGCTTCCTCACCAGGAGCAGCTCTCCAATCCTCTACCGCAGCCCCCCCAGCCACCCCAGTTCGGCCTAGCCCAGTCACTAAGCCCAGTCCTAGAGCCTTCCTCAGAGCAAATGCAATACGACCCATTCCTCAGCCAGTACCGTAAACTGCAGCTACAGCCCTTGCCCTCCTCCCAGGTTCCCAGTTCCCCTCCTCCACTGTCATCACAGCTGCAGCAGCAGCCACCACAACCGCCAGCAGCCCCCCCACCCTTACCGTTCTCTTATCAGACTCGTGAGCTGTCAGGTGCTGCCCCCCCTGAGCCAGACTATCCTCCCCACTGTCAGTATTCCATGGACCCAGCTCAGCAAAGCAATGTAGCATTACCAGACTGTCCCAGGAGCTCCGGGCCAACAGAGTCCCCCTCCAGCTATGACCCGCTAGCACTCTCTGAGCTGCCTGGACTCTTTGATTGTGAGATGATGGAGGCTGTTGACCCACAGCCCAGCGGCTATGTCCTTGTGAATTAGCCCCAGCACACACACAGTGTTCATGTCAGGAAGCAAGGCAAGCAGGGCAAAGGAAAAGAGTGTGAATTTTTGTTTTTATTCCAACCTTGAAATTCACAGCTTATTTTCCTGCATTTCCCCTAGTGGGGAAATGTCAAGTTGCCCAACTGGAACTATCAAGGCCTAGCTGAGGCTGAGTGGTTAGTTCAGCCCGGCCTTGTCCACAGGAGCCTCAGAGGCAGGTACTGAACGTAGTTGTTAGGCTGAAGATCATGCCCTTTGGGCAGATGGGGCAGACTTGAGGAAGACTTAGAAAATGTTTTTGTAGGAAGAAGGGAATTCACACCTTCATTTTATACCAAGTTACACCAGTCAATTATCAAAGGAAACTTGGTGAAAGCAAGAATGTGGCATGGCCTATTTCCTGGCAATAAAAGCAATATATTTTTCACTGAAATAAAGCAACAAAGTGTTAGGCGCTAAAAGGTAAATCAAGAATGCTTATGGATCGTGGGTACACAGGTGATTTTAAAAGAAAGTTGTATCATGGCATTGAATTGTGGAGTGTGACGAGCTTTATTCTTTGACTAATGAGTAATAGCATTTCATCGATGTTGGGAGAAGCTAGAGATGAACCCTTGAGATGGGCAACTCACTTCCCTGTGGTCGACAGTGGCACACCTCTTCAGAAGGTGCAGACCCCTGCAGAGAGGGCACCGGCCCACTGGGCTTGGGCTCTAAGGATTGCCTTAACTATCAGAGTCAGTGCTCTTTGTTCTCCAAAGATATCATCTGTGTAACAGAAAGGAGAAATACCCACAGCATCACAAAGGCCAGCCGTGAGCAGAAGAAAGAGCAGACTTCTCGCACACAGTCCTTTGGGAAGACTTCTGGTCCCGGAGCAGCTGATTGGCAGGGGTCCCACGGTCTCTTAAAAAGTAATAGCTATACTTTAAATTTACACTATACGTGTCTAGTGGTTTATTAAGCTTTGTATGTTGGACAGTGGTGTCGGGTTTTAGCACATGTTAAGGACAAAGGCGGCAGCATCCCACGTGAAGCGAGAGCAGCACCGTGCTCTCTAGGTTTTTCAGCGGACAACAGCACCCCGTCGTATCCATGCTGAATCCAAAGTCCCATCAAAGGGGGTGTTCCACCAGGTGGGATACAGAGTGTTCATGTCCTCGGCTGTTCTGATTTGCTTATCTGCTTGAAATGTTAAATGTATGACAGCAATATTCAAAGAACTCTGGATGTGGTAATAACCATTTCACAGCAGACCATCTGCCAGTCACTTGACATTCATTAGTAGAACTTCACCTCAGACCTTAGAATTTATCAAAAATGAGTCAAAAGCAGTCTCCTGTATACCTAGAATTAGTGATTATTCATTTGGACAGTGTCACCCAAGTGTTAGAAATTCAGTGTTAATGATGTGGAGTAAGTATCCCTGTCCTCAGAGTGGCTGCTCCAAGATAGAGCAATAAAGCATAAAGAGGAAAGCATAAAGACTAGGGATCCTGCGCTGTTCCTGCAGGAAGGTGAGAAAGTACATCAATGTATCAACAGGATGGAAACTGAGGACTCCATTTAAACCAGCCCAGCTCCCTCCCCCTCTCAGCATTGTTTCTGAGGCCCACGGTTGTTGGCTCAACGGAGCCAGCTCATCTGTCATCATGTGCTTAACATTCTGGGTCAGGTGGACAAAGACAAGTGTTATTCACCACCTCTCCCACACTTCTGGGCTTGGGAGGTGAAGAACTGATTTTTGGTTGGCTTCCACATGACAGAGAACGAGGCTAGTGGAAAGGATAGTTACAATGTAAAGTCATAACCTGGGGAGAATAACCAGTCTTCATGTATAGGAAACATGTGCAGGGAGGCAGGGGCTTTACACTTAAGGCTTGATGTGCATGTAGAATTGGCAGAGGTGATCAGAGGTGTTTCTGGGTAGGAATACCTACAAGTTGTCACATTTTAAGATTCCACGGAACTTAAGCCAGAAGGAAAAAAAATTGTTTTGAACATAAATAGCAGCAGTTGCCTTACGTTGCTTCCTAATTTGCTAGATGACAGACATTTATTTTATTCATTGTGTTCTTTTCTAAGGCGATATTGATCTCTAACTGCTTCAAGTCTGCAAACAGTTGCAGATCCTAAAATGGCTTGATATGCTTAGTTTGAAGGAGGATGGATGTGTTTGCAAAGATGTACTAGTGTTGTTCTCTGGTATTTATGAAATTGAAATACTTTCCATTTTGAACATAGGAACCGTTCCAAAAGCATAGGAATTTTGTTGGTTACAGATTTACATCTCAGTTCTCTCTCCATATCCCTTTCACTCAGACAACTGACTAAATAAATCTCTCCAAAGGCCAGTTGGGTAGCTTCTGCCCCCAGGGTCACATGGCACTAGAAAGGCCCATCCATTGAAAAAAGAAGCAGAGAAGTTATTCAGAGGTTAAAGGTATCAGGGACACAGGAGAAATAGCGCAACATTCAGCAATGTGGGGCCCAAGAGTATTAGTTACCAAATAACAGGGGCTTGGCAGCATAAGGACTCAGCTGGGGAGGAAACAAAGCCTCTCCTACCTAGCTGGTCTTTGTAGACCAAATGCCAATGTGTTTCAAGGAGAAATCAATAAATTCCTATAACAATTTATATTTACCGATGTTTCAGCTGATAAGCAGAGGAGATTCTTCCTGCTGGTTAGTTAGCTCTACGTGATTAGGGCATTTGCTCTGTTCCTTAACCAGTGACCATATGGTTTTCTTTAAACAAATACTAAAATAACACTAAAAGGACATAGTACCACTGTATATTGATGCTACTTTGAAATAGCTGCTTCTGTTTGCATCTGTTTAACATTAGCAGAGTGTACACTACTGTATAGTAATTATTAGCTTCGTTATCTTGTAATAAGAGATGCCTCTGAAGAAACTTTGGTGAGATGTATATGGGGTAAAAATGTCACGTGGAGGAAAGTGCAATATGTGTGGTACATTCTTTTTATTTTTTTTTCTTTTAGATCATGGGGATTAATTAGTCTTTTGCTTTGGGAAAAATGGTACCACGACTGGTTGTTCCAGTTGGGTGCATTTATCTTTAGTATTTAATGCAACTGATATAATGCAGTGTATTTCTAAAGAATAAAGAGGACAGATCTTCTACTTTTAAGGCAGTGGTGGCTAAGCTGCACACCAGCAGGCCCAGACTCAGCACCAGCTCTCTCCCCTCCTTTCAAGCATTCTTTTCCTGCCATTTATGACCTAAGGGGGACAAAGGACAAAAATGGGCATCTGCTGTAGTAGCCCTCCACTATCCAAAAGACAGAAAACACCTGGACCATCACCAAGGACAGACACAACTCAGGGACTTAGCCCAGCCTAGCGTAGACCTGCCTCACACCTTACTCCCAACTTGATGGGGATGAGGGAGGAGAGACTTTGATTGCCAGACTCTTTAGGTACCATTTTCCCCTTGGAAACTGATAGAATCAGGGGAGGGTTGGAGAGGGGGATGCTTTTTAGACTACACGCCAAAATATTGTTTGGGAGACTGGGAGGGCACAAGGCTGCAATTAAAACATGGACCTTTCTTTCCCCCTTATGTTTCCATTTTAGCTTCATGATTAAGGAGAGGTAGGTAACTCCCCTCATGAAATCAGTTGAGAAAGAGGCCTGGAGCACAGACCAGCTGATTTGGAACAACCTACTGAGTACTGGTGAGAAGTGGTATATATGGACCCATTAGTTATAGTAATAATGGCCTCAACAGAAATCACCCTTTGGGATGAGGTCATAACCTTCTTTTATGGTTGCTCAGAACCTATACTCGAAGTATTACCTTTGTACCACCCTTTGTGCTGCTGCTAATTACCTTAGGATCATAAGATTTTTTTTTGGTGGGGGTCAGGGAGGGCACTGAAATGTAGCTCACCGCTAAACCTTGAAAGGAAAAATACTTGTATTACTTAGAATCTGGGGTAGAGATAGTGGTAGAGTATTCCCAGCAGCTTCCAGTTTACTCCTGCTGCAACTGGTTAAACTATTTTAGGTACAGGTTCATTGAGACATCTCCCAGGTAGCTGTAGGATTATGGAAAACTTCATTTCCCTCATGCTATTGCCTTTAGGCATCATAAGACCGTCACAATCAAACCACCCACAGTTTAGGCTCCTAAAGCTTTCTGTTCTGCATGCCGCTCAGCATTCAATGTCAGACCGTTCTACTTTAGCTCACTATTTAAAATAAGTTCATGCTCTGAATAACTCGCATTCCAAATCTGATGAGTCATTAACTTTTAAAAAGCAACACTGATGTAATTTACCAATATTGGTCTTACAAGCTTGGTACGAATTGGAAAGCTTAGTTCCCAGTTTTGCCCTTTCTTCTCTATTCCTCACTTCAACGTCATAGGTAGAGAAAGAGAGAGAATAAATATTAGGCTGCGATGATGCTGTCTACACAACTTACTGCTCCCTCTCTACTTGTGGGACTTACCATCTGATTTCAGCAGACTGGTTCAGAGGCAGATGATCATCCATGATGAATGAGTAGATAGCACGACTTTAAGAGGTGATTCATATATTACATCATTAAGATTCCCTGCTAAGTCAGAGGGATGGACCAGACCTTTATAAAGCTCTCCCAGTTCTAGATACCATGACTTTACCTTTCTGTACACCATCATGTACACATTCCTGTTTTGCTACGTTTTCTCCTAAGAGAAAGCTTCCTGTAACTTGACTAAGTTTTTAGAGTTGTTCTATCATAGCTTCAGAAATTTTAACAGAGGAATTTTAAATTTCAGCTAACAGAGGCTTCAGACCCACACCTCTTCAGATAAGATTCCCCACTACAGATGAGAACTTTTCAGGGATAAAAAAAATAATTTGCTTTGATTGGACAAAAACTTGAAATTCTTTTTTGGAGGGAAAAGAAGATGATGTTTCAAAACAAGTAGGAATACATGGTATCCAGAAAATTATCCCAAACATAAGCAGTATTAAGTTAGCAAAGTCAATCAAATAGTTTGCCACTGACTAAATAGTCTAATATCTAAACACAGTTTAGACCATACCTGAACTGAATGAGTTTTTACCTAGACTAAAGTAAGTACTAGTGGTGGTAATAACAATTGTTGGCAAAATGTGATGGGAAAGGAAGAATATGGCAGGAACTAGATGCTACCTTCTCTTTTTGTACTGCAATAAAAACACAACCAGAATTGCAGAAAAGGGTAAAAATAAGCTGCTTTCATTTCTGAGGGTGATTATTCTTTGGGCTGGTCTGTGAAAAAGTTAATTTTGATAAAATTCTGTCTAATCATGAATTTTTCATTTTGGACTTTTTAGTTTTTTGGTGAGTTTGATGATTTGGTATCTTGAAAGCAAATCACAACTCTAATGTGAAAAAAATCAAAATGTATCCCCGTCACCACTCAGTGTTAGGAAATTGTTGAAAATGCAGTGATCTTTGTACCAAAACGTAATTTAATGGGGTTGTTTCCTGCAAGGAAAATGTTTTTATGTGTAATCCCTGTTGAATTAACAGAAAATAAAGGCAACGGTGTTTTTATTAGCACTCGAGTGAGCTGCATTTCAAAGGGCCCATGGACTGATTGCTTTCTGTTCCACTGGCTTAACTCCTTTGCTGTGAAGACCCTACATGGCATTGTAAATGTGTGTGTGTGTAGGGGGAGGACGGGAGGGGGTTGTCCTGTGAGCTCCAGGGCTTATTTCAGGCAGCAAAGGAGAGGGGATAATGTGCTCTCATTGACGTCAGCAGGGTAAATAATACCTCGCATGTGTTACCCTTTAAAGCGGACTGCTAACCACAGCACAAACAGTGCTGCCCCACCCCCAAGGCCCCTGCCTGGGCTCCACAGTACAGATCCTGGACTGGAATCTGGATACCAAGGTGGGGCAGTCACTCCATCATCAAGACTGGAATCTGGAGAAATCCTATCACCAGAGCTAAAGCTGACAATGGGTTATAAAGCAATCCTCGCCCACACAGATACAGGACTCCCTAGTAAATTTATATGAGACTAAGGCTAGAATGAGTCCCCTTGTGACCCTTGGGTCATGTGATTGGCTCTTGGATTCAGACATATCCCTCCTCTGGGGGAGCCACTTATCACAACCAATGAGGTGGCCCTATTCCGAGGGCTAGTTTTCTTGCTAGACAGTACTCATGGTACACAGTACTGAGCCTTTTTTTTTTAATCTAGCATGGTGCTTTACATGTCATGGGCACTCACTCAAATGTTTTTGGATGAATGAACTTGCCACATTGCTAATGGCTGACTCATTGGATGTGTGTAGGCAGTAGAACCTACAGAGATTCCTGGGAATAGAAGGGAATAGATCCTGGCCAAAAAGCTCCTTCTTTTCCATAGTCAGCCTATTCGCCCTTTTGACTGGAAACCAAGTAGACAAGGGAGTCCATAAATCAAACATTTGCATTTGTACCTGCAGCCATCTCCAGCATAGCAACAGGATGTTTTAATCATGCTTCTATGGCCCATCAAATTCTATGCATTTTAAACTGTTTAGTCACAGCCAAAAGCACCAGAGGCAAAACGAGTTTACTGAGACGTTGACTACTATTTGTCATCTCACATTTGCTCTTTTCGTGTTTGCCATTTCTGCTGTCCCCATCTAATATCCTGGTATCTGGAAAAATTAGTTTTCAATTTGAGGACCTGACAGCATCAGAGGTAGGGAGCTGCCCAGTTCCAGTCCTGTTCAGCCTCACAGACTTGCCATCTGTAGGTCCTAGGGCATTCAGACAACAAGTCCTGTCACTTGCCCACAGACACCCACTGGGGTCAGTGATCTTTTGGAGCCAGCCAGGTTTGGCTGCAGCTCTTGGGGTGAGGTGTGCAGATAAAGGAGCCAACCCAGGGGTCCCTAAACTCTAGAACATTGGAAATCTGTCCAACCTTAAGCTGCATGGCTGGGAAAACAAAATTCCACTCTGCCAACTCCCATTTAAATTTCAAAAACTATGCAGCACGATTCGCCAAAGTTAGTACTTACTCTAAAGTCCCTCCATAATGAGAATAAAAGTTTAGCAGTGCCTCTTCCTAAGACTTGCCTACATCGACTCATTCAATGCAATATTTATGAAGTTTATTACAAAATAGAACTCAGATTAACCATCTTTGTTAGAGTCTTTTCAGCTTCCTTATGACAAACTGAGAGCAGCTAGGTGGTGCAGTGGATGGAGTGCTGGGCCTGGAATCAGGAAGACAGTTCAAATTCAGCCTCAAGACACTAGCTTTGTAACCTTGGGCAAGTCATTTAACTCTATTTGCCTCAGTTTCCTCACCTATAAAATGATCTGGAAAAGGAAATGCCAAACCTCTCTAGTATCTTTGCCAAGAAAACCCCAAATGGGGTCACAAAGAGTCAGACACAACTAAAAATAACTAAATAACAAGGATGACAAACTGAAGAACGCTGTGCTTTTTTAACTTAAATACTCATCTCCTCCCTAACCCCGCAAGCCAGGACCCTAGTTTCAAGAGTGCTGGCCTGCTTTCTTATTCTCTCTCCAAGTGAAAAGCCTGTTTTGCCTATTCGCCATTAACATCTAAAATGAGAGGCTCAGCCTTTGCAGACAGGATTATGGGGGCACTGTGGCCACAAAGATAGAGATAATCCTTTCTCCCCAACACCGTACCAGTGCTCTTATATAAGGCCCCCTGTAAGACATTGGCCCTCAAAGGCAAACAGAAAAAACCATACCTTCGATAGGGAGATTACCTGCCAACCGCAATTACCACTTTAGAGATGATTAAAGAGTAGGAAGGATGCTGAATCCTTGAAAGGTGACTAGGTGTCCTGACAAGTGTTAGCCTCAAGGGACATTGCTCCCACTGCTGCTGGCCTTCACCAGGACATCATTAGTTATTCAAGTCCTAGAAAGATGGGTGCTGGGTCACAAACCACTAGGGACAGAGCCTTTCTGTTCAGGTTTGTCTTGATGGTAGCTAAGTGCCTGGCTCTTTGGATAGTCTTGGGCAAATCAGTCATCAGCCTGGCAAGAAACTATGCTCAGAGAGAGGATCAAGTTAATAGAGTGGGGCTGTCCTTAGGCTAAGCAGAAGACATAACTGCCTATATTGCCTAATTTGAAGGATGCCAGCAAAGTCCATATCCTCTTTCAAAAGACCCGCCAGTGGTATTTGACTGCCTGTGTTGGTACCTTTAGATTAAGGCAAAACTCATAAAATATAAATATACCCAGACAGGTAGCATATTAAGCTGTTAGGAGTCATTAACACTTTGGTATGAATTAGTCCTACCAGACTCTGGTCCAGTGGCAACCTGGTCTACCTCAGGCTTTGAGGGGGAAATGGTAGAGTTCAAAGCGCTCTCTGGCAGGGTGGGCTGCATTCTATAGGGCTATACGGAAGAGGCTAGGGGGAGGGGGAGGCATTGTTTGGGGAGGACAAGAAGGGAAAGTAACACAATGCAAGGCCCCAAAACAAATCACTTGCTTAGTGTTGTAATGGATAGAGTGCTAAACCTGAGGTCACAAAGAGCTGAGTTCAAGATGGCCCTGACAGTTACTCACTAGCTCTTTCCACTTCAGTTTCCCATCTACAAAAAAATGGGGATAACATCCCTTAACTCAAAGCTTCCTGAGGATGAAATGAGCAAATGTAGGTGAAGTGCTTTTGCCCACCTTAAAGTGCTAAATAAATATTAGCTGCCATCTCAGCTCTTATAGGAACAGCTATAATAAAGTTATAATAGGAACTGTGAACTGTGAGCCCTTGGGCCAATTCCTGAAGGGAGACAGAACGCCAAGAGTTCCATCACATTCACTACCAGATCCTCTCAGGGAGTCCCTTCAAGGTTCTCCCATCTATTACAGAAAAGAAATGTGGATCTTTGAGGTATAAGGGGGAGGCCAGGAGAAAGAGGCATTAATCCCAGGGCCAGTGGCCACTCTCCATCTCAGAACGCTCCATTTCCTGGAGTGGGGGAAGGGGTCTAGGAGAGGCAGGAGTGAAGAACATAGAAAAAGAATATTCACAACCATTGACAGTACTCTAGGAATAGATGGTCATTGTACAGCAGGGTCAGGGCTAACATTACTTCGGAAAAGCCACCATGGCAGCACAAAGGCCCCTCTCTCCAAAGGGAAGGCTGGGCAAGGAGCATTTCAACTGTTTGCATTTTCTGTATTATTCTTTTAGGTTAAAAGGAATGTATTCTCATGGTACATATCAGGCTGGTATGACGACAGATCAGCTTGAAGCAGTGGATGAAAAGGTGGGAGACATGTTGGGGGACTCGTCTTACACTCTGGAGCCTTTCTCTCTGCTCTGCTTTCCTTCCTTCCTTCCTTCCCTCCCTCCCTTTGGATGGGGGAATGCCCATATTCCATCATGATGATCAACTGGAAAGTACCTAAGGAGAAAACGTGAGGAAAAGCTGGGGTCCAGCCCTAACTGTCACTAACAAGCTGTAAGAGCTTAAGCAAATCAGTCTCCAGGCTTCAGGGTTTGTTTGTTTTCCATTGTGAGGCTAATACTTAGCAGAATGATTGTGGGGGTCCGGTGTATTTCACAATCATAAAATACTATGCAAATTGAAGTATTTTCTTTTGAATCTCCCAAGTTGACTCCCCCAAGCCCTCCCTTGTAACCTATCCCTGTTTTTCATCTAGCTCTTTCTTACTAGACAGCGCTGTTCCCTTGCAAAAACCTAAGCCCCTTAACCCTTTGGCCTCAGTGTTCATTTAGTTGTCCCTAGACAGACATGGGGAATTAGCCTCTCCTCCTGATTTCCTGAAACTGGGAGTTTTAGACAACAGCCAGATTTGGGCTTCTGGGAGGACTGACCAGAAAAGGCTTTACCAGAAATGAACATTAACCCTTCTTAAGTGGCTCTTTGCCCAATCCCAGTGAAAAGCTGCAGCTTTCAGGGAAAAGACAAATTCCCAGGATGAATATAGTAGGACTGAAAGAATCTAAGGAATTATTACTACCAAAAAGGAACACTTAAATATGTGAGTACCTATTTCTGCTCCTATGACCCCTAGTACTCCACCTCTGAATCTCCAAATCTTGACTAGTACTGAGTGCCTATAGGCCAGATTGAACCAGCTAGAGATGCTACAGCTCTCAGGAATCACATTTAGTATATTAGCTCTTAGGGGCAGCTAGGTGGCACAGTGAGTAGAGCACTGGCCCTGGAGTCAGTTCAAATGTGACCTCAGACACTTGACACATTTACTAGCTGTGTGACCTTGGGCAAGTCACTTAACCCCAATTGCCCTGCCAAAAAGCACAAAAAAAAAATGTTAGCTCTTAAATATAAGAAGGAAAACATTCTCCCCAGCTGGACTTGACAAACTCCTCAGCCAATCTTCTTGCTTGGTTCAAGAAAGTCGACTTTTTGACAAGATTTGGCCCTTCAAGGCTTCAAATGCCAGGCATCCAGAGTGTGGCTAAGCTCATTAGAATAGCCATGTGCAGAGCGGGGTGCTGAACAGAATACCCACCTTCTAGGAATAGGACCTTCAGTGACAACCAGTTATACTCTGACCCTAGTGTGGGAACAGGACTAGGAGCCCAGGGAGTCAGTAAAGGAAAATCAACTCCTAGATCACAGGTACAAGGCCATATGTTTGGGCCCATAAAAGCAGTCTTACACTCATTTGGAGTCCTTGGTTCAGAAGATGGACTATAGATATAAAGAAATGGAAGTTGCACACATAAGCATCAGAACTAAAAGAAAAATGTTTAAAAACCTTGAAAACTTAAGTGTGAAGAAAGCGGTAAGAAGAAGGATGAAGGGAACAGAAGCAAAGCAGACGTGTTCTCCCGATTCCCTCCTTGGTCACTGGAGGATGCAGGCTCCTGGCTCTGGTCACTATCTTTGCCCAGGACAGACTGTCCTAGCTTAGAGGGAAAAGAGGAAGAGGAGGAGCAGGGATTCAGTGACCCACAGTGGGTTTTGTAACCACTATTTATTGATGTTTCACTTGACTTCAGTCTCCAACTTCAGCTCAGCATGGAGACTGAACGTCCCTCACAGCTGCTCCTTCCTACAATAACAAGACTGACATCACCCGTTGTCAGGGAAATGGTGTTTTGATTAAAATCATGTGACAGCCACTTCATGATTCAATAAACAAATCTCCATTAACCCTTGCCTGGCAACGTATCATCCATCAGGAAGCAATCGACCACAGCTCCGTCTAGGAGGAAAGTGAAGCCCACCTGAGGTTTGTGGGTTCTTGGAACTCTGCTTGGAAACCAAGTAGAAGACAGCTGAGGCCAGGAAACCAGATTGTAGGCAGCATGGTGAAGTGGAAGGAGAAGTGGGTTTGGAAGCAGGCCTCAGACACTGTGTGCCTAGGCAAGCCAGTCAGTCACTCCAATCTCTCCGAGGCTGTTTTCTCAACAGCAAAACGGGGCTGATAGCACTAACCTCACAAAGCTGTGGTGAGATGTAAAATGCTTCATCAGTCACCTAAAAATGGGGTTTAGAAGGGAAAAACTAAGCCACTCTGCTACCTCCAAAGTAGTGCCCCAACAGGCACCTTGGTGACAGAAACTCAAAACATCCACCTTTACACAGCACTTTATGGGTTGAAATGAAAAACAAAAACACCTGAGGCTCTCTGTGCCAAGGTGTGGAATCTGCTACCTCCCTTGATGCTCTCTACACAGCTAAACTATTCCCCCCACCCCGACCCACCCCCCATGAGAGAGGCCTTGAGACAGAGCCTAAGGCTGTGGTTTAGCAAAATACTTGAAGACATCTATAGTTATTTTATCCTCAAAACCACAACATGAGGGGCTATTATCCCCATTTTACAGATGAAGAAACCTAAACTTTGAGAGACGGTGACTTTCCCAGAGACACAGCTGCTAAGTATAGGAGGAAGACTTTAACTTGGGTCTTCCTAACTCCAGGCCCAGTACTCTATCCACTGTACCAACTGGCTGCCTGATATGCAGAGCTTTCCTGGCATATTGGCAGTACCCACTTGACATTTTTCCATCACCCCCCCCCAGTTATACTTTCCTCATGTGAAACAAAATGTAGGGTAACTCCCAGCATCACGTAGCATGAAATTTTTCAGGTCTGAATAGACAATTTTTCAGGTCTGAATAGGCCTTGAGGCCTATATATCACTGGACTTCTGATACTGGTTTTAAGACTCCCCAAAATGAAAATGTAGGGAGACAGATTCAAGAATTAGAGAAAAAAATCTTTCTATCTTTCCAGGAAACCCTACTGCCACTGAGGTGATACCAACTCCCACAATCCTATCCTCATTTCAGGCATATGTATTAAAATTCTGAGAGAGTACTGAAGCTATTAGGAAAAGCATGTTTCTTTCTAACCAGTGAGGATTTAAATCTCAAATAATACGACTGCTGTTGAGATTCATCCAGCTTACATCTCCCCTAAGTTCTACAAGATACAATGCTAAGGTACCCCAAATGCTGACTGAAACACATAATTTACAACAGGAAACTCAGCAGGCTGGGCATCTTACCCCAGTGGGATGCAGATGACCCCCACACTGCAACATATTTCTGTATCAAAGTCATGTCAGATCTCAATCCAGGCCTCTAAACACTGACCTGTGCTGAAGATCATCCAAATACAGGTAAAATATGCCTACTGCTGACAACCCGTTTCCTTAGCTATCCGCACACTGTTAACTCTCTGCCTGCAGGGTTCTGAGCCACACATTTGGCAGTATTAAGTTCCATGGAATACATCTCCAGGAAACAAACTGTACAGCATCTCAGGATGGAGAGTTCCAAGATAAACGGCCACAATATTAGGGCGTTGAACTGGGGAAAGGAACACCAGGTTTCATGACCTCACCTTTGGTTCAAATGCAAGAGACGGAGAAGCCAAGGGGATTTCTAAGACAAACATTTTTTTCCTGACATTTCCCCCAGGCAAACACTTGGGGCCACAAGGGGAAAAAAAACATCTCCTTGTCAAGAATCCTTGCCCTTCATGAAAAGTGCTTGATGTTATGATAAACTACTCCAAGTACACCAAACCAAAGTTGGCCAGCTTCACTTCCTCCCTCTAGCTTCTAACCTTTTTAATATAAATTTGTAAAAATGTTTTTATTTTTCAGAGGTCTAAGCACATCATCAATGAAAGAAACTTTTTCCAAATGTGTAAAGTGTCAATTCTAAATGATTCTGTAACTTGCAGCCCTGGAGCTGAGGTCAGCCCCAGCTGTATTTGCCCTGCCTATAACTTTGACATGTGTCTACTTCCTAAAGGGAGTTCTCTCCTCAATGAAGAACAGTGTCCGATGAGGCATGCAGTACATTTGGAATACTAAACAGTAAGCTCAGCAAATGCTTTTGTTTCTGAGTGGAAGTTACTACCTAGGAAAAATCTTGGCAAATATTAACTTTCTATAAAACACCAGGAGATGGAACACCACCTTCTCCACAGCAACTCCTCACCAAACTATTCTGCTTTTACCCAAGTCTTGTGCTTGCAGCTTTTGAGATGAATCTGTGTACAGCTTCCAAAAAACATTGGGAGATGACTTGAGAAACAGGAGTTTCAAGTATCTGGATGGGGTCCTCTGGCCTTACCGCTCCTAAAATTGCGGTCAAAGACTGTTTTCATCTACAACACCTCATATGATCCTCAAAATCCTGTAAAAATCCTGTGCTTTAAGTGTGTTAATTTTACAGATGAAGGAAAAGTAAAACTCAGAGGTTAATTCATCCAAGGTCAGTTAGTAAATGGCTGGCAGAGACAAGACACAAACCTAGGCCTTCTGATTCCTAGTATATTTGTATTAGACCGTGTTGTTTCTCCTTAAAGTCAACCTCATACTCACTGGCCTATCTCCCCTACACCTCAGCTCTCTTAAAAAAAAAAAATACTGTTTTGTTAAGTTTGGACTTTGGTCTCCTGTAGTATTGACCTTGCTTATGCTCTCTCTCTGACCTGTGGGTTCCAAGTAGTTCCTGTCAGCCCCAGTGGCCTGTGTCCTCAGGCAGATTTAGCTTCCTATGTTTCTGTACCACCACTGGGGATACAGAGCAAGCATTTTAACTTCTCTTTATTCCACTGTTGCGGCCTCATGCCTGATCCCTACCCACCATATAGCTAGGAGCTTCTGGGCTTCCAAGACGGCAATATATGTACAAAATAACTTAAATATGATGCCAAATGGTGGGATGAGAAGCCTGTTCACATCCTATACCCTATGAAAGCTTCTAGACAGATACAGAAAGCTAAGTGCCTTCTCTCAAGATTCCATAAGGATCCTACTTTTAGCCATCAAGCTGAGTGGTCCTACGTACACATTGGGTTACATACAGGTGATGATAACCTACAGAGCCTCATTAGAAATCTGACCTTTAAAAGGAGGGCCGTCTCAACAGAAGGTACACAATTTGGGGAGAGTCTCCCACTTTACACACATTAATTCCTTTCAATCTCAAGATAAAGATTTGTATCACACCCCAATGGTATGACAGCTCTAGGAATTAGCAGGCTTGAGGAGAAGCTGCTGCCTTGGAACATAAAGAACATGAATATTTCAGGTAGAGAGCAGGGCAAGAAACATGTGACTAAAGAAGGGTCAATTAGTAAGGCAGAAATGGGAAAATCAAAGCCATCTGCCTGCTCTGTGATACAGAGTGCAGATAAGAATCAGTGAAATTTAATGTGAGAATGGCAAAAGCTTAAAAAGATTAGTAAAGGTGACTCAAACATACTAAAGCTAAGTAAACAAAAGGTTAAAAAAAAGAGCCAGAGTAACTTACACTCTTCTAGCCATTTACCTAAGCAACTTCCTACAAGTATTACACTCTTCCACTAATAAAGAATACTTCTGTACAACCCTGCAAACCACAGATCTCTCTTTCCGGACATTAATGTCACATACAACATGCTTATTTCACATAGAAGCAAAATTAAGTATAGCTAAAGGGATTGATGACATAAGACCTCAACAATTGGGTCAGGAATAACATCTGAGATCAGAAAGTGGTCCTTTGGAAGTTTCTAAAATTTGTTTTCATATACCCTGCATGGCCAAGACGTTCAACTTCATCTCGGAGCTCTGTTTTAACAATCCGGCTAGCAGCTGCTGTGGGGGGGTGTAAAACCAACAACAACCAGCTCACAGAACACTGCAAGCCGAGGTTCTTTTGATCTGCTTTACTAAGGAAAGCAACATTAAGGGGTTAACAATCTCAATTTAATCCAGCATACAAATACCATTCACTTAGTTCAGGGGAAAAATCCAGCACCCTGAACTTCAGAGCAAATTACAAACAAACCCAAAACAATTCATAGTTACCAAGAAAACCATCAACATCTGAATTCAGCCAGAAGGCTGCCCAGAGTCCCACGCCTCCAGGAGAGCCTTAAGCAAATAGCTCTGTTCTCCCTTTTTATACGCTTTCAGACATCATCAAACATCATCTGAGGGACCAGAACTTGGGCTCCTACAATGGCCTCTGGTGTTGGCACGTCCCTTCATCAGCCCCACCTTAGTTACCAATTCACACCCACATAGGCTTAGCACCTAATAGATAGGGGTTTGGGCCTGGGGCTTAGCACCTAGTAAGACTCCATCAAAGACACTGAATTAATCAAAGGAAACAAAGGCCAGACTCTTCAAGGATCCCCAATACAAGATCCCATCATGCAATTAGTACCAGGCTACTCCTTCAGAGATGACTATCATCAAGTATTTCAACACAGCCCCACCAGAAGCTATTACCTTGCTTATTCTTCTACCTTAAGAGGCCAGTCTGATTAATAATATCTGCCTGGCAATACAGGGGAAATAAGAAAAAGCCGCTTAAGTAATCTTGACTGAGCTAAACCCAACCTTTTAAGAAAACGTTTGTAACAAATGAGGTATTTACGCTTAGGAAAGGGTTGGTATAAAAAGCTAAGTGCCTACTCTGGCTCTTTACATCAAAATATAATTCATTTTTCAGGAGCACAAATTTCTGAGCAACCTAGTATTGTCTACTTGGTTTAGAAAATTCAACAAAAATTGAGCTGTGGCTTAAGTAAACAGAGGCTGCTATTGGGTACAACGTTGCACGTGTCCATTTCTTCACATCCTAAAGGATCAAGTACTTGGACCAGGATAATCTGTAAAGATAATACACACAGAGGGAAAAAAAAAAAACAAAAAACAAACCCCAACTCCATTAAAGCTGAAATAAGACCAAAATGTCAAGACCTAGATGTAGAAAAACTCCACATAATCCCAAATTACAAATTTTACCTCCCTTCGGTACTGAAAATAGCAGAAGCAAAACCAGATGAAAGTAAAGCATCAGCTAAAGTGAAATTTGATCTTTGGTAATCCTCTAAGACAGCATATAAAGATAGAATTACCAAATAGGTGTGTACATAAAAATGATCATTCTACATTACGTAAAGGCCAACTCCAATGTCTCCTTGTGGTGCTGTGACCCTACATTTTTAAAGGCTAGGTCAGCAGACCTCAAACTACAGCAGGTTCTACACCAAGTTCAGTTAATAAAATACAAGCCCATCAAAGGACCATGAGTCTGTAGACAAGACTAGCTAAATTTGAAAAGTCCCATCACTAGAATACTGACCACCAAGTGATGAGATGCATTAGGCAAAAAAAAAAGGTTGTTCTCTATGCTGGTAGAGAGGGTGTCGTCATAGCCCTCTTAAGGTACCAAAATAAATATGCAAAGATGAGATCTGCTTCATCCCAAGCATGTGCAATGCACCACTGGGACTATTTTACAGATAGGAAAACTGGGCTGCAGAGAGAATGTCCAAATCACAGGCCAAGTAACTTGGCTGAAAAGTCAGAAAGGGAATTTATTACTGTTGGTGCATGACCCTGTCCAGCCACTAAGAAGACATGGTTAAGTTCACATAAAAGCTCCCTCACTAAAGACAAGAGACCAATGGTGACCTCACTGAAACACCCTTAAGAAGCAGCTAGAACAGCTTAGGCACAGAGAGGATAATGCACAGGGTTTCCTATGGGGGGGGAAATGGAATCTCTTTTAACAGAAATCAAATGATATATTGAGTCAAATATTAAGTTGATTTTCTATCTGTTTTGGTTTTTGGCATTAAAACATCACAATCTCTGGCATTTGAAGGTTATGTTTCCAGTTACTTCTTTCATACATGAAATTATGTGAATATGTCAGACTCAAAATGTCATTAGTAAGAGTCTATAAGTAAGTAAAATGGAAAAATCTAAAAGATTTTAAGGAAAAGATTAAATACAAAAAAAGGGAATAAAGTATAGGTTTCTTAAAAGGCACTTTGACAGTCAAAACACAAATGTTATTTAAATGTTCACATAAAATATTTTTCAATAGATTTAAGACAAATTTGAAAGTAGTCAAAACTGGGTTTTATGTGATTATACACAAAGTCACCAAGGATTCCTAGTGGCTTCACAAAACCAGGATAGGAAGGGCTCAGTAAGCTAAAAAGTTATGAATTAAACAACTGAAAAACAAAACCAAAAAAGAAAAAAATTGAGAGGCAAACCACACCACTGGTCTCATCTAAAGAAATCTATAGTATGCCAAAACCTCTCTAATTTATACTGCAGAAGATAAATTTGTGTTAGTGAAAAATCTAAGCAAGTTAAAAATTTACAAAATTAAATTACATGTTTAAAATGTTTAATGAAATACAATTTTATTATTTTTCAAGTACACAAAGTAACTCAAACTAGGCTAACAAAATATTGCCTAGCAGAGCTCCTAATGGACCCATTTTTATATAGTAAGAATGATCAGTACTTAGCACATCAAGGGCCATACAATTGAAATGGGTCCTTTTAAAGTACTTGAGAGTGCTTGAAAAAAGATTGTCTTCTTAAATAGTCCAAATATGCTTCCTTCCATCTGATGTACACAGGTAATTTGTTTTAGCAAACCCTTCTATGAAATTCATCTTCACAAATTCCAAGAGGAATTAATGAGGTTTTACTGTTGATGCAGAAAAACAAATTTTAAGCTATAAAAAGACAAGACATCACCATATCAAAAAGAGAGCAATGAAACTTCAGTTTGAAAAGTTACTGTACAGTATCAATGACTGGATCTTAACATTATTGGAAGCAGAACCAGTTTATGTAGGAAATCCACACAGTATTAAACCCATGTTCCTTTACTCTTGAGAAATACAAAAGTGAAATCTCACAATGAAACAGGAAAAACTACTGCTTACTAGTAGGCACAGAATTTAAGGTTTCTCAGATAAGAAAGAATTATTTGTAAATGTATTCACACCAATGAGCTTCAATACAGTTAGGTTTCAACATCACAACAATAAGCAGCAATATGCTTCTGTATTTGGTTTCTGAATGACATGATTACAGTCAAAATCAAGCAAATAAAAACCAAAGCAACCAATACATTAAACTTGTGTTTCCACATGCCCCTTTTGGGAGACACTGATGAAAGTCACCATCATCCAGTAAAAGGAGACTTCCATTACAGCCAAATCTCAATTATCCACACAAATGAAGAAATGAGGTATAAAATAACAGTTAATATTAAATCACATGTACTTGTAGCTTTGGAATGCAGTCAGAGAGATACTCAGACAAATACACAAACAGACAGACACAGACTCTACTCCATGTCCCAGGTTCAATTAAAAAGCCCTACACCCGATCCTGCCCCCAATTTGGTCCTGACAAGAAATCCCCAAGAAATGGCTAGACAAAAATTGCCATGAATAACCCACTAGTGGATAACTGAGAGTTGACTGTATTGAATGCTGAGAATTAGTCAGAAACCATAAGAATGGCTTAAATAATTATCTTAGCAAAGAAAACATTAAAAAAAACCCATTTCATCTTAAGGAAGTCAAGTCACTGAAATCTGATTTCTTGTAACAGTTGCTGCCATTTGCTTGGATGAGATCTTGAAGGTTTTCCATTTTTTTTTTCTGCATTCCATTTAAAAACACATTGACTAGAAATCTGTGATAAGAATTTAGTAAAATCTTTTCCCTCCTGTTCCTCATTATGCCAACGCAAGAACTGGAAAATTCCAAATAAAATAAAGTTAGTGATACAGATATGATATGATACAGGTTTATATAAGATACATAATAGTACATAGTCTATATTATGTAATTTTGTATTAATATATATTTATATAATCTCTCTGCAAAAAATAATAAATTATCAGATTCTCACTCTATCATAAAGCATAAAGTTCTCAAGCTGGTCAGGTCCCTCATTCTAATAGGCTACCGAGCAGTTAACTTGTTTATAACTTAAGATTAAAATCAAATTATCTTTTCCTACTGTTCTTAACAGTAAGAATCTTTTCCTTATCATCTCCTAGTGAAAGATATACTATTGAGCATGTTCATTATGGGAGGGCAATGGTAGAAGGGTCTGTCCAACAATATTTCATCTTACAACAGACTATGGAAGGGCACCTCCCCAAAAAATGTTTATAACATCTTATAGAACTTGACATACTTCTTGCCAAAGAGTTATGCCCTGTTAGCAGAATAAAACATTACAAAGCACAAAAAAGAGATACCTACCGTTTATGGCTTCCTGTGCAAAATATTTGACATCCATGTCCTCATCCTGCCCTAATTTCTGTAGCACTGGCTTGACTTCAATATGCAATGCACTAAAACAAAATAGTATTACTAAAGTAAGTCGTCTGTTATATAAATTGCTGCCTAATTATGGTGTAAACTCTACAACTTCTTTAAAAATCAGAAAGGAGAAATGTTTTTAAATTATAATAAAAATGTAACAGATATGAACTAATTTAATTCCTAAGGAAACTCAATATAATCATCTTCAGAATAAAGTAATTTTCTGTTCCTTTACATAGAGATCTCACTACAGAAAATTAGAATGGGCATCCTTAATAGTGGCTGCAAAATGTTTAACCAAAAAAACCCCCTTATGATCAAAGATTTGGCTGGAAGACATCACAGAGATAATCTAGTACAGGGGTAGGGAACCTGGGGCCTCAAGGCCACCTGCAGTCTTCTAGGCCCTTGGGTGTGACCTTTTAACTGAGTCCAAGTGTTACAGAACAAATCCTTTTAATAAAAGAGATTTTTTCTGTGAGTTTGGATTCAGTCAAAAAGCTGCATTTGAGGACCTACAGGGCCACATGTGGCCTCAAGGTCACAGGTTCCCCACCCCCGATCTGGTACAATTCCTTTCATTTTACAGATGAGAAAACTAGGCCGAAAGAAGGAGTCTTGCCAAAGGTCACAGAGGCCCTAAGTAGCAGAGCTGGGATTTAACCCAGAAGCTCTGGCACCCACTGCTTTTTCCAATATGCACACTTTCTCTTCGGGAAACATTTCAGCCTCAGTGATACTTCATACTAAATTAAAATTTAAAGTTACTTTATATACAAGAAAAGAAACATTAAAATCACACCTGCTATCTAGAATGGGACCAATCTTTTGTAGAGATTTAGCCACATTAAAGCGAACATTTGCTACTTGGTCTCCTGCCATTTTTAATACAATGGGTAGCATTTGCTTAGTTGTGATTTCCTGGCCACAGGCTTCAGACAGTGCCTAGAAAAAGAAAAAACATCAATTCAAAGAAAACCCTTCCAGGTGACAATTCTTCTAAAATTTAATGAAACTTTCAATTAACAAGGTAAGAAAATAAGCAGCTAAGTTACTGACAAACAAACAATATTAAGTTTCCATGCTGTGAGCCATCAATACACACGGGTCAGCATTCTAAGAATCAAAGAATTTTCAGAGTTGGAAAAGGCTTTCGAAATCACTTAGTACAGGACTACATTATACTGATGGAGAGGCTCAAGGAGGCATTCCAAGAACACAGGTGTTCTGAATTTGGAAAAAAATAACTTTGAACGACTGGTTTAATGACATGCTTCAACAACAACATGCACTCCATACTTACGTTAATACAGAATAAAGTGGTCATCCTATGTAAGTAGTTAGGATCATTTGCCATTACTAGTACTTTGGGAACAATGGTATTTTGGGCCCACGCAGCACCAAATTTCTCTACTAGTTTCATTAGGTTGTTTGTGGCAGCTTCTCGAATTGCATACACTAGAAGAAACGCGAACACATTCTGAATAAGTCCATATCATAATCAATCTATTTTACTAATAACAAATTTTTTTCTGCAAACACAAAATTTACTGTCACATTATAACGACATACACTTTCAATAAGTTCCTTTGGTCTTATTAATTCCCTTTCAAAAAAACCACATTAAACCTAAGGGAAATTTTAAGTAACGACCATGACACTCATCAATCAAAAACTATTGAGTGACTACCAACTGTTTAGTATTGTGAAAGATGCAGAAGAATTATATCAGTTCCTCACAAGATTAATGACATCAAATCACACAATATAAAATTCTATGTAAGTAAATGCTAAATTGCACGCTACAGTGCTATAAAAGGTTTGACCCAACAATATCACTACTAGGCTCATACTCCACCGGCAGCCAAAAGAGAAAAGGACCTATGTGTACAAAAAACACTTGTAGCAGCACTGGTTTTCTTGTTGTAGCAAAGTATTGGAAACTAAGGGGAAATCCATCAATTGAGAAATGGCTAAACGAACTGTGGTAAATCAATGTGATCCAATGTTAGTGCACTGTGAGAAATAACAAATGGGACAGATGAAGAGGAAATCTGCTAAGACCTGAACCAATGAAAAGTAAAGTGAGTTAGATACAAGAGAATAATCCAAACAGTAACTATAACAGTGTAAAAAAAAATCATTCTGAAAATATTAGAGGTTTGGTCAATACAATGATCAGCTATGATTCTAGAGCAATCAAGGATGAAGCATACTACTCCAGTGCCTGAAAAGACATTTGAGATGCAGATTGAGCTATACGCCTCTAGACATCATGGTCAATTTGTAGATTTGGTTTTTTTTGAGTATGACTTTATAACAAAAGCTTTGGTTGTTCTTTTAACTTGGGGATGGAGGAAGATAAAGGAAAGATATAAGGACTAGCAATAGTGATTCCAAAAAGAAAAGAGGATGACTGTAGCATTTTTAACATTTAGAAGAGAACAGGAGGAAGCTCAAAAGGAGTCAACAAGTCAGAGAGCTTTAAAATTAACCATGTTGAATTTATCATATATATTTTTAATGCAAGCTATACATAATCGACACACAGTTTCATGGCTAAGCCTCTTTTTTGTTCTTCTGTGTATATGGAAATGTTTGTTTTTGTCAACGTTTGTCAAATTCAGAATAACAAAACTTTTTTTTTTAAGTTGAAGAAAGAAGATTAGTAAGGGCTAGAAAAGTCAGAGGTTTCATACCAGAGGTGAATGAGACCTCAAAGGATGAGTACAATTTGGATAAAAGGAGAGAATTTAAAAACAGAAGAATACAACAAAGGCATGGAGGTAGAAATGATTATGATTTCTGATAGAATGAACAAGTTTGCTTAAAGTTGAGGGATTATTTGCACATTCATTCAACAACTGTTTTTTAAGAGCCTACAATGTGAAAAACATTACATTAGACCTTGGGGGAGACAAGATGATAATTAAGACAGGGCATCTATCCTCTTCAAGCTTTTAATCTATATATTGTGATAGTAAGAAATGAGGTTTGCTAAAAAGGAGAAGATCGTGGAAGATTTTAAAGGTCAGTGGTATGAAAACAGGGAATCATCAAAGGCTTTCTGAAAGCAGAGGACATGATGATAATGATTTTTAAAGGAAGCTTCAGTAAAAACAAGATTGTACTGATATCTAGCTCAAATTGGAGCAGGTAGAGACTGAAAGTCAAGAAAGCCAACAACTAGAGAGCTGTTAAAGAGTATTATCAGTATTAATTATCATCATCATTATCATCATCACCATCATTCACATAGCACTTTGATATCTGCAAAGCATTTTATATACATTGTCTCATTTCATCTTTACAAAATCTCTGTGAAGCATCTGTTGTTTTCCAGATAAAGAAAATTGAGACTCAGAGAAATCAAATGATCTGCTCAAGGTCATGATTCTTCAGCCAAAGAAGGGATTCAAAGCCAAGGCTTTTTGGACTCTGAGTCCAGTGTTGTCTCCATGAACGATGCTGCCTTTCAGGGATCTAATTAAGAAGAATCTGGATGGACTAGGTCAGTGACAGTGGGAATGTAAAAGGACAGACACAAAAGACACTGTGATTGGAGAATGGCCAGGTGTCCATTCACTTTCTCCAGAGGTAAGAACCTCCCAGAAGCAGGAAGTGGCTTCACACATGCAGCACTGTCTGCCCTGGGGACAAGAGCAACTAATACTGTATAGCTCACAAGGGTTTCTATGTACATTAAATCATCAAGCTTTGCAGATAAAGCCTGGTGTCCTTCCTGAGACCTTTGATATAAGGGAGGAAGAATGGGTCAGTGACTTCCAAGACTCTCTTGCCAGGCAGCCACGGTCAGCAGAAGGAATGCTGGATTCTAGGCCAGGGGACCCTGGTTTGAAACCTCAAGCAGACATGTAGTACCTAGTGACCTAGTGCAAGTGCCTTAACTTCTCTGGGTCTTAGGTTCCTCTTTGTGCTATGACAAGGTTGAACTAAGTTGAACTAATTCTTCCAGCTCGAGATCCCTTAAAACAATTAAGTTAGAAATAAAATGTAGACTGTTACTTACGAGTCAACAATGAATGACCAGTGTATGCACAGCACCAACCCCAAGTTTTACCCTGATTCATTAAATTGTGGTCTACCTCCTACCTCCAACATTCCCTTGCTACTTTATGTCACATTATTAATCTTTAATGTGTTTAACAAAGGTATGAACTAAGTGAAAACAAGGGTGGGCTCTGAGAATAAGACTCCAAGTTTCATAAAGTTCTGAAGAGAGTACAAACCACAATATGACTTATATTTTCTGGTATTCCCAGTAGATGAACAGTGCCCTCAAACACACAAATGAGATCATATATAACATTCAAGACTATGAAAGTCTAAAGACATCAAGCAAAATGAACTCTGGTAGTAAAAGGGGACCTTTCTCTTTAGAGACTAATGTGAATGCACAGGGAACAAACCACCAAACTCAGAATGTAAAGACAAGGACAGAACATGGAAGAAAAGACTAAGTAACAAAGGATGAGTATAAAAGCATAAAAAGGTACCTTAAGAACACTATCTGGAATGCTTAAGCTCAGAATGAGTTGAGGCTGATCAGGAAAGCTAAAATCAACCAAAAGGTGATTGTTATTTATCAAAAGAAGAAGATCAAAGAAGGGGTAGGACCTTTGCTCAGGGTGAATGGTACAATGATAACTGAGGAGAAAGAGACAATGTAGAGATGCTTAATTCTTAACGCATTTCTTTCAACTTTCTCTGCCACCGAAAATTACCTCTGATCTGAAAGAGAACAAAAGTGGCTAAGAGAGAGTTGATACCCAAGATAACGTAAGGAGATGGTAGAGAATAGCTGGCTCGCTCCTTGGTGAGCTCACTACATCCTAAGGTGCTGAAAGAACTGGCAGATGTTAGTGCTAAGCCATCATCTGAGAGAACAACAAATGTCCTGATTTCCAAAAAAGGGAAGAGAATGAAATCTACAAATTATATGTGTGTCAGTAAGCTGGGCACTAAATACTGACAAAATTCTAGAACACTATTGAAGGAAAGGCTAGCGAGCACAATGAAAAGGACAATGATAACAAAGCACATGGCTTTATCAAGGACAGGTAATGCTAGACTAACTTGCTTTCTTTTTTTTTTTTTTACCATTGTTACCAAACCGATAGAAAGGAACGCTACAGAAACAGTTTATCATTGATTTTAGCAAGACGTTTGCATTGGTAACAAATGACCCATATCTTGATTATTCAGTTCCCATGGATTTTGGTAATTTTGATCTTAACAATATTACTCTCTAGCAAGGTCATGGAGATCAAAGCCATAACAAGTAACAGTAATATTTCACTTAAAAAGTTAAATACAATCCAAGATGTTATCTCCAAAAACATATTTTGCCAATGACAACTATGTAATATTTCCAGGATACACTGTGTTTGTAAATAGCTGGGTCCTCTAGAAGGGAAACAATCTTGGACATTTCACAGACTCAGGAGCTACTTTCCAAACCAATAACTGTTATCTCCACTTACGCATGTTACAAAGGGAAAGAAAAAAAAGGCCTATATTAGTTGCAGACTAGGCAGTCAATACCCCCAAATCAAGAGTGAGGGAAAATAATGAACAGATTTTGATTGGATGGGCGGCCATTTCTATAAAAAGAACAGAGAATTTAAGGTTACTGTAGGACAAAGAAAGTTAAAGTAGTTTTTCAATACATTGTAATAATTATGGACAACACACACACACACATATATACGTACACATGCACGCATATACATACACACGCATATGCACACATACATAAATATGTATACACACACACATATACACATTTATATGTATACAGATACACATTCACCTTATCTTCCTCTTCTCTCTCATTCTAACTACATACTCTCCCAATACTGCAACTTATCTGCTATCTTATTGATATATCAGACATCTCCTTCAGCCATGCACACTGCAACCTATCCATGGCTGTTCCTCCTATGCAAGTCTCTATGTCCTCTCATAAATTCAGCATAGGGGTTCACCCAGCATTCTAGGAGCTCTCTTCACATTGTCTAGATACTAATGAAGAACACAGACACTAGCCTTCCCTCTCTCTTGCTATCTGGCCGACCCATGGTTTTTCTGGTCATCAGTTCGCTGACGGATTAGCTTTACAATGCTTCTCCTACATGATTCATCACTTACGTGTGGGAGCCTGCTAATGCCCACCATGTACTTCTTCACTGTCTTTTTGGGGAGCCAAAATTCTTAGGCTACAGCATTACACAACTCAAAGTAGTACCTCATCATAAAAGAATATTGGTATTAGAAGATGGGCCTTTGTTTCATGGAAAAACATGGTGTCATTAAAGAACTTTGTAATTATCAAAATCTCTTCTCTTCAATTCTAGAACCATCTCACTATCCATTTGGAGTCTGTCCCACATACTGACGGACAAGCTCTACTAATTGTTCAACTACATATGAATTCTAATAGATACATATATGCCTGCACAAATATACCAAATTATATAGCCATACAAGTGCAAAATTTCTCCATTTCATACATACTAATACAAAATCAATATATAGCTACAAAAATATACCATTGTTTGACCACTGGGTACTTCCAGAGGACGACAACCCATTGTATCCTCCAATGTGTGGTATAAAAGCTGACGCCCCTAACATACTAGGGAGCCATCTTTTGTTCACTAAACTTTAGCACTACTCAACAGTCAGTCCCAAAGTTAACACAGTAGTTTCACTTCCTGCATGAGTCTATCCATTCCCACCAGCATAGGCAAGGAGCACTCCACTCTGCCAGCGGATGCCACCTGGATCCCAACTATTGCTACTTACTAGCTAGTCCCACATCAGGAGCATTTTGTCTGAGGTCTAACAGCAGTAGTGGTATCACTACTTTCTTCCTCTAAATCAAGAAATTCATCCCTACTCTTTCTCTGAGACTCGGCACCAAACTATCCCCCTTACACGCAGGTTCACAAAGTGAGAATATTCTATTTCTTTACCATGTTCTCTGACTTAAAATAGTCCAAATAATTTATTTTCCCAATTTTTTGCCTGTCCTCAAACCCTATACAATTTAGTATTGTAATTACTCCTGATAATATGATCAAAATAAGTTGCGGTAGGGAGAAAAATGCGTCACTATGTGCATGTATCTGGATACATCTTTATGTCAGAAGGAAAATGTTAGGTATGATAGGTATTGAATAAGAGAAAAGGGACAGAGAACAGGTTCATCTACCTCAAAGGAAAAAAAAGGGGGGGAAATGAGAGAAAAAATGAAAAAGGTAGAAATATAAAACTGTCATATCCATAGTCAAAGGAAAATTTCTTTAAATAAAGTCATTCATCATGATAGTCACTCTGGTGTTTCTTTCTAAAAAAGAAATATGACTGCCTTAAAACTTTTCAGAAAAAGAAAAAAAAAACCCTTGCTTTTCATAATCTGATTATTCTGAGCTTCTACTTACCATGATCCACAAGCCAGGCCATACACAAAGAATTCAGTTTCTCATCAAAGAATTCCACACCCTATATACAGAGAGGTCAGTTAATATGCAACCATCCCAAGCCAAGAAATAAGATAATCTATTTACATTATACAAAGCTGTGATTTGGGAAATTTAAAGCACAAAAGGTCTAGGAATTAGGCAGCATAGGAAATAACCCATATATGAATCAGTCCTAGGGAGATGCCTAAAATACACAGAAGTTAACTGACTTATCTAGGGACATACAGCTAGTAAATGTCAAATGGAAGATTTGAATCCAAGTCTTCCTGATTCTAAGCTCAACAATCTACCCACTATGCCTTGTTGCATGTACCTCCCTTAGAGAAAAAGGGAAGGAAGAAGGAAAGGGAGGAAGGAAGAGAGAAAGGAAAGAGAGAGGGAAGGAAAGAGGAAGAGAGAGAAAGGAAAAAAAAGAAAGAAGACACAGAACTATACAATGAAAATGAGACCAAGGAAAAATGATATTCCCAAAGAAAAAGGATGAAAAATAGTGACGGGAGAAAAGGAAAAAGAAAACAGGCTAAAGCACTCAGGTAAACTTCTGAACCATCTTTTCTCATAGTTTTAGTTTGGCTATTAATGAGAAAACTATTGGAGTACAGATTAGAAATAGCTGGCTACCATTTAGTCTCTATAGAATATTTTGCATGCTCTTTTTTAAAGAAATTCTCACCTACCCCATTGATAATCTGAACCCTTGTAATCAAATTATGTTTATATTATAATCAAATTCTATTTTTCATTTTTGATAAGTGTTTGTGAATTTCCTCATAACCACATGCATATATCTTGCATGTTGTCTCCTCCATTAGAATGTGAAGGCAGGGACCACATTTTTTGCCTTTTTTTTTGCATGACACACGGTAAGTACTTAATAAATGCTTGTTGAGGATGCTGATGAATTCCAAGGAATTTCCTGGTCAGTCATTAAAAATTTTAATTCAATGCAAAATTTGGAGTTTTAGTCCCTTGCAACCAGGAAAAACAATTTTTTAAAATAGCATAATATTATAAAGTAGAGCTACTGGTTTTTAATTCCTCTATATTGTCATACCTTCAAATTATTCTTTCAGCTCTGAAAATGCTCCTTTTTATACCTATGGCTGAAATTATTCTTGGCAAATGAGAATTTATGGGTTGAGGTTTTATGCTTTGTTTTTTGGTCAGACTTGTGATTTCATGGCAAAGGGAATTCCCAGTGAGAAAATTTCCTTTACGAGTACAGATCAGAATCTGTTCTATAACTTAAGTCTATCTAGAGAGTCGCCTGGTGCTCTGACAAGGGTAAATGGCTTTCCCAGTCACAGGAGAATTGTGTATGAGATGGGACTTGAAACCAAGTCTTTCTGCCTTCAAAGTTAGCTATCTACTCACTGTGGCTTGCTGCTTCTCTGTATGGTTATCTTATTTTAAAAAACAGCTTTACAAACCAGAAAAAAAAAGTTTAAGACGAAAAATGCATTTAATATATAAGAAATTGTGAAAAATGTTCATAACACAGGATTAAGGAAGACAAAGGTCAGCCAGAGACTATGACTGTCAAGAATCACCCCTGGCCTTGGTTCCATAATAATCTATGCTATAATAATATTCTATTATATAATATCTAATTCCTGAATTTTAAGTAAGCAAAAACATAAGCTAGTTCAGTCTCAAACCTAGAAAGAGATCTTACAAGTTGAGCAGTAAAGCCTCTGTAGTTTTCAACCTCCTCTTCCCACCACTGCATGGCTGGGACTATGCCTCCCTGCTACAAGTCCACCAAAAGGAAGCAAGTAGTGGGAAGACTGCCTTGCTTTATGATCAGACATAGAAAGAAAGTGTCACCAAATTTTTCCTTTGGTCTTTTGGGTAATAGCTTCAAACCTACCCTAACCCTAAACAGTTAGTTAGCTCCTGTTCTATGGGGCTTGAGGAACTGCAATGGACTGAAGCTGGATTCCCAAGCAGAAAGGGGACAAGGTGCCACATTGGGTCCCAAAGGATAGCCCTGAAAAGTGGTAGAGGTAAATAATCTATCACTAAAAGCCATATTTAAGAGCTGAATACACCAAAATAAGGACATGACTTTGAGAAGGATAAAACAAATCCTATATCTTTAAATTTGAAAGGGGGAGAAAAACAGATCATTGTTAGCACTAAACTAATAAACTATCTCAGCCGTTTCAAAGAGGTTTTACTATAAAACTCAGGGGGTATTCTCTTCTGTCAGGTACCTTCTGTAAGGACACATACATACATACATACACACACACACACACCCTCCCCCAAGACAATCAAAACTGAAGACAACTATAAAAGAAAAAGGTCAGAATTTCTATTGTTTAAAAAAAACAACAGAACCTGCAAAAACCATAACCACCAAGTTTTACTGTGGTCACTAGCATAGACAACAGAATATAGTAGCATTATTTCCGTAAAATACGGTCATTTCTCAATTTTCTTTAAACACAAGATAATCTCAATCAAGACCTAGGAACAGTATGACACAAAGGTCAAAGGATCTGTCTCAAACCAAAGTTTCCTTATTTTGAATTCCCCTCTTACTATAAGACAAAATTATGGAGTTCTAGATTTGGAAGAGAATTCAGAGATCATCTAGTTCTAGTATAATCCTTCACCTGAAGCAAGAATCCCCTTTGACAAGATTCCCCCTTTGGTGGTTATCTATCTTCCATGAGAATAGCTCCTCATTTCAGAGACTCCACTGTCTTCCAAGGCAACCCTTTTTTTTTTACTAGCTCTGTTAGGAAGTACTTCATTTATACGAAGCTAAAATCTGTCTCCCCATCTTCCATCAATCCTAGTTCTGAACTTGGGGAATAAACAAATCAGGTCTTAATTTTATTTTTCATAAAAACCGTGCAAATACTAGAATACCAGGATTGTATTCAGGCAAAATATCTGGTTCCTTCCATCTTGTCCCCAAAGCAACCCAAATGAGCTACTGTTTTTTCATATCCTTTCTAGAATGCACAGAATTAAGAGAAAGGGGTAGGGAAGGGTACAATAAATCTATCACCTTTATCATTTGAAAAACTATATCCTTCTATTAAAGTAGCCTTAAAATTACATTGCCTTTTTTTTTTTTGGCTGTTATGGCACATTCATATTGAGCTCTTAAGTAACCAAAAAACCTGGGTCTTTTTCACATGAATTGCTATCTAGCCTTGTCTCACCCCACAAACTGAGACTACCAAACACAAAAATTTAGTAAGATGAAATTTAGTAACAATAAATAAAATATGACTATTTCCAATCTGAGGTGTTTTTGAATCCCATTTATATGTCATTCAACATTCTAGCCATCCCTCCTGGCTGATTAAAAAAAATCCTTAAGTGGGAAAAACAACAAAATATACCAAGCTTGTAAGATGATAACCTGGTACCATAAATTTGCTACTTTTCAAATAAAAATAAACAGAATTTCTACTGAAGAACTAAAAAAAAAATTTAATAAGGTGGGGCAGTTAGGTGGTGCAGTGAGTACAGCACCGGCCCTGGAGTCAGGAGGATCTGAGTTCAAATGTGACCTCAGATACTTGACATATGTACTAGCTGTATGACCTTGGGCAAGTCACTTAACCCCAATTGCCCTGCCCCCCCAAAAAAAATTTCAATAAAGCAAAAAAGACATTCTATTCTGTCATATAATTATTTGTGCCTATTAGAGATGAGACCTGTAATTCCATCGGCAAAGGGAACACCTGATAAGTAAATTCCGTCTATTAATAATAAAGATAAGCAACTTATTTGGGTCATGCAACCAGTATTGTGTCAAGTAGGACTTCAACATAGTTGTACCTAGCTCTATCACATATGTGCCAATTACCTAAAATGATACGTTGCCTTTGCTATCTTTCAATTTATTCCAAAAAAAAAATAGCAATGTAAAACACTCACCAGCTGACCTGCCAACAATGGCATGTACTCAATGATAGCCAACCGTACTCTCCATTTGGCATCTTCAGCCAATTCAACAATGGCAGGAAGGAGAGACTGAGAAAGCTGCCGGATTCCAATCACTTCATTTACACAATCCAAATTGGAGATGATATTCAGACGGACTTCAGGACACTAAAAGCACCAAACCAAAAAGAATCAAAATAACTGTTCTGGTTACATAAAAGATGACTAATGCTCAAATCACCAATATAGGATAATCTTGTTAAAATAAGGATAAAATAAATAAAATATAGACATTAAAGATTATATAGTCTTAAAGTAAAAGTTGAGGAATTACAGCCTAAAGGATATACAGCACAGTGGATACAGCACTGAGTAATTAATTCCACGTATCAGGATCACATAAATTATTGAAAGAAAAAAGTATATGATAAAAAATTAAATATGACTGTTCATCCAAAGTTATTTACAGCCAAAAATACCATTAAAGAATTTAAATTTAGTAACATCCTAAAATTGACAAATTAAGGGAAAAGAAACATTATCCCCTTTTTATCCACATCACTGGTAAGAAATCACTTGTCTAAATTCAGCATAATTCACAGAGGGACTTCTCAAGAATTGTACTCTATTATATCCCAATAGCCATTTTCAAAGTTTTCCATATACCTATGCCATGTCCCATTCTTGAGTTTTGAAATTCAACCAAGTTTTTTATCTCAACTCTCACTGTCTAAGGTCCTAATTGGGTGATACCCACACTGAAAAACAGGACCCTAAGCAAATAGGGTTTATAAATTTCTAGACTCACCTCATCCTTTAACTGAGCTAAGAAAAGAGGTAGAAGGTGTTCAATGGTATTCTCTTTGCCCAAAATGGTAGATAATCCCATAATTACAGAAGCTAGAGCAGACTTGACATGTTGATTGGAATCAGATACCAATTCCTAAAATTTTAAAAAATATATATTAAAATCCTTTCATTTTATTTTACCAGAGAGTAGAACAAGTCTTTATCAACGCCAAGAATCTTGAAGTCTGCACTGTTTTAATATTCCTTAGTTCAGTGGTTCCTCTTTCTATTAAGTAACACATAAAAGAAGATGGTAAAGCACTTAGTATTTGTAAAACAGGAAAAATAAGGTATGCCATACACTGAAATATCACACAAAATACTTTATTTCCATACCCACGATGGAGTTGAAAGAGCTTTGAGAAAACAAAATAAGCCAATAAGTCTTACCTTAACAAAAGGAAGAATGTGATTCATAATTATAGTTTCTCTACCATCAACTGGCAAGTTCTCACAAAGTTCTAAAGGGCATAAAGAGAAAATGTTTGCTTGGTATCAATTACACAAAAGTGAAGAAATTTACTCAAGTTTATCAAAAGTTCAAAGTCAAACAACTTTATTTATCTAAGCAAACAAGATTTGGGGGAAAAAACCTACTCTTAATCTAAATATACTTTTTCATTTGATCTGCCAATCATCCTCTAGTACCATATTCTTAAACTTGAAAAGGCAATGACTTATTGTAAATATCTTTCCTATGATTTTTTTGCATATTGTATACAGTCTTCTCTATTTGGGAAACATTTTCTAGAAGTAAAAACAAACAAGGGCATGAACACTGAATACCCCAATGGTGCAAACACTACTAAGCTACTCTTTACCTTTCACTTTGTGGGCGGCCGCAGCTCGGACCTCTGCTTCACAGTCTTTAAGGAGGTTCTGAAAGGCTGGAACCAGGTCATTTTGGGTGATTTCTGGTCCCACTGCTTTTTGAAGCTACCAAAGAATATGTGCAGTTTATTAGTGAATGCCATAATAAGAATCAGGAAGACTGCATAAAAGCACCATAACCTTCTTTCCATCTAGGACCTATGCCTCTACCTCCATGTCACCTACTCTACTCTCTCCCTAACCCTAGGTAGTTTGTCACAAAACCTCGACACTATATTGAGTCAAGCTTCTTCAAGGGTCACTTAAGAGGTTATTAAGGACAGTGACAACTGCCTTTTCTTGCTCACATCCTCCTGTCTCTCTAAGAACTAAAAGGGACATTGATTGGATACCATAAAATGCAACCTCATTTTACAGATAAGGAAACTAAGCCCCAGAGAAACAAGGTTGCTTACTCAAGTCACACAACTAGTAAATGGCAGAGCCAGGATTCAAATGCAGGTCTTCAGACTTTAAATGCAATGCTATTTCTACCATAACCCAGAACTTTCAATGGCTCCATCCTCTTCCTAACATCTAACACCTGTAGGTGATCGACAATACATTTGTTCTCACCCCTCTTTTCTCACTCTTTGGTCTTTTCCCTGTAAATCTCTTTCACTCCCCTAGTTTTAACTGTATACTCTCCATAATCCATATTTCCTACACTGGCTTCCGTTCTAAGTTCCAGACCTGCATCTATAACTGGTTACAGAATATCTCCACCTACAGTAGCTCAAATTCATCATGTCCAAAGCCAAGCTTATCTTTCCTCAAAAAACTCAATCCTCTGACTTACGTATTTTCCTAAGTGGTTCCGACATTCACCTAGTCTCCCATATCCAAAACCTTACTACTCTATTATTCCTTATTCCTCCTATCCCATTATAGCACTAAGTCTTGTTGCTTCTACTTTCACAAAATTTCTAATATTTGTTCATTTTTCTCTTCACCACCCCACTCCAAATTCTCATTTTTACCCACTTGACTGTTAGATTGGCTTTCTAACCAATTTTCCAGCTCCTGCATACCACCACTCTGCCCTAATAGATGCTTCAAACCAATGCCAGAAAAATTTTCCCTGGAAAAGGCCTGTGTTATAAACATTTCAACAGCTCTATACTGACTAAAACTCAAACCCTTTAACCTGGTGTTCAATCTGGCACCATGTTACAGCTTTTCCTCAACATCATCTAAACTCTAGCCAAAGAGGACTGTTCACTATCTCCTAAACTCTAATATACTCCCCCTTCACCCTTGCCTTTTGAAATCCTATCTATCCTTTACAGCCCAGCCCAATGACACTTAATGTGTAAAAAGCCTTTTCTGATTATTTTTCCTCCCAGGCCCCAGTAATCATCTTTCCCATTTCAGACCTAAGCTAGGACTCTGTTTACACTTCTCCTATGCATTTACATATCATGTTATAGTTATCTGTTATATCCTTTTATTAATTATGTGTGTTCCAGAAGGACAAGGGCTGTATCTTGTCTAATCTTTGTATTTTCCCTCATGCCTAGCATAGCGTTTTACACATAACGGACCTTTAACAAATGTCTATTGACTTTGAACAAATGTGTTCAGTTCAGTTAGAGCACCATGTTTTAGGATGGCCATTGACAAACTAGAAAGTATCCAGAAAAAGGCAACTAAAAGGGTGGAAGCCATTAATGACACAAGTTATCATTTAAAGGAACGAGAGATGTTAAATTGGGAAAAAAAAAAAAGACTTACAGAAGACATGATAGCTGTCTGTAAAGCAAAAGAGGGACTAGTCTCATTCTATTTGGTCCAAGAAAACAGCACTAGGAATTTACAAAAAGATATAATTAAGCTTGATGTAAGGAAAAACTTCCTAACAACTATAATTATTCAAAAAGAGAACAGGCTGCTTTAAGAGATTGTGGATTTCCCTTCACTGAAAGTTTTTAAACAAAGGCTGGATGATCATTTGGCAGGTTATAATAAAGATAAGATTCTTGTTCAAATACTGATGAGACTAGATGGCCTCTGAGGTTCTTTCCACCTGAGATACTGTAAATTTGGAGTCTTTAGTAAAAGTAGTTCAGATTAAAATATTATCACAACACTAATACTTAAAGTTACATGTCGTGTTTTTACCTCGGAAAACTTGTCAGCCACCATGTATCGAACTCTCCAAGATTTATCTTCTGCTGCTTGGCGGAGTGTAGGCATCACCAGAGTTTCAAGATCATCTTGGGATAGTAACTGGGCAATGCTGACACATGCTTCTACAGCTAGAAGACGCACAGAATCCTGAAGGAAAAAGACTTCATATTGATTTATGCTACTTTTTAAGGTATACTAGAGAAGTAAACTATAATTTCCCTGACCTTAACAGGTTTCTTCTAATTTAGTTAAGGAGGCAGAACATATATACATATGTGTAAGAACGAACAGTATGCTGGAAACTAAGTCTACATATTCTCTACACATGCAAGAGAATAAAAGCACTATAAAAGTCACATAAGTAAGGCTATTTAGTAAAGCCTCTCCGAGTTCACTTTTTAAACACATTTCTGATTTAAAAAGATGGCAGAGCAAGACTATTCAAATGAGAAGAAACAGCATATCAAATGTATGGAAATAGAAACATACAAATTACATGCTGGATAGCAAATCCTACAGGAGCAGAGACTATGAAACACAGTAAAAATCAGAAAAAGAAAGCTAGGGAAGAGCTTTTAAGGCTAAATAGCTCTCACACAGTAAGAGGATAGACATGGGAAAAAGGGCATTTGAGGAAGCTGAGATTGGAATTTGGGAAGAATTATTAATACTGGGGGTGTGTGAAGAGGGGTTAAGAGAAATCTTGTCAATATAATTACCTCAGCTTTTAAAATATATATATTATTATATTGTAGTGTATGTAGTCTATAATTATGTATATTATATATAAAAGATGTATATATTATATACAAAAATATCAACTTCAAAAATGTTACTGTAACATCCAAAATAAATGAAGATATGAACCAAAACAATGGTGAGAAAAGAGCTGAAAAAAAAAAAAGCCTATCTGTGAGTTTTCCCACATGAAAGAAGAGTTATCCCTTCCATATTGTGGGGGTTAGGAGTTTGGTGCGTACCCCATGCTCCCATGTGATCTGGAAAATCCAAGAAAAAAATTTTGGCACTCCCTTCATACCAGAGAAAAGGTCTGATTTACTATGGTATTAAAAGATAAAATATGTTGATATTACACAATACTATACATATATTTTATGCATTCCTGAGTTTCTAAACTTTTTCTGTGTTGTCTGCTGGCCTTCATGTGTTACCTACAGCTTCCACAAAACTCCCCAAAAATTCCCATTTAATTTCTTATGCCAGCCCTCAATACGGCAAAAGCATGACGGGGAAAGTCACAATGTGGAAGGGATAACTGTAGTAGCTGAATGTGGGCACAGAGTGAAATATAACAAATTAGAAGACTACTTCTTAGTACATGCCAAGAACTAAGAAAGAGGAAAGAAAGAGAAATGAACTAAGAATACTAACAGATAACAGACAGAACTGGCTATTGAATCCAAAGATAAGTATTTAAGAAATAAGGCAATGAACTGTACATAGTGCAAAAGAAATGTCAAAAAGAATGAGTATCAGGAAAGTAATGGAACTCATTATGATCCATAGTGCCATTTCTGGCCATAGTGCTTACAGAAGAATACAAAACTAAGAAATGGGAAAACCAGTAGAGAAGCAGAATTGATTCCTAGTCCACTATCCTTCCAATATATCATGCTACCATCCCTGTTTGTCCTGTTGTTTCGGAACGTAATTCTCTGGACATAAATGAGGGTGGACTTGAGTGAACTAGTATCCTATGAAGAGAGGTGAAGGTTCCAGACTAAGTCCCAAAGCTTGGTGAGTGAATATAATTGGCTTTCAATAGCCATAGCTACTGCAGGCATGGAACTGTATCACCAAATATCATTATCTTCTCAAGATAAATATTTAAGTAGTTCAGTTTTTCATGTTAAATTTGGAGGGGAAAAAAATCTACTTTTTAAAGTTAAAAACATGAAAATAATAAATTCAGAGTAAGGATAATGAAAAGATTTATCAGCATATATGTATTATATGGCAGGTTTTTCTATCACTTAGGCAAGTAGTAAATATGAAGTGATGCCTGGACAGCATGCTTGTTTCAACAGATTTGTGGTCTCATCAGGGTAGCAACTTCTACTATAATCACAATCCCCCCCACACCTAATTCATTCAATGTGAATTTTCATCCACATTTCTCTATAAATGCTACATCAGATCTACTCAACGTGCTAGGGGTCTTCCTTAGGTACTTCCAATCCTACTTGCATGTTGTGAACTGGTGCTAGAAAAAAGTCACACGACAGTGCTGAGTGGATACGTTACAAATGCATGTAATCTACTTTCAACTATTTCCTCAATACAAGGCAACTCTTTTAATGCTAACTGTTTCAAACTTTTCTTATATCCCCAAAATTCTCACACCACCCCTCTCAGCAGAGAACCTCATCCTATGCTTTACTGAGAAAACGAAGGCCATTCCCAATGAGTTCCCTCTTTTCTACATCCCCAAACCCCTCAATATCACCCATTCTCTCCTCTTTAATTGCCATGTCCAGTGAAAATGTGGCTCTTCTTTCTCTCTAAGGCCAATGCTGCAATTCATAGCACTCAATCTCATTCTGTCCAGCACATCATCCCCCACAATCATACCTCTCTCTAATCTCCAATCTCTCCCTCACTGGATCTTTCCCTACAAAAATACCCAAGTCTTCTCCATCCTCAAAAAAAATCCTCATTTGACTCTGTTATCCTCTTTCCTCCTCTGCAAAGCCAAACTCCTAGAAAACATTATCTAGTCTTGCTGGCTCCACTTCCACTTCCCTCACTCCTCAACCACTTGCAATCTGACCTCCAACCTTATTATTCAACTGAAACTGCTCCCTCCAAATTTACCAATAATTTCCTAACTGCCAACTTCAATGACTTTTCCCCGCTCTTTGTAGTACCTGACTCTCTTGACCACTTCTCCTACTGGACAATGTACTCTCTTGATTCTTCCCTATGCTAGATCACCATCTGTGATCAGACCTCAAATGTAGGTTGTGCCTTTGGTTGTCTTCTCTCTGTACTCTTGGTGACTTCATCTGCTCGCATGGGTTTAATTATCATCCCTACATAAATGACTCTCAAATCTATATATTCAACTTCAGTCTCTCCCCTGAATGCCATTCCTGCATCACCAACTACTGGACATTTTGAAAGGGTGTCCTATAAGCATTTCAAACTCAACATGTCCAAAAAAAAAAAACCCACTCATCTTTTCTCCCAAATTTACTCCACTTCCAAATTTCCCTATTTCTATCAAGGACACCACTCTCCCCTCCAGGTATGGAGGTTCTAAACTTCAAAGATGTCCTTAACTCTTCATTCTCCCTTATACCACATAATCTAATCAGCAGCCATCTTATTCTACCCCTTAAATATCATTTCCATCTGTCCCTTGCTCTCCTCACATTTCCACCATCCTAGATCAGAGACTCACACGGACTACTGCAATAGCCTCTTAACTGATCTCCTGCCTCAAATCTCCCCCTTCTTCAATCCATTCTTCATCTGCTGACAAAGTAACCTTCCTAAAGTACCATCTTACTCCCATTTAAACTTTAGTGGCTCCCTATTTTACAAACTCCTGTTAGTCATATAAAGCCCATCATAATCTGGCTCCAACCTACATTTCTAGTTTTATATTACCCCCTGCATTCACTCCACACTCCAGCCAAACTGAACTTCCTGAAGCTCCTTATATACTACAATCCATGTGCCACCTCTGTGCCTTTGAACAGGCTATTTTCTCATGGCTAGAAAGCACATCCACCTCACCTCCACCTCTTAGAATCTGTGGTTTCCTTCAAAGATCACCTCAAATACGACCTTCTACACGAAGCCTTTCCTAATCTCACTTTCTAGTACATTCCCCGGTTTAAAAAAATTACACACACACACGCGTAACATACTAATTTATGTAAAATGTTGTGTTCCCCAATAGAACGTCAGCTCCTCCAGAGCAGGGGCTGTTTCATTTCTTTGTTTCCCCCGAACATGGTACAGTATCTGACACATATTTAAATGTTTCCTGAACGACTTATTCATAGCCATACAACAACATACGGAGAATACTGATGACAAAAAGATGATCTTTTGTGACAGCAAGGGACTTCAGATTCCCCAATTTCTCAGATACTTTTCAGCCCCAAAGACTCCTCTTATTAAAGTGTAGCTTATTACCCATCTCTAGGACCTGTCCAAAACATATACACTTAGTGACTAATTCAACTAGCTGCCCATCTAACTTCATTTCATAACTGCAGGAACCAATCATGTTTTAAATATATGGATAATTAGACCAATCTCTTTCAAACAATTATGGATTTCATTAAGGTTACATAGTATTCCAGTGCATAATATAATTAATACAATCTTATCTGTGAGTGTAAGCATTTGAAAAATCTTCCTATCGACACAAAATCCTATCTAGATTCTACATGGCACAACCTCCATGCCACTGGCATACACCTTTGACGAACAATGAACATATATCTCCTTGCTTCACGTTCTGTTCTACTGGAAAATCATTAAATATCTTTGTTATCTTATCATAGAATTTTTTTATCATTTAACATACCAATGGGAGACACCTTGTTTGAAGGACACTTGTAGGGCTCTTATTCTATTAAGTCAAATGTTTAAGTTACATCAAGATCTTATATACCCTATACCTTTTAGTCATTCGTGTGATTACAGAAATGACCTGGTGTTTAAAAAAAATGTGCAAATCTATCTATTCCCTTTTCATATTTTCACTGATGATATCCTTAATGGGTGCACAAAACATTCTCAGAAAGTTTACATGGAGATGAGGGCACAGGCAGGAGTCAGTAGTTTCTAACTTAAAAAAAAAAAGACAAACCTACAAATGTTTCCCTTCTTTTGTTAGTCTTCTTCAGTTGGGGAACTTTAAAGTGTTCCCTCAGTGCCTCTAAATGTGCCAGCAGATTTCTTCTGATCAGGGCCTGATGTTCTTCCCCACTTCAGCTTAAATACCCTCATCACTTCTTCACCTGATACCTGATGTACCTAGGTGGTAAAGTCTGGATGCAAGAGGTGTACTACTCTCACTAAAGCACGACAGAAACACTGGCCTAACTGTTCGACTTCATGACTTTTCCATTTCATTTACAAATGTTCTCAGGATGATCAGACTTAGTTGGGTCTCATCCTAAAATATCTCTAAATTTATGTCCTCAACTGTTTTCAGACAGTAGTTCTTATAATCTTGAGTTAACTTCTCCTCTAATATTTTATAAATGAGCTTATACTCTAAGCTGCTATTGCCTATTTTCCCTTATCTGTTCCCTGACAAGGAGATCAAGTGTTTCTTGACTCAGGCAATTTGTAAGCTAGCTTGATCTCCTTCATGTAGTAACTGTTTTAGTGTTAAAATCTGAATAGCAACCAAATCCAAAAATTATCAAGACCCTCTTTGCTAATGCCAGAATTCTGAAGACTAGTCTGACAGTTATCTACATGTTATAATAATTCTCTAGGGAATCAAAACCTAAGCATATTAGAGGAAAAAGGCTATATTCTTGATTTGGAGTTCCCCATACTCACACTAAGTGTCTCTAAACACTAGTGTTAAAGAATCTGAAACATGCTACGCATCAGAGTCCAAAGGATTATGTGCCTCTTGTTAAGCTACAAGCCCAAAATGACAGGAAATTTCACTGCCCCACATTATAAAGCTGTTACTATGCATTACAGCTTTGGTCCACCCTCCTAATTATAGTTCCCATTCCCTCTTTGACCACTCCTTTCTTTTACCCTATAAGTTTGCTTCCAGTTTTGAGGGGAAGAGGGTGGAAACAACACGGAATTGCTTAAAAAAAAATCAACCTAAGAGCACTAAGATAGACTGGACTAACCCATATCATATAGAAATCTTACTTTTTCTAAGGAAGGAACAAGGTCACTGTATCAAATATATATCTAGAGTTGCTGACAACAAACAAGTCACTTATCCTCTCTGGGCCAAGAGATTCCTGAAATATAAAGGAGGCAGGGGGAATGGGAGATTTACCCATCCAAGTACATATCTTGATAATAACTTAGATATATTTACCTGTTCATCTGAAGCTAGATTAGTGAACAATGGAACGATTTCATTTTTAACACTTTCCAATTCCAAGACTTTGGCAAATTCACCCAGTTTGGAAGCAGCAGCACGTCGGACCATTGGAGTGTCATCAGAGCACAGGGAACGAAAGTGCCTGCAGCAAATGAAATATTGAATGCATTTCACCTCCAACAATATTACTATAATGATCAGAAAATGCATTTTAGAATCTTTCTCTTGGGCAGCAAAAATACCAATGCTCAGGTTTCTGAGTATTACATACAAAAAGATTCATCATCATTCCCACTATCCCTTTAGGGTGCCCATAGGTGAAATTGCAGATTTTATTTACTTGTTCCCAACAACCCAAAATAAATGAAAAGATACCACATCTTACTGTCTAATTTCTGCCTTGACAGAACTTGAAGCCCTGGGATAGCAAACACTGAATAACCCACATGCAGAGGTGCGAGAAGTGAACCAATCCCCACTGGCCAGGCGTTTCACAAGAGGTACAAAATGGGCTTCTAGAGCAACAGGAGTGTGCTCTTGGGAGATCTGCCTCAGTGACTCCACTGCCTTGTCTCGAACTACAGTCTCCTCCACGGTTGCCAAACTTTCCAAAGGAGGCTGAGAGAGAACCAAAAAGGAAAATCAAAGAAAACTTACTGAATCAGGTTGGAAGCAGCAGAGTATCACCTTTTGTAGTGACTGAAGGGAGGTGGTACATGTAACCAGAACTTTTAACTACATAACATCAAATGGTAGGTAGCTTTCAGTTCACAGTGGCAACATAAGGTATGTCCAACCTGAAGACACGACTTCTGAAGGATAGCCAAGATCTCATGTCCCAGATGGCAATTCACAGATGGTGTCTACAAATGACACAGTGAAAGAGACTTGCCACAATATTAACAGTATTGAGCTGAACGATAGTTTAAAAGACATGTAGCCAAATATAGGTTAAAAGTATAATACATATTTCAACAAGGACATATTAAAAATGCTACAGTACACAAAAGAGGAACATTTTTCTTTAGGAATCTCTTTAGGCACTATAGTTACTTCCACTTTCAATCAAGTCACTAAGCCCACAGCCCACCATTCCTGGAAGTGCAAGTGATACTAACATTGACCTCAACATTAGCTCTATACCCTCCATTTATCCATTCCACTAAATGTTCCTACTACAACACAGCTGCCTCTCAACAAACACTATATTCCAAATCCTTATCTGAGCCAGCCACCCATAACAAGGACACTGTCAGGACAGCTGAATGAAAGACATAAGGCCAATGTCAGAGACTGAAAGAAAATCAGCAGGATTGACCCTAAGGGATATCTCAAAAGGTCTCACTAACTATGACACGGCCATATGAAAAGAAAACAATGTTTGTAGGACGGCTCTAAAAGCCCAGGCCTCTGGAAGCACCAGGCTACCTTCCTAAAATCTTTGTGCTTCTGGAAAGGTTAAAGTGAATGCTCTCAGTTCCACTAAATCTCACATGCAGATGCAGGAACCAAGGTATACCTGCAATGTTTTTGGAAGAATCAAATGAATGTAAGAAGTCTGTCTGTTTAGTAAAGCTTGTCCCAAACTGTGACATTCAGTCAAGTATAGAAAGCACAGTATCCAGTCAGGAAGACCTAGGTTCAAATACCACTTCAGATACTTATTAGCTATGTAACCCTAGAAAAATCACTTACCCTTTGTACCTCAGTTTTTTGATGTATAAAATGAAGGGGTTAGACTCAATGGCCTCTAATATCCTTTTCAGCTCTAAATCTATGATCCTATGATTTGTCAGTATTCAGTTGGGTCTGACTCTCTGTGACCCTATATGAGGTTTTCTTGGCAAAGATACTGGAATGGTTTGCCATTTCCTTCTCCAGCTCACTTTACAGATGAGAAAACTGAGGCCAACAGGGTTAAATGATTTGTCCAGAGTCACTCAACCAGTAAAGTGACTGAGGCTGGATTTAAACTCAAGTTTTCCTGACTCTACCAGACCAGGCACTCTATCCACTGTGCCACCTAGCTGATCCTATGATAGTATGCTAAACCCACTCTCTCTCCATATGGCATTTAAGAAGCAATTTGGAAAACAATCCTGTTGATATGTATGTATGGAGAAACCTGCACCAAAACAAAAGCTCACTCATATGCCATTGTGTTCATTAGAATAATAAAAGCATATACATTTATTGATCTTTACAACGTAGGTGTTAAAAACAAAAAATAAACTAATAAAGTTTCCCAGGGTAAACCACATACCTAGGAGAAAACCTGAAATCCCTATTTTCAAGAAATAATTAAATTCAGGTTCTCCATCTTGTGAATTCACAAATAAAATAAGCCCATAAGGATTGGTCGAAGAACAGAGAAAATATCAGCTATGAAGTAACTAGATATTTTGCAAAGTTAAGAGAAGGTCAATTTGCTAAGGACAAACACTGTTTAGACTCTCAATGACTGAAACTGTGATCATCTTCCCACGAGATGATCATGAATCAATTTTCATTAAAAGTACATACAACTTTGCAGGTAAAGGTGCAATACATCTCCGAATAATACAGCATTTAAACCACAAGAGAAGAGAGAGAATGGCATAGAAAAGAGAGAACAGGCCTGGGAACCACGAAAGCTTGGGTGCAAGTCCTGCCTCTAAAACATTATGGCTATGTGTTTCTGAGCAAATTATTTACCCTCTTGATGCTTTAGGCATGTCTCTAAGACAAGAAGTTAAGTTAAAAATATGCCAACCCACATTGGTAAAGGGTTTTCCCTTATCTGGAAGTTCCTTTTACCAAAGAAAACAAAAGTCCAGTCCCTATCCTTATCTCTTAAAGTTCAGAAAATATAGACAGAATAGGTCACACATCACCACTCACCAGGAGACAGTGGGCAAAATCTGGACCTCCTACCAGGACAGTGAAATTTCCCAGCTGTTCAGCAAGAGCCAACAATACCTCATCTTCATCATAAATTGTATCTAAAATAGCAACAATGGGGAATTCATAAGCAGAGTTAGGTGACCAACAGCAGAACACTCAGTATAAAACACAAAGGGAAACAAATTAGACATGTAAATGGCAACACAGTCAAATTATAATCATAAGAAAGCCTACTCTTCCTTCTTTCAATAAATACTACCTAGAACCTCTCCTGCAGAACTGAGTTAGGATACTGCTCAACATCCTTTTCTATGTCATGTAAATATTTTTTTTACTTGCTTAATACGTCTAGAATATTTCTGTCCATATTATTATAATTTGATTTAGAACAAGGCAGATGGTGTTGTCTTTCTATACCACTTTGCTCACATGAGTATTCAGTAATGCTGTTAATAATGTAATCTATGAAATGGCTAAATCAATAAACAAATGCTACAAAAACTAAAATTACCATATTTTCTAAAAAACAAAATTAACATACCAGTAAGAAATGGCAGCAGTTCAGTTCGAGTTCTCTCTACTCCAAGAGCTAAAGCGATTGTTGATAACTTCTTAATACTGTTGAGCCTTAGCTATTAAAAAAAAAATTACGTGGAGATGCAAATAGGAAACCATTACAAAGCAGAGAAATTGCAAACCAAAAAAAAAGTGCTAAATGGGCAAGGGCAAGTGAAGGCAAGGAAGACAAATAAAATTTAAATTTCTGATTTAGATTTCTCAGAACAGTTGATGTAGCATGGAAGGTTTTCAGAAGTTGGGTTAACCTAACCATATAAACAAGAAAAGATTCCTCAAATTGAGTAGTCTCACTTTTCTGGGAAGATACAAGAATAATGAAAGCCTGAAGGGATGATCACAAATCAACAAGTGAAAGAATTTTAACAGGAAAGAGAATTTTAACGAGTGTGGCAGGCGAGAATAAATTCATTGATAATTGCTGTCTTTTTCCATTTTAATCCGAAAATACACATTTCATTTCGCTTAATCATGCATCCCTTCTTCCACTTAACCGGCTTTGCCATTTGCAAACCCTGGGACATATTTCAACTCTACAACTCCAAGGACCACTTGACATCCTGTTAATTGACCTCGGTTCTCCTTGGCCCATCACTCATTTAGCATGGGGGGAGGAGAGGGAATCAGGGAAGAGGTGGAACAGGAACAAGCCCTGGAAGGCAAGACCCTGGCGGGGGTAGGGGGGGAGGAAGCACCCTGATCATAAATCCTGACCGCCCCCCATGCTAAAGGTGTTTTTTTTCCTTAAGCGCGGGCTAACGCGGCCCAAAGTTTCTCCCGGGGCTGACGCGGGTTTTTCCCACAGACCAGCCCCCACGAGGCGTCAAAGAAACCGGGAAGCGTCTTCCTCGGAAGCTGCCCGTCCAGGGGCCTGCCCAGCCCGGGCTTGGCCCCCGAGGCTCAGGGGTGAGGACTGTGGGGTCTGGGTTAAGCCCCTCGAGAACCCCAGCGTGTGCAGGAGGTAACTCTGGGGCAGGTTGTGGTCTCCCCCCGCCCCGAGCTCCGGTCGACCTGGCCCGGCTGCTCCCGCTCCCCCCAGCCCCCATCCATCGGGCCTTCCTGCCCCCGGGTCTCCCCATCGCCGGCCCGGCCTCAAGCCCCTGTTTCGGCCCCACTACCTGCACGTCCTCGTTGCGGAGCTCGTCGATCAAAACCGCGATGGGGTACAGCGAGTCGTCTCCGTCTCCGCCCGCGGCGCCCGGGCCGCTCCCGGGCCCAGCAGCACCCGCCATATTCTTCCTCCGGCTGCTACCACCACCGCCGCCGCCGCGGCCGCCTCCAGCTCAGAGCGTCGGCCCCGCCCCACGCACGCACGCATACGCTTGCACGTTAGCCCTGGGCGCGTCCCAGCACGGCGTGCGCGTGCGTCGGAGCCATTCTCTTCTTTCGTGGTACTTCGTGAGCGTGAAGGACCGTCTAGGCGTCCTGAGGGCCTCGGACTAGCGGGTCGGAACTTTCTTCTCCAGGCAGGACGGGGCTATATCTGGGTGACTGGGTCCAGGAAGGGCCACTGCCCGCTTGTTGCCTCACGAGGGCTCTGCCCGGCGAGGCCTGGAGGACGGAGGCCCCCGGCTCTCCAGGGCCAAAGCCCTGGTGACCTTTCCCCTTGCATAGACAGCAGCAGGCCGGGTACTGGTGTGAGTTCTCCACCCAAACTCCCCTCCCCACCATCCCCATCAGCACAGACCCGGCCTACCGCGGTTCTTTTAGCGGCTCCCCCAAAGCCAGCGTGCCGTGTAATGACGAGTGATGACGGGTAGAGAAGTGAACAGCGCTGGCCAAACTCTGCAGCCAATATTTCTTCTAGTTTCCCCGGGCAAGCTGTTAAAAGCACCACGCCTCCCTGTTGATTTTGTTCCTTTTCTGTCTCAATCCTGGAGTTGTGTGCACTTTCTTCCCGGCCTTAATGCTTAATTAAATTAAACAGACCTATGTAAAGTGGCTCCTCCGTGCCATGCGCCGAGCCAGGTGTTAAGGACACCGAAACAAAAGTGAAATAATCGTAAGTACCTACTATGTGCTAGGCCCGAAGTTAAACCCTGGAGATGCAGATAACAACCCAAACCAGTCCCTGTGTTCCGGGAGGTCATAATCCGAAGGAACTGCCTTCAAGGAGTAACTGCCCCTCAAGAGCTTCTAGTCTACTGGGGTGGGAGTGGGGGGCGGGATATGACATATAAACAAATAATACATACAAGATAAATTGAGGAAGAAGAGTGCGGGTGGGGGAGGGAGATTTCGATAGCACAGGATCTAAACTTTGGAGGAACTAAAGATTCTAAGGGATGAAAGTGAGAAGGGAGGGCTCTCCAGACACGGATGCTGGAAAAGAATACAAATTTGGGAGAATAGCAGATTGGTCAGTTTGCCTGAAAGGACTAGTCGGTCAGTAAATAAGCATTGTGAACTCCACCTTATGCTAAACAATGGGGATACAAAGAAAGCCAATCTCTCACTCAAAGAGTTTACTTCAGAAAAGATTGAGGGCAATCTGAGAGGGGAAGGTGCTAGCAGCTGTCAGAACTAGGAAAGCCCTGTAGAAGGTAGGATTTAAACTGAGTCTTGAAGGAAGCCAGAGAAACTTAAGGGGCAGAACATTTTCAAATACACAGAGAAAGGAGATGGGATATCATGCATGTTGGAGGGGAGTAAAGTGTAAGAAAATTGGAAGGATAGAAATCAATCAATAAATATTAAGTGCCTACTATATGCCAGCACTGTGCTAAGCACTGAGGATACAAAAAAAAAAAAAGGAAAAAGACAATTCCTGCCCAAAGGGAGCTTACAGTCTAACAGGCAAAGAAAGATATATGAAGCAAGCTATATGCAAGATAAACAAGAAATAATTAACAGATGGAAGGCATGAAGTTAAGAGGAGTTGAGGAAGGCTTCCTGTGGAAAGTCAGATTTTATTTGGTTTTTGAAACCAGAGAGGTCAGTCGTTGGAATGGACAAAGGAGAGCATTCCCAGCATGGGGGAAAGCTGGAGAGAATGCCTAGAGCCAAGAGGTAGAGTGTCACAGAGTCCAGGTTGTGAAGGGCTTTAAATGCCAAACAGAAAATTTTCTACTAGAACCAGGTAATAAGGGGCTACTTGAAGTTTATTGAAGAGAGGGAAGGTGACAGGGTCAGACCCATGCTTTAGGAAAATCACTTTGATAGCTGAGTAGAGGATGGATTGGAGTGGGGAGAGACCTGAGGCAGGAGGACCCAATTAGAAGACTTTGAGAATCCAGGCAAAAGGATTTTACAGAATTGAGGGCCTGTGCAAGGGTGATGACTGAGTGCAGAGAAAGGAACATGTATGTAGGTAGGTAGATAGATATGACAAGAAGGACAAGAGTGGATATATGGAATGAGTAAGAATGAGGACTCAAGGGTGACACCAAAAATATTGACATGATTGAATTGGGAGGATGGTTATACCCTTTATAGTAACTGAAAGTTCAAAAAGAGGGGAGGTTTTGAGGGAAAAGGTGATGAGGTTCTATTTTAGACATGTTGAATTGGAGATGCCTACAGAACATTCAATTCAGGATGTCCAAAGGCAGTTGGTGATGCAGAACGGAAGCTCAAGAGAAAGACTATAGCTTAGTATGTAGGTGTGAGAATCATCTGCACAAATGATGATTGAACCCAAGGGAATAATGAGATCGCCAAATGAGAGTATGGTGAGAAAAGAGGAAAGGGCCCAGGGACATAACAATCCTGGGAGATAGGTACTTATTATCATCATTTTGCAGTTGAAACTGAGGTAGACAAAGGTTAAGTGACTTGCCCAGGGTCGCACAGCTGGTAAGTGTCTGAGGCTGGATTTGAACTAAGGTTTTCCTAACTTCAGGCTTAGCACTCTATCATGCCAACCAGTTTCCTCTAAGGGATACCCACAATTAGTGGGCATGACATGGATGAAGAACCAGCAAAGGAAACTGAGGAGAGGTCAGGCAGCTAGGAGTACAAGGAGTACAATGTCATAGAAGCCTAAGAGAGGAGAGAGTATCCAGGAGGAAACAGTGATCAACAGTGTTAAATTGTATAAAGAGGTCAAGAAGAATGAGGATTTAGAAAAGGCCATTAGATTTGGTAATTAAGAGATCATTGATATCTTTAGAAAGGGCAATTTCAGTTGAATGCTGAAGTCAGAAGTCAGAGTATAAGAAGAATAATGTGAAATTAAATCTGGAAAGTTAGGCTGGAGCCAGACTGAAGGTTTTAAATGTCAAGTTGAGAAGTTTGTATTTTTTCCTGAAAATAACCAGTCACCACTGGAAATTTTTGAGCGGAGTGTCATGGTCAGACTTCTGTTTTAGGAGCGTAAATTTGGCAGCTCATTAGAGGATGTCTTTTGGAGGTTGGGAGACCCTGTAGGAGGCTATTACCCTTCAAGAGAGAAAGAGAGATGATAAGGGCTTAAACTAGAGTGGTAGCCATGTAAATAGAGAGAAGGAGGCAGACATTAGAGATGCTGAATGTGGAATCTAAAAGACAGTGAGGTAAGGATGTAAACCTTGGTAACTAAAAGAATGGTAGTATCCTCAACAGAAATAAGGAGGTTTGGAAGAAAGCTTTATAAGAAAGGATGATGAGGTCCAGTTTTGACTTGTTGAGCTTGAGTTATCTATGAAAAATCTAAACAGTTATATCTAGCAAGCAGTTTTAAAAGATGAGACAATTTCAGGAGAGAATAGGGTTGGATTTGAAGTCTGGGGAGTCATCTGCAAAATATCATGAACCTATAAGAGCTGATGAGATTACCAAGAGAGGGTATAGAGAGAGAAGAAGGCCTGAGGCAGTGCCTCACAGAAGGGAAAAGAGATGTATGATAATCCATCAAAGGAGAGATAGCAGAAACAGGTAAATAGGTCAATCAGGACAAAGCATTGTGAAACAGAGAAGAGCAAGCATCCGTGAGGCCTTCCTCAGTTTCAAAAGCTCCATGGGTCAAGAAAAGTAAAGACTATTTCTGAAAGACTATTGGATGTATTTATTAAGTCGTTGCTAACCTTAGAACAGTTCAATCAAGTAGTTGAGTCAGAAGACATTTCAAAGAGTTGAAATATAAATGGGAGGTGAGGATGTGGAAGCAATTAGTGGCTTTTTCTAAGAGTTTGACTGTGAAAGGAAGGAGAAAGATACATAGGATGATAGTTTGAGGAGATTTCAGAGTCAAGTGAAGGTTTTTTAAGGATGGGAGAGATGTGAGCATCTGTAGGCAATAGGAAAGAAGCCAATGGATGAGGAGAAATTGAAAATGGAAAAAAGTGGGGGGGCAGAATAAAGGAGAGCTTGAAAGGTTGGCTTTGGCAAAGAGGAGAGCCATTTCTTGATGGAGTTGGGGAAGAAAAGGGCACTTAAGACAAATGGACTCCATTTTCTCTGTAAAGTAAGATGGCAGCATAATGTACCTAGGAAGAAAAAAAAATATGTGAGACTGCCATTGTGGAGAGTATGAGAAAGAATCAGGAAATCAGGAAAAATAAAACAATTACAATGATGAAGTAAAGGATCAGTTGAAATTACATATCATGAATTTATAGCAAACCTAGTAAACAGATTGTGACTTTATTGGTGTTCAACAACATGCTAGTAGGAGTGGAGAAGTCAGAAGAGAGGCATAATCAAATGTTGGGGGTTGGTATGGAATAAGAAGCAACAGGACAAGGGAACAAGGAACTCCAGGGTACAGGATATAAATATATATTAACCTGGCTAACCATAGTATCAAGACTATGAAGGAAAAAAAGGCTACAGCAAGGGTGATAGACTGCAGAACAAGGAAGTGTAGAGGGCAAGGTGGCAGACAAGACAAATAATAGATTTATTGGAGTGGGTCAGGGTAAGAGAGGGAAGGCTAGGAGTTTATCATCAGAAAGAAAAAATTGTAAATCATTGAGATAGAACAGGTATGGGTCATCGTGAGAACTAAGGAGTGACAATCCCTGTGAGTAGCTTGAGGTAGAGTGATTAATAGGTAACATTTCTATAATATTTTAAGGTTTGCAAAGCAGTTTACATATAGTATGTCACTGAAGCAGCTGCTTAATCCATAAAAATTATTTGGTGGACAGATTTCTGGGTAAGAAAGAAATTAGATTTGGGAATTGCATGATGTAGTGGCCGGCATAAGGCATTGGGAATCCCAATACTTAGGTTCTAGTTCTGAACTCTCCTACTCACTAGCTCTGAAACCTTTGTCAAATTATTCAGTATCACAGGGTCTTATCTTCCTCATCTTTCAAATGAGATCGGACTCTATAATATCCAGGTTCCATTCCAACTTTAAGATTCATCAGGTCTATAGGTTCTCTAATCCAGTTTCCCTTACTCATTAGCCAAGCGCCAACATACAGAGAAAAATCTGGTGTAGTTTGGAACCAGAAAACTTAGGTTTGAATTCTTGCCCTGATATGTTATAAGGCACCTCATGTCTCAGGGACTCAACTTCTTCATCTGTACAGTGTTGGGGTTATGCTAATGATTTCTAAGGTCTTTTCTAATTCTAATTTCTGTAAACCTAAAGAGAATCCAGTTCCCTTATTTTTTTTTTTAATACTCAAAAAGAAGAAAGCAAGGTCAAAAAGAAACAGGTTAGATTAGTTCCTTGAGCCTAACTAACCTAGATAACCACTGAAGCTTAACAGGAATGTGTATCAATATTTTAGTATAAGAATGGGTATACTGGAAATTGAAAAGCTAAATACAGAATCTCACTCAAAGCACATGTAGGCTAGGTTTAGCAATGTCTGATAACTGCACACATCCAGTCCTATTCAGGTCTCAAGCCCCTCTTTTCTAGCCATGTTTTTACTTGAACTATCCAGATCACTTCAGTCCTTTGCTTTATTTTACCATTACATAAAGAGCTATAATATAATGCGATTATGCCCTAAATACCTTAAACCAATTCCCAGTCCTGCCTGTCAGAAAGCAAGATTCCTTTACTTCCAAACAGGAATGGCAAGAAGAAAAAGTCTGAAATCATAAAGTGGGCATTGTACCTAGAGAAAACTCTTTGGCTTGAGTTGACCTAGATTCTATTCCAAACTATCTTTGACCCAGTGCAATCTTCCCATTCCAAAGCTTTGACTTCGCCTTCATAAAATTCAGATAAAGACCTATGGTCTCTTCTGTAGTTATTAAGAATGCAGTAAGGATGAAAGAATAAATATAGAGATGCTAATAAAACCAGTTCATAATTATAGCATCATTTTCAACCTGATATGTATTTAAAATGCCAAATAACCTTCAGTAAGTTTAAAGACTTTGACCTAAGTGGGAAAAGAAAATCAAATCAAGGGGGAAAGTTCATCAGGTATCATGATTTCTATAGAAAGAGCTGGCTCAGTCACTGATGTAATGGAAAAGAGATGTAATAGAGCCCACCTGCTGCTGTCTCAAAGCAAGCAGGCTACAGGTGCAAGTCATTAGTAAGCTATGTATGGCCTGTTTACTGTAGTACATGCAAGGTTAAGCAGATGCCCACTCTCTTGCTCTGTTATTGGAGCTCAACTAAATATGGTAGCCAGCATACTGTTTAAGTAATGCTTTGCAAACCCTAAGTCATTTTTAAAAGATGAGTTGTTATTGCCAATAAATGAATTCCATATTATGCCACCCACCCTCCTCTACATACTACAAGCTGCTAATGTCCAAGGAGTGCCAGAGGCAACAGCTGAGAACAGGAACCAGGATAACTCTCAAGACACTATGTAGCCTCAGCATTGACACCCACGTGCAGTTAGTTTAGACATCTAGTGAATCAGGGAAGAGAAGACAGGGTTGGACTTATCTGGGTCCAGTAAGTCATATCATAAAAAAATAAGTTCAGAGAAATAGAAATCTAAATTTCATACCTGGAAGGGACCTTTAAAATCAGCTATTTCAACTCCCTAATTTTACAGATTAAAGGAAAAAAATGAGCAGCTAAGAGGTTAAGTGACTTGTCTAGGCTTCACAGCTAACAGGTTCCAGAGAATGAGTGGAAACTCAGCTGTCATTAGGAACATTGGAGGCCTATTTTAGGAAACATGCATCAACACTAAATGCACCCAAGCTGTTGCTCTTAGCTATATAGCCTTAGTAGCATTCCTCGAGATCAACACTAAGGCAATGGAACTGGACAAAGGTAAGATCTGAAATGAGTCTTGAAGGAATCCAGGGAACCAAGAGCCCAAAGTAAAAAGGGAGAGGATTCTAGGTATGGGAGACAGCCAAGACCAATGCACAGAAACAGGATATATAGTATTGTGTGCGGAACAGCAGATACACTAACGTAGCTGAATTATGGGGTACATGAAAGAAAGTAAATATATAAGAAAATTGGAAAGGCAGAAAAGCACCAGGTTGTAAAGGGATTTGAATGCCAAAGAGAGGATTTTATATTTGAGCCAGAAGGTAAGGTATTAGGAGCCACTGGAGTTTATTGAGGAAGGGGATGAAATAACATAGGAATCAGACCTATGCTTTAGGAAAATCCCTTCAGCAGCTAAGTGGAGGATAGATTGGAGTGGGGAAAGACCTAGGGCAGGGAAACCAATTAGAAAACTATTTCAGTAATTCAGGCAAGAGATGATCAAGTACAAGTATGGTGACTATGAGTAGAGAGGAACAGATGTATACAAGATATGTTGTAAAGGTAGAAGTGACAAGATTTGGCAATGGTATAGATAACTGGAGTGAGTAAGAGCAGTCAAGGATAACAATGAAGTAGGAGACCCAGACTCAAGTCACACCTCTGATGCTTGGCCAGCTGTGTGATCACCAACAAATCATTTAGCCACTCTGCGCCTCTCTCTCTCTTGGAAAATGGTGGTAAAAAGAAATCAAAGGAAAAAGGAAAGGATTCATGTGTACAAAAATATTTATAGTAGCAATCTTCTTTGGAAAAAACTGGAAATACTAGTGCCCATAATCAGAGAATAGCTATGTGAATATAATAGAGTATTATTGTACTATGAGAAATAACTAAAAAATAGATTCAGAGAAACCTGGGAGGACATATATGAACTGATACAGAGTCAAGTGAGAAAAATTTATACATGATTAAAATTTATTTTATCAATTTATACAATGATTAAAACATCGAAAAGTAAAACAACTGTGAAAGATTTAGGAACTATGATCAATGCAATGACCAACCACAGCTGGTGGCACAGTAGATAGAGTGCTGGGCCTAGAGTCAAGAAGGTCTGGGTTCAAATGCGGCCTCAGACACTTGCTAGCTGTGTGACCCTAGGCAAATCACTGAACCTCTCTTTGCCTCAGTTTCCTCAACTGTAAAATGCGGAAAGTAATAGCAACTATCTCACTTTTTGTAAAGATAAAATGATATAATGTTTGTAAAAAGCACTTGGCACAGTGCCTGACACATGGTAGGCACAATATAAATGCTTATTCCCTTCCCTTCCTCCCAATTACAACTCCATATGACTGATGAATTATGCCTCCTACCTATTAGAGAAATGATAGACTAGATGAGACATTGTCAAACATGGCCAATATGTAGATTTATCTTACTTGACCTTATTTATTACTAGAAGCAGTAGGTAGAGAGCTGGCTTGAAAGGCAAAATCCTTCCTCTGAATCACACTGGCTTTGGTCCATGGGCAAGTCATCTAATCTCTCCAAGACTGGAAGTTACAGAGCTGGTGCCAGCCTGAATTGGTAGAGGGAATTTCCTCACCAGGGATTTTCTCTACCAGTTAAATCACAGGTCTAATCTTTATCCCTTAAACTCATTTGTTTCAAGAGAGGACTTTGGGGAGAAGGTGGGAATGTGGGGTAGAAGGGTAGACACAGCAATACTGATGCCAAAGAGGGGAAAAAAAGACTATTAATGAAACATTAAGACATACGCAAGAGAGAGCTGATTAAAATTCAAAAGGGGAAAGACAAGCAGGACAGTGTTGTAACTACTGTGTTGAATATAATTTGAATAACTAAATAGAATAAGCTAATTGTGATATCATATAATTTGTGATGTATAAAATCCTCTGTCCTTTGTGTAAGGAAATGTTCATTTTTGTTCATGTTTATCAAGTTCGTAATAATTAAAATTTTTAAGAATGATTTCTTTTTAAAAGAAAATGTCAGTACCTGTGGTACTTACCTCACCACATTGTTACGAAGGTCAGACATGATAATGTATGTAAAGTATAACCTTAAAGCACCATATACCTGTCAGCTTATTATAAAGAGGAGTGCAAAGTACCAGGAGAACAGATGAGAAAAGAAGAATCCGGGAAGCCTTTATAGTAGAAGCTTTTAAATGTTAACTGAAAGAGGGATAGAATGTTGAAAGGCAGAGATGGGAAAGAAGATCTTCAAAGGCATGGTGATCAAGGGAGGTGAGTAGTCTGGCTAGAGAACAGAATATGGGAATGGGAATAGTGTGAAATAAGGTTAGAGGTAGATTGGAACCACAATGTAGAAACCCTTAAGTATGGTCAGGAGCTAAGCTTTATACCTTCAACATTGGGGAGTCCTTGAATATTTTTGAAAAGTAGAATAATCAGACCTTGTGAAAAAATGATTAATTTCATAGTAGTTTGAGAATCAGAGGGAGGAGAGCCTATAAGCTTGGAAATCTGCAGTATCTTATTGTCTTAATCCAAGTAAAGTTCCAAGGATCTGAACTAGATTGGTGTCAATGGGAATAGTATGGTATTTATTGAAGTGAGATAGATACATAGAGAGAGAACCAATAAGAATCGGCATTTGTGTAGGACCAGGGAGAAGGAGAAGCGACGTAGAAATGACATTGGAATCAGGGGACCAAGGCTTAAGCCCCAGCTCTAGTTATGTGACCATGGACAAGTCCTATAACCTCTATGAGCTTCAGGTTGCAAAATGGGGATACTAATAATTGTCCTACCTGCCTTGGTAGCTGTGAAGGAATCAGGAATCGGGGAAAAAACAAACTTTTAGACAAACTGGAGACCCTGCCCCTGTATCAAAGCAGATAAATCCCTGACCACCTCTGGACAGCAGCCAAGGCTCCCTTACTACAGGGAACGTGTTCAAGTGACAAATCTTGAGATCAAATAAGCATGAAAGGCCTTCAGTCCCTCCACTCCTCCCATATCTCATTGGTATGGTTAGAGCAGAGTTCAACAGAAACTTGCAATATAGTCACCACTCTAAAGATTTTCCTCCTAATCAGCTCTACTTAGATTTGATCTCCCTCAAAAGACTCCTTTGTGAACCCACATACAGAGTTCAAGAGTAGTCCCTCTGAGAGACTAGTGTTGAGGAACGTAGGAAGGAATAGACATGATTCTGGTGAAGTACCTTGCAGTAGTTACCCATGCAGTGAGTTCTCTCCATTTTTCTCCATCTATCAGTACGTATGGTCACCAGAGCCCTCTCATTGCTCAGCTGTGCCCTGTGTCCTTGGCCAGACGAACTGGTCCTACATAACAGGGTGTGGGCTTCCTCTTATTTCTCCTTAATTTTTGTTGAACCCAGCATCAATATTCCTGGTGTCAAAACTAAACAACATGAGTAGCAGCTGTTCAGAAGCCTCGCAGTCCCAAACAGAGGTTTGATTTGACGGTAGCAAATTTTGTTTAAAATACTCCCCATCTTCCCTAAAACTTCTCCCCACCATGGTCTCAGCTGGATACAGTATTCTTCTCCACTTCCTGTTCTGATCTTCTGGGCAGCACTTCCCAGAGAGGTCACAGGAGTAAGAAAAAACCTGTGCCAAGATCCCTTGAACACTCTGTCCGTGTCTCGGCAGGGATCCAACAGAGAATGAAATCAGACACCGGAATTTCCACTAACTTCTAGGACTTCAGGAAATCAGCTCCCTCTCTGATCCAGCCCTGCAATTAAACATTAGCCAGGGGCACATCACGTTCCAGACAGAGCCCCTACTGAAGGTTACCATGTCTGTACACTGCTTATTTACCAGGGTGGCCTCTCAGAGCCCCTACCACAGGCCACAGCTATTTGGAACATATTAAAGAGGTGATAGAAAAGTAAAAGAACTTGGGCTCAGTTGAACCTTATCAGTGCCCATCCAGTCTCTTGGACTCCAACATAATATGCCAGGAAATTATAGATCATAGGGTTTTAGACTTCAAAGACGACAACCCAGACAAATCTTAATCAACCATCCTCCCACCCTGCAAAATGAATCTAACAATGAAGCTGAGTGGAAGTTAGATAGTATACACACATGGGGGCAGGGCATTCCCTTCTCTACCTGTCAGCATCTGGTCTGCAAGGCCTAAAGGAGACTGAATCTCCAGTAAGGACTTTTTAAATGCAATTTAAATGTTAAATACTATTTCCTTCTGTAGTGCTTGATTCCTACCACCATCCCATGACTTGAACAGAAGCAGTAATCCAAGGCAATTCTGGTGTCCTTTTTATTGCAGGTAACCAATCTAAGCTGTATGCACTTAGGCAAACCAAATACTATTACCTTTTAAAGCTGCTACATTTAAGCTAGTGTGTTGTTTCATGATGGGAGAAATGGTTTATGTGAACTTTGAGTGTCCTTTGGCAGTAAGAATAAGCTAAAAGGGGCTGTTAGATGTTGAATGTACCTGGGTTGCCTATGAGTCAGTATTTTTCTGTCCTGACTCATGAATTTTTCTGGCAAGAATAAGTGAATGAATATTATATTTTTGAAACCAACTATTCTTTCTCTTTTCATTATATGCATACATATCTTAACACATGAAATAATCAGTGTTCCAAGTAGAACTGAAATAGAAGAGATATAATTGAGTGCCTGTGTACCATCCTAAGGGGGAAGCCAGGAATTGACAGTTAAATATCTCCAATTCTAGTGTAATCTCACTAATAAGCCAAAGACAGCGATTCCACAGGAATTGTTTATAACGCTGCTACAGCATAGCAGTATGCCATTCAGAGATGGATTCTAGAGACAACCCAAGGATTCCAACCCTGCAGCTAAATTTCCTTACCAAGAACCACACAAACACAAAAACAAACAGGAAGTCTGTTTTCCAGGAGGGGGACCCAGCCCTAATAGCTTGAGTGAGAGCAGGGCCCCCTCTGCTGGGAGCTAGGGAAATGAAACATCAGGATGCCCAAGACCATGGTGATCCTGAATGAAGAAGCCTGACGCTAATAGATGAAAACCAAGCTAGGATCCCTTCAGAATGCCTATCGGAACTTTTTACCATCCAATGAGAATTATAGAAGGAAAGAGATGGAAGCATAAGAGAGTCACAGTCAGCTTCTAAGAAGTATCAAAATATTCCAGAAGATCCTTGTTAAAAGATTCCAATACTCCAATGAAAGATCGGTGACCTCATCCAGATAGGTAATTCCTTGTCATGATGCAGACCACAATCCGTCCATAGCTGTCCATGATGACTAGCTATATTATATGCATGATTCTGTAGCTGAATATGAACTGATAACTCACTATCAAATTATTTCTAATAAAATACATTTTTTATAAAAAAAAAAGTTTCAGGGGGAGCTTACGTGTACCTTAGATTCACATGTAGTTTCAGAACTTTATGTTGGTTCAGCTATCCAGAAAATTTGTTTAACGCTTTACTTTTAGAAGGAATTTTTACAGGTATAGCAAGAAGACTGCTGATGTGACCAGCCAGAAGTCAAAAATCTGGCATTAAGGTACTTAACAAAAGCTGAGATGTTTAAAGTGGCTTTACTATCAATAGTGCACTATTTAGGCCAGTAACAGGGAAAAGTAAAGAGTACTGGAATATATTGAGAATGGGGCACTTGAGAAAGTAGCTATGTCAAGCAGATAGATAAATTTAATTGTAATGGAAAAAAATCTAGTGTGTTTTAGTAACTAGGATCTAGAAGTTGCAAATCTCAGCATCAAACAGATAAAGGAACTTAATGTGAGCAAACTTTTATCGAACTGCAACCTGGTGAGCCCTACAAACATCAGTTTCAGAAGCAGCATGATATAATGGAAAGAGACAAAAACCTGGATTCAATGTTCTGCTCTGCTCTTAAGCACCTTTGCAACTCTGGACAAGTAATTTCATCTCCCTCTGACTGTTTCCTCATCTGCCAAATAAAGATATACAATGGACTCCATGTGTGGCAAGGGCTTTCCCCCACCTATAGCGTGGGGTAGCATAGGGGTGTCATCACATGATTTGAAGGGAGTTCAAACAGATTAAAAGTACCAAAGATTTCAGAAAGAAGAAATCTCAAAGACCCTGAACATAAACAGACGAATTAGTAGGTAAAACAGTAACAGAAGGAAACATGACCTCTAGATCAGGTAAGTGAGTTCTGGCATCCTTGAATAAATACTGCAAAATGAAGGGAATTAATCCAACATTTGATAAGACAGAAGACCCTGTGGAATTTGAGGAGAACACGGAACCAACCACAGCCTGCTGTTCCTGAGTGGTTTAAAAGAAAAATGAAAATTATGAGAGCAGAATTTATATCCTGCACAGTAAAAATAAAAAGCAAAGCAGAAAACCTTTAATATGCAATGGCAAGCCTCACCAAAGAAACAAAAGAGAGAACAATAGATTGGGAATGCAAATACACAGCAGTGAAGGACAATTTAGAAGAAAAAAAGCAAAAAACAAAACCATTAAGAGAAAATATGCTCACTATGCAAACACAATATGTATCATGAAGACAGGATGCATAGACAACCTAAGGGTGATAGGTATCCTAGAATACAATAGGACAAAAAACTTTGATACAATAATGAAAAAAAGAAAAAATACCTAGAACTTCTGAACATAGAAAATAAAATCCCAGTTGAAAGACTTCACAGATTGCCTCCAGAAAAAAAACCAAAGGTCGCAAACTCCAAGACACATAGTGTTTAATTTTAAAATTCAGTTCAGAAATAAGTTCTGCAACCCATCAGGAAAAAGACTTTCAAATACTTTCAAATACAAAGGAATGGACATTCCAAAAAACAAGAGACTATTCTGCATTCACTAGAAAGAGGAGGGGGCAACAAATGTGTTTGAAGAGCACTGGGGCTCAGAATGAAGCCCAGGGTGGCCAATCCTAGCTTAACCATACAGGACTAAAGAAGAGTTTGAAAAGAAAATCAGAGCTAAAGAGATTATTTGTTTGTCAGACACTTCAAACGACAGAATTACAGGAAGTGTGAATAAATGCAGATAGTAACAGCAACAGAATGACAACAGGAAGACCAGTAAGAAGCTTCTTACCAAAGGTACACAAGGAGAGAGGACTGAAGGCAGAAATCTAGCATAGGTTACAGTGAAGAGGCAGACAGGGGCATTATAGAAAGAACCTGGTGACATGCTGCCTACAGGTGAATACTTCTTTTGCAGGACTATTACAACATGGGAGGATGCATAAAAGAAGGGGAGTGGAATGGAAGGATAGAGAGAGTGAGTGACGTGCCAGGGTCAGTAATGAGGGGAAAGTGACCTCTGCGGTCTCAGCCTATAGGGGAGTGGGTGAGGAAGAAGAGAAAAAGATTGAAAAGGGAGAGCAGGATAGAAGATCTTACTTTGGAGGTGAGAAGGGATTCCATTGATGAATGCTCCTATGGGTGAAAGGAGGTAAGTACTTTATACTGGATGAGGCCTCAGGGAATTTGGGGCCTGACAAGTCTGCTCATCCTGAGGGTTGGGGAGGTGGAACCCCTGACAGCAACTGGCAACTGGAGAAGGTAAGAAAGCATGAACACAAGGAGGAGATTTCCAGGCATATGGAGGGGAAAGTCAACAGATCAGAGAGGGTACAGATCAGTAAGGGGGTGGTGGGGAAGGTCCCTACCATGGAGCAGTATCCTCTTTGACATCTGCAATAATTGGCATTGTTCTGAGAGTTAGACACAATGGAAAAGGGGAATTCATGGAGTAAGCCCTACAAGACAGTGGCAGAAAGCACCTAGAGTACAGAGTCTAGAATGAATATCCTAAAAGTTTTGACTGCATAAAGAATACAGAAAAAAGAGAGATACCAGATGATTATAGGGGTTATGAATCAGAAAATGAAAATCTGGAGTAAAAAGAAAGAAGGGTAGATAATGAAAACAGTGAGAGAAATCCTTTTTGGAAAGGGGAGCAAAAATGAAAAATTTAAAAAAAATATGTATTATAAAAATATATATCAAATAATATAAAATAGAAAATAAAAAACTATTATAAGCAGGACTAGCTAAACGGGAGGAGAGGATGAAGGAACTTACCTAATTGAGAGGAAAAAAGAGAAGAAATACATAAATATAGACAAGAGCAAGAGAGGAGCTAATATACAAAACCCTAAAGGGAAAGAGGTGACAAATGAGAAGAGAAGAGGGGGATGGAGAAAAGAGATAGTGGGAAAAGGAACACCTTAAAAAAATTAAAGCAACTGAAGGAACATAATACTATGTTTAGAGCAGAAGAGGAAGGAAAATCATAATTTGAGAGGAAAAACAGTTTTAGAGACAGGAAAATATAAACCTAATTCTTACAACTTTAAATGTGAATGGATTAAACAATCCAATAAAATGAAAAAGAGTGACAGATTGGATAAAAAACCAAAACCTTACAATCTTGTTTACAAGAAACACATTTAAAATACAAATACATACATAAAATAAAACTTAGGAGATAGAAAATATTTATTATGACTCAAGTGAATAAAAAAAATTAGGAGTTATCATCATGCTATCAGACAAAGTAAAAACAAACATTCAAAAAATTAAAAGGGACTATATTGTCAATGTATTTTTGCTTAAGTTGAAGATCTTCCCATCGATTAATAGGCCCATGTGACCTACTCAAATCACATGGAAGCCTAATCCACATGTGGTGGGAGGAGCTTGCCAAACAGGTGGAGCAGGAAGGGTAAAGCAGAATGAGAAGAAGCGAGGTCAGAGTAGTTAGAGTAATGGGAGGGAGAGGAAGGAGGTGGCTAGGATTGTGAGTGTTTGTTTGTGGGAGGGTGGGAGCAGGGGGAAGGCTTCGGGATGATGTTGCTCCCTGCTGTGATAACGTGTATTCATTTCTTTGTTGCTATGATGTCTTCAGTTTACAGGTGTTGGGATTTGGCTTTCTTGTGTCTGAATAAATGTTTTGGTTCTGTCTTCCACATAGAGAGTCTGTTATATTTTTCAATTCAGAACTACACCGGCATATTCATAGTCACCGTCAGTGCTATGAATATTGTTGGCAATACAGGGACAAACAAGAAACTATACTATGCTGAAATGAACCATAGACAACAAACCAATATAAGTATGCTCCAAAAGTCTTAGTGTCCAAATTAATAAAGGAAACATCTGAGTTTCAAGAGGACATAGACACTAATATAGCAGCGATAGGAGACGTCAATATACCTTTATCAGTTTTGGATAAGTCTAACAGAAAGATAAACAAATTTCTGAAGAAACTAGAATTAAAAGACTTATGGCATCTACTAAATAGGACAGCAAAAGAATAGACATTTCTCTGTACCACATGGTAGTCTTACAAAAATTGACCATGCATTAGGGCACAAAGATAAGAAGGAATGTGGTTGAATGGGGAAATTAGTCTTTGTATAAGCCATCAATAAGAAAAAAGTACTGTGCTGTAAGAAATTATATGTGTGATGAATACAGAGAAGCATGGAAAGATCTGTATAAACTAATGTAGAGTGAAGTAAGCAGAGCCAAGAAAACAATATACCCGGTAATTATAAAATGTAAATGGAAAGAACAATGATATGCCAAAAACTCAAAAGTAAACTAAATTATAATGATCAGGTGAGACTCAAATAAAGACAAGACACCTCCAACCTACCCCTTCATGGAGGTGGGAGGTTCACAGGCATTATGCATTGTACATGTTTTTGGACTTTTTCAATGTATCTATCAGTTGTGTTGACTTTTTTTCCCTCTAAAAATTACTTTCTGTCATATGGGAAGGCTCTCAGGGAGGAGAAGGTATACATGGGATACTATGGTGATGTAAGAAACAGAAACAATCAATAAAATATTTTTTTTTAAAGATGCAATAGAACATGTGGTCTGTCCATTATTTATTTCTCACTCTTGCCACATGACCAGCCTATCTTCTTTCTGAGCATTCATTCTTTTGATGATGTCCTTTATACCCCTTCTCTGACTCATGCTTAACATGTGCCTCTTTACTGCCCTCAGGATGATCCTCAACTTCAGATTTTTGGAAACCAGTGGTCCATGTTGCAGCCATACAATGTCATCTGAAGAATAATGGTATTTTTAAAATGGGCCTTTGTTACAGGAAGAACTTAGAGTTATTGCATTAACTTTGTACTTTTGAAAAGGTAGTTCAGCCACTCTCTTCCTGTTCAGTTCTGAACCTTATTCATTGTCTTTTTGCAGCGCCTATCCAAGGTATATATTGACGATAAGATAGGCTGCATATCCTACTACGTAAAATAATCTGGACAATAATCATTCTTTAACCACTGGGTTTTTCCTGTGTGACTAGTTGGGATAATTTCTTTAGAGTGATTATGGATCTCTTCCAGGATTTTCTGCAATGTCCTGGGGCCTGACATAATTAGCACAATGTTCTCTATAAATAGTAGCATCAAAGACCTCACCATCTAGAGGGAATCCCTTTTCATTTTAGACTATTCTATGTCTCCTTCTGTGGCCAGAATGGCCTTTGTTTTCTTTGAGTGACTCAGCTTACCTCATTGAGCCTCACTGGACGCTGGGGCTTCTCTTCCGGGGCAGGAAGCCCAGAAATCATGCCAGGAAGAAGAGAACTTCCTGTGTGATGAGTCATGGGGCTGGATGAGGGGAGGTATTAACTCCAGAGCCATGCCCTATTGGATGTTAACCTCATCTACGCTAGGGGGAGGGGCCAACTCAAGAACCAATCGGCCCTGGTCATTCAGGCGGCACTTGATGATGTCAAAAACTCTGTAAGAGGGGAGAGGACAGCTTGAAGAGCTCTCTTTCCTTTTCCGGTTGGCATGGGAGCAGTGGCAGCATGATTCTGGGCCAGCCCTTGCTCTCGGGCTGAGCCCAGATGTTAGTAACTATGAATTGTATTGGGTCTGTCTGCTGATATTTGTAATTTGTTTGTATTTTGCTTTTGAGGTTCGGAGTGCTGGTTCGTTTCCGCCAAACTAAATGAATGTTCTGAACCTCAGGGTGCTGGCTTTTTCCCCTGAAGTACGTGTATGTATTTGGTATGTCTCTTGATGCTTGTCTCTTTGCTCCCATGAACTAACTGAATGCTAACTGAATGCTGGATTAAAGTAAGCTGGTCAACCCCTTCACCGTGCTTTCCTTGTTTAAGCAGATAAAAAGAACCTGTGCTTTCCTGGCGTCCCGGCAGCCTCCTGGGTGCTGGCTGTGGGGGGGATCTTACGCCCCCACAGAAGCTGCTAGCTGGATTGTTAATACACCTTCATGAGAGTGGTAAACACCTTTGGTGAACATACATCCTCCTGGGTTATATCTCATTTGATCAATCAATAAGCATTTGCTAAGTGCCTATTATGTGCCAGGTACTGTGCTAGGCACTGGAGATTAAAGTACAAAAATGAAAAAGTCCCTACCCTCAAGGTATAATATTAACGATCATCAAACAAGTTCCTGTCTGTTATTCTATTTTTCAAGGAGTATCCCCCCTTAATGCTAGTCTCTTCCCTCTTTTGATTATCTCTAATTTATCATCTGTACACTTATTGTTTGTACATAGGTGTTTTCATGTTGCTTCTCTCATTAGACTGTGAGCTCCTTGAGAGTGAGGACTGTTTTTTGTCTTTCTTTGTATCACTACTGCTTAGCACAGTGCTTGACACATAGTAGGTGCTCAATAAATGCTCATTGACTTAACTGATTGACTCTAGGTTAGGGTATCTTTATATTGATGACTCCTGGAAGTATCTATGCAGCCCTCATCCCTCCTGAGTTCCAGACCTGCATCAACATCTTTTGTATATTTTCAATTGGAAGTTTCATAGGCATCTTAAACTCAGCACATCCAAAATCAAGCTTCTCTTTGCCCAAAACATTCATCTTTCCAAGTCAGTTGAGAACACCCCAGACTTTCCACTCACCCAGGTTTGCAACCTTGGGGTCATTCTCTACTCTTCACTGTCCCTTGTCCTCCATATCCAATCAGTTCCCAAATTTTGTAAATTCTACCTCCACGATATTACTCCTATTACCCCCTTTCTCTTCACATGCAGACCCATTAGTTCAGGCCTTCCATCACTTTACATTGACTATTGCAGCAGTCTCGTAATTGAGCTTCTTCCCTTAAGTCTCTCCTCTCTCAAATCCATACTACTCACAGCTGTCAAATTTCCAAAAGCAGGGACCTGACCATGTCAGGAGGCTGAGTTGGCAGCTAGCTCACCGAGTACTGTTCCCAGAGTCAGGAAGACCTGAGATCAAATTTGACCTCTGACATTTACCAGCTGTGTCACCTTGGGCAAGTCACTTAACCTCTTTGTGCCTCAGTTTCTTTAACTGTAAAATGGTGATAATAACATCTAATTTCCAGGGCTGTTGTGAGAATTGAATGAGATAATAGTCTTTAAAGCACTTAGCACAGTACACAGCATGTAGTAGGTGGTTAATAAGTACTTGTTCCTTTCCCCCCATGGCATTCTATTGCCTTAAAAATAAAATACAAACTTTGCTTGCTTTTTGACATTTAAATACCTTCACAGTTAGAATCAAACCAAATTTTCCAGACATACTACTACCCTGGACACTCTACATTCTGGTTTTAAACTGGCTTTCTTGCTGTCCCTAGTATATTGCTTTTGGTCCCTCATTGTTGAGCCTTTGAAAGTTCAGGCATTCCCCTATGCTTGGATACACTCCCTTCTTACCTCTGCCTCTTAAAAATAGTTAGCTCCCTTTAAAGCTCAGTTAACTTGCTATCTCTATGTATAGATTCTCTTGACCCCTCTTCTGTTAGTGCCTCCCCCCATTATTTTGTATTTAGTTTTTATATATTTTGTATTTACTCAAAAGGTAGCCATCATTCCTTGAACCATCGCTGCTCCATAGAAGTACGTTCCTCGAGGGCTCGGACTGTGTCATTTTTTTCACTGTATCAACAGCAGCTGATGTACCTGGAACATAGTAGGTTATTTAAAATGTTTTTGTGATTGACTGATTTATTATCTTCCTTCCAGTTTCATACGTCAGTGTTCACAGGATGATTCACTCACATAAAGCAGTCCTTAAACTTTTCCTTCGCTGATTCTTGGTGTTTTAAATAGAGAGATGACCTGTTGTCAGGCAGAACTGAGTTCAAGTTCTGCTTCTGATACATAGTGTATGGCCCTGGTCAAATCACTTAACATCTCAGTGCCCCAGGCAACTCTTTAAGACCAAAAGTTGGATTGGTAAAGAAAATGCCTCCCTAGATGTTCCTTATAGTGATAAAATATCAGATTAAGAAAAATACTGTAGGGGCAGCTAGGTGGCGCAGTGAGTAGAGCACTGGCCCTGGAGTCAGGAGAACCTGAGTTCAAATCCAGCCTCAGACACTTGACACACTAGCTGTGTGGCCTTGGGCAAGTCACTTAACCTCAATTGCCCTGCCTTCCCCCCCTCCAAAAAAAAAATACTGCTCATAATCTCCTACCATTCTTCTCCATAAGATCTAAAAAATGTGTTTATATTCTAAAGCACTACTGCCCTCGGCTGCCACATTTCTTTGTTTGACAAATAGGTCAAGTGTTTGTAGGCTAGGCTCTTTGTTCTCCTCATTATGCAAATAGATTTACATCAATTATACTTCTGTATTAGAATGTTATAATCGGCGATATCTTTTCCTTTATTTCTCATTTTGGAGGCGTCAGTAGCTCATTTAAATAGGTCAGGTTGGGGTTGTTTTAATCAAATGCTATATTTTTCATTTTTATTTTTTAATTGCTTTTTATTAGGCTGCTAGGTACAGTGCTGGGCCCGGAGTCAGGAAGACCTGGCCTCAAACACTTACTAGTTGTGTGACCCTGGGCAAGTCACTTAACCTCTATTTGCTTCAGTTTCCTCACCTGTAAAATGGGGATAATAATAGCACCTACCTCCCAGGGTTGTTGTGAAGATCAAGTGAAATATTTGTAAAAAGTGCTTAGCACATGGCAGGTATTATGTAACTATGCTCATTCCCTTCTCCCTACCCTCCCTCACTTTTGTATTAATTTTGAGGTTTGTTTTTTTTCTAACAAGTCAGTGGTCTGATTTTTTAACTTTTTTGTTTAATTAACAAAAATTCACCTCTTTCCCTTCCCCCCAAATTTGTCTGAAGTTACACTCTGAGTCCATTTCTTTCTGTCAGGAGATGAGCAGTCTATTTCATCATGAGTCCTCTGGAACTGAAATTAGTTGTCGCTTTTATCAGAATTCCTGTTTCTCTCTTTTTTTTTTTTTGAGAATTCCTGTTTTTCGAAGTTGTTTGTCTTTACAATACTGCTTTTATATATATTTCATTTTCCTGCTTCTGCTCACTTTACTTTGGATAAATTTGTACAAGTTTTCCCAGGCCTTTCTGAAGCCATTCTCTTCATTTCTCGTCTTTTTTCTTGCTTTGTATTAATTTTGACCTTTTTTTGCTCTAAGATGTAAGTGGTCTGATTTTATAGAACTGGTCCAAGAGTGACTTCTACATCTGTAATCAGGCTGTCTGTCAAAATAAATTTAGTTTCATTTTGGGGGATGTTCTCCATGACCAGAGCTGCCATATTTTTTTTCTCAACAAAATGTATTCAGGGTGTGGAAGTGTGAGGTCTCTCTGACGACTAGAAGAGTTTGACCTCTCTGGCTCCTCATCCCCAACCATATTTTCATTTTTCACCATCCTCACTGATGCTTACCTTTTTATTGAAAGGCACTGAGTAATAAAGTATATGTTGATTTAATTTGAAAGATTTTATCACATTCTTCACAGAAATTCTCTGTTTCTTTGTCCTCTACAACAGATGATGGAATATAAGCTGCAGTTATTTTCATTATGATCCTTTTGCAAATACTTATTACCAGTACTACAAGATGAGATGACCAAATATCCCTTGGATCAGTGTTTCTTTGACTACACAAATTGTGGTATATGAATCAATCAGTAGGCATTTATGAAGCACTTGCTACGTGCCAGGCACTGTGCTATATAGGCACTGGGAATATATAAAGAAAAAAACAGAGCAGCCTCTGCCCTTATGGAGGCTAATTTGGCTAGACCATAGAGTGAATGAAAAGTTGGAATAAGGCTGGAAACATAGTTTGGGGCCCGGTTGTGAATAGTTTTAGATACCAAGCCTAGACATTTGTTTTTGGTCCTAGAGATAATAGAGAGCCACTAAAGTTTGTTAAAGGGGGGTGAAGGTGGGTAGGGCAGAGGGAGAGGTCTAAGTGTCCAACAGGCAGTTGGTGATGTGGGATCAGAGAGGGGCCAGAGCTGATACATAAAGCTGGGAGTCATCTGCACAGAAATGATAATTCCATGGGAACAGATAAAGTCACCAAGTGAGAGAGAATAGAGAAGGTGGCTCATAACAAAAGCCTAGGGCACAACCACCTTCAGGGGGTGTTGTTGTTGTTGTTTATCCTTGTCCTTCTCCTCAAAGAGGAATAATGACATCAGGAGGGTGATATCTTGACTTGCAAGTAAGTTGGATTTAAGTGAAGTAGAACTGTTGCAAAGTCATCAGCCTCATTGTCTCCTCCAGAGTCATTGGAATCCAACGCCAAAACTTAAGTCAAGATGACTGGCAGCGGCCTAGCCAATGTGGTGGTGATGATCTAGCAAAGGAGACTGAAAAAGAGTGATCAGACAGGAGAGAATGTAGAGAAGAGGCTAACATACAGAAGGGGGAAACAGAACAAAATATTACTGTGCCTTAAGATGATAACATGAACATTCAGAGGATCATGGGAAGACTTATTTGAACTGCCACAGTATTCTGAATCGGGAAAACAATATATCTGCAAATAACAAAAATAAACATAACACCAGGAAACTTCAATGACCAAGCTTGACCCCAGAAAATAGATAAGAAAATGCATCTTCTTCCATGCTTTGTGGTCTAGTGGCAGCCTACAGTTGTAGAATATTGTATACATAGTCATGCTTGGTTGATGTGTTGGATTTGTTAAACAGCTTTTTTCCTTTTTTTCTTTTTTTATGCTTTATCATAAAGGGATAACTTAATGGGGAAGGATTTTAAGAGAAATATTTTGGAAACAAAGGGGATGTAAAAACAAGATGAAATTTTTAAAAAGGAATGCAGTTTCTTGTTGCCTTTGGATACCAACTCTACAGACTCCTTTATTAGTCTCTTTAAGAACTTGTGAGCCATCCTTGCTCTCTGTACTCCACTTGGACCATCATCTCCATTCCCTCCACACAGGAAAATTGGACTCTGTCCCTGGATCTGGATGTCACAGCATTTCCCAGACATCTCCAGCTATCCTATGGGTCCTGTCTCCTCTTTCCAGCTCCCCTTGACATATTGCTCTCTCTTGTTAGACTATAAGCATTGTGAGGGCATGGATTGTCTCGTCTGCTTTTATTTTTATTCTCAGCATTTAACACAATGCCTGCTATGTAGTAAGTGCTTAATGAATTTTATGTGTATATAAATATATACATACATTATATATATATATACAAGCATGTATGTGTGTGCATACATGTGGGAATATATGTACATACATATGGCACACAGTAAGTCCTTAACATATATGTATATAAATATATACACATATATACAAATGTCCACATACATACATATACATATAGGCATATTGTGTATACACGGATATTTAGCTACAACTTCATTTCATCTTCTGGTTTTATTTTGTTTTCTGGTTTCAAGAATGTCAGATATGATTCAGTTTCTATGGTAGTATATCCATTCAGCTATGAGACAGGGATCTCAGATTTAGAACAGTCACTCCCCTCCTGTTAATGCTTATAGATAGTCTAAATCTGTATGAGGCTGGGGCCTCATAGGACTGGGAGCTACTTTGTATTTTTCTTTGTTACATGGTGTGTCATAACCAAAAAGTCATCATCAACTGGCCTGCCTGCTGGTCATAAAATTCTTTGTACTAAGCTAGGCTAGCCCTCAGAAAGCAGTTTGTAACTGGAATCATACTTAAAACATTATAAAACCTGCTAAAGGTTATACTTGATTGGCCTAGCCTTCAAAAGCCTGGGGTACCTCCATGACACAAGGCTTCTGAGTAGTGTAGAGTGCCTCAAACCCGGCCTCCTTTCTCCCAAACCTGATGTTTATTATTTTTACTTTTCACAGCTCCTTGAATACAAAGGTAATAATCCATCTTACCTCAGCCCCCTGTAGCCTTAGACAAATAATTTCATCTTTCTGGGTCTCCATTTCCTCATCTATAAAAGGCGGGGGGTTGGTCTAAGTGACTTCAGATGTTCTTTCCTGCTTCAAATCTATGATCCTATAATTCAAAGTCAAGCTTATGTAGAAGAGATAATAACTGGGAAAGGTCCCTAGTAAAAACAAACTAGATAGCTCTTCTAGGAAGTTGTCGAGAGGTTGTCAACAAAGAAAAGAGGAAAAAGGCAGTGCCAATCCCCAAGTCATGCCTGTCTCTTCCTGCTTGAGTGGACCTCTCACAGTTCATTTCTCCCATAAAGGGATTATCCTTTTGCCCTCATGTTTGTATATGATGGCAACATCTCCAAAGTACAGCCAGCATGATATTTCTGCACATGGCCAGAATGTTTGAGCAGTGGACAGTCTGGCACAAGGGCAGGTTGATCTTGGTTGACTTTGTCTTTGAAAAAAAGTGAAACAAAGTATAGGCAACAGAACAGCTGGCTGGTCCTGTTTCTGTTCCCAGTGCTGGTTCAGGGGTCCGCTAGGATCGCTTTTTACCCCAATGCTTCCAGTCCTCGCGGCCAATCACAGCCCCTTACTGCCCCTGGGTGCTAGAATGCACCTCGTGGCTGTCCCCACTGCTGCTGTGATCCTGCCCAGCTCCCACCCAATGTCTGTAGACCTCTCTATCTTTCTAAGCTGCTCTGGGCAGGGAAAATGACTCACAGCAAATTTTTCTTGGCTTTCCCAGTCAGCATTTGGTGTAGTATTTTTTTTAAGTTGTTGTGGAGGAGGTATTTTGGGTAAGTTGGGCAAAAATGCTGACCCTCACTCCGGCATTTTGACTCCACCTCCCTTAGAACACAGTATAAAGATTATATAAAACAAAATGGTTACAATGCATGCCTTCAGGGTGGTCTCCAATAGACTCACTCTGTTCACCTGCTCTCCGATGGCCTTATGCTCTATATGTGGGCAGAGCAGGGAACCTCCTTCCTGCATGGGGGAGCCCAACCCCTAATTTACCCCGTTAGCGGCCTGCCTACCGTGTGGCTTAAAATTCCAACCATTATAGTCACTCCTCTCCGTTAGATAGAATAAAGGTCTTAAGCTGGGATCCACAGATTTTGAGGAGAAAGGGGACTTTGAACTTGGAAGTTTTATTATTTTATCAACTGTATTCCAATATAATTGGCTTCCTTTGCAAACCTATATTATGTTATTATGTATTTAAAAACATTATTATGCTAAGAAGGCATCCACAGGATTCATTGGACTGCCAGAGTCTGTGACATAAGAATGGTTAAGAATCCCTGGCATATTTCCCCCAGAAGATCTCTATTTAAATATAGAGTGAAAGAGGGCATGGAGAAAATATTTCATCAAATTATTAGAATCGACCACTGTATCAGAACCAGATTTGTTCCTTAGTTCCCTCATCAGGTGCCCTAAAAGATCTGAAATTATTTGTCTAAGGCTACAGGGGGCTGAGGTAGGATGGATTATGACCTTTGTATTCAAGGAGCTGTGAAAAGTAAAAATAATAAACATCAGGTTTGGGAGAAAGGAGGCCAGGCTTGAGGCACTCTACACTACTCAGAAGCCTTGTGTCATGGAGGTACCCCAGGCTTTAGAAGGCTAGGCCAATCAAGTATAACCTTTAGCAGGTTTTATAATGTTTTTATGGATGGAATGTAACAGGGAGCATATGTCACATCCCAGCCCCTGACACAGAATGGGGCTCGCTGATACAGGGCAATGCACAGGGCCCCAGGGAAGAAGCCTCCTAGGAAACAACTATGTGAGCAAAGAGTGACCAAGGCCTGTGCAGATCAAGCCAGAGTTCATAGGAGAGCTGAATCCAAAAATGGAACTGAGAAGTCAGTAGAGTATATCAGGGCAAACCGTACAAAGGGGAAAGGAAAGTTTGTGCGCAAAATGTTAGTTTATCCTTCCTTGGGGATTGTTTCCCTAGAAATCCAAGTTATTGCTTGGTAAAAAGTATTGTTGGAAAACCTCTACCATCCCTGCAGGATGCACGTTATGTACTGACTCTCACGTCCTCTCCTTAGGCCTATAGCCCTGGGTATCTCAAGCTTCCTATGTCTTCCTCTATATATCAGATAGACTTGTTGAGACCCCATCATCAGGTACTTACCAACCTAACTGTCCCACCCCATTCCCTAGTGTTCTGCCCTTCCTCATCATAGGACTTTCTAGGGGTAGGACCCTAAGGACTTGATACTTCCCAGAAGTATAGTTACCAATCCTGCCTACTTCAAACCTAATCCTTGTGATTCAGAGCCACCATATGTCTAGGCAAAATAGCCTGTTATTACTACCTTCATTCATCCCCTGGCACAAAAATCTTCAATGGCTTCCTATTGCCTCTTGGAGAAAAGTCAGACTCCTGGCCTGGCATTCAAGGCCCTCAGCACCATGGTTCCAACCTACTTTTTTAGATTTATTTTCTATTATTCCCCTTTTATACCCTGTGTGCAAACCAAACTGTTCCACCCTGAAATCAATATTCGGTCTTCAGTCTGGATGACACTGCTGTCTGTCCTTGTCAGAAGACACTCTCCAGCTCTGGTATTACACAGCCTTTCCTGATTCCCCACCTTCACTCTGCCCTTCCCCTCAATTTGCTAGTGCTTTCTCTCCCTCCTCAAATTACCTTGCAATTATCTATTTGTGTATATATTACACCCCCTTGGTCACATGTAATCTCCTGCAGTGCAGAGATGATCTTATTTTTTTCTTCATATCCCCAGCACCTAGCATACAGACTGCTCTTAGTAAATTTTTGTGAAACTGAATTGGCATAAAACTTATCTAAGTGTCAATAACCTGGCATCTACGAACTTTTAAGCTTAGCTTAAAACTGCACTAAGACTTTTGGGACACACCGTATAGATGGCAATGCACATACATAGACCCCACAAACTGATTGGGTAACTCTATATTTCAAACAGACCCATGTAGTCTGCACCTGGGGACATGAGACAGTGGTGGAGTATTATCCATTGAGTCTCATCTCACCAGGGTATGAAATACAGGTATGAGCGAATGTACAGAAGTCCACCAGAAACTGACCCTCCTTCTGCAAGTTTATACCAGCATAGGGAGTTGTTAACTGAGCTTAGATATCCAATGCTGGTCACAGAGGAATTTTAGAAAAGTTTTGAACTACAGGAGAGTCTGTCAAGGTGCCAAAAACTGCTTTGAGTTCCTAGCCCTGGGGTTCTTAACATTTTTTTTTGTCATAGACCCCTTTGGGAGTGTAGTGAAGCATAAGGACCCCTTCTCAGAATATACTGCTCTTAAAGGCATAAAATAAGATACATAGGATTACATTGAAATAGTTTTATATATATATGTATGCATTTGTATTATATATAATAGAAATATATAATGTATAACTATACATGTTCTATATACATATATTCTATATAATATATGTAATTTATGTGTATATATTTGTATTTTTTTAAGTTCATGGACCCCAGGTTAAGACCCCCTATCCTTAAGGAATCTATTCACTTCATCATTATTAAAAATAATAATAGCTAGCATTTACATAGTGATTTAAAGTTTGCAAAGTGCTTTACATATGTTATCTCCCTGGATCTTCATATCAACCTTGTGATGTCAGTGCGTTATTATCCCCATTCCTTCACCTGGTGTCAGACGGCTAATTAGTGAGTGTTTGAGGCTGCATCTTAACTCAGGTCTTCTGGACTCCAAGTCCAGGGCTCTATCCACCATGCCAATATGGGGAATATTGGCCACAAAGTGGGGATTATCCCTGTAGGAATCCTGTCCTGCCAAGAAAGATGTGACAAAGGGCACTATAGAATAAGCTGCAGAGAGGATCTGGAAGTACAAGGAACCAGAAATCCCATGACTTTCTGTCCACCCAGTGAAAGAATCTGGGGACTTACTTCTGCCAACTGGGAGAGCAAATGACTCCACCCACTTATGGAGTCATTTATTCACTTACTGCAAGCCTGAAAATGCTTCCCAGAATGCGGTCAGCTCCTTGGAAATCAGCTTTAGCTTCTGCTGCACTATTGTAGTCTCTGCGACCCCCAATTGGAGAGATAGCTGGGTAGCAATCAGCCTGACCGTTGTCTGAACCACAAGGTCATGGAAAGACTGAGGGGTGTGGGTGGCAGGTGGCACAGAGAGACATAGGACAGTAATAATAAATCACACTTAATGATTTAAGGTTTGCAAAATGGTTCTTTCATAACAACCCTGTGAGATAGAAAGTACAAATATTACCCCTTTTACAGATGAGGAAACTGGACTTCTTGTCCATGATTACAGAGCTATGAAGGTTCTGACAGGGGATTTGAACTCAGGTCTCCTAACTCCAACTCCAGTATTTTATCAATTTTGACACACTCTCACTTCATCAAATGAGTATAGGGTAATAAATGCCAGTGATTATGGGCAATCAACAGAAGAAGAATTCTGTGTGGTCCAAATCATGATTAGAGGGTAAAACCAGAGATTATGTCAATTCAAACCAGAATTCACCAGACTACTAAATCCAAAGGATGAGGCAGGAGGTGGAACAAAGACCACAGAAGCCATGCCAAAGCTGGGGAATCAGCCAGATTATGTAACGGCAGAAAGAAACAACAACATACTCTAAGGTAGAGACAGGAGGCATCATGTGCCAGGCAAGCTGGACTGCCAGCACTACCTCAACCACCATTTCCCCTCAGATCCCAATGGAGGCCACCCAGGACCCTGAACCCAAGTGCTTTGGAAAGAGCCCAGAATTTTCAATCACCATCCTACAGTCATACGAGTAGAGAAACAGCCTGGTATTTGCTCCATAGGTGCCATGGCCACAGCTACTTAAGACTCAGAAAAGAAAGTTCTTGCCGCCAAAAGTTCTTGGCACTGTCAAGTGGTTTTACATCAGAAACATATTATTTTATCAATTTTAGTCATATTAAAGAAGAGGCATTGATATCTGCTTTGCCACTGCACCCTAAAGATCATGGGACTTCTGTTTGCAGCAAAAATCTTCCAAATGTGTTGTTTACCCCATTAGAATGTGCACTCCTTGAGAGCAGAGCTGTCTCTTTTTTCTGTCTGTATCTCTGGTGCTTAGCACAGTGCTTTGCACATAGTAAGTAGTTAATAAATATTTCATTCATGAATCCAAACATATTACAAAGTGAAACTATAGGCACTGGTACACTAATAATTTGTTCCAAATGACTTGCATGCCTAAAACAGCCTTCCACAATGAAGATGGCATGCTACCCTCCTTGTTCCACTGTGGCTCCATGGCATGAGACTAAACATTTGCTGCTAACCTGGGTAGCAAATGGGTGGCTTGAGGGTATTGAGTGGGTAGAAAGAGCTCTGTCCCAAAGACTTCATCTACGTAATTTTGCCCAAAGACTTAGCAGGCTTTCCAAGCCACATGGACTGCTTCCATCTCTCCCACTTTCAGCTTATCTTCTTCAGCATGGAGAGGCCCCTTTCAAGGTAGCCACTAAACCTATCAATTTGCAGCATGTCCTCATCCTACTGTTTGGGACTACATAATTAAACTGGTAAATGATAGGGAAGAGACTCCAGTAGTAAACTACTAATTCTGGATGCTGATGAAAAACAAGGGAAATCTGGGTAGAGCCAGCACTGTCCTGAATCCATAGATGTGGGTCTGGGAAAGATGAAGCCAGCCTTCAGGAGTAGCTAGTCTTAAATCACAGACTTCTCTAGCTGACAAGTAATCTAATCCATCCTTTTATCTAGTCTAAACTTGAGAGCTATCCTCTTGCAATTCTGGAAGAGTTCTACCTAGTACTAGCCTAGTAGGCACCTAACAACAGCAAATCAACTCATATTAGGGAAAAATCTACCCCGAAGCTTTTTACAAAGATGTCTGGCTAGGAGATGCACTTTGAAATTTGGGGGAAAAGCTCTCCTACTCTCATGCAAATGTAATTATTATGTCCTTTAATCCTCAATTTAAACAGAGTCTATTTGTTCTAAGGGGTTACAATAGGAAATCTCTAGTCCAGTTGCATCACCAATGTTTCATAACCTCATGCCCCCACTCTCACGTTCTCAATGGCTCCATTTCCTTACCAGTTTGTTTACTACATCTGTTTAGATATGATTTTCTCATTATTGATTATAACTTGGTTAAATGTCAAATCTCTGCTGATATCCAAAGCACTGGCCTACAAATTATTAACAGCTGAAGGCAACCCTAAATTTTTTACATTAAAAATATCACTTGCTGCTTAATGTAAATGTAACACGTATTATTAAAATGATATTTTGTTACTGGATCTTCTTTTCTCAGGGGCCATAGAAGCTGGTAGGATCTAAGTACCCCCAGATAAATCCTTAAAAATAAAGTAGGGAAAGAAATATAAAGGAGAGGAAGCATTTGTTAAGTGCTTATTACGTCAGCTCTATACATGTTATCCGATTTGAACCTCACAATAGGTGCCATTATTATCCCCATTTTGTAGGTGAGGAAACTGAGGCAGAGGTTAAGTGACTTGCCCAGGGTTACACGACTAGTTAGTACTATTTCTGAGGCCGGATTTGGACTCAGGTCCTCCTGATTTCAGGTCCAGCACTCTAGTCACTGTGCTTCCTAGTTGTCCTGGTAGCTTTCTTGAAAGGATTATTGTACTCCAAGCATATTGGCAAAAAAGAGGGGCAAGGCACAACTCCTTGTGTCTGCTCTGTGTGGATTCGTCATTTGTGAAAGTACGTGCAAGTGAAGAGAACGGCTACAAGTACTGAACATGTTCTGAATTGTTACTGGGACTCTTTACAGACTCTTTACATTTTTTTTTCTGATTACAAACTGTGGCCAGGTAGAGGGTAAAGGCTAGACAGTTTCTTAAGGTTCCTTTGCTATTCTTCCCTCAGCAGCTGCATCGGCAAATATTTGAGTTACTACTACCTGCAGGGGAACTGTGCAAGGTTTGGGGGATAAAAGGTGGCCTAGGGCTACATCACCCAGATGAGGAAACAGGATATAAATATAAGCAGGACAGATACCCTATGTGCTGCAGGAACACAGGTCTGTCACAAAAAGCTTCCGTCTCCCTATTGCCACAAGGATCAAGTATGAATGAGTGAACAAAACATTTATCAAGCACTTACTGGGTGCAAAGGCACTAGGGATAAAACCAGGAAAGTTCAAACTCCTCTTCTTGGCATCTAAAGCATAATGGCAAGCAAAGTGGGACTTTTTCTTGTCTTTTGTTTTGGAGTGTTTCTCAGCACTAAGGCAATCAAGTGCCTTTGGTTGAGTCTTGCTTTTGTTTGCAGGAAGGCCCACACCCTTTTACTATTTAGGTCAGGAGAGGTATGAAACCCTGGAGAGGCATGAAACCCTTGAGAAGTGTGAAGCCCTTGAAGGGTGTGAAATGCTCTGACCCTGAAGAAGTGCATATATACTCTGAGGTTAGCATTTTGTTTAGCTCATTCACTGGAAGAGTGTTGGTGTGGAGACTCTGGGTAGGCATTAAGCAGCCCTCTGGCTTTGGAAAATCCAGATGTTGGTGCTTTTCTCTCTGGTAACTAGGTATGTAATGTCTTGGTCAGACAGCTAGAAGCCCTGTCTTTTGATCTGTGTTCATTTGCTCTGTTTATGTGGTTTCTGTTTGTAATTTCTGTTTGTGTTTTCTCTGAAGTTCAGGGTGCTGGCTTTTCCCCCTAAACTAAGTGAATGGTATATGTATGTTTGAGTAAAGTGAGAGTGCTAACCCCTTAAAGTTGCTTTCCTTAGAAAAGCAGCAAAGAACCTGTGCTGGCAGCCTTCCTGTGTGCTGGTGCTGTTGATCTTACACCCCCAAAGCAGCTGATAACATTTTTGTTACATAAAGCTGTTCATAACCAGGCTCCAGCTTACTTTTCCAGACTTCTTCACATACTCTTGGTGTTATTCATCCTTGGTTTTTGAAGAGAACCAATGACATCCCAGGGTGATGTCTTGACTTGTACATGAATTGGATTTAAGTGAGACAGAGTTGCACAAAGTCACCAGCCTCACTCTCTCTTCCAGTCATCAAAGTCTAGTGGCAAGACAAAAATCAGGATAACTGGTGATAGTCCAGGATGCAGTGGTTAACCTTGGTTTCTTTGATGTCTGACTAAGCTCTAAGCCCTCCACAGTGCCTGCTTCAGCCACCTTCATGGTCATTAGAACAAATTGTTCTCATCATGGCCATTAGAACAAATTGTTCTCATATGCCCATTCTGCTGGGGGAAGTCTTCACATGCTTGGGGTGGACATCTCCCTAACTCACCAGTGGAAACTTGTTGGTTACCCTCAACCTGATTTAGCTTGTTGACTGAGACGGTTTTACCTGGGTGTGGCCACCGTGTACGCTATAGCTTCTTGGAGCCACAGGCAAGAGTTGGGTGACAGGTAGATACCAAAGATGGATGAGCAGCCCTGAAAAGGACCCAGCAAACCTCACACCAGAGATGCTAGTCCTCCTTAAACATCTTATATATATTCTACTCTGTAGTTAGTCAGGTCTACCTGCTGTTCCCCTTGCACAGCCTTGCTGCTCTCACCCCCATACCTCTGCACAGGTTGCATCCCATGCCAGAATACTCTTCCTTTTCGAATCCTTAGGTCTGAGATCAGCTCAACAGCCGTTTCCTCCTCAAGGCCTTTCTTGAGCTTCTCTTCTCCATCCATCACTGAAATTACTCTCTATTTTTTGTGCAATTAGTGATTGCTTCCATGTGTATGTCTGTCCCTTTTGCCCCAGTGGTGCTCCTTGAGGGGGTGGACTCTTGTCTTCGTATCCCCGTTACCTTGCACAGAGCTTAGTGCATAGGAAGCACTTAATAAAAGACTGCTGAATTTTAATTTATTGAAGTAACTAACAAGTATTTCGTAGGGAAATGAGACAAGTTGGGACATAAAATAGAAGGAAGACAGGAGGATGAAATCCATGCTCCTGGCAGAGAAAATAGCTGGTAGGCGATGCCATGTAGAACATGTGCTGGATTTGGAGTCAGAAGACTTGGAAGTCTCAGTAGGTGTATGACCCTGAGCTTCAGGTTCCTCATCTGTAAATTAGGGATGATGACTCACGATACCTCATAAGATTACTATGAGGAAAGCACTAGGCAAAATTTAAACAACGGACCTGTGAGTTATCCTAAAAATCATCTGGTATGAACTGTATAAGCATAGAGGCGTTGTCGCTGTTCCAGTTGTTTTAGTGGTTTCTGACTCTTCGTGACACCATTTGGGGTTTTCATACTGGCCTTCTCTGGCTCATTTCACAGGTGAGGAAACAGAGGAAAGTGACTTGCCCAGGATCACACAGCTAGGAAGTATCTAGGCTAGATTTGAACCCAGATCTTCCTGACTCCAGACCTAGCACTCTATCTACTGCTCCACCTAGCTGCCCCAGCATAAAGATGGTGTCGGTCTTATTTGCTAAAAACAACTCTACTATGCCCAGGGACCCCCAGGAAGGGGAAGTCACATAATAATTGGAAATAACTATACTCATACATTTATGCAGACTGAATTTTTATATCCAAAAACTATAGAAGGGACTAGGATTTTGGGTATTTAGGCATACCAGTTAATATTTCTACTGGCATTAATTGCTCTCCAGCTAAAATGAAACCAGCCCTTGTTGGAAGTTGCTTTGCTTCTCCCTGAACCTTCCAGACAGTCTTTACTACCTGACTCTCTGAGAGCCATATGATTCACCACATGATGGTGAATGGTCTTCTTTAGCTGCCAGTTTCCAATAAGGGATTAAAGCCGAAGAGCAAGGCAGAAAGCATCATCTCTTTAAAAAATAATCAAACCAATAGAATTTATTTGACTTTCGTTTCACAGTACATACAGTAAGAACACAATGTAAACAGTGGTATGTGAAACAACAAAGCAACCGGGACCAGGGAGAGGGCAGCACTGGACAATGTCCTTGCTTCAGCGCTGTTCCTCTTGCTTCCTGATTTCATTTGCAATATGAATCATACAGTTTAAAACATTGGGAAGATTAAAGCCAGAACTTGTTTAGATTCAATGACATACCAGAGGGCCTCTAAAATCCAATGATACTGTACAGAAGATGCCTGTCTATTACAGATGATTAAAGCTAGACACGTCTATTTGAACCCACCAAATTACATACAAAATCCATTTACTCAAGACATTTAGTGGAAGAGCATAAGAATATAGCAATACATAGACTTTTAACGTGTCAGTGGAGGGACTGTCAGATTAAACTCTCTCTCTTTTTCTCTCTCCCCTATGCTGGGGGGAGGGGGGGAACTATGATTATGAGAATATGACATGAAAACTGGAGTTGCCTAATACCAACCTGATGACTTTAGGCCCCATACAAATTCTCACCTTCCTTGTACTCGCATTGAATGCACAGCTGAGCACCACCTGTCTCTCCAGGTGCTTCTTATCAATGACTATTCTCCCCCACCCCCAAAGCTGTGCTAGTCTTCAACATGCTTTTCCTTTCATCCATAGGAGCAGTATAATATAACAGAAAGAGTACTAGGTGGGACTTTGGCAAGTCACTTAGACCCTCATTTGGTTTTAACTTTCTTTGCTATAAAATTAGGGTCTTGGAAGAGATCACCTTTAACATCTCTTCAAGTGCAAAGAGTCTATGGTTATGAGGATTGTGTAGAACTCAAAGACTTATCCCTCTCCCAAGTCTGTATCTGGGGAAAATGACTCAGCTAAATTCAGGAGATACCACCTTGGTTTAAAATGAAACTGTTTGCTTCTAAGTTTGGTGTTCAGTTAAGCATAAGTATGGCAGGATACTTATGGTGGGAATATCCATTACCTATGAGTATTCCAAAAGATTAAAATTATCTCTCTTACTAGTAATGGTCAGGAGACACGAATAGCTTTCAAAGCTAATAACAACCATGTTCCAAATCACCAAGAAAACAAAAATTAAAACAACTTTGAAATTTTACCTCACACCTAGCAATTTGGCAAAGATAATAAAGGATAGAAACGTCAATAATGGAAGGGAATCTGGAAAGACAGGCATGCTAATACACAATTGCTAGAATTGTGAGACTGGTCCAACTGTGCTAGAAAACAATTTGGAATTATTCGATAAAAATGACTCAGAGATCCCATTCCCAGGCAAATATCCCAAGGAAAATAAAGACAGAACTGAGTAGTCTCATGTATGCCAAAATATTCATGGCAGAATTTTTGGTGGTTGCGAAAAACTGAAAACAAAGTCAATGCCCATCAATTGGGGAATGGTTGAACAACCATTTAATATATTGGTATAATGGTATGTTATTGCACCATAAAAAATGACAAACATCAGGAATTCAGAGAAGTACGGAAAGATTTGTAAGAACTGACAGAGAGTAATAGTAGTTTAAATTACTATGCTTGCATAAATAAAAGAATATTAAATAGAGTTAGATGTTAATGTCAAGCCAAATCAACAATAACTTATTAAGCACTTACTATGTGCCAGGCACCATGCTAAGTTCTCAGAATACTAATAACGAGCAAAAAGAAAGACAGTCCGTCAAAGAGTTTTCATTCTGATGGGAGAAGACAAGACATAAAAGGAGGCTGAAAGGGTGGTGAGGAAGGGTAGAGAGAAGGTACCCACGATGCTGGAGTAGAACCTGGAAAGGAATGAAGACATGCTGAGCCTGGGCACTTTTCTTAAAATGGAAGTTCTGGAAGGAATCATTCAATTAGAGGAAGGAGCCACAGGGGCAGAGTGTAATTGTAATGATCAGTCTTAGCTCTGGAGAAAAGATGGAGATACTTCTTGTACTTTTCATTGGAGAGGTGGAGGATTATGGGTATAAAATGTTGCATACACTGTTAAACATGGTCTCACTTGGTTTTGATGAACTCATTCTTTTGTTTCAAAGAACAAGGGGGGGGGAGTGGGAGAGTAGAGGAGGATATACAGAAATGATGTGGTAAAAACAAAAGGCATCAATAAAACTTTAAAAATAAATTAATTAAATTAAATGATGTGAATGCTTTCACATCAGATTAAATCTACTAGATATAAAACAGACAATGCTGCCACAAAGCCACACAGTCAGAAGTTAAAATTGGGCAGTCAAAGGACTTTTGTGCAAAGAGCAATTAATCCATCAGGAACAGGTTCTTATAGCTAGTAGTCCTCAATCCAAGAACATTAAAAATCAAAAGTCTTCTTCTTTTCTATTATGTCCAACAGTCCTCTCCGATGCAATAATAACACCCAATAAACAATACCCAATCTACAGAAACAACGCACCAGCCATCCCGGAAGGGCAGCCACTATTCTGTTTTAGGAATGCTACTCACCCTGGCTCCTCTCACACTTCTCCTTTCTCCCTACAAACTTGTTACAAAGATATGGATACCTTTCACTTATCTCTGCCCAATTAGATTACAAGCTGCTTGAAGCCAAGAACTGTTTTAAACTTCTTTGTCTCTCCTTACATCAGGTACCTCTAGCACTGTCCCTTGCACACAGCAGGTACTCAATAAATATTTGTTATTCTGTCTTAATGGACCTACTGCAGAGAAAAATGCACAAGTATCAAAAGGGGCAGGGCCTGATGTTTCTAATGCATGTTCTGGATTAGGCTTTTTGTGTTTTATACTTCATTAATGCAGACTAAAACTACTCTATACCTAAAGTGATCATCTTTGTGAATATGGCTCCCGATGACTAACTTTGATAGACCTGGCTCTTCTCAGCAATGCAAGGTTCTAAGACAACTCCAGAAGACTCATGATGGTAAAAGCTACCTACATCCAGAGAAAGAATTACAGTCCGAATGCAGATCGAAGCATACTATTTGCTGTCTCTGTTTTGTTTCTTCTTTCTCATAATTCATTCCATTGGTTCTAATTCTTTGCTACATGACTAATGTGCAAATGTTTAATGTGAATGTATATGTAGAACCTGTATCAGACTGCGCGCCATCTTGGGGAGGGGCAGAAGGAGGGGAAGAAAATTTGGAACTCAAAAGCTTGTGGAACTTAATGTTGCAAACTAAAAATAAATAAATAAATTTAAAAATATGCCCCCCCAAATCCACCCCCTTGTGACTTCTGATACTCTCCCCAATTTGGCTAAGCTGGTTTTCAGATGATGCGCACAGTCTGCTGTTAGGACTATACTTTTTTGGCTAGGAACTTGGCCATGTGAGCATGGCCTTTGAGAACTGAGGGTTATCTCCCTGCCAAGATGAAACATCAATATCATAGGTCTGTGCTTTTTTCAATTTAATTCTCCCCTCTGAGCAGTTTAACTTACTAGCAAATGCCTAAGTCTGTAGTGACGTATAAGTGTTGCAAGGTCTACACTGCATCCACCCAAGTGGTATCCATCGGTGTCTGGTCCATTAACCCTTTCAATAATGTTGGCAGAAGGCAGAGGCCTTGCCTCAAGGTCCAGATGTTTTTAGCTCTTAGCCAGGCTGGTTTGGTGCTAGTGTGGGTAAAGAAATTTAAAGTCAGGAGCCTCAGCAGCACCTAAAGGGAATCTATACTCAATTCCTTCCCAAGTTACTTGTAAATCTTGTCTATTCTTCTATCCAGACCTATTGTTTCTTAATGCTTCAGCTCTGTCTCAGATAGTCTCTGAAGTAAGCAACCAATTATTCCTCCTTTCATCAGCGATCTTTTCCTTTCCTAGGTTTGGTCCTGCTGAGAAGTCATTCTATTTAGGATGTGAAATGGAAATTTCAGAAAATTAATTTACCTCAGTAGTAGATACTAGAAACTATCATTCTTAAAGATTTTTGGCACCTTATTTAAGCCTAAATGTTTAGGAACAGCACTGACACTGATCCCTTTGGGGCCCAGCAGAGGAATCTGATTCAACAATGTACTCTTTGTCCTCCTGAGACAGGGGAGTCCATAGCTATTGAGGGAGCTGCCCAAACAATACCAAAACAGATACTCCCACACACCATGAATACAGCCTGGAAGGAATAGCTTTGTCCCAGCAGTCTGAGTCATGGGCAGCCGCGCCCAAACTCATACCCAAATAAAATCACCTCCTTAAAATGGAAAGTTCCAATGTTCCTCTGAACCCCCTCCTATCTAAGTCTTTCAGGTCATGTTTTCATAGTTGGGTTGAAAGCCATCCTGACTGGTCATCTGGTTCTTTCTGATTTTCCAGCTCTGCTTCTCTGAGTGCCATGTACAGGTACTGTCTTTGCTACACCATCAAAGCTCCCTGAAGGATCTGCTTCCCAGTGGAATTGCTAGAGATGCTCTGAAGACTCACTTCTCCCCTCTGCTTCTTGCTTCCCACTTCCCGCCTTTCCCCCTCCCCCCACGCTCTCTTCAGTTGTATCTTTTTTCTTTCTCTCTAGTCTGCTAGAGTCTAGAGTCTGCTAGAAACTTTTTCTCTCAATCACTTCCTCCAGAGTCTGCTATGGATTCTACAAAATACATTTCTTAAAACAATGACATCATGCAGAGAATTAAAATTAGGCACTTTTCCCCAAATATTCCCCATTCACTTAGCATTCAAGGGAAGGTAAACTGTTTCAACTTATAGAAACTCCATAAATTCACACTTTAGAAAGGAAATGAAAGAATGGAACTTATGGGTAATTACAAAAGAATAAAAATTAGGTCAGAGTTCCACAAAAGTCTGCCTCCTTCCTGAGCTACATCTCCAGGACAGACATCCTGGTCTTGTGAAGTACTTAACAGAAGTTTGGTTTTGCTGGGGGGAACAAAGACATGTGGATGGGTATCTGGTTGTTCCGATTCCACTGCTGAGAATAAGCACAAGGAAGAGTGCTAGGAGATGCCAAGGAGATGCCAAGCAGCCATGGGCAGAGAAGCCCCAGAGGCAGGAGAGTTGCTGAGGATTTCCCTGGTGTTCGGCTAGGGCAGAAGAGAACCACTGAACAGAGACGACCAGTCCACAGCTTTCCCAGTCTTCCTGACAGTTAGATTTATTCTTTTTTCAGTCTCATAATATAACTGGCCAGAAAAAAATCTGTTTACAGGTATCATAGCAGAAGTCTTCCACTGCATAACCCACGCTGCTCCAGTTCACAAGACTCTGGAAGCAGAACAGAGATACAGGCAAAAACTGCAAGTATGGAATTAACTTTGAATAGCCTGAGGCACCTGGATTCCAGTATTCTTGTTGGAAAATCTTTATTGTGAGCATTACAAGTGATGAGTGGAGGAAATGATGCCGTGGAGCCACTAGTTAGCAGCAATGGCTGGTTCTTTGGGACCACAGGTGTGCTGTTAACCACCAGTCTTCTTCCTGGCTTGCTTTCCTTTCCGGGGTTTGAGGATCGTATAATTTACATACACTGTGTGCTTTTCCGACAGGAAAGGAACGTAGAACGCTCGCAGTAGTTTTGAAGATCTGAAAAATGAAAAAGGTAAAAATGAGGAGAGAATTTTATTATTCAACAGATTTACTAGAAGTGACAAAAAAATCTTCCAATGGTACCCAAGATAATTGCGGGAAAGAAATCAATAAACCATCATTAAGCACCTACTATGTGCCAGGCTCTGGGGATAGAAAGACAAAAATAAACAGTCCTCGTCCTCAAGGAACTTTCACACTGTCTGTAGAGAAACACGTACACGTATAAAGAGATAGGAAATAAAAGGTCATGTCGGCGAAAGAAGGCACTAATGGCTGGAGGGATCAGGAAATGCCTCGTGTAACTGGCACTCAAGCTCCACTCTGAAGGAAGTGAGGGGCGATTCCTAGAGGTGGAGGTAAAGGAGGAATAATTCCAGGCCTAGGAACAGCCTAGCCCTAGGCCAAGGCTGGTGAGAAAAGAGATGGAGTATTATGGGGAAGAGAAAGTTTGGCTAGACCACAGAGCTCATGAAAAGTAGTAGGGAGAGGGAGGCCGAAGTCATACCGTGGAGGGCTTAAGTGCCAACAGAGGAGTTTGTATTTTATCCTAGAAACAAGCATCTTGGGCTTTTATAAAACAAAACAAGACAGAATACTATGGTCAAGAATGCATTCCCAGAGCAGCAGCAGAGAAGTTTATTACCCAACAAGATGGTGTTACGTGACCTAATCAAGGTCTGACTCTTTATCCTACCCATTCCAAAACCTGGCTACTCCAAGGACTCTGTCATCTCTTTTCAAACAGCCTTGATGGAGCTATACTAATTCTGTCCTAGGTTGTCTCACAGAAGTCCTAGACCAATTGAAAAGGTTTATAATGACTAATATGATTTCATGACATTTTTACGGACAAGGCAAAAAGATACTACAGATGTCCAATTCTCAATTGGCAAAGCCTCTGGCTCTTACTTTCCCCAGGATTTAAGGACACCTGTGTGGTGAATTCTGTAGGCCTCTTGAGTACAGGACTGAAATCAAGTCTCTAGACACCCTGGCACTAGACTTGCAATAGCCTCTTCATTGGGTTCCCTGCCTCAAGTCTCTCTCCTCTCCAATACAGCCTCTCCTCAGTGGCCAAAAATGATATTTCTAATGCACAGATCTGACCATGCCACTCCTTAATTAATAAACTCCAGTGGAAATCTATTTACTTTTAGGTCAGATATTATATCACCTTTCTCGCCCTTATAAAATTTCTATTTTTGTGAGTTTTCTAATGTACAAAATTATTGCATGAAAAAATTTCTTATACTGATGGAGCCTGTGATTTCAAAAGTTTGGGGACCACTGGCCTAGGGTGCTGAGAAGTTAAGTGACTTGCTCACAGTTATACAGCCAGTGTGCCAGAGTCAGGACTTGAACCTAGGTCTTTATAACTCCAAGATCAGTCCTTTACCTACCATACTACAATGCCTTTCACCTTGCACAAAGTAGATACTTAATATTTATTTTAACTGAGCTAAATTGGTTAGGCAAGGTGGTATATGCCTGTAAGCCCTGCTCCTGGGAAGGCTGAGGCTAGTGGACTGCTTGAGAACAGTAATTATGGGCTACAGTATACTAAGCCTATCAGATGTCCGAATTAAATCCTAAGTGTGGTAACCCATCCCAGGTTGGAAATGGAGCAAGTCAAAGCTCCCATGCTGATCAAATGGGGCATGGAGGCGGGGGTTGGGTGCCATGAGTATCTGCTATACTTCTAGCCTGGGCAAGACAGTGAGACCTAGTCTTAGACATAAAAATACATAAGCTAAATTGAATTCCTGAAACTGATGAGTTTGTTAAGAGTGGGAACACGCCAAAGGGACAACTTTTATTAGTAAGTTAAAAAAAATATTGTACCACCTTCTACATTAGCCACTATTTCCTGTAGCAATCATTTCTGAGAAAAATCAGAGAACAACCTTTTCTCTGCTACACTGAATGTGAATGATGAGGGATGTACCACTGCCTATTCTTCCTCCAAATCCCAAACTAATAAATGCTAGTGTGGTATTTGCATTGGCATCATAACCCCCCAGTCTGGCAGACTGCTGCAATGCCCAAACACAATGCTATCAGGATTGGCCCACACACTTCCCAATTTGAGAGCTGGCAGCACTCTCTACTCAATCAGAACTGCACTTCAACAATCAGCAGCTTAGAGGCTTTAACAGAGAAAACTGGCTCTGAAGAGAGAAAGATGAGAAAAGGCTGAGTTTTCATAAAGGCGAGCTTTAAGCTGGGGAGATCAAAACCAAGGTGAACAAGAAGAGGAAGTACTTTTGTTTGTCCAGAAATTATCTGTTCCATCTGTGCTACGTAGCTCAGGCGAAAGTCAGGATGGAAGGCAGTAAGCCAGTGTAAATACCTAAAAGCCCAAGTGTGGTGCACGTGAGTAAAACTGGGCATTTGATTGAAATGTCATACCCCACAAAACACATATCAGTACAGAATATAATCAGTACCTTGTCCTGGTCAACTTACCAGAACAGGAAGAGATCAGGCTTGGAATGATTAAAACAAAACAAAGAAAAATTTCAAAAGATTATACTGGGTTGTTTATGGGATGTAATATCATGAACAATTATTTATTAGGTGTAGGGCGCTTTTCAAGGTCCAGGGGATACAAAGAGATATAAGACATGATGTCAGAGGATCTGGGTTCAAATCCTGATTGTGCCGCTTATTATTCGTGTGACTATGAGTAAGTCACCTAATCTCTATAAATCTGTTTTTTTCCACCTGTAAAATGAGAAAGTTGAACTAAATAGCACTTTCCAGGGCCCCTAATAGCTTGGTCCTATGGACTCTGCCCTAAATAATCTATTTGAGAGGACTGGATATGTACATAATAAATACAAAGTAGCAGATGCCAACAAAGTACTGACTGGGTATTATAGATTTCAGAGAAGTGATTACTAAGACTTTAAAATGGTCCAGAAAAGCTTCACGGGGGAGGAGGTTGTGGAAAATGAGCTGGAACATAAAAGGGGGGGAGGTTGGGAGGGACATTCCACGTGGGACGAACAGCATGACTAAAAGCATGAGGCAAGGATGTATATGATGTATTCAGGGAACAATGAGTATCAGTTTGAGTGGCAAGTTTCCATGGGCTAGTTGCAGGCAACAAGGTTGGAGAGGCAGAACATAAGCATTTCTCATTTTTTTCTCTATCTCCCCAGTGCCTTAGCATAGGGATAAGAACAGGAAATGGGCCTGTGATTTCACTAATACATGGAACTTCTGGATGAAAAAGGTCAGCACCTTCTCGGTAACTTAGGCTCTCAAACAATCTTGTGCATTGTACTAATGGACTAATACACAGAAGGAGAAACATCCTTTTGGATATGGTCAATGTAGGAATTTGTTTTGCTTGACTACACTTACATGTTGAAATGGTGCCTTTTTTTCAGTGAGGAAGGAAGTGGGAGGAAAAATTAGCGCTTGCTAAATTGAAAAAAAAATAGTTGGATTGGAAGAGAGCAGGGGCTAAATTGTGGGAGGGCTTGAATGTGAGACTCAGTAATTTAGATTTTATTCTATGGGCAAAATAAAAACTACCCTCAATACTACCTTTCCCTGATGAATAATTAGGTAGTTCTAAAAGTCACACAAAACCTTGATGGGTGGGGAGGTTACATGTCTTATACAGACAGCCACACTAACAATAAGAAAGATAGACATTCTATTCCCATTACTAGAACAATTTAGGTAACAAGAATGAGCTATCTTTTGTCTTTAGCAACGAATGTCAAGCGGCTACTCAGATGCTTCTCCATCCTCCTGAGCATTCAGCCTTGGGTAAGAAGCTATCTCAGTGAGGACAGAGAGAATAAGATCAGGTCTTTCTCATCCGGACCTACTTAGTCAAGGAAGAAACTCATCCTCACCATTATTAACTCTCCCACCACCAAACCACAAAAAGATGGCCTCTGGCAATGTACTCAATAAAGAAAGGGAAATAAAACTTCTAAGATCCAAACATAAGGTTATGTAAAAAACGAAGATGGGGCGTGTGGGAGGAATTAAAGGAAGAGCCTAGAAGATGCCTATTTGTCCTCCAATCTTTGATGTGAATGGAGCAGGCTGGCAAACCAGCTTCATGTTGCCTTTTCTCTTGCAACTTCTACTTGTGACCCACAGCAGGCCAACACTATCTATCTTTAGCACATGAAATCACCAATTTTCACCAGAAGATGAAGTGAGAAAAACACTGAGTATGCTTAGCTCCATTCCCACCTCTGGACTGGAATAAGATTCTGTGTTGGGGTTTTTTGTTTTGTTTTGTTTTTTGAATAAAGAACAAATTCATTTGAATTCTTCATCTCTAACAGTGCAGCTGTCATTCTGGAAATCTTTCCTACCAACAGCTTTGATATGCTCACTAAAGACTGTGACCTTTTCAGATTCTGGTGAGTGGTAGGGTTGCTGTGAAAGAAGGGAAATCAAATTTGTTATTTGCCTTCATGAGGAAGATAAGGGTCTGGCCACTAGAATAGCAAGTTTGTAACATAAATATATGTACACATACACAAGGTTGCATGCATATGTCTCCACGTATTTAAAAAGAACAAAACAAATGCCTATAAAACTAATACAATCAATGGTCCTAAGGTTTAAGGATCTTACAGCATAAAAGTCAAAGTATAGCCGTGTGGGAGCACAGGCAGCCCAGCCTAAGGAGATATGAAAGACAGCCCCCTCTCATGAGAGCCGAGACACAGACCCTCCCAGTGTGAGAGCCGCTCATGCAGTGGATGGATGGGAGATGAAACAAACTTGGACAAAGCAGTTGCCTAAACAGCATAATTAGCTGATGGCTCAGAATGTTTTCTAATTCAATTAGCCGACCCATTTATCAAAGCTGGGGAGCATTCTGCTGTGGAGATTTAAATCTGCCCTTGCTGACGTCAATGGAAGACTGGCTGCTAGTCCCCCAAGTCTCTAGTTCAACAGGCACGAATGGATCCGGTAGGTCCATTTTTCACTTTAAAAAAGAAACAAATCTAACACATTTAGAGAAGAGTTTCTTTTATTATTTTTTATTTTTAATATATTCTTCCAACATTTAATATCCTCTGTGAGCCTGTAATCTAAAACCACTGCCAGTTTTCCTCACGCTACTTCTGCTAATGTGGCTTTTTGAAGGCAGTATGTTCATGCCATTTACAATTCACAAACCTAAGCACAAAACTGAACTTTGAGAGTACTTCTAGGTTCGAAAAAACTGGTCCGAATTCTCATTCAGGTCTCATGCCACAGCCTACCCCAAAGTCCCTTGCCGATAAACTCGGGAATCTCAAAAAGAGCTGGGCCTGATCAAAAAGGTCATTAGTGAAGTCTGGGGGAGAGCTCCTGAGGAGTTGGGTAGAACAGTGGATAGAGTGCTAGACATGGAGTTAAGAAGACCCAAGATCAAATTCAGCCTCAAACACTCACTAGCTGTGTAACTCTAGGCAAGTCACTTAACCTCTGTCAGCCTTGAGTTACTTCGCCTGTAAATTGGGGATAATAACAGCATCTACCTCCCAGGGTGGTTGTGAGGATCCAATAAGACAATATTTGTAAAGTGCTTAGCATAGTGCAAGGCACATAGTAGGTGCTTACTAAATGTGCCTTTTCCTTCCCTTTACATTTTAATGGGGGGAGGGGACAGGAAGAGGGAAGATAACACCTAAAAGGTAAGTCCAAAAAGTCAGAAGCAGAGCTGGAAGAGAAATGAAAGATGGCTGGTCTGGGGCCTCTTTTAAATTGGAAATTCCACAGGTAACTAACAAATGGAAGAAGGGATCCTGAGGGATGTTCCAGGGTGAGAAGGCAGCTAGCGGAGCCATGGCAGTGAAGTCAGGAGGGTCAGAAGCAGAGGTAGGAGAAGATCTATTGGTCCTACTGGTCTTTGTCACCATTGTATACCAACTTCTAGGATAGTCTCCCATCTTTCTCAATAACTGCAGCACCTGGGCTTTAATGTCCTCTCTACCTCATCTCCAGTCATCACAGATCTCACAATGTCCATAAGCTGCACCCCATTCAGAAGAACTTGGTCCCCATGTGGCATTCAAGAATGAGTCTTCCTTATTCCACATCTCTGCCCATGGAATCCATCAACATTTTCATGCTCTCTCGGACCCTCTCAACTTACCAAAATAAATGTATTTCCAATTTTCCCTTGTGTTAATTTACAGAATCACAAAATTATAAAGAGTTGGAAGGCACCTCAGAAATCATCTAGTAAGTAAAATCCCCTTGCTTCACAGATACAAGACAGAATAAGTGACTTGCCCAAGGTCACTTGACTATAAATCCAGCACTCTTTCCACTACATCAGTCTTATACTGATGCAGCACCAACTTTGGGCTAACTCTTCCCACTCAAACTGACCTTGGCAGGCTGGATGCTCAGTGAGAACCTACTCCCTTGGCTTGCAGGGGGCAGCCCTGTGGCTGACTATGCCTAACATTCCAGCTCACAAGTACCCACTGCTTTGCTTCTCATTAACGATCAGCCAGCAGACGTAGCAAGCATAACAGTTACAAAGCCCTTTCCCCAAAGTCATGTTTAGGGAGCCCATGTAGCCAAAGTGACTCAGAGTTGTGAAACAGCAAGGTCTCAATATCTGTTTTTCATTAGGAAAGGGTTCATGCAGTTCACTTCAAGGCAGGGTGTGGCAGTGTATTGATACAGGTGATAGAGAAGTCACCCTACTGCCAGGATGGGGTATTAATGATGATAATGATAAAAGCTAGTATTCATACAGCACTGTAAGATTTGCAAGGTACTTCACAAACACCTCATTTTATCCTCCCAATCACCTTTGAAAGAAGGTACTAACTATCATTATCTTCATTTTACAGATGAGGGAACCAAAGTGGAGAGAAATTGACTTGCCCAGGGTCCCACTGCTACCAGTCATAGGCTGGATGTGAACTCAGACCTTCCTGACTTAGGTCTAGCGCTCTGTCCACTGTACCACCTAGTTGCCCTCGCTCCTCATAAGGTACACTGCAGTGGATGGGTCAACTCAATGCAAGACTGGGCAAGGTAAGACACTCGGTCATTGAACTTTTCATAGACCATGGCATCTCTGCTAGACAGCCTGACTCCCTGGACTCCCCACTCTTGCTTTTCAAAGGGCAACTGCAGTCTGTACCACCTCTGCCCTCTGGCTCTGACACGGGGTATTAGCATGCTCTTTTCTGTTAAAGCATAACTGGGATCTTTTAGTAAGAATAGTAAGTAATCTTTAACCAAGGATTGGAGACTTGGCCCTGAGTTTTGTCACCCTAATTCAGGCAGGAGGTGGGAGAGATGTAGTCTTTCTTGTTTCACCATTTTTTCCTGGTTAGAGCAAGGGTTCTTCAGTGAGGGATCCCATCCTTACTTATGGTGACCATTTCCCAGACTGTGTATGAGGAATCTAATGCCCATTGGCATTCATAGACAAAGGTATGGAGGCAGTCTTACCCTGGGGCAAATTTGTTGTTTCTGGGGGCCTTTTCATGGGTAGGTGAGTTGCTCAAATCTAAGAGTCTTTCTAAGGTATAAAATGTTTCCTTTACATCTGAAAGGCCTTCCCCTTTGTATTTCAGCTTTGTTGAAGCCTCACTGGGGTTTATTCTTAGAAGCTTACCATCTTATTTTTGGTTATATCCCCAAGCAACTCAACTCTGGGGAAGATCTACTTCAGCACCTACTTCAGTTAGGTGGCTTCTCTATGGTTACTTTAATAATGGCACTGATAATACTTCTAACATCCTGGACTCTCAGTTTGTCAACTTCCTCAATTCTCATTACTACCATCTTTATTTGTCTTTGGCAACACACATGGGTAATTAAGCCTCAGATGAACCATCATTCAAAACTACTCTACCAACAAGATCCTAAGATCTGGAATTCCCTCCTTTGATCCCCAATTCACATCCCGCCTCCCCGACAACATCATTATCTTGCTCCTATGCTTCAGTATCACTGTAATTTTAGGTACCTTGTTTTAGATACTCTTTCTTTCTGCCTGTCTCCTGCACTTAATCCAGATTCTGGTAATGGTTATCTACTGATCCTCCTCTCCCCAAGGACATCATCTTTCCTTTCTCAATGAGTTCATTGCCTGGTTTACAGTCTTCCTCTCCATCCCAACTCCTTTTATTCTGGGAGATTTCAACATACATTTTCAAAATCAAAGAAGTTTTCCCCCAACTAACAAGCCTCTACCCTCTTTCCCTCCAACCTCCCTCCGCCACCCTCGGAGGAAAAAAGAAAAGAGTAAACCCTGCAACAAACACACATTGTCAAGCAAAACAAACCACCACGTGACCATGTCCAAAAACATATGTCTCACTCTGCATGTCCAGTCCATCACCTCTGTGCTGGAGGCGAGTAGCATTGACTCTTTGGAACCATAATTGATCACTGCACTGAATGCTTCGATTTTTTTCCCCTAGACTGTTCATTTTCATATCCGTTCCTAATTCTACTCACATCATTCTACATCAGTTCAAAGTGAGGTTCAAAAGATGAATATGAGGTAGAACCCCAGAGTTCTTTTAATTTGCATTTCTCTACTAATGATTTGAGGCAGTTAGGTGGTGTAGTGGATAGAGCGCTGGGCCTGGAGTCAAGAAGACCTCAGGAAGACTGGCCTCAGACACTTCCTAGCTGTGTGAACCTGGGCAAGTCACTTAACCCTGCTTGCCTCAGCTTCCTCATCTGTAAAATGAGTTGGAGAAGAAGACAGCAAACCACTCCAATCTCTCTGCCCAATAAAAAACTCTGATGGGTCACGAAGAGCTGGACACAACTGAAATGACCGAACAACAACAAAAAAATAATGATCTGGGGCAATATTTCATATGCTTGTTGATTACTTGGATTTCTTCCTTTGAAAACTCCTTGTTCATATCCTTTCACCTATCTATTGGGAAATGGCTCATCTTATAATGTGGATCAGTTCCTTAAATATCTTGAATTTCAGATCTTTCTCAGAGAAGTTTATGTTAAAGATTTTCCCCCATCTCTTCTAATTTTAGGCACATTAAATCTGTTCTGTAAAAACTTTTAAATTTTATATAATCAAAATTGTCCATTTTATTTTCTGTGATCCTCTCTGTCCCTTTTTTGTTCTTGAAGCCTTCCCTGACCCTGACTTGAAAGCTAATTTCTTCTTTGTTCCTCTAATTTGCTTGATGATATCTTTAATGTCTAAATTATGCATCTATTTGGAGTTTATCTTAATATGTGGTATGAGACATTGATCTATACTGACTTTTTGCCAAATAGGTAACTAGTTTTCCAAGCATTTTTGTCAATAATTGAGTCTTTTCCCCAGTAACTGGTGTCGCTGAGTTTATCAAACAGTATGCTACTGTTTGTTTGCTGCTGTACCTTGTGTACCTCATCTGTTCTGCTGACTGTCCTCTCTTTTTTGACCTGTAGCAAATCATTTCATGATTACTGCTTTGTAATATAATTTAAGATCTTTTACTGATGGGTACCCTTCCCCCCCTTTCACTATTACCCTTGAGATTCCTGACCTTTTGTTCCTCCGTGTGAATCGTGTTGTTATTTTTTCTAATTCTATAGAATAATACTTGGGTGGTTTGGTATGGGAAGGAATATATACATTAATTTAGGTATGATGAACATTTATTGCACTAGACCTGTTCAAGAGCAAATAATGTTTCTCCAATTACTTAGGTCTATCTTTGCTTCTGCAGATAGATTTTTATGGATAGATTCATATAATTCTCAAATGTCTAGTTAGCTCACTGCCAAGTTTTGTTAGTATTTTACAGAAATGCTGATTATTTGTGTGAATTATAAAATAAATCCTCCAACTCTGATGAATATATTGCTTTAATTAATTTTAAGTGACTCATTAGGGTTTTGTAGGAAAGTACACATTAAAAAATAATAACAATTATTCATGTAATGCCTTATGGTTTATGAAGTGCTTTACAACTCATCTCATTTTATCATCATAACAACCCTAGAAGGTAGGTTCTATTATTATTCTCATTTTACAGATGAAGAAACTGAGACAGACAGTGGTGAAGTGACTTGCCCAGGTTCACACATCTAGTAAGAGACTGAAACTGGATTTAAACTCAGTTTTTCCTGACCCCAGGTCTGGCACTCTATTCACTGTTGTGTCCAAGCTACCTTTAATCACTTGTGACATCTTGCAACTTGCAACTTGCAACAAGTGACCATTTTGTTTCTTCTTTGCCTAGGTTTATTTCCTTTATTTACCTTTCTTGTCTTATTGCTGTAGCTAGCATTTCTAAGACTACATTAAATAGTAGTGGTTAAATGAACATCCTTGCTTTACCCTTGATCTTATTAGAAAGGCCTTTAACTTTTCTCCATTATATATATTTTTTCTTAGTCTTAGATATTTTTTAATATATTAAGGGAGGGTCCATTTGTTCCTATCCTTTCTAGTGTTTTAAGTAGAAATAGATATTGATTTTTGTCAAAAAGCCTTTTCAGCATCTATTGCAGGGTGTGTGTGTGTGTGTGTGTGTGTGTGTGTATGAGGGAGCAGGTTATGAAGGACTTTGAATGTCAGGGGATTTTATATTTGATCCTGGAGGTGACAGAGAGCCAGTGGAGTTCACTGAGTTAGAAGGATGACGTGGTCACTTTAGAAAGATTACTTTGTCAGCTGAGTGGAGGATGGACTGGTGTGAGGAAGGACTTGGGGCAGAAGGACCCACCAGCAGGCTCTTGGAATAGTCCAGTGTGAGCAGATACCTGAACCACTGTGGTGGTAGTGTCAGAGAAGAGAAGGGGGTAGTTAGGAGAGATGTTACAGAGGTAAGCTAGGCATTGGCAACAGACTGGATGGCGAGGTGAGAGTGGGAAGTCAAGGGTGACACCCCATTTCCCCTCTGAATTTAACATATTTATATACCACGATCTTTAGGTATGTATTTAGGTATGTATCCACCTCTATAAATCATATTCACCTTTCTCTATGACTCTTAAAGACATTAGGGTTTTGAGAATAACTCTACTGTCCATTTATTAGTATGTAAACAATCCATCCCTACTTGTTCCCTTTTAAGCATGTGTGTGCCTTTCTATGTTTATTTTGGCTTCTACATTTCCATTTCAAAATACACACCCCGTTCTGGCCTTTTCATCAAGAATGTTTGGAAATTATTTCATTGAAGGTCTATTCCTCTCTTCCCCTCTCCCTTCACAGGATTATCTTTGGCCAGATAGGTTATTTTTGATTGTAAGGAATAGTGTAGTCTAAGCTTTCCTCCCCTTTAAGGTGGCAGCTGTCAAGTCTTCATCTGTGAGCCTCACTGTGGCTCCTTGGTACTTCAACTCTTTGTTTCTGGTTGCTTGTAGCATTTCTTCTTTGACCTGGAAGCTCTGAATTTTGATCAGGGTGTTTTCAGTTTGGAGTTTCTTTCTAGAGGTGACTAGTATATTCTATTTTCATTGTGTCCTCTGGTTCTAACAGCTTTGGGCAGTTTTTATTTGTAATTTATAGAAATGTGGTACTGAGGCTTTCCATCGGTTCTGATTTTCATATAGTTCAACCATTCTTAGACTATCTCTCCATGATGTTTTCCAGGAAGGTTGTTTATGACAGTAATTTGCTATTATTTTCTCCTGGTTTTTTCTCCCTCTATCTTTTGGTTTTGTTTTCATATATCTAAGGTATCAGTTCTCCTCACCATTCTTTCCTTCCTAGCGCTCTTATTTTATATTGCATTTCATTTCTTCCACGTATTACTACTTTTTACAATCCTTGCGGCTGGGTCTTCTTTTTCTCTGAGGCTCTATTTGGACTTCCTGGGATGCTGCTCTTTTCCTTGGGGCTTTCACCCTGGGAGTCGATTGAGGGTAGGTATTTTTCCTAATAGCAGTTAGTATTTGTCTTGAATTACTCATCTCAGCAGCCTCATTGTACAGGCTGAGTAAAGCTCTACTGCACTCCTGAATGGGGAGGGGCAGACTGTGCCCGATCCCTAACTATAGCATCCAAGATTAGGCCCCTTCTTCTGTAAGTACTGTTGGAACTTGTTCCTACTGTAGTTTAGGTCAAGGCTGCCTGTGTGCATAGCTGGGCCAGGGTTTTCTGGATGCTGCTCAGGGTCCCTCATCTGTTGGCCAGGGTTCCAAGCAACTTTTCCCTCTTCTTATCTGCCCAGGGCCATTTTCTCACTGACAAATGGCTCACTGCTCTGCCCCTCCCTGAGCTCCACATGCCCCCTTTTTCCTTTTTTCTGCATGTGGGGCTTATTGCTCACTAGGGAGTTCTGGGCCATCCCTGAGCTGAGCTCTGCCTGGGATCCCTCTCCTAGTACTGGGCTCTAGGGTCACCCGTCACTGGGCTCCAGCCATGGGACTCCAGGGCAGCTCTTGAGCTGGTCTCTGCTAAAAGCTCTTCTCCTACCCCTTGGGCATCGCTGGGCTCATCTCAGAGCACAACCCCAGGGGCTCTGGGGCTGCTTTTCTTGTACTTTCCACCTACTCAGCTTTTCTACTTCAGAGTTTCTGTAGGATTCTGACTGTCCTTCTGTGTATCTCTAGGCAAAGGTGGAGTCTATAGGCAATTCTCCTTATTCTTTTTTTAATATTTGGATTTTTAAAGCTTTATTGGGCTATCTGAGAGAAATTTGGGCTCTTATAGATACTAAAATATTACCATCTTCCCCAAATCTCCCTACCACTTAGTCATTCTTTAAAAAAAAAAAAAACTTCACTGGATCGTACCATGCTCTCTAGCTATATAGCTTTCCTCCTCTTCTCAGCAAAATTTCTTGAAAAAGCCCTCTACAATCAGTGCCTCCATTTTATCTCTCATTCTCTTTTAAACCCTCTGTAATCTGGCTTCTGACTTCATCAATCAAATGAAACAGCTCTCTCCAAAGTTACTAATGATTGTCAAATAGAATGGGCTTTTTTCCCACACTCATAAAGTAGGCATGGTTGCCTACTTTATCCTCCTGGCTATTTTCTGGATTTTGGTGACTTTGCTTTCTCTTGGTCCTCCTCCCTATCTGACTGACTGCTGCTTCTCAGTCTCTTTTGTTGTATCTTCAACCATTTCTCACACATACACTTATTGTGGGGGCCCTGTCCCCAAAGACTGTGTCTTGGCATCTCTTCTTTGTTTCTTTAGACTCTCTCACTTAGTATTCTGATCAGTTCCCAAGGATTCAACTATTATCACTCAGCCCTATTTCTCAAGCCCTAGTCTCTCTCCTCAGCTCTGGTTCCCCATCACCAACTTCCTGTCAGATGTTCCAGACTGGATGTCCCATCAGCATCTCAAACTCAACAAGTCCAAAACAGGATTCACTATCTTTTCTACCAAGTCATCCCCTCTTCTGAACTTCCTGATTATAGTCAAGAGACCCATCCTCCTAGTCATCTAGGTCTGCAGACAGTTCTACCTTTCTGCTTTGCAAAGGTAGAAGGTCCAGAAATGTTGCATACAGCACATGTTTTCATGAGCTATGCTGATAGTTTTCATCTTTTTAATTTTTTTGTCTTTAAAAATATTGTTATATGGTAGGGATCTGTGGGAGGGAGAAGGATATGGAGAAAAATTATGATGATATGAAAAACAAAACACACCAATAAAACTTATTTTAAAAATAATTTTTTTTCATAATCTGGCCCCTCCCCATCTATCTTATGTTATATTTGCTGTGATCTACATTCTTTGATCCAGACATATTGGCCCACTCGTTATTCCTCCCTCATGACATATGATATTCTGCCTCTGTGTTTTTTAACTCATGCCTGGAACATTTCCTCTCCCAACCTCAGACTCTTCAAACCCCTGGCTTCCTTAAGACTCCATGCAACCTCCTCCATGAGTCCTTTCCTGGTCTCCAGAGCTGTTAGTGTCATCCCCACTGAGGTTACCTTCCATTTATTCTTTGTTTATCTTGCGAGTTCTGATTATACTTGCTATCTCCCCTCCTTCCCACATTAGAATGTAATTTCCTTGCTGACTGATCCTTCTTTCTCTTCCTTTCCAAATTAGACAACTAGCTGTTCCTCAATCTCATCCTTTCCTCTCTTATCTCCGAACATTTGTACAGGTTATCCCCATTCCTGGAAGAACTCCCTACACAATTTAGTCTACTGAAATCTTTCTCTCTGAAGTATCCCTTTCCCTGATTCTCTCAGGAAGAAATGACCATGACTGTTGACCATTAACACCCATTAAGCACTACAGTGTGCTCCTTCAAAAAACAAGTCAGTTATTCAAGGTGGAGAATCTCCAGGGAAAGTGAAAGGACCAGAAGCAGACAGAGGGAAAGGCAAGGGGAACTTTCTTATAAGTGGTACACTGGTAAAGAAACTGTAAACTGCAGGAAACCAGGCCTTTTCTCTCTTGTCTCAGCATATGTGACTAATATTCAAACAGCATAAATGAAGGAAAGCCAGGGGGGAAGGGAGTGCTATGGTGATTGACACACGAGGGAACAGAAGGGAGCATTTCAATTACTGGTTGGGAGACAGAACTAATTCTATCCAAAGGACTCCAACACTCACTCGGGCATTTTGAACTGTTGGCACAGAACCAAATTCTGTCAAAGGGGCATAATCTTATTTCCCACCTGGGTAGTGAGAGCTGCAGACGGGAACAGCTTGCTGGACTATTCTGTGAACCATATGTCTATTTCTTTGAGAAATCTCCTTAGGTAAGAAATTGTTCAGAAATCAGCCAACACGTGGGAAAATGCATTAGGAGATGGCCTAACTTGGTTCTTTACAGTGGGATCTGCCTAACAATCTCTTCAAATGTCTTTTTTAACAGCAAGCCAAGGGCTTAGATACTACAATCACCCAAGCTGCCACATAGGTCTTAAATGTCTACAACGGCTATGGCCTGGCCCCATGGTGCATAGCTGCTGAGCGTCAGGCATCAAGGTCGTGGGAATGGGGGAAGAGGGCAGGTATTTACCCTTTATGAAGTACTTTCATTTCCAACCTTAGTACTTCTTTCAAATTCAGGTTGATTAACAAGTTCCCTTCATCTTTAGACAACCTCCACATTTCTTTTCCATAAGTATCATTTCTCCTTGCAGCTTCAGAATTTTATTCATGAGTTTTCTATCCCTCTTGGGCTGACTTATCCTGTAAAATATTAAACCATGAGTTCCCATATGTCATTTCTCTCTACCTGGTGAAATCTCTTTTACCAAAATCTACTGCATATGTCACTATGGACTGATCCCCTCCTTCCTTCTGATGAAGCGATCACTGTCCCCAGAGTTCCCATTCTCATTCTGAAAGACAAAGTTTTCCTTGTTGGTCAGAATCAGATCTAGAGGGGAAATTTCTCTGCTTTACTATTCTGATGACCGTTATCATTTAGCCAAATCATAAAACTATTAACTACTTTGATTTTGGCAGGGAGAACCCCTGCAGAAATCCAGATCTTTCATGTTTCCTACACTGACTATATTATGCCTTTTCCAGTCTTATAATCTATTGCCCGAACTTCTCATCAATCTCTTCTTTCTGTCTAGCTGGTCTGTAGTGCACATATATTGCTTCTGCATATATACATATATAATACATGTACATACACACACACACACACATTGCTGCTGCTTCTACCTCCACTGATGTTCACCCAAATGTTCTTCATGTTACAACTCTTCTTTGGTTTCTAGGTTTCCTCATGAGCATGTAGCTTCATGACACATAATGTTACTTTGCTCTACTTTTACTTATCATCTTGTACCTTTTGAATAAGGAAAGCATATTCCAGGGTCATAATAGAATTTTGATCTTATATATGATGTAAAATTTACCTCTTCGATTTGTAATCTTTCATTTTCCCTCCCTGTTTCTCCATATTTGTACACCCACACACAGATATGCTGGCTTATCCCTTGGATTTTGTCTTCTCTGAATTCTAGACAACTCTATTGCTACTTTCTTTCCTAGGTTTTTCCTGCTTCCCTTTCTAACCTAGCTACTTTGATTTTGTATAAGCAAAAACTTTTTAGTTTTTGGCTCCTTTCCTCCTACCCTTTCAGTTGAGAACCTTCCCTCATATTTCTCTAGAAATAGTAATAATAATAACTGTGTTCATTTACTGAGAGCTTCCCCTTTTCCACCCTTCCTCCTCCTCTCATTACTCAGATGCCTTCTGTCACTATCTCCTCCATCACCCCAGTCTCACACGAACAGCCGTGTCACAGCAAATCCCTCTTTATGCACAGGTGATCACATTCTATCCCATCTTCTCCAGTAGACTGGCTCCTCTGTCATCCCTGCTCCCTCACTTATCTTCAGTCTCTACCTACTGGCTCCTTCCCTAATGCCTACAAATGTGCCCATGTCTCATTCATCCTCATAAAACCCTCACTTGATCCATCTATCTCCACTAGCTCTTGTTCCATAAACTCCTTGAAAAGGCCATCTACAAAAGGAGCTTCTACTTCCTTTCCTCTCATTCTTTTCTTAATCCTCTATCACGTGGTTTCTGACCTCCTTATTCTACAGAAACTGTACTCTCCAAAGTTACTGTTTTTTCAATTGCCAAATCCAATGGCCTGTTCTCAAGTCTCTTCCTTTGTGACCTCTCTGCAGTCTTTGACACTGTTGATTGCTCTTATTTTTGAGTCTTTTCTTTCTAGGTTTCATGACACTCCCTTCTCCTGATTATCTTCTATCTATCTGACCATTCTTTCTCAGTCTTTGCTTCCATATCTTTATCCAGATCACACCTTAGCCTAAGAGGGACCAGGGTCTCCCAATGCATCCTGGGCCATCTCTAGTCATCTGGTGAATATCTGGTCACTGGACCCAGATGGCTCTGGAGGAGAAAGTGAGGCTGGTGACCTTGCACAGTCCTTCCTCACTCAAATAAAAGTCAACTGCAAGTTATGTCATCATTTCCCTGATGTCATGGTCCTCTTCGAAAACGAAGGACAAACGCAACCCACTAACAGCTCTGTCCTGGGTCCTCTTCTTTTCTCCCTCTATACTATTTCACTTCATGATTTCATCAGCTTTCATGGATTCAAATATCATCGCTCAGCTGATGATTCTAAAATCTACCCATCCCATCATAACCTCTTTCCTGACCTCCAGTCTTGCTTCCCCAACTGCTTACTGGACATCTCAAATTGGATATCCATTAAACTCAACATGTCCAAAACCAAACTTATCGCATTCCTCCAAGTCCTCCCCCCTTCCAAATTTCCCTATTACCACTGAGGGCACCACCATCCTCCCCATCCCCTAGGCTTGCAACCTTGATTTCTCACTGTCTCATTCCCCATAGCCAATCTGTTACCAAGGCTTGTCAATTTTACCTTTGTAACATTTCTCACATTTGTCCCCAACACTGCCACCACCCTGGTGCTGGCCTTCAACACCTAATGCCTAGACTACTGCAAAAGCCTGAGGGCTGGTCTCCCTGTCTCATGTCCCTCCGTACTCTAGTCTGGCCTTAAACTTTTTTCACTTATGACCCCTTCAGTGATTCTTAAACTGTGGGTTGCAAGGTGCTGTTCCAGTTCATCCTCTACTCAGCTGCAAAACTTATCTTTCTAAAGTGCATTAAGGACTGGGAAATGCTTCTTGCAGAAAATGGAATTGTGGAGTATGTGGAGGGGAGTACTATGATTTCTCCAAGTTTTGACAATGACACTACCCTATTTAATAAACTCCAGTAGCTTTCTACCATCTCTAGGAACAAATATAAAATCCTCTGGTGTTAAAAGCCCTTCACACACACACACCCCTTTTCTGTCTTCTTATACTTTACTCCCCTCTATGTAAACTGTGATCCAGTGATACTGGACACCTTGCTGTCCTTGCATAAGACACTCCATCTCCTAATTCTGGGTGTCTTGTCTAGCTGCTCTCCATGGCTAGAATTCTCTCTCTCCTCATCTCTATCTCCTGCATTCCTTCCAGTGTCAGGTAAAATTCCAACTTTTTCAAGAAGCCTTTTTCAGTCCTCCTTAATCTCAGTGCCTTCCCTCTGAGATTATCTCCAATTCATCATACGCAGATATAGAGAGACAGACAGGTAGATAAAAGGATATATGTAACCTATGTATAAACAAGATATAGATATAAGCATATTTATATCAATCTATATAGATTTGTATGTTGTCTCCTCCATTAGACTGTGAAATCCTTGAAATCAGGGCCTTTTTTCGGCTGTTCTTTGTATCTTGTGTTTAGCAGTGATTGGCATGCAGGTACTCACTAAATGCTTCTTGATCTGACTTGAGTATTTAACATTTTGTTTTCTTTCTTATGATCTTCTTTGTCCCTTGATTGGTGAAAAATTCTCTCCACTAGCTACCCTTGTAAAAAGGTAACTCCTTTAATTATCCTCTATTTAAAAAAAATGTGGCCTTTTATCTATCCATTTAAAACTTATCGTGGCATTTGCTACAATAGTCTAAGCCTATTTTTTACTCAATCGCATTCCAGTTTTTCCAGCAGTATTTGAGGAATAGAGTCCTTCTCCAAGTACTTTATGTTCTTGATTTATCAAACACTATTACTTCATAAAGTAGTGAAAATAGTGGAAGAAAAACCAAATCTTCAGAAAACTTAGCTTGAAACTCAACTGACCCATGTTACCCAAGAGAAGATGCATAACTAAAACTGGCAGGAGGTCAACAAATAAAAAATTTGCCAATATTTCTATAACAAGGTATTTTCACCAACAGGGAAAGAAGAACAAAAGGCATTATCACTGAAGAAGAAACATGGTACCATAGAAAGTATACTGGCTCAGCTCCCTGGGTTCTGCTGCTAGCTATATGACCTTATCCAACTTATATTAACCTCTCTACTTCCTTTTCCTCCTCTGAAAATGGTGAGAATAATGATTGTGCTACCTGCTTCATAAGGTCATTAGGATGATTAGATGGGATAGTGGTTTCATTACAAACCATAAAACATTATATGAATGTAAATTATTATTATTAATCCCTGAGTCTGCCGGGGTCTTTTGAATTGGATTATGGGAATAGAAAGGGGCTCCCACCAGGAAACTGGCAACAAAAGGAAATGGGTAATTGGATCTTCTCATCATATGCCTCTGCAATGGGCCCTATTTCTATCATATAAAACACAGTATAAAGAGCACTCGACTTGGATTTGGAAAATGCACAAGACCCATCTCAAATTAAAATGTTTAAAACTGAGATTATCTTTTCCATGTAACCTGCTCACGTGCCAGTTGTGGCATGGAGACCGGTCACCTAACTAACTACTCTGAGCCTTAGTTTCTTTATTTATAAATGCCTACTTTTCAGGGTTTTGTGAGGATCAAAATGAGATAATATATGTAGTTAAAGCATTTTGAAAACTATGGAATACTATACAAAGAAACTGTTATTATCATTATCATGAATCTCTGAAGGATACTGTTTAAGACCCAAGTTCTAGCCTCAATCTGCTAACCAGCCAAGCCTAAAGTTCTTTCAGATAAGACCAATGTATCCTAAAATAGGGAAACTCAAATCTTACACTCTGTAGATCCAGAATAAAAGCAAAAAGCAGGGGACCTGAGAAAGAGCTAGTTTCCTTCTCTACAGGAAGGTGGGAGGAAAGTAATTGTTCATAGCAGCAGCAGCATCACAATTTGCTTCAGTAAACACAAGCTGACTCTGGGGTACAGGAGCCCAATTCTAGCATTATGGAAAGGCATTTCCCTCCAGACACTAGGAGCCATATATTCCCACCACTGATAGAGACTAGTTCACCAGCAAGCTGGTAATTTATTGCAACACTTCTGCTTCACTCCTCCCTAGGGAATCTCAGAGTTGGCATTATGTCCGCCCACTTGTCAAGCTATTTTATACAAGTAGCAATTATATCAAGCTTCAAAGGAAAAAGAAAGTACCGTCTTATTTTAGAATGTATGTAATGCAAGACAGCCACAGAGTGACAAATGTGCCTCGTTTTTAAAGTGATACTGTCAACTAGTTTAGACTCCCCCTGCCTCAGAAAAAAATTACCAACAAACTACAGTGGATTATCCTAGGAGTCTGAACATCCTTTAGAAAGTTAGATAATTACAGGTATGGTAGAGGTGATGAGGAAAGTGATAGGGTAATCACCTCCATCATCATAAGAGAAAAGATTGGGGGAAACAGTCACTGGTGCCATATAACCCCGGGTTTTACTCAATCTTATTACATCTGTAGTCTCTAATGCTCCAAGAAAGAGAGCAAAACGTTTAATCCAGTTTGGCTAGAACACAAAAAAGATGGGGAAGTTAGGCTGCCACTCCCTCAAATACTCTCCTCAACCCGGTCACCCTAAGAGAGTTGCTCCCACAGGAGACTGGGGCTTCCTTATTCTTCTCTATTTATCACAATCCTAAAGAATTCTCCTAACAATTCCAGCAGAAAGCAGGCCCTTCCTACATTCATGCTAATCAGAAACTCCTGAGGCTGGTGTTACCTTTGAGTCTAGCAATGCATGCTACAGATAACAAAAAAGTTTACTTTTACTTTTAAAAAAAAAACTATATTAGTAGGAATAGGAAAATCCAAGATTGGATAGAACCTCGGCCTGGGGTATATGGGCTGATGAGTGTGGAGTGAAGGCACAATTACTCAAGTCAATCTTATATTGCTTCTGTATTCTTTATCAAGGAAAATTATCTTCAAACTGGAGAAAAAAAGAAGAAAATTGAATAATAGGGTGCTGAAACCAAAATAAGGAAATGGTAAGAGAGCATCTAGCTGCCTTCAATAAATTTCAGTCACCAAGGTGTTATCGCTGGTACTATCAAATAAAACGACATACATTCTTGGATAATGAAAGAGCTGGTCATGAGAGCTTTGTTGAGTCACTGTTGGGGATCTTTCAAATATGAGAGAAGGAGGGTCAATGTCTTGATTTTCAAAAAGGCACAAGGGTAGAGTTCTTCAAAGAACAGACTAGGGAGTTTGAATGCAATTCCTTGAAAATTTATAGAAGACATTATTACAGGGTGATTTTTGAGCATTAATTAAGAAAGGGAAGTACTAACCACTAGGAATCAGTATGGATTTATTAAGGACAGATTTGTCAGACTAGCCTCATCCCCCCCCCAAGATTTTACTGAGCCATTTGACAATATTTTATGACATCTTTGAGAACAAAATAGAGAGATATGTCCTTGGTGATGGTATTATATGGATTCAGAACCAGATAAATGCTTTAGTGTATCCTTCAACATCTTAGCTGATAGAGTAGAAAGTCAGTGAGCAGAAAGATTAGAGCTGATGCCATAGAGGATTGGTTGAAGGAGCTAGGAATGTTTAGGGCAGAGATGTCAAACATGTAGCTGTGGCCAGAACCACATTGAAATGTAACTGAGAAATAGTTAACAAAATAAATAAAAACTCAATAGACTATAATCTTAACATGTGGTTTTCTAAATTAACATGTAGTAAGCAGGAAGCCTTATGCATGATTTAGTAGTCCCCAATTCTATCTGAGTTTGGTATCACTGTGTTAGGGTGAATATGATAGCTATAGTCAAGTAGCTACAGGACTGTCATGTGGAAGGATTAGATTTGTTTTACTTGGCCTTAGGGGGTAAAATTTGGGATAAGAAACAGAAATTAGTCAGGAAGATCAATGTAAAATTGAACAGGCTGCTTTGGGAGGTAGTGGATTTCTCATCACTATAGTCTTCAGGTGGAGGCTGGATGATCACATGTAGAATTAATTCCTACTTAAGTAAGGACTAAAGTATATGACCTTTGAAGTCCCTTCCAGTTCTGAGGCTCCTTTGCTCTCGATCTTCCTGGTCACACACTCTGGTTCCTAATTTCTGAGGACCACTGTTACCAACCATTGAACCTGAATTCCTTCCCATTTGTTAGGCCACGATCAATTCTTGTTGGATCCACTGCAACCCACAGAACAAGAAAAGAATGTGAACAAATTAAAACTTTTGAGTAAACTACATTATGAATATGGATTGTGGGAAATGATGTTCAGCTATCTTTTCTTCGTTTTAATAGTCCTGATTTTTTTTAAAAAACAAACTTTACTTTGGCTTCATTGTCATTTTAGAACAGTGCCATATCACAAAAAACAAAGTTAAATAGATAATAAGAAAAATCACGAGGACATTTCCTAACTGTTCACCTCACATATATGATTCTCTAACTCTGCTCCCACTGCTCATGTTATATGCATCCCTCCATAAGCTAGGGAATTTACCTCGCCTTACCTATCCCCTTAAGATCCAAATGAAGTGTCACCTACACCATCAACTGAGCCCTATATTCTTCATGAAACCTCCAAATTCTAGCTTATCTCTTACTTCTCTGAACTCCTACAATGAACATACCCCTGAAATCATGGTCTGTGTCTAATATAGGGATTCATAATCTAGGGTCCATGGAAAGACTTCAGGAAGTCTACAAGCTTGGATGGGAAAAAAATAACATTTATTTTTGCTAGCCTCTAACTGAAATTTAGCATTTCCTTCAATTATTTAATAATCTGAGAAGGGTCTCATATGCATCACCAAGCAGTCTGTGATACAAAAAAAGGTTAAGAGCCACTGGACTAATTTTGTTTTCCTTAGAGAAACTTCTATAGTATCTGGTCACCCATAGGCATTTAATCAAGACATTTAATTGACTGATGGCTGAAGCTGTGAGATCAGTCAGGTTTTGGTCTAGAAAATCCCACACATTTCCATGCTGGCTCCCTACAAATCGAAAGTAAATGGTGAAGGAAATAAATTTGTATCTAGAAACAGGTACATAGGCCACATTTGAGAAATTCCTTTCCTAAAAACACCCTAGAATTTGAAATATGAAAAGCTTCCTCAAACCTCCCTTTTTCCAAACCAAAAGCTGAAAAAGAGTTTGCTATTATGGCACTACCTAACAGAGAGATAGGTTTCATGTATGATCATGGAAATTAAGGGCTAGGGTTACCTTTACTTGTTACATAAACAGTTGAGTACTAAACCATGGTTATCTCTGGAGGGGAGAGTTCAGACTTGAGCGTTATGGCCTCAGGAAGAAGGCTGTAAATCATTCTAGAATCCCCACAGCACTCAGGAACTCTGCAGATGCCACCAAATTGTAATAGTTGGGCTAAAGTCAGCCACAGACACGTCAAGATATGTGGCAGGTAAACAAATTGTCACGACAGCACGTAGGATCCAGGATTGTAGTATTTTGTTGTTTGTATAAGTCAGGTCAGTGCATGCCATCTAATACCAAGTAGAAAAAATGCAAAGAAAACCAGTACAGAGAAAAGACAGGCTAGGCCATTTGGGGAACCTGGTCCAAAGATCTGCACCTTGTCCAACAGGTTTCTCCTTCTGAACTTGGGACGTGTTCACTGAATCTCTGCCCTTACTGCAATATACAGGAAACAAAATGTCTCCATAAAATGTACTGCTTTTCAGTGACCTTCTATGCCCTTCTGCTCATCTAAACAAAAAAGGCAGGCCAGACAGATCAGGAACCCCACACATGCAGATGGCATGGGGTTCATGGTCAGGCTGGCAGCTGAAGAAGTCCAGCTCCTTCAGAAACTACTTCAGAAATCTTCTAATATTATAGATAGGAAATGCAAATTGGATGTGTTTATTGCATTATTCTATGTAGTAGGCAGCTAACTCACTTTGTGTCAACTTACAGCAAAAGCTCTTTGTGGAGAATGTGGAGATTAATAGGAGATATAACTTAGCTAGGGGAAGAAATCCATAAGATTTATATTATATTTCCAATACAGAATGAAGCCTGAAATAAATTCTTAGGGGAAATGGAGGAAAAGAGTCCAGGGTCCCTTAGTTCTAAAGGTTCTGCCTGGACATAGGTCCTGTTTGATTTCTACTCTCTGCTCACTCCTCAGGGAGGCAGTAAGTAGCATCTCAGAGAAAGGGCACTCAGATTCCAGAGCTTCCCAAATATGTTCCCTACAATACCTTTATCCAGCAGGAATGACAAAGGACCATACAGAGATCTGAAAAAGTAGCACTCAATCACATTCTGTGTGTACATCGGCCCTGTGCTATGTAGGGAGCTGGTGAAGAGGCAACACACACAAACTATTCTTTATTCTGAAGGCTTTAAGATCTCCAGTTACAAATGTACAAATGTTCCATCCCTTCCCCTCGTCCTGTGGCTCTCCACAGATAAGCACTACCTGCCGGGCTGTTTTGCCATCAATGGAAAAAATAAGTGCCCCTCATTTCAAACTTCAAAGGTGATCTATGTAGCTCAAATATGGAAAGGAGCAAGACATCCCCCAATGACATCTCCCAGCCTCACTCACTGTTCAAAAGGTTTCTGCTTTGACCATGGCACTAATCAGTACACTGTCTTGCAATAAGTCTCTCCTTATTATAGCACAGATTGTGGCTGGAGTCCAGGTCCTGCTGCCACATCAGCACAGGAGGACAGGGCAGGCCTGGGGCAACGTTAGTTTCCTCAATTCCAAAATGAGAACATGACATTGAACAAACTTAAGTTGCCACATAGAGTAGTTTAACCCTCCACCCAACAGAAAGCAAGTATACAGAGCTTCTATGAGATCTGGGTCTTATGACTGCTAGGCAGATGGGGAGAAGGGCAGCATAAATATCCTCTACAAGCAAACAGCTGCCTAGAACACTGTTTCACTGGGTTAAGACACGTAGACACTTGCCTCATTTGCCCTAGGGAGAAAGGGGGTTTGCAAGATTGTGATGTCGTTCAGGAATTCCTAATTTGGGAATCAACCTAAAACTCCCACTACACAGCCCTACTCCACCACACATTTCTACTTCTGAGTCCACCTAAGAAGGCAAGTGTATGACAAACAGCAAGGTTAATGGCGAGTCAGGGGAGATCTGGGTTTGAATCTCACATTTAGTACTTACTAGCTATGTAAAAGGCTGGCTCTCTAAGCCTCAGCTTTTTCATCTGTAAAATGGAGACAGCAACAGCACATACTTTAGACATTGCTTTGAGGATCAAATGTGTGTGTGTGTGTGTGTGTGTGTGTGTGTGTGTGTGTGTGTATACATGCACACACATGTATGTGACTATGTGTAACTATCAGGAAGTCACATAATATTTCAGTGTCCCCACAAACCATTCTAAGATTATAAATTATAGCTAGCAATCTGCTTTGGTAGAGGGAGTTCCCACAATGGAGTTCCCAAATTAAATTTTTTTTTACCTGAACCAAAATAAAAAAAAAAATTGGGGGTGGGGTGGGGAGAAAGTGTTAACCAGTTATCTAGATTTCCTTTGGCAAATGAATACCCCTTTCTTCCTCTATTTTGCTCATGATAAACCATGCTTCACATTTTATTGATCAGAAAAAAGAAGCCTTCATTTATATTTCCAAAGCTAAAGAAAAAGGATTAGATAAAGATAAGAAGAGGTAACTGGACACATCATATCAGAATAGGTTAAACATCAGGGCCAGAAATGTGAGTCAAGGACTGAAGACGAGGAGAACCTGGGCTTGAATTTTAAACCCAGTAATCTAAGCTAGCTATCTAAAACACAGGGAATAACACTTGGGGGTGGGAAGCACAAAAAACTTTTGGGGGACAATAACTGGCAAAACTATTGGATATTTTTAGCATAACTCCTGGATACATCCAATTTTTTCAATAGTCAACAACAGTGGGTTTATGATACAAACAAGCTGTGATAAATTATTAAAGTTATAATGTTCAAGCCTGGCCCTGAATAAGACATGAACAAACATACCTTTCTCCCATTCTTGCAAAGGGAAATGATATCCACAGGCATGGAACATAGCATGTAATAGCAAACTCAATGGATATATTTGTTTTTCAGAACCGATATTTCCTTTATTTTTTTTAAATCCCTGGTAAACACTTGCCTCTTAGATGATTAAAGTCACATACCTGGAAGTATCAAGGAATGGTTTGTAAGCAAGGATGATCCACTCTTCTCTGTTGGATGAATACCTAGGCTCCCGAGGAGTTTCTGCTACTGTATCTAAATCCACTAAATAATGGCATTTGCTGATGTCAACCTGGAATAGAGATAAGATACAATTCTTCAACAAGATTGTAAAAGGCATATAATGTCACCTGAAATCTCAGAGATTTCCAAAGGGTCTCAAGAATCAGAAATCATCCACAGCCTCCATAGTAACACACTGACACAAAGATCACAAGTATTCCCTCAAGCACACGTACTTGTGTTGGATTATAACAGTTTAGAAACCTGGGGAGGATGTGTTAACCCAGTTAAATATGCAGGTATATCCAGCATGGGGGACCTGTGGCTTAGCGTACCTCTGGAAATGACTCCAAGTTCACAGGACTTGTAGCCACCACAGCAAATGTTACTATGCTTAGAATGATCCTAAGTCAATATGTACCTCAGGAAACACATCAGCTCACTCTCACTTTCAACTCATCACATCTTATAGGCACTGAGGGGAGCAGAGGTGGAGGAATAATGACTAAACACAAATGCCAACCAAGGAGGTCCTCCTAACTCTGCTCACTGAGCCACAGCATTTACCTGAATCAGTCAGACAACACGGTTCACAGGTGTGTGCACTGCAAACACCACAGAGCTTTTACTTCAAAAAATGAGCAGAGATCAGTGAAACAACATCCCTGCTATCACAGCACCTATCCTTGGACAGGAAAAGAAAATAGTGGCCAAAAAAACTTATAATAAGCACTTCCCAACTGCCAGTGCTCACGGAAGAATATGAATCCCACTGAATGCTACATTTCTTTTCAAATATCGTGGGGACTGTTATTTTCACAAAACTCATCAATTTAGAAGAGGATACTCCAAAAGTCCTTTGACTCTCAGGGGAAGGAAGGAGGGAATAAATGTTTATTATGTACCTACTATGTGCCAAGCACTGTGCTAAGCACTTTACAAATACTATCTCATTTGGTCCTCAAAACAAATCTGGGAGGTATGTGCTATTCTCATTTTACAGTCAGCAACCAGGCTAACAGAGGTTAAGTGACTTGCCCAGGGTCACACAGCTAGTGTGTGTCTGAAGTCAAATCTGAACTCAGGTCTTCCTGACCACAGGCTCAGGGCTCTATCCTCTGGGCCAGATATCTGCCTCTAAAAGGTACAATGGAAACCGAGAGTTGGGAAACTACCAGCCCTGGTTCAGCTAGCTTCAGAAGGAATTGTAAAGCTAGCCGTAGAGCCATGAGAGAGAAAAAATCATAAGAACAGTGCTTTCCAGAGTTCAAACTAGATGTCTTCCTAAAATTTAAAAAAGAAGGCCTCCTGGACTGTCAACTTCAATTTAGGTGAAGACCATTAAGAAAAGTTGATTGTCTCTGGCCTACCAGTGAACTCTGTTTTTCCCATCCTCTTTCCCCTTTCCCCCCAGCTCACAGCAATGTTCTCATTCTCTCACAGCATTATTTATATGTAAATAGGGCTTCAGTCTCACATCTGTCTCTACATATGGGCTATTCCTCCAGGGGAGAGAAAGCACACTGAGAATTGACGTCAGAACCAATTCCATTCCGCAGAACTCTCTAAAAATGATCCTTTGCATAAACACTCCCGGCAGCAGTTTTTATTGTCTGAACACCCACTCCATGGCTCCCATGCATTTTACAAACATGAAATGAGTTTAGAAAAAAGTTCCCAAGAGCCATGTCTGTGCAATCAAATAGAACCAGCAAGAGGTAGGGACAGCCTGCACTGCTGTTCCCCTGCTCCTGGGCATGCTTCTGAAATGCCAGGCTGACATTTCTGCCCTTTGCTCCAGCCCAGCTTCCTTAGATTACAATCTGGGAGGGTAGCTCTCTAATCCAGTTTTCTACTTGCCCATGACAGGTGTCCTACTACAGGAGTGACTCGCAATGCTGTAATATTCTAACCACTCCAAGCTCTCAAGCCTCTCGGGGTGGTACCAGCTATTTAAGACAACAAAACATATCATCTGGGCTTGGCATAATCAAATCAGCCAATCAATGGCTATTTACTGAGCGTGATCCACATGTCCTTCAAGATAGTAAGGCACTGTAGAGGATAAGGAGGAAGAAAACATAAGGCATGGTTTCTGATCTCAAGGGACTAACACTTATGCTATAGAAGCAAAATGAACATATTAAAACAGAATAATTAATTGATATACTATGTGGTCATGAGTATAAATGCAACAGAACTACAAAAACTCAAAGTTCACTAGAAAAATGGAGATCATTTAGTCCAATCCCTTTGTTTTACAGATGAAGAAACTGAGGCCAAGAAAGGAAAAGCAAAGGCCCAAAGCCCCAAAGAAGGAGGAATTGCCCAGCCAGTTCTCTTTCCACTACTACATCATACTGCCTCTCCCAGTGGTTTAAAGCTCATCTCAAAAGCCCCTTTCATTAAGCCATTCCTCTAAACCCGTTCCTCCATCTTTCCTCATCTATGATCTCATCTAGCATTTTGTTTTGCACCTCTACAATGAACATTTTACTATTTATTAATTACCTGTGTAAATATCTAAGCTGTCTGTGAGACTCCCAGCTCCACGAAGGTACAGTGTGTGCCCAGCTAGACGCTATCTCCTCCTAAGACCTAGTTTATTGCTTTGCGTAAAGCAAGTGATTATCAATTATTTTTTAAGTGAACAGTGTTGGAAAAAGTTTTCGTGGAGAAAATGTAATTATTCTAAGATGAAGCAATAGAAGAAGGGTACTGTAGGTGGAAATACAGCATGCTGAAAAGCAGAAGCGGAAAGAGCACGGTGCATATCTGTAGGCAGGTGAAGTGATGAAATCTAACAGAAGTAAAAGGTACAGATTGTGAATAGGGGAAAACAAGATCGAACGGGTGAGGACAGATGATGGAAAGGCTTAAACATTAGGAAGGGAGGCTGGACTTGAGCAATCAATCACCAAGCATTTGTTAGGTACCTACTACACTCTGGGCACTGAGCTATAGGCTAGAGATAGAAAAGCAAAAGGAAAACAGGCTCTACCTTCAAGGAACTTAAATGCTATTGCAGGAGACAACATGAACGCATAAAGGCGTCTGCAAGACACACAACCAGGGCTCCCCAATGCTAGCGCCCTTTCTTCTAATGTTACCTAGTAACGGGCCCTCTTGGGTACGTATCTTGTATACCCCCATTACACATACAAAGTAGAAACAAAGCAGCCTTAGAGGGGAAATAACTAGTGTTTAGGAATACCAGCAGAGGCCTCCAGTGAAGATGGGAATTGAGCCGAAAACCTGAAGGAAGGCTTAGCAAACTAAGAGGCAGCGATGAGGAGGGCGACCATTCCAGGCATACCAAGCTGCAGGCGAAAATGCATCAGAAATGGGAGACAGGGCGTCACACATGAGGAAAGCTGGCCGGCACAGCCAGACCGTAAAGCGCATGGGAGGAGAGTAAAGCGTAAGGAGATTGGAAAGGGGGGAAGGGGCCAGGCAGGAAGAACTTTAAATGCCAAACAGAGCAGTATTTGGTCTTGAAGATCATAGAGCCAAAAGGATTTATAGTGAGTAATGCAGTAAAATGGCCAGACCTGTATTTTAGAAAAAATCACTTTAACAGTGAGTGAAAGACAGACTGGAGAAAAGAGATGCCTAAGATAGGAAGGGAGACCAATGAGGCTTCTATTGCCATGGTCCAGGAGCAAGGTGATGAGGTGCTAAACTAGGGTAGTGGCAGTGGTTGTGTGTACAGAGCTAAGGGGATGTATACCAGAGATGTTATGGAGACAGAAACAACAGGATTTGGTAAAAACTGTGATACATGGTGTGAGAGCAAAGAGCAGAGGAAGCCACCGAATGTGGGAAGCTGGGGACTGGAAGGATCATTGTATCCTCAACAGCAACAGGGAAGTTGAATCAAATGCTACAGAGGGGTAAAGAAACATGAAGATTAAGAAAACACCATTAGATTTGGTAACTGCAATAACAATATACCATCACGTCTTAAGCATATCAGTCAATAAATATTTCTTAAGCACCAGTTACTACACATCAGGCACTTTGCTACATGCTGTAGATAGCAAAAGAGGCAAAAGACAGATCCTGTCCTCAAAGAGTTCACAATCCAATAACGGGGGAGACAAGAAAACAAATATATAGAAAAAAGCTAAATACAGGGAAAATAGGAAATAATTAAAAGAGGAAGGCACTATAATTAAAGAGTTGGGAAAAGTTTCCTATAGAAGATGGGATTTTACTTGGGACTTGAAGGCAGTCTGGGTAGCCAGGAGAGCGTGCATTCTAGGCATGGCGGACAGCTAAGGAAAATGCCTGGAGCCAAGAGACAGAGTGTTTTATTTGAGGAACAGCTAGGGGGCCAGTGTCATTGGATCAAAGAGGATATGCAGGGAGTTAAGATGTAAGAAGTCTGGAAGAGGTAGGGGGATGGAAAGACAGGTTATGAAGGACTCTGAAACCAGAGGATTTTATATTTGATCTTGGAGAGGACTGGGAGACACTGGAGTTTAAGTGGTGGTGGGAGGAGGTATGACATGGTTGTTCTTGTGCTTTAGGAAAATCACTTTGGTAGCTAAATGGCAGCTAGATGGGAGTGCAGAGTCTTGAGGCGGATAAACCCATCAGCAAGCTATTGCAACAGTTCAAGCTGAAGGAGATGAGGACCTGTACCAGGGTGGTGGCAGTGTCTGAAGAGAGAAGAGGGTGTATTTGAAAGATGTGGCAAGGGTGAAATCGACAGGCCCTGGCAACAGATTAGATGTGGGGAGTGAGAGATAGTAGGAATTAAGGCTGACATCTACGTTTTGAGCCTGCGGCACTGGGAAGATGAGGAAAGAGAAAAGTCCACTGGATTTACCAATTAAGAGACTACTAGTAACTTTGGAGAAGGGAATTTCGGTGGAATGATAAGGTTGGAAGCCAGATTATTAAGAAGAGAGTGTGAAGAGAGAAAGTGGAGGCACTTATCATAGACAGCTTTTTCAAGGAATTTAGCCACAAAGGGCAGAAGAGATATAGGATGGTAGTTGGTAGGGATGGAAGGATCCAAAGTGAAGGTTTTTTTAAGGATAGGGAAAGACAAGGGCATGTTTGCAGGCAGTAGGGAAGCAGCCAGTAGACAAGGAAAAACTGGAGATAAATGATAAGAGTGGATATGACAGAGGGGGCAATCCATTGGAGGACATGAAATGGAGTGGGATTGTTTTTTCATGTGGTAGGGTGAGCCTTGGTAAGAAGTAAGGCTTTGTGTGAGAAAGGGGTAAAGAAGGAGATAGTGGCAGAAGGTACCTGAGTGATGGGAAACAAAGAAGAGGGGAGAAGAGGGAACTCAAGGCAAATGGCCTCAATTTTTAAATAAAATATGGGGCAAAGTTCTCAGTTGAGAGAGCAAAGTTGAGAGAGGGCAAAGAGGGAACCATGGGAGATTTGAGGAGGGATGAAAAGGTTGAAGAGCTGCTGTGGAATATGAGAAAGTGAGTTGATATGGGAGGTATGGAAGGATTGCCTAGCAGCAATGAGGGTCCAATTGAGACTGTATAACATAAATTTGTAGTGGATCCTGTCAGAACAGTTGTGGTTTTTCTCCACCAACTCTCAGTAGCATATGTGAAGGAGTGAAGGTGATAGGAATGATCAAAGGCTAAAGATTGGTATGGTGCAATCAGCAATATGATAGATAAGGGGGCCAGGGACTCAAGGGAAGATGACAGTATAGAGTTAAACTGGTTCACCAAGAGGTCAGCATGGGAAAAAGAGGAGACAGTGGCTACTGGCAGGGAGCTGGCCTGGGAGAGTACTGAGGGGTCTGAGGACTGGAGGTCATTGTAAGGACAAAGAGTAGGAAATAGTCTCACAGAGGGAGATGTGGAACAAATGTCACAGAGATACTGAGTAGACTAAGAACTAAGAAAAGACTGTAAGGGAAATAGGATAAAAGCTGAACTAGAGAGGACTCACATGAACTACTAGTTCTGCAGTAACAGTACTTCAGGACTACAAGGACAATGCCAATGACCTGACTTCGGGTGTCACCACTCTCCTGATCCTGCTGCCAGCATAGCTGCCTGAGCTAGAGGCCTATTTGTTACTAAGAAGACAAGGATACGGATTTACATTGAGGCATCAATCAGCTGGAACAACAATGACGCAAGTTGAGGTAAAAATAGATGCCTGGTGAGGGGCAATGTGGAGCTCAGGGGAGAGTGTACAGAAATCATCTCTGTATACAAAACAGATCTCACTTCCCATAGAGCATTATAAATTTTTCTGCATACAAAGTACAGAACTCATTAAGGTTGGGAGCGGGGGAGAGAAGGAAGAGGGCATAGAGGAGCTATGAGATCAACCACAACTAACTGTCCTGTATGTAATCACCAAAACAAATAATAGGATTACAACTGGAAACCCTAGGGCTATGATAAATAATAGAAATTGTGTCCCCAGCTAAATGTGTTATTTACTCTTAACTGATATTATAACTCCCTGGAATACATACTAAATATTTTAAAATGTTTCAATCATCTTATTCTACAGAATTTGTCAATTACTGATTTTAACAATAACTTAATACTTAAAAATTAAACAGCATTTGGCTATGTTATCTGAGATACAAGACCAATAACAGCCAGAAAATACATCTAATCAGAAACAGAGAGATATAACAAGGACAAGCGTGGATAAGGAGAAATGGTCATTTGAAGGACACGGAAGCTTCAAGGAGCATGATCCCTCACACTTGAGAAGGATATTAGCTATGAACTTAAGAAAGCAGCAGACTGTGGAAGTCCAGCACAGCAACTTGCATAGAAAGGAGCTGTACCCAAAGAGATCTATGTGAGAAAGAAAAAAAGAGAGGAAGGAAGGAAAGGAAGGAAGGAAGGAAAAAAAGAAGGAAAGAAGGAAGGAAGGAAGAGAGAGAGAAAGAGGAAGGAAGAAAGAAAAAAGGAAAGAAAGAAAGAAAGAGAAAGGAAGGAAAGGAAAAAAAAGAAAGAAAAGAGCTAATACCAGAAGTAGTGAGTTTGTCACATGTATATTCTATTCTACAAATGCACCCTACTACCACTGTGTTCTAAGTTTGTTTCTACTTTTCCCAGAGGTTGTATGTCTTTGTGGAAGAGTACACTCCAGATACTTGGGGGACTGTTTTTACCATCTGGTCTTACTGTACTATCTTATAGTAAAAGCCTTTGATGAGACCTATATTAAGTCTATCCACTGATTGTTCATTGTTAATGGAAAGTCACCAGGGGGGCTTACAAGTTACAGTAGCAGAACAAAAGAATAGTCATGACTCTGGAGATCTAATCCACAAGTCAGGTTATACAAGGGACAGGAAAATCCAGAAAGGGGTGTTACATTTGTATATATGGGATCTTTCCATCTGTCTAGTACTGCTGAGTCAAAGGGTATAGAGTTTAGTGACTTGTGTAGTATGACTCTAAACTGTTTCTCAGAATAGTTGGACCAATTCATAGCTCTACTAACACTATATATATGTACTGTCTTCCCAGAGTCCTACCAACATCTAATATTTTCATGTTTAGTTACACTTGACCTTTTTCAAATGTCCAGTTTTTAAATGCATAAAATTTTATTGAGATCTATAATTGCTGTAGGGAACTCCCAGAGAGGAAACTACCTCAGCCCCTGTGGATCCACAATTGCACAGCAGCTCATAGTCCTAGAGAGCTGCCTTGGACACTAAGAAGTTGGGTGAGTTGCTCAGTGTCACAGAACTATTATGCCTCAAAAGCAGGACATGAACTCAGGCATTCCTGTCTTCAAAGTCTTTCTCTGTCTTTTACACCATGCTAATTCTCAAGTGAAGCAACATGTGGCACAAATTTGGCACTCCTTTGGAATTCACTGTAATGCTAAATAAACCATGAGGTTAAACCCTATATGGCTTCTTCTCTAGTACCTGAACCATTAGAAGACTATGAGCTTTTGGGGGGACTAGTTTTTTGCCTTTCTTTGTATCGCCAGCACTTCAAACAGTATTTGACACATAGCAGGCGTTTAATAAATGCTTGTTGACTGAATGACTCTGATAGGAGTGCTTTCAACTCATCTTGCTTGGAACCAGGCCAAAACACCACTTCCTAGCCATCCCCAAACCATGCCTCAATGTCTGTTTTTTAACTATAGCTCCTTTATAAGTATTGTTTTCTCCTATTAGAATTTAAACTCCTTGAGGGCAGGGACTATCTTGCTTGTTTGTATTTTTATCTTTAGCATAGTGCCTGGCACATGGAAGCACTTAATAACTGCTTTTGCCATTCATTCATTAATTTCATTCATTACAGAAGGGAAAACAAAAATATATGATAATGTTTTGCCTAGGTTCCAGGAAACTGATGATGACACAAGCTTCCCTTCCTTCAGCAGAAGCCAAAGACTGTGGATACAACTTACATGGCATTAGGTGAGGTTGCTGTTTTGCTTGACTAAGTCGACAGACATTTTAAGTGCTCAGTATATGACAGGCACAGTGCTAAGAGCCGAGAATAGATAGAAAAGCAAAAACCACTGTCCCTGTTCTCCTGGAGCTCACATTCTAGAAGGGGAGAAAACATGCAAACTATGCACATACAAGATGGATAAAGGGCAGTAGGGAGTGCCTTGCCTGCTTCTCAGGGGGAAGGCATGAGCACTGGGGAAAAAGGGGGAGGAAGGGAGGAGACCTGGAAAGGCTCTTGCAGAAGCTCAGAAAGAGGGAATAAGTATTTATATAGTATCTAATATATGCCAGGCACCGGGCCAAATGCTTTACAAATATTATCTCATTTGATCTTCCCAACAATCAAGGTAGGTAAGTTTTGTTATCATCCCCACTTACAATGGAGGAAACACAGGCACAGAGAAGTTAGGTGACTTGCCCTAGGTCACACAGCTAGTCATGTGTCTGAGGCCAGATTTGAATCAGGGTCTTCTGGATCCTAGGATTCAACTTAGCTGGTAGGATTTGAACTGAGTCTTCAAGGAAGCCAGAAGGTGAAGAGAAGGGCAGAAAGCATTCCAGAGATGGGGGACGGCCGGCTAAAAGGCAAAGAAATCAGAGGATCAAGTGTCACGTGAGAGGTACAGAGAGAAGGCCGGTGATGCTCGGTCAGAGGACACAGATGGGAGCAAAGTTTAAAGAAACTGGAAATGAAAGTGTTGTGAAGGGCTTTTAAAGAGGAGATTTTATATTGTGGAGGAAACAGGGAATCACAGGAATTCATGGGGTGGGTGGGGAACCAGGGAGGAGTGGTATAAGTATAATCAAACCTATACTTAAGGAAGATCACTTTGGTTGTGAAGTCTAGGCTGGCCTGGAGGAAAGAGAGACCTGCAGCAGGGAAATTTGTTTTTCTTTGTTGTGTAGGGAGGTTCTATACAACATGGGAGTTTGTTGGGAGGAGACAGTAGTATTGTGTTAAAAAAAATTAACAAAACATTTTTTTAAAATAAAGAATGTGACAACTTAAGTGATTTCCCTATGGCTAGATAAGGAATTAAACTCAACTAATCCTGGTTCTCAAGACTTGTGTTCAGTGAGCACTGTGCCTCTCTCCAGATACGGGAGACTTTAGAACTAAGAGGATAAAGAAATGAGAGAATCATATTTAGGTGAAAATGGCAATTTTGGATGGATATATTTAGTAGTACTCTAACATCTTCCACTTATTCTCAATTCATGGATTTCATAGGATAGGATAGACACGTGTGTGTGTGTGTGTGTGTGTGTGTGTGTGTGTGTATGTGATGTCAGGAAAAACTTCTTAAGAATTAGAGGGGTCCTAAAGTGGAATGGCCTTCCCCAAGAAGTGGTGGCCTCCTTTTTTCCCTAGAAATCTTTAAGCTGAGGATAAATGACCACTTGTCAGCTATGTGATAGTGGGGATTCCTTTCATATACAAGCTGGGAGAAACAGTTGCTGGAGTCCCTTCTACCTCTCAAATTCTGGAATTCTGTGAAAACAAGTCGAGTCAATGAATCACTAAATCACATCACAATATAATAACTAATGGTGAAAGTGAAGACCCAGTATAAAAGATGCTTAAAATGAATTTTTATTTGCAAGTTGTGGGAACAACCTTATTACTTTATAATTGCACTAAGTCTGCTTTCTAAGAATGCAAACAAACGTATATTTCAGAAAATTTTTTCATTAAAATAGTCAAAATTTTTAAAAGTTCAGAACTTTTGGGTAAGTTCTAGTTCTACTAGTGAATACTTTCCACTAGTGAATACTTTCAGCCTCAACAAATATTTCAGTACCTAATACATGCAAAGTACCACGCTTGGCACTTCTATGAAGATTGAATGAGATATAACTGTTTTCTTGAACTTTGGCACTGAAAGCATATGAAGATTAAATAATATATGGCCACCACCTTCTTGGAACTTATAGTCTCAGAGAAGGATATAATATAAACACAAATAACTATACTGTTATGGAAAGTCTGAGAGGGGATAGATCATTATTGACTTAGAAGAGAATAGAGTGGTATAAGTGAAAACTTAATGAAATAGATGGCATTTGAGCTAGACTTTATAAGGGATGGATGGGTAGGATTATAAGTGGAAATGGGGAGAAGGGGGAAGGGCATGGAAACTGAGCATTCCAGGCATTAAAAAAAAATGAGAAAAAGGCTGGAGTCAGGAAGCTATGGGACATTTGTGGACGTTTACTTATTACAGTAAGCAGTCCAATTTAGTTAAGAAATAGCTCATTTGGAATGGAGTAATGAGAGAACAAGGTAGAGTGAAACCAAATTGTGGGAGAAATCAGTAGTCAAACTTTATTTAGTAGGCAATATGTACAGTAATTATTGGAATGACATGATCAAATCTACGAAGTAAGGAAAATCAATCTGTCAAATGCATTACTATACAGTCTGAAAATTTGTAATAAATATTTTTGTAAGAAATACTGAAATCTCTAGCTCCAAATGAGTATAGTGAGTTTTCTAGACATCTCTTAAATTGTTACTTGAAATAATGTGGTAATGCCAAGCTGTAAACTGACAACACAACTCAGAATAGCAATCTCTCCCCAAGTCAAATCTTCCCCCAAAACAGAGTAATGACCTACTTATTTGGATTTCAAATAAATTAATGCTTAAAAAAAGGGGACTGACAAGAAGGAAGACTAGCCATTTATAATCATATTTAGCCTTTATACAACACTATATGCCAAGCTTCGCAAAAATTATCTAATCTTCGCAACCCCTCAAACCTCTCCAAAATAGGGATCATACATAAGAGATAAAGCAATTTCAGTTGTCTTCACAATCTAGGACACCAAAAACCCAAAAGAGGTAACAATTCAATAAACAAATGGCAGAGGCAGGGACCAGCTAACCCCTAATGCACTAATTTAGCACCTCTTACTCCACCATGCTCTAGCAGAAATCAAAAAGGTAGACGTTTGCTCAAGCTGTGAGGCAGCACTCTATGCCAAAACAGAGCTTAGCCAGAGAACTGAGGTATTGAGGGAACTAGGGCAGGACAGGTGTGGCTGTGGTGGCACTCCACTAAGCCTGAGGGAAGGAGCCCAGAATCCAACTGGGATCAGTTGTGCACCTTGCCCACCCCCCTTCCTGCCCCACCCCCCTTCCCGCCCCACCCCCCAGCAAAAATAACTGGCAAAACAAAAAAACTAACCCAAGGTAGCAAGTGTTCGCAAAGAAATAAAAGAGAAAACAACTGAATTGGGGATGCAAATACCCAAAAGTAAAGGACAATCTAGAAGAAGAAAAGCAAAAGGCAGTAATATTAAAAGAAAACATGATATCTGTACAAGTAAAACATTTGTCTTGAAGACAAGATATGTAGAGACAAGTTAAAGAATATAATTCTCTCATAAGAACATAGGAAGTAAAAAAAAAAAACCTGAACACTATAATGCAAGAAATAACACAAGAAAACTGTTCTGAACACAGAAAATAAAGGGCCAATCAAAAGAATCCAAATGTTGCCTCCATATAAACCACATGCTGCAAACTTCAAGACACAGCGTTAAATTTAACAATTCCACTGACAAACAACAAATTCTTCAAGCGCTGAGGACAAAGATCTTCAAATATAAAGGTAAAGAAATTCAAATATAAACCCCTCCAAAAACTACAAGATAAAATGGAAAAATATATCCTGAAAAGCAAATGAGCTTAAGAGGCAACCCAAGGTTACCTATCCTGCAAAACTGAGCCTAACCATTAATGAAAAAAGAGGCATTTGAAACACTCATAGTAAAAGAACCAGACCTGAAGAAATTATCTGCTCTACAAATACCCCGGAGAACAGTAATATAAGAGTAAATAAATACAACAACCAAGGATAACAACAATCACAAAACAATAGAGAGACCATTAAGAGATTTTTTTCTAAAGAACAGAAGGGGACAAGGATGATAGTAGAAGTCAAACAGAAGTGTTAGTAGAGAAATAACCCTGAAATATGATGGACTGAACTTCCCAACACTCTACATACAAGTGAATCAAGGTTTTTTTTTTTTTTTGTAGGACTAAATTACAGAATGGGGAAAGAGAAGAAGAAACTAGAGGAAAACATGTGATGCATCCTATTCTAGTCAAAGGCTAAGAATGAAAGAAAAATAACTCTTCTAGACTCTTAGGAAGAAGAGAGCATACAGGAGAATGGGAAAGGAGACAAAAGGGAGGGACTGAAAAAAGAGGGAAAGAAATGGAGACAACTTGTTTCAGTGGTGGGAAGGGGTACCACTAATGAATGCCCTCATGGGAGAAGAAACATATTCTATAAAGGGAGACTGGGACCTTATAGGTATAATTTATAGGGATTTTGGTACATTAAAGGGATCACTCATCTTGCCTTAGGAGAAGGGGATTCAGAGCTCAAGTGATACCCAGAAGACTAGGAGTGTATGGATTTGGGGAGAATGTAAGGCAAATGGGGAAAAAAATGATAATGGGGAGGGCAAATGTTAATAATGAATTGCACAATCAGGGACAAAGGGAAATTCCTACCATAGGGCAATATCCTCTCTATCACCTGTAGGAATTGATGTATTTCTAAAAGTGAGGCCCAACACAAAAAGGGGCCTGGGGTTAAGATATACAAGGCAATAATACTTTAGCAGCTTTAGTTCCATGAGGAATACAGAGATTAAGAAAGACTAAATAATATAAGGGACATGACTCAAAGAATAAAAAATTCTAGAATAGACAGAAAGGAATGAAAATAAATAATGAAAGGAATGAAAGATAGACATCTCTTTTTAGAAAAAGAAATTTAAAAAAATAATAGTAAAATAAGTTGAGAAGTCTAGAGAGGAAGCTTTTACTTTACGTAACTGGGAGGGGAAAAAAAGTGAAGAACTAAATAGCTAGTTGTTGTCTGTAGTCGTTTGTCCTTCATTCTTGAAGAGGACCATGACGTCAGGAAGGTGATGCCATGACTTGCAAGTGAATTGGATTTAAGTGAGGGTTGTGCAAAGTCACTCTGCTTCAGTTTCTCCTTGGGAGTTATCTGGGTCCAGTGACAAGATACAGATGGCCCCCAAATAACCAGTTAAAAAAACAATAAAATTAAAAAAGAAGCTGGTAAGTGAAACTCCAAAATTAGGGAAAGGAATAATAAATGGGAAGAGTAGTGTTTAAAAGTGAGGAGAAGAAAGCTAGTGGGAATAAGGTTGCCTTAAAAGAGATTAAGTTAAAACAACTGAAGGGACACAGTGCTGTATGTAGAAAAGAACAAAGGCGTGGTTTTCCCCTTTGGTTCTAATTCTTCTTTACAACATGACTAATGTGGAAATATGTTTAATGTGATTGTACATGTACAGCCTCTATTAGATTATACACCATCTTGGAGAAGAAAGAGCAGAGGGAGGGGGAGAAAATTTATAACTCAAAATTTTATGGAAGTGAATGTTGAAAACTAAAAATAAATAAATAAAATTTTTAAAAAAAGAAAAGAAGAGGAAAATCCTAATTTGGAAAAAAAAATAGAGACAACTGGAAGAAAATTATATACTTAAGTCCCATTACTTTCACTGTGAATGGATTAAACAATCCAATAAAATAAAAAAGTGACAGACTGGTTAGGAAAACAAAACTCCACAATCTGTTCTTTACAAGAAACTCATTCATAAACAAAGCTATACATAGAATAAAAATGAGGAGCCAGAAGAACATTTATTATGCATCAAATGAATGAAAAAAGCAGGAGTTACAATCATGCTATCAGATAAAGCAAAAGCAAATATTCAAAAGATTAAAAAAAAAGGACAAACAAGGGAACAGCTAAAAGGTATCATAGACAACAAACCAATGTCAATACTAAAGTTACATGCTCCAAATGCCTTAGCATCTAAATTTATAAGGGAAAAATTAACTGAATTAAAAGAAGGAACAGACAATAAAATGATAGTAGCCGGAAATTTTAATATCCTTCTCTCAATTTTAGATAAATCTTATCAGAAAGATAAATAAGAAAGGAAAACACAGAACTGAACAAATTGATGGAGAAACTAAAACTAAAAGATTTATGATCTTTTCTAATGGGAAAGACTAAAGACTATACATATTTCTTAGCACTACTGGAACTCCTACAAAAACTGAAAATGTACAAGGGCACAGACATATTGCAAACAAATCTGAAGCGGCAGAAATAATAAATACATGTTTTACAGATCACAACACCGTGAAAATAGTTTAGGAAGTAGGAACAGAAGTCATAAACACAAATGTAAATTTAACAATGAAATTCTGAATAAACTAGAAAACAATTATAGAAATGATAAAACTAAAAGGAGGTTCTTTGAAAAGATTAATAAAATTGATATACCTTTAGCCAATTTGATTTTTTAAAAAAGAGGCAGAAAATCAAATCTGCAAAGTAGCAAAGTGAAATCACAAAGCCACAAACATGTATATCAAATTGCTTGCTTTTTCAATGGGCGGGGGGTGGGGGTTGGGAGGGAGGAAGGAAGAGAATTTGGAACTCAAAGTTTTAAAACAAACGTTAAAAATTGTTTTTACATATAGCTGGGGGGAAAAAACACTAAATAGGAAATCACAAAGCCAGATGAAATAAAAAGAATTATCACAACCTATTATGCACAGTTATATGCCACCAACACTGAAAACATAAAAGAAATAGAGGAATACCTTCAAAAACATAAAATATCCAAACTAACAGAAGACCAATGAGAGATCTTAAATAATCCAGTCTCAGAAAAATAAAAAGAACCAACTATAAGGGAACTATCAAAGAAAAAAAGATCCTACTTCTGATGGATTTGCAGGAGAAATCTATCAAATTTTTTGGGTTTTTTTTTTTGGAGGGGGGAAGGCAGGGCAATTGGGGTTAAGTGACTTGCCCAAGGTCACACAGCTAGTAAGTGTGTCAAGTGTCTGAGGCCTGATTTGAACTCAGGTCCTCCTGACTCCAGGGCCAGTGCTCTACTCACTGCGCCAACCCAGCTGCCCCAATCTATCAAATTTTAAAAGAACAATTAATACTAATACTTCATAAATTTCAAAAACTGAAAAAGTACTCTACCAGATCCTTTTCATGAGCCAGATATAGTTCTAATATCTAAGCCAGGGAAGGATAAAGCACAGAAGGAGAACTACAGACTGATATCATTAATGAATACAGATTTTACAACTTTAATTAAAATCCTGTCAGACTTTAGAAATTCATCCAAGAAATCATTCATTATGACCAAATTAGATTTATATCAGAGATGCAAGGACAATTCAACATTAGGAAAACAATCAAGATAATTGATCATATTAAAAACCCAAACATCATTTATGCTAAAAACACTGAAAGTATAAGCACAGAAAGACCTTTTTTTATATCATAAAAAGCATCTATCTAAAACTAAAAGCAAGCATCATATACAATGGAGATACATTAAAACCTTTCCCAATAAATATAAGAGTAAAGCAAGATACCCACTCTCCTCATTATTATTTGATAAAGTTCTGGAAAGCAATAGTAATAATAATAAGACAAGAGAAAGAAATTAAAAGAATAAAGACAGATAAAGAGAGGATAAAAAATCCTTATTTACTGATAATATCATTGACTTAAAAAATCCTAGGAATCCTCAAAGACACTAACTGAGACAACAGCTTCAACAAATTTTTGGGCTAAAATCAATATTATTTCTATATGATAAGAACAAAATCCAAGAATGATAGGAAGGGGAACTCCATTCCAAATAACCACAAAATGCACATAAAGTATCTGAGGATCAATCTACCAAAACACACAAAATACTTGTATATATATTCAATTATGAGTACTTTTAAGAGAATTAAGGAATAACTTACACAGTGGGGAGATTATTCAGTGTTCATGGATGGATTGTGTCAATATAATAAAAATGATAAGACTACAAAAGTTGATTTACACTTTTAATGTTATACCAATACAATTATCAAAGGGATACTTAATATATCTCAATAAAACAATAGCAAAATTCATTTGAAAAAATAAAAGAACTAGAATATTAAAGGAAACTGTAAAAAGAAGTCAAGATGAAGGGGGAATAATGAAGGAAAAAACTTCATAAACGTAAAACTATAAGCTATTCAGGAAAGAACATCCCATTTGACAAAAACTGCTAAAAAAACTGGAAAGCAGTCTGGCAGAAATTAGGTTTGGACCAAACCTAACACCACATTCCACAATATATTCTAAAGGGATAGAAAGGATAGGTGATCTTAATAGAAACAGATTGTGCGCCTCTCACAGCTATGGGCAGGAGATATATTCTTAACCAAACAAGGAACAAAGGCAATTACAAAAGATCAACTAGATAACTTTTATTACATGAAACTGAAAAACTCCCGAACAAAATTAATGGACCCAGATAAGAATGGAAACAGCTGGATGGAGAAAAATTTTTGTATCATATTTTGCTGATAAGGATTTGGTATCTAAGATATTGAAATAATTTGTAGATATGCATGTGTTTGTATTGTATATGTATATACACATGGAATGACCAAAATTCATCTCCAATAAGTGATTCATGTATATTAAGAAATTTCTCAAAAGAAGAATTGCAAACTATTAACACAACCATGTAAAAGAACACTTCAAATCATTAATAACAACCGTGAGGTTTCACTTCATACTCTACAAATTGGCAAAGATGATAAAAGATGGGAATAGTCAGCGCTGGGGAGGTTTTGGGAAGATAGGTACGCTTGTGCATTGCTGGTGGAGCTGTGAATGAGTACAACTATTCTGGAAAGCAATTTGGAATTATTAAAATAAAGTTTCTAAAATATCCATACTACCTAACCTGGAGATTCAATTACTATGCTTATACATGGCCACTAATAAGAACAAAGTCCTTGTATACACCAAAATATTTACTACGATAATATAAAATCGGAAACAAAGTAGATGTACATCAATTGAGGAATGACTGAAAAATTGTGGTACATGAATTGGAATATTACTGTAGTATACGAAATGATGAATGTGATAAACATAGAGAAGCATGGAAAGGTCTACATGAACTGACAGAGTGAGGTACGATGCAGTCAAGGAAACAATATATACAATGACAACAGTGTTAATGAAAAGAACCACACCAAAAACAAAAGTCAAAAAGAATGCTGCAAATTTTAAGAATAAATATGACTCAAATGAAGAGATATGAAGACACTGTCATCCCACTGCAGAGGTGGGAAGTCTACAGAGGTTTATTGCACATATTTTCAGACTATTTCAACGTATTGATCATTATGCTGATTTTTCCTCTTCCTCTACTTCTTCTTATCTTTAAAAAACACCATTATATGGAATGGCTCTCTGGAAAGGGAAGTGAAAATGGTACAAAGTGAAACTATGGTGATGTTAAAAAAAAAAAACCCATCAATGAAAAAAAATTTTTTTAATAAAAGGAGAAAGTACATTAAAGTAAAAACAAAAATTCCATGGACCAGGAATAAGACTTCACTTCCAGGCCTAGCTCTGGCCCTTAACTAGCTACATGGCCTTGAGAAAGTCACTTCAGTTTTCTGTGTCTCAATTCTTTCATCTGTAAAGAAGGTGTTGGACTGTATGTTCCTTCACGCACTATAATTCTATGGCCTAAAATAAATAACTTGAAACAAGAATAAGAATTTCATTAGAAATTGAAAATAAACCTCATTATATGTATTAATTCTGTCCTCCATACTCCTGATGCTCTCTATCACTGATACATTTTCACAAGCACTGAACTTAGAATAAAAAATATACATATTTTAGAAAGAATCTGCAATGATCCATGGTTATAGATAACTTTGTATTTTATTTTTTCTATCTGTAAAATAAAGATGATAATAACTACTTATGAGGGAAATGAGATTACCTATTCAGGAGTCTTTTTAAGCTCTTTGGTGTCAAGAAGCTACTAATGCCAAAGTATGATTATTAGGACACTGGTAAATGTAGCAGCTTTGGCAGCTAGATAATGTTTGGAGGCCCAAGGGCTTTTGGAATCTACCTATGAATCTATCCTCAATTAGAACTAGAACTACTGCTATCCATGTGTAACTGTATAAGTATATACCATTTTAAGGAAACACAATACATGAAGATCTATTAAGGCATATAATTTTAATAGAACATTATTGCACTCTAAGAAACAATGAATATGGGGCAGCAAGGTGGTGCAGTGGATAAAGCACTGGCCCTGGAGTCAGGAGGACCTACGTGCAAATTCAGCCTTAGACACTTACTAGCTGTGTGACCCTGGGCAAGTCACTTAACCCTATGTGCCTTAATCCATTGGAGAAGGACATGGCAAACTGCTCCAGCATCTTTGCCAAGAAAACCCCAAACGGGTTTACCAAGAATTGGACACTACTGAAATGAACAAACAACAAAAATAATCACACGACTTCTTTGAAACAAGATTTCTTAGATAAATATTTGTATCTGACGATACCAACTGACTATTGCCTTATGTTTAAAGATCAGAATGACTTTAAGAACAATCAAGTTCCCCTTAAATCTACTAGAGCCTTAAGTTGAAAAATACAAAAATCCTTTTCTACAACCAGCATCATCAGCAATTCAAAAATCAAAAGATTAGATTAAATTTAAATCTGACTTAAGAGTTATACCAAAAAGATTATTTTGGTGTTTCTTCAGCTTTAATCATTCTTTCTTGCATCAAAAATAACAAAATTGTAGGGCGACATTAAGGCATGATCATGAAACAAAAATGTGCTTCATTTCATTAGTCACAGGCTACATATCAGCCAGCTGTCGAAACTAAAAATATGCCGCACTTAAAAAATTTGTAAACCATAAGGCCATAAGACATAAGACAACACTGAGAGAAATGTGCCTTCTTTCTGGTTCTGACAGTTAGTTACATTTTTAAGAATATCTAAACCCTTCAGGACTTCCCTCCCTACAAAAGATAATCATATTATAACTAACCGATCAGTAATGTTCTGATTATCACCTATCTGATATGATATCACCTAATCCTGGAATTCCAGAGTTGGAAGGGACTGTAGGTCACCCACTCTGACTCTCACCTAAAGCATCAATCTCTTTATAAGTTACCTAATTATAGAAACCTAGATTGGAAAGGGACCTGAGATGTGATCTTTCTAACCTTCTAACTGCCTGAGAAACACAGTCCATCCACAACATACTCCAAAGTGGTCATCCAGTGCTTTGGAGGGTAGGATATAATAGGGAACAAACTACCTCACAAACTAATTCCATTTCCTGACAAAACTACTGTTTAGGAAGTTTTTCCTCCTCTTAAGCCTGCTGGCCCCTCTCCTCCCCTCTGGCACCAAGTGCGGTAAGTCTAATTCTTCCTCCATTACTACCACCACTATGGTGACAGCAGCAACACCAATTAGCGTTTACCTCGTACTCTGAAGTTTTCAAGGCGCCTTAAATACACCTCATTTGAGCATCACAATAATCCTGAGGTGTGGGCACTAGGGAATTTTATCCCCACTTCACAGATGAAGCTGGGGGTGGTTAAGTGATTTACCCATGGGCAACAGTTAGTAAATATTAGATGGGATTCAAACCCAGGCTATGCAGGCTCCAAGACCAGCACTCCACCTATTGCATACATTACCTCAAAAAAAAGGCATTCCTTCTCAGATATCTGGCAGCAGTTATAATGGCTGACCTTTCTTCTTCTTGTTGTTCAGGAGTTCCAGAAAATCCAGAAACCCTGAACACTGAACCGCACTTTGAGTTTTCCAGATTGGAGAAAGAAGCAGTAATAGCAGCAACAACCACCTTGCAGTTTCGATACCACCCCTGGTGGCATGTTCCTGCCCCTTTGTGGACTGGAATCACAGCTTTAACTTAAAAAGAAATGACAGAAGTATTTTAAGGTAAGGCAATATTTAGACATCCATTTTGTTTTAGTGAGGGAAAATGAACTTGCCTGACCAAGTATGCCTGCTTCAGTGAGTGATGTGGTTGAACTGAAATTGTTTATCAAATTGAAGCAGACTTAGCTGTAAACATTTGAATATTTAAAGGGAATTAGAAGTACACAAAGAGAAAAAGGATCTACCTCACATACGTGGGCAGAAGAGCTGGGGCCAATGTGGACCAAACTGAGTTAGTAAGAAGATCATTCTCGGACACCTTTGTAAGACTGTGGAAATGGGTATGGTATCACAAGACTGGAAAAGGGCAAATGTTAATCTGATTTTCAAAAAAGGGAAGAGAATACGGTTCGCAAATAATGGACCACTGAACTTGGCTTTGATTCTTGACAAAATTCTAGAAAATACTATTAATGTGATGGTTAATGAATATCTCTCTAGGTAAAGAAAGCAGTGATAACAAAGAACTAGGATGGAGTCATCAAGAACAGGTCATACTATTGTGTAAATAAGTTTAATGCTAAGGTTTATGTGGAATCTATATCAGACTGCACGCCATCTTGGGGGAGGAGGGGGGAGGAGAGGAAGGGAAGAAAACTTGAAACTCAAGAACATGTAAAACTAAGTGTTGTAAACTAAAAATAAAAAATCTAATTAAAAAATAAAAAGAACAGGTCATTACACTGGATGAACCTCGGCTCCTTTTTTGACAGGATTATTAGCCTAATAGATCAGAGGAATTCTCTAAGTCAAGGCTGTCCAACCTTAGGTTTTTATTGAAACAACAGACAATATATTTTGATTTGCCATTTTAGTGAGAGCTTTGGGGTAGCTCACTTCATTTACTAAAGCATTTATGTAAATTTCTATGCCTGTAGGCGGGCCGCATAAATTGCACTGTGGGCGGTGTGCAGCCCACCAGCCACATTTTGGACAGCCCTGCTCTAAGTATATAAAGGTGAAAGGCATGATGCATCACCAAGTGCAGAAGCACAGGGGTGGGAGACAGCATGTCACTGTCAGGAATGGCAAGTAGGCCAGTCTATCTGTATCTTGAAGTGCATGAAAGGGAGAAAGGTGCAAGAGGGCTGCCACGTAGGAAGAGGCCAAATTATTATGAGCTTTAAATGCTAGAAGATTTTATATTTGATTCCATAGGTAATCTAGGGAGCCACTTAGGGAGATCAGTGAAGGTGAAGGGAAGAGAGGGGAGAGCAGTGACATGGTCAGATCTATGCTTTAGGAAAATTGTTTCAGCAGATGAGGGAGAGATGCATGAGAGTGAGGAGAGATCTGAGGCAGGGAAAGCAGGTAGAAGGCTGTTTCAGTAGTCTAGGTGAGAGGAAGGACCTATACTAGGGCTGTGGCTATATGAATGGACAGAAGAGGACATACACAAGAGAGGCTGTGAAGATAGGAATGTTAAGATTCGGCAATGGATTGGATGTGTGGGATGAGTGAAAGTGAGGAGCTGAGGATGACATCGAGGTTATGAACCTGGGTGACCGGGAAGATGGTGGTGCCCTCATTATTAATAGGAAAGTACAAAAGAGGGGAGCATTTAGGGGAGAAGACAAGCTCCATTTTGGACATGCTGAGTCTCAGATGCTCACAAGGCATCTAATTCAAGATGCTTAACAGGCTGTTGGTGATGCACAACTGTAGCTCAGGAGAGAAACTAAAGCTGGATATACAGATGTGGGAATCATTTATATGGTGATAATAACTGAACCCATGGAAGCGATGAGATCGCTACGTGAGCTAAGAGGGCAGAAGGAGAAAAGCTGAGTTCAATATTCTCTCTTCCCTCAGTTTATGTCAAGATATAATACAGATCTCTCCTAGTTCTCCTTCTACTATACAGCTACCCTTCTTTGGTATCCTTTCCTGGATCATGACCTGTCTTTCATCTCCTTTGTGTAGGTACATGCCAAAGTGCTGTCTTGGGACTTCTTTTTTACATTCCTTACCAGAGACAGCAATTGCGCCTATGGACTCAATGACCATCTCTATGAAATAACTGCCAAATCTCTATATAGAGCCCTCGTTTCTCTCCTGAGCTCCATTCTCATATCACCAACTGATATGGACTTTTCCAACCAAATATTCCATTTTTACTCTCAAACTAAACATGCTCAATATGGAACTTATTATCTATTCCCCCAAACTCATCTCTCTCCCAGTTTCCTATTTCTATTGAGGTCATTGTCACCTCTCTAGTTCCCTGAGTTCAAAACCTCAAACTCATATTCAACTTTTCACTCTCCTTCTCCTCCAATCAATTACCAAGTTTTATTGAATCCACCTCTACAACATTTCTCACATCTATCCTCTTCTCTCCCCTCACAAAGTCACCACTCTAACTCAGAACTTTGTTACCTTCCACCTGGAATAGTGTAAAATCCACCTCTTAATCTGTCTTTCTGCTTCTCCAACCCCTCCTCTACGTGGCTGCCAAAGGGATTTTCCTAATACACAGGTCTCACCACATTATTCCCTATTCAAGCAGCTTCAACGACTCCCCACTACCTGCAGGACACAAACTGTGCCATTTGAAGCCCTTTACACGCTGACTCCAGCGGCCCCTTTTTATGGCAAATTATTCTCCTTCACTGATTATATTTTAGCCAAGTGGATCTACCTGTCAATCCTGCACATGACATTCTATCATCCACATCTTCACCCAGGGTCTTCCCTGGTCCTGGAACATACTCCTTCCTCGTGTCCACCTCACAGAATCCCTAGATTCTTTTTAAGCTTCAGCTCAAATGCTACCTCCTACAGGAGGCCAGTCATGATTTTCACGGTCACTACTACTCTCCATTCCAGCAATTATTCCAGCAATGTATTCACTACATTCTATATTTCTTATCTAGGTATATGTTGTTTCCCCAATAGAATATAAGCCCCTTGAGGGTTTTTTGTCTATATGTTCCCAGCACCTAGAAAAGTGACTGGCATGTGGTAGCAAACAATAAATAGTTGGTAAATGAAGCTGAATAGCTAGCACACCAGATGACAAAAATGATATCCAGAAAAATCTCTACAGCCTACAATGCTGGCAAGCATCTAATTAGATGGAATTTAGTAGAGATAAATGTAAAACCTTACACTTGGATTGAAACAATTCAACTTCATAATTAATCAAAAAGCCTTTATTAAATACCTACTATAAGCCAGCCATTATACTAAAATAAGTTATAGGACAGATGGTTAGAAAGAAGTTTATTTTTTAAAAAATTTTAGGGTATTGGTCTACAGTAAACTCCATTTGAGCTATTGATAAAGTCCTGGACCTGGATTCAGGAAGGTCTGAGTTTGAATCTTACCTCTGACATTTATTAGCTGTGTGATCCTGGGCAAGTCATTGAACCTCTCTGAATCTCAGTTTCCCCCTCTGTAACATAAGAATAATAATATCACCCATACCTTACAGAGTTGCTATAAGGATCAAAAGAAGTAATATGTATAAATCACTTTGCAAACCTCAAAGTGCTATAGAAATTAGCATTATGAGCCATTTTTTTCATCAGTGTGTGGACTTCCTGGTGTGCAATACAGACTGGCAGGTTGTTAGTAATTTCTAGCCTTAGGCACTGAGGCACTGAGAGGGTGTGACCTACCAGTGCTCACACAGTGATATGAGTGATAAGCAAGACCTCAACCCAGCCCTTCCTGACTCCCAGGCCAACTCTCTCTTCATCGTGCTCCTCAACAGTGGGATGGTGGTAGACAGAAAAGCTAATACAATCTTAGGCTAAACTAAGGAAGACACATGATGACTAAGGAGACAGATACCAGTCTCACTGTCTTTTTCCATGATCTGATGACATTTGGAGTACTGTGTATAGTCTTTAGGCACTACATTTTAGTAAAAAAACTTTAAGACACAAAGTGTTCAGAGGCAGGCAACCTAGACAGTAAAGATACAATGATAGTTTGCAGATATCTAGTGCTTTAAGGTTTGCAAAGCACTTTACAAATGTCTCATTTGACCCTCACAATAATCCGGAGAGGTAGATGCAATCATCCCCATTTTACAGATGAGGAAACTATAAGGAAGCTAAAGAGTATGTCCTATGAGGATCCATTGAAGGAAACAGGGACGTCGGGCCTGAAGAAAAGACCTAAAAGGGACAAGAAGCTGACTTCAAGTACCTGAAGCTCTGGCTGGTGGAAAAAACTGGATGACCACTTGCTGGAAATGTTGTACAGGTACTGGTTGGCCTAGATGGCCATCTAAGCCTCCTTCCCATTCTGACATTCTGTAATCCCTGCTTTCCCTCCACCAGTATTTTATTCTTCTAGCTAAACATTCTATAAAAAAAAAAAATCAATGCAGAGTCACGTCAGTTTTCTGGACCTCATCTGCAAATGAGATGAGTTTCCTCATCTGCAAAATGAGGGAAGTTAAGTTGATAATATCTGTAAGGGTCTGGGACTCTATGACACTGAAGAAAGAAGGATTAATATCACTTCCAGATGCAGCACAAACATACCATCTCAAGAAAGAAAAGGGTATGGATGATATATCTCATTATGCTAGGAAAATGTGATTTGAGGATGGGTGTGGACATTGCTTCTTCATCACAAATAGCTAAGAATCTAGCCAGAGCTAGACAGCCATAGTGCTAGATTTCCATCTCTAGTCATCAGGCTCCTCCAGGATAGTGATGGCTACAGCCCTTGTCTGAAAAAAAGCTTTTAGCTCAATAAAAGATCTGATTAGAAACTGAAATTAAGGGATGGGGGCAAGGATAAAATAAGGGATGAAATACAAACATTCCTATTAGAAGCTAAGTGATTCATTCTTTGGTTCCCTCTCTAAGGTACCACCCCAGACAGCTATTAAATTTAAAAGAGACTCTAAGTAATTTCTAGAGCCTGAGAGATCTGCAAGAGCGCTCAAAAGACAATATATTCAATAAAACTGGAAAAAAGAATTAAAGAATTTCCCCATTCCCTGTCCAGTGATCTCCACTATAAAGTATTTTCTAAACTATAAAGAGCCAGATAATTGCAAATTATTGTCATTGTTATGCAGCCATTCATCATGAAGTGGTTTCACTCTTCTTCAGGGACGTCTCTTGAGTTCTGAAAGAAGTGTGAGGGAGGAGGAGCATGGAATGTCTGCAACAGGGAAGTCTTCAAATATATCTCTGTCCTGTTTATAATTCAATTCAAAGGCTTTTATCATGCCTCTTTTAGAAATTCAGTCCTGAGCTAGGCACTGCAGGGGACATAGGGTAAGCCTACATCCCAGTCCCTGCCCTTAATAAATTCAGAATTCAGTTGAAAAGACAAAATTTACACACATGAAATGATGATGGATCAGAATAGAGAAGCAGAATCAAGTGTAATACAGACTACAGAGGCCCATATGAGCTCTAAGAGGACTTGAAGAAGACTCAGGTTCTAGTCCCAAGTTCCATTAACTAGCTCCATGGCTTTGGGGAATCTTCAGTTTTCTCATCTATAAAACTAAGAGGTTGATGTGATGATTTCTAAGGTTCGTTCTTCCTGTGATTATATGATTCTTTTTATCAGTTAGAGGAAATGCTTCAGCTCCACAGAGCCAAGGGCAGAAGTGACTGACTATATTCCAAATGGAGAAAACAAAAGCAATTTAATTGATAAACTAATTTGTATGCCAAGAGATGGGAAAGTTTCCACGTTTCCAACACGGTAATCAAAGTCACAGAAAAGTCGGATCTACAAGCTCACTCCTAAGTGGTTGATTTTTTTCTAATATATGTATATAACAATTAACCAGGTCTACATAATAGGAGGGAAATGGTTTTATTCTGTTATTAGCTGTCATAGACTCATATCAGTTTAGAATTGGAAAGGACCTCAGAGATCACGTAGTCTCAGTCTCTTATTTTACAGATGAGGAAACTGGACTTCAGAGAGATTTAATGATTTGCCCAGAGCAACTGTTCATCAGTTACGGAAGTGAGACCAGAACCTTGGTCTCCTGACTCTGTCAACCAATAAAAAGGTGACAATTTCAAGGCTGGTCTCCATGCCATGGGTTTTCTAACCTCACAGTGACATCAACTTTTAGAATATATTGTTACAGGCAGTAACTATTATCTTCTCAACAATGGGATTTTCCAAGTATATTAAACATTTGGCTTCCTCTCTTCCTAGCAAAGGATGTGGATACACACATACATATATGTATGTATGTGTAAGCATGTATATATATATATATGTATGCATACACGTAAATGTATATAGATATGCAGAGAAAGACAGCCATATATAGATGGCTCCAGATCTCTAGATATAGATTTATAGATCTATCTACAGACATCAATACAGTGAGAGGCAGTAGATAGATAGATACTGCATATATATCTATTGTATGTATATATATATACACATGTATATGGAGAGAGGGAGAGGGGGAAAGAGAGAGAAAGAGAGAGAGAGAGAGAGAGAGAGAGAGAGAGAGAGAGAGAGAGAGAGAGAGACTGGGTAGGTCTGCTAAGGGCTGTACCTCTAATTTCATTAATATAAGGAACTCCTAGATGAATTAACCTCCTCTACCAGTGCAAACCACCAACTTCTCTGTAGCTTATCATCTTAGAGATCTGTCTAGAGCACAGAGAGATTAAGTGACTTGCTCAGGGTCATAAACTTGTATGTGTCAAGGGTAGGACTTGAACCCAGGTCCTCCTAGTTTTAAGGTCAGCCTTCTACAGACTATGGCACCCTGCCCTCTCAAGCAGTTTTATTGAACTGCCTTTTTTCCTCTTTTTAATAATTCTTTGTTATAAAAAGTGACTCACTAGGTAGGGGAGGGAAGATGAATAATTGCAAAGGAAGATGATGTTAAAAAAATACATCAATAAAAAGTTTTAAAGCTTCACACAAAATTACTTCACCTATGTTTATCAAGTACAGTGCTCTCTAGAAAAAGACAAATTAGGGAAGAAAAGATTTGCAACCGAATAATGAATACTGTAATACTCCTACTACTAGATGGCTAGGCCTTGTTTATATATAGTACCTACCTTCCAAAAAGCCCAAAGATCTTACAAGCTACATCTTGTTAGTTCTTAACATCCCCTAGAAGAAAGCAAAGGGTAAGCCATAACTTGTAAAAATGGTGAAATGAAGGCCAATACAGACAAGCAACTTTCCATTTTAGCCATAAGAAATGAGCCATAGACAATCTAAGCTAGGATCACAGTCTTGAGGCCAAGGGCCAGATAAGACTAAGAGTCAGATGAAAATTATGCTATCAGTATGCCAAGGAAAATCAGAGGGGGCAGCAACTCCTATTCCTGATAAAGTTACAATTAATTAGGAGAAGGATCAAATGCAATGAACATCTCTCTGGCATATGCTAAGTTACCACAGATCTGACTGGAGCAACACCACTTGGCTATTAGTAATGACCTGGCACAATTTCTTAAGGAGCTAATAACATTAAATTTAAAAGCTAATTTGGAAAAATGAATCATTGTTGGCATAGAATTCAATAGTAAGACATCAAATGTCTCCTCTGCCTTACAAAATCCAACGAAAGTAGCCTGTGCTTAGGGAATATTTCTCACCAGTTGAGAGTATGTGCTACAGAAATCAAAGAAAATTTTGCAAAAAACAAAACAAAAGCACACATGCACACAAAAAGCCAACCCAAAACAAAAAAAAACCCTCAAATCATGAAGATGTGTAGGAAAGTCATAAGGACAATAGGTCTAGCTTGTTTTTTCTCAAGATGTAGAGCTCTTTGACTGGTATCCTGGCTTCCTTCAGTCAGAATTCCGGGGCTGAGAGACTGCGTGCAGACTTTATGTCGAGTTCCCAACCTGGGAGTCTGTGAGCTTTTTAAATATTTTGAAAACTCTATTTAAATATTCCTGGTTTCCTGGTGATCCTATGTATTTTACTTTATGTACAGAAAGGGGTTTACAGGCTTCATTAAACTAAGGGTCCATGGACACACACACACACACACACACATACAAAAAGGTTAAGAACTCCTGCTCTAAAAACTGAGTAAAACCCAATCTCCAAGGCATCCGGGGCCTATCAACACTAACAATAATAGCTAACATTTATATTGTGCTTACTATGTGCCAGGTACTGTGCTAAGTGCTTTACAATTATTATCTTATTTGATCTGCACACCAACCCTGGGAGTAGGTACTATTACCCCCATTTTACAGATTAGGAAACTAAGGCGAGTAAAGGTTAAGTGACTTGCCCAGAGTCACACAGCTAGTAAATTGCTGAGGCTGGATTTGATCTCAGGTCTTCCTGATTCCATGCCTAGGACTCAATCCACTGGGCCACCCACTTGACTTACGTAGTCCTCAGCAGAACATGAAAACTGACCAAAGCCTGGGGTCAGGGAATGTAATGATTGGAGCCCAGGGACTCAGAATGCACCCAAGGCCATCACAAGTTTTACTGACAGCTTTTTCTAGAATCAGCTTTCTCTCAATTGTAGTTTTCCAACTGTGAAAAGGAAGAGAAGGTAGTTACCTGGGCACCTATTATACACTAGATGTTTAAAGGATAAAATCATCTGAAATCTCATCGACTGATCCAGCTTTGATACTCAACACCTCTTTAGCTCCCTCAGTTGACTCTCCCTTCTGACCGGAAGGCTAGAGATTGAAGCAATAAACTCCTCCCAAAGCCTTCCCTTACAGAAGGCTCAAACTCTCCAATTAACTTCATGAATTCCCATTAACTGCTCTGCTTGGTTTCTATTCCATGAACATCATCCTCTTATCTTCAGGGGGAAGGGCTTTTCAGCTTCTTTTTGTGCACTGTCTTCCCCATTAGATTATAAGCTCCTTGATGGTAGAGACTGTTTTTCTTTTTCTTATTTATGTCTCCAGCATAAAGCATAGTGTTGGGCACATAATAAATGTTTACTGACAAAAAAAGAAGTCTACATTATGGACTTGTTTACACCTACATCGATCACCTGCCCCAAGTTCTAGGTCTGATGTGCCTCCTCAGGCTCCCTTTTTCCATGTGGAGGTTTAAAAACATTCCATTCAAATATATGGCATGTAGTCTAGGTATCTCTTCATTGCTCCCAAAACTGGTATCATGACATAAAATTAAGGCAATGCACAGTTGGGGGTACCCTCTTCACACTTAGACCGAACACTCATTTTTCCCATTGTCCTTTAAACAAGTCTGAACTCTGCTACTTTAGTACAAAATGGGGTACATGCATCCCAGGGGGATATCAGCACAACTATTCAATGGAATACAGGAAGAAAGGGTTAGATCATCTATGAACATTTGTTTTTATCTAAAAAAAGAAAGTTTCATTAATATTTAATATATAGATGGATACTGTCAGCCTATATATTAGGCTGTACCTCAGTCACATGTCATGGAGAGTTCATGAGGTAGCCTAGGAGAAGAGTGGTGGTTCCACAATGCAGAAGCATTGACAATAGTGCCCTTACTCATTCATTTTAAGTATTTTGCAAAATATCACAGTTTAAATATGTTCAGGTAAGTGGATCTGTAGATTATATTACTGAGTTTTAACTAAATTAACCCTCACAAAGTGGTTTAAGAAGATTCCTGCAAAGAAACTGCAGGTGAAAAATAATACTGATGATGAGAGCAGAAGGAAGCAAGAAAATGGGAAAGATGATATTTCTTAGTGAGATCTTTGTCAGCTGAATTACAAGGTAAAAGAAATGACAGTTTCATCAGATCTGATAAGTTGGCCAAAAAAAATTATCAAAGTTATTTGAAATTTGGATTTATATCCATTTTAAGTTAACAATTAAACTCACCCTTTGTGAGTAGAGTGAATCTTATGTTTTAAACTAATGATAGCACAAAGCCATCACAATTAGCAAGACACTTAAAATCCAAGCTTTTGTTACATAAAAAAATGCAACTGTGTCACCCAGAAAAACTCTCACATCTGCATATTTTAAAAACCTGCACTTTCCTAATGTGTTTGAAATCTTCCAAAGAAAGCAGTCCAGTGGGTTTTGAACTTGTTTCTTAAAAGCATCAAAATTTAACATCTTCATATTAATATTATTGTTAGTTTGTTTTAACTACAAAACCTGATCTCTGGAAAGACTCTGATGAACTTAGAATCCCAGGACATATTCTTAGCTGGAAGGAGCCTAGGAATTATGTAGCTCAATTCCTTCATTTCACAGATGAAAAAACTGAGATCCAGAGAAGTCATGGGACTTGCTCAAAGCTAAACAAGTAGCAAGTAGAAGAGAGAGGATTTGAAACTATTTTCTGACTCTAAATTCAAGGCTCTCGCCATTATTCCACGCAATCTCTTACACCAAGACACAAATAACCTACCTTAAAGCAACAGGTTTCAAAGTCTGAAGCTAAAGGAATATAGCTTTTGGAGGTATCTTTTTTAACAGTAAGCCTTCTGGTGATTCTGAACTCACATCCTGTAGAATGCTACATAATCCATCCATACAAAGTGTGTCTCAGTTCCATGAGTTAAAAATGACCACCTTCATAACCTGAAGAAGGCCTCCCTCTTCAGGATACAAGGGTTTTATGTAAGAATGTTCAGCTCCAATCCAGAAGATGAAAGATAAGGCAGCAGGCTTTCTTAGCTGGGGAATTGGAAATGCCAGAATTTCACAATTCCCATAGATAACACTCAGAAACTTAACAGAAACATTTTGACATTGCGACTATGAGATACTTCTATGACAGACCAGTTGCCAAAATGTATGCTTTCTAACAATCCTATAAAATGTTTTTTCCTTTTTGCTAGGATCCAGGAAGAATATTATTTTTTGTTCTAATTATCTCTTTCAGGACTAGAACTTAAAAGGTATTAGAGGTCAAACATGTTGTCTTCCCAAGGGAAAGAAATTAAACATGGATGCCTATCATGAATCAAGAAAAGGAGAGGAAGTTTAACAAGGCAGTGATGCAAAAAGTGTCCCAGAGCAGCCACCATAAAAACAACAGTCAATGGCTATTCAGTGCCCCCCCAAACCAAAGCACAACGATAGTAAGGCAAAAGCAGAACCTAATAACCTAAAGGTCTCAAGTACCTTTTAGTAGACAAAAAGAAGACATAAGGGTTTCGGAATTCAAAATAAGCAAAAGATTACTCCAAGATGAAAACAAGTATACCCCTTGCAAAAGCATACTCAACTGAGAGATAAAGGCTGGGTTGTATGCTTTACAGAAAACAAACTGGGTAACAAGGCAGCTTGAAAACAAAGTGATGATGTTTACACAATGGAGGTTTCTCTGTGTAAGCCTGCATGCTAAGAAATCCCCATTTCATAAACACTTCAACTTTAGGAGCATAAGTCCTTTCAAAGGAGTAAAAGGAAATTGTTGCCCTTACATATCTGGATGTTTCTTCTTGGTTCTGGTCATTCATGTCAGTGGGAACAATCCGTGTGGCCAGTGGTCCCTGGGCAAAAGGTTTCGGCAACTGGCCCCTGAACTCTGATGGAATGAACTGGAGTTGCCAGCTGCCAGAAACACAAATAGGAAAAAAAATAAGGAAAATACAAGGCAAATACATTGCAAAATTCACTTTAAGTAAGCAAAAAGAATCAAGTAAAAATATTGCACTTGGGGAAAATAATCATTCCTGCCATGTTCAGCAATGATCAGACCACATATGTATCATGCCCAATTCTGGGTACCACAGTTTGGGAGAAGGATTACCTGGAGCATATCCAAACAAGGTGGGCTGGTGGTGAAGGCTGGTGAAAGCATGTGAAATCAGGCTATCTAAGGACTAGTGAAGGAAATGGGGACATGAGTAAGTTTAACCATACACAAACAATCACAGTATAGGCAAACAGAGCAAGAACTCAGTTCAAGGAAGTAGATTCAACTTCATAAGTTCCACTGGTACTTGTTTGTTGTTTGGTTGGACTGGAATTTCATTGGTATAATGAATTCTCAGTAAGAAAACTCTCTCTACCAACGTATATGTGCAAAAGATTAAAGTGGATTATAGTACTGTATATTTTTTAAAAAAAGATTACTGTGAGGAAATATACAAACTGAAAGAAAAATGTGGCAGAGAATATCTGGGTAAGGATCAATGGAAAAAGAAAGAGAAGACACTGTAGTGGGAGTATAAAAAAAGACACTCAACCAGGAGGAAGAAATGGATAATGAATTTGAGAAAAATTCCATGGATCTGTCAGGGGTCCACAATATAATAGCGAAGAGACAGCCGTGATGGAGGACTTCAATGCACTTGATATCTGCTGGAGTTCTTTCTCAGCTAATAGCTGAGCAGCTGACAAACTCTGCAATTACCTTGATAATCATTTCATTATTCAAAAGACGGTAGCAGTAACTAGGGGAAAAGCTATTCCAGATCTTGCTATGATCAATAAAGAGAATTGGTTGCTGAAATAAAAAGGAAGAAAGAAACAACCTTGCAAATTTCAGGTTTGTTGTAGATAACAAAAGGAAGCTGGGGGGGGGGCAGGGAGGGATGGGGGGGAGGTGAATAGGACCTGTGATTTCATTGGTATAACGAACAAGTCCATCTACCAGCAGAGAGCAGGCCCAGCTAGGCTTACAGCCTCAGCGAGTTGCCTGGGCCACTTTTCCAGAGTCACACAGCCAGGATAGGTCAGAGGGGGGACTTGAACCAAATGTCTCCCTGAGTCCAAGTCTGGTGCTCTATCCACTACACTATGCTGCCTCTCCAACTTTTAAAAAGGTACGTAAAGAAGATGCAAGCAAGAACAGAAGACTAAGGATAAACACAGAGGAGGGGCACAGCCCTGTAGGACTCATGTCAAGAATGCTAAATCTCAAAACAAGCTGAGGCTGGCAGTGGATGGGAAGGACCAAAAAAGGGTATGTAGGAGGCAAGGGAAAGATCAAAGAATGGATAGGATGGCTGCTTGGAGTGCCAAGAAGATGATAATGGATCATGATGAGAAGGCAGAACAATCTTCAGTTTGGAAACAGAATAAAAATGGCTAATAGGTCACTGAAGTCCAATATTCTTTCCACTTTCCATCAGCAGTTCTGCTTGGTTTATCCTCCTTGGAGCATGATGCCCTTGCACTGGGTACCCTCTGGTGCCCTCTCCTTTCCAGATTCCTCTTGTATACTGTCTTCCCCCATTAGATTGCATCTTCTTGAAGGCAGGAACTGTCTTTCTTTTTCTCATTTGTATCCCCAGTGTTTAGCAAAGTGCCTGGCACATAGTAGGCACTTCATTTTGAACTGAATTAACTAAGGAGCTAGTAAGAGAATACCCAGCTCTCTGCCATCACTTCATCAGGCCCCTATGAGGCCCAAAGATGGGAAAGAGCCTGTAGATGTCCCTGCTGAACTGCTGGGATAGGACTGAGGGGGATGCCGCTGCACTTGAGGCAAAAAGGGCTCTCTGCTACTCAAAGCAGTGAAGTATGCTCCACGCTAGAATAGTTAATAGTAGACACAGGAAAGCACCAGGACACTCTCTACTATGCTGGTCATCAATGGAGGAGGTGGGTGAGGAGGCCAGGCCTGAGGCTTAAAAAGGATGTGTTGCCAGCAGAGCCTGCATGGGTGGAGGAGGGCGAGTGAGTGGTGCATCCCCAACAAGGCTGTGTGGAAGTAGAGGTGTGAGTGTGGGCGATAGGGCTGCGCTCAGATCCAGATTTCCAGGCAAAACTTGAGGGCCCTTTAGAGGCTCCAACTCACCTTTCCAGCCTTATTACACATTACTTTCTTTCACACACTCTACGGTCCGATCAAACTGGCCTTCTTACTAGTCCTCACACATGTCACTCAATTTCTTGCTTTCATGCCCTCAAATTGGCTTTTCCTCATACCTGGACTGCATTCTTTCTTCACCTGCACTTCTCTGAACTTCTGGCGTCTCCTTCTACATGAAGCCTTTCCTGATTCTCCCAGCTGCTAGTGCCAACCTCTGTCACTTTGTATCCATTTTGTAGGTATATGACACATTGTTTCCATTGTTAGAATCTAAATACCTTGAGGGCAGGGCCTAGTTCATATTTGTTTTTGAATTCCTAGTGGCCTTCAAAGTACCCAGCACATAGCAGATACTTGTTGACTGATTCTGATTATTTAACTATCATGTGGAAAAGGGATTAGATTCATGTTTCAAAGGATAAAAGTATAGAAGCAATGTGTGAAAGCTGAAGACAGGCAGATGTCAACCTGATTTAAGAAAACATTTCCTAACAATTAGTACAGCCTAAAAGTAGAATAGGCTGCTTCAAGAGATTACAGGTCATAGTGGGATCACAGATTGCAGAGCTCGAAAAGACCTGAGAGGCCATTAAGTCCAATCCCTTCATTTTAAAGATGAGAACACTGAGGCACAGAGAGAATAAGTGGTCTACTCAGGGTCACTGCTAGTAAGCTCCTGAGGCAGAAGCTGAACCTCGGTCTTCATGGCTCCAAGTCCAAAGCCATGTTCACCACTGCACACTGACTCTACAGAATGAGTCCTCCATCACTAGAGGTCTTCAAGTGGAAGCTGGACATAGAGAAGGGATTATTTAGATAAGAGTTGGACTAGTGACCACTGAGGTCTCTGGCAACCATGACTGGTGATTTTGTTTAGCTGAGAGAAGAGTTGTCTTCAAATGTTTGAAATACTGTCATGTAGAAAAGGCATTAGACTTGTTTTGTTCAGTTCTATAGGGCAGAATCTTATGAATGGATGAAAGCTAATAGGAAGGAAGATTTTGACTCAATACAGTGAAAAACTGCTAACAATTAGAGCTGTTGAAAAAAATGGAATGAGTTGCTCTAGGAGGTAATAATTTCCATTTCCCTGTAATGGAGGATGGATGACCCTTTGTCCAAGGTACTGCAGAAAGGATTCATGCATCAGGTAGGGTCTGGACAAGGTGAACTCTGAAATCCCTTATAACTCTAGGATTTTTATTCTAAAAATCCAAATAGCTAGTGTCATTGCAAAAAGAGAGATCACAAATCAACTCAGAGATACTAAGTTTAAGATCCCAAGATCATTCTTTTAACATATTCCACTGCATCTCTTGAATATAATTTGCAAATTAATCATCATAGTCTCAATTCCACATGCCTAAGATCCAACAATGAAAAAATGTAATCTTAAGTTCTGAATACCCACATTAGCAGCAGGAGTTCCTAAAACTACACTCATTTCTTATCATGGACTAGGATAAAGAACACATGTCAGTAATAAAGCAAATTCACTACGTGCCTAGAGGAGTAAAATTCTTAAGCATTTACTATGTACCAGTCACTATGCTATGCACTGGAGATGCAAAGAAAGGCAATAAAACTAAAACTAAAAAACCAAAAAAACAAACCTAAAAAAAAGTCCCTTCCTTCCTCAAGGAGCTCCCATTCTAAAGGAGGAGAAAACATGTAAACAGCCTCTACTCCATCAAGGATATGTCCAGTGCTTTGTTTCTAAATGCTCCTCAAAAGAACCTTTAATTAATAAAGTGCTTTAAAATATGAAAGCAAAAAGTTTTGCCAAAAATATTTTAACTCAATGAGTAACAGTAATAGCATTTTAATAAAGTATTTCCCTCACAATAACTCATTGAGGTAAGTGCACAAGTATTCAAGTTCTATTATTTCTATTTTTTATTTTTAACAGATGAAGCTCAGAAGTTAGTAAACTGTCCATGGTCACAGAGCAAGTTAAGTGTCATAGCTGGGACTTGAACTCAGGTTTCTGGATTCTTTAAGTTCTGAGGTCTTTCTACTATACCACACTGTTTATTGAGTATAATCAAAAATAGGATTATCAGCTGGTAAAACTGCTGGAAATAGCACTCAAAAGAAGAGTTATATGACTCAGACTTTCCTCATTCGCATTTCTTTTTCTGCCCTAATATGACTCGGTAGCATTAGCAGTGTTAGCAAAAGGCATAAGCACTTTTTATCACATGTAATACAGACAGAAGAAGGGTGGTCTATTAACAAGATCCAAGTCACAATTTCCAAAAGTACACAAATGACTTCACGTCAGCTAATGAGGTAAAACTGCTTTTACAGCTATCTCCTAGGCCCTTTGTAGGAGGACTGAGTATGTTCTAAGTATAAAAATAAAAATGAATCCATATTAAGAGCTAATTTTCAAGAAGGTTCTATGCAGGGTCTAATCTGTTTTCCCAAGGCCCTAGCTTTGGACTTCTGACCAAAAGGCTGATGAACAGAGCCAGACCACCTAGCTCCTATAGACCTAAATAAATTCAGCAGAATCTTGAAATTTGCACCAGACTGAATAATAGTTAATGTGGGGAGCTGAAGGTCAGTTCAAGAACCTGGGGACTCAGGATGAGACTAAGCAGGGCTGATCACTCCACCCAAAACAAAAGCAGGGGCTGGAGCCTGGACCTATCACAAAGGCCCAATTCAAGAATTCAACCTAGAAAGATGAGTAAATCAAACAACATACTGACCAGTATAAAAAATGTATGCAGAACTAGAGATTTCTAAAAGTCCAGCCAAAAAGAAGAAAATAATTCCCTAATAAACACAAACAGAGACTCGTAAGGAAAAATGAATTTTCCATGAAAACTACATAAATGTCTAAAAGAAATGAAGAGATAAAAAATGAAATGAAAGTTCTGGAAGAAAGAAATGGAAGGAGAATAAGGATTTTAGAAAATGGTAAACCTTACTTAAGTAACAAACTGCCCGAAAACAAGAATGGTCCAAACAGAAAGCAATGACTCAGTGAGAAAGCAAGAAATATTAGATCAAAAGTTTGAAAAAATGGAAAATATTAAAAATTTGACATGATAAACAACAGACCAAGAAAACAGGTCAAGGAATAATAATTTAAGAATCACTGACTTCTTTGAAAACTATAGTAAAAGACAAGGCCTGGACACTATACTTCAAGAAATGAGATGAAAACCGTCCTGATCTACTAGAGCCAAATATCAAAGTAAAAATAAAAATAATCTACCAATCACCTCCTAAAATACACCCCAAAAGGAAAAATCCCCAGAACATCATAGCCAAAATCCAGAACTCCCACATCAGAGAAAAAACACTGCAAGCAACTAGGAACTTTGAAAAACCACAAAAACAAAAACCAAGGAAAGTAAATTTATTTGAGCAATTCGAAGGAGACATATAATGCTAACATTTAATAGCGAGGAAAGAAATGTGTCCCTTGAGAACCTTAATGTCTTTGAGGGTTAAGTTTGAGGCAGCTAAGTAAGAAAAACAGAGGCCCTGGGGATGGACTGGTTCTGCTCTGAGGGTAAAAGGAATAACACTACTGTAAGAAGGAAGGAAGAAGTGGAATGTGCTATTTCTCATAAATGGGGTGTATGAGAATATACAAACATGGAGGCTATGGTAGGGGAAGTGAGTATCAGATGAACCTCATTCTTATTTGAAGCAGACAAAGGAGAGCAAGATACAGAGGGAGATAACAAGGCTAGAATCTAAGGGCATGCCCATCAATTGGGAAATGCCTAAACAAAGTGTGGTATATGAATGTAATGGAATATTATTGCACAATAAGAAATGATGAAATAAATTATTTCAGGGAATTCTGGGAGTACAAAATGATACAAAGGGGGCAGAACTAGGAGAACAATTTATACAAGGACAACAACACTGCAAAGAAAAACAACTTTACAAGGCTTCAGCATTCTGATCAATGCAATGACCAACCATGTCTCCAGGGAAGCTACTATGATGAAATATATCGGAAACCTCCTGACACAGAGAATGGACACAAGGTGCAGAAAAAGACATAAATTTTTAACATGACTACTATGTAGATTGATTTTGTTTGCCTTTGCTTATATGTTATAAGTCTTTTTTCTTTTGTCTTCATTTTTAGTTGGGGGCAGGGGGAGGTAGCAATAATGATGCTGCTCCTCCCCCCCAAAAAGTTAACTGGAACATTATTTTAATGCATCAAAGAGAACGAATGAAGCAAAAGCAATACTGTTTTAAAAGTAAAGTGTGGGAATTATATATACTATTTTAAAAAAGAAAACAACATAAAATGATGATGTATAGCTTCAGAGAATATCTTCTTTTTGTGTTCTGCTGTATGGAAATGTTCTCTTTTTTGTTTTGTTTTTAAGTTCAGAATAAGAGAAAGCATTTAAATTTTTTAAAGTAGACCCTAACCCCATGTGATACAAGACAAAGCGGGGCACATAACTAGACCAAGCAGAAGTACTTGGCTCCAGAAAAGCCCAGTGGATCGCTGATGACAATACGATAACTCGTTTCTTGCTGGGAGGCCTGCATGAATCTACAGAAAGGCTCAACAGTTGGTTCTAGACTTTGGCTAAAGTTGCAAAAAGAAAAAAAAAACTAAGCTAAGGAGACAGACTAACAGGGTTGTCATTTCCACTCTCCAATTTAAGAAGTGGGTTGTAGGGAAAGGAGGTTGCGACTTACTTCTCAGGGAGAAGAAAGCTGCTGGGATATCGGTACCACTCTTTGCCCACACAGACGTTCACTGGCCTCCCTTCTGGGACTGTGTGGATAGCGGGATCAGTAGCAATTCTGTGGAATTCAGGATACAAATCAAGGGGTCCATGATATCCTAAAATAATTATCAGAAAAGGGGAGATACTACACAACAAGATTCAAAATTTAACTGTATTTTAAATTCGTACTGAAATTCCCCAAGCAAAGAAGAGTTTGAAGGTTCATAGTAGGCAGACCTGCTCAGTCAATACCTCTTCAATGGGTCAGATGTTAACCTAGCATGTTCCAATTAAGTTCATTTTGCTAAAAATCCTTTGTTCTCTTGCCTCTCTCTACCCCCTTTCACCTTTTTTAGTTTAGTTGTTCTTATCCCATTTTAATATCTTATATTAAGACTGGGATTCCTAGAAAGAATGTCAGCATAAGAACTCAGTCTCGTATTAGCATCTTCCATTTTGGAACTTTCTTAATTTAATCCCATCCTCTTAAAAAAAAAGTAGATGTGTATAGATAAATGATTTATAGCTAATCACACTAAAAAGAATTCACAATCCTCTCTCCTATTAACATTAAGCCAAATTGCTCCCAAAGAGCAAAAAACCTGGACATTAAAGTAACAGCTATCAGAGCTCCTCCCCCAGGGAAGAAGCTTCCTCTTAGAATAAGCAGCAAACATATCAAGTTACCATTCATCAGCTAAAGTTTCAGATGAAATATCTCATGGACCCAATTTAAGTTGTTCTCCAGAACACTCACCTCTGAACAGTGCCACAGATCGAGACAGGGATAGCAGCCCAAAGAGAAAGACAGTCCCTAAAGCCAACCAATTGGAAGAAACGGTGTAATGTTCCAGGCGGTAGCGTTGAAACACAAAGTGATAACATTTCTAGAGAAAAAATATATTTTAGAAAAGTTTAATATATTTTATTTTCCCTTAGTTACATGTAAAGATAATTTTTAACATTCATTTTTTAAAATTTTGAGTTCCAAATTTTTTCTCTCCCTCCTCCCTGAGACAGTAAGCAATTTGATATAGGTTATACATGTTCAAGCATGCAAAACATATTATCATATCAGTCATGTTGTGAAAGAAGACATAGACCCAAAGAAAAAAAAAACAAAAAAAAATACAGAAAGTGAAAAATAGTATACTTCAATCTATACTAAGATTTCATCAATTCTTTCTCTGGAGGTAGGTAGCATTTTTCATCATGAGTCGTTTGGAATTGTCTTGAATCACAGTATTGCTGAGAACAGCTAAATCATTCACAGTTGATCTTAATACAATATTGCTGTTATTATGTACAACATTCTCCTGGTTCTGCTCATGTTACTTTGCATCAGTTCATGTAAGTCTTCTCAAGTTTTTCTGAAATCTGCTTGCTCATCATTTCTTATAGCACAGTAATATTCCATTACAATCATATACTATGACTTGTTCAGTCATTCCCCAATTGATAGGCATCCCCTCAATTTCAAATTTTTTGACATTACAAAAAGAGCTGCTATAAATATTTTTGTACAAATAGGACCTTCCTCCCCACCCCCAACCTTTTAAAACATCTCTTTGGGATACAGACCTAGTAGTGGTATTGCTGGATCAAAGAGTATGCACGGTTTTATAGCCCTCTGGGCACAGTTCCAAATTGCTCTCCAGAATGGTTGGATCAGTTCCTAACTCCACCAATGGTGCATTAGTGTCCCAATTTTCCCATACCTCTTCCAACATTTATTATTTTCCTTTTCTGTCATATTACCCAATCTGATAGGTATGAGGTGGTGTCTCAGAGTTATTTTAATTTGCATTTCTCTAATCAATAGTGATTTGGAGCATTTTTTCATAGGACTATAGAAAACTTTGATTTCTTCATCTGAAACTGCCTGTTCATATCCTTTGACAACTTATCAACTGGGGAATGACTTGCATTATAAGAATTTGAAAAAGTTCTCTATATAGTTGAGAAATGAGGCCTTTATTGGAGATACTTGCTATAAAAATTGTTTTCCAGCTTTCTACTTTCCTTTCAATATTGGTTGCACTGGTTTTGTTTGTGCAAAACCTTTTTAATGTAATATAATCAAAATTGTACATTTTACATCTCATAATGCTCTCTATCTCTTGTTTGGTCTTAACGTCTTCCCTTCTCCATAGATCTGACAGGTAAATTATTCCTTGCTCTCCTTATTTGCTTATGTCTAAATCATGTACCCATGTTGACCATATCTTAGTATACTGTCAGTCTATAACTAGTTTCTGCCATATTGTTTTCCAATTTTCCCAGCAGTTTTTGTTAGTTAGTTAGTTCTTGTCCCAAAAGCTGGAGTCTTTGGGTTTATCAAACACTAGATTACTATGGTCAAATTTACCACTGAGCTTTGTGTACCTAATCTATTCCACTGATTCATCACTCAATTTCTTAGCCAGTACCAGATAGTTTTGATGAGTTTAAGATCTACTTGGGTATATCTTATGGGTAGGCCATCTTCCTTCGCATTTGTTTTCATTAACTCCCTTAATTTTCTTGACCTTCTGTTCTTCCAGATGAACTTTGCTATTATTTTTTCTAGCTCTATAAAATAATTTTTCAGTACTTTGAATGGTATGTCACTGAATAAATAAATTAAAGTAGAATTGTCATTTTTATTGAAAAAAGATATTGATGAAGGAATGTTATGTGTCTATAATATGTGTGTCATTAAAAACACACCTATCACCTAAGTGGGGAATTATAAAAAGGGGTCTGATAGATTATTAGATCCAAGACATATGGAAATACCCTATCTTCTAAGAAATGAAACAACATTTCCAAAACTATCTATACACTAGTACCAAAATATGATGATATCTGTGATATCTCAGTAGTCTGGCAGGGACAAAGAATTTCTCTAGGCCCATGAAAAATCTCTTTTAAAAATATTTGAATTAATAAACATATTCATTGTGTTTTTCCTCCATACTGCAGAGAGTCGAATTGGTACTAAACTACTGGTACTAAACTGGACTGTTCTTCAACTTGAGACTAACCTTCTGCTTTGAAGTTTTCCAGCTTCACTATCTTTGGCCTAAAATTCATGCAGACAAGATGGGAAAGGATGGAATAGGATGGAATAGGATGGAATGAGATGGGAAGGGAAGGAAACAGAAAGTAAGGGGAGGAAAGAAAGGAAGAAATCATTTGACAGGACATCAAGGAAGTGCTTTTAATTATCTCCCAAGACTACCTGCAAACTATAAAAATGGTATTAAGACACATAGGTCACCTATTCGTATACAAGATGTGTGGATTCTTGTTAACTGTTCATGAGTACTGTTACTTCAGGATCTCCCTATTTTGATTCAGGTATACTATATATAATATATATATATATATATTATATATATATATATATAATATATAATATATACTTATAATGAATCTTTTGTTTCATTTATGCTTTTAAAAAAAGGAAATGAGGAGGAGGGAGGAGAGAATAAAGAAAGAAAGAGGCAGAGAGAGACAGAGAAAAGAAGGGAGAATATGTTCAAAATGGTGATATCATAACGCTAAAAATGCCTAAGGAAAATAAATTTTATTTTAAATTTAAATCTCAATTTGAAGCAGGAGTAAAGAACAATCAGAAGCCTGAAAATGTCATAAAATAGTGGGCACAGCTCAATTTTGTTTTAAATGCACAAAAGTGGAAGAGAGTTTAGGGAACTATCCCTAAATATGTTTTAATCCATATCACCCAATGGTCTTCAATAGCTAGTTATTTAATACAATCACAAAATATAGGCAAAAATTCTACTCTAATCCAAATGTTTTAAGGAAAGATGTTCAATTAGCTCTGCTATCCCATTATCATTTAATCAGGATCTAATTCTCTTACAGTGACTTAGAAAATGTCTCTGAAGTAAACTGAGTCTATGTTTTGAAATAAAAGGATAGTTATTTATTTGTGTATACACACACACACTTATCTACATAGTAAATTATACTATATGGATGAAATTATCTTAGCACTAGAGATTCTGAATCTGTTGTTAAATTTCCATGATAAAAGTATGAAGAAATTCAAAATGAAACTCTTTAGGATATCTATTTCCCTGAAACTCACCTGAAGTGCAGAAAGAGCCACAGCACCACAAAGGCATATAAGAGGGTATATGGGGAACAGAAATCTCTCCTCTTTGTGAGGCTGAGCAAAGAAGATGATGATCCAAATATACATTGGAGACAAGGTAAGCCAATAGGGACGGCCTAAATTCTGAACTGTAAGAAACAGAAAAGAAACAATTTCATATTTCACTAGAGTAGAAAAATGCAACCTATGTAGCCTTCATGTCCCCCAACTTTGGATTTGAGATAGTGTGGCCCTGTCCTTGGCCACCCAGGATTCACTCACAAAATGGTCCAAGACATTCATACTCCTCTTTATTACCATGCAAGAAAATGTCAGCTAATAAGCATTCTGTTGCTTTCTAAAGAGACTGGATGCATATCATCAGACCCAAATGGTTTGTAGGTTATTAGTAAAATGAATTCTACCTTAGATAGAGAAAGAAAAGCCTCTTCTACTACGGAGTCCTGACACTACATCTAGAGACCCCTAAGACTGTCTGCCACAACCTAAAATTTCTTTAAGTTTTAATCCTATGAAATAGAATATTTATATATTATATTCTAGGTAACATTCTTCCTCCTTTGGCAATCAGCTTTCTTTATTATACCCAAGTAACAGTAAAGAAAAGTCACGAACCACGGGTTAAAAATAGAAGGAAATGATGGAGGAACCAGCATTCTCAAACCCATTAACTGCATTTTTTTTCCAACAGTCACTGACAAGTAGCTTGCTGCAAAACAAGAACAAAAACAACCCTGATAAAGCTTCCTCTCCTTCTCTCCTACAATACCTTTCAATTCTAAATCCCTAACTGGAACCAAAATTTTAAAAAGAAAGAATGTGCAAGTACTAAAGGGATTTAATGATCACTGAGGCTCAAACCCCTGCTGGAAAGTTCCTGTGGTTAGGTACATGAGCATTGAGTGATAAGCTTGCAACCCCACAGTGAGAGCATCTCCTCCTGTGCTTGTATTAGTCATAATGAGCAGTGCAGCAGGAATTTCATGTAAAAGCTATAAACACAGTGCCCTCTGCTGCCCACTAGATTCATGTATCATAAGCTATACAGTTATTTATCTCACAGAATCCAGCTTGTGATCAAGGGTCATACCTGAGTAATACCTAATTTACAGGTTTGGGGATATACATACATTTACCAAAGACTTTAAGCACCTCCATTTGAGGACAGGGTATGGACTGTCTTTTGCTTTTCTTTATATGTTACCTTGTCCCAGAGTCTGGCACATAGTAAGAGATTAATAAATGCTTGTTGATTGACTATTCAGGAATAAAAATTCTTAAGCTACACCACCAGTTATTTTAAACTTTGTCCACAATTATTATAACATATTAGACTACATTTTACATTAATACTTTGCCAAGGTTTAACTATTAAATTGTAATTTTCTCAATTGTCATAGTATGTCCCAGTATAAATGAACCTAACCTCAGCAGGCAAAAATTCTTTTGTGCCATAATAATCATTTCTGAAATACAATTTTATGTTTTACATATTTTAAAATGTAAATTTGCCCCTTAGGGTTGATTTCATGTTCTTCTATCACAAGCAAAAGTACTCTGTAAACTGACATTTTTAGTCTGCTCAATTCTTTATAAGCAATTTACAATACAAAAAGTAGCCCAATGGAAATATAAACCAATTGAGAAAAAATCACTCATAACCCTTCCAAATCAGGAAAACAAATCTAGAGTTAATTCTCTTCCCAACTTAAGAGTTCTGCTTAAATCCGACCCTCCTGCAAAGAAAGTCAGAAGCACTTGATTAGTTGATAACCTGAGTTAGGACAGTAGTGTAAAAACAGATGTTGAGAAACAGAAATAAATGACTAGGTAAACTAGGTAGTCCAGAGGAATGCATCAGACTTTAAGAGCAGCTCCTCCTAATTCAGCCTTCCAAGTATGGGGAAAACTGAACAAATATTTTTTTAAAAATTCAGCTGAGGCTATTTTCACCAACATTTTTGCCTCCATTATGGCTCATTAGATGTACTCCACCCTTTGAACAACATAATCTTCACAGGACAAAGGATTCTAAAGACTGTGTTCCCTTGAGATCTTGCAGATGCCTTTTCCTGTCTAGCTGGTTAGCAAGCTGGGTAGGCTTCCTTAACTGTGAAGATGTAAGACTCTTCCTGTACAGAGTCACTGAGGGCTGTAGCAATTAATGGGTTACCCCGGCATTGTGGGTTTCTGTAGATTTTTACTGATGTGGTTTTCATTTGCAATAAACTAAGAAAACCTTCAGATAGGTCCTAAATGTCTCATGCAGCCTTGCAAATGCAGGCTGCAAAAACAGACCAGCCTGCCATTCCCCTAAGAACACAGTGAATAAAAGAAGGGAACTCTATTTTTCCTCCACGGTAAACACTGTCACCTTGAACAGTTATTTATAAGGCTGGCTAATGTTTTCTAAGGCACAAGTCTTCCTGCCACCAGGCAGACTGGAATCTTTCATAACTCTACCACTTACCATGAAATCTCTGCAACAGGGTCTCCATGAGGGAAGTCAGAGGTAAGACCAGAAGAGCCAATACAAAGGCCACATTGAAATTCAGAAACCCGTTAATTAAATAGAAATACCAGGGTTCTGTGCCTGAAGGGAAGAGAAACAAGGGACTGTTAGGGTGAGCCCGACATCATGCTCTATATTCATTAAATGTTGGTCATCTGCTAACTCAAATGACTGGCAATTTACAAGATACAAGAGAAATAAAAACAGAACATGAAAAAATGAATGGAAACAGAGCTCGTATACATATAAATGACACCCAAACTTCAAATGACAAAGGGTAGCCATCATGATCAATTGATGAAGAATCCAAAGTTTAAAACAGCCAGCTATACTCACTACCATTGACCCTTACGCTATGAAAACCCTAGGGGTTTTTCAGCACAACCAAGTAACTCAGAGTTGGGAAGCACAGGTACACATTAAAAAAAACCCCATAACAATCAGGCCATCATGAATTTGCTCACCTCTAAATATTCTGCAATCAGTCAACAAGCATTTATTAAGTACTTATTACATGCTAGGCAGTGGGGATAGAAAGATAAAAAAAAAATGAAATAATCCTGCTCTCAGGGGGCTCACATTCTATGAGGGGAGACCAACAAGTACATGCAATTAGTATATTCAAGAACAAACAAAATAAATACAAAGCGGTTAGATACAAGATAGTGAAGGAAGGAACTAGGAGTTGCAGAGATCAGGAAAGGCTTCCTGGAGACGGTAGCTCTTGGGCAGCATCTTGAAAGAAATGAGGGATTCCTTTAAAAGGAAAATAAAGAAGGAGGAGGTGGGGGGAGTGTCCTCGGGGCATAGCAGACAGTCAATCTTCCCCGGGAGTTGGGAGATGAGGAAAGCATTAGAAACCTCAGCTGAGCTACACGGGTCACAAAATACTCTGCTTTCATCTCCTGGCCCTGGTTTCATCCTGTCGTGCTTAAGGCCAACCCTCAGGTGCCTCACTCTTGTTTTTCCTACAGTGTAGAAGGCAAAGGTATTATGGGGCCATTCATCTGGATAAACCAAAACAGTTCTTCCTGCTTAGGATCATCTTCAGTGTTAAGTTTCATTCAACTACCTTGAAGATCAAGAATGAAGCAAAATGATGGAAAACATAAATCTCACTCTCATTAGTTCTGACTCCTCAACTTGAGATGCTTAAGCCAAAAATGATTAAGAGTGGCAGCTCCCTCTGCACATTTAGCAATTTTCCCTCTGCTTCTCCCCTCCCTGTGATTATTTCAATCAGCCAGTAAATGACACACACGGGTCTTAATCATTGTGCTGTTGTGACACCCACCACGCACCACAGCAATTTCCTGCAATCAGCACCGCTTAAAAGGGTAATCAGGAGGCTGAGGAGCAGTCAGGAAAACCTGACATCTTTGCAGCTTGCACAGCAAAATAAGCTGGAAACTAAACTCAAAATGTCAGAAATGTCTGAAAAAGAAGGAAAAGAGAGAGAAAAGGACTCCAGTTCAAACAAATGAATGAGAGCCTCTGTAGTAAGGCCTCCTGTGGGAGCCTGAATTCACTGAGGACAACGACATCTTATGCCCCTTAAGAATGACCTTTCAGACTAAGGAAAACTACTGAATGAAAGTAGTTTCAAGCAGAATTCCACTCCTCTGGGGTTGTGGTAACATTTTGGTAACCTGTTTCTCTAAAAAGGGAGGCACTAGCTCCTTGCCTGGCCTACCTGACTGCTACCTTCAATTCACAGGACCATTTTTTCCTTAAAGAATTCTGGAAATCTACAGGTTTTGAAGAGAAACCATGAAGAAGAACAAAAGGAAAGTGGGTCACTCTTGTGACATTATCTACTATGGTCAGTAAGCCTTGATGGACATACTTGTTCATTGTCATTTCACAGCATTCAGTTTCAATTGTTTCTAATGCTGTAAAATTCTATTGATCAAGCTTGGCCCCAAAGAAGAACTATGAGAAAGCACTTTCCATCCTTCTTTGCAGAGGTGAGGTAGGGGATTGTGCGTAAGGAATACTATTAATAGACTTACTTGATAAACTCATTGGTTTTCCTGAACTGGTTTTTTCCCCTTTTTAATTCTTTGTTATAAAGGGTAGCTGTCTGAAAGGAGTAGGGTGAAGAGATACATTGAGAAATGTAGATCATGTAAAAACAAAAGATATCAGTGATTTTTTGAAGTCTTAACACCAGGGACCTTTTTTTCTTTTTGGTATTTGCAAATATGTTTGGAAGTCAATGGAAACTTTAAATAAATATAACGTATAAATATTTAGGAAGGAAGCTCTTTAGGTTGTACAAAGACTTATTTCCATCCCACCCCAGCTTACCTTCTACTCTTGTTGATTATTATTATAACCACGTAGACAGTACTTTGAGATCTTGAATCCAAACGACTAAGTACTAAAGCCAACTGTCATTATTGTAATAGGAACTCAGACATCAAGTTCACTACCAGGCAATCTATAAACATTACACAACCACCTATTGCCTTGCTGAAGGATGGAGCAAAGGGAGAGATGAGCCAAGAGCAAATAAGGTTCAGACAAGGCAGTTTTAGAAATAAAAGCAAAGGTTATGGAAAAAGAGAGTAGTTAAATAAACTGCTACTAGAAGGCTTTCCCTGCTTTGATGAGATACCTCCCTTTGAAAATCGAAAGGTAGCAGCTTTTATCTCTGTCCAAGGAGGTATCACTGCTATGGCTCAGAAAGTCCTAAAGCCACACAGATTTTGCGTCAGAGTGGTAAGCTGAGGGCTTCACTGATGCAAGGTAAAAATTAGCTGGGTGCAGAGCTTCTCTGCAGTACCAAATCAAAGCCATGCAATCACATACCATCTTGACAGAAAGCACCTCAATTTCTCTCTATTCTTAAGAGCTAATGGGAGCTTTGAAAGAGTTTGCTAAGATAAGAAAAAGAAGTCATTTCTGATGTTTGCTGAGCTGGGTGGAGGAAAGTCATTACCCATGACTTAGTACCATAGGTACTAAGAGACATCACGTCATTCTTATAAATGTCAAGTTTACACAGTAAAGAGTGGAAAGTCATCAGACATAAATGATTAACAAAGGCCTCTGGAATAGCTTTTACTGGCAAATAACTTTAAATAAGCCAAAAGCAGGCTTCATACACTTTCGCTTCTACTCCCTCAAAAATGTCAAACTATATGGCAGGGGAAGGAGACATTTACTGACTGGAGCCATGACCTTTCTCAGATTTCAATTCCTATAACATTATGGCTCTAAACAAAAGCCAAAGGAGGCAACAAGAGCATGCAATGGGACGGGAGGGACAGACCCCTTGAGTGGGAGCAGCTGTTGTCCTAAATTGTTGTCCTAAACTGTCCTAAACTAAGCTGTTGTCCTAAACATTCCTTGTCTTGCCCTTTTCTTGAGCATTATTTTTATTGACATCTTTTGTTTTTACATCACCTTTATTTCCAAATACAATTCTCCCCCGTTCTCTGACTGGTGAGCCATCCTTTGTAACAAAAAACAAAAGCAACAGAGAAAAAAGTAATCTGTGAAACCAACTAACACATCAACCATTTATGGCAGGACATACAGTATTTGACAAACCACAGTCTCCCACCTCCACAAAGAAGGGAGAGAGGTCCGTTTCTTCGACTTTTTTTCTAGGGTCAAGGTTAGTCATTATATTTACTCTGGCTTTCCTTGTAAGCCTTTCCACCACAGCCAGTCAGTCGGTCAATAAATATTTAATATTCAGTCAGTCAATAAGCATTTATTAAGCACCTACTATGTGTCAGGCACTGTACTAAGCTCTATGGATACAAAGAAAGATAAAAGACAGTCTCTGCCCTGAGGAGCTCACAATCCAATGGGGGAGACAACATACAAACAACTATGCACAAACACTATACATATAGGATAAACAGAAAATAATCAGCAGAGGAAAGGCATTAGGATTAAGGGAGATCAGAAAATCTTCCTAAGAAGGTGAGATTTCAGCAGGGAGAAGTCAAGAGGGGGAAATGAGAAAGGAGAGCACTCCAGACGAGGCGGGGACAGCCAGAGAAAAAGCCCAGAGCCAAGAGATGGAGTGTCTTGTTCAAGGAACAGCCAGTGTCACTGGATCAAAGAGTACATGGTGGGGAGTAAGGTACAAAAAGACTGGAAAGGTAGGAGGAAGCTAGGCTATGAAGGCCAAACAGAGGATTTTATATTTGACCCTAGAGGCACAAGGATGCCACTGGAGTTTCCTGAGGAGAGCAGCAACATGGTCAGACCTGAGATTTACCAAATCACTCTGGCAGCTGAGTGTAATGGGAAGAGACTTATGGCAGGGAGACCAGTGAGCAGACTACTGCAAGAATCCAGGAGTGAGAGGAGAGGAGAGAAAGAGGCACACATGACAGATGTTACAAAGGTAAAACTGACAGGCCTTGATAAGAGATTGGATATTAGGGCTGAGAGAGAGGGTGAGGAGTCAAGGAGGATACCTCGCCTGGGGGCCTCAGGTGACTGAAAGGATGGTGATATCCTCAAAAGTAATAGGGAAGGGAGGGAGAATTCCGGAGTAAGATATGAGTTTAGTTATGGACAGGTTAAGTTTGAGATGTCCAAGAAGCAGTTGGAGATGTGAGAGTAGAAATCAGCAGAGGATAGGACTGGATAAGTAAATCTGAGAATCATCAGCACAGAGATAACTGAATCCATGAGAGCTAATGAGATTGCTGAGTGAGGGGGAACAGAGGAAGATCCAGGACGGAACTTTGAAGTGCACCCAAGATTAGTGATTTGGTTGAAAACGCAGCATGGGAGACTGAGGACTGGGCAAAAAGGAAGGAGGAGAACCAAGAGAGAGAAGAGTATTACAAAAACCTAAAGAGAAGAGGATATCAGAGAGTCAGGGGTGACTGACAGTGTTAAAGGCTGCAGAGAGATTAAGATGAGGACTGAGAAAAAGTAATGAAATCTGGTAATTAAGAGGACATTAGTAACTTTGGAGAGCGCAGTTTCAATTGAATAACAAGGGCAGAAGCCACACTAGAGAGAGTTAAGAAGACAGTGAGAGGAGAGGGGGTGGAAGCACCAACTGTAGACAACCTTTTCAACGAGTTTAGCCACATAAGAAAGAGAGAGAGGGGACAACAGCTAGCAAGGATGGATGGATCAAGCGAGGGTTTTCTGGAGGATGAAGGAGACACGGGTATGTTTATAACAGTAGAGAAACAACCAGTAAACAAGGAGAGACTGAAGAGAAGTGAAAGAGTGAAGATGATATAGGGGGGCAAGATAGGATGGACTCAAGTCACTTGTGCATGTAGAAGGGTTTAGATTGCCAAGGAGAACGGCCATCTCATCACATAAGATGGGTGAAGGGGGAGATAGTAGCAGAGGGCATCCAAGAGACATGAGTTGTGAAGGAGGGGAGAAAACAACACTCTCCCAAATGGCCTCGATTTGTTTGGGGAATACAGTTCTCAACTGAGACACTCGATCTATGGAGGGTTTAAAGAAAAATAAAAAGGTTTGAAAAAGTCACTGTGGTGAGTGGGCCATTTAAGTGAGTGAGTGAGTCATTTAGGCAACTGTAAAAAGATTGCCTTGCTACAGTGAGGCCCATTTAAGATTACATCACATAAATCTGTAGTGGACCCAGTCAGCACAGCTTCACAATTTTCTCCAGCTTCACTCAGCAGCACATGAGTAGGAGTAAAGATAAAGGATGGAATGAGTGAGTAAATCCTGGGCTGAGGCTTGGGAGGACAAGATCAGAGGCAGGGTAATGAGGCAAAGGATTAAAGAGAAGAGCACAGTGTAGAGCTGAACTAGTTCACTAAAGAGATAAGACAGGGAAGAGAGGAGAGTGTAGCCAGAGCAGGAGTGATGGCCTAGAGATCACAGTAAGAACAAAGAATAAGGTTTGGGGTTGCAAGCAAAAAGTAGAACGACACATATATGATTGGATAAGACAACCGCAAAGTTCAAAAATATGTAAGTGGAGCATCTATGTGTGATAGCAAGACCAATAGTATAACAATCTCTGTGCGTAGCTGAAGAGGGATGGAGAAGTAAGTCATGGGAAAGTTGAGGAACTGGGAGGAAAGACTATTTGAAGGAATATCGATATGTATGTAGAAGTCCCATAATGTTGTTGCTCCTTCATTTTCAAAGAGGACCAACAATATCATGGGACGATGTCTTGACTTGCACACCAACTGGATTTAAGTGAGGTAGAGTTGTACAAAGTCATCAGCCTCAGTCTTTCTTCCTGATCATCAAAGTCCAGTGGGAAGAACAAAAGTCAAGAGGACTGGTGATGGCCCGAGATGCAATGGATGACTGTGGCATCTTCAATGCCTGACCAAACTCTAAGCACGCTACAGTGCTTGCTTCAGCTGCCTTCATGGCTGTTTGGACAAATTATTCTCACCTGCCCATTCCACTGGGGAAGTCTTCACATGCCTGTGGTAGACATCCCTCTAACTCATCAAGGTTTAAGGCCTGTTGATTACTCTTAACCTGGTTTAGCCCATCTGCTAAGATAGTTTTTTGGAATGTGGTTACTGTGCATGCTACAGCTTCTTGGATCCACAAATGAGAGATGGGTGAATCAGGTGGACACCAAAGGTAGATGAACAGCCCTGAAAAGGGCTCAGCAAGCCCTCACACAAGAGGTGCTAGTCCTCCTGAACAACCTACACACCCCAGGTCTCATAGTATGAGTGTAGGAGATGGGAAGGATAGAAAACCTCTGTGAGACAGGCATTAAACTCAATAAGGAAAGATGAGGAGGAGTATCTATCCTAGAGGCTGGTAGGCAATAGCTACCAGAATTATGAATGAGTGGTAGATATAGACTGAGTGAAATTCAAAGAAGAGGTTACTGAGTGATGAAGGTATAGAGATAGCCTGGAAGTGAGTCAGGGGAATAAGTTCATCACTGTAGACAGGGCCAGTATACATTCACTCACTCATTCAACAATTATTTACTAAGCCCTAATATTTGAGATCTGACTTTTAATCTGCTCTTCTTTCCTGGCGATCTCATCAACTTCTATGAGCTCTTTACTCTTTACAATCTGGTTTGAACTTATTTTTCTAAACTGATGAAAAGGCAGAGCTGAAGTGGTGGAGAGTGTCAGATCAAATTTTGAGTGGGATAGCTAATAAAAAGTCACAATAAGTTACTGTCCCAGGCCGGAAAGAAGACAGAAAGAAAAGCCTGCTGACACTGGGGTGGTGGCTGGCCAGGAGATTGACACAGTAGAAGTAACACCATCTGCTGACCTTGGAGGTACAGACAATGGCAGCAGCAACATCACTGGAAACACCACCAGGAACACCTAGGGCACAGGGACAGTAAGGGGATTTAATACTTGATCAGAAAGAGATTCCAGGGGAGCCCTGTGCCAGCACAGGGTGCAGGGTCAGACTCAATTTGGCAGTTCCTTCACCCATTACCTAGTTGGAGATGATGATCCCAGGACAGAGACAGTGGTTGTAGTTGAGAGGGAATAAAAGCTCTACCTGGCTAAGGACCAGAGATAAAGACCAGTAGATCAGGAAGGCAATGACCAGAACTCTTTCTGAATCATCTTGAAAGTATCAAAAACTTACAGGTCTCCAGCCCTTGCTGTAAAAGCAGTATGACATAAAAATCAGAAAGTAAGGCCAGATATCTCCCCAACCCCAGAGATGAGGCTAGCCCAACTCTAACATAAAATCTAGTTAAGAAATAAGCTGGGGGAGGGGAGGGGCAGAGCCAAGATGGCAGCAGGAAAGCAGGAGCTTGCTTAAGCTCCCCGCCAAATCCCTCCAAACACCTGTAAAAAATGGCTCTGGACAAATTCTAGAGCTGCGGAACCTACAAAATAGCAGAAGGAAACAGATCTCCAGCCCAGGAGTACCTGGATGGTCACCAGGAAGGGTCTATCACATGGTACTGAGAGTGAAGGGCAGCCCAGCATGGGCCTCGCTGGGACAGACTAGACCCAGAGTCAGCCAGCCAGAAGAGGCCTTGAGGCCATGAAACAGTGAGCTGTGGCAGTTACCAGACGTCTCAACCCACAAATGCCAAAGAGCAGGTTAGGGGGAAACTGCGGGATTGAGTTCAGAGTGGTTGGGCTGCCAGCTCTGGGGGTGGAGGAGGTCACATAGCAGCAGCAGGAAGCTCCTGAGGCTGCCTCCAGAGCGCCAGCATCAGCGGCTTCCCGAGTCCCTGGCTCACACAGCGGGAGGAATCTAGCAGCAGATCAGAGCGGAAATGCAAGGAGTGCTTTGTGGGCACAAAGACATATTCTCTTGCTGTGCCCTGCTTGGATCTGAATTGCAGTCCTGGTTGGTGGTCCTTGGGGGAGGAGGAGCGCTGCTGTGACAGAGCCTGTGGTGATGGTGGAGTAGAAGTAGCTCTGAAAACAGCAGTGCTTGGACCCTAAAGCTTGGGACAAAGTGCTCTCTACTCTACAAGCAGTCATATCCTGACAAAAAGCTCAAGGGTCAAGTAGTTGGCTAGGAACATGAACAGGCAGCAAAAATGAACTCAGACTCAAACTCAAACTCTAGATTCCTTTTTTGGTGACAAAGAAGATCAAATCATACAGCCAGAAGAAGTCAACAAAGTCAAAGAACTTACAACAAAAGCCTCCAAGAAAGATATGAATTGGGCTCAGACCATGGAAGAGCTCAAAAAGCATTTGGAAACGCAAGTAAGAGAAATAGAGGAAAAACTGGGAAGAGGAATGAGAGTGATGCAAGAAAACCATGAAAAACAAGTCAATGACTTGCTAAAGGAGACCCAAAGAAATACTGAAGAAAGTGACACCTTAAAGAATAGACTAACCCAAATGGCAAAAGAGCTCCAAAAAGTCAATGAGGAGAAGAATGCCTTGAAAGGCAGAATTAGCCAAATGGAAAAGGAGGTGCAAAGACCACTGAAGAAAATACCACCTTAAAAATTAGACTGGAGCAAGTGGAAGCTAGTGACTTGATGAGAAACCAAGATATTATAAAACAAAACCAAAGGAATGAAAAAATGGAAGACAATGTGAAATATCTCATTGGAAAAACCACTGACCTGGAGAACAGATACAAGAGAGATCATTTAAAACTTATTGGACTACCTGAAAGCCATGATGAAAAAAAGAGCCTAGACATCATCTTTCAAGAAATTATCAAGGAGAACTGCCCTGATATTCTAGAACCAGAGGGTAAAATAGAAATTGAAAGAATCCAGTGATCACCTCTTGAAAAAGATCCCAAAAAGAAAACTCCTAGGAATATTGTTGCCAAATTCCAGAGTTTCCAGGTCAAGGAGAAAATACTGCAAACAGCCAGAAAGAAACAATTTGAATATTGTGGAAACACAATCAGAATAACACAAGATCTAGCAGTTTCTACATTAAGGGATCGAAGGGCTTGGAATATGATATTTCAGAGGTCAAAGGAGTTAGGATTAAAACCAAGAATCACTTACCCAGCAAAACTGAGTATAATGCTCCAAGGCAAAATATGGATTTTCAATAATATAGAGGACTTTCAAGCTTTCTCAATGAAAAGACCAGAGCTGAATAGAAAATTTGACTTTCAAATACAAGAATCAAGAGAAGCATGAAAAGGTAAACAAGAAAGAGAAATCATAAGGGACTTACTAAAGTTGAACTGTTATGTTTATATTCCTACATGGAAAGATGATATGTGTAATTCAGGAGACCTTTCTCAATATTAGGAGAGTTGAAGGGAATATAGACAGAGGGCACAGGAGGGGTTGAATATGAAGGAATGATATTTAAAAAAAATGAAATAAATTTAAGGGGTGAGGGAGGAATAATTGAGAGAGGGAGAAAGGGAGAGACAGAATGGGGTAAATTACCTCACATAAGAGTGGCAAGAAAAAGCAGTTCTGTTGAAAGGGAAGAGGGTAGCAGGTGAGGGTGAATGAGCGAATCTTACTCTCACTGGATTCAACTTGAGGAGGAATAACATACACACTCAGTTGCGTATCTTACTCCACAGGAAAGTAAGGGGAAGGGGATAAAAAAGGTGTGGATGATAGAAGAGAGGGCAGATAGGGGGAGGATGTAATCAAAAGCAAACACTTTTGAAAAGGGACAGGGTCAAGGCAGAAAAATGAATAAAGGGGGACAGGATAGGATGGAGGGAAATATAGTTAGTCTTTCACAACATGAGTATTGAGGAAGTGTTTTACATAATGATACATGTATGGCCTATGTTGAATTGCTTGCCTTCTTAGGAAGGGTGGGTGGGAAGGGAAGAGGGGAGAGAATCTGGAACTCAGAGTTTTAAAATCAGATGCTCAAAAGAAAAAGTTGTTTTTGCATGCAACTGAGAAATAAGATATATAGGGAATGGGGCATAGAAATCTATCCTGCCCTACAAGAAATGGGAAAGGGGCAGGGGAGGGGTGGCGGGAGTGGGGCAAAAGAGGGGAGGGCTGACTGGGGAACAAGGCAATCAGAATATATGCCATCTTGGAATGGGGGGAAGGGTAGAAAAGGGGAGAAAATCTGTAACCTTGTGGAAATCAATGTCGAAAACTAAAATATTAAATAAAATATATACATAAAAAAGAAATAAGCTGGAAAAACGAGTAAACAACAACAACAAAAAAGAATCTGATCATAAAAAGCTACTAGGGTGATAGGGAAGCTTAAGACACAACTCAGAAGAAAACAATGACTTGAAAATATCAAAAAGCAAAGCCTCAAAGGAAAAAAAACTGCAGATTGGGCATAAGTTCAACAAGAATTCCTAGAAGAGCTATGGAGAAAGATTTTTTAAAAGAGCCAAAACAAATGATTTTTAAAATCAAATAAGTCACAGAGGAAAAATTGGGGCAAGAAATGAGAACAAAGCAAGAAAATTGTGAAAAGAGGATTAACAGCTTGGTAAAACAGGCATGCTCACATGCACATGCGCATGGGTGAGCATGCACACACACAAAACACACACACACACACACACACACACCCGCACACAATACTGAAGAAAATAACACCTTAAACATAAGAATTGTCCCAAAGGTAAAGAGGGCACAAAACCTCACTAAAGAAAATAATGCCCTAAAAATTAGAATTGGGCAAGTGGAAGCTAATGACTCCATGGGACTTCAAGAAACAATAAAACAAAGATAAAAGAATAAAAAAAAAACAGAAGAAAATGTGAAATATCTCATAGAAAAAAAACTGGACTTGGAAAATAGATCAAGGAAATATAATTTAAGAATTTTTGGACTACCTGAAAACCATGATTTAAAAAAATAGCCTAAGGTGGCACAATGAGTAGAGCACCGGCCCTGGAGTCAGGAGGACGAGAGTTCAAATATGGCCTCAGACACTTGACACACTTACTAGCTGTGTAACCTTGGGCAAGTCACTTAATCCCAATTGCCCTGCCTTCCCCTCTCCCCCCCAAAAAGAGAAAAAAACAATTAAAAAAATAGCTTAGACACGACATTTCAAGAAATTATAACGGAAAACTGCCCAGACATCTTAGATCCAGAGGGAAAAATAAAAATTGAAAGAATTCACCAATCACCTCCTGAAAGAGATCCCAAAAGGAAAACTCCCAGGAATATTATAGCCAAATTCCACAGTTCCCAGGTCAAGGAGAAAAAATTGAAGCAGCCAGAAAGAAACAATTCAAATAGTGTGAAGCCACAGTCAGGATCACACAAGATTTAGCGGCTTCCACATTAACAGAATAGAGGGCTTGGAATATGATATTCTGGAAGGCAAAATACCTAGGATTATAACCAAGAAAAACTTATTCAAAAAAACTGAGTATAACCCTTCAGAAGAAAAATGGGTATTTAATGAAATAGAGGATTTTCAAGCATCCCTGAAGAAAAGAATAGAAAATTTGACATTCAAACACAGACTCAAGAGAAGCATAAACAGGTAAACATGGGTGAAAAATCATAAGGGACTTATATGGGAAGATGATACATATAATCTCTAAGAATTTTATCATCATTAGGGCAGTTAGAAGGAGTCTACATAGACAGAGGGCATGAGTGTGAATCAATCATGGCAGGATGATCTCAAAAGAAAAATGGAAGGATGAGAAAGAAAGATGCACTGAGAGAGGAGGAAAGAGGGAGAAAGAATGGGGAAATTATCTTACGTAAAAGGGGCATGAAATGAAGCGTTTTCAGTGGTAGAGGGGGAAATGGAGGGGAATGGACAATGCTTGAACATCATTCTCATCTGAATGGGTTCAAAGAGGGAAGAATACATGTATACATGTACATACACACACACACACACACAAACACACAGCTGGGTATAGAAATTCATATTACCCAACAGGTAAGTAGGAGGGGAAAGGGCTAAGGAAAAGGGGAGAGGATTAATATGAGGGAGGGTAAATTAAAAGAGGCATTGGTCAGAAGCAAAACAGACTGTTAAGGAGAGGACAGGGTAAAAAAAAAAAAAGTGTAAACAGAAAAGAATAAGATGGAGAGAAATACCAAAGTAGCAATCATAAAACTGTGAATATAAATGAGATGAACTCATCAGTAAAATGGAAGAGGACAGAAGAATGGATTAGAAACCAGAATCCAACAATATGTTGTTTATAAGAAACATACTCATAACAAAAAGTCACACACAGAATTAAAATAAGGGGCTACAGAAGAATCTATTATGCTTCAGCTGAAACACAAAAGGCAGAGGTAGCGATCATAATCTCAGACAAAGCAAAAACAAAAGCAGGCCTAATTAAAAGAGATAATCAGGGAAACTATATCTTGTTAAAATACAGCATGGACAACGAATTAATATCATCTAAGCTCTTGAAGGAAAAGTCAAATGAATTAGAGGAGGAAATAGTGAAACTATAGTAGTGGGAGACTTCAATTTACCCCATTGTAGATCTGGACAGTTCTAACCATAAAATAAGAAGGAAAGAGATGAATAGAATTTTTAAAAAGTTAGATATGATAGATCTCTGGGGAATACTGAATGGTAACAGAAATAAGTATTTCTTTTTCTCAGGCATATATTCAAAAAACCTTCAAAAAACTGACCATGTATTAGAGCATTAACACTTCACAAACAAATGCAGAAAAGCAAAAATACTAAATGCACCCTTTGGGGACCATAATGCAATAAAAATTACATTCAATAAATGGCCTTTAGAGATTGAAAATTAAATAGAAATTAAATAATCTAGGATAAATGGGTCAAAAAATAAATCATAACAATAATAAATAATTTCATTTCAGATAGTGAACAATGAGACAACATATGAAAATTTGTGGGATGCAACCACAGCAGTACATGAGGAAAATTTCATATCTCTAAATACTCACATCAGGAAAAGAAAGAGATCAATGAATTGAGCATATAACTAAAAAATTAGAAAAAGAACAAATTAAAAATCCCCAATTAAACACATTTACAGAAATCTGAAAAACCAATGGAGAGATTATAAAACTGAAAGTAAAAAAAAATTGATGTAATAAATAAAATTAAGAGCTGTTTTAAAAAAATTTTTTTAAATAGTTTAACCATTGGCTAGTTTGATTTAAAAAAAAAGAAAATCAAATTGTTAGGATCAAAAATGAAAAAATTACAAAACCAATGATGATGAAATTAAAGCAATTATTAGGAACTATTTTGTCCAATGATACTCAAAAAAAAAAAAAAACCAAAAACCCTGACAATCTAAATGAAATGGATGAATATTTAGGAAAAAATATAAATTGCCCAGATTAACAGAACAGGAAAGAGAACATTTAAATAACCCCATCTTAGGAAAAGAAATTGAACAAGCTATAAATGAGCCCCCTAGGGAAATAAAAAAATTAAGGACCAGATGGATTTTCAAATGAATTCTACCAAACATTTAAAGAATAATTAATTCCAACATTATAAAAACCGTCTGAAAAAACACGTATAGAAGTCCTACCAAATTCCTTCTATGACATAAATATGATTTTGATACCTAAACCAAGGGAGCAAAAATAGAAAAAGAAAACAACAGAACAATTTCACCAATGAATATTGATGAAAAAAATTTAAATAAAATACTAGCAAGGAGATTACAGCAATATATCATATAGATCATCTATTATCACCAGGCTGGATTTATGTCAGGAATGCAGGGCTGGGTCAATTATTAGAAAAACTATAAGCATAACTGGCCATATCAATAACAAAAATAATAAAAATCATATGATTATATCAATAGATGTATAAAAAAGCTTTTGACAAAATATGACACCCATTTCTATTAAAAACACTAGAAACAGGAATAAATGGAGTTTTTCTTATAATGATAAGTAGTATCTATCTAAAATCAAGAGTGAACAGTATCTGTAATGGGCATAAATAAAAAACCTTTCCAGTAAGATCAGAATTGAAGCAAAGATGTCCATAATCATCATTCTTACTTAATATTGAACTAGAAATGCTAGCTAGCTCAATGAAATAGGAAAAAGGAAAATGAAGGAATAAGTACAGGCAACAAGGAAACAAAACTATCAGTTTTTGCAGATATATTGGTATATTTAGAGAACCCTAGAGCGTCAACTAAAAAACTTGCTACTTGACAGTAAATTTCTCTGATCGAGGTTTCATTTCCCAAATATATAGAGAACTGAGCCAAGTTTATAAAAATGGGAGTCATTCCCAAATTGATAAAAGGTCAAAGGATATGAACAGGCAGTTTCCAGAGTAAGAAACCAAAGCTATCAATAGTCATATGAAAAAATGCTCTAAATCACTAATAATTAGAAAAATGCAAATTAAAACAAGGGAGGTAAAACCTCACGCCTATCAGATTAGCTAAGATGACAGATACGGAAAATGACAAATGCTGGAGGGGACATGGGAAAACAGGTAAACTAATGCACTGTTGATAGAGCTGTTTACTGGTCTAACCACTCTGGGGAACAATTTGGAACTATGCCTAAAGAGCTATAAAACTGCAGTCTTTGATCCAGCAATACCACTACCACTAGGCTTATACACCAAAATCTATTCCCCAAGAAGATCAAAGAAAAAGGAAAAGGACCCATATGTACAAAAATATTTATAGCAGCACTTTTTTTTGTGGTAGTAAAGAATTAGAAACTAAGAGAATGCCTATCAGTTAGGGAATGACTAAACAAATTACAGTATATGAATCTGATGGAAAATTATTGTGCTATAAGAAATGATGAAGGGATTATTTTAAGAAATACCTGGGTAGCAGGGTAGAGCCAAGATGATGGAGTACAGGCAGGGACCCAACTAAATGCTCCCAACGTTCTCCTCCAAACAACTTAAAAATATCACTTCAAATCAAATTATGGAGCGACAAAGCCAATAAAAGGTCAGAGGGAGACATTTTTCCAGGCTAAGACAACTTAGGAGGTCCAAAGGAGAGAGAGAAAAAATACCTGGGTAGACTTATATGAACTGATGTAAAGTGAAATGAGCAGAACCAAGAGAACAATCTACAGAGTAACAGCAATGTTGCAAATATAATCAACCGTGAAAGACTTAGTCAGGCTAATCAAAACAATGATCCATCAAAACTCCAAAGTACTCACGATATAAGATGCTACCTGGCTCCAGAGAGAACTAATGGGCTCATATATGGCAGAGTGAAATATATGTTTTTGTTTATTTTTCCTCCAGGACATGGCTAATGCAGAAACATTTTACATAACTTCATACGTATAATGGGCATCATATTTCTTGCCTTCTCAGTGGGTGGGGGAGGAATGGAGGAAGAGAGAGAATTTAGAACTGAAAACAGAAATTAAAAAACAAACTGATGGAAACATTCTAGTTAAAATGGCCACCGAGTCTTTGCTCAGGTTGTCCACCACACCTGGAACGCTTTCATGAGCCTTTCCTGCCCACCCAATCATCAGTGATATTCTTTCCAAAATTATATTTATTTTGTACATATTTCATGTTCACCTCTCTGTGTATGTGTTGTTTTGTTCCAGTAGCAAGCTCCTAGGTGCAGGGATTTTTTTGCTTTTGTCTTCATACTTCTAATAATTACAGCTAGCATTTATTTAGCTCTTTAAGGTTTGCTAAGTAGTTATCTCATTTATTCCTCATAATCCTGGGAGGGAGGTGTTATTATCATCCTTATTTCATAGATGAGGAAACTGAGGCAGAGATCGTAAGTGACTTACCTAGGATCGTGTAGAAAGTAAGAACTCTAACTTCCTCATTCCAAGTCAGGCACTTTGATTGCTGTATCACCTAGCTCCTTCTTTCCCATCTAGGACATTGCCTGGCATTCACAAAAGGTTCAACTGACCTGCTGCAACGAGTCATTTGCTCTGTCCCTATGGCCAAATCTCTTCCCAGATCCTAGAAATGGCACGTCTACATTCCTTCTCTAATTTACCCAGGAGCCTCTCCCTTCTCCAAGATGTTTTCCATATTTTTCCCAATTCATTTTCTAGGCTTGCCATAGTGACCGTTGTCTCTGCTACTTACAATCACTCCTCTGTCACCTCCCAAACTCAACTTTCGACCTTTTCCTTCAATCTTTACCTATTCTCACTCAAGCTGCCTGGTTTTATCTCTCACTGTACCTCCAATTCATTCCTTCTGTTCAACAACCTTTTTAAACTCTTTATATTTCTTTTATAGCACATGCTGTGAAGACCCTTTATTCATTCATTAATTAACTCATTCATTTAGCAAATATTTATTGAAGTACTGTGCTGGATACAAGGATAGACAAGACAGCATTCCTTTAAATTCCATTAAAAAGCTTATAACCTAGTAAAGGAGAAAAGATTCATATAGAACATAAATCACATTCTACCTTGTTAAGCACTTTCTAATTACAAAGATACCATATGCCTGCCAAAGCTGATGTATCATTTTGGAGTGATGAAGTGCTTTGCCAAACAGCTGAATAATACTAGCTCACATTTATGTAGCACTTTACAATTTCCTGACAACAACCTTGAGAAGGAGGTAGTCCAAGTAATGAGAGGTTAAGTAACTTAACCAAGATCACACAAGTAGAGTCAAAGCCTGAACTTGAACTTGGATCTGCCAAATTCAGTGTTTTCTCCACTCTACCACACGGCAGATCCAAAATGAATTGTGGTTAGTCTATAAGTATGGAGGTAAAAGAAAGAGGAGCCCTGTACCTTTCCTCTTTATACCCAAGTCACTCTATTTTAGAAACTAACCTCCATTTCCACTAAAACCAAGGAGTCACATTTTATTTGTAGTGGGGATAAGCTAGACTCCTTCCCAATAAGATCAGGAATGAAACAAAGATGCCCATTACCACCAATATTATTCAATATTGTATTAGAAATGCTAGTAATAGCAATAAGAGAAGAAAAAAAAATTGAAGGAATTAGAATGGGCAATGAGGTAATGAAACTCTTTGCAGATGATATGACGATATACTTGGAAAATCTTAGACATCTAACTAAAAAGTTAGTTGAAACAATAATTTTAGCAAAGTAGCAGGATGTAAAATAAACCCACATAAATCATTAGAATTTCTATATGTTACCAACAAAACCCTGCAAGAAGAGATAGTAAGAGATACCCCATTTAAAATAACTGTAGACTACGCCTGGGAGTATACCTACCAAGACAAACCCAGGAACTACATGAACAAATTACAAAACACTTTGTATACAAATAAACTCAGATTTAAATAACTGGAGAAATAGTAATTGTTCATGGGTAGGCAGAGCCAATAAAATAAAAATGACAATTCTACCTAACCTAATCTACTTATTCAATGCCATCCCAATTAGACTACCAAAAAATTTGTTTTACTGATTGAGGAAAAAATAACAATAAAATCTATTTGGAAACAGTATTTTATTTTTTCCAATTACATGTAAAGATAGTTTTCAACATTCATTTTCATAAGATTTTGAGTTCCAAATTTTTCTTCCTCTTTTCCTCCTCTTCCCCCTCCCTAAGACAGCAAGCAACCTGATAAAGGTTATACATGTACAATCATGTTGAACATATAATAAAATTTATTTAGGAGGAACTAATGGAAAAAAAAACATGAAGGAAGGCAGTTTAGCAGTACCAGACCTCAAATTATATTATGAGGCAGTAATTCTTAAAACTATCTAGTACTAGCTAAGAAACAGAAAGGTGGATCAGTGCAACAGAGTAGACATACAATACACAGTAGTAAATTATTATAGTAACCTTGTGTTTGACAAATGTAAAGACAAAGCTTTTGGGAAAAAAACACACTGTTTGGTAAAAAAGATTATTCGGAAAACTGGAAAGCAGTCTGGCTGAAATTGGATATAGATCAATATCTTAACATCACTTACCAAGATAGAGTCAAAATGGATATGTGACCTAGATATAAAGGCAGCTATCATAAGAAAACTAGAAGAACTTGGAATATATTACCTATCAGAGTTATGGAGAGGGGAAGAACTTATGAATAAACAAGAGATAGAGAGCATTGTGAGATATAAAATGGATGATTTTGATTACATTAAATTAAAAAGGGGTTGTACAAATAAAATCAATGTAATCAAGATGAGAAGGAAAGCAGAAAATTGGGAAAAAATTTTATAGACAGTTTCTCAGATAAAGGTCTCATCTCATGTAGAGAACTTTATCAAGCTTGTAAGAATATGAGTCAGGGGCAGCTAGGTGGCACAGTGAGTAGAGCACAGGCCCTGGAGTCAGGAGGACCTGAGTTCAAATCTGACCTCAGACACCTGACACACTTACTAGCTGTCTGACCTTAGGCAAGTCACTTAACCCCAACTGTCCTGCCTTCTCCCTTGCAAAAAAAAAAAAAAAGTAAAAAAAAAAAATGAGTCATTCCCCAAATGATAAATGGTCAAAGGACATGAATAGGCAGTTTTTCAATGAAGAAATCTAAAGTATATATAGTCATAAAAAATGTTCTAAATCATTATTTATTAGAGAAATGCAAATTAAAACATCTTTGAGATATCATCGTACACCTATCAGACTAGCTAAAATGATAGAAAGGGAAAATGAAAAATGTTGGAGGGGATATGGAAAAATTGGGACATTAATACACTTTGGGTGGAACTGTGAACTGATCGAACCATACTGGAGAACAATACTACCCTCTGGCTCAGAAATACCACTATTAGGGTCATTGTTTGAGCCCTGATTGGCTCAGGTAAATAGCAATTGCTTCTGTTTTGGCCAGAAACCCTGAGGTTCTTCCCCTCACAGATGGATTTTTTTTTTTTACTAAGTAAAAGAGGCCATTCTCTTTCTCATTTCTTACCTAGCCTTAATCACTGAATAGGCATTGCCTCAGTCAAACTGAGACCTGTTAAAGATTAGCTTAAAAAGGCCAAGGTGTCCCATTGCATCCAGGACCATCTCCAGTCATCCTGATCTATATCTGGCTACCTCACCTAGATGGCTCCAGAGGAGAAAGTGAGGCTGGTGACGTTGCATAGCCCTGCCTCACTTAAATCCAATTCACTTACATGTCACAGCATCACCTCCCTGATGTCTTGGTCCTCTTTGCACACAAAGAACAAAAACAATAATAATGACTATTAGGTAGATTTCCCAAAGTGATCAGGGAAAAAGGAAAAAAATCTGTACGTTCTGAAATATTCATAGCACTTCTCCTTGTGAGGGCAAAAAACTGGAAACTGAGGAGACACCCATCAAATGGGGAATGGCTAAACAAGATGTGGTATATGATTGTTATGAAATACTACTGTGATGTAAGAAACAAGTTGGTTGATTTTAGAAACACATGGAAACTTGCATGAAATAATGAAAAGTGAAAGAGGCAGAACCAAGAAAACATATACAGGAACAGCAATATTGCTCAAAGAATAATTGTGAACAACCAAGCTATTCTGCGCACTATAAATACTCAAATCAATTATAAAGGACCTATGAAGTAAGATGCTATCTACTTCCAGAGAAAAAAACTGATAAACAGAAGTATACATGCATAGCATGGTTTTACACATGTTTATAAAATTGTATAAAATGGTAGCCTTCTCTAGTGTGAGTTGGGGAGGGAGGGAGACAGTTCGAAACTTAAAAGGTAACAAATAAATAAATAAAATTAATTTAAAAAACAAAACAAATGTCTCTACCTCTGCACTTATACTGCTAGCACCCCAATTCAGGCATTTTACCTCTTGCCTACATTACTGCAATAACCTCCTATATGGTCTTTCTTGTGCCAATCTCCCCCTCTTTAATCGTACACCTGAGAAAGTGATTTTCCTAATACATACTAGTCTAACCATGTCACTCCATTGTTCTGTTTTTTTCTTTTGCAACTGAGTCACCATATGTTGTCCAGGCTGTAAATGAACGTCACTCATGGGCCCAACCCCAGCGCTGAATGACACTGGAACTTTAACCTGCTCCATCTCTGACCAGGGTTGGCTTGCCCCTTCTTAGGTAGCTCAATGGCCCCCACTTTCTGAAACTCAACACACTGGTACCAGACTTAGTGTAGACAGTCAATCAGTTTTAGCCTACTGCAGCTCAGAACTCCTGAGCTCAAGACTCCCTCAGAAGCAGGAATTAAGTGCACGTGCCACTCAACTAATCGAAAAAACTTTACTGAATTCCTGCGGCATAAAGGGAAAAAAAATAAACTTCTTAGACTTGCATTTAAGGTTCTCCAAATCTGGCTCCAAACTACCTTCTAGTCCTTCTAAACGCCTTCCTTTGTGAACTCCCAAGTTCCAGAAAAACTGGACCACACCCAGGCTTGCGCTCCCCTTCCTCATCTGTTCTTTCATTCAAGATGCCTCCTATTTTGGGAAAACACTGAGGCCATTATCTTTGCCAGTCGGAATCTTTGAAATCTTTAAGACTAAGTTCTTCCTTCATAAAATTTTCCCTAATTACCACACCCTGCCCTCCCCAAAAAAACCCTTGATCTCTCCCAAGTTCTTTTTATATCAATTTGGCTGGTGGTTTTAACACTTTTATGTCCAGATCTTCAGCCCTACCTCCACCACTGTCCTTACTGGTGAATGCCCCTCCTGGCCCACTATGTCAGAAAAGCTCCAGCCGTATTCCATTGCACTCCATTGTCTCCATCTCTACCACAATCCTGCCATCCTCCAGTTGCAAGACCAATCGGACCAACACTGACTTAGTTTCCGAACGGGGTGTGTGAGTCTTTTCCCTGGTTGTTGCACCAGCCATCCCGGTAACTCTGCTATCTGTGTGGTCTCTTCCTATTGGAATGCAAGCTCCTCCCGGACAAAGACTGCCTTTGCTTTTATATTTGTATCTCTCATGCTTAAAAGTAGCTAATAAATAACCATATTATCATATAATATCATACAATTAATCATATTTACAAAATACGGTATTCAATTAGTATCCGTTCCTGTGTCCTTATCACATTCTACTTAGTATACTATATCTCCCTTGACCACATAAGATTATAAAGTTCTTAAAGGAAGAGATTATATTGTCCTTTGTCTCTTCCCTTGAACCTAGCAAGGTGTCTTACACATAGTATCTGCTTGATAAATGTTGACTGAGTTTTGTTTGTACTTTCCAGAGACACTTATTGGGTGACCTTTCTTGCATTTGTAATGCTAGAAAAATGAGATATCCCCCTCCCCATGATCTCTCTCCTTCTCCTCCCCCCAGCAAAGCACTAATTCAAATGAAGAATGAGGCTAATGCTCAAGAAAAGAATAGAACTGCTAATGCCCCTGCTTTCTCCTTAGCTATACCACAGATGCCAAAGTAAAACCAGAGGAGGTAAAAAAAACAAAAACCTAAAACAGAATCTAGGCCTCATTTCCAACCCTCCCCTACTCTTTTCCCACTTCTCGATTTAATAACTAATTATTCAGTCAGAAAGACCACGAAAATAAGTACCTTTGGTTGAATTTTTATGGGAATTACTTGAATTATTGCAAATAATAGAATATCATCTGCCAAGATAGAGATGCCAAATTTTCAAAATCAAATTAATGTAATTTATTCACCCACACAAAATGGATACTGTACTTCCAAAATGCTCAAAGCAAATTATTCTCTAATGCGCACTCTGGGCCTAAGAAAATAGTTTTCTTCCTATTTATTTTTTGTGGAACCAAATAAAACCTTACAAGTAAATTTATCAAATCAAAATAAATTATTAGGAAATAAAAATACAGCAAGTGTACCTGGTGAAAGGGAGACACCCAGTGGCAAAAACCTAGAATCAAGGCTTTCCCCCATAGCTCAGAGCCAAGGAAAGTCTATTTCTAAGTCTCTCCACATAAGACCTATTTCTGCTCAGTTTGCTTCATCTGAATTCAGCAAACATTTATGCAAACATTTATTAAGTGCCTACCGTGTGAAAGGCACGATTCTGGGCGCTGTTAACACTAGCAGCTATGGGAATCAAGATAGAAGGCTTCATAGAGGAGACTGGCACCTGAGCTGAGCTGAGAAAGAAAAAGAGTATGAAAGACAAAGATGGAGAAGGAGTGCATTCCAGGCATAGAACACCAAATGTTCAGAAGTAGAACATGGGATGCTGAATATAGGGAATAGAAGGCAGGCTGATGAGACTGGACCATCCAGTGTGTGAAACGCAGTATCATGAAATAAGGCTAGAAAGATAGGCTGGGGACAGGTTGTAAAGGGCTATCAATGCCAGATAAGGCACTGTATTTGATCCTTAAGGTACTGGGAGAACACCGAAAGTTTCTGAGCAGGAGCAAAGAGATTTAAAAAGATTATGAGGCAGTTAGAGAGAGGATCAATTAGAATGAGGAGAGACTGGATACAGAAAGAGCATGTAAAAGTCTGTTACTATAATTCAGGAAAGAGGTGGTGATGGCCTGAACTAGAAGCTGTGTAAGTAGAAAGAAGGGGACAGATGCAAAAGATGCTATGGAGACAGGAGAGACAAGACTTGGCAATTAACTGCTTGGCCATGGCAAGGTAAGTAAAAAGCATCACCAGAAGATCCTAATTTTGGAGCTCCATCACCTAGCCTAACCTCTTCAATTTATTTTAATTTTTTTCAATTAAGCAAAATTTACCCTCTCTCCTTTCCATGTCCCTAACTGAAAGCCTTTGTAACAAAGCCTATAGAACAAATACGTATCATCAAGCAAAAGACATTCCTATATTGGTCATGTCCTAAAATACATACATTTTAATCAGTACTTGGGTGTCCATAACCTGTGTGGCGGGACAGGGGTATCATGCTATGTTATGACTGCTCTGTAATCACCAATTCTCTCGGCTTAAAAAAATGAAAAAACTGAAGCCCAGTTGAAAGTATTTGCCCAGAGTCACAGAAGTAGAAAGGGTTCAAACTGAGGACCTCAGGCTGCAAATCCAGGAGTCTTTCTTTCTTTTTTTCCCTAAACAGCTTATTTTGGATACGTGGTCACACACATACCAGTCATCTAGAAAACTAACAATTACATTTTAGGTTCAAAACCAAAAGTGTTCAAACACGCAAACACAAGGAGGGTGATTTGACAGCATTTAAATTTTACAAGCACTAAGTTTCAATTTGTTGCTTCAGAAGTGTCATTCTTTTTAAAAAGTCTAACAAATAATTCCATTAGTGGTGTTTCTTTGTAAAAGAATATCATCTTCAACTATATGATTCGCACCATAGCACCTAAGCTTAGATAAATACATTAAATATAATATTTTGACCAAAGCTTACCTATATACACACATGGATAATCATACTCAACATTAATTACTTGATGCTTGTCTAACACGAGTCGTTTTTTTAAAGGTCAGTATTTGAAAACCAAACCTAGCCAATTCCCTTTTAAATACACACATAAAATTTTTAAAAACTGAGCATCTATGTTAATAAAATTATATGCAAAGAACTATAAAGGTGACACATTAATAAAGTGAAGTTGTCTTAAGGCAATTTTTTTCATAAAATTTTTGGACCTAAGATCACTATTAACAATTTAGATTCATTCTTGGAAAAAGTTTGACCTCAGACTAAATCTACATTTACAAAACAGTAACTACTGTCATCAATAAGAATAGCTAACAAAAGCAAAGATCATGTTCCACTTTTCACAGAGTAGAGAGATGGAATGTCCTGTGTAAGGAATAGCGAAGAGGCCAAGGTCACTAAAGAGCAGAGTATGTGAAGGGAAGCAAAATACAAGGCCGGAAAGGTAGGAAATGGCCAGGTTAAGAAGGGCTTTAAAAGCCAAACAAAGGATTTCATATTTGATTCTAGGGGCAACAGAGAACCATCAGAGATGAATGAATGGGGGGAAGGAAAAAAGGGAGAGGTGATATAGTCCAAGTTACACTTTAGGAAAATCAATTTGACAGTCAATAGACCATAAATATTTATTAAACACCTACTATATGCAGGTACTGTGCCAAGCACTAAGGATAGAAAGAAAGGCAAATACAGTCTCTGCCCTCAAGGAGCTCACAATCACAAGATAAATGAAGGATGGACTATACTGGGGAGATACTTGAGACAGGGAGACTATCAGCAACCTACTGCTATAGCCCAGGAATGAGGTGATGATGGTCTGTACCAGGGTGGTAGCCACATTAAAGGAGAGTTTAAAGAGGCATATGTGAGACATGTTCAAAAGGTAGAAATGATCAAAGGCCTTAGCAACAGGCTGGATAGGTGGAATGAGAGAAGTTAAGGAGTTGAGGATGACACCAAGGCTATGAGTATGGAGGACTGGATACCCTCAATACTAATAGGTAAGTTAGGACGAGGGGAGGGTTTAAGCGCAAAGATAATGAATTCAACTTTGGTCATGTTGTCATGTCGAGTTTAAGATGTCTACATGATATCTACTTCAAGAAGTCCAAGAGACAGTTGGAAATGTGAGAGTAGAAGTCAGGAGAGAGGTTAGGGTTGGACAAACAGATCTGAAAATCATCTGTGCAGAGAAGATAGGATCCATGAAAGCTGATGAGATCACCACATGAAGTAGTATATTCAGAGAAGAGGGGCCAGGATAAACCTTGAAAGATGCCCATGGTTAGTAGGCATGACTAGAATGAAGATCCAGTGAAGGAGATTAAGAAGAAGTAGTCAGACAGGTGGGAGGAGACCTGGGCCAAGAAAGTGATGTTAAAAAAACCAAAACCAACCTAGAGAGAAGAGAGACTGTGTCAAAGGCTGCAGCGAGATGAAAAAGGATGACTGTAACACCCAAATTGAAGCCCACCATTAATCCCCTTTGAGCCCACCATTAATCCCCTTTATATTTTTGTCTTTGTCTCTGTCCACACTCTGTAATGGCTTGAAACAGCTTAAGGCATAGTTCTGGGTAGATTGCCCAAGGCTAGTCCCCTGACCCCCCTTTCTCCTGATTCAGCATTCCGTATATTCTCTCTACATCAGCATTATGTGCAAGGATCAGTTTCAGGGTAGGGTATAAGTTTATCTTAAGGAAGGACCACCCTATTACCAAATAGGGTCTTCACACCCTGGGTTATGGTGCAACTATTCTGCTGACCAAGCTAGGTCCCTCCACCCATTCTAGGAAGCTGACCACCCTAGGAGGGACCCCCTCGTCACAGGATGGTGGCACCCCTGTATCCTTGTGCCATATTCCCAAAATTAGCCCTGAGCTATGGATCTAACCAATGGCTGATCTTTGCTTCTGTATGTTATTGCTTCTGCTAGCGACCTTCCTTCATTGTGTAATTGTGGTTTTTGCCTTTATAAACCTTGTAGTCCCACAGTTTGGGACTGCCTGATTTGAGTGCATACTCCAGGTAGTCATGCGCTTGGCCAATAAATCCACACTTAAATTTACCTTGAACCCAGGTCTCATCTCGCTGTTAATTTCTACACAACATGATGACTGAGAAAAGGTCATTAGACCTGAGATTATGGTAACTTTGGAGAGAGTGGTTTCAGTTGAATGATGAGGTTCAGAAGCCAGACTACTGAGAATTCAGAGGAGAGGAAGAGGTTAAGAAGCAGAGGCAGGAGACACAAAGAACTTTGTTTAGCAAGAAGGAGAAGAGAGATGTGGACAAAAGCTAGCAGGATAGATGAATGAAGTGAGGATTTTTTGAGGATGTGAAAGACACGGGCACATTTATAGGCAGCAGATAAACTGCCAATAGATAGGAAGAAATGGAAGATAAGTGAAAGAGGAAGAATGGTGGCAAAGGGACTCTATTGGAGAAAGCAGGACAGGATGGGATAAAGTGGTCTGTCTTAGAAAGAAGGACCCTCGAAGATGGCAGCTGGAAAGCAGGGACTTGCGTGAGCTCCCCACCAGGTCTCTCCAAACGCCTATAAAAATGGCTCTGAACAAATTGTAGAACTGCAGAACCCACGAAATAGCAGAGGGAAGCAGGGTTCCAGCCCAGGAAAGCCTGGATGGTTGCGGGGTAAGGTCTATCGCACGGAACTGGGAGCAGAGCGGAGCAGAGCCCAGTGTGAGCCACGCCTGGACCAACCAGACTGGAAGCCGGGCAGAACAGGCCCTAGCACCCTGAATCAGTGAGCTGTGGCAGTTACCAGACTTCTCAACCCACAAACACCAAAGACAACAGAGAAAATTAGTGGGAAAAGCTGTTGGGACAGAGTGAAAGGAGTTCGCGGTTCACCACTGCCCCAGGGGCAGCAGAGGTGATGCAGCTCTGAGGCTGCTTACAGAGCTATAGCTACAGTTGCTTCTGGCCCCAGGCCCACCTGGTGGGAGGAATTAAGTGGTAGATGTGAGCAGGAGTGTGGAGCCAGCTTAGATCTGAGTCCAGTTCGGGTTGGCGGTTCTTGGGGAAGCAGGAGCACTGGTGTGGCAGAGCCAGCTGTGTAGAAATAGCTGTGAAAACAACAGCGCATCCCCTCAAGCTTGGGACAAAGTGCTCTATACTCTACAAGCAGTCATACCCCCATGAAAATCTCAGTCAAGTCAGTTGGCTAGGAACATGAACAGGAAGCAAAAATGGACTCAGATTCAGACTCAGACTTTGGAATCTTTTTTTGGTGGCAAAGAAGACCAAAACATACAGCCAGAAGAAGTCAACAAAGTCAAAGAGCCGACATCAAAAGCCTCCAAGAAAAACATGAACTGGTCTCAGGCCATGGAAGAGCTCAAAAAGGATTTGGAAAAGCAAGTTAGAGAAGTAGAGGAAAAATTGGGAAGAGAAATGCAAGTGATGCAAGAAAACCATGAAAAACAACTCAATGACTGGCTAATAAAGGAGACCCCCAAAAAATGCTGAAGAAAATAACACCTTAAAAAATAGACTAACTCAAATGGCAAAAGAGCTCCAAAAAGCCAATGAGGAGAAGAATGCCTTGAAAGGCAGAATTAGCCAAATGGAAAAGGAGGTCCAAAAGACCACTGAAGAAAATACTACCTTAAAAATTAGACTGGAGCAACTGGAAGCTAGTGACTTTATGAGAAATCAAGATATTATAAAACAGAACCAAAGGAATGAAAAAGTAGAAGACAATGTGAAATATCTCATTGGAAAAACCACTGACCTAGAAATAGATCCAGGAGAGATCATTTAAAAATTATTGGACTACCTGAAAGCCATGATCAAAAAAAGAGTCTAGATAGCATCTTTCAAGAAATTATCAAGGAGAATTGCCCTGATATTCTAGAGCCAGAGGGTAAAATAGAAATTGAAAGAATCCACCAATTGGCTCCTCAAAAAGATCCCAAAAAGAAAACTCCTAGGAATATTGTCACCAAATTCCAGAGTTTCCAGGTCAAGGAGAAAATACTGCAAGCAGCCAGAAAGAAACAATTTTAATATTGTGGAAACACAATCAGAATAATACAAGATCTAGCAGCTTCTATATTAAGGGATCAAAGGGCTTGGAATATGATATTCCAGAGGTCAGTGGAGCTAGGATTAAAACCAAGAATCACCCACCCAACAAAACTGAGTATCATGCTCCAAGGCAAAACATGGATTTTCAATAAAATAGAGGACTTTCAAGCTTTCTCAGTGAAAAGACCAGAGCTGAATAGAAAATTTGACTTTCAAATACAAGAATCAAGAGAAGTATGAAAAGGTAAACAAGAAAGAGAAATCACAAGGGACTTACCAAAGCTGAACTGCTATGTTTACACTCCTACATGGAAAGATGATGTGTGTAATTCATGAGACCTCAGCATTAGGGCAGCTGAAGGGAATATACATACATGTATATACACACACACACACACACACATATATATATATACATATATATATACACATATATATATACATACACACACACACACACACATATATATTTATAGACAGAGGGCACAGGGTGAGTTGAATATGAAGGGATGATATCTAAAAAAAAAATCAAATTAAGGGACGAGAGAGGAATATATTGAGAGTGGGAGAAAGGGAGAGAGAGAATGGGGTAAATTATCTTGTGTAAAAGTGGCAAGAAAAAGCAGTTCTTGTTGGAAGGGAAGAGAGGGCAGGTGAGGGGGAATGAGTGAATCTTGCTCTCATCAGATTTGACCTGAAGAGGAAATAACATACACACTCAATTGGGTATCTTAACCCACAAGAAAGGAGGAGGAAGAAGATTAAAAAAAAGGGGGGACAACAGAAGGGAGGGCAGATGGGGGAGGAGGTAATCAAAAACAAACACTTTTGAAAAGGGACAGGGTCAAGGGAGAAAATTCAATAAAGGTGGATAGGATAGAAAGGAGCAAAATATAGCTAGTCTTTCACAACATGAGTATTGTGGAAGGGTTTTATATAACGATACACATGTGGCCTATGTTGAATTGCTTGCCTTCTTAGGGAGGGTGGGTGGGAAGGGAAGAGGGGAGAGAATTTGGAACTCAAAGTTTTAAAAACAGATGTTCAAAAAAAAATTTTTGCATGCAACTAGGAAATAAGATATATAGGAAATAGGGCATAGAAATCTATCTTGCCCTACAAGAAAGTAAGGGAAAAGGGGATGGGGGGGAGTGGGCTGACAGAAGGGAGGGCTGACTGGGGAATGGGGTAATCAGAATATATGCCATCTTGGAGGGGGGGAGGGTAGCAATTGGGAGAAAATTTGTAATTCAAACTCTTGTGAAAATTAATGCTGAAAACTAAAAATATAAATAAATAAATAATGATTTTAAAAAAAAAAGAAAGAAAAGAAAGAACGACCCTCCAGGTGGAAAGAGCACTGGCCTGGACTCAAGAAGACCTAGGTTCCAATCCCACCTCAGACACTCACTGGCTGTGTGTCCCTGGGCAAGTCACTTAATCTCTGCCTCAGTTTTCTCAACGGTAAAATGGGAGATAAACAGCACCTACCTCCCAGGGTTGATGTGAAGATCAAATGAGATAATATTTATATTCAGCACAGTACTTGGTATACAGTAGGCACTACATAAATGTTTATTCCCTCGCCTCCCACCTCTTCATATGAGACAGTGATTAAGGAGGAGACAGTAGTGGATGGCATCTGAGTGATGTGAGCTCAGAAACAAGGGGAGAAGAGGGGAGCTCTTGGCAAATGGTGTAGGTTTTTTTCAGTGACATGATGTAAGATCCTCACCTAGGAGGATGCTATGGAAGTTTTGAGGAGTGATGAAAAGGTTAGAAAAGCCGCTGTGGTGAGTGGGATAGTGAGTCCATTAGGCAGGTGTAAAAGGACTGCCTTGCCATAGTGAAGACCCAGTTAAGATTGTGTATCATAAATTTGTAGTAGACACACTCAGAAGAGTTTTGTGATTTTCTTCAGCTTTATTCAATATATGAGAAGCAAAGGCAATGGGGTAATTTAAGGCTGAGGCTTGGCAGGGCAAGATCTTCAACCGCATATGTGGGGCATGGGACTCAAGAGGAGGACAATGTAGAGCTGAACCGGGTCACCAAGGGGTCAGATGGGTAAGGGAGGAGAGTGTAGCCAATTCAGGGGTTACAGTCTATGAAAAAACTGAAGGATGGGGCAGGAGGGACACTGGACTGTGAGGAAAAAGTGAGGAGAAAGAACAGGGTTAGGGAATTCAAGGTAGAGGAGGAAGTAGAATGACAATCTATTATTATTAAAGGAATTCTGAGTTCTCAAACATGAAAGTGGAACATGTGTGAGTCACGGTGAGATCAAGGATGTGACCATTTCTACAGGTAGCTGAGGTAGGGTGAAGGGGTAGGTCATGGGAAACTAAACTGAGGAACGAGGAAGTGAGGGAGTTTGAAGAAGTATCGGTATGGTGCTGAAGCTGCAGTTGGGGAGAAGGGGAGTGGCCTGAAGGTCTGCAGACAATAGCCAAAGGAAACTTTATAGGATGATAAATATAGACTGAATGAAACTCAAAGGAGAAGAGGTTACTGAGTGGTGGAGATAGATGGAGAGCCTGGAAGTGGCAATGGGGAGCAGAGAGTATTCCAATTCACTCACCACAATCAGGGAACTGGGAGGGATGAGTAAAAGTACAACCAGTGCTAGAAAGGGTAGTTGAGTGAGCCATGTCTTTAGGATGGAGCCGGGTCTAGTGAGTGCAAAAAGACAGAAGGATCAAGAAAGGAAAAGCCGTAAGATGACAGTTAGTCTGCTACCAACGAAGCAGATATTCTAGGGAGCACAGTGGAAAGGTTGGGTAGTTTTACAGTGGGGGAGGAATGGAAGGAGGGGTTGGCTGAGGGGGATGGGAATAAGAGAGCAGTCAGCGGGGGACAGACAACAGAGTTTTAAGGATGGTGTCAAGAGTTCATTATCACCGAGACAGGAAGGATATGACAGGGTCAAAGTATGTTAATCATTGAGAAATGAGTTCAAGGTTGGAGTCTGGTCTTGGGTTGGAGCATCATGCATCAGCGTGTAAGTGGAAAGCTGGAGGAGGAGAGAGGGTGCTTGGAATGAGATGAAATGGCTTCTTAGGGAGGGAGGGAATCTCTCACAAGCACAGCAAATCCAGTGGCTGGAGAGGGTGCTTCAGGAATATGACAAGTCCATCAAGGAAGAATTAAAGAATTCCCATGATGGCCCCATTGAGATCAGAAAGCATGAGTTTATGAGTTCTGTATCTCTACATGCAAATGATAGGAGTGATCCAAAACTGAGAGTTGGCATGATGTAAATACTCCTGACTTCTTCCAGGATGTTAAATGGTTAATTCTAGGGTAACGATTGTTTAGGGAAGAAAGGGAGGATAGAAATGGAGAACAAAAAGGGGAGGAGGTATTGATGATAAAGAGTAGATTTAGGAGGGATAAGGGAGAGAATAAGATTGAAGGGTAGGAAAGTATTATCCAAGAATGAATTTCAAGAATTTATAATTCATAAACATGGTATAGTTATGGGTTATATAGCTCTAAGTATATGGAGCTAAAAGGTGATCATTACTGGAGTGGTTATGATGGAATAAAGATGTAGGTCAGGAGAGATGAAGAAGCTAATGAACTAGAGGACCGAGACATGCCAAGGAACATGCATATATACACTAAGTCCACAAATATCAAGGCAGAAGTGGGGGTGGAGAGAAAAACTGTAAGATTCTGAACTCCACAAAGGAAGGAGAGTGACCTGTAGGCCAGCAGATCATAGCAGCAAGGACTGGGATAAGGTGACATTGATAGACTCAGTGAACTTCAAAGGAAGAGAGGCTGCTGAATGATGGCAACAGAGGGAAGATAAGAAGCAGCAATGAAAGCAAAATATATATACTGACTCTTTTTCCTGACCCAGAACACTGGAGGACACAAATGTTTGCTCCTCAAACTGAGGCCCTTCAGGGTACTCCTTTTTATCACCACCATCAATCCCTTTAGGGGTCAGCCTGCATCAGCTGAAGGAAAAGATTGTGAATGCAGAGGCCAGCTTCTCTTCCCTAGACTCACAAAAGGATTTACCTCAAGGCCTGAACAAATACAAGCATGTGAGAACTCTTCTTTCTTTAAGCCAAAACCTGCCTGTCTATTCTTCTTTTCAAACAGGCAAGGAAGCGCTGCCCAGCCCCATTACCAATGTGTCCAATCCTCTATGCAGCTTTCCTAAGCCTACTCCCTTTAGATTATAGGTTCTTAATTTCCGGTACATGAATTGTATTCCAATATAATTGGTTTCCTTTGTATTTTATTAGAGTCATCTAAAAATATTCTGAGGAGGGTTCATAGGCTTCACTGGACTGCCAAAGAGTCCACGACACACAAAAATGGTTGAGAAAACCTGCTTTAGATGGAATTAATGAAAATTTTATAACAATGTCAATAGACTTTGCATGCATAGTAAAATCCTCAAAACTCTAGAGCTGAACGTAAGAAAAAGCAGAACAAAAAGAGTCTCTACGGGGACCCAAAGACCTGTCAAGTCCACAAGTGTTTACTAAGGTCTTGCTATGTACTTCCCACTGTGATGAATCCATCAAGAAACCACCCTGGAAATATCTCTTCTCCCCCACCCCGACCCCCCCCCACTCCATTTTTCAATAAGGTCAGAAAAAGAAGAACATAAGCAAGATGCCATCTTTATGCAGTCAAGAGAAAGGAAGTAAATCGTAGAGCTTAGTTGTGTGAAACTCACTCTTGAAACATCTCCAAATTCCTTACAGCTTACCATAAAGATCAGGTCCATGGGCTGTAAAAACATTATACAAAACGATGTTGAGAGGTGCGATCACCAATTTCCCATAGTAGTAGCTGTCAATGACCACTGTAGGTACCTGGAAAGAAGAGACTCAATTCAATTTAACCTAATTAAAAAATATATAATAAAAAGCCAACACTTGGGGAGCACTTGGCAGACAGGATGAACTTAGTAGATACCTGGTGATTGATTGGGAGAGGCATAAGCAAGACATGTTTTTGCTCATACAGCTCACAATTTTGTAGGAAGACAACAACAAATACACAGATAAAAATGGTACAAATAAATTAAAATGGGTTAAATGCACACAGAAGGCTAGTACGTCTTAAAAGATCTAGTATATCCTAAAGTATTTCCAGTGGCAAAGACAGAGGGAGGGAGCTATTCCAGGCTTAGGGAATGGTGAGGACAGAAGCAAAAGGGCAGAAACATAATGGAGCTAGACAAAAGATGTGGAGTCATCCAGTTTGCTGAGGCTAAGAGTAGTGGCAGAGGGTAATGAGATGGATCCAGATGGGATGGTACTATATTTTAGAGGGCTTTCAATACTGAGCAGATTACGTATAGAGACTGCAGAAATTATAGTTTTGCCACAGGTTGATGCTTCCTAATTTAAATTTTCTCTCTCATTCCACATTTTGTAACCTTGACAAAAACAAAATACGCAAACAAGAAAAAGATCACATGCGAAAGCATAAACTTCCATTATTTACATTTTAAAGCACATATTAACAAGAAAGTGACAAAAATTCTATTTGTCTCCATGTCCCCCTCTCATCTCTCGTGTATGTCTTTTTCTGGATTGTATCCCTGCTTTATTATTTGAAGAGCTGAGGTCAATATGTATCTAAATTAACTTGACTCAAAGTGCTACATTGTCCTCCCCCTTCAAATTCTTCATGTTCTCCAAGTTTTCCATTTAACATAATTAAATATAGAAATAAAAGACTCACCAGAAAGAGTATTATGGCCATTAATGACCAGTGAAGAAAACTCTTCCACCTTCGTTTCATGACCAGCAAATCAAAGGCAATAGGTAACCTACAGACATTCAACAGGGAAACGGGAATTGAGAAAAGCCACCCTGAAGAATATAAATAATAATAACATACTTAAAGGATACTTTGAGATTCATAAAGCACTTCCATTAGACAACTCCAAGTGATAGATGGGGCAGGTATTACTACCCGAGTTTTGCAGATGAATGAAGTAAGGTTCAGAGAAGCTAAACTGCCCGCCAAGGGTCACACAGCCAGTGTCTGAACAAGGACACAGAGCTAGGACACAAAATCAGGTTTTTTTGGCCCCACCACCATTGTTCTTTCACTAAAAAATCCAGATCACTGATTAGATTCACAAACACATCAAGCTGAGTTAAGAGAGGAGAATTCATTTAAAAGTTAAGATGCAAGAACTAAAACTGGTACATGAACTGTCTGTTTCTTTAGAGCCCCATGTGATTGTTTCACAAGACCTACAAGGGCACATAAGGAATATTAAATTATGATGATGGATTTAATGAGAATTTTAGTTGCTATACAGAATTCCATTTTATTGGAATTCACATGCCCTTAGTCATGAATATTTTAAATAAGTGAAGAATAAGTAGAAAACATAATCTCTGAGATCCCTTACAGTTCTGAAATTCTGTTAATCACTGACCTTTAGGTCACATACTAGAGTATCTCTAGCCTAAATGAAGAGTAATCTCAACAACCCTGACAATCCTAGAATCACAGAATCCCACAGTTTACAAAGATGTTCGAATCATCTAGCTTTACCCCTTACCTGAAGCATGAATTTTCTCTAAAACATACCTAAAAAATTATCATCCAGCCACTGCTTGAAGACTACCTGTGTCAGGGAAAACGTGACCTCCTAGGGGTAGCTTGTTCCATTTTTGGAAGCCTCTAATTATCAGGAAGTTAGATAGTTATCTTATTTTGTTTAATGTTTTTATTTCATAATAATAAACTTAACTCTGTAGTCTAGCCAGACTTGTACAAGAAAAGGGAAATGAAATCCCAAGAGAATTGTAGGAAGTAAGAACACAAGGATTACAGGGTAGGAGAACAGACTGAAGGTTCCCTGCCCAGTTACAGAAGAATGGTCTGGTGCTTAAGACAAAAAAGGAAAAGGAAAGAGAAGAAAAGATTTATGAGATTGTCCATAATCAGCAGTGGTGATCTTCTTCCTGGTCTTACCATCACAGGATCTGAAGCACACATGGTTTTTTTTTCACCTGGTAAAAGACCACATTCTTGGCATCCAACCAATTAGTTTTAGCAGTAGAGGTAAAAAAATGGGGAAGCATTTGTGTTTGCCATAAATAAGATGATAGGACCAGAGTGCTTCAGGATGAAGTTATCATCAGCATATTTCTCCCCATACATGAGCTTGTCATCAGTGCCATTATGGCCTGTGAAGTCACCACCTTTGCACATGAACCCAGGGATGACCTTGTGAAAGCAGGATCTATTGTAAGCAAATCCCTTCTCTCCAGGGCTCAGAGCATGAACATTTTCTGCTGTCTTTGGAATCTTGTCTGCAAATAACTTGAAAATAACTCTATCCAGGTAGACATTATTGGTGGTGATGTCAAAGTACATGACAGGGTTGGCCATGGCCATAGATGGCTAGGCTAGGAGCAGTGGTAATGACAGAGGCAGTGAGGACTGGTGCATGGTGAAACTAGTAAAGCCAAAGGCTCCTAACATCTACAAAGCTTCTCACAGATATCTTAAACTCAGCATGTCCAAAGCAGAACTCATTATCTCTCCCTCTGCGGCCTCCCCTCCTCCAAATTTCCCTAGTCACCCAAGTTCACAAGCTCAATGTCAGACTCAACTCCTCACTCATATTCACCCCAGATATCTAATTTGTGAAGTTCTACTGTTTCTATCTTTGCAATATTTCTTATACATGTCCCCTTCTATATGCTCACACAGTTGCCACTGAAATAGTCTGATGGCCAGTCTTACTTTCTCAAGTAACTCCCCACTTCAATCCATTCTCCCCTGAGCTGCCAAAGAGATCTTACCGAAGTGAATGTCTGATCATGTTACACACACCCCATTCAATAAACTCCAGTGGTTCCTCATTACCTCCATGATCAAACAGAAAATCCTTTGTATAGCTTTCAAAGCCCTTCACAATCTAGCCCCTTCCTATCCTTTTAGTCTTCTAACATTTTACTTCTGTGATCCAGCCACACCAGTCTTCTTGCTGTTCCTCTCATACAACATTCCATCTCCAAACTGTAAACCTTCTCATTGGCCATCCCCCACACCTGGAATGCTCCCCCTCTTCATTTCTGCCTCCTTGGCTTCCTCAAATCCCACTTTCTGCAGGAGTTCCTGCCCACTCACCCACATACTGCTATAGCTTTCTCTTGAGATTAACTTCTAATTACTTTCTATCCATCCATCCATCCATCCATCCATCCATATCTATCTATCTATCCCTGTTCAAATGTTGTCTCCATTTTTAGAATGGGGCCCTTTGAGGGCAGCAACCATGTTTTTTCTTTTCTCTGTATCCCCAGAGCTTAGCAGACTGCATCACAAACGGTAAGTGCTTAATAAATGACTTAATAAATAAATAATTGAAAAGTGCTTAATAAATGACTGACTAGACTCTTTTTTGGGTCTGTTACAAGGGATGGTTTCCTGGGTAGAAAAAGGGGAGTGATAAATTTATAAGTAAAGGTAACCTAAAAACAAAAGATATCAATACAAAATATTTTTAAAAGAATGTAAACTGGAGCAGCTAGGTGGCACAGTGGATAAAACACCTGCCCTGGGGTCAGGAGGACCTGAGTTCAAATCCAGCCTCTGACACTTACTAGCTGTGTGACCCTGGGCAACACCTAACCCCAACTGCCTTAAAAAAAATAAAATAAAATAAACTGAATGTAAACTTAGGGTAGGAACTTGTTCAAATCTGTATTTATATACACAATGCTTGTTGTTTTTCAGCTGTGTCTGACTCTTCATGACTCCATTTGGGGTTTCCTTGGTCAAGATACTGGAGTGGTTTGCCATTTCCTTCTCCAGCTCATTTTACAGATGAGGAAACTGAGGCAAACAGGCTAAAGTGACTTGTCCAGAGTCACATAGCTAGTAAGTGTCTGAGGTTGATTTACTCATAAAGATGAGTCCTCCTGATTCCCAGCCCAGTGCTCTATTTATCACACAGTGCCTAGCACATAGAAAGTGCTTAATAAATGCTTGCTTGATTGACTGCCTGAGCTCCTTTTACAGATCATTCATTATATCCCTTCCAACTACTGCTGTTTATCTCTTTTTCCCAGTTAAACGTCTTACGTAAGTATAATTATATCTGTTGCTTTCATTTCCTCATCACCCCACTCTGGAAGCTGCATGGTGCTGGGGGAGAAAGTACTAGAATTGGAGTCAGGAAAATCTGGGTTCGAATCTTGGCTCTGACACTTACAAGCTGTGTCAGTGGCCTCAGACAAATCATTCGGTCTCATTTTCCTTTTAAAATTAAGTTTGATCCGATGACCTCTTAGGTCCCTTCCAACTCTAAATCTATGATCCTATGATCGCTCCTAAATGATCGGTAATCTCTTCTAAGGTCACCAGCAGCCTCTTCCTGTCTTAACATAATTATTTCTTAAGTTTTCACCTTCCTCCTTCATCCTTTTGTTATTTTTGACAGTACTGAGTCTCTCTTTTTCAGTACTTTTGGTTCCTCAAGGTTCATTTGTCTGCTTCACTTTTTCCTTCTCCCATCCAACTATGGATATCCTTGTCCAAAGCAAGCTCCTAGTCTTCCTCTAGGCATACTGCCTTGGAGTATGTATCTCATCCACTTCCAAGACTCTAACAATCACCCACATGTTAATGACTCTAAAAATGAAAATTTTACCCTTGTTTCAGTACAGCTTTCAAGTGTACCCATTTGACTACTGAACTCAAAGGAATTTATTAGCTCCATGATATGGATGTTCCTTCCAAAGATGCAGATTGCAACTCATCCATCCTACCCCTCCTTCTCTTTCAGTCAAACATCTCTCTGATTACATTCTTTACTTCAGGTGTCCTTTACTTGCTGTGTGATGAAACACACTAACACTTGCCATGTGCCTCTCCATTGGCCCCTGAGTGATACATATTTTAGTTCTTTGGAGACTTGCAACCATTCAGTACTCAAATAGTGCTGGTATTAAAAAGAGGGGCTTTTGCTTCTGGAAAAAATATAGTGAATTAAACTAGTTTTCCAATTTCCTGAAGATAATATATTCACTATTTAAACATGCATACACATACACACACACACACACACACACACACACACACACACATCCTGCTGAAGGAACTCTATAGGTTGCCTAAGTGTACATCAAAATCTGGACAACAGCTATTCTTCATCTGCTTGTTTCTTTTTTCCTCTATAGAAAGTTGGCCAAACTCTTCTCAGTAGCTTTGGATATCATCTAGAAGCCTCTGTAATGTTCAGGGGCTTGAGGTAATCAGACTGAGGTCATCTGAAAACAGATGCATTGAAAAACCTCACCACCTAACACGGGGTACTACAACTTGGACTTTGCTGGATCTCCTCCACGACAGCAGTGAACTCCTTTGGAAAGCATTCATCTCCCTGTTTTACGCCTCACCTGATGTTTATGATTGGAGGGCCACTGAACTAGAATGTACAAGAAATAAGACTCCTACAGAAGGGAAGATACCCTACTTCCCACTCCCCCTCGTTCCCCTCCCCCAAGGATCCCTCATACTCTCCCCCCATCCTTCACAGCCTCTTCTCTTATCAGAACCCCTCATTAGGCCCTCACCCCCAGCCCCACCACACACACCCTATCAAGTAAAATCTAAGTTCTTCAACCTGGAATTTAAAATGGCCCATCAACTAGGGCTACCTTGCCTATCTGACAGCATCTTGTAGGACTCCTTAGCAAATCAGCCTGAACTCACTAGCAAGGCAGGCATTCTCTCCATACCCAGGATAAACCATACTTGCTCCTACCTCCATAACTTCGTTGGTATTATTCTCCCTATTTAGAATCTCTTCCCTACTCCTCTCTGCCCAGGAAGATTCTAAATTTTCATTGAAGTTCAACTATTCTGTGAAACTTTTCCAAACCAACTTAAGGAATTTTCCAACCATCCAAAGAACTTTCCTTCACTTTGAATTTCATCAATACTTCTGTTTAGTCTCTACAATACTATTATGCATTTGCTTACATAAAGCCTTGGAACTGTTTTCTAGAGCAGTGGTGTCACATTCAAATAGAAATAGATCTGGCAGGCTATAGACTGACTTAGAAAACCACAAATTAGCATTATCTATGCTGTATTGTATTTTTATTTTGTTAAACATTTCCTAGCTATATTTTAATCTGGTTCCACTTGAAGTAACAACTCTGCTCTTAGTATTTCTTGCTTCACCGATTATATAGCAAACTCCTGGAGAACAAAGACTTTTTCCTCTACTTCTTTTGCATTCTCCACTGTACCTTTTTTGATGCATAGACATCAATATATGAATATGATAATATAATATATGACATACATGATCATGGCTAGATGAATACCTATTCAATTCAATGTATTAGGCAGAAGTGACTGGTCAGATCCAGCACTTCTCTCCACACTCCATGCCCCTGGCCTTCTCCTGATTAGAATGCAAGCTCTGGCAGGACTTCTCTCTTTGTACCTTCAGTGCCTACTTTACAGGCACCAGCACATGCCAGCACTTAATTAATGCTGTTGAACTGAACCAAACCGGCCTTCTCAGGCTCATAAAAGGGCCCCAAAGTCCCGCTAAGTCCTCCTCAATAGCACAACCACATTATAGATCTAATTACTCTCTACAGATTTCTGTCCTGCCCCAACTGTTTGCAGATAACTTAGCCTTGAGAGTCAATGTGTGATTGGTGACTGGAGGTTGGGGGTAAGGAATCTGACTTAGCTTCTTACCCAAGAGCAGCACTAAAGGGCCATCCCAGGATAGCCCCAGCGGCTACTGCCAGCACAGCAATGGAGGTCTTGTCCATGAACCAGCCCGTCATAGCTATCACAGTCGTATACATACAGAAGCTGCTAGGAAGGAAAGCTGAAAAAGGATGGAAATGTTTCAAAAACAACAACAACAATGACTTAAGACAACTTATCCAAATCTTCACTAAGGTTAACTGCTGTCACATGCTGCAAGGCAGCGGGGACCAGAAGAGTTTACTTTATGTTGGCATGTTAGATAAAGCCACATTAATAAATAATGGACAGTAAGAAGCACTCATCCTTTCGAAATTCTATTTCAGTGGCAGTTAACTCTTTCCTGATTTATAAGCACCAAACACAACAGAGGATGTCCCTAAAGGCCACTTCACATGGAAGCCCAAGACCACTGGGTACATCCTGTAATTCACACTCACTGCGCCCCAGGAATCCACAGGATTGTCCCCAGGTTTCACGGGCACACTGGGATCAGGGCTTCAAGAGAGCTACAGCTGTCATAGAGGGCTTTCTTCCTCCAGTTTTCTAGTGCTGCTCTGGTCCAAACCTGTGGCCTCATGGTAGTCACAGGGGTTCTAGAAGGGCCTTTCCAGAGCATGGAGGTTTGGCAAGGGCACACCACTGTCATCCTGAACCCACTGAAATGAACACTTTAGCTTCTGGACACTCTCACTTATTACTGCATCAGAAAACTGGGCACCCCACCCCAAGGAGCCTCTAATAATAGCATCATGTCATACTGTAGAAATCAAAGGGACCTTACAGATCAACTAGTGCCACCTGCTCATTTTGAGAACAAGGAAACTAAGGTCCACACAAGTGAAATGACTTAATTGAAAGTCTCACAGGTACAAGTACAGAGACAGGTTTAAACCCAGGTACTGTGAAGCTACAGTCACTGGGTGGCTGGGCTACAAACTGCCTCCCTCTAGCCAGGAGCAGGAGCTTCCTGACAAAAAGCTTCACCCCATGAGCTAAAGGCACTCCACCAGAACATCTGTTCACAGTGTCTGAAGTGAAGACTGCTTATTTTTGCTCCACTTGGCAATGAAATAATGTGCCACAGAGGCAGTTCCTGCCTCTCCTGCTACTCATCTCCTAATCCACCTATTCTTGGGGAAGTAATAATCAGCACCCAATTCCAACAAGAATTGTACAAAGAAGCAGGGAGCTCAGCAAAAGGCTCAGGGGCTCCATGTTCTAACCCTGGCTCTGACTCTTAACATTCTTAACTGCAATATATAAAATCAAATTTAATCCTGGCACCTCCACCAAAGGCTAATCTTAGGAGCAACTCATAAAGTGATCGTAAAATACTCTGAAGGGCATATTTTCCAGACAAAAGTGGCATAATATTGGTCACATAGAGGGCTGACAACTCCATTTGTTAATGCATAGAGAGAAGGGTAGAGAAATCTAGACAAACCCAGCAGGGTTGGTTCAGAATTTTCTAAGCCAAAGTCCTGGTTGTAAACTATAACTCTAAAAAAAAACAACGAAAACTATGGCTCTGTTTTGTTACATTCATCTCCAAAAGACTTGGAAAAAGACTTTAGAACACAACCAGAGATGAGCTTTTCCTGGGAGAAAGTGTTCCCTCATGGAGAATCACAAAGGTATTGTCTTACATCCCAACAGCACAGGAAAGACTGGGGTTAATTTTATGTTTTAAAGAATCTTGTGGCTTTGCTTTGTAAACTTATACTAAGACAAAGCGCCCTCTTTCATTGCAACTACAAAATCTCTATGGATGTGTCATCCTCTTGCCTCTTACCTGCTGATGAGCAAAACATTCCAGTGCTGAGAACTAAAAATGCCAGCATCAATCGACTCACGTGGAGGCCAAATTTCTTGCACACAGCCCTGTGAGCAAGAAAAGAAAGAAGAAAATATCAAACATAGCAAGCCTCAGGAACATCACTTCAAATGAGAAGGTAAAAAACTGCTACACTGATTAGTGATAATCTGATAATCTGAATTACAACGTAAGGCAGTTGTGACAAACTCATCCGAGACTGATGAGAAACCTAAGGGTTATCAGCCTGAAAGGAAGAGCCCATGTGGAGATATAATTTTCTAGGAACTAAAAGTGATGCAATTATAACAACAGATAAGAAACTAAAGGGCTTAAATAGAGGACAGAGAGGAAAGAGATGTAAGATTCTCCTCTAAACATCTAGCTTACTAAGATCCCACTGAGGCATTTATCAATCTCTAAACCATCAAATATTGATATGGAAGGTACTGTTCTGGTGTCAGAGAAGAGATAAGACCTTCATTGCAGCACCTACCTGCCCACTAAAATTGAGGACAAAGAAAAAAGTCATATGTAACACATGAGAGATTTTTTTTTTAAATGTTAGCCTATATAATCAAGGAAATTTAAAAATCCTTACACTTCTAGAACACGTGGCACAAAGCAAATTCACATATATCATACCACTTGATCCTCCCAACAACTTTTTAAAGGTGATATTAATAATATTATCCCCATTTTACACCCAGAAACATGGAATGCCAGTGTGGCAGGGGCCTCCAAGGCTATCTGGTCTCCTCCATATAGGAGCAAGAGTCTGCCTTAGATTAAGGCTCAGAAGTTAAGTGACTTGCCCAAGGTCACAAAACCTGTGAAGGGTCCAGGTTTCACCACAGACCTTTTTGACTACAAGTCCAGTGCATGTGGACAAACAGAATTAAAGTGATCAGCATAAAAAACAGGTACCTGAAACCTTCCGGTAAGAAAAACAATAGCCACAGGTACTCTGTCCAAAACAAACTGCTTATTTTAAATAAAAAACCACATCACAGATAATAGCAGTGGAGGGAGGAAAAGGGGTGAGGACAAGTTTCAGCCACTGCCATGCATATCAGGAGGATAATGCATTCTAGCTGGTATCCTCCACAGTGATTTTCTACAAGCAAAGCTTTTTGTACTCACTTATAAAAGTAAAGCTCACAAACAGAGCTCGCAAAAGCCAGGATACATCGCAAAAAGTAAAAGACGAGAACCTAAAAGAAATCCAGAAAAAAAACAGAAGTCACAGACATAAGCTAAAACAATCTGAAACGTAAAACAGAAAATAGGTAGGATGATATGAGTTATGTCAAATAACTTCTGAACTATTTACATGGTTATATACATTAAAGTACTTTTAAGCTGTTCAGAATGAAACTACTACCTTAAATGAAAAGCATAATTAGGATAATGTACTCATAACTTGACATATCATCAATTTTCTTTATTAATACCATTAATTTTTAATCACTATAGCAAGTAAGCCCTCCAATTGAATAACTAACATGCCACATTTTAGGAAGGACATTGACCAACTGGCACACCACCCAGGACAATGAGAGGACTGGAAACCAGGCCATAAAAGGTTTCATTGAAGGCTATAGGGATATTTAGCTTAGAAAAAAAAAGAAGAATTAGGAGGGTCATGATCACTGTGTTCAAATATGTGATTGGGTGTAATGCAAAATTCAACAAGTATTTACTAAGAATGTAGTAAATGGAAGACGCTTTATTAGTTTTCAGGGTTACAAAGAAAAAAATTAAATATTCCCTAAAATAAAGGAGTTTCCATTTTACTAGGGGATATGGTATGGAAACAGATAAGTAAATACTAAGTACATACTAAGTAAACACAAAGTAGGGGAATAGAGAAAACAGCACCAACCACTGGAAGGGTCAGGAAATAGCGGAATCCTGAATTCTAGGGGAGATGGTAAGAAGAGAGAGTGTTTCAGGCATGGGGGATGGCCAAGGCAAAGGAGAGCCATGCACAGAGAGCAACCAGTTAAGCCAATTAGGCTAAAATCTGAATATGAAGGGGTAGTATTGTCAAATAAATCTGGAAACATAAAATGGAACCAAACTATAAAGGGCTTTAAATGCCAAAGAGAGGAGGGAAATGACACATACAGAGAACTTACAGGTTCTGCTTGACCCAACAGGTAGATAAATTATAGTGAGGCAAATTTCAACTCTACATAAGAAATTCACAAACCTATTTTGAAGACGTGAGGTCTTTCCTGGTCCCCCAAACTCCTGGTGCCTTTTCCCTGGGTTACCTTGTATGAGTTTTATATATACCTATATTTGTACACACTGTCTCCCCGTTAAGAAAGCAGAGACTGTTTTGCTTTTTGTCTTTGTATCTCTAGTGCATAGCAAAACGACTGGCGCCTAGCAGGTGCTTAATAAAAGCTTGCTCACTGACTGAGAACCAAATCCTCAATACAATAAAAACACAAAGTAATAACTGTCTCTAAGATGAGTTTACTTCAAGTGGTCTTGAGACACTACATGTTATTTTTAAAATAGGTCCACAGTTCTGGAAGAATTACAGTCATTCACAGGCAGCAAATTTTAAAACAAACTCTCAAAATTTTGAAAGTAAAAAATGCAACAAAATTAAACAACTTCCAAATACACTAGCTTGTAAGAATAGGGGAAAATTACAATTACTGCGAGGCATCATACAGGATTTTACATTACATCCAACACTTTCCTATCACAAAATACTTAACAGCTAATAATCATGTTGTTCTCATTGAGTTAAATTATTTGGTAGGGGAAAGAATAATGAAATTGGAATCAAGGGTCCAAATCCTAATTCTGCCATTTACGTAATACTTTGTGGCATCAGACAACGTCACTCATCCTCTCTGGGTCTATTTCCTCAGTTATAAAATGAGGGGCTGAACTAGACGGCCTCCATAAAGGTCCCTCCCAGCTCCAAATCTGTGATCCTATATTCAGAAATAGAGGCTACTAAATCAAAGCAGGCGGAAGCTTTGGTCTGAACAACGTATGAGTGAGGAGAACAGTACAGAGGATTACTGTGGCTTATCCTTCGTTCTCAAATAGGCCCATGACATCAGGGAGGTGATGCCATGACGCGCAAGGGGGTTGGAAGGAACGAGTACAGAGTGGTTGGAGCCAGATTTCTCCTTAAGACCTTTCCATAGGTTTGTGTGAGTTAGGGCTCTAACAGCAGTCTATACATTAAGAATCAGAGGGACCTGAGCAAGCTAGCATCCTATTTCAAGAAAGGCCTCTACACATTTTTCTCAGGAGCCACAAGTAACTGAACTGTCTGTAAGGCAAGCAGGCAGTTTCCCACAGCAATTAGACATGTCAATCACAAGACATCAGAGGACTGAAGACTTCACTTCCAGGAAATGAGGCAGGCAGGTGGAGTCTTTCAGAACTTGTAGAGAACACGGTACTGTTTGTGCTTCTGCCAGTCACAAATAATAACTGTGCACGTACTTGTTGCAAACTAATCTAATTACCAGGAGACAGGGCTAAAGGAATACTTCTCTATTATCCAAATTATTGGGGAGAATGAAGAGTTCCTTGAAAGAATGGAAGAAATGCTCCAGAGGAAAAAACAAAATGAATGAGAGGTTGGTGAGAAGAATTTGACACAGAAAAGGAAGGGAAGAGCCCACAGTGACTCTTCGGAACAGTGTAAAATCACGACATTCTTCCTGCAAAAGGCAGGGCTGTCCTCTGAGGAGGAAACACTCCATGGGCCACAAGAAAGGCTGGTGTGGATGCACAGGTACTGCCAGGAGAGGCCACAGAAGAGGAGGAGGTGGATAGTGATGGCTGGCAGCACCCTGGTGAAGGCCTTCTGAGGCGGTACTAAGTAGACCTCATGAGAATGAGGATGAGCGCAGTCTTCCTGAGGCTATATCTGGTGCAAAAGGGAAAACCTCATGAGATCTGTCAGGAGCTTACCAGGAGACAAATGATATCACCAGAAAGAACCCAGATGGCTTGGAGAGCACTCTAACATGCTTCTCGATCAGAAACAGAAGACTGTGGGATAACAGGTTTCATCTCCATCTCTGCTGCCACCTGAAGGTGAACAGTGATCAGCTGGAGAAGATGGTGTCTGAGGTTGACTTGAGTTTTCTGGACTTTGAAGTTTCCCTTTAGCTCTAGATCTGTTGCCCTATGATCCCAATAATTTAATAGGGAGAAAAGTAAAATCCTACATCTGGACTAAAAAAAAACCCAACAGCCCAAGGACAGGACAGAGAAGGCCCTGGCTGGTTTTTCAGTGGCTTGTAATCTCAATGAGTCAAAGGTGTGACTCATAGCCGAAAAATACTAATGTAATCTTCTTGTTGTTCAGCCATATCCAACACATCGTGACCCCGTGGACCACAGCATTCTAATGCTATCCATGGTAGCAAAGATATTGGAGTGGTTTGCCATTTCCTTATCTAGCTCATTTAACAGATGCAGCAACTGAGGCAAACAGGTGTTATGTGACTTGCCCAGGGTCACACAGCTAGTAAATGTCTGAGGCTGGATTTGAATTCAGGTCTTCCTGACTCCAGGCCTAGTGCTTTGTTCACTGAGATATTGAGCTGCCTCAATGTAATCTTAGCCTACATTAAGTCCCAAACATGGGAGATAAGAATGCCACACTACCCTGCCCCATTTGTGTTTCATAAAGAAAGCGGGGATGCTCAGTCTAAGAAGGTTTATGGGAACGTGAAAGCTGAGTTTAGTACATGAAGGGCTATCAGCTGGAAGACAAGAATATCTTTATTCTTCTGAGACCCAGGGGAAGAAAAGCGGGGGTAAATATTGCAGAGAGACTGATTAGGTCAGAGGTAAGGAACCCTCAGATGGAAGGGATTAACTTGGGAGATGATGGATTCCCACCACTGTCACTTTTTTAAGCAGATAATGAACAATCATGATGAACAGTCAGGAGAACATAGAGGGCATTTCTGTTCAGGCTGTTCTGGTGTGGTTTCTTTTGACTGAGACTCCATGCCTCTACAAATAAAATTGATCTGAAAATGTGTATTTTTTTTTGTTTTGATGTATGATGGGTTTGTTTTCTAAGGAGACTTACGTACATTGGTATCATTAGTTCTGGATGACATGATTGTTCCCAGGATGGAGACAGGACTAGAGAATGTAACACATAAAGATCTATTAAAGAAACTTGGTATGTTTACCTTGAAGTCTTTTGGGAAACATGATACTTGTCTTCAGATATTTGGTGAGCTATCACCTAGAAGAGTGAAAGCATCTATGTTTCCGTCTTTGCCTCAGAGGGCATAAATAGGATTTCAATGAAATTTTGTTTATGCATAGGGTTCTGGCACCGCAAAATGTCTGAGAATCAAAGAAGACACTGGTGACAGAAACTGGAAAACTGTGAGTTTTAGGATAGAAGATGATTAATTCAGTTTTAGATTTGCTGAGTTTGAAGCCACAGCAGATTAGCTAAATGCAAACAAACTCTCAGAGGACATCCTACTGCTCTTTCTACACTGTACCTTTTACAAAAAAGATTTATTTCATGATGTACTAAAAAACACACGACTCTTCATAGCCATAACTCAACAAGTAGTGATTAACAGACAGCAATAAATGTTTACTGATTGATGCATAGTTTATTGAGGCTCAATAGATAAAAGCAATACGTCTACTGTCTTTCCTCCGATAAACTTGGAACATTAGAAGAAGACACTCTGTTGAAAAGGTATATAGCTAGAGCCACTATCCTGGTTTAGGCCTTAACTACATCAAATCTGGACAACTGTCACTGGCCTCCAAACCAGCCTCCATCCCATCTAATCTTTCCTATGTAGAACAAGAATTCTTTTCCTTAACTATCACTACTATCTATGCCACTATCATGCACTTACCTCAAAGCCCTAGGTCCTCACATCTAATTACAAAACCCTTATTTCTATTTACCTAAATCTCTACCTTAGTTTTTGGTTAAGAAAATAAAAACCAGATAGTTGTTTTGACCATTAGAGACAAGTACTTCAGGCTAGGCCTGGTCTTACCTTGTTAGTTTGTAGGACTTTTGCATGAAATGCAGCTGGCAAGGCATGAAGCCACAGGTAAGCGTAGGATCGGATTGCATAAGCCGGGGAATATTCCCATGTTTGGAATCCATTCCCATAGACGAGGTAGTGCATCTAAAATTCCAGAACAGAGAGATGAATCTGGTGTTTTACAGGCCAAAAGTCATGTTCATGAGGATATATGGTGGCATGAAGAGCTTCTTGGTACATCTATGAACTAGGGGCCAAAAAAATATAAAGCTGAAAGCCTATGCAGAATTTTGGTTGCTAAGGGTAGTTTTAGACAGAGGACAGAGGAAGCCAACATTGTAGAAGGTTGAGGAAATAACAAAATGATTTAAGATTACAGAATACCCTATATTAGGTTCTCAAAAACCCTTGAATTATTTTACTATAATTTTTTAAATTATTGATTCTGATACAATAAACATTTCCCAAAACACTCAAATAAATTCCTATATGAAATATATGCCATGAAAAAATGTATCTATTGTTAACAAAAAAAAAAAGATACATCCTTGAACTCTGAAAATCTGGTACAAACACTGACCATCGCATTTGGCCAGAGTTTTGTATCCTTTCCATACTGCATTTCCTTACGCTGTTGCAGTTATTGATATCTTACTATAAATTTAACGGCTCATTGGTCAGAATAGAGATGTTCCAATTCTGATGTTTCAGTAGCAAATAAAGCAAGCTTTCACTCTCTGGGGCTATTTCTCTTAGAATGGAATATAACGAGGGTATTATACCTCTAGATATATATGCCAAAACACTGCAATCTTTCAGTTGTAAATTCCAAGTTTAAAATTCTAATATGCAAACTGTTACTTCATGCAGCTGTAATTTCATCACTATGGGCACGAGCCACCCAGTATGCACCACAAACCATTTAGATCTTCTCACCTTCTTTGCCTAGGACTTTCTAGGATAATAATAACAACAACGATAGCCCATATCTATACATCGCTGTATGCTTTACAAAGTATTCTATATATCTTATCTCACTGGAAGCAAACAACAATCCTATGAATTATGTACCCATTTTGCAGTTGAGGAGACTGAGACTCAAAAAAGTTAAGTCACTTTACTAGGTGAAAGGTTAATGAAATATTAAAGATCTTCCCTGTACATTTACCGGCCTACGTGACTACATATGTTGTCCTTTCTCCTTGGAACAAGGGCCATGTTCCCAGGACTAAAGGATCAGCTTATACCTGGCCGATTCCTCTTCCTGCAAGGTTGGCCACCCTTCTAGGAATATATGGAATCGATCCTGAGTCCTTTTGAACACAGACGTCTTGCCGTATCAATCGTGGATGCCTTGCTCCTTTCAACTGTGGCCCAGTCCACAGCCACAACACATCCTGTCCTGAGTCACGGATCTTGCGCCTAGCCAATCGGGTGCTGTCATGTACGGCCTGGTGCTGAGCTTTGAAACTGGATATAACCTGGAGAAATTGCTCTACTCTTTGAAGTCCTACCGGGGATTTTCCCAGCCAAGACTCTGGGGCTGAAAACAAAGGACTCCCCAGCATGTGAACCCAGATGTAGGTGCTTCCCCGGTTTGGTGATGTATGTAAATATTTCTATTACTCTGTCAAGCTTTATCTTTATATTTTTATATTTCTTTAATACTGCTTTATATTATCCTTGAATGCAGAATAAATGTTGTGCTGATTCTAATCTGGTGTGGGCATGTCCATTATACTATGCAATTCAATCCTAAAAATACTTAAAGCAGTTGCACATATTTCCTTGGTTCTGTTCTAGCCCCAGGCAATTGCCTAGTGGCATATTTCATAGATGGAAGACACTTTAATATACAAAGTGCTAATAAAAAATGATTTTAAGTGTATAAAATACATAAAATTGGAAAGAAATCAATGTAGTGAAATAAAGATGTATTTTTTTTTCAAGTTCACTTAAGTCTATCCATGGACCCCTGGTTAAGAATCCTTGCTTTAAAGGCAGTAGATGGTTCAGGAGATTTAAGAGTTAAAACAGAAATCCAAGCGAGAAATAAATGTGTACATCTTTGCTCTTTGCAGGAACTTAGGAGCATTTGGGGCTGCAGGGACGGTTTCTCCAAAGTTCAATCCAAGGCTGTTTACCTATCAATGGTCATGAAATCTAGAGATAAAGCTAGCTGAAAAGGCTAATGCCCACAGTAATTAGTTGCTATCCTGGTGTCAATGCAGATTTAATTGCTTCTTGCTGTGTTTGATTACACTCTTAAAACCAAACAAGAAGGTGTCTTGTCTCCCCATTTATAACTTCAAAGATAAGCATCCAACTTGCCTCAAATGGCCACATAATACTTGAGATGACAGAAAATACCTTTCACACCCTCATCATTAGCAGACCTCAAGTAACTGGGACAGAAAGAACTTCTCATCCCCTTCAAACAATTACAATGCTCAAAAATTCCAAAAGCACTGATCTGGAAGTAGAGGTCATCAGGTAATGCCTTGCTTCCCCACCAATTGTCACCTTAGAATCCCCCAAAAGTGAAGATGCATCCCTACCCACATTGGAGATGGGATTTTTCCTACTCAAAAGGAGAAACTCAACAACCATCTCTGCAGCTGTCACACAACCCCCACGTCCATGTGAATTTGGAGAACTTCACCCTCCCTTCCATCTCTAGCCAGCTGTAAAGAATACCCCTTAATAAATTTCATTTGGACTTCTACATTTTTATGGGAGTTTTCTCCTTTTCCTGTTTCTAGTGCAGATGCTGGTATAGCACATAATCACTCATCTGGAAGGAAGAAGAGAATAAGCATTTATATTATGCCTACTATGTACCAGATATTGTACTAAGCACTTCTACAAATATTATATCATTTAATTCTCACAACTTATATTATCCCCATTTTGCAATTGAGGCAACCAAAGTAAACAGAGGTTAAGTGACTTGCCCAAGGTCATAAAGCTAGTAAGTGTCTGAAGCCAGATCTGAACTTGGGTCTTCCTGACTCCAGGCCCAGCACTCCATTCCCTGCACCAAGAGTTGCCTCCGAATTTGGAAATAGGAGGAAAAAACTAATCAAGTCTCCTCATTTTAAAACTCCTACAACTAACTCACAAAAACAGCCCTCATTCAGATTGCTGCAATGACCTCTTCCTAATCATTTGTCCTGGATTATCCAAGTGCTAAGTCCTTCACAGAGGAGTTACCCGACATAATAGAGCCTTCTAGGTTTTTTAATATTTCATGGATATGAGTGCAATACTTAGCCTGCCTGCTATGATCCCTGTCTGTTACTATATCACTAGCCTGCCTCTATCTCTCATGATACAAGTCCACAAGTCATCTTTGGTGATAAGCAGCAGCCCATTTCCTTCATGGAGCGCTGGGCATGCACCTCTCATATACTTACTGTGGATTTCTACTGCCCTCAGGGAAAATTTTGATCTTTACTTTTCTGTAATCGTAGTGTTCTATGATTCAGAGCTGCACAGCACCTCTGGGATAACACTTTTTTTAAAAATGTGCTTTAGCAGCAGAGAGTAATTTGGGATCACTGAAAGCCCTAAGAAATTTCCCCAATACAGTCTTGCTTGTCCTTCTTTATTTTTAGGCATGGCTCACTGTACATCTGCAGTACCCATCTAAGAAAGATGGGACTAATGGCTCCCTATCCAAACGTGTGTCACCATGTGAGCAAGATGCACTCTTCATCTGTTTGCTCTTTCCAATACAGACTGCTAGGTCAATTTATGTTGAGGAGCCATAGGTCTCATCGTGGAGGCCCTCAAGTATTCTAGGGCTCAAAGCAATCAGCACAGTGTCATGCACAAAGAGAAGCATCAAGAAATCTTCCCAACTTATAAGGAATTCATCTTCCGTTTTGACATGGTGGAGAACACCCTCCATGACACTAACAGTGGCAAGTATGGATCTCTGTTCTATGAACCACCTGATAGAGATAATATGAGGACTACTGAAAGAAATTGTCTCTGCTGTTGTGTTCATTAAGAACTTGCATCCCATGTTAACACGTGTGGGAAAGAGGAGGGGAGGGAAATGGAAAAGCAAGCATTTATTAAGCACCTACTACGTGCCATGCACTGTGCTCAACACCTTACAAATATTATCTCATTTGATGCTCCCAACAACCCTGGGTGGTGGATGCTGTTATCATCCACATTTTACATCTGAGGAACCAGAGAGTGTCCAAAGCCTGATTTGAGCTTACATCTTCCTGACTCCGGGCCCTAAGTTCTAAATACAGTACCATCTAGCACTTCACTCTGCTTTCAGGTCAAACGCTTTTTTGGTGATCAATGAACAATAAACACACAGCAGGACCTAGAAGTGGCCATACCTTGAGGCAATGGCACAGTAGAGAGAGTGCTAGGCAAAATGAGGATAATAATAGCAGCTAATTTCCAGGGTTATTGGGAACATGAAATGAGGTAATATTTATAAAGCATCCAGCAAATAGTAGGTGCTTTATAAATGTTAGTTGTGACTACTGATACTATTTATCTGTCAATCAATGTGTTACCATGAAAATACTGTCTGCTGTAGATAATCATTTATAAAAACTGCTCTGTTTCCTGATCCTATTTTCATCAGAGATACCCTAAATGAATGCATAAGAGAATAAAATTGGCATAACGTTGGTAGTTATTGGTGTTGTCTTAATCACTTTTTTTAAAGTACCATCTTTCTCCCTTACCCTTATTCTTTTACGATATCTTTAAAATCCATCCCTAAGTAAATTTTAAACTCTGTAACCTCAGCATGGGTCTCCTCCCTTTGTTTTTGGTCAGGTCTTACTTACCTCTTGTGCCTGAATTCTTTTTCTCATGTACCGTTTCACTGGGTACTAAATATTAGAGTCCAAATGAAACTAATATTCAGAATATTCATATCGCATTTTCATTTTGAATAATTTTGTAAACAATGTTTCCCATAATAAAGCACCATGCAGACAATCAAGAACACAGAAACACGTATATATCCCTACACACACACCTGTACACCCAAAATATTCTTCAAAAAAAATTTTAAAAGCCAAGAAATAACTTACTGGTTCCCAGTAGTTGAATGTTTCATCACAGTCAGAAATATTACTCAGGAGAGCAGCACAGAACCGAGCTGAGATCAAGCACTTGAAAGCAGTGGACCCTTCAGGTGCCCAGACTTGTCCCGCTTTACTCCCAGGTGGCCTGCCCAGGGGCAAAGGATAGGTATCAGGAAGGAGCTACTAGGATGGGAGGAAAACTAGCAAGAGGGAAGGGAAAGAAAAGCAAAAATGCAACAAAGCACTAAAGTTATTACAAAAGAAAAGACAAAATAAAAAAAACAAAAAAACCTCAAAACCTTTTGATTCCTTCTCAGTAGAATGTGCAACACCAAAATTAGGACCTCTATCCTCTTACTTCTGGTTTCAGTATTTAATTTTGAGAGAAACCAACAGCTGCAACTCCAAAATACCTCATTCAGTCAATAATTCATCCATGAATTAAGGATTTGAAAAGGAAATTGTTTCTTAGAAATCTGAGTTCAAAAAAATTCAGCATACAAGTATAGAACAGGAAGACCTGGTTTAGTAATAATAACACACATTAAAATTGCTCTTTAAGGTTTACAAAACACTTTCCTCCTACCCCTATGAAATAGGCAGCAAAAAGCAGAACTGGGATTCCAAACCCAGCCTCCTGATTCCAAATACAGCATTATCCTCCACACAGCTAATAATATCAGCAGTTCATGTGGAAAAAGATGTTTCAATTGATTGTCAGCTTATTGAGTTAACAGTGTGACACAGCATCCAATAAAACTAATTAAATCCTAGACTATATTAAAGATGCAACGGCCTCAAAGGTCCCTTCCAGTTTTAAACTATGATCCTTTGTGAAAAAGCAGATTGTCCACAAATCAAGAACATATTATATTTAGTTCTGAGTACTAAATGTTAAGAGGAACATTGACGATCTAGAACACATCCAGAAGAGGGTGCCCAGGATGGTCATGGAACTAGAAATCACAGAATATGAGAAATGATTGAAGGATTTGGGGACTTTGGGCCTGAAGCATAACTAGTACAAAAGGGATATGATGACTATCTTCAAAAATCTGTGAAGCTGTCATGTAGAACGATTACATTTATTCTGTGTAGGGCCAGTGGACACAATTAGGAACAACAGTAGGAAGTTACAGGATGGCAGATTTTGGTTCAACTAAGAGCTTTCAAAAATGTAAGTGTGACCACAAATGATAGAAGCTGTACCTAGGAGATGAAACTAAATGTTCTCTTAGTTGAAACAGTGCTCAGAAAACATTACTTTTGGGTTGAACTACCTACCACCTGTTGTAACCACAAATATTACCTTAACATATGGTAACCTTAATTTTCCCTGTCTTTCTCACTCTTTGGTAGTTATTTTTTTCGTGTGTGTGTGTGTGTGTGTGTGTGTGTGTGTGTGTGTTTCCAAGACCAATTTTACTCATCCATTTGACATTTTTAAAACATCTACTGTATGCAAGGTGTTGCAAGAAACACAAAGATGCCTGAAAAAAATCACTTCCTTTAAGAATCATCTATTCTAGTAGAAGAGATAAGACATACACGCGAATAACAATAATACGAGGTAATTTGTGGTTATGGAAGTGGAATGACAAAAGTACTCCAAGAATTCAGAGGAAAGAAGAAAGCACCATGATCTAGAGTCACCATTGAAGGCTTCATAGAGAAGACAATGTGACCTGGTCCTTAAAAGGTGGAAGCAGAATTTTAAAAGACAGACGTGGGAAGAAAAAAAATATTCCAGGTATGGATGTAGCATAAAGTTAAAGAGAAAGGACAAGGAAGTCATGCACAGGAATGGCCAGTAGTCCATTTTTAACTAGGGCAGAAGGGAGAATTATAAAATTTTAACTCTGAAAATGACCTCAAGAATCAGGTAATCCAGAGGTATCAAACACACAGCTCTCAACACTCCCAAGTGCACCAAGAATATTTAACAAAATAAATAAAAATACAATAAAATATCAATAATTGTTTTCATAAATAATGCTACTATGTGGTTTTCTACGTCATCATTTGCCTGTAGGAATTCTTATGTATGGGCTAACCTCCCATTTCTATTTGAGTCTGACACCTGTGATCTAGTCTAACACCTCATTTTATAAATGAGGATACTGAAGACCAAAGATATGATTTGCTAAAGGTTATACAATTTTAATCTGGGCTAGAACCCATCTCCTCATATCCAGTGTCCTTTCTGCTACATTTTCTTCTGACATTCAGGAGGCGTAAACCAATAAATCCAGTGAAATCTAAGGTTAAACAATCCCTTCCACGTCAGAGTCAACAAACATTCATTAAGTAAGTACTACATGTCAGGCACTGAGAAGTGCTAATTATACTAATAAAGACAAAAACAAGTCACTGCCCTCAAGGAACTCACATTCTAGTGGGGGTAGATACCATGTAAATAACTAGGTACAAACAAGATATATACAGAGTAGATGGGAGGTAACCTGGGAGGAGTAAGCAACAGCAGCTAGTTAGTCTCCTACAGAAAGCCAGACGTGAGCTGAAGTCAGGGAAAGTAAGAAGCTGAAGTGAGGGGTCAGAACGTTCCAGACCAGCTAGAGATGGAATGTCATGTACAGGGAAAATGGAGATGGGCAATGGACTGCCATGCTCCCAGAGCTGGAACCAGCAAAGCTTGAGCCAAGAGGGCATGAAGGGAAAAAATTAGGAAGGGACAGGGTAATAAGGAGCTCTAAAATGCCAAATAGAGGACTTTATATTTAATCCTGAAGGTGCAGGGACGGGAAACATGCAGCCCTAAGGCCACATGTAGCCCTCTGGGTCCTCAAGTATGGCTCTTTTGGATTCAAAGGGCTGCACTTGAGGACCCTACATGTGGCCTGGAGGCCCCAGGTTCCCCACCCCCACAGTATGTAATAAATGGAGCTCACTGAGCAGTCGTTTGCCCTAGAAAATTCACCTTGGCAGCTTGAGTGGAGGCTGGACTGGAAAGAAGAAAGACTTGAGGAAGTTAGATGACTACTGCACTAGTCCAGGTAAGAGGTGAGGAAAGCCTGAGCTAAGGCTGTGGTTGCATGAGTGGAGAGAAGGCATCCCTAGAGATGCTGTAAGAGCAGAAAAGGCAAGATTTGACAACAGACTGGACATGGGGGGGGGGGGGGGCCGTGGGGTAAGTGTGAATGAGAAGTTAATAATGCCATGGAAGGAGAAAATAGCTGACAACGACGTTTCTTGAAGTAGAAGGAGGTGCTGATGGGGAAACCAAGATGCTGATTGAAAAGTTCTGACAGAGACCCAGGAGGCTGATAGAAAGAATGGCCCATCTCAAGCTTTTGCTCTTCTGCCGAAGGTCTATCTACTATGCCTTCAGCACTCTGGGATCCTGGCAAGGTCCTGAACCTAACAAAACCATGCCAAGGCCAGACAAGCCCAACAGCCAACTAGCCACTTTCTGATCCAGGAACCAACCTGCCCTTTAAGTGGCTGGAGAAGTAATCATTCTAATAAATGCAGGGCCACTGCAGAGCCGGGAAATGTGCCCCCCACGCAGAACACCCGCGTCCCCGAGCCTGGGACCCTGACATCTCTTTCAATGAATGGCAAACTGCTCATCTCCTGGATTCGGGGGCTGTTGGAACCCCCCCGGCCAAGAGGACTGCCCAGGTGCGGTTTGGAGGCTCCGCCGCTGACCACCTGGCTAGTCCTGGGCAAGCCACTCTCTGGATCTCAGTTTCCTGGGCTGTAAAAGGAGGGGGCGGAACCAGCTGGGGGATCCCTCGTGTCCCTAAGAGCCGGGGTCGCTCCGGGTGGGGCTCCTTCTCGCAACCCTCCCCCCGCCCTGGTGGTTCGGAAGCCCCCTACTCTCTTTCCCTGGAAGGCCTGAGACCGGCGTGGGGTTGCGACCCCGGCCCTGGGGCTGCAGAAGAAACAGAGAAAGGGGGAGGAGAGAGTGGGGCACTTGGGGGAGGGGGCGGGCCCAGGAAAGAAGGGGGTGCCCTGGGGAAGGGATCGGGAAGCCGGGGTAGAAAACAAGGCCGAGGAGAGAGGCCGCCCGGGCACGCCCCCACCACGGTCTCGCCCGTACTCAGTCCGCTGATCAGAGGCAGTCGTCGCTTCTCGGCCCGGGGGCTCCTCCCGCAGCTTGGCCGAGTCTCCGCCGCTGCCGCCGCCGCTGCTTCCCTTGAGCCGCAGCCTAGCCCCCCGAGCCGCCATAGCAAGTACGGGCAAGAGAAGAGGTTGTGCCCAATGAAGTCCGCGCTCTTGACGCCATGGCTCGTTTGGGTGAACGGTGGCCGCCGAGGTACCAAATACCTCACACGAACAGACGCGCTCAAGTCCCATGTGTTTTCGGTCATTTGAGGACAATTTTCCCATGGAAGAAGAGAAATGACCGCCAGACTCATAGCTCTCCCATAATTTCTCATTTGTGCCTCAAACGTTCTTCCCTTCTCCATCCTTTCTATTTCTCCACGGCCTAACAGTGGCCCCCTAAACAGCCCCCCACCCCCATCCCCAGACTCCCTTAAGGCACGTCTGATTCACCGCACAAAGTGATACACTCCGCTTTCAGAGCTGCGGACACGGTCCCGGCTACCCCCAGTTCCTAGTGCTTGACTCTTCACTTGAGTTTTTTGGGGGCTGGCCTGTTAGACGCAAGGTATCCCCTTCACATTGGTGGTAAACCTCACGAGGCAGAGCTGCAGGAGACCAGCAAAGAATGCCTTAATTTGAGCCAACGTATCAAAGAGATCTGAAAAAAGGAGTGTCACTCTCAGATGTGTAGTACTTTGGCATGCTCCGGTTTCTCAAGAGAAGAACCCTTGGCTATCAGCGAAAACAGCTACTAATATCACTTTTGAAGCTGTGCGACGTTCATTCAACCTTTCTAGTTTCACTATCCCATGAATTTCACCGTTTTGTTTTTTTTTTTAAGGTAACTTTGCAGTGAGTTCTAAAGATGATTAGGAGCCTGGGCAAAGGAGTGTGTCAAAACATCCCAACTGCTGAACATGGACAGTGGTCAGGAGGCCTTTCTAAGAAACGTCTCCACCTCCAATTCCCTACATCCAATTATTAATTGCCAAGTCCTGTTGACTTTTTCTCTCGAATATGTGTCAAAAGAGCCATAACCAGTGGGAAATTTAGAGGACACACAAAGCTAACCCCCTTCTTGGGTAGCAAAGGAGTAGAAGAAAGCCAGGTGGGGAAGCAGTTTTTTCCATGGTAGTCTTTTTTGCACATGCTCACTATGAGCAATGCCATAATATGTATCCCAGAAAATGTTTCTTGCTCTCATTTGTGGTAAACCAAAACCAATTCTCTTGTTTTCCATCTCCAAAGAGAACCTGTGAGCTTCCTTTTATTCATCTGCAACTTCATTTTGCCCCTTGACTCCACTGATAGCGTCAATATTGGTACTGTTCAGTGTCTTCTCCCATCTACTTTAGTGTATATTTTATATATACTTATATAAGTATATGCTGCATCTCCAACAGAATGTAAACTCCTCAACATTCTGCTGTAGGGGCAGAGAACATTCCTTTTTTTTTTTTTTTTGTCTTGTATCCCTGTGTTTGCACAGTACCTGACACAGAAAGGGCACTTAATACTCCATTGATGGAATGAATAGTGAATAAATGAAAATGTATTAAGTACTTCTGCTAAGCAGAAGAGATACAAATAAAAAAGTAAAATAATCTCTATTATAAAAGAACTCACATTTTAATATGGGAGACAACATATATAGGAGGCTTCTTTGACTATATGTATATATATATATTTGTTAAAAGAGAGGGAGAGTTAGTAGTGGTAGAAATGTAAAAGAAAACAACATCAATAAAACATTTTAAAAATGCACAGAACAAAAAAGTACAGAAGGGAACACACAGTAATTTTGTTATCCTCTTCTTAAACATCACAATACATATATAATATATATATATATATTTCAAAATATATACAAGTTGAGTTTCTTATACAATTCCCATTCTTTTTTGTATATTAAAATGTTTGTGACAAGTCCATAAAAAGGTTTAAAATATATATGAGCATATATATACATACATATATGCATATATACAGATACATGAGCATCTATTCACATACTTATACATATATGTACACATACATTACTGTGCAATATAATTACTGTAAGTAGCTTCATCTTTTGCTATATATTAGAATGTGACCAATAGTACTTCCTAAAATGTAAAAACAGTTCCTTGAAATGTAGCTGAAGATGCAATTTCCAAAATTTGGCTCTATACCTAACTCTGATTGACTGACCTCAAAGCCCTCAAAAAGCTCCACAAAGGCAAGGACTTTTAACTCATTTGGGTATCCACCACATCACCTAGCACTGTGCCTTCCACATAGGAAACATTTCTGTTGCTAAAGTGAGGCAAGCTATCTTCAAAGGTCCCTTTCTAGCTATTTTACTCCATGATTTTCAAAACAGGGATGCCCAGAAATTCAGGGTTTCCCTATCCTCCTGGCAACATGGCAGCAAAGGGCTGGAACTAATGCATGGATAGGATTTTAATATTGTGTTAAGATAGTCAAGTTTCTGCTTTTGGCTTATCATCCACACATAAGAGGTTAATGTCTTAATACACCATTAAAATCCTATATACAAAGTTTATTCTGTCCAGTTTGAAATGTCCAAAAGGTGATACAAGAGTGAAACTCAGGGAAGAGATTGAAACAGGACATATGGATACAGTCTGCACAGAACTGACAATCAAACCCATGGAGACCACCAACATAGACAACATAGAGGGGCGCCTGGGACAGAGCTTTGGGGAACACATATAGAGTACTTCATCCCCCTGCCTCTATACCTCTGTACTAGCCATCTTTCATGCCAGGAACACCCTCCCTCTTCAATTCCACAGAATTTCCTTTCCTTCAAGACATAATGTAAGCAGTGCCTCCTACATGAGGGCCCTCCTAATGCCTCCTTCCCTACCTTGTATTTATTTTGTATTTATACTGTAGATACTTACAGATGTAGATAGTTTCCCCTGATAGAATGTAAGTTCCTCCAGAGTAGGAATTGACTAATTTTTAAATTTGCATCTCAAATATCTAGCACAGTATCTGGAATGTAATACCATAGGTACTTCATAAATTTTTGTTGATATCCTAACCCTGGGATATGTGCCTAAGGACCCAGGAAAGAATCTATCATCCAAGTTAATGGGTGACAGAAGAAGCCAGGAAAAGAGACAGATGTAGAGGATGATGGATTGACCAGAAAGGTAAGAGAAGTGGATTGGCATAGTGTTATAAAAATAAAATATCAGTGAGAATGCAGTCAATAGTGTCAAAGACAGTAGAAATCTAAAATGAGAATAAAGAAGCCAAAAGACATGTTTTACCCAATAAACTATAAGTAGAGATTTTCAATTTATTTGGTTTGTAGAATAAAATATACCTATTTCCTGTTTTAATATCTTTTGGTGTATTTCCTAGGTTTATCTTTTCCTAAGTTTTCAAAAATGTATAGTATTTCACTAAAAAGTAACATATACATTATTTAACTCATTTATTAAAATCACAAAGAGAGTCAGTTGCTGACAAGTTATTGGTATAGGGCTTACTAGTATATTTCAAGTTAAAACACAAAATGAAATAAATTGTGCTAGTCCAGGAATTTAACCATATATGCTTCAAAAATTCAATATTAGGATCCTAATCTTTGGGCTTTAGAAGAGACTGAAAACAATGTTTTAAGAAAATAACTCCCAATATAGTTATTTTTTATTACTGCCAGTCACTGTAGGTCTAAGAGAATCACAAACACCTCCCAGCTAAACTCAATTCAACTGGACAAGTATTTATTGAATATCTATCATGTTCCAGTCCCTATGATAGTCACTGGGGATAAGATGACAATAAAAATAGACCTTGAGCTAAAAGGGCTTATTACATTCTATTTATTCTATGGAATAAATGGTTTTTAGGGGTAGAGATGAAACAGGAGGCAAAAAAAAGAATATAATTAGGGTTATCAGCAAAGTCCTCTTGTAGAAGGTGGCATTTAACCTGTGCTTTGAAGGAAGCTAAGAATTATTCAAAGCAAAGGTGAAGATGTTAAATATTCCAGGAATGGGGGATAACGTGCAAAAACATGGAGATGGGAAAGGGAAGGTTTTGTATAGGTAAGAGTAAGCAGCCATTTTATCTAGAAAGATAAACTGGTCAGATTATGAAAAGCTTTAAAAGCCAAACAAAGAAGTTTACATTTTACCCTGAATATAATAAGGAGCTACTGCAGTTTCTTGAGCAAAGGAGTGACAATCAAGCCTATACTTTAACATGACTAATGTGAACATACGCTTAATGTGAATATACATGTAGAGCCTATATCAGATTGCATGCCATCTTGGGGAGGGAGAGACAATTTGGAACTCAAAAGCTTTTGGAAGTGAATGCTGTAAACAATAAATAAATAAATAATTAATTAAAAAAAAACTTTATCTCTAGCACTTAGCACTGTGCCCGGTACACCCTATATATTTAATAAATGCTTGTTGACTTGACTTGTGGATGAGACTGAAGAATTTGAATGACTCAAAAGTTGTAAACTTGGAAAAGCTGTAAAATTGGAAGGATGGTAGCGACCTTGACAAAAATATGGATTTTTGAAACAGGAAATTGGCAAAGATGACAAGATGGGAATAGTTAATATCAGATGAGTTGTGGGAAGATAGGTACACTAACTAGTTCATTGTTGGTGAGTCAGAACAAACATTTTGGAAAGCAATTTGGAATTATGCAAATAAAGTGACAAAAGCATCCACATTCTTTGACCCAGAGATTGCACTGCTAAGCTTATGTAGCCACTGATAAGAAGAAAATCCCTACATACCAGAAAATATTTATAAAAGCACTTTTTGTGGTAGCAAAGAAATGGAAATAAAGTATATGCCCATCAAATGGGAAAGGGCTAAACAATACATAAATGTAATGGAATATAACTATACGGTGAGAAAAGACAAATACGATGAATATAAAGAAGTATGGAAAGACATAATTTGATGCAGAATGAAACAGACCCAAGAAAAAAATATACACCTGACTACAACAATGTAAAGGGAAAGCACACTCATAAGACAATCAAAAGTGAATGCTGCAAAATTGTAACGAATAAGCATGGCCTCAAGGAAGACAAATGAGAAGACACTCTCACCCTACCCCTTTTGTACAGCTACCGTACAGTGTGTGTGTGTGTGTGTGTACACATATATATATATTTTTTTTGGAGGGGGGAAGGCAGGGCAATTTGGGTTAAGTGACTTGCCCAAGGTCACACAGCTAGTGAGTGTATCAAGTGTCTGACACCAGATTTGAACTCATGTCCTCCTGACTCCAGGGCCGGTGCTCTACTCACTGCACCACCTAGTTGCCCCTATTGTATATTTTTTCAAACTTTTTTAATATATTAATTTTGCTGATTTTTTCCTTCCTTTTTTTTCTTTCTTAAAAAATTGTTATATAGGATGACCCTGAGACAGCTGTGTAGTGGAATACTGGGGGAAATTCTGGTGATATAAAAAAATAAAAATTATCAATGAAAAAATATTTTTAAAATAGAGCTAACCTGTTCATTGAGAAAAATAAAACATAATGGCAGTGAAAAAAAGAAATAGGGATTTTGAAAGAAGGGTGAGGTTTGGGGGGAGGAAATGATTTCTGATTTAGAGATGTTGAATTTAAGATGCCTACGGGACAGGGAAATGAAAATATGCAGCACGTAGTTGGTGGAACAGATTCAGGAAAGATGCTATATAAATTTGGGAGTCATTGACAAAGAGATGACAACTGAACCATAAGGGCCGGTGAAATCACTAAGACAATGTACAGAAAGAAGAAAAGAGGGTCCAGAATAGGGTTGGGGAGTACACAAAGAGAACAGGACATGGTTTTGCGGCAACAAAAGAGACCAAAAAGAAAAATAAAACAGGTAGAACCAGGAGAAAGCAACATCTGAAAAACACAGACAGAGTCTTTAGGAGGAGGGAGTGTTCAGCAATATAAAAAGCTACAGAGAAGTCAAGAACGATGATGACTGAAAAGGGGCATTTCATTTAGGAGCCAGGATTTTGTGAGTAACCTGGGAGACAGCAGTTTCAACCAAGTGGTAAAGACAGAAACCAGAACGCAGAAAGCTGAGATCTGGGTGGCTCAGCAAAATAGTTGCTGGTCACAAACTGAGAAACAGACTCTGATGTAGAAAGAACACATACTGTTCTTTTCAGTCATGCCAACACTTGCAGAATATGACATAATTCCACGAAGCTACCTCACTGTCACCCGTAAACTCTTCTGTATTTCAATCCTAAGCCGGTTTTGAATCAGTATTGCCTGCTGGTGACTTAGAGCTCTGTCACAAGCCTGGTAGGTCAGTCTATAGCAAAGGCTGACCCGTCCAGTTTGTGGGTGCTGGAAGTGATTAAGGAGCTGGATGGATGTGATCATATCCTGAGACACAGCTCGAGCCACAGTGTGAAACTCTGTTTCATCAAATCCTCTCTCCTCATCTAGCCAAAAGCTAACATCATGTACATAAGATGGAGGATAGAGGGAAAAAGTCTTAAAGGGTTCTACTTTTCCAGGGACAAAATGATCTAGAAAACGTTCGTCGAAGGTCCATAAAATTCTCCAGTCAGGGATCCCCCATACCAGCATGACTAAAAGGTCCAGGTTCACAGATGCAAATACAAAATCCAAGTCTTTGTACAGCTGGCTTGTAGCAGATGTTATGATAGACCCAATAACCACACCCATAATTTCATCTGGACCAAAACTGGGAGGCTTCACACAAACCATATAATCTTTTTTGTTTTTCTGAGGCTTAAATGTCAGAGAGCTGCTCAGTTCAGGGCCATCTGGCAATCTCTGTGTGAGAAGGGCACATAGAGAGCCCTTCAGGTGTTCCAGGAATAACTGAAGACAGGAATCACTCATTTTTTTATTAAACCCATGAATAAATAAAGTCTCATGAAATGCTGGCAGCATGAAAGGTGAAATAAGGCATTTCCTAAAAACAGGACCACTTAGGATGTGCAAAGATCCTGGGAGGAAGTATGGTCCTTGGATGACATCCTGTGCATAAATTAGGAGGGAAGGTCTGAGAAGGAACTTCGTTGGGCTTTGGATTCTCTTCTGGGTCTCTTGTTCCCCGTTCCTCTCAGGGTCTTTCTGAAGATGGAGCCTTGAAAATGACACCAGAAAGTCCTCCATATCATATGCTATTTCACCAGCAAACAACTCAGAATGTGTAATTTTCTCTTTTTGGGGAACGATCCAAAAGGGAACTGATGGAGAGTCAGAGCTCCAGGCAATGTGACTATCACAGCCTTTTTCTGGAAGCAAAAGAGCCGGGCATTTCAGCCTCTGAAGTGAAAAAGTTTTACTGAGCTCAGCAATCAGCTTTTCATTAATAGTCCTGACAGGATGACTGGAATTTGTTTCAAGGAAATCTCTGTTTGATACAAAAGAGAAATCATTCTTTTAACTTAAAAAAATACTATTCTTTAGGTAGAATTAAAAACACAAATAACAAATAGCAAGAGGAGTTAACTGTAAGCTTAAGAAATTAAAGAAACTCTCTATTTTGAGAACAGCATAATGTAAAGACTAGAGAACCAGTCTAAAAGTCAGGAAGACCTGGGCTCAAATCCTACCTTTAACACATAATTGCTGTGTGATCTTGAGCAATCAATTAACCTTTCAGTTTGCATGTTGCAGAGAAGATGCTGACCAGCACTGAAAGAGGCAGATTCCTTACCTGGGAGGTCTAGTTCCCACCTCTATCTCCTACTATAAACAAAAATGCACTGATTCAGAACCCCAACTACTAACTTATATATAATAAACTAAAAAATGTAGCAATTGTAACTACTGAGAATCTGGGGAATGCCTGATTGACAGTTTTATAGAGATCATTATCATCATTAATCATTTAGCATTTGTAGGATACAGAGCTTCCATCAAGTTAATTAGTGCACATTCTGAGATGGATGATATTTCCAGAAAATAAGAGATTACCTGTTTATCTTCCCTACCAGTGCTTCTGGTACACAGAAGGAAAGCCAATGGTCATCCAGTCTAACTCTGCATATCATAGAGTGGGATTCTTCAAAAGGTAAGCTCCGGGTGAAGACATGATTCAAAGCTCCTTCAACATGGAAGGACTTGTTCTGACTCCTGGCAAAACACAAAACCCTAAGTATATGCTGAATAATGGCAAAAGAGACTAAGCATTCCTAAGGGACTGAAATCAAAAAATGTCAGAGAAAATGCTATAGCTTAGTTTTTAACTGAGAGGTGAGAGAAAAGGCTTGGGTTTCACTAGCGTGCGTTACCTGTATCCAGTGCATTTATACCCTGGCATAGCATCAAAGCTGAAAGGATGAACACTGCTCAAGATGAGTCCTCCTCCAGCTGCCATAGCTACTACTTGCCAACTATTGTGCCATTCTCTCCTGGGACAATCAGCAGGAGTTCCGCCTTGTCCTCTGCACAATGCCACGTGGACCTCCCCTCTCTCTGCAAGGACATCAGCACAGCTACAGGAAAAGAAGAGTTTTTCCTCAACAACTGTTAGAAATAACCATGGGTGCCACCAACATAGCCAGATTTTAAGACTGCCTTTTAAGGACCAAACTTTGAAGAAATCTGGCTACAAGTGAATGAAAATGAGAATAAAATCAAAATCTGCTTACAAGTACTCACATAGTATTTTTCAACCAGAAGCATTATGTTGGTACTGGAAGGACTAGTGTCTACAAGACTGCTGCAAAATGTGATCAGAGGGATTCACTTTCCTAGTTATTTAAACCAAGTATTCTTTTTTCTTCCGTAATAGTTAACCTATAAAACTGTCACTTAAATGCTATACTACCCTACTAATCTCTTGAGCAAGATTACAAGAAGTCAAGTGCCTTGAACATGTCATTCTCCCAGAACTCCTCCCCACCCGAAATATTCTTCCCTTATAGACTGTATGGAGCCGGCCTGTAACCTGTGGGTAGCCAGAGCAGAACAAAGCAGGCTAGAGCCAGGAGAGTCAGGAATAAAACAAGTTTAATTTCAGAGTGAGGGAAACTGCTTACAAGCAAGGACACACATGATGGAGCCCACCGCCCCCGCCAACAGCGGTGGGGTGGGGATGGGGGTTAAGCCCTACTTTAGCGTGGAGAGATCTCAATACTTATACTAATGGCTGTGCAGTGAGCTGCGGCCCTGACCTTGAGGGGTAACAGCTACAATGTGACAAGTTCGATTCACAGCAGGCCTTCAAGACCAGAAACAATTCTGGGATTTTGCTGTGGCTGAGATCATCCAGAGGGTGAATACAAAGGATTGTTGTTATGCCAAGCACAGGGCACAGCTTGCTTGCTGGGCCTTAGCTCTGGAAAACAGGGTGTCTCCTAATATCCTGACAGACTCCACATACAAAATTCAATGCTTCCTTCAAGGAAATACATTTCTGACAATAACTACATAACCCTTAACTTGTCTGAGCCTGTGTCCTCATCTGTAAAATTAAAGGGTTGGGCTAGATAATCTCTAAGGTTCCTTATGGCTCTAAATCTATACTCCAATGCTCAACACTTAATCCTGACCTCCAACATGTCACTTTATCTGGACAGTCCTTCCCATACTCTTCTCTCCCCTGCTTGGCTTCCCATAGTTAATTTACTGCCTGCACCACACCATAAAGTTTGTCCACTTTTAAAAAATATACATATATGCTATACACACACACACACACACACACACAACACACAGAAACATACAACACAAAGGACCATGTACAAGACAAACTGGGGGAAGGGTGGCCTATTTGTTTAGAGTGTGAGTGTGAGCGTGTGTGTGTGTGTGTGTGTGTGTGTGTGTGTGTATGTGTTGTTACAGGAAACATCCCCCTTCTTCCAGTTAGTTCTCCTTCTAACCATCCTTTCTCTTATAGTATTTTCACATTTCTGATGATATTCCCAATTTGAATGGTCAATTCATCACCATGTACTGCATCATAGTCATACCCCACAATATAGGCAACCATGCTGGGGGCTTGGGTGCGGAGAAGCCCAATAGTGGCGGCTCCTTTTTCTCTTATTCGGGTAGACAAGACCACAATAGGTCCCTGCCCAAGCTCCACCTAAGGGCTGTATTTTGAGCCCTCTTGGCTTAGTGTGATTGTCCATGGTAACTGTTTCGCTTTGGAACAGGAACCCTGAGGGTCTTCCCCTTCCAGTTAGATTTTTTCTCTTTTTTTTTTTCTAATTAGAGGGGCCATCCCTGGACACACTTCTTAAAGAAGCCTATTCACTGAATGGGGGTTACCTCACTCTAAATGAATACGGGAAAAAACCTTAGCCTAAAAGGGCCAGGGCCTCCCATTGCATCCTGGGTCATCTCCAGTCATCCTGATGTCACTGGACCCAGATGGCTCTGGAGGAGAAAGTGAGGCTGGTGACGTTGCACAGCCCTCCCTCACTCAAATCAAAGTCAACTGCAAGTCATGTCATCATTTCCCTGATGCCATGGTCCTCTTCGAAAACGAAGGACAAACACAACAACAACCTCTGTGTGTGTGTGTGTGTGTGTGTGTGTGTGTGACGAATGGGAAGAGCAAAAGACTATATATATGGCTGAGACCACTGTCACATACTTTTCTTGCTCTACACCATGCCTGGTAGAGCCTGAGCCCCGCCTCACCTCTGGAAAAACCTGGCAAGCAGCTCCCTGTTCTTAGCCACTCCAGCTTTGCGCCCACAGTGCGGAAAGTTGAAATAAATGCGATCAAACTTCCAGCCATCGGCTGCAAAGGTATCGGCCAGCTGGGTACAGTCCACCCCGAAGCGTACCTCAGCACCTGGGGGAGAAGGAGTTGTGCGAGGAGCATGAAAAGCAGGGAGCACGAGTCACCCCCAGCTCAGCACGGGGGCAAGGGCTATTCCTCCCGCTTCCGACAAACTATTTCAATTCAGTATTTATGAAGCTCCAGACAGCGTGCTAAGCACTGGGGAGACAGGCCCTGCCCTTAAGGAGCTTACAATCTATTGGGGGTGACAACAAATAAACATATACAAAAGCAAGCTATATACAAGACAACAGGAAATGATTTAAAAAAAAGGAAAGCACTGGCACCCTGGGGGATTAGGGACGGCCTCCTAAGCAGGGGTGGGGTTTTAGTTGAGACTTAAAGCCTGGGAGGTCAGCAGTCGGAGTAGAAAGCGGAGGACTTTCGAGGAAAGGGGAACAACCAGAGAGGTCACGCCTGAGCCTCACTTGCGAGAAAAAACAAAACCACACCGAGCTCCGCGGCTAGGTTGGGACGCAGGGAGGAAAGAGAAGAGTCACATGGCAGCGGGGGCGGGGCTGGGGAGGAGCGGGGCCTCGCTAATTGCTCTGGGGGCGGGGCTTAGAGGGGGGCGGGACCTCGCTACCTCGCTCGCGAAGGCGTCTTAGGTTCTCCTGGAAAACCGAGTCCTCAGCCAAGGCCGTGGATTCCTGGGGACAGGTGGCGATGAGACTAGTGCCGGGCCCTTGGACCTCGCTCAAGGCGGCGGCGAAGGAGAAGTTCCCCTCCCCAACCAGTAGGAGGCGGCGAGCGAGCATGTTCCCTCTGCTCGCTGCCACTCAGCCGGCCCGACCATTTCACGTCATCTGTCACGTCCCCTTGCCGCCGCCGGGCTGCTCCTCCCCGGTCGCCGAATGATGACGCGCCACAGCTCGAGGTTGCCTTGACAACCAGTTGTTTGTCCTCCAAACGGGTGGTGGTCCAGGTGATGACCATGACTGCAAACACGAGGAGCTTTTCTCCGAAGGTAAAAGTCTCTTTTCCCCCCTGCACTAACCAAGCGCAAGCTGATTCGTCGGCACTTCTGTGACGTCACAAACAGTCGCCAGGACAGGAGCCTGGCTGGGGACGGATGCTACGCTAGCATCCCAGTCGCCAAGCTTTCCTGCACCGCCCTTCTCCTGGGACGCATCTTAGATTTACATTTGGAAAAGAGAAGCCGAATGACTTGCGGGGGTCACACGGATAGTCAGTGGCAGAGCTCTGGAGTCTAAGCCAGTTTCCTCTAGGTTCCAGATCAGAGCCCTTTCCACTACAGACCATGGATGGCCCCCTCAGCTTGGAGCTTTCCCAAGAATTTAGTCCTAATTCTGCTACTTGCTACTTACTGGCGGGGTGGACCTTGAGCAAGTCATTTCCATCTGGCCTCTGTAAGAGATGGGGGTTGGACTCCAACCCAGCCGTTAGTGCTTTCTCCCTTTTGAAATTAAACGGTCTAACCTCGTAAATCCTCAGTATTTGCTTCTTTGTGTATCGGTTTTCCCCCGTAGGATGTAAGCTCCTTGAGGGCAGGGACTTCTTTTGTCTTTGTAGCTTCAGGTCTTTGGCACATAATAAACGTTTGTTCAATTGAATGGGATTAGATGACCCTCCTCCCCTAAATCCTTTGGTCCTCTGGTGTACTAGAGAAGGAGCTACTGTTCCACTTAGCACTCTACCACCACAAGACTTAAAGGATAAAAGGTTAATTATGGTTTGACGGCCAGGTCCTCTGAACTTTGGATCACGGCTCACTTCAGTTATCCTGCGGCCTAGTGATACCGACACAGCAAACTTCACAAAGAGGGCCGATGACCTGCTCCCTTGGTCTCACTGCCCAATGTATCCTCAGTTCCATCAGCTCTGCCTTAGGTGTTGGCAGTGGCTTCTTCATCATGACCACAGAGATTCCATCAGGACAAGTAGGGTGAAGATACTCATTTCGCTGGGTTGAAATTCCAAAATCTAAGTTTGGTGACCTGTCAACCCCACCAGGGAACATGGAAAAGAGAATTCAAGGCTTCATTTGCCCTTCTGAAAAATTTTCAAGGGAGCCATCGCAGTACAAATCACCTATCTGTAGCTCAGATCAGGTATTTTCTTGTTTCTGAACCTGGGGTCTGAACTGGGGATGATCAGGCTTAGGGAGAACACTATAGCTGTCATCAGGTATTCAAAGAGTTGTTATATGAAAGAGGAAATATATTCTCCTTGGCTTCGGATTAGGAGGGAGGAGGAGAACTAGGAACAATGAGTAGAGGTTGCAAAGATGTAAATATAAGTTTGATGTAATAAGAAATTTCTGTTAGAGTTATCCAAAAGTAGAATGGGCTGATTTGTGAGGTAATTGGTTCCCTTCCTTTGAGAGCTTTAAGCAAAGACTGGATGCCCACTGGTTGATATGTTGTAGAGGGGTTCTTTCAGCTAGTTTGGACTAAATGACCCCTGAAGTCCCTTCCAACTCTGAAATTCTAAGATTCCATTTGTCATTTCACATAAAGCAAAATGTACTATAAACTAAGCTCACTTGCTCCTTATATTCCTGAATTTTAAATTAGCTGCATCAGTTAGCTCTATATTAAATTTCTGAGCATCTAAGATTTCCTAGAGCCCTCTCCAATACAATCATCATTGCTGATTGGCATCCACTTTTTGCTGGGTGGGTGTGAGGGCAGATGGAGAAGTAGCTACTAGTATATGATAGAATAGATCAAGAGTAAAAATGCAACTACCTATTGAATTGCAGCAAACTTTGGCAGAATCCTGGATCTTGGTTTGACTTAATATCTTTCCAAAAAATATGTCATATCTTGGTGTGTGGAATAGAGAATGAGAAGAAATGGAATTCTGTTATGTGGTTTCTGCAATGGTCTCCTTTTCCTGCCCTTCCCCAGAAATTGTCCTTCTCCTGCTTTCTCACAAATCCACAATATGGCTGCCTAATGCATGCAGATGGCCATGGTGAAGTATGGACAGACTGGAATGATATGTCCAAGTTTTTCCAGTATGGATGGAGATGTACGAACAATGAAAATTCTTACTCTAACCATACCTTAATGGGCAACTGGAACCAGGAGAGGTATGACATTCAGAAGATTGTTCAACCACAACCTCTGCCTTCCCAGGTAATCCTCCTTCCTTTTCTTCCTTTAGCCTATTTCTTTAGCAGAGAAGACTGTATGGTGGTTTTAGGAGGCAGAATATACAACCCTACCGCTCCGCAATCAAATTGGACACTACTTTTCCTTTTGATAAATGACCCAGAAGATGCCATGCAATTCCTCATCAAGCTAGACAAGACTTTGATCTTATCTACTAATTCTGTATCAATACTGTTCACTCCTTCCTAGAACACCAGTGTCTAGATGAGGGTAGATTCCCTGCAACCATACTGAATACATAGACTTGAACTTCCCTCATGGGAAGCTTTGTTGTGAAGCCTCCAATCCATATAAACCAAGGCAAGTTCTCTTACAGCTAATGCCATGGAGGCTTCCATTCTTTGAAACTTGGCTGCATAATTTTTATTGCAATCCCTCTTGTTTTCCTTTCTAGTTTGGTCACTATTTTGAAACAACCTTTGCCGCCAGCTACAAAAAGAAGCTACCTCCACCTGGAAGTAGGTGCTTTAAGGTGGAAAACAGGGTTGGGAGGATGGGGTAGTAATCACTGTTATTAGCTATTAAAAATTAAGCCTACTTCAAATGAGTGCTTTAGGATGTTTTCCCTCCAAAATCCACCATTTCTGTAGCTCCCCAGGATTCTTCCAGCCTATAATATGGGCTTTTTCCCCACTGAGTTACTGTGGGAATCCTATCCCATCCTTACATGTTGTTTCTTTTTATTGAAATAACCAGTTTCCCGAGGCAGCTAGGTGGTGTGGTGAGTAGAGCACCGGCCCTGGAGTTAGGAGGACCTGAGTTCAAATCCGGCTCAGACACTTGACACACTTACTAGCTGTGTGACCTTGGGCAAGTCATGTAACCCCAATTGCCCTGCCTTCCCCCCTCCAAAAAAAAAGAAATAACCAGTTTCCCAATTTCCCTGATGTGAACAGACCTAATTGCAGTATAGTATATTGGAAAATGTGCTGAATTTAGTGTTGGGAGAGACCTAGGTTTGAATCCCAATTTTGACAGTGTGACCATGGGGCAAATCACTTTACCCTCTCTGAGTTTGAATGTTCTCATCTATAAAATGGGGATAATACAGTCTGGTTTTACCTAGCTCACAGTTATTGAGAGAATCAAGAAAAATAATGTATATAAAACATTTAATCATTATGTAAATATCAGCTATTAGGACAATCCCTGTTGTTAAATTATGTCAGTTTTCATTTCCTACCGTTCCCGCAGGGTTTAAACAAGAGCCTCACTGTTTCCCTGGACATCAACCTGAGCTGATTCCTCCTCCGTACAAAACGAATACCACGGGGATGTCAGATTACATGGTGAATTATTCAGCACCTCAAACCAGGGAAGGCCCTGGATATGTATGGGATCTTAAAGATGCACCAGGAAAACAAGACAAGCTCCTTTTTTCTAGTCAACTATAACTGGGAATAGTTCTCTATTCAACACAGCTAAGAATTTTGCTTTCTGTAACATAGTAACTCTTCTCTGAATAAAAAATAAAGTCCCTAGGAACTGGAAGCTAATTTCTGCTTGTGTTCTTTTCCTTTCTTGACCTAAGAAGTCAATGTTACATTTCAGTTACTGCAATATAGGCACAATACTAGTTGTTTGTCCTTTATTTCAAAGAGGACCAATGACATCACAGGGTGATGTATTAACTCACACGTGAATTGGATTTAAGGGAGGCAGAGTTGCACAAAATCGTCAGCCTCAATCTCTCTTCTAGAGTCATCAAAGTCTAGTGGAAAGACAAAAGTCAGGATGACTGTTGATGGGCCAGGATGCAGTGGATGACCTTGGAGTCTTCCATGTCTGACCAAGCTCTAAGCACTCCACAGCTTCTGCTTCAGCCACCTCATGGCTGTTGGAACAAGTTGTTCTCAACTGCCCATTTCCACCAGGGGAAGTCTTCCCGTACTTGGGGTAGATACCCCCTAACTCACCACAAGGTTTGAGGCCTGTCAATTACCCTCAATCTGATTTAGCCTGTCTGCCAAGATGGTTTTACTGGGGTATACCTGCTGGAGTCACAGGTGAGAGTTGCATGATAGGTGGACACCAAAGGTGAATGAGCAACCCTGAAAAGGGCTTGGCAAGCCCTCACACCAGAGGTGCTAGCTCTCCTTACACATCCTATACACCCTAATACTAGTTTAGAAGTGTGGGAAGCAGTTAAACTCTGTGGCTTCAGAAGAATGTCATTGTTCCCTAATCAAGATGACAACATCTCACCTCTCTTTGTAAATAATAAATTCCCAAATTATTTAGACACCATTAGAGTCTGTTAGAGTCCCTTTGGAGTCCAATAGACTCTTCTGCAACACATTTTCTTTAAGAAGTAAGCTGAAAGAATATGATGTTTGATATCGCCTCCCTGACTATTCCTTACACAGCACCAGATGGGATGAAATAATTGGCATTAAGGGATGCTGGTAGTCCGCTTTGGAGCAAGATATTCTCCCTCCCCTACTGCTTGTATTCAGCATGGCTTTTTTTGCAGGAGAATAAGCAACAAATTTCACTCTATTTTAGTCACCATTTCTTTCCTTCTTATTTTGAGTTTGTCTCTTGTACTCTGTACAAACTACTATTTCTTCCCATTTACATTTTTTATTCTCCCCAGGGCTCTGAGTCTTGGAACTAGACCTTCCCTTGCAAAATAAACAAGTGCTTTGGAGACAGAAGCGTAGTATTTCTCCAGTGTTTTCAGGTGCAGAAATGGAATAAAGAAAAGCTATAAGCTTGTTTGTAATACTGGAAAATTAGGAACCCCTGAGAAACCCCTAGCTACCGACAAGCACCCCCAGAAACAATGGACTCAGATCTCTTCGGCATTTAGCAGATATCCCTGGGGCCCTGCGACTCCTCCAAGGAATGTCAATAGATAGGACCATCCCACTGAAGGATAACCTGGCAGACCCTTTCTGTGTAGCAGATATCCCTGGGGCTCCGTGACTCCACCAAGGAATGTCAATGAGATTATCCCACTTTACGATAACCTGAATGAATCTTTTGATCAGCCAGGACCTTTGTTCCTGTTCCCCCCCCCCCCCCACCCTGTGACCTGGCCTGTAGGTTCCAGGAGATAAAAATCGCTGTACCCCCATATGTCCTATATAAGTCAAGCCATCACCCCAACACAGGGCCATTTATTTGTGGTTGTGGTACCCCGATGGCCGCCGGCTGATAAATTCTCCATTTAAAATTTATACTCTGTGGTGTGTCTCACTCGCTTCTGGTACAACATGTTGTATATATAGGTTTGAGGATTGGAACCAATGATGGAGTAAAGATGCAGTTTAAATTACTTTCTTTTATTTACAAATAATAAATATACATTGCAGAAAACTATGGGGAACACATTCTGAAAGATCTTTTTCTTTGATGCAGGTGGGAGGTATGGCTACATCCCATACCATGCCCCTCCTGGAAGCCTCTCCCTCCACCCAAGGAATTAAAATCAGGGAGAGAGTAAAGAGTATTTTATGTGCAAATTTGATGAAATGAAAGAATTGTCTGTGTGTGTCTGTATTCTTGTCTTACTCATTCCACAAATGTCTTCCCTTATTGGCTAATAAAACAATTTTTGTGATCTGGTCAAAACTTTAATCTTTTTATTCAAAGACTCCTACAAAGCATCCAAAACAAATATCATATAGGAGAGTTAAAATGTAAGCATGAAAATGTCTAATAACCATCCCTTTGACTTTGCTGTCCAAAACTCTCCTCCCTGGCCACCATTCCCCTAAACATACTAATCTTCCTCTTTTAGAATGTAAGATCCTTGAGGGCAGAGATTGTCTAGATTACTTGTATTTGTATTCCCAGAACTTAAAACAGTGCTTGGAAGTGGTTCTGTAGGAAGGAAAGAGGGGGCAGGTGAGGGGGAATGAGTAAATCTTGCTCTCATTGGATTTGACCTGAGGAGGGAATACCATACACACTCACTTGGGTATCTTACCCCACAGGAAAGAAGGAGGAAGAAGATAAAAAAGGGGGGTTGATAGAAGGGAGGGCAGACGTGGGGAGGAGGTAATCGAAAACAAACACTTTCAAAAAGGGACCGGGTCAAGGGAGAAAATTCAATAAAGGGGGATAGGTTAGGAAGGAGCAAAACATAGTTAATCTTTCACAACATAAGTACTGTGAAAAGGTTTTACATAATGATACGTATGCGGCCTATGTTCAATTGCTTGCCTTCTTAGGGAGGGTGGGTGGGGAGGGAAGAGGGGAGAGAATTTGGAACTCAAAGTTTTAAAAACAGACATTCAAAAACAACAACAACAAAAAAAAGTTTTTGCATGCAACTAGGAAATAAGATACACAGGCAATGGGGCATAGAAATTTATCTTGCCCCACCAGAGAAGAAGGGAAAGGGGGATGGGAGGGGAGTGGGGTGACAGATGGGAGGGCTGACTGGTGAACGGGGCAACCAGAATATATGCCATCTTGGAGTGGGGGGAGGGTAGAAATGGGGAAAAATTTGTAATTCAAACTTTTGTGAAAATCAATGCTGAAAACTAAATATATTAAATAAATTTAAAAAAAAAACAGTGCTTGGCCCATAGAGTAAATGCTTAATAAATGCTCTTTCAAACATGGAAAGACATACATGAACTGATGAAAAGTGAACAGAACCAGGAGAACATTGTACATAGTAACAGCAGTATTGTATGAAGATCCAAATGTGAGTGACTTAGCTATTCTCAGCAATACAATGATCCAGGACAATTTCAAAGGACTCCTGATGAAAAATGCTAACCACATCCATAGAAAGAATTGATGGAATCTGAATGCAGATTGAAGCATACTATTTCTTACCTTTTAAATTTTTTTCATTTTTTTCCCTTTGGGTCTGTGTCTTCTTTCACAACATACTAATATGAAAATTTGTTTTGCATGATTTCACAAGTATAACCTATGTCAAGTTGCTTATCATCTCAGGAAGGGGGGAGGTGAGAGAAGGAAGGAGGGAGAAAATTTGGAACTCAAAATTTTTTAAAATTAATGTTAAAATTATCTTTACATGTAAATGGGAAAAATATAATATTAAATTTTTTTAAAATAAATGCTCTTTCATTTGTTAATTCATATAACATTCATTTTTTAAAATTAACAAGCATTTACTTTCTCTTTTACCTCCCCTCTACTGAAAAAAGGAAGAAAAACAAAACTTTTATAACAAATATGAATAGTCATGCAATACAAATTTCTAAATTGACTATGTCCAAAAATATGTATCTCATTCTTCATATTTAGCCCATTGCTTCTTTGTAAGGAGATAGATAGCATTCTTCATTATCAGCCCTCTGGAATCATAAGTTAGTCATTGCATTGATATTTATTTCATTGCATTCTTAAATCTTTCAAAGTTGTTTGTCTGTTTTTATAATGCTGTTATAGTACAAATTGTTCTCCTGGTTCTGCTCACTTCACTCTGGCTAAGTTCATTTAAGTCTTCCCAGATTTCTCTGAAATTATCTTCATCATTTCTTATGGCACAATACTATCGTATAATAATATATCATTATCTGTTCATCCATTTGCCAACCGAAGGATACCCCTTTAGTTTCTAGTTCTTTGTCACAATAAAAAAGAGCTTCTGTAAATATTTTTGTACATACGGGTTTTAAAAGAATTTCTTTGGGATATATTTATGTAACATCTAAAGTTGATTATGTATATGGAATTATTAGACCATGTATTACTATATCAATTTAACCATGCATCTAAAAATAGTTTAGATTTGCTTTTGGAAGGAAACTGTCAAAACAGTAAGTCCCAAAATTTGGTGATTTGTACTAAATATAGTCAATAACACAGAGCATTTGAACAAAGACTTATTCATAAAGATAATAATAGCTAAGCATGAGTAAGATTCTAAGGTGAGAGATGGAATCAGGGATAAAGAAGAGCAGGAACAAAGACATGGGAGTGAAAATGTTTAGGGTGTGTATGGGAGATGGAGAATAGAAAAATGGAATTATGTAATTAAAAAAACTGCTGTTCTCAGAGTGGGAAGATACCTCTTCTGTAAAATGGAGATAATACTTGCAATAACTGTGGTTTGTTTTGAATGAGAAAATATACGTAAAGAGCAAACTTTAAATACAATATTAGAGACAGTGTGGTATAGTACATAGAAGACTGGCCTTAGAGACACAATTATATAAATTCAAATACCTCCCCTAATCCATATTACAGTAGCTGGCTGTATGACTATGAATAAGTCACCTGACCCCTTCTGGTTCCAGGCAAAGACTATAAATTGCAGGTGAGGTGCCAGTCAGAATGGGTAGAGGGAGTTTTGATACTTTGAAGGCCCCACACCAAAGAAATATGGAAACTCCTAAAAAAGCTATTTTTTTACTTCACTTCCTTTTGCCACTTTATCACCCCCCACTTACTTTACCCCACCATATTGATTCTGAACCCACCATTCAAATGAAATTCCTTTCCTAAAGTTACCAATGGTTTCTTAATTGCTAAATGCAATAACCTTTACTCTGCCTTCATCCTTAATTAACCTCTGCCCAACACAATCAATTTCTCGCTGGACATAGCCACCTGGATATTCCATATGCATCTCAAACCATACCCCTTCTCCTAATGTCCCTACTTCAGCTAACAAACCACCATTCTTCCCCTCCCTCAGGTTCCCAACCACCAAATCATCTTCAACTTTTCATTCTCCCTCATTTCCCATATCCAGTTTGTTGCCAAGTCTCTCCTCTCCTCCTCATCTCACATACCTCTGATAATATCCTCCACTATCTTTGCCTTCACTCTAATCCCTGATGATGAAGTGGCTTTCATGTGCCAAGGACAGATTGTACTACAAATCCAATCCCCTCCTGTCTTCTCTAGGAGCTTGTCCCCAACATCATCATCATCCTTTAATCTTCAATCTCTTTCTTTCTACTGCCTCCTTCCTTGCTGCCTACAAACATACCAAAGTCTCTTCCCATGGTAAAGTAGTAAGTAAGCTCTAACTCTCCCAGAACCAGGCTGGCTACATCTGCCCCTTAGGGTTTTATGGTACCTGAGGGGTCAGAGGGTAATCTATTGCCATTGGTTTCAGCCCCCATCAGCTGTGTTTCTCCCCTCCCTCCACTGTTAGATGCCAGTGAAAGCATTCCAGTGTCATTTATCCATTTGACATCAACTAGCTTTTACGAAGGATCATTTGCCCTTTGTAAACACTTTGTAAAGCATTAGTTCCACAAAGTATATGTCTAGATTTGATATGGCTTCCAAATAAATCCTCAACTCAGCTACTACTGTCCAGGGTCCCAAAAGGTCACTCCTCAGGGCTTCAGTGGTGGATTGGCTGTAGACTAGACTCCAACTCCTGGATTCTTGTCATTTGCTCTTCTAACTTTCTTTCTTTCTTTCTTTCTCTCTTTCTTCCTTTCTTCCTTTCTAAACTCAAAAGACTGGAGAATCCATTCCCTTCACCTAAAACAAACAAACAGAATAAATACAGAGAACAAGGACCGTACCACATGGCCCCAGGGCTCCAGAGGGGACTGAAGGTCCCAAAGCCTCTTCACTTACAGCATTGTTTTCTTACCAGATGGTGCGAGTGAGCATAGTTCAAGACAGAATGGCCAAAGGTGAGGCTAATACTGGCAGGTCTTTTGGAGATGTCTCTGGTTCCAGCTATACATCGAATAGAAGGCTCTTCCTAAGACACAAAACTAGCAGAGAAAAACCAGTTACAAGATACTTATGTCTGGTTTATAGTCTCTCTGGGGCACTACCTCTTCACATCACATTACTCCTCTGAGAACGGTTTTCTAGAAGTTTCCATCCTGGGTATTTGTACCAGACCTCTATTACATTAATAAAGAAGATAAACTGGACATCTTTTTAAAAAAATTTCCAATTTTAAATTTTTTTAAATGCAAATATATTTTCTTTTGAGCTCCCCATTTTCTCCCTCCCCTCCCCTCCTTTTCTCTCTCCTCTCTACCTTTCACCCATTGAGAAGGCAAGAAAACCAAAACCTGTTACAACTATGTAAAGTAAGCAAAATAAATTCCTACATTAGCCAAGTGAAAAAAAAAAACCCAAACAAACCTGAATGTGTGCATATGTATGTGTGTATATATGTATGTGTGTGTATGTGTGTTTGTGTGCACTTCAGTCTGCACTCTGATTCCATCACATCTCTCTCTCTGGAGGAAGATAGGATGTTTTGCCACGAGTCTTCTGGAATTGTGGTTGGTTCCATTGTATTTATCAGAGTTTCTATATCTTTCAGAGTTGTTTGTCTTTACAGTATTATTACTATTATATAAATTATTCTCCTGGTTCTGCTCACTTCACTCTGAATCAGTTCATAGAAGTCTTCTCAAATTTTTCCAAAACCATCCCCTTCATCATTTCTTATAACACAATAGCATTCTATCACATACATATATCATAACTTGTTCATCTGTTCCCCAAATGATAGGTGCCCCTTTTGTTTCCAATTCTTTGCCACCACAAAATAACTGTCATATTTTCATCCAAATATGTCCTTTTCCTTTTCCTTTGATTTCTTTGGGTTATAGATGTAGTAGTGGTATTGCTGAATCAAAAGGTATGCACAGTTTAGTAGCTTTTGAGGCACAGTTCCACATTGCTTTCCTCGAATGGCTGAATGAGTTCACAGTTCTACCAACAGTGCTGTTAAGGGATCTGTTTTTCCCCAGTACCTCTAGCATTTATCATTTCCCTTTTTTGTCCATCTTGCCAATCCAATGGGTATGGGATGGTACCTCAGAGATGTTTTAATGTATGTTTCTCTAATTATTGATTTACAACATTTCTTTTCAAGTAACTATTGATAGCTTATATTTCTTCCACTGAAAACTGCCTATTCATATCCTCTGACCATTTATCAACTGGGGAATGACTCATAAATTTGAATCAAACAAATCTGAAATCTTAATTCAGGAGAGTAAATTTGACTTCATAGGTATCAATGAGACTTGCTAAAATGTGAGTCATGACCAAAATATGTCTGGAATTGTATAAATCAGTTATATAATTAAGGTATAGTATTTCATTCAGGTAAGGAAATACATAAGTTGAAAGGAGAAAGTATGGTAGAGATCATTTGAGTGAAAAGATCTTTGGAGGGAGAAATAGAAGCTACATAGTGGTGGTAATATAGCTCACTCACAGCCAGAAAGACCATATCACACATGTGGCACAAAGACATGATATGTGATAGAGTGATGGAGACTTCAATTATACTGAAATCTGATGGTCTTTCTCTACCAAAAGCAGAATGACCTATCTCGAGGATACTTCCATTCTTAAAAAATAAAGGAAAATAACAACAGACGCTATTATTCTGTGACCTAATTTTTAACAACAAGAAGAAATTTGTTCTTCAAGTAGAAATGATAAAAAACTACTGTTGAAAGTGGACACACAATCTTAGAGCTCTTAATGGCTAAGGGATGGAAAGCCAGACAATAGTTGGACAAGCTATATTTCGGATTTGTGGATTTCAAAAAGTTCAGAGAAAGGATTCAAAGCATTCCATGGCTTAAGATTCTAAAATGGGAGTTGGTCTAGGGGTCCTCCCAAGGTTGAAATTCTAACATAAAAACAAGCAATCCCAATAGGAAAGAAAAGGTGGAGCCATCTAAAAAGATATATATAATAATTGCACAAGGAACTCATGAAGCAACTTAGATTTTTAAAAGATGTACAGAACATGGTAATAAGGTACAGTAACTGGGAATGAATTTGAAAAAATGCTACCACCCTATGATCATAGTATCAGGGGCACCAAATATAAGAATGAGCTGAGGCTAGGGATTAATGTCAAGGGCTCCTCCCGAAAAAAGGATTTTTTGAGCATTGTTGGAGTCAAGAGGAAGATCACAGAAGGTATGGGATTATTGCCCAGGACGGATGGGACAATAATAATGGACAACAGAGAAAGAACAGAAAAACTCAACTGATTTTTATAAGAATATAGTTGAGGGAGGCAGCTAGGTGGCACAGGGAGTAGAGCACCGGCCCTGGAGTCAGGAGGACCTGAGTTCAAATCCAGCCTCAGACATTTGACACATATACCAGCTGTGTTACCTTGGGCAAGTCACTTAACCCCAATTGCCCTGCCAAAAAAACAAAAAAAAAGAATATAGTTGAGAGTTCATGATAACCAAAATATGGTACAAAACTATGTTACTAAACAGTGTACTAAAGGTAAGAATATGGACTCTGCTTTGCTTTACCTAGCTTCAATTGCAAGCAAGTCAAAATAGATGTTGGGAGCAAGGCATATCCCTAAACCCTAGCTCCATGTAACTCCTGTGGAGTATTTTTTTAAGCAGAGTTCCTGAAATGAGCTTTAGGGAAACAGGTTTAAAATCCAGGATTAAATGCAAATTACAAGTAATTTTTCCAACCCTTAGCCAGTTAGCTGTCTGGGAACCGGAGCCCCAAGTCAACACCAGGTAGAGGCAGTCAAAAGATTAACCAAGACAGTTAGCTTTTGTCAGATCTCTCCCTGGATGTTGTGGCTCATAGCTTCGGCCATGACCTAAAAGACCGTCAACCTATCCCTTTAAAGGAGGCTCTTTATAGCTGTTGAACCTTAGTACACTGGAAGAGTCACAGATGGTCCTGAAGAACTGAGATGCAGCAGATGGCAGCAGAGAGCAATTTAGGGGCCATAGAACCAGTGGAAATGCCCGGCAGAGACTACAGGGCGGAGTGAAGATGCAATGCAGAGACAACATAATACCCGGTAGAGAGTGGTGCCATGACACCAAGAGGAAAGCAGAAGGCATCGCCATGGCATCACCAGAGGAAAGAAGCAGGTACGTCTTATCAAAGAGATGTTATGCTTGCCACATGACCTTTGTGCCTTAGACACGTGAGCCCTGACCCCACAAGTCTATGGTTTATGTCTTTTCACCTATGTTCTGTAGCTACACATATTCCCTAAGTGTTTGTCTTCCATATGTGATACCTTATCATGGTGTTGTTTTTGTATATTCCCTCTCCCCACTAGTTGTGTGGTAGGTAACCTGTGGGAAACTGTACCCCATATATGCATGGCAAGGGTCTTTTCTTGTCACTTTATTTGCTACACTATTTGATTAAATGTATTTTGTTTTGAATTTATTTGTCTTCTGGTTGGCTGGTAAAAGGAAATTTTTATCAATTGGGGATTGTGAGCTATGATTTTGAATCCCACAGAATGCCTCAAACTTGGAAGAATTTTTCTGAAGTCCACACATGAAGGAATGCCCCAGGTGCTACATTTTACATCTGTTTCCTCTACCAAAGAAAACAACCCTTACACTGGGAAGACTAGAACAAAAATTGTTCATAGGAAACTTAAATCCAAGATAAGTGAGGAGATGTAGAGCATCTAGCTATACTCAATGAGTTCAAGTCATCAGTTCTGAAGGAACTACATCCCAACATACTGAAAAAACTAACAAATGTGATACCTGAGATGTTAATGATCTTTGAAAAACTTTTAATGAGAATAATTCTACATATACAAAGTCCGATTACCAGGACAAGTAATCCATGACTGCCACAATTAATTCCATAATGTCTAGTTTGTATACGGCACTTGAAATAGTGTATATACGATATGTTTACTATTTAGGATTTTTATAACTATAAATTCCACCCTTCTTTCACGAATGTAAACAAATTAACATCGTTTGCTAGAAAATATGCATGTGCACATTTATGTGTAGCTATATTAATATTGAAGCTCTCTTTCTCCTTAATATCAGGATCCACATGAATTAGAAGCTTTTTTACTCCCCCCCAAAAAGTTTTCTAGAATTTAGAATAGCATTCATAAATAAAACATCAATGTAAAGCTTTAAGCATCTCTATCAAAGAGTCAGCCTCCTTTCACTTGAGAAGATGGCCTAAAGCTTATCTCCCAATAATGTCTAAGCAATTTAGAGATAGATTCTCTGGACGACTATGCCTCTACAAATTGTTTATTATCCTGTACAATAATCTATTTTTCCTTGTTTCTGAGTATTTCTAGCATGACATTCCTAAATCAGGTGAAATCTGCCTCATCTCCAAAAATTGTGACTTTGTAAAGTATTCACTTGAGCCCCACTGGTTCCATAGCCATTAGAATCACAGATAATAATAGACTTTCACATTCCCTTGTTAATAGACATTGAGTAGAAATAAGGGGAGTGGGCATTCCAATCTTATGGTCCCCATCCCATTTAATCAATAGTAATGCTCAAAAAGACCCGAAAACTAGAACTGAGTGAGGAGGTAACAGATACCACCTTTCTTCCCTACTAAAGCCCTCAGGAAGCAAGGAAAACTGATGAGTACATGTCCAAGTCCTAATCCTATAACCATTTATTTAGCACCTAGAATGTGCCAGGCACTGTGCTAAGTGCTGGGGATCCAATTAATAAAAAGAAAGTCCCTGCTCTTAAAGCTCTTACCATATAATTGGGACAGACAACATACAAAAGGAGTTAGAAAAGGGGGTGCGGTGGTGGGGTGGGGGACCAATGGTACCCAACACAAGGGCATCTCATTATATGTAGCTGAAACCATGCAGAACAGCAGATGCAGAATGGAGTAAGCCAAAAAGTCCAGTTTCTGCCCCCTATAAAAGAAGGCATTGGGAGGAGTTTTTTACTATACCCTCCAGCCCTCCAGTCAGAGGGGAGAAGAGGCTGAGGAAGGTCCTGTGAGTAAAAGCTTGAGTTTCACAGTGCGATGTCAGAGATGGCTCATTTTCTATATAAAAGGAGGAAGATGGGAAGCCTATTTTGGAGCCACCACCACCACCACCACCACCACCACCATCACTACCACCACCACCATTACCACCAACCACCACCACCACCACCACCACCACCACCACCATCACCACCACCACCACTTGCACAAATTACACTGGATACAGAATTGGAGATTTGCAGCACCGTACTTTCTCACCTTTCTAAGAATTCCATCAATTGTAAAGAATAATTTTTAATAAAACTCGTTTATATACAAAAGTTTGGGGTATGTTCTTTCTCTGCCTTTACTTCCCTGAATTAAATGTTTTATTTACTGCAAAATCATTCATTTGAAGAGGCATTTGCCAACAAGTACAGGAAATTCAAATGGGTAGGGATAATCTAATCAATTCTCTTTTTTTGTTTCATGGAAAAATTCTATGAACCTAGAAAAATAGCACTAATACAACAGGCAGATGTTCCAATTCTTATAAAAGGAAAGAAGGTATGTGTCTGAGATTAAGGGTTTGTGAGACACTGTATGTTTGTGAAAAATTAAAGTTGAACATTACCTAAAGGGCAATGGAAAGGTACGTGATGGACATGAATATGTTGCACAATATTACCAACAAAGAACTTGCAGAAAGGATATAGTTAGAAATTGGTATGACCAGAAAAGAAGGTGGTCAGTTATGCAGAAAGAGCAAGGGATAATCAAAGAATAGACCTCATGCCACACTGGTAATCCATGCAATTTTAAGAGATTTAGAGGAAGGCTTGAGCATTCTGGGTGGATCCCCTGTGGCAAATGTGTGGGAGGACATGGACCAGAACTGAACTAGATGAGAGGTCACAGATGAATCAGAGGAGTTAAGTTCACATCCCACCTAAAATTAATCAGATACTATCCATTTGTCATTGGGCAAATCACTGATTGATGGTCCTTGACCTCAGTTTTTTCATGTATATGCAACCAAGTTTGTGAGCATGCCTTGTTTGCCTGATGTAGAGCCCACCGTTCCCCCTTCCACATGGATGGGGCAGTCTCCTTTGCTTGGCTGGCCAGGTCTTTAAAACTAGTGAGAATGAGAGGTGAGGCTGAGCACCTGCCATCTTTTCAGAAGAACCAAATGGGCTCTAAGAAATGGACCGGGAGGTGTTTGCTTCTGTTTCGTGTAATTCGTCCTCACTTTCAGGTGCTGGAAGTGATCCTCATCAAACTGACCTGTGAGCCAGGATTATAGGCAGGGTGGTGCAGCAACTAGTCATCTCAACATGGAAACCCTGAGAAGCAAGTGTGCCTTGGGACTCCAACCCCAGGGAGTTTTTGTACTTGGAACTGGACCTCTATCAAAATCTAGATAAGTTATGAACATAATCCACTTCCCCTCTCCAGAGCCTGAGGTGGTACAAGGGGAAGGGAGATTATGGCGGGGAGGGGAGTATGTTTGAATGCTTGTGATTATTTTTTGGAAGTAAATATTCCTCTTTGAAAAACCTCCACCATGTCACACGCAAAATGAAAGTGTTAGAACACATGACTTCTGAAGTCCTTTATCTCTCTGCATCTAATTCTATGAGCTGTGATCTACACATTGCTCAGAGTGCCCACATTGATGAGACCACAGTTCTCTCAGAGTATCTAAGTATGGGCAGGTGAACTTGACTTCAATTCCTGGCAAAATTCTAGAATGTGTAATGAAAGAAAGTTTGTCAAGAAAAAAAAGAAATTTATGTGATAAATTTATTATATATTTAAAAGGAACAGTAAGTTGTACATGATAGATTTTCAGTTTCATGGGCAATCATCTTTTCATTATTCTACTATGTCATGGAAATACTTGTTTTATTTCATAAATTAAAAATAAAACAAATACAATTTTCAAAATGAAAGAGACTTTGTCAAATCAACAAGCATTTATTAAGCACTTACTTTGTGTCAGGTGCACTGTGCTAAGTACTAGAGATACAGAGAAAGGCAAAGTCCACCTCTGCCTTCAAGGAACTCACAATCCAATGGAGTAAATAGCATCCAAACAAGTATGGACATACAAGATATAGGCAGAGCAGATAGAAGGTCCTTTCAGAGGGAGGGCAATAGCACTGGTGGATAGGAAGGACTAGGAAAGCCCTTTAATTGAGGTAGGATTTGAGCTGGGACTTAAAGTATTCCAGGGAAGCTAGGAATTGGCACCAAGGAAGAACATTCTAGGTATGAGGGACAACCAGTGAAAAGGCACTGTAGTGGGAAGATTGAATTGTATGTTAGGGATAGCAAGAAGGCCAATGTTGCTTGGTCACAGAGTAAGTGGAGGGGAGTAAAATGTAAGAAGGGTAGAAAGGTAGAAAGGGGGGGCCAGATTGTGACAGGCTCTAAAAGCAAAGCAGAGGATTTTATGTTAGATCCAGGAGGAAACAGGGAACCACTTTAGTTTATATTTCCTGTATGAAGCCTTCCTCATCTTTCCTGTTGATAATGCTTCCCCCTCCTAAAAATTACTTTCCTTCGTATGTGTATTTTTTAGTTTTTTTCAATTAACAAAAATTTATTTGATTTCCTTTCTACCTCTCCCCTTTAAAAAAAGAAAAGAAAAATGGAACACTTGTAACAAAAATTCAGAGTCAGAGGAGGCAGATTCCTGAATTGGCCATGTCCAAAAAGTATATGTCTTGGTTTCACCCTGAGTCCATCAGTCTTTGTCAGGAGGTAGGCAACTTCATCATCAATCCTCCGGGTGTGTATAAGTTATATTCCCCCAGGAGAAAGAGAGTGTCCTGAGAACAGGGGTGGTTTCACTTTCCTTTGTATCTCCAGTGCCTAGCACTGTAACTTACATATGTAGAAAGCGCTCGATAAACATTTCTTGTTGGAAGAAAAAAAAAGATCATTGATAACTTCAGAGATCGTTGAATGCATATAGAAGCCAGACTGCCGGAGCCAAGATGGCGGCTGGTAAGCACGGACTAGAGTGAGCTCCGTACCCGAGTCCCTCCAAAAACCTATAAAAATGGCTCTGAACCAATTCTAGAACGGCAGAACCCACAGAACAGCAGAGGGAAGCAGGGCTCCAGCCCAGGACAGCCCGGATAGTCTCTGGGTGAGCTCTATTCCACACGGAGCTGGGAGCTGGGAGCTGGGAGCTGGGAGCTGGGAACGGAGTGGAGCAGAGCCCAGCCTGAGCGGCGTGGACGATCCAGACCAGAAGCCGGGCGGAGGGGGCCCTAGCGCCCTGAATACGTGAGCTGCGGCAGTTACCAGACCCCTCGACCCACAAACACCAAAGACTGCGGAGAAGGTTAGTGGGAAAAGCTGCGGGAGTGGAAGGAGTTCGCGGTTCTGCTTCCAGCCCCGGGGGCAGCGGAGGTGGGGCAGCTACAGCTGTTGTTACTTCCGGCTCCAGGCCCACCTGGTGGGGGGAATTAAGTGGCGGATCACAGCAGGGGTGCACAGCCTGCCGAAGATCTGAGCCCAGTCTGGACTGGGGGTCCTTGGGGAAGGAGGAGTGCGGCTCTGACAGAGCTGGCACCTCCCCCCCAAACGTAGAACATAGAACTCTGTAATCTACAAGCAGTCATACCCCACTGAAAAACTCAAGGGTCAAGTTAGTTGGTTGGGAATATGGCCAGGATGCGAAAACGCGCCCAGATTCAGTCTCAGACTTTGGATTCTTTCTTTGGTGACAAAGAAGACCAAAACATACAGCCTAAAGAAGACAGCAAAGTCATAGAGCCTACAACCAAAGCCTCCAAGAAAAACATGAACTGGCCCCAGACCATAGAAGAACTCAAAAAGGATTTGGAAAAGCAAGTTAGAGAAGTAGAGGAAAAATTGGGAAGAGAAATAAGAAGGATGTGAGAAAACCATGAAAAACAAGTCAATGACTTGCTAAAGGAGACCCAAAAAAATACTGAAAAATACACTGAAGAAAACAACACCTTACAAAATAGACTAACTCAAATGGCAAAAGAGCTCCAAAAAGCCAATGAGGAGAAGAATTCCTTGAAAGGCAGAATTAGCCAAATGGAAAAGGAGGTCCAAAAGACCACTGAAGAAAATACTACTTTAAAAATTAGATTGGAGCAAGTGGAAGCTAGTGACTTTATGAGAAATCAGGATATTATAAAACAGAACCAGAGGAATGAAAAAATGGAAGACAATGTGAAATATCTCCTTGGAAAAACCACTGACCTGGAAAATAGATCCAGGAGAGATAATTTAAAAATTATTGGACTACCTGAAAGCCATGATCAAAAAAAGAGCCTAGATACCATCTTTCAGGAAATTATCAAGGAGAACTACCCTGATATTCTAGAGCCACAGGGCAAAATAGAAATTGAAAGAATCCATCGATCGCCTCCGCAAATAGATCCCAAAAAGAAATCTCCTAGGAATATTGTCGCCAAATTCCAGAGCTCCCAGATCAAGGAGAAAATACTGCAAGCAGCCAGAAAGAAACAATTTGAATATTGTGGAAACCCAATCAGAATAACCCAAGATCTGGCAGCTTCTACATTAAGAGATCGAAGGGCTTGGAATGCGATATTCCGGAGGTCAATGGAGCTAGGATTAAAACCTAGAATCACCTACCCAGCAAAACTAAGTATCATGTTCCAAGGCAAAATATGGACTTTCAATAAAATGGAGGACTTTCAAGCTTTCTCAGTGAAAAGACCAGAACTGAATAGAAAATTTGACTTTCAAACACAAGAATCAAGAGAAGCATGAAAAGGTAATCAAGAAACGGAAATTGCAAGGGACTTACTAAAGTTGAACTGTTTTGTTTACATTCCTACATGGAAAGATGATGAGTATGATTCATGAGACCTCAGTATTAGGGTAGTTGAAGGGAATATGCATATATATATGTTTATGTATATATATAAGTGAATGTGTATGTATGCATGTATCTATGTGTATATGTATGTATGTGTATGTATGTGTATATATATATATATATGTAAAAGAGAGAGAGCAGACACAGGGTGAGTTGAGGATGAAGGGAAGATAGCTAAAGAAATAAAATGAAATTAAGGGATGAGAGAGTAACTTACTGAGAGAGGGAGATAGGGAGAGATAGAATGGGGTGGATTATCTCCCATAAAGGTGGCAAGAGGAAGCAGTTCTAGGAGAGGAGGGGAGTGGGCAGGTGAGGGGGGAATGAGTGAACCTTGCTCTCATCAGATTTGGCCTGAGGGGGAATACCATACATACTCAGTTGGGTATCTTACCCCACAGGAAAGAAGAGGGAGGAAGATAAAAAAAAAAAATAAAAGGCAGGGGGATGATGGAGTGGAGGGCAGATGGGGGTGGAGGTAATCAAAACAAACACTTTGGAAAGGGGACAGGGTCAAGGAAGAAAATTCAATAAAGCGGGATGGGTTGGGAAGGAGCAAAATGTAGTTAGCCTTTCACAACATGAATATTGTGGAAGGGTTATACATAATAATACATGCGTGGCCTAGGTTGAATTGCTCAACTTCTTAGGGAGGGTGGGTGGGAAGGGAAGAGGGAAGGGAATTTGGAACTCAAAGTTTTAAAATCAGATGTTTAAAAACAAAAAAAGTTTTTGTATGCAACTAAAAAATAAGATACACAGGCAATGGGGCGTAGAAATTTATCTTGCCCTACAAGAAAGGAAGGGAAAAGGGGATGAGAGGGGAGGGGGGTGATAGAGGGGAGGGCTGACTGGGGAACAGGGCAACCAGAATATACGCCATCTTGGAGTGGGGGGGGAGGGCAGAAATGGGGAGAAAATTTGTAATCCAAACTGTTGTGAAAATCAATGCTGAAAACCAAATATGTTAAATAAATAAATTGCATTAAAAAAAAAATAAAAAAAAAATAAAGTCCGTTAAGAGAAAAAAAAAAAAAAAAAGAAGCCAGACTGCCAAGAGTGTAGAGAGAAATGAGAGGAGAAGAAGGAGAGGCACCAATTGTAGATGGCTTTCTCAAGGATTTTAGCCACAAAGAGAGAAGAGATACAGGATTACAGTGTGGATGAATAGATCAAGTGAGAGTTTTTTAATGACAGAAGAGACATGGGCTTGTTTGGGGTCAGCAGGGAAGCAGCCAATAGACAGGGAACACTGATAATTAATGAAAGATCGGGATATAGTAGAGGAAAAACTGCTGGAGAAGATGGGATGGAATAGAATCAAGCCTATGTACAGAGGTATTATCCTTGGTATGGAGAAGAGCCGTGTCTTCGTGCGAGACAGAGGCAAAGGAAGAGATGAGAAGAAGACGTAAGAATAATGTGAAGTGAGAGGAAGGAAGAAGGAGAAGCTTTTGGCAAATGGAGTCAATTTTTTCAGTGAAGTATGAGGTGAGGTTTTCGCCTAAGAGAGAGGATCCCATGGGAGGCTTGAGAAGAGATGAAAAGGTTTGGAAAAGTTACTATAGTAGGTGAGATAGTGAACTGATTAGGGAGGAATTAAAGTATTGCCTTGATTCAGATAAGGCCCCTTTGAGATTGTGTAACATAAATTAATAATGTTTCCAGTCAGCACAGTTTCATGAAAACAGTGATCATTAAGTATCGACATAGGTTTATCAGGAATAGGTCATTTCAGAGTACCCTCATCTCTTTTTTTAATAAAGTTACTATGCCGTTGAATGCTAAATCAGGGGAGTAGTGTAGACATAATGTACTAGATTTCAGCGAGAGACCTGACTCATTATATCCCTGCGGATAAAATGGAGAGCTGTGAGCCAGAGTTGTTGTTCATTCTTTGTTCTCAAAAAGGACCAATGACATCATGAGGGTGACGACTTGAGCACGAATTAGATTTAAGTGAGGTAAAGGTGCTCAAAGTTGTTAGCTTCACTTCCTCCTCCAGAGTCATCGATGTGGGCTAGAGAATACTTGGTTAAGTGACTGGCACATTTATCATATTTTCATATCACATAAAACTAGAAGACTATATATAACTTTGGATGGCAATTAGAACCCAAAAAGATTTCAACAGGCTGGAACAATGTGCTAAATCAAATAAGATGACATTTAATAGGCATAAATATAAAGTCCCACATTTGGTCAAAAAGTTCAGCTGAACAACTACAGGATGAGGGAGATTGCCTAGACAATATATTGTTATTAAGGAAAAGACCTAGGGGTCTTCGTGGACCACAATCTCAGTATGAGTCAAGGCTATAATGGGAGTCAAAATGTTAATGTCGTGTTGGGCTGTATTAATAAAAATATTTAATGCAAAGAACATAATAGTCCTACTTTACTTTGCTCAGTTCAGACCACATCTGGAACATTCTTTTCAAATCTAGTCCATCTTAGAAAAGAATTAGTAAACTGTATCATGTCTAGAGGAGTAAAGCCTGGATAGTGAGAAGCCATAAATACCATGCTATCCAATGATTTACTGAAAGAACTGGTGATGTTAACTGGGAGACAGGTAGGGCACAATAGCTATGCATCCTCAAGTGTTTTAATGTCTTTCTTGTGAAAAAGGGATTAGATTATTCATGTTGGTTTCACCACGCACCTAGAAAGTCATCATTGGGATGTACCACCATCCTAAAATGTATAATCAGCCTTGGTACTCACATCTCATCAGTACTCTCTGGCCCTCTGATTGGAGGGCAGAGACCTCAGAAGTTACCAAACCTCCGTTTAAGGAATGGGCCTAGCACAGCCATCTCCTCGTTTCCCACCCATCTTACTCTCTTTTTGGACTTCTTTGATTTTTTTGCTATGCTCCTGCCTCATTCCTCTCCTTCCTCCAAACTTTTTAGCTTTCTTTTGTGTGTTTTCTTACCTCTTCAGACTATAAAGTCTTAAATGGCAAAGACTATCTTTATTTTTCATATTTGTATCTCCAGTGCTTAGCACAGTGCTTGGCACACAGTAAGTGCTTAATAAATGTTTATTGACTGACTGCCTGATTTTCTGGGAAGGTGCTCAAAAGGCTGTATTCAGCTTCCCACCATGTCTTTCTTGCCTTGCCCTTCTGGCTGCTCTGTTTATGGTTGCATTCTTTTATTCATGGTTGTCTGGTAAGAGACCATTAAGCCCATGTGATCCAGAGAAATGGGCCTTGGTCCTTGGCTCCTGCTTTTGTTCTTTTCTGTTCTAGTAAAGGAAGTAGAGTCTGTAATCTTGAAAGTTTCGAAAAAGTCATGGCATCTTGCATTCCAGAGTTTGTGTTTGCAGTCATTTCAGCATTGGTACCCAGTGGAGCAAGGAGCGACATTTAGGAGCAACCTCCAGGATCCTGGTCCAGCTCAATGGTAACTGAGACAAGGACTCAGCTGACTCATGCAGTATCTGGTTGTGAACTTGAATAGTAGGATATCAAAGGCTTGTAAACACACATACACACACACACACACACACACACACACACACACACATACACACACACATAGACCTTATCATTACTGAAAAAAGGTGACGAGAGAATATCAGTAATTACCAGCTTATATGTCTACTTTTATATCTCTGCAAAAATTTTTTATGAAATAATCTTTTTTTGAAAATAATCTACTCATTTATTGTGGGCATGCTCAATGCAAATATAAGAAGGGGAAAAGTAGCCTTTGACAAATAACATTTTACAGCCAATCACATTAGTAGTCACTCAGTTGACTGAAAAAAGTGAAGACAAATGAAGATCCTGTCACACTTACTGTTTGTTAACTATAAAAAATGTCTGATGTGGTAGAGCAAAATGTTTCTTTAAATGCTCTCCTCAAACAAGATGTCTTCCATACGCATATTAATATCATGCTGGATTATTCCTTGAAAGATGTAACAACAGAGATAAATTTGTTCAGTAGCCTTATTTTTTAAATTTCTTTTTTTAATGGTATTTTGTTCCCCCCCCAATTACATGTCAAGACAATTTTTAGCATTCATTTTTTACAAGATTTTGAGTTCCAAATTTTTCTCCCTCCTTCCTTCCCTCCCCTCACCTCTTCCTAAAATGGTAGGCAATTTGATATAGGTTATACATGTGCTATCATGTAAGATATATTTCCATATTAGTCATAATTGTGAAAGAAGAAACAGATCAAAAGGAAAAGAAACATGAAGTAGAATAAGGTAATTGAAAAAAGTATGCTTTCATCTACATTCAAAGTCCATTAGTTCTTTATCTGGATATGGATAGCACTTTCCTGTGCGAATCTTTTCATTTGTCTTAGATGATGGTGTTGCTGAGGAGAGCTGAGTCATTCATAGTTGATCATCATACAATGTTGCTGATACTGTGTACAATATTTTTCTGTTTCTGCTCATTTCGCTTGCATCAATTCATACGATTTGTACAGGTTTTTCTGAAATCTGCTTGTTCATCATTTCTAATTGCACAATATATTCCATTACATTCATATACCACAACTTATTTGACTGTTCCCCAATTGATGGGCATCTCCTCAATTTCCAACATTTTGCCACCATGAAAAGGGCTGCTATAAATATTTTTGCACATGTAGATCCTTTTCCCTTTTTCATGATCCCCTTGGGACACAGACCTAGTAGTGATATCACTGGATCAAGAGGTATGTAAAGTGTTGCCCTTTGGGCATAGTTCCAAATTGCTCTCCAGAAGGGCTGGATTGGCTCACAACTCCAACAACAGTGCATTGGTGTCCCAATTTTCCCATATCCTCTCCAACATTTATCGTTTTCCTTTTCTGTCATATTAGCCAATCTGACAGGTATGAGGTGATATCTCAAGGTTGTTTTAATTTGCACTTCTCTAATCAAAAGTGATTTAGAGAACTTCATATGCCTATAGAAAGCTTTGATTTTTTCATCTGAAAACTGCCTGTTCATATCCTTTGACCATTTGTCAACTTGTATTCTTATACATTTGACTCAATTCTCTAAATCTTTGAAAAATGAGACCTTATCAGAGATATTTGCTGTAAAGACTGCTTCCCAGCTTTCTGCTTTCCTTCTAATCTTGGTTGCATTGGTTCTGTTTGTGCAAAAGCTTTTTAATTTAATGAAATCAAAATTACCTATTTTACATTTTGTAATCCTCTTTATCTCTTGTTTGGCCATGAACCTGTAACTCACTTAATTTCTCCTTTAAGAATCTGGATGCTATGCCATTTGATGCATATATGTTTAGTATTGATATTACTTCATTGTCGACGGTACCTTTCAGCAAGATGTAGTTTCCTTCCTTATCTCTTTTAATTAGGTCTGTTTTTGCTTTTGCTTTGTCTGAGATCAGGATTGCTACCCCTGCTTTTTTTACTTCAGCTGAAGTGTAATAGATTCTGTTCCAGCCCCTTACCTTTACTCTATATGTGTCTCTTTGCTTCAAGAGTGTTTCTTATATACAACATGTTGTAGGATTCTGGTTTTTGATCCACTCTGCTACCCACTTCCGTTTATGGGTCATCCCATTCACATTCACAGCTATGATTTCTATGCTTTCCATCCTATTTTTCTTCCTGTTTGTCCTCTCTCTCTCTCTCTCTCTCTCTCTCTCTCTCTCTCTTCACCCTTTCCTTCCTTGACAGTGTTTTGCTTCCATCTACTGCCACTCCCAGTCAGCACTCTCTTCTGTCAGTTCCCCCACCCCTTTACTTAATCTCATACTTTCCTGTTGGGTAAGATAGATTTCTATATTCAACTGATTGTGTATATTATTCCCTCTTTGAGCCAATACTGATGAGAGTAAGGTTCAAATGATGCCCATTGCCCACCCTCCCATGTTTCCCTGCACTGTAATAAGTTTTTCTCACCTCTTCATGTGAAATAATTTACCCCATTCTACCTCTCCCTTCCATATGCAGCCAGTGTACTCCTCTTTCTCATCCCTTAATTATTTTTTATGCCATTCCCTTCAATTCACCTTATACCCATGTCTATGTATATTCTTTTTAGTATTCTATACTATTAGTGGTACAATTTTTAAAAATTACAAGCATCATCTTTCCATGTAGGGATGTAAACAGTTCAGCACCATTGAGCTTATGTTTTCTTTTCCCTTTTCACCTTTTTAGGTTTCTCTTGGATCTTGATATCAGAGATCAGATTTTTTGCTCAATTCTGGTCTTCTCCTTATGAAAGCTTGACATTCTCCTATTTTGTTGAATGACCATTTTTTCCCCTTGAAGTATTATGCTTAATTTCACTGGTAGGTGATCCTTGGTTGTAGTTCTAGCTCCTTTCCTTCCGGAATATCATGTAACATGATCTCTGATCCTTTAATGTGGCAGCTGCTAAGTCCTGTGTAATCCTGATTGCGGCTCCCCAATATTTGAATTGTTTCTTTCTAGCCACTTGTAGTATTTTTCCTCGATTTGATAGTTCTGTAGTTTGGCTATAATGTTTGTGGAGTTTTTATTTTGGGATCTCTTTTTTGAGGTGATTGGTGGATTCTTTCAATGTCTATTTTGTGCTCTGGTTTTAGGATATCAAGGTTGTTTTCCTTGACAATTTCTTGAAAGATGCTGTCCAGTTCTCCTTTTCATTATGACTTTCATTCTGATATTGTCTCTTCTGGATCTATTTTCTAGGTCAGCTGTTTTTCCAATGAAGTATTTTATATTTTCTTCTATTCTTTTCATTCTTTTGAATTTGTTTGATTGATTCTTTTTTAAATCATTTTTATTTAACATTTTAGTTTTCAACACTGATTTCCACAAGTTTTTTTTTTACAAATTTTCTCCCCATTTCTACTCTCCCCCCCATTCCAAGATGGCATTGCCTCGTTCCCCAGTCAGTCCTCCCTTCTGTCACCCCACTCCCCCCCATCCCCTTTCCCCTTACTTTCTTGTAGGGTAGGATAGATTTCTATGCCCCATTCCCTATATATCTTGTTTCCCAGCTGCATGCAATATATATACATATATATATATATATATACACACACATATATATATATGTATATATATATATATATGTTTTAAATTTTTTAAGTGTCTGCTTTTAAAACTTTGAGTTCCAAATTCTCTCCCTTCTTCCCTTCCCACCCACCCTTCCTAGGAAGGCAAGCAATTCAACATAGGTCACACATGTATCACTGTGTGAAACACTTCCACAATACTCATGTTGTGAAAGGCTAACTATATTTCCTTCCATCCTATCCTGTCCCCCTTTATTCAGTTTTCTCCCTTGACCCTGTCCCTTTTCAAAAGTGTTTGCTTTTGATTACTTCCTCCCCCTATCTGCCCTCCCTTCTATCATCTCTCCTTTTTTGTCACCTTCCACTTACTTTCCTGTGGAGTAAGATACCCAATTGAGTGTGTATGGTATTCCCTCCTCAAGTCAAATCTGATGAGAGCAAGATTCACTCATTCCCCCTCACCTGCCCCCTTTTCCCTTCCAACAGAACTGCTTTTTATTGCCACTTTTATGTGAGATAATTTACCCCGTTCTATCTCTCCCTTTCTCCCTCTCTCAATATATTCCTCTCTCATCCCTTAATTTGATTTTTTTTTTAGATATCATCCCTTCATATTCAACTCACTCTGTGCCCTCCATCTATGTATATGTATATGTATATTCCCTTCAACTACTCTAATACTGAGAAAGGTCTCATGAATTACACACATCATCTTTCCATGTAAGAATGTAAACAAAACAGTTGAACTTTAGTAAGTCCCTTATGAATTCTCTTTCTTGTTTACCTTTTCATGCTTCTCTTGATTCTTGTATTTGAAAGTCAAATTTTCTATTCATATTTCTTTTCATTGAAAAAGATTGAAAGTCCTCTATTTTATTGAAAATCCATATTTTGCTTTGGAGCATTATACTCAGTTTTGCTAGGTGATTCTTGGTTTTAATCCTAGCTCCTTTGACCTCCAGAATATCATATTCCAAGCCCTTCGATCCCTTAATGTAGAAGCCGCTAGATCTTGTGTTATCCTGATTGTGTTTCTACCATATTTAAATTATTTCTTTCTGGCTGCTTGCAGTATTTTCTCCTTGATCTGGGAGCTCTGGAATTTGGCAACAATATTCCTAGGAGTTTTCTTTTTGGAATCTTTTTCGGGAGGTGATTGGTGGATTCTTTCAATTTCTATTTTACCCTCTGGCTCTAGAATATCAGGGCAGTTCTCCTTGATAATTTCTTGAAAGATGATATTTAGGCTCTTTTTTTGATCATGATCTCTCCTGGATCTATTCTCCAGGTCAGTGGTTTTTCCAATGAGATATTTCACATTGTCTTCCATTTTTTTATTCCTTTGGTTCTGTTTTATAATATCTTGGTTTCTCATAAAGTCACTAGCTTCCACTTGCTCCAATCTGATTTTTAAGGTGGTATTTTCTTCAGTGGTCTTTTGGACCTCCTTTTCCATTTGGCTAATTCTGCCTTTCAAGGCATTCCTCTCCTCATTGGCTTTTTGGAGCTCTTTTGACATTTGTATTAGTCTATTTTTAAGCTGTCATTTTCTTCAGTATTTTTTGGGTCTCCTTTAGCAAGTCATTGACTTGTTTTTCATGGTTTTCTTGCCTCACTCTCATTTCTCTTCTACTTTTCTTACTTGCTTTTCCAAATCCTTTTTGAGCTCTTCCATGGCCTGAAACCAATTCATATTTTTCTTGGAGGTTTTTGATGTAGGCTCTTTGACTTTGTTGACTTCTTCTGGCTGTATGATTTGATCTTTGTCATCAAAAAAAGAATCTAGAGTTTGAGTTTGAGTCTGAGTTTGTTTTTGCTGCCTGTTCATGTTCCCAGCCAACTGCTTGACCCTTGAGTTTTTCATGGGGGTATGACTGCTTGTAGAGTAGAGAGTACTTTGTCCCAAGCTTTAGGGTCCAAGCACTGCTATTTTCAGAGTTACTTCTACTCCACAGTCACCACAGGCTCTGTCACAGCAGCATTCCTCCTCCCCCAAGAACCTCCAACCAGGACTACAATCCAGATTCTAACAGGGCACAGAAAAAGAACCTGCCTCTGTGCCCCCAAATGCTCCTTGCATTCCTACTCTGATCTACTGCTAGATTCCTCCCACCATGTGAGCAAGGGACTCAGGAAGCAGCTGATGCTGGAGCTCTGGAAGCAGCCTCAGGAGCTTCCTGCTGCTGCCACCACCACTGCTGTACCACCTCTGCCACCCCCAGGGATGGGCCCGGACCACTCTAAACTAGATCCCACAGTTTCCCACTAACCTGCTCTTTGGCATTTGTGGGTTGAGAAGTCTGGTGATTGCCATAGCTCAATGATTCATGGCCCTAAGGCCTGTTCCAGCCTGCTGACTCCCGGTCTGGTCTGTCCTGGCGTGGCCCATGCTGGGCTGCACTCCGCTCCCAGCACCATGTGATAGACCCTTTCCACTGACCATCCAGGCTCTCCTGGGCTAGAGACCTGTTTCCCTCTGCTATTTTGTGGGTTCTACAGCTCTAGAATTTGTTCAGAGCCATTTTTTACAGGTGTTTGGAGGGATTTGGGGGAGAGCTTAAGCAAGTCCCTGCTTTCCAGCTGCCATCTTGGCTCCACACCCCCCCCCCCATTTGATTGATTCTTGATGTCTCATAGAGTCATTACCTTCCATTTGCCCAATTCTAACTTTTAAGGGACTGTTTTCCTCAGTTAGCTTTTGTACTTCCTTTTCCATTTGACCAATTATATTTTTTAAGGAGTTATTTTCTTCAGTGGATTTTTGTATCTCCTTTTCCATTTGGATAATTCTACTTTTTAAGCAATGGTTGCTTCTGCCTTTCTCCAGGGCTACACTCGAGCACATGGAAGTCTGGCTGCTGGCCTGTTTGCCCAGGGCTATGGTGAAGCATGTGGTGGTTCTCAGAGCTGGAGTCTGCTGGTTTCCCTGGCTGTGCTAAGGCATGTAGGGGGTCCTAGTGTTGGTGTTTGCCTACTCCACCACACTGGGGCTCAGGATCTACCACTGGTTTGCTGAGGTGGGGCTTGCTGCTGGCTTGCTGGGATGCTTCCTGTTATGGACTGCATTCCTCTTCTACCTGAGCAAGACACCTTTCTTGCCTATTTTACAAGTTTCTTGGGCTAAAAAATTGTTTCACCTTGTCTTTTTGCTGGTTCTACTGATCCAGAATTTGTTTGGAGATGCTCTTTTACGGTTGTTTGAAAGTGAATGTGGGAGAGTTATTGCAATTTATTGCTTACTCCATCATCTTGGCTTCTATTCCCAATAACTTTATTATTAATCACAAGTGAGGCATAAAATGAGCTTATTACATTTACCAAAGGTGTTCATCCAATTCAAATTCCAAAATGCATAGGATTACCTAGATCAGGCCTGCACAACATACCACTCATGGGCTGAATGTTGTGCAGGCCTTCCCTAGACGGTGAAATCTTCCAAATGGTCTTATTTGTGGATGAAATTATATTGACAGCAGCAAGCAGAAGGAACATTGTACAGCCTCCTAAATGAGATTCATAGTTCACTCAAAAGTTTTTGACTACTTAATCGCATGTGAAAAAGCAAATGGATGAAAGACAGACAATGTCTAGATCAATAGTTCTCAAAGTTTTTGGTCTCAGAACTATTCTACTCTTTTAAAAATTATTGACCTTTTTAAAATTGAACTTTTTAATTTATTTTTTATTTAACCCTAAAAACTTTGTTTGTATGGGTTATATCTATCAATATTTACCATATTAGAAATTAAAACATCTTAACATTAGTATGAAAATAGGTTTGACCTGAAGATCCTCTGAAAGGGTCTTGGGGACCTCCAGGAGTCCCCAAACCATACTTCAAGAACTGTTGCTCTAAATCATAATTATAGAGTTGAATGGGACCACCTACAGAACCTATTAGTACATATATCTTTCACATGCACCACAAATAGAAAGTGGACTGGGCCCAGAATTAAGTCAGATGAGGCAAGTGGGCCGAATTATATTTGGAAAATTGTGCAATGCTTTTAATGACTCTAGGCTTCTTCTTAAAACAAAGGCTCTTTTTTTTTTAACCTCAGTATAATTCTAGTCATGCTGTATGGCCATGAGCCATGGAATATTCTAGTCTCTGAAGAATGAAAGTTGAGTATCACTCAAAGGGCAGTGGAAAGGTTGGATATGAAGAGCTTGAGTAGACAGCAAAATATTGCCAACAAAGAATTGAGCAGGAAAAGTGGCACAGAAGATGTCATTAGAGAGATATACAACCAGAAAAGCAGTGAGGCAAGTCACATAGTGAGAGGAAGGGATAGATAGCCCATGTGCTCCATTGATATCCCAGTCAAGTGATCTAGAGGAAATTGGCCTCTCTCTCACCCCATCAAATGGACCCACCAAGGAGAGCTTATGGGAAGATGTGAAGAAGAATTATCAGTTGGTTTCAAGTTAGTCATGGATAGCTTGTGATCTGCCCTCTCAGGATGAAAAAGAAAGATCAGGATACCTCAGTCTTCTAGCTTATTCATTGTGTCTTTAGTAGCTAGCTACTTAGGAGGTATATGGGGTGTTCAGGGAGGACTAACACCTCTGGTCTGAGGGCTGCCAAACCCTTTTCAGGGCTGCACATCCACCTTCGCTGTACATCTGGCATTCAACTCTCACTTATGCCTCCAAGAAACTGTAGCATGCTTGGCAGCCACTCCCTCATAGAGCTGTCTCTGCAGACCGGCTAAATGAGGTTGAGAGTAACTGACGGGCCTCAAACCTGTTGATGAATTAGGGGAATGTCTGCCCCAAGTTCGTGAGGACTTCCCCTGGAGGAATGGGCAGAGGAGAACAATTTTTTCCAATAGCCATGAAGGTGGCTGAAGCAGGAGCTGTGGAGTACTTGGAGCTGGGACAGACATGGAAGACTCCAAGGTCACGCACTTCATCCTGGGCCATAGCTAGTTGTCTCCAACTTTTGTCCTGACACTGCACTTCAATGACTCTGGAAGAGATAGTGAGGCTGATGACTTTGTACACCTCTGACTCACTTAAATCCAATTCACATAAGAGTCAAGCCATCACCCTGTGATGTCATTGGTCTTCTTTGAAAACAAAGGATGAACAGCTACAATAACAACTACTACTTAGAGGTTATAGTCAGGAGAGATTGGGAGATAACTTTTGAGGTCCTATTTATCACTTTTAAAAAAAACTATAAAGACAATGTGGCACCATCTGATAAACCTCTTACTCCTGCCTGTCCTCCTACCTTACTCCTACCCCACCATAGATGAACAGAAAGAATGCTGGGCTTGCAGTTGCCAGGAGCTGAGTTTAAATCCTGCCTCTGAGATTTGCTGGTTGTGTAACTGTGGGAAAATCTACCCTTCTATCCTCCTTCGAAATCTACCCTTCTATCCTCCTCAAAATCTATCCTCCTTCGAAAAAGGGATAATAATATCTATAGCACTTACTTCACATAATTGTCTTAAGGGTCAAAAAAGGTAATAAATATAAGTTGTGTTTTGCAAGTCTTAAAGCAAAAAATGCGCAAATGATCATCACCATCATTGTCTATGGTTCAGGCAAACTGGGGCCTCAGTTTCTTTGACTATAAAAATGCTGGAGATGGCCTCTGAGGTCCCTTTCAGCTATGATTTTCTGCCTACTCACCACAGAACCCCATACGCTTCTGTGATTTCCCACTTTAGTGCTTATGCCCGCTAACGCCGTCTCTGCCTATTTAAATTCTACCCATTCGACCACCACTTCTTCCATGAAACTTTCTCAGATTAAGCCTAGCTGGAAAATTTTCCTGCCCCAGACCTTCTGTAGCACTTTCTTTGTACCTGACTTAGCCACTCATCATGTTCTAGCTCGTATTATAATTATGTGGGTATGTGTTGTCTCCTTCCTACCAGACTGTAAGTTTCACAAGGGCAAGCAAGGACTAAGTCCTATTCATCTTTGTATCACCCCTAGCACCTAACACTGCTAGAGTGCTCTGCTCATCAAATGTGCGCTTCATAAGGTGCTTGTTGAATTTAGTGAATGATAAGTGGAGGTAGATTTGTTAGATCTACTAGAAATTCTTAGCTACAAATTAAAATGCAAATCTCTAAAACTAAGGGTAATAATTACACCAATTTTTTGCAGGTTACTAGATTAGCCTCTACTAAGGATCCTGAGATACCATGGACATTCAAAGATTAGACAATTGCTTGTTGCTGAATCATTTTATTGGCCTAGTAATTTGGGCTCTGCCCTCAGCATAAATAAATTAGCATTGGCACCAGTCATAAGGGATTGTACCCCTACTGGTGAAAGAGCTTTCCTGCCATAGAAAACACAATTTAGGGGATTGGGGCCTCTACTTCCGTGGGGCTGCAGTGACAGCAGGCTTCTCCTCACGAGTGATAGGAATGGTGCGCTCAGGGCCAGTGGCCTGTTTCCTTGGTCCATGCACAGTAAGGACCCCATCAGATGACAGAGATGAGGTGATGGAGAGTGGGTCCACATCAGCTGGGATCCGATACTTCCTATGGAATTCCCGGGAGATGAAGCCATGTTCATCCTGGTCCAAGGTAAGGAGGGACAAAGGTAGAAAGAGATAGGGAAAGAGGGAAAAAGAGGGAGGGACAAGAAGAGAAGCCATTAGAGCAGCACCACCACTTGCCCATAATCTAGTCATATTCTCACACCTCCTTTTTCCTCACTGCCCCTGAATACTGGGTAGGTACTTGAGGCATCTGAAATTAGTTTGGTTTTGGGATTCAGATTAGAGCCAAGCAAGGATTCCCTGGGTATGTTACTCCTTCAGTAGAAACACTGGGAGGTTTGAACCAACCCAAATATGCCTCAATTCCCAAATCCATGGTGGATTGGGTTGTTTCTGAGACCTCAGTGATTTAGATCATCACACGCAACTGCCTCGTTGAATTTAGGATTCCCAAGGCTAACTTTGGTGTGTTGAACCACAGACAAAATCTACAACTCATCTGGTCTGCATGGCACTTGGAGTGACAGAGAGCAAGTAGAACCAACAGGTTCCACCTGTATATCTTCAATTTGATCTTGCATCATTCCAACCCAGGGGTATGTTGGAGACAGCTTGAACCAGTTCCTAAGAGTCAATTGTAAAATTTTCAGTGTGAGTCTTTGCCTCTACAAATAAGGGCTTGATTTCTTTCTTTCTTTCTTTCTTTTTTTTGCTTGCCTGGACTTAAGAAAGTGATAGAAAAAAAATGTTACTAATGCAGATTAAATTTAAAAATACAATCCTTTTTTTCCTGGAGAGCTGGTTGCTACCAGCACACCCCTGATTCCAACCCAAAACATCTGGGCAGAAATGGACTCCACTGGGGTATGCTGAATGCAGTTTGCCACAATGCCTACAGTTTGGGATTAGTTACCAGGTGATTGAAGAAAGGTGTATCAAAAACCTTCCCCAGGAATTGATGTTTATTTCTTGATACGGAAAGACTACACCAGACTTTAGGATCCGAAGGACAAGGCCTTGGGCTAACCCTTCATATTCTCTGACCTTTCAAAACTTCAAGAAGTGGTCTCTCTGACTAGTGATTTTCACATGGTCTTAGCATTCAGGGAGTTAAATACAGCTCTGAAACTTGAATAGTAGGGTAAGGCTTCCAATAAGAAACAGGCCAGATACCTGACGCTCTTCATGCTTTCCATGAACTTCGACCACATCGCCCAGCACTTTGACTTTGAGCTCCTCTGGAGAGAAATGCTTCACATCCAGGTTTACTGAGAACTTGTCTTTCTCCAGGCGCATCTAGAGACATTGGAGAAAGTTCAAGAGAGGGGATGACTAGGAAGTTAAGAGATTCTCTCTCTCTCTCTCTCTCTCTCTCCTGTAGGTGGCATTGATAAGACAACAGATAAAGCACATCTGTAAACCTCTTCCATCCAGGAATCCTTCTTTCTCCTTCCTTCCCCCATCTTCTGCCCCACCCCCTGGGAAAATACCTTTCCTTAAAAAAACAAAATCATAGCTTTCTGGTTCATGGGATCCTTGGCCACCAACCCTTAACTGAGCTTATAGGCTTGGGGGAGAAGCCAGGACATTCTCAAAGATGCCCAAAGTGTGAGCCAGGATGCCCACAGTGTGTCTACACTAAACAAAAGATGGGCCAGGCTGTAATTCTCATGTTTATAACCTACCCCACCCCTCTCAGTTTGCCAAATGCGAACCTCCAAGCTCCTGGATATTTATCTGTAAAAACAAAGGCTTCTTCTGCCTGCTCCTCAGGACTGCCAAGTTTCCCACCCACTTAATCTAGAAACCACCCAGCTTGCCCTTTCAATGCCCTTGCCCACTCACTCACTGGGCTCCTGTTTACTCATACTTCAATATTTTTAAATGAGGGTGTTGTTTGTGGCACAGCTCTTATCTGTCAACCTTCTCTCTTCTTCCAAAGCAGAGTAGAGAGCCTGAGTCTTGGACAAGTGTCCAGAATTTGAGCTAAGAACTAAAAAGATGGCCTTACTCCCTTCCTTACATTTAAGCCCACACTAATACTCCCTCCTAACCCAAAGAAACCCAACGATCACTGCTAGGAGGTTGACAGGCAGGAGGGAAACAAGATTGCTTTTTATGGTGTTACACAGGGAAGCTAAGAGTAAGGTCAGGGGCCCCTGAATCTTGGAAGAAAGCATTTACAGCATACAACTAAAATAAAACCACAAAAGATTGTCAGAAAAGTGCTGTAAAAAAACAGAACAAGTGATCAAGGAATGTTAGGGCTACTTCTTTCTGGATACTTTAAAGCAAAAAAGTAACCCCTATCTAGTAAAACCAGATTAAGGACTGCCCAGAACCTGGGAGCAAATGAGATGACTTCAGGGGGTCCTAAGGGATTTTATTAATAGGATATTTTGACTTTATCCTTCACGGAGAGTCTAAAATAAATTGGACCAGACTTGCTGAGAAACTGGTAGTGACCTCATCTTTCTACACTACCAGGCACAGATGCTTTAGACATCTGTGCTATAGATGGATATGAGATACTCCGTTGGGAAAGCTGAAGCTAGGAGCTCAAAGAGAGAGACTGCACCAAGAAATTGATGCCCCCAAAGAACCTGCCCGTTGCTTGACAGAGGGAAGACTTACCTCTGAGAGCCCAGTCTCAAGCCAGCTAGGTGTTCGAAAGAAAGAGGGTCGAAAGTAGAAAGGACTCAGGGCAGTGGAGGTAGGGAAGAGGTCAGACTCCAGCAGATGCTCTCCAAAGAACTGGTCAAAGATTCGGCTGGGTGAGTGGAAAGGAAAAAAGGGGCGTCGGATCCAAGGATGGTGGATGGCGATGTCCATGGTGGCTAGAGGAGTTTGTGTGGTACGGCTGGCTGGGCAGCTCCTTCAGACCAGGCTCCAGCTAGGCTCTTATATACCCAGCACCCGTGAAGTTTCTGGAATGGTGATGTCAGGAGTTTTATTATCCCAGTTCATGGAGGACTGGTGATCAGGGATTTGGCTGTGACACACACCCAGTACTCACCAAGCTAAGAAAAGAGAAACACAAACACGTCTGAGCTGGCAAGTGACTAGTCCTGGCCTCCAAATATGGGTGCTCTCCCCGCCCCTTGTTCCACCCCCCACCCGCTATCCCTCAACACTCTGGTTCTCCCTCCCCTCTTGCTAAGGCAGAGCCAGGAATCCCAAGCAGCTTGCCCCTCCCCCTACCACTATAGTCTCACATGCCAGGGGGATCAAGCCAGCAACTATCTTGGGCCCAGGCAGAGACTGGCAGGGAAGGAATCTGCCTGGGCTGGGTCCCAAGGACATTAACTCTTTGTGACTCCTTGGAGAAAGAAGACTAGTACTAGTGGTCAAGCTATGTCATTGTCTAGACATTTGTGCGTTGCCGTAGGTAGAAGGAAGGAACGAGGGGAAGTCGTTGACATCATTCTAGCCAGAAAAGACTTTTGTCTTTTCAGTGATCTGAGAAAGGAAATAGGGTAGGGGGTGGTTGTGGAGGGAAACACGCTTATAAAATTACAGAATTTTAGATAAAAGGGATGGCAGAGCAGGGATTAGGACCCAGGTTTTGAAAAGGAATGAGATCACCATAACCCCTCAGTCTTGTCTCCTTGAGAGGCAGTCTGGTATAGCAGATGGTACCTTGGTCTTGAGGTGAGAAAAACCTGAGTTTGACTGCTGCCTCATACACTTACTAGCCCTGTGACCTTGGGCAAAAAAAAAAAATGCCTTCAGTTCTTTGGCCCTCAGTTTCCTCCTCTGTAAAATGAAGCTGGACTGGATGTCCTCTTAAATTCCTTCTAGTTTGAACCAATGATATTTGATACCCAGCTCTCAGATGACTAGGTCTTCCTAGATTAGATTTAGGAAGATGCAGAAGGATTTAGGGTGCTGTCATCTGGGAAGCAGAGTCTGGGAAGACTCCGGTAAGGATGAGTCTCCTGCCCTCCTTGGATCCGAATCCAGTTCACTCAACCCAGCTGAACAGCTGAGCAACCGGATCCGAGAGGGAATTGGAGGGGGAGGGAAGGCACAATCCACAAAGCTTCCCTTCCCCCTCTCCCCCCCAGGGCTCTGAACTATTTTTGGGCAGTGCCGACCCCGCCCCAGTCCCAGCCTTCCCGGGGTCCTTTCCAGAGTACTGGCTATTCATCCTGGCAGGAGGGGCCCGCTGTGTCCGCAGGGGTTGATCCGTGGCTGAAGGTCCATCTGAGGCCATGTCGGGTCGCTCAGTGCCACATGCCCACCCGGCCACCACCGAGTACGAGTTCGCTAATCCGAGCCGCTTAGGCGAACAACGATTTGGGGAAGGTACAGGATTGACGTCGCCCCTCCCCCCACCTTCACTGATTTGGGGGGCTGATCTCCCAGCCCGCACTAACCATCACCCCCCCCCCAACCTGAACTAAATTGACCTCCCGAGCCTGATCATCTCTCATCCAAGACTGACTTTTCCCATCTGGGTTATTGCCTCATTCCCTTACTGACCCCCTACTACAGTCATCTGACCCAGGGGGATCCCACTGGATAGATGGCCATCACAGTCCTATAACTGGTACCTTCTCTCCACATCTTGGCTTCAACTTTTCTTCTTTCCCTTGTCTCCAATCCCCCATCCTATTTATTATAATTTTTGTATCTTCCCTCTCCCTCTCTCCCTTTCACTGGAGTCAAGAGGCAAATCTGGAATCAGAGGCAAATCTGACCTTGTCACTCGCTACCTATGTAACTTTGGTCCAGTCACCTCTTCTGTGTCTCAGTTTCCTTGTCTGCAAAAATGAAGAAGTGGCTGCCAGTGTAACTTTAGACACTACTCTCTGGACCTCAATCTCCTGTCTGAAAAATGAAGGGTTTGGACTCGATGGCCTCTATGATCCCTTTCCAGCTCCAAATATGTGGTCCCTTCTCTTTACTTCCACTCTTCTCCCTGTGTACCTTTCCCTCTCTTTGGCAAATCACTTTCCTTTTGCTCTTCCCCTCCTGTCCTGCCCTGTACCTTTTCTCTTCTCACTTCCCATTCTCCTTTTACACTTCTTCCCTTCATCACATCCCCATTCCCTACCTCATCTTTTCTTTCTGCTTATCTACCCCTTAGGCCTGCTCCCAGAGGAGATCCTGACTCCTACCCTGTACCATGGCTACTATGTCCGACCACGGGCAGCTCCAGCTGGGGAAAGCAGTGGAGCAGGGGCCTCGGAGCTCCGTCTTAGTGAAGGCAAGTTCCAGGCCTTCCTGGATGTGAGTCATTTTACCCCAGATGAGGTGACAGTGAGGACCGTGGACAACCTGCTGGAGGTGTCTGCCCGGCATCCTCAGCGCCTGGATCGACATGGTTTTGTGTCTCGTGAGTTCTGCCGTACCTATGTCCTGCCTGCTGATGTCGATCCCTGGAGAATTAGGGCGGCACTCTCCCATGATGGCATTCTTCACCTGGAGGCTCCACGAGGAGGAAGACATTTGGACACAGAGGTCAATGAGGTCCACATTTCTCTGTTACCTAGGCCTCCTGACCAGGAGGAAGAAGGGGAGGGAGACTGGATGGGACTCTGATTATCCCAAACCTGGCACCAAGCAAGTCCCTTTCTTACAGGAGAGGTTATTGCTGTATGGTGAAGAGAGCAGCTGCCCACCAGCCTAGAGACAGTTATATCTCATGGGGGAAAGGAAAGAAAAGGGGAAGGGGGAAGAGGATGGGAAGGGGACATAGCAGGGGTAAGGGGGTGGGGCGAATAATGGTGATCCAGAATGGAATGTCTATCTAGTTTGGTCCCTTGGGACATGTGATAGCCTTGTCATTCAGCTGTGGGTAGAGATGAATAAATCCAAATTCCAGGGCCCTGTTTGTGTTTCTCCCTGTTCTGTAACCTGGAGAATAAGACTAAGAGTGAGGGAGGAAGTTCTAGACAAGGTCTGCAGAACTCTTGGCTGGACAGAATGCTCATAATTTGGATATGCTGAGCTCAACGCCAGACTAAGCTCACAGCTGGATGTTGTGATTACAGCAGGACATTGGCACTGACTCCTAATCAGATTCCTAGCTCTGATTTTCTCACAATACAACAAAAGCCAGAGTGATCCTGGTAGGGGATGAGGGCTATGCCATCCAAACAAGCCAGAGGGCATTGTCTGGGCTGGTGATTAGAGATACAAAGACAAGGGTCTCCAGACAGTCTGGACTTTTCAAGGTAGAACCTGGGAGGGGTCTGGGGAAAAGAAAAGAACATGTTTTTGTCTAGGCAGTGTTGCCTACAGCAATGTCCTTCAGTTACCCGGCACCTAATTCTATCAACTAGACAGGGTTCTCACATTCAGGGGACTGAATACACCCAGGGAGCATGAATACTGGAATGAATGGATAGATAGATGGATGGATGGATGAACAAATGAACAAATAAATGAAAAAGCAGTAAGCAAGGAATCTTCCTCCACAATCACCCTTGTGCCCCAGTGTCCATAGCAGTCATATATCACGATGCTAGAAGGGTTTTTTAGAGATCATTTGACCCAATCCTTCATTTTATATATGAGGAAACTGAGACCCAGAGACTTAAGACCCTAAATTTGGAGATGGACAAGACCTTAAAGGTCATGCAGACCAACACCTTCATACAGATGAGGAAAATGAGGCCAATAAAAGGAAAGTGACTTGCTCCAGGTCATGAAAGTAGATAGAGGCAGAGCAGAGACTAAAATCTAGGGGGTTTTGCTCCTAACTAATTTTTTAAACTTACAATTTTTTTCAACTAATAATCATTTATTTTATCTCCCTCCCACCTCCCCTGCTTTGTAACAAATATGCGTGGTTAAGCGAAGCAAGTTTCCATATTTGCCATGTCCGAAATGTATGGCTCAGTCTTCATTTTTAGTCCATCACCTCTCCATCAGGAGAGAAATAGCATGCTTCATCATTGGTCCTTTGGAGCCATGGTTGGTCATTGTGTCAATCAGAGTTCTAAAGTTTTTATAAGTAATCCAGTACCTTTACACTGACTCCTACCCTCTCTTTCAGGCCATGGAGAAAGTATTTGACTCTAATTCATGAACCTAACTGCTCCATCAGCTTCTAGCACCATTTCTACTGCTTAAGGAAAGGACCAAACATATGCTGGGAGGGAGAAGGGGGTGGTGGTGTCCAGGCTCATATTTCAGGGTTGATGTGTCCAGAAAGGCTGGTTATTGCTTTCTTGGGGAAGCAGTGGTGAGGGAGGCCCCAAGGTCTGGGAAAGGGAAACTGCTGGGCCCCTAGTTACTCTTCATTCAGTCCTTGAATAGGCAACACACACCCAACAACTTTCCCCAAATTATCACTACCATCAGTCTGTCATTGATAGCTAAAAATTCTTGTTTACAAATTAACTAATTTATTGTCTCCAGTTAAAATGTAAATAGAGGTAAGAAGGTTAGTATAGTAGGTACCTTAATGTGATTGATCGATTTTTCAGCAGCTGTGATCCCATCAGTGCTGGGTACTCCCCGCAACCCATGCAACGCTTGTCCCTGCCCTCCTATATATCTTTAATAGGAGTTCCATACAATGAGTTGAGGATTTTCCTCTAAATCACTTGGCATTGATACCAATCAAGCATGAGGACTGTCCAACAGCTGTCCCTTGCTCTTGTTACTGGCCAGCCCATCTTTTTATCTGGTCACACACTTCTCTGATGACATCCTTTACCCTCCTTCTTTTCCTTAGTTCTTCATTTGTAATATGTTCCAGCCTGCTCATGCCTACCATTCAATTCAATTCTACATGCATTTATTAAGCAACTACTGTGTGCAAGATTTTTCCTAGGTGCTGAGGATACAGATAAGACACTACCTGCTCTCTAAGGACTTACATTCCACTAGAGAACACAATATACCCACAAATAATTAAATACAAAATATAATGTAATTTGTAGGGGTGAAGGAGAGAGAGCACTAACAGCCAGAGGATCAGGAAAGGCCTCACTTGGGAGTAGTACTGGCTTTGCCTGAGCTCTGAAAGGAGCTAGATGCTCCAAGAGTTAGAAGTAAGGAGGGAGAGATTTTCAGGCTTGGACAATAGTCTCTACATGTGTGTGGAAGGAAGAGATAGAATGACACACAGAGGGAAGAGCAAATGGGCCAGTTTAATTGGAATATAGAATCCCTGAGGGGGATTAATATGAAATCGACCTGGAAAAGGTAAACTGGAGCCATGGGCCTTTCCACTGCTGTCTGGGCAATCCCCAACTTCAGTTCTCAGGGTTCAAAGCATTCCTTGACTTGAAGTCATTTTTAATATCAATGCCCTTCTCTCCCAATTATTCCTTCACTAAAAAAAAATGAACGCTTACTAAATAGATATAATATCACAAAAAACATTGTAGAGAATACCAAGAAGTACAAGACATCGGCAGAGCACCATAATTCAGCATTGTAGTCCTGTATAGTTTACAAAGTGCTCTCTTCATGTATTGTCTCTTTTTCCCTCAATCAACCCTGTGTAGTAGTCATAGAGTAGAACAGGTACGATTTTCTTGTCTTTATAGATGAGAAATCAGGCTCAGAGAAATTCAGTGTGAGCTCAGTAGAACTGAGTTCCAATTCTGTCTTAGTCACAGTGGCACTAGGTAACACTATGCAAAGTAACCTCAATTTCCTTAGCTCTAAAATGGGAATGGTGACAGCCCCTACCTCGCAGGGTGTTTGCGAGGCTCAGATGAGGTATATACAGCTCTTTGCAAACCTTAAAGCAATATACAAATATGAGCCGTAATTATTCTTATTTCATAGAAGAGTAAACGGAGACTTAGAGAGATTAGGTGATTTGCCCACAGTCACAGGAGCCAGGTTTCCGAACAAAACCTAGGTACTCCAAAGGCGCATCTTTCAACTATATATACACCAACCAACCCTGGTCTTTAAACCCTAGACCTCAGGGCACATGTGTTCAGTGCTTGTGTCTTGCCTTAAGATCTGGGGTTCAAGAAACAAGGCACTGCTTGACTCAGAAAGGTAGTCAGCTAAGCAAGCCACGCTCCCCTTTTCTCAAAGGCAACATCCACAGAGTGGAGGACACTTTTCTAGGCACTGGAGGCTAACACCTTATTCCATCTCATGTTTCTTTGCACGGGAGTTTGTTGTCTAAAGCCTAAGGTTTCTGCAAAGGAGCTGCGAATTCTCAAGGATAAGACAATTCCCACCTGAGGTCAGCCAAGTGTGTGTGGCCCTATCCCTCCTCCTGTAATGGGCCCACCTGACGATCCTTCCAGCAGGTGGCATAGGAAAGCTATGCTGTTCCCTGTGCAAGGGGAGAAACCTGACACTGACAGACTGCTCCCTGGGAGCAGCCACTTGTGGCTGGACAGGAAACCAGGAAATGCACTCTCCTTTTATGTGGAAAAACACCCTTGGGGACAGAGCACCATGGGAAACCAGCTCTGCTGTGGGAGAAGCTGGTGAGTAGTGGGCAAAAGGAGATTATCATTCTGTTAATAATCTCTGTGTGGGGAGAGGGACGCCTCAGCCTGGGCAAGAGGCACCAGCAACTTGGTTAAGTGTCTTGCAAGAGAAAGCCAGCCCAGAGACAGGCTTCTGCTGCCTCCCTGTGCCTGGCACCTCCTGGCTCCTGTGCCTACTCCCATCCCAGCACCTGCTGCTGGACTTACTCCCTGGGAGAGCCCAGAGAAAACAGTGAGTGGGTGTTATGAGGCAGAAACTGACTGTGCAAATTCCAGTCAGTCTGTCCCTGTTCAGTCCTAGGAAGGAAAATCAAATCCTGGTCATTCTTGCTTTTTCTTACTCCTCTTCACTTTCTTCTTCCTCTTCCTCATTTTCTTCCATGTTTCTTCATATTAAGATAATCAAGTTTGGGGAAATGTCAAAAATGACAGAAGTGAGGAGGAGGCTATTTGGATATCCGTAGAATACGTATATAGACTGAGTGCTGGATTTTGGAGTCAGGAAAGATCTGGGTTCAAATCATACCTCTGACATTTATTGGTCATGCAATCATGGATGGGGAAGTCCTTTCACCTTTCTGAGACTATTTCCTCATCTGTAAAATGGAAGTAATATTTCTGTAGAATTTCTGTAAGAAATCTTAAATCGCTGTGTAAATGTCAATTATATTGTTATTATTTTGTGTCATTTATATATACACATATTTCTATCCTTATATACACACATGTACACACACACACAACATCAAATGAATGGACATGGCAGGACCCTTCTAGAGTATGGTGACCACATGACCCACATTTTCTATGATAGTCATGATTCTTAGAAAAGAAAGTGTGCTTTTAATAAGGCTTTTTTAAAAGGATTATTTCTCTTTCTCTTAGTAAATATGGCCACCATATCCAAGGATCATCTTTTTTTTATAGCCTAGCTCTGGCTGGTCAGTCTCCACCCCAGTTCAAACTAATATGGATCTTTGTTCATAAAAGCCTCCATTAAAAGAGAAGGCATAGTCCTCTTTACTTCCTCTCTCCATTTTCTAACATTACTAAATAAGACAGTGTTTCCTTTGGTCTAATCTAAATTCAGTTTGTCTTTTATCTTCAGTAAGCAGAAATAAAAGTTACTGCCCTCTCTTAAATTATCCTTCAGATATTTGAAAATACTGTGAAAGATACTTTCAGGTTTGGTTTTTTTTTTCATTTGTGAATTTGGTCAAATGCTCTGATTGGGGTGTGGCCCATCTCTGTGATCTGGGCATCCCTGTACAATGTCCACATGGGAACGGTGGTGACGTCATCACTTGAAATGCTCGTATCACGTGGCATGGACTTGTATAATCTATGATTGACTTCCTTATCTCCTCTCCACAAGCAGATCAACTGGAGGAGGGGAGGTCACTTGGAATATTGAAATTCTGGGATCTATGATTTAATGGATAGTGGTAGGATGAGGCTGTGTATGACAGAGCAGAGATGAATATGCTTGACAGCCTCTGCACAAAGGTGGGGATGGGGGGTGGGGTGGGAGAGTTGGGAATAGGAGGGAAGGTACAGAGTGGAGACATAGCTTTAAAAGTTTCTATTCTTCATATCTACTTTGTATAGTGGATAAAGACCTAGGGTCCTCCCAATTTAGAAATTTCAAAATGTGTTGAAAATTCCCTGATTTCTAAAGCAGGGAAAATGACATGGCCTAGAAGCCTGACCTAGAACTTTTTTCATTTTTTCTTTTTTAAAGAAGGAACTAAAGATCTCTGGGGAGGCTGCACTTAGTCAACCAGATGTGGGTGGCTTTGATTAGGATTAGGATTTCAGTTACAAGAACAAATATCTATGAAGAACTTAGACTGGCTTTCCTGGATCCAGTGGCCCTTGGGATCAAGTAGACAGAAGGGCACCATCAGGGACCCCAGGGATCCAGAAGGGAGTTATAAGAGGAAAGTCTGTTGTCCAATGTGGGCATAACAGCTGAGTCAGGAAGCCAAATCTGGTCCTCTAGCTCCATGAACAGAGTGCCTCTGGAGAGAGTGGTAAAGGTTAAATATTTCTGGCTTTCTCAGTTAATTAAAAACAAGGGCCGGGAAGAGGGGAGGGAAATCACCTTTGAAGGAAGAGACTGAAGGAGACTCCAACCCACCCAGCCCTAGGTGTGACAGTGTCAAGTGAATCTTCACAGTGGAAGACCCAGGACAAAGTTCCCTCCAACAAAGGCACGGGGGGGGGGGGGGGGGGATCCCTGAATTCAAAGACATTCCATTCAGGATGGCAGCTCTCCCTTCCTGGCTCCTAGGATTAGTCAGCCAGACAATCCCAGAATAGCTCTGAGTTAGGCAGCATTCCTGGCAGGTAGTGAGTGGCCTGATTGCCCGAGACTGTATTTTGGGCTCAATTATGTCAGTTGTACCAAATAACCTTCCAGAAAAATCTGTTTGGGGTGTATCCTGCACTTCATAATACTCACTGACTTGCATGCCTTTGGGACAGCCAGTCCCTGTTGCGAAGTAGAATACCCAGGGGAGGAAAATATGGGAGTTTCTGTTTCTCCTGGGGACTCAGAATGCTCAGGAGACCCCAGACCAGGCCATCTGAGAAGTGAACACAGAGGCTCTGGCTCTGGCCAGAGAATTGGCTGGAAACCCTGCAAGTACACCCTCATTTTTGTGTGAAAGACCTGTTTGTCTGGAGAGTGCTACAGATTCCTCCCTATTCAGTCTAGTTCTGGAGACAGTTGCCAGACTCTGAGCAACAGGCTGAGAACTCCTGACAGGAAACAGCACATGCAAGTCAATCTCAAGAAGAAAAGAAACAGCATGGTAGAAATAGCACCAGACCCAGTATATGATGTACAATGTACAGTAAATGTATTGTATGGCACTGACTTGTGCTGTGGCCCCTCCAATGACAAGACCAACTCTGAGCTTGCCTGTAACAAGGTAAATGAAAAGCCAGTGCATTGGAGGGTATCTGCTCTTTCCTGCCAAGAAGGGCCTTCGGGGAACATAAGCCTGAGCGATTTGTAGATTAAAGGAATACTGTAGACATAGCATATCTGGATTGCATCAAGGCATTTGATTTAAGATATCCTGGGCTGAATGATAGGTGGATTCAAAATTGGTTGAATGACCAGACTCAGAGTATTGATTAATAAATAGATCGATAACAACCTGCAGAGATGCCTCTAGTGGCCTTCTTCATAACTCTGAATTCTATTCCATTCATGTTCAACATTTTTACCAACAATTTGGATGAATATAAAGGTGGGTATGCATACCAAATCTGCAGATGACACAGACTGCAGAGATAATCAGTACATAAGTTGATAGGCAATAGGTGGTATAGTAGACAGAGCTCAGGGCCTGGAGTCAGGAAGACCTGAGTTCAAATCTGGCCTCAGACATTGACTGAGTGACCTTGGATGAGTCATTTAACTTGGTTACTTCAGGGCTGTTGTGACGATCAAATGAATTAATATTTGAAAAGCACTTAGCACAGTGCCTGGCACACAGTAGGCCCTATATAATTGCTAGATATTATCATTATCATTATTAGTATAATTAAGACACAATTCATCAACAAGCATTTATTAAGCCAAACTCCAGAGATACAAGGGAAAAGCAAAAAACTCCCAAAACTCCGTGCTTTCAAGGAACTTACAATCTGCTATGTGGGAAAACATACACAAATTATTACATACAAGTTAAACACAGTAGCCTTAGAAGAGATGGCACTAGCAGCTGGCGGGACTACTGAAAGCCTCCTGAAGGCTGTGATGCTTGAGCCAAGTTTTAACGAAGCAATGGATTCTAAGAGACAGAGTTTTGGGCAGAAAGCATTCCAGGCACAGGGTCAGCTAAAACAAAGGCAAAGAGAGAGGAGATATAGTAGCATATTTGAGGGGCACCAAGTAGACTGGGGTGGCCTCACTGTAAAGTTCATGGAGAGAAATAATCTGTTTAAAAAATAAACTGGAAAGATAGAAAGGGGCCAGGTGGTGAAGGGTGGTTAAAATGATAAAAAAGGGTTTGTATTAAAAAATCCTAGAGGTAGTAGGGAGCCATTGGACTTTACTGAGTAAGAGAGGGACATAGTCAGACTTGTCTTTAAGAAAACTCAGTGTGGAGAGGAGACTGGATCAATGAGGTGGTTATTGTAATAGTCCAAGTGAGGGGTAAGGAGGGCCTGAACTAGTTTGGTGGTTGTGTGAATACTGATAAGGGAACAGGCTAGAGAGAACTAGAATCAGAATCCACAAGATTTGGCAACTGATTGTATTACAGTGTTAGTGAAAATAGAGTCAAAGATGACTCAGAGGTTATGTGCCATTGATAGTTATAAGGAAGTCTGAAAGAGGAGTGGGCTTTTGGGGGAAAGATAATGAGTTCTGCTTTATGTTGATTTTGTTGATATGTTAAATTTGAGATTACTATGGGTTATCCAGTTTAAAAGGTGCAATGGGCAGTTGGTTGCAAAGGACTGGAGGTCAGGACAGAGTATAGAGAGAAAAGAGAATAGGGCCCAGGACAGAGTCTTAAAAAAAAAAAAGGCTTCAGTGAGTGGGCATGACATGGATGAAAATTAGGCAAAGTCGATTGAGGATGAGTGGACACAGAGGTAGGAGGAGAACCAAGAAAGGGCAGTGTCATAAAGATCCAGAGGGGATAGAGTATTCAGGAACGGAAAGGTAGTCAACAGCATCAACAGCTGCAAGAGGTCAGGAAGAATGAGGATTGGGAAAAGATCACTCAATTTATCAAACATTGGTAACTTCGGAGACAGTAGTATCAGCTGAATAATGAGGTTGGAAGCCAGACGAAAAAGGGTTTAGGAGAGATTAAAAAAGAGAACATAGAGGGATTTAGTGTAGATGGCTTTTGGGGGGGGGTTTATTGAGGAGAGGAGAGATATAGATTGATGGCTAGAGAGGATGGTAGTAGGGTCAAGAAAGAGGATTTTTAGGGACAGCTAGGTGGCACAGTGAGTGGGGCACTGGCCCTGGAGTCAGGAGGATCTGAGTTCAAATCCGGCCTCAGACACTTGACACACTTTTGTAACAATAAGGCAAAAATAACAATGTAGATGATAAATGTCGAAATGCCTATGTAGTTCTGTATCGCAAAGTATATGAGACTCTCCACGTAGAAGGTAGAAGAAGTAAACCATTTATTCAGACACCGGAGAACCATATCCCACAAGCCATTTACCCAGTTTATCACAGCAGTAAAACATTCCACACACAGTATAACAACCTGGAGCCTCGCCATCCCAAATCCTCTCTGACCCCCTACTGGGGTCTTCTCCAAAACAAACTCGCAGGCTAAGTCAGCCTATTGAGGTCTAACAATCATGAGGGCGGCCATTAGCAGCCATAACTGTGCGTGCTCGCTCTCTCTCTCTCTCTCTCTCTCTCTCTCTCTCCCCATTTCCTGTGACACAACCTCCTTTTCCTATCAGTAAACTCCTTCTACCACATGTGTCTTAGGCTTCCTGTAATGTAAGCAGGTCACATGGCCTATTAATGGGTGGGAAAGATCTTCAAATCTATATTGCTACTACGACTTACTAGCTGTGTGACTTTGGGCAAGTCACTTAACCTCAATTGCCCTGCCTTCCCCCCTCAAAAAAAGAGGATTTTTTTTTTAAAGATGAAGGTGACCTGAGTTTATTTGGAGGCAGCAAAGGAAGAACAAATAGACAGGGAGAGATTGAAGATTAGAGCAAGAATGGAGTTAATACTGGGGAAAGTCTGCTGGAGAAAATAGTAGATGGGATTTAGGGTACATGTCGAAAGGGGTGGCTTTGCCAAAGAGAAGGCCATAGCTTCATTGAAAACTGAAGTAAAGGAGGAGAAAGTGGTGGATTTTAAGGAGGATGAGAGATAACAATAAGCGAAGAAAAGGGAGCTGATGGTAAATGGCTTTGAGTTTTTCAGGTGAAGTATGAGGTGAGGTTCTTATTTGAGAGAGTGGAGGGAGAGGATGCTATGGGAGAAGAGAACAGAAGGTTTGGGACAGATGATGTGATAAGTGGGATAGAGAATAAATTAGGGATGAGTAGAAGTATTTCTGGGATAGCCAGGTGGCACAGTGGATAGAGCACCAGGCCTGAAGTCAAGAAGACTCATCTTCCTGAGTTCAAATCTGACCTCAGACACTCACTAGTTATATGATCCTGGACAAGTCACTTAACCCTGTTTGTCTCAGTTTCCTCATCGGTAAAACGAGCTGGAGAAGGAAATGGCAAACCACACCAGGATCTTTGCCAAGAAAACCCCAAATGGGGTCACAAAGAGTTGGGCAGACAGAAAACAACTGAAAAACAACAACAAAGAAAATTTCTAGCTATATAGCGAGGACCCAGATGAGATTATAACGCCTTTGTAGTACACATATAATCAATATGATTTCATGACTTCCTCTAATTCTGCAGCACATGAATAGGAGTAAAGGAGCCAAATGGTGAGAGTAATCCAAGGTTGGGGTTTGGCAAGATGTGAGCAGTGAAAAGAAAAGGAAGCAAGGAGTTTGAAAGCAAAAGATTTTTTTTTTTGTTCAGTTGTTGGAGTTGTGTCTGACTCTTTGTGACCTCATTTTCTTGGCAAAGGTACTGGCGTGGCGTCCTATTTCCTTTCCAGCTCATTTTATAGATGAGGAAACTGAGGCAAACAGGATTAAGCAACTTACCCAGGGTCACACAGCTAGTAAGTGTCTGAGGCCAAATTTGAACTCAGGAAGAAGAGTTTTCCCAACCCAAGGCCCTGCATGCTATCCACCGTACTACCTCACTGTCCTTGAGCAAAAGATAGTAAAGAGTTGAAATGATTCTCCCAGGGTTCAAGACTAGGAAGGAAGGAGAGTGATGGCCTAGGAAAACAACAATACAACTGGAATAAATACAGTGTTTTGAGGTGTGTAAAGCACTTTATGCATTACCTCATTTGATCCTTTTGATAAATAAACATTTGACAAATATATACAGGACAACCTGGGGAGATAGGTGCTATTATTATCCTTTTTATACTGAGGATGAGAATTTAAGTGACTTGCCCAGGGTCACACTGCTGGTAAGTGTCTGAGGCAGGGCTCAACAAAGGTATTTCTGACTCCCAGTCAGGAAACTTTATCCACTTTGCCACCTAGCTGCCCTGAGGGAAAGAGAGATTGGAAGTCAAGATGAGGACAAAGAATAGGGTTAGGAATAATAAGGCATCTGGATGGATGGAAATATAAAGTACCTCGATAGGATAAAGAAATTCCACAGTTCTTAAACATAGTAATGGAAAACTTGTGGGTGGTGGCCTGATGAAGAATATATCAAGGTTCTTCTTCCACAACATGACTAATGTGGAAATATGTTTAATATGATTGGACATGTATAAGCTATATTAGACTGCTTTCCATCCTGGGGAGGGGGGAGAGAAGGGAGGGAGGGAGAAAAAAATTTGGAACTCAAGGTCTTGTAAAAGCGAATATTGAAAACCATCTTTTACATTTAATTGGAAAAAATATAATGCTATTAAGTGGGAGAAAAAAGAATATATTAAGAACCTTTCCTGTGTGTAGCTAAGTTGAGGTCAAGGAAGTTGAATTGATGAAAGGAACACCAACAGGTAGGTTGAAGTTCCCTATTATAAGGGCAGGAGTTAGATTAGAGAGGAACACTGATTAAGGCACCAAATGCATTGAGAAAGTAGGGAGAATGTCCTGGGGGTCCATAGATAATGATACTATTAAAGGCACCAGGATCAGTACTGAGTGATATACCTGGGAGGGGACTCCAAAAAGGAGAGGTTGTTTTGGAAGAGTTATCACTAGCTTGGTGAGCAGAATTGAGGAACTAGGAATGTTTACCCTCAAGAACAAAAGACTCAGGTGGAAGTCTATGTAGTTGCCTTTAAAAATCTGAAATACTATGTAGTGAAAGAGAGATTCAATTTCCTCTGCTTGGCTCCAGAGGGCAGAAATGAGAAAAAAGTCACATTTCAGTTCACAGTAAGGATTATTAATCAATCTATCACTAAATAATCATTTATTAAGCACCTACTATATGTCAGGTGCTATGCTAAGTGCTAGGGATACAAAAAGAGGCAAAAGACAGTCCTTGCTCTCAAGGAGCTTACAAGCTAACGGAGGAGACAACATGCAAACAAATATATGCAAAGCAAGCTATATACAGGATAAATAAGGAAATAATTAACTGAAGGAAGGCAATGGAATGAAGAGGGATTGAAGAAGGCTTCCTGTAGAATAGGGCTGTCCAAAATGTGGCCTGCATGCAGCCCCACAGTGCAGCCCACCTACAAGCATAGAAATTTACATAAATACTTTACTAAATGAATCGGAGCTACTGCAGAGCTCTCACTAAAATGGCAAATCAAAATATATTGTCTGTTGTTTCAATAAAAACCTAAGGTTGAACAGCCCTGCTGTAGAAGGTGGTATTATTATTGTTATTATTAATTATTATTATAACACTAAAATCCTGTTCTGATACCACTTCATGGTGTGACGTGGCCCACATTCTCAAAAGCAATGCCAGCAGAACACAAGCTCTGTCAGGGAGTCCCACCAAGTAGGAAAGACTTCTAGTAAAGACCTACCCAGAAATAGATGGCGTTCCTAGAAGATTATCACCAGACGGTTGACTACCAGGTGATGTTTTTTGTTGTTGTGCAGAGTAATTCATGATTACTACCCACCAAGATGGGGCATGGGGAGGAAGAAAAGGGGTTGCGATGTATCTATGTCAGTGAAGCAGTGTATCTTTGGATGTATTGAAGGAGAATCATGATGATGATGACGATAATGATGAGGATGAATGTTTATCATCAGCCAGGGGTAATATGGCACAGTGGATAATTAACTGAAGGATAATGAATCTATTGAAGGAGAATGACCATGAATATTTATCATCAGTCAGGGGTAGTATGCACAACGGATAGAAAGCTGGTATCAAAGTCAGGAAGATCTGGATTCAAGTTCTGCCTCTGACACACATACTGGCTGTGTGACCTGGGAAAGACACTTCTCAGTGCTCTGGGCAACTCTAACAATAGAAGTTGGAAAGAAAGTGTCACCTTGAGGAAAAAGTTTCCTCACCCAGGAGTTCCCTATACCAAAAAAATCATAGTCTAGTCTCTATCTCTATCCTAGCCTATCCATCAGCACTACTACTGTGCATATGTGTTTAGGGCTGGGGGGTGGAGAAGGAGTGTGGGAGAAGTTATAAAGAAAGGGAATGGTGTACACTTAGATGACATGTGTCTTCCATCACAGGAGCTGCCCATCATCTTTCCACAAGAAAAAGAAAAGAGGTAATTTGGGGATTCAGAATGGGGGCTCTAAGGAGACCGGGGGAGTAGGGGGATGGAGAGGAAGAAATTAGAGAGAATAAAGAAAAAAAGTGTATTTGGAGAGGGCAGGGGGTTAAATGGAGCAGTGGAAAAGGAAGCTTTGGAAACAACATGGAGGAATAGTTTAAAAAAGAAAATCTGTAGAGCTGAAGCCACCAACAAACCCCAAAGCTCCTGACTTTGTTCCTCCCCCTTAAGATATAGTAGTAGGGGGGTTATTGATGAGTCAAGAATTTAGTTGTTAACTATTTGGGTCCCTTCCCTTCAGGGAGTCGAGCAAGAGGAAGAACAGAGAAGCAGCAACAGAAGAGTACGAAGGTAATGTAACAGTACATTCCTGTCCCAATTCCAACACTTGGGAAAAGGATTCCAACACTTGGGACAGATGGGACTCAAGGTTTGGTAGGGCTTGCTGGTTCAGTTCTTAGGCAGAATAAGAGATGAGTTTAATCAATCATCCTGATGAATATCTGGTCACTGGACCCAGATGGCTCTGGAGGAGAAAGTGAGGCTGGTGACCTTGCACAGTCCTCCCTTACTCAAGTCAAAGTCAACTGCAAGTCATGTCATCATTTCCCTGATGCCACAGTCCTCTTCTAAAGCAAAGGACAAACACAACAACAATCTGTTGGGAGTAAGGCACAAAACCAAAACTCAACCCCCTAAATCCTTCCCATTCCCTACAGGGCCCTGAGACAATGGGACATACCTATGAGCTGGTGTCGGAGTTGCCCAGGTCTGGAAAGCGGAGTCGAGGCCAGCAGTCAGAGGACAGCAGCTTGCATTATGCAGACATCCAAGTGTGCAGCCGGACCCAGCCAAGATCTGCCCACGAGGTGAAGCACCTACAGATAGAGAATGCCACCGAGTATGCAACCATTAGATTTTCCCAGGCCACACCCCACTATGACAGCAAAAATGGCACCCTTGTGTAAGCCTGGGGTATGAAACACTGGAGCAGAGAACATGGGGAAGTCCCTATCCTATATCACCAGAGGACAAAAGTCCTACACTCCTACAAGAGATAATCTGATGCTGTTGGGGACTAGGTGGCAGCCCCTGTTTCTTTGTCAGTTTCAAAGTGTCTCTGGGCTCCCTGGAGCTTTAAGACCTGACTTCCTTTCAGGGTCTGTCTATATGTTTTAAGAACAGAGCTATGCTGGTATCAGAAACCCAAAGTCGGATGAATTTCCACAAAGCTGGCAGGCCTAGGCTCAGTTTCCAAGAGTGATAGGCTGGTCCCTTGCTCCCAGGAAAAATACAAAAAATGATGGTAACTCTATAAGCCACTGGACAAAAGCCTGATTACCACCTGGGGGTAATTTGATCTAGGGGAAACCCCAGAAGCTAGAGAAACAATTAACCCCTGAAGATGCTGCTTCCTGGAGCTCAGGCTCTCCTTCCCACCACGGGAAAGCACAATGTCCGTTCCCGTTCTGAGACTAGCAGCCCCCTGTCCATCCAGTCATGGAAAGCGGACACAGAAGCTCCTCCATTGGACAATAATTCATACTCATACGAGGGGCGATCCCATGGTGGGAAAGGGAGCATTTCTAAGGAGAAGAGGGAGGAGTGGGGACCATGAAAGAGGCTGTGTAGAGATGGGGTTCGTGCTAGGGATTGGCTCGGGCTCTCCGAGAACCCCGAGGGCTGGCCCTGCCTGTATGGAGAAAGGGGGGTCTGCGGGGGTGAATAAACCGATGTGGAACACGCTGCCTGGGGATCTGGTGCTTTCTCTGGGGAGAGGGGGCGTTTTCGCGGTGGTCGACTTCCTCCCGCCCCAAGCAAAGGTTTAGCTCTCAGACCTAGGGCCTCTGTCTGGGAAGGGACCAGGACAGGTGGAGGGGCGTGGCCAGACGAGGTCGTGAAGGGAGCGGGGACCGAGGGAGACAATGTGAGTGGAGGCGTGGTCTTGGGAGGAGCTAGATCAAAGTCGTGAAGAGGGCGGGGACACGGGGAGAAAATGTGGAAGGAGGGTGGGAGAGCGGAGGGGTGGAGGAGGGGGCGGGGCCGGAGGGGAGGGGCGGGGCGGTCTTCGCGTCGCCATGGCAGCGGCAACGCGCCGCGCCTCCTGGAGCCTCAGCTTGGGCCGTAGCAGAGGATGGAGCAGGCCCTGGTCCAGCGGGGCTGTCAGGACCGGGGGCCTAGCCCTGTGCGCCAGGTACGGGGCGGGCAAGCCGGGACACTGGGTCCGGAAGGATGCTAGGCCCACGAACTCCTCGTCCATGATATGGGGATACAATACTCCTTTATAGTGCTGCTGTGGGGAAAGAGCTTTGTGAATCTTAAAGCGCGCTGGAAGTGTGAGTTTTATTATTATTCATTTTTAGGAAATTAAAGTTGGGGGCAAGGGGTAACAAAGAAGCATGGAGCAGGTGGTGAGCCTGCAGCCTCGGGGTGGCGGTACAGCCCACCCCCAGTGCCCAGATAGTGAAAAGACAAGGGAGAGCCTGCCTGGGCATGGATGGGAATGAATGAATGAAGCATTTATTAAATGCTTACTACATGCAAAGTACTGCGCTAAGCCTGGTGATACTAACAGAAAAGTAAGGCGGTCTCTGCTTTCAGGGAACTCAAGTTGTAATGGAAGGGAGGGAGGAAAAAGGGCTGGGAGGGGGCACACAGGTGGGAGAAGGGAGGGCCCTTATCCAAGACTTTGGGGCCTCTGAGCTTTTTCTAGGCCACAGATTTGGCAGTGCACAGCACTTAATTGAGAGCTTTGGAGTCCTAGCCAACCTGTCTGGTAGTGTTAGACTTCCTTTTTTCTTTGGGCCAACTCTTATTCACCTTTTTCATTCCTACCTGATCCCTGGGAGTATAATATTGCCTTAAGCAGTGGGCAGGCTGTCAAAACAGGGCCAGGGCACAAAACAAGTAGCACTGAGTGTTGTCTTTCTGCCAGACTTCAGGGCTTGTAGGGGGAAGATACTTTTTTTTAAATGCTGGAGAGTTGAAATTCCATGTTTCATTGATGGTGATGATGATGATACACAATGAAAATATTACTTTGTGGACTAAAACTGGGGACTGAGAAGGGTAGAGAGAAACCAAGAGTTGGTAATATTTATGATGTTCCTTGCCTTTCTAGAGGTTTGTACAAAGCTGTAACTAGAAATATTTGTACAAAGCTATAATTAGGAATTTTTATACCTAGATTAAGAACTACAAATGACACTTGGGACAAGCAGCACAAAAGGTTCCCTGCTGTGGGCAAATAGGGACCCTAGGACATCTGTTTGAGATAGCTACTAGGGAAAAGATCACTCCCGGACAGCAAAGGACTGCAAGATATTGCCCTCATTGGGTTGTGGTCACCCTGCCTGAGTTATGGCTCTGCCCACAAATATCTGTGATATTATCATGTCTAGTTTCTATAACTGAAGGATAGGTATGGGAGAACATGATGCTTTTTTGGGCAAATAACAGACAGGAATTGCTACCTTCTTTATTACTATTACAGCCTTGGTTATAGGGTGATAGGTGTTCGAATCTCTATGGAGCAGGCCTGTTTTGATCACTTAAGCTATAAGTAACCTGCCTTCAGTTTAAGGAGAGGGAAGCTTTTCTGGGAGAGGTGGCTTCAGTTAATTTCAGCTTCTAACAGTTCCTAAACTGTTTTCTCTTCCCATATCTTTGCAGGTCCCTCTCTCTTCCTCTTCCTTGTCTTTGATTCCTGAGGGTGGCTTTGACCCAGCTGCCCCAGGGCCACAGAAAATGGGGACCCCAGTGATTATGGGGTATTATAACTCTCTGCAGGCAGGAGAGCCATTGGTAAGTTTCTGCTATATCTTTCAGATAAGTGTGATGATATCATGAGGTTTAGGGCTTCTGTACAGTTTAGTATCTGGGGGACTCTGGACCAGATTTTAGGCTCTTGGGGAGAGTAATCACACAGCTCCCTTCTACTAATATTCCACATTTGTACTAGAATCCTTTCTCTTCACTAGCTCACTGGGTTGTTGACTGTGGTACCTCTGTCTGCACTGCTTGGAATCCATTAAGTCAGGCATACAGTGGAAAGTTCCACTTATTCATCAGAATCAAAACTTAAAAAAAAGAAAAAGGAAATCTCTGTGTATTTTAGACTTAGTCTATCAAGTTCAAAGAGGAGTCGAACTGATGAGGTGAAAAGTGATCTGGTCATTTTTTGTGGTCACTAATTGCAAGAATGACCCAGTCTCCACACCTGGAGATTTACATTTATTTCATTTTAATTGTGTTATTAACATTGAAAAATCATACCTCCCATACTTAGGCAATCTAGAGGTGGGAAGAGAGGAAGGGTGAATTGAGACATAATTTGTTCAGATGTCACACACAGATTATCCACAAGATGTCACTGTCCTTGTCTAATTTTTATCCAGAAAGCTGACTGTTCTGAGCATAGCTGGTAGCACATTTTAAAAAAAAAATTAGTATTAAGTATGTTTATGTGCTTTGGTACATTTTGCGTAAAGCATTAGCATCTGGTGATTCCTTTATTGGCTTTCTACACCCCCTGTCTCTCACCATTCTGCTTCTTTTCCTTTCCCACCTACCTACTCAGTCTATCTCACTCACCAGTCTGTTCTTTGTCACCATATCCTATTTCCTTATGTATTCTCATTTTACTACTCTTATCTTCTTTTTCTATTCTTGTGTCTTGGGGGTGTGTGTGTGTGTGTTTGATCCTTCATTGTCTATGCTAAGGAAGGAGGGTAGAAACATGATCATCCATGTTTAGGTGATCCTAAAACTATTTATATTTGATTTGGTAATACAAAGAGACGTATATGTATATATACACATATATATGGACACATATATGTAGATATTCATAGTACTCACAGTGAATGTGAGTATATCCACCATGAATAAGCACCAATTCAATTTAACAAGTATTAGTAAGCACCTACTTTGTGCTTAGCATTTTGTTAGGTTCTTCTAGGGGATGTGAAAAGCAATAAAAGATATGATCATTGCTCTTATGATCTAATGGGGGAGACAACAGCACCGAGAATGGTAGTGAACAATACAAGATGGAAGCTCATAGTGTCACAGGAGAGAAGCGTAGATTTAGAACCGGAATGGACCTCACAGGTCATCAAATCCAACCTCTTAATTTTGTAGCTGGAGAAACTGAGACCCAGAAAGCCTAAGTGATTGCCCAGAATCACACGGCTGACCATTAAATGCTAAATTGTATTGCAGTAGAAGTTTGGAGGAGAGTGAGATAATGAGGGTTAAAGTCATGGGAGAAGGCTATGTATGAGCAGGTGATACTTTTTTTTAATTTTAGACTTTCTTCTTTAATTTATTTTTTATTTCTATTTTACAACAAGTCTCTGAGTTCCAAACTCTCTCCCCCTCCCTCTCCTTCCCCCACCCCTCTAAGACAGCATGCAATCCAATATAGGTTCTACATGTACCTTCGCATTAAACTCATTTGCACAATAGTCAAGTTGTGAGGAAGAATCGTAACCAATGAAATGAATCACGAGAAAGAAGAAACAAAACCAAAAAAAGAAGGGAAAAAAGAGAGCAAATAGTTTGCCTCAATCTGCATTCAGACTCTGTAATTCTTTCTCCAGATGTGGATAGCTTTTTTCATCATGAGTTTTTTGGAGCTGTCTTTGAACCTTGTATGAGCAGGTTGTACTTGAGTTGAGCCTTGAAGGATATGTAGGATTTGGATAGAGAATACATTATTTTAGATGGGGGAGCATGATTGAAGGCATGGAGACAGGAATGAGCACAACCTATTTGTATATATTTGGCATATCAATACCAATCTCTATCTCATCTTGTCATGTATAGAGAGAGATGTATGTGAGGCCTTAAGATGCTTCATTGTAAAAAATATGGTGGGAGTAGATATTTCTGGCAATATGACAATGATAGTGGCAAAACCTTATATCCCATGTTTTTCTGACTCCTCCCCCAGGCAGAGCAGCTTCACTTGTGTTGAATCCCAGCTACTTCTGTACTATTTGGCTTTGACATCTCCAAATCATTGTGCAAAGTTGGTCATAGTCCTCCGTCTTCATATTTCCCCTTGTTTTGGGCAATTTAGGGGAACCCCCCCATACATGATTGTGATATCACTGGAGGGATTTAAGGGTACTTCTACCCTTAAGGGTTAGATGTGGGATCAGAGCCAAAGCTCAACTGCCAAGACCTCAGAAGGATTACCCTTCTAGGGTGAACCACTGTAGGCATCCTGAGTGCTCATAGGGATGATCTAATCCTGGACTCTTAATAGCTCATTCTTGGACTACTGTAGGGGACCCTTTTGTACTTAACCCACACCTCATTCTGACTGATTTGCATTACTGTAAGTCTTTTTCTTAAACATTGTGCACTTAGTGACAGGTTCTAGCTTGATGAATGTCCCGTTGTTTCGAGGACAACGGCCTCATCACAAGTAAGTGACAGCAGTTGTAGCAGTAACAACTTCTTCTGCTGCCGATTGTTTTCTGCCCGGTGCTCTATCATCGTGTTCCAAACTCAAGATCAAAGGGCCATCACTGGAAGAACATTAGTGGTCATATGTTTTGACTTTGTCTTCACTACGAATTTGGATACAAATTGCAAAGAAGCAGATTTTGGCTTCATGTAAGAAAAGCATTATCCCAAATAGGCATGGGTTGCCTTGAGAAGTAATGAATTCCTTATTGCTGTATATATTTGGCTGAGTCCAGATGGCTACTTGGTGGAGGTGCTATTTCGGAAATTCCTGTTTAAGTATCGGTTAGACTGAAATTCCTTCTAACTCCAAGTTTCTCTGATGTTTTGGTAGCTCTATGATAGTACAAATTACCTGCTTAAGAGATTGAAGCTCCTCCTTAGTAATGAATGTTTTTTTCTATCTATCAGTAACAACTAGAATTATCAGAATCATATTATTCTGGAGCTGGAAGCTATCTTAGTTGAAAACTAGTTCAACCAATACCTAACCAGGATACCAAAACATCCCCAACAAATGGTTATCCTAGTGTTGCTTGAATATCTATAGTTATAATGAAACTCATTTTACTCTTAGATAACTTGGATTTGTTCATTCATCTGTATTTATTAAGAATTTACTAGGTGTAAGGTATTGTGCTAGATTCTGGGAATACGAACACCAAGTGAAAAATAGTCTTTAATCTAAACAGACATATTGAGCCTTTCTTCAATTTTTGCCCAATGTTATTCTTTTCCAAAATTCAATTTTATTTTATTTTCGGGTCCAAATTCTCTCCCTCTCACCTCCCCCCTCCACACTTAGGAAACGAGAAAAACAAAATCTCTGTAATAAATGTGTATCATCACATTGCTATTAATTCATCTTCTTCTGCATGGCAGCCCTTAGCAGGGCTTTTTTTTTTCCAGTAGAAACATCTATCTTGTATTTCCCAAGATTTCTTTTCTCGTTCCTTCAACAAGTAAGGAGGGACGTTAGTCCATTTCTCTTGATGTGTTTCAGTTTGTCCATGTTCTTTCTTCCTAAATATGGCACACAGAATGAAATACAGTACTGCAAATGTGGTCTAACCAGGACAGAGTACCAGCACCTCTTTAGTTTTGGACTCTGTGCTTCTGCATAGTGTGAGGCATTGACATATTGAGCTTGAAATTCACTTAAACTTCCTGTTCTTTGTCATATGAACTATATTGTCCAAGCCATGCTGTCCCCATCCAAAACTTGAGCTGTTGATTTTGTTAACCCGATTCTGGGAGTTTACATTACAGACTAAAATCTGGATTTGCCAAGCTTTGCAGTAGGATAGTTTTTAGAGCTAGAATAGATCTTAAAAGTGTTATCATTGTTCAGTCATTTCAGTTGTGTCCTACTCTCTGAGACCCCATTGGGGGTTTTCTTGGCAGAGATACTAGAATGGGTTGCCATTTCCTTCTCCAGATCATTTTACAGATGAGGAAACTGAGGCAAACAGGATGAAGTGAACTTGCCCAGGGTCACACAGCTAGTAAGCATCTGAGGTCAAATTTCAAGTCAGGAAGATGAGTCTTCCTAGGCTAGGAACTCCATCCACTGTGCCACCTGGTCACCCTGCCAGGAGTGGTCTGGACTAATTCCCTCATTTTATAGAGGTGAGATAACTTGCCCAAATTCACATAGGTGGTAAGAAGCAGAGCCTCCTACTCCCAAATCAGTGTTCTTTCCAATATGCCATGCTTCCAATGACCTGGGTTTGAATACTGACCTCAAACTGACCAGCTTTGTGACCTTGGGCAAGTTACTCTGGGCCTCAATTTCCTTATTTGTGAAATGGAGATAAGAATAGTTGTGCTACTAACCACATATATATGGTTAGTAGCACAACTATTCTTATATATATATGTATACATGTATATATATATAGTTGGTACTATACATAGTACCAACTATGTGCTAGGCACTGTGCTGAGCATTTTTAATAAATATTATCCTCATAATAACGCTGAGAGAAAAGTGCTGTTATCCTCATTTTACAGGCAGAAACTAAGGCAGAAAGTAGTTAAGTGACTTGTCCAGGGTCCCATAGCTAATAAGTGGTTATTATAAGGAAAGTGCTTTATAAACCTTAAAATGCTGTAGACATGTGAGTTATTATTGTACCAAGACGTAGGGATGGGGATATTCTAGTCAATACTTAACCTTTAGCAGTTACCTAACCAATACCTCTGTATTTATTCTATTTCCCATCTGTGGTTAAAGATTGTATGTCATTTGTTCGGTCATTTCAGTCACGTCCTACTCTTCATGACCCAATTTGAGATTCTCTTGGTAAAGATACTGGAGTGGTTTGCTATTTCTTTCTCCAGCTCATTTTACAGATGAGGACACTGAGGCAAACAGGGTTAAGCGACTTGCCCAGGGTCACAAAGCTAGTGTCTGAGGTTGGATTTAAACTCAGGTCTTCCTGACTCTAGGCCCAGCGCTCAGTCATAGGGCAGAAACTATTTAGCAGTGTAGTTCATACAAGATATCTGTCAATGTGACTGTTTCTGGTTTTCAGTTTCCCAGAAATCTCTCTGTTTAGGTGTCTTCAGGAAAGATCATTAATTTAATTGGGTACTGCTGTGGTTCATTCTCACTATACTCTTGGTAGGAGCTCCATACAGCAGTGAAGGCCCTGCGCACTGGCACATGGACAAAAGATTTGGCCCTACTGTTGACTTCTATGTGGGCCAAGCGCTAGCCCTGCTTCACTACGTAAGTGGTATAGTGGAGTGTTCAGCCTGGACTCAATAGAAACCTGGGTTCAGAGCCTAGCTCTGACACTTAATAGCTCCAAACCTGGTTCAACCCAGACTCCTTCTGGACTCCCCCCAACCCCTACCCTCCACACACATACTGTTCAGCTCCTTCCAATGTGTCATCTCTCATTAAGGATGGAAACTCCTCCTTTGAAGGCAGGGACTCTCTTGCTTTTTGCTTGTATTATATTCCCAGTGCTGCTTACTTAGCACAGTGTTCGGCAGGAGTGAGTACTTAGTAAATGCTTGAATTGCTAATTAGTTTACAAAATTGTAAAATGGGGCAGGTATACCTGGTTCTTTGGGTACTCTTGGGGAGAGAACACAATGGCAGAGGGAAGTGGGACTGCAATCACACTTTAGTAAGGCACAGAGAGTATAAACAGCACAGAAAGTACAGACAAGGAGCAAAAAGGGACATGGAGGCAGATGGCATGGGGACAGAGGATCGGCTTGGAGAGAGGCACAGAGAATCACTCACATAACCATGAATTAGAGCTGGGAGCCCTGGGTAGCATGGACCTGATGGAGTCGGAGGAGGGCTGGGGACAGGAGTTGGAGCTCTCATTTTTACAGGGTCTATTTTGGAGGGAACAGACTAACTCTTATCTCTGCCATGTTAGGGTTAGTTCATTAACATACCCAAATCATCTCAAAGGTGTCAGTAAAACTTTAAAATTAACTTATCCATGTCATCTCAAAGTTATCAGCAACATTTGGTGTTCTGCTGGTCTTACTGTGGATGTCTGGAGCTTATCTGTGATTTACATATCTTAGGACCAAAAGGTCCTGACAGCAAGGCCCAGAGGGCTTCTCCTGATTTAGCACCTAAATTTAGGTTGTGATTTTTGGTAAATATGTTATACAGTTTGCAAATGATGCCCCTTTGGTCTATGGGATGGTCTGTAGGTTCTCCTTTGCAATCTTACTTCCTACTATTATTACTTTATACTGCTACTTACAAACTTAATATACTGACTGGGGCTGGGGAGTGGAGATGGACTAGAACAAGGTACAATTTTAACACAATGCTTTATCCAGCTAGCTAGCTGGGTGGTCCTGGGTAGGAAAGTTCACGTCTCTGAGACTCAGACCAAACGATGCAATATAGCTCTTTCAGATCCTGGTGTTTCCTTTCTTTGGGGAGGTGCGGGGGGCAGAATGATCAATATACATGAGCAATCAGTCAAGCATTTATTAAGTGTCTGCTGTGTTCCAGGTAGGGTGGCTAGGTGGTTCAGTGGATAAAGTACTGGGCCTGGAGTCAGGAAAACTCATTTTCCTGAGTTCAAATCTGGCTTCAGATACTTACTAGCTAGGTGACTCTGGGCGCGTCACTTTACCCTGTTTGCCTCAGTTTCCAAATGGCAAGCTACTCCAGTGTCTCTGCCAAGAAAACCCCAAATGAGGTCACAAAGATTCAGACGTGACTGACCAACAACAACAATGTCCCAGACACTGTGACTAAGGCTAGGCTTTTAGGGAAGAGAATGAAAGGGGAAGGGAATAAGTATGTGTATAGTACCAACTACATGCTAGGCACTGTGCTGAGCATTTTTTACAAATATTATCCTCATAATAATGCTGAGAGATAGGTGCTGTTATCCTCATTTTACAGTTAGAAACTAAGGCAGAAAGTAGTGGAGTGACTTGTCCAGGGTCCCACAGCCAATAAGTGTCAGAGGTCAGCTTTGAACTACGGGCTTCTTGACTTTGAGCCCAGGGCTCTATCCAATGTGCCAGTTAGCTGCTTTAGTGTTCGGTGAAGCAATATTCCATTTTGTACTTGAGACTTTTTTTTACTTCCACAGGCCTTAAATGCTTTACCTGAGTCCCTACCAAGAGCTCTGTTTTTCTATGTTTAAAATATAAGCCCTCATTTTTGATGCCTGAATTATCGTGACTATGGTGCATTGCTCCTGAGGAAGCAGTGTGACACAATGGGGAGGGTGCTGGACCAGGGCTGGAATCCTGCGTCTGCCCCTTACTACTTGAAGACCTCAGATAAGTGACTTCACCTCTTTATGCCTCTGTTTCCTCACCTGTAAAATGAGGGAGTTCGACTTGATGCTATTTCGGGTCCCTTCTATAAATCCCATGGACCCAGGAGTCCTAAGGCAGAGATCCCATCTGATTTTTTCAAAACTTCATCAGGGTCCCAATATCACCAGTAACTAATGTCCTCAATTTCCATTCTTTCTTTCTCTCTCTTCTTTTCTTTCCTGCCAATATCATTTTATTTTTTAAAATCTCACTCCTGTCTTTTTGTTCCTCTGTCTTACTCTCTTTGTGCCTGAGCCTTACAGTCTCCGGTCTCATCTGGAAAAAAAGAAGGTTACTGTGTTTAGTGTGGAAAAAAAAAATTAAAAAGACCTGTGATTCACTTCTTTCCCCACCCTCCTCCTGAGGTTCTGGTGGCCTTGGCTGCCCGCCGGCCTCTCCCTGTTTGTGCTTGTGGCTGTGGCTGTTCTGGCCCCTCCATCCTGAAGTTGTTTCTATAGGAACCGCTCACCCGCTTCTCCACCAGAGGCCCCCCAAATGAGCATGCCCAGTGCAAGGCTTCTCTTTGGCTCCTGTCTCTGTTTCTAGTAAGTGGCATGTCTGGGACTCCAGAGAGATCCCTATGAACTGAGTGGAGAGTCTTTGTGTTCAGAGGAGGAGGAGGAGAAGGAGGAGGAGGAAGAGGAGGAGGAGGAAGAGGTGGAGGAGGAGGAGGAGGAAGAGGAAGCCTGGTCTTGGGGATTAGGTCCTGGAAAAAGCAAGGCGGGAACAATGCTGGCCTGCCTGACCAGGGGGAATTTCCTGGATGTCCTGCAGGAGGGCTTCACCGAGGTAACTGCCCTCTTCCTACACTTCTGGCCTTTCCTTTCCTACCTATCTACTCGGCTCTCTCGCCCTCCACCTCCATCCTCTGCCTAGCCAGCATCACAGCCTGTCCTCCCTGGTGGGGATGGGCCGGTGAAGAAGTGATACAAAAGGGAGAAACCCAAAGTGTCTTCTGCTTTCTTTTCTCATCACTTGCCAGTGCTCAGAAGGGCAATGTTTTAAAAAGTGACCTCTCCAGAGAGGTAGCCTTCCACTTTGTAAGGGATTCTCTCCAAACACATTCTTAGGGGTGCCTCTGAATTTTTGAGGGGAATCTGTAACTCTCAGGGTCAGTCAAGCTGGACAGGGGACACTGTAGTGGCTTGGGGGATGGGGAGGGGGAGGCAGACTCAGGGACGGTATTTTAAGGTATTAGAATTTCAGCTAGAGTAGAAAGAATGAAGAGCAGCTGAGAATTGTAAAAGGTCCCTGTGAGGTACTCGGGCTGGATTTGTACCTTTGGATCTGGAGATTTCTTCACAGCCTGGAAAATATGGTTTCCAAAGGAGAGCTCTAAGGAAGTTGTAAGCCTGGGTGCTGAGCACTTTGCAAACTTGAAAGCATTTATATGTCAATTATTAGTATTTCGTTCTCATTTCTGTGTGTGAGTGAATTTAAAAATATAAGAATGAATCTACAGAAAATAAGCCTACATTCCAATACTGTTGTTCCATTTATAAAAAAGTAATTTTATTCACCCAATGTCTTCAGTTCATTAAATATAAAACAATAATAATAGTAGGATAGGCACCTAACCTCAGACTATTTTTCCATCAAAAATATGAGAAAAAAAGATAATAGTAATAATAGTAATATAATGATGATGATGATGATATTTCTACTAGATAGAAACAGAGCTCCTTTTAGCCCCTGATTAGAAATTCCAGAAACAGAAATGAGTAGGGTAGGAAATATGAGTACAGGCTTTAGGGGGCAGTTTCCTATCCCAGAAGACTTGGAATCTGTTTTCTCTTGGAATTTTCAGTAGTTCTCTTTCTGCCTTCCAGAACCAGGAAGTTCTGACTTACCATTTCCCTCTTTTCCATCCCATTTGCACCAAGGGATGCATCATTCCTTCTGAGTGTGATCTCCCTCATCTGCCCCATTCAGTGGGGCCCCCACAGGGATACCCAGGATTCCCTTGACACAGCTGCATAACAGGCCTCCTTCCTTAATTCCTGTTTCCAATTATGAATCTCTGCAGCCTGACCTTCCTCAAAACCTTCCCCAGGCAAGGCCCCTTCCTGTCCTTCTTGTCTTGTTTGAGACACAGAGGGAAGAAAGCCTCCCCTAACCTACAGAACTTTCTGGGTCTCTGGTATTGGTGCTTCATGCCAGGGAAGCAAGTGGGTGAGTGAAGAATGGGGCCTGGTCCAGAGCCCCTCCACTCCAGACCTAACATTTTTGATTCTTTGCATTAGCCCTGCCAAAGAACTCTTTTTGATGAGATACAGCATGAGATTTTTAAACACAGAAGAGATAGAAAGCTACCAGTTTAAAATAACTGCAGTGTTCCTTGGCACCTCCTTTTCTCATTCTCACTTCTGAGACACCTACCTCCCCCTTGAACCCTTAGCCTGAGACTCGGAGTTCTGATGTGCCCACTAATTCTAATGTACAATTACTTTCTCAATCAGTGCCCCTAGCTAGCTGTCATATTGTTCATCCAGGAGAAATACATGAGCATGGAGTCATTCCTAACATATACCTTATGCTTACCTCACTGTTAACCTATCTATTGAGCCACACAGAGAGAACCACTGTATGTTCAAGTGTATGATTAAATGAGATAATGTATGTAAAGTTCTTTGTGAACCTTAAAGAGCTATAGAAATATTAGCTATCATTATTTTTATTGTCATATCATTCTTTTAGAGGCTCCCTGAAAGTCTCTTGGGAACAATTCCAGTAGCAGACAGGGTGACAGGGATGATATAGAGTTCATCTTGTTTCTATATGGGTCTGATTTCTTCTTCTACCTCTCTATATTTTAATAGCTTTTCATTCCATATAACTTAGAGATTAGGGATATATGGTATGGTGATTGATATGAAAAATGTTGTTCTTAAATTTTTATGGATCATTTCTCTGTATCTAGGCAATAGTAGGCATGAGTTATTATTATTATCTAAATTTCATATTTTTCGGTTGCTACTGTTTTATTCCCAGACCTTCCATTAACAGAGCCAGAAATTCACATAGACTTGGCCATCTTTCTAGTGCCTTTGTGTTGCTCTCAATAGCCTCTGTCCCCCAGTTAACACATAAGCAAAGAGAAGGGCAAAGGAGTCTATTTTTTGGTAGGTGGTAGAGTCCTTATAGATGTAGTAGAGACACAGCTATGTATTTTCATTCTTCCTGCAGTGATCTTACTACCATCGTGACTTATGGCCATCCTCCCTACTTTGTCAGATCCCAAGCCAATTTAACTGCCCTGACAAGTTCACATCTACTCGCTACTACATGACCGTGTCACAGTCCTCTCTTTAACCCATTCATCGATTGCAGTGAAACATGGCTGAAAGCTCATTTGTTCTTTGCCATGCAGTCATACTAAAAGGGCATAACTAAGGTCCTAGGGTCAAGACCATACTTCAGTATCTCTGAGACACTAAAATTTAAAAGATTATCAAAAATTGCTTGTCTTCTCAATGGATGAGGGAGAGGCTGAAGAGAGGGAGAGAATTTGAAACTTCAAAATTAACAACAATAACAAAGACAATGTTAAAAATAAGTAAATAATGTGAAAGACGATCACAAGTCTTTGAACACCCAAATCCAGGAGCTACTGTGTAACTATGGCAATATTCTCCAGACACATTAGAAAAAAACACATGTAAATTAATCCTATCTATCTAGGTTTGTTTAAGGTCAGTTCCACTTAGAACAGCAAAGGGTTTTGGTTTTTGAGTTAATTAACAACTTTCCTACGGTCTTTTGGCTCTGAAAATGAAGCCCTAGAGTTTTCTAATTTGTACTCAGGACATGTCCTCCTTTGGGCCAGTACCCTGGCTTATACTTTTCTCCATTTAATACACACACACAGTCAACTCCTGGGGATGATCCAAGCACATCTAAAGCTGTCCCCCATCACCTAGTTACTTTAAAGTTGGCCTGTGATCTTATTCTGCATGACAGGGGAAATTGTCACCCAAAGCAGGGCTGCAGGGTCCTAATTATATAGGTGGAAGGGAAAGCTGCTGCTGCTGCTGCTAATTCCAAAAGACGCCTGCCCTTAGAGGCAAGGTTCTCCTCCACCCAGCTGCTGTACTGGCACAGACCACAGGGCCACTCCTCATTGCAAACTGAGATTCTGCCACATTTCCTGCATTGGAGAACAGAACCATGGCGCCAGTTCCAATAGACTGATGACCGAGAGATTCTGATTATCCCTGCCAGTGCCGCCTTTCATTTTTTTTCTCCACTGATACAGATAATGTGCTTTGTAGACTATCCACATATTTTGGCGGGGGGGGGGGGGAGCTGCGAAACCCCACAGGTCTAGATGATTTGATCACTTTCTTAACTACCATGCTCCTGACCAGGCCAGGTTTTCCCCCATTTGATTTCTGCTGCAACGCTGCCTTTTTTTGCCTTTTTGGTCACGTAATTATTTCTATCTCTATGAATATGGTCTTTGGTTCATTTGTTAACATGGATTTCCACAAGTGACATTCTCAAGGGTAAGCTTTCTTAGAAAGGTTCTTGGCACATGTGCTGCATGACAGACATAGGATTGCAGCTTAGTTTTGTAGACAGGCACCCTCTACCGACCCACCTCTTGGTGTGGCATACAAGATATACCCCTCAGTCAGTAGACTTAAGGCAATGTTCACCTCTTGAACACTTGCTAAAGAAAATCAATGTCTCAAAGCGATAAATTAGGGAGGAAGGTATGTGTGGGGCAGAGATATGGTGGTTTAGAATTCTGACTTACAGAGTACTCCAGAGTACAGAGTACTCCTGAATGGACCCTCTAGCCAGGGGGAGCACAGAGTTTTCTCATTGACTAATAAAATTGCTAATGTAAAGCAGTTCTCTATTGGCTGAGCTTCCTCCTCCTTACATATGGGCTGGCAGAATTTCTTTAGCAGGTTTCTCCCCAAGGAGAAGAGCAATATGGATCTTTTACTAAGTCCCAGCTGCCTCTGTGGCCTCTTAAAAGCAAAGTGAGAAGTTATGTCTGGTCTCAGCCCCATAAAGGGGAAATATAATAAGTGTGAGTAGGGGCTTGGAGGCAGCAGCTGCTGGAGTAAGCATCTTTCCTAAGTGCTAAGTGTCCTGTGTTTATTCCCAGGTAGAAAGGCTCTTATATTCGCCAACAAGAGAGTCCTGATAGTCTGACAAAGAACGTGTCCTTTTACTGCTCTGCTGTAGAAATTAAAAAGTCTGATTAGCCTTTGGTGTTCATATTCCCCGCTCTCTTCAACTTTCTTGCTTCTGACCAAACTGACATGCCCTCTCCCCACCCAGGCCCATTGGCTCCATTCCCACAGGAGCTGGTGCCAGGAAAACAGATGCTCCCTGGCAGGAAGCTACCGAACAGCTTTATTTCATTCTCTGTAAATGATGGGGCTGGCCAGGCACGTACAGCAGTGATAGGAATCTCTTGTTTCCCAAGTACCGCTCAGCGGGGCAGTATACACGCTGGTGATGCTTCACGTATTGTGGCTGGCAGTCCTGGCCATTGTGTCCCAGATCAGACAGAAGTGTTTTGCAAAGGATATTGGAGAAGATTCCCAGGACCAGTTAGAATAGTGGAGGGTAAAGCAGGGGTCTAAATAGAATATAATGATTCAAATTGACACTTAGCTAGAAAATCTCTCTCTTGGAATCTTGCCAGCACTTCCATCTCTCTTATTGTATACTATGATAGTGACAGTGGATATAATCTGAACTAGTACAGAAGGCTCCCTTGTGTCCGTGTTAAGTGATCAATCAGCGATCATTTATTAGCACTTTTACATACATGCGTGATGTTAGGTGCTAAGCATTCAAAGACAACAGTGTCCATGTCCTTGCTCCCGAGATGCTTACGATCAAAGGAGACTATAGGTACACATACAGATACATTCAGAATGAATACAAAATACACCTGTGGTAGTTTAGGGAGAAAGGGAGCCAGCAGTTGGGAGGATCAGGAAAGGCATCATGTAGAAGGAGGTGTCCTGAGGGAAGTAGGGGTTTCTAAAAGGTAGAAGTGAGGAGGGAATGCATCCCAGGCCATTTTGGTTAGACTGTAGTGTTCGGGAAGGGGAATCACATAACATGAGGCCAGACAGGAAAACTGGCACCAGGTTGTAGAGGGCCTTAAAGCCAAAGAGAGGAGTTGGTATGACCACTGATATTCTGGTGGTACTTGTGACTCACATATTAGTCGAGAGCTTGCCATCAGTAGAACTTCAAAAACACCTATATTTAGAGTTGCCTCACTTTTGTTTGGTGATGGTTAAGGTATCTCCTTTATGAATACCATCATAAAACTATAATTAATAACAAATCACTTATAGCACTTTTTGGTTTATAAAACACTTCATTCACAACTCCTTCTGGTAGTAAAAGTGGTCACTCCCATTTTACAGAAGAGGATACTGAGGGGTAGAGAGAAGTGACTTGACAAGGTGGCAGAGCCTGGAACTTGAGTTCTTTGATGCTGTCCTCACTGCATCACATCTCCTCCTGTGGGTGCCACTGACACTTCAAACTCAACATGTGAAAAAGGGAGGCTGTTCCTTATCTTTTCCCCTAAAGCTTCTCTTCTACCTGACTTTACTCCTTCTGTCTGTGGTACTATCATTCACCCTCAATCAATCACTCAACATGCATTTATTTATCAGCTACTGTGTCCCAGGGACAGGACAGAGACAAAAATGAAATAGTTCTTGTCCTGGAGCTTATATTAGGAGAGACAACCTGTATGTAAATGAGCCTAGACAAAATCAGTAGGCAGTAACCTGGAGGAGAGACTCTTGCAGCTAAAGGGATCAGGAAGGGCCTCATATAGGAGGGGAGTGAAGGATTCTAAGAGGCAGCAGGGAAGAGGGAGCACACTGCAACTGTCACCTGGGTGAAGGCGTGGAGTCTGGAGATAGAGTATGAGGAACACAGGGAGGCCAGTGTTGTTCAGACCAGGGAGTGAGGAGAAGTGAGTGATGTATAATAACCCTGGAAGGGTAGGCTGGAGCCAGGTTCTGAGGGCTTTAAATGCCAAATAGAGGACCTTGTATTTTGTCCTAAAGGTAACAAGGAGCCACTGGAATTTCTTGAGCAGGGGATCAATATGGTCAGACCTTTGTTTTAGGAATTTTACTTGGCAGCTGTGTTGAGTATAGATTGGACAAGGGAGAAACTTAAGAGAGGGAGACCAAGAAAGGGTCTAGGTGTGAGGTGACGAGGACCTTTACTGCAGTCGTGGTCACATGAGTAGAGAGAAGGGGAAGGATTCAAGAGAGGTTGTGGAGGTGAAATAGACAAGATTTAGGACCTGAGTAGATGGGAGGTGTGAGAGACAGTGTGAAATTGAGAATGATGCTGAGGTTGTAACTGGAAGGATACCCTCAACAGAAATAAGGAAATTAGAAAAGTCAGTTTTGGGGGAAGATAATGAGTTCTGTTTTGAACATGTTGAGTTTCTGATACTGGAGTGAGGTGGTGGTGTTCAGTTTGCAGTATCCAACAAGCCACTGGTGATGAGGACCTGGAGCTCAGAAGAGACACTAACCCTGGATATATAGCTCTGGAAGTTATCTACAAAGGGATGATAATTAAACCCATGGGAACTGACGAGGAGGCCAAGTAAGAGAAAGTAATTCACCATGCACTCCTTCTCTTCTGCTCTCATATCAAACAGATGATTGACATCATCCACCATCTTCTCTTTCACTCCATTTTCTTCCAGTGTCCTAGCTCCTTCCCAATGGCTTACAAACACCAAGAGTTAATAGCCTTCTGTAGGCATTTGTCTATGAATGGGAGGAGAGATGAGAAGATATTTATAGTGAAATGAAAGTTTGGGTTTTTTTCAAGGTTTGTTTGTAGGCAACAGGGAATGAGCTAGGAGATTAGGAGCAACTGAAGATTAGAGAGGGAATGACTGTGAGAACAATCTGCTGGAGAAGACATGAGGCGTAGGATCAGCGGGGGGGTCCTGTTAGGGAGAGGGGGTATCCTTACCAAGAAGAAGTGTCACCTTTTCATCAGAAATTGGAGTACAGGAGAACTTGGGGGATGATGCAAATGGGGTTTTGATATGAGAGTAGGAGAGGTCATGGTGAATTACCTTTATTTTCTCAGTCAGATATGAAGCAAGATACTCTGATGAAAGAATGGACAGAGGGGAAAGTATGGGAAGCTTGAGGAGAGAAGAGATTTGGAACTGCTCCTGTGGAGAGTGGGATGGAGGATCAATTAGGGAGGAGTAAAAAGACTGCCTTGTGGTGAGAAGAATCAACATAGTTTGTAGTATTCCCAGTTAGTATTGCTGTGTGACTTCCTTCAGCACCCAGCACTGTTAAGGACTGGATGCAGGACACAGAGGACAATGTCATGTTGAACTGGTTAACTATAGGGGAAAAATTAGGAGGGGAGGAAAGTGAAACCAGAGCAGGGGTGAGGGACTTGGAGAGTACTGAGGAATGGAAGGGTTGGCTGTCAAGGTGAAGATGAAGAATAGGTTTAAGAGAATGAAGCAAAGGGAGAGATAGGATGATAAGAGGTCATGGCTGGATAAAAGAATTTCAGAAATCTTGAAAATGGAATTGGAGCGCTTGTGGATGAGTGTGAGATCAAGGGTGTGGCTGTCCCGGTGTGTGGCCATGGTAAAATAAAAGCATAAATCATGGGACTTGCGATTGAGGAACTGTAAAGTTTAGCTATTTGAAGGAACCTCACCATCAACCTGAGGGAACACTGAAGTACCCTAGAAAGGGGACAGGTGTTAGGGTGGCAAGAAAGACTGTGAGCCAGGTACTGACCTCCTTGAGAAAGAGGGATGATGAGTAGATAAATGCCTCCAGGAGGCAGATTGGGGGTTGTAGTTGGAGAGATTCCTAAGCAGCAAGTGGCAGAGGGAGGGTCTGGAAATGGCAGTGGAGAGCAAGAAGCTTGCCTGCTCTTACTCCAGGACCAGAGAGAAGGTGCAGCCAGCACTAGAAAGGATGGCCAGGATTGGCTTTTGTGGGGAACCATGTTTGTGAGTGCCAGAAAATGGAAGCAGCATGAGAAGGGTGTTAATGAGAGATTGGGAATTCCAGAGGGCAGAGTGGGAGACACAGATGCAGCTAGATTGGGATATGGGACGGGGGCAGAAGGTGGATGGGAAGGAGACACCTAGAAGTGGGGGATAGCTTTTGCTTATGCAGCTGTGGGGGAAGGGGAAGAGCTGGGGAGTGGTCTATATCACAAGGATTGGAAGTATTAGAGGGAGGAGGTTGCTAGCCACAGGAAATGGGGTACCTTTTACTGAGGCTTCCACTGTCAATCCTGTGAATAGTGGAGGATGTATCAGTTCTCTTTTAAAAGTTAGGGAAGAAGGGAGATAGGGCTTGGTAGTAGTAACTGTCTCTATACATAAAGGAAAGGAAGGGAATAAGCATTTATATAGCACCTACTATGTGTCAGGCACTGTGCTAAGCACTTTTTACAAATTTACAAATGAGATTTACAAAAATCTCATTGGATCCTCCCAATAACCTTGAGAAGTAGGTGCTATTATCCCCATTTTACAGTTGAGGGAACTCGGACAAACAGGGTTCAGTGACTTACCCAGGGTTCCACAGCTAGTGAGCATCTGAGGCCACATTTGAACTCAGGACTTCCTAACTCCAGGCCAGCGCTCTATCTGCTGCTGTGCTACCAGCTGCCTCAGATGATGCATTTGCATCCTAGGCTGGGTCCTTGACCAGTGGCCAGAAGCCGTGGTTCTGGGAGTGAGAGACCTAGTGCTCAGGGTAGGAATCGGATGTCTGAGATGGATGCCCCGCTACCGGGTGCCTCAGGCAGAGGATGGGGTACGATGCTTTCCTCTCGCTTGAGAGCTTGGTATGGTCTTTGATTCTGTTCTCTCTCTCTCCCCTTTCACATATAATTAGTTGCTGGTCCAATTTAACAGCCTCAGTCTCTCTCATATATCCCTCCTTATTCTCACTGCCAGCACAGTGGGATCGCATTACCACCTGGCTGGACCGTTCCAATAGCCACCATCAAGTTCTTCCTGCCTCGACTTCTTCCCCTCCAATCTATCCTCATGCCTCTATCATTCATTTATAAAGAGAGGTCTCTGGTCAAAAATGCTCATAGGATCACAGATTTTAGAGCTGGAAGCTTCCTTAGAGGCTATCATCTCTAATCCCTTCATTTGACAAATAAAGAAGTTAGGTTTCCCCAGGTGTTTCAGGCAGGATTTGAACCCAGCACTTCCTGACCCTGACACTTAGCTTCCTACCGCATTCTTTAGCTGTCTGATTCTCTGCTGATTACTGAGTAAAGTTCGGATTCTTCTGTCTGCCACTCAAAGCCTTCTTACAACCTGGTGCTTTTACAGCTCTTTGTAGCCTCATTTCCTGCTCTTCTTTTGTTTGAACTTTTCCTTCCTGTGAGACTAGACTACTATGTCTTCCAAACATGCCACGTGCCCTGTTGCCTCTTATGTTCTGCGCAGGCTTTCCCCTGTGCCTGTTATATTTTCCTACCCCACTCTCTCAGCTGAAGTGCTAAAGGAAGCTTTCTCTGGTCACCAAGACTTTTCCTCTCAGACTTCACAAAACACTTCCCATTAACGTCTCAGCCAGGTATTACACTGGGCAGAGAGCTGGGCCTGAGGTCAGGAAAAGCTGAATGCAAATCTGGCCTCAGACACTTACTAGCTGTGAGACCCTGGGCACTTCACCTCTGTCTACCTCAGTTTCCTCATCTGTAAAATGGGGCTAATAATAGCACCTATCTCCCAGGGGCGTTGTGAGGATCAAACAGACACCTGTAAAGCATGTAGCACAGGGCCTGGCGTATGATAAGTGCTAAATAAATGCTAGCTATCATCATGGTGGTTATTGTTAATCCAGTGATCTTTCTACCTGCCTCCCAGTCATTTGCCAAATGCTGTCGGTTCTGCATTCACAGTAGAAGCTTCATCCAACTCCCTCTCACAAATCACATGGGCATCACCCTAGCTGAGGTGGCACCTCTTACCCGGACTGTCTATCATCCTAACCTCCTCATTAGTCCCAAGCCTCTCACCTCTCCCATCTGTCCTACACACAACTTCCAAAATGATTTTCCTCAAACACAAGTCTGACCGGTCATTTTCCTACTCATCAAACTCCAGTGGCTCTCTCTTGCTTTTAGGATAAAATATAAACTCTTCTGTAGAGATTTTTTACAACCCAGCCCCCCTCCCTTAGCAGACATTGTTCATTTCTCCCCTTCCACTGATTTTCCCCATGTTAGAATGCACTGCCTTCTCCCTTTTCATCTCTTGGGATCCCTGGTTTCTTCCAGGATTCTCCTCTAGTATTATTACCTTCTCCGGGAAACCTTTTCTAGAGTATCCTCCCCAAGCTACCTCTTATTCGTTTTGCGCGCACACACACACACACACACACACACACACACACACGTTTTCTCCCCTCTAGAATACAAGCTCCTCAAGGGCAAGGACTGTTTCCTTTTTGTCTTAGTATTTCCAGTGCCTGGCAGAGTGCCTAGTACATAGTGGGTGCTTAATAAATGCTTGTTAATTGATTAAGCCAGAGATCCTACTGCTAAGCACACATTCTTAAGCAATCAAATATAGACAGTACGGTCCAAAATATACCTCAAAGCGGCACTCTTTGTAGTAACATGTGGAGAATGGCTAAACAAATTGTGATACATAAACGTGGAATATAATTGTGACATCAGAAATCGTGAGTATGAAAATTTCAAAGAAGCGTGGAAGAGAAACATACGAACTGATGCAGAGTGTAGTAACAAGCAAGTCCAGGAAAGCAACAAACAATGTGACAACAATGTCATCACACACACTAAAAAATGCAAAACTGAAACAGAAACTAACAAACCCCCCTGTCCTCGAAGAAAAGATGAGAACATGCAACTCTCTGCCTTCCTGCGGAGGGGAGAGGCTACGGGTGTGGAATGCTGCGTACACTGTCAGGCGCAGCTGAGGCGTTGTTTGGTTTTGCTGATCCGCTTTCCTTCTTTTCCTCTTTTTTGTTTCAAGAGACGGCTCAGTAGGTAGGGGTGGGAAGATGGATATATTTCGAAAAGAAGGTGATACAAAAACAAAAGATAGCAACGGAGTTACTGGAGTGGGACACTGAGAGATCGAGGGACTTGTCTGTGGTCACTCAGCATGTTTCGGAGGCAGGATTTGCACCCAGATTCCCCAAGGTTGAACCCTTCTGTCTGTTATGCCGGGCTGCCTCTACATTTTATTGTATGCGTATTGAACAAGCTATAATTACGCTCATGACACTCTTTTTTAAAAAGCTCATGCTGCACACTGCAAGGTGAGATAATTAAACGTGCAACGAAATGATGTTTCCTGTTGACTTTGGATGTACAATAAAAACCAACTCCACCCACTCTCTTATTTTTCTCTCCAAGGAGAAACCGATCCTTCATTTATCTGCAACTTCCTTCTGCCTTCTAATTTCAGGATGCTTTAGTTCCCACAGCACTGTGTCCACCCAACGGCTGCTGGATAAGGATCTCATATTTAGAATACCAGGAATTAAGCTAATGTTTATAGGCAGTCTAGAAAACTACATGACTTTTTGTCATCTTCTCTCCCTTTTTTGATCCCCCTGCCAGGATCCCTGCAGAAATAGAAGGGACTGAAAAGGCCTGAAGGCCATTTGGTATTTTTCTTGGTTTCATAATTGGTACTCCAAGTACTGAGTTAGGGCAGGGCACAATTAGATAACAAACATGGCACAGTTTATACAAGTGGATAAAGAACTGCCCCCAGGTGAATAACCTAAGGTACATGCATGACCTTTCAAGCATCGGGTAGGGAGGGGCCTGCCCTATTTGCTCATCAGATTCTCAGATCTGACAGATGCTCCAGCGCCACATGACTATCTCCACCAGTGGTCATGAAACACCTCTTTATGGAACAACAGAAAGACTGTGGGAAACTTCTCTCTTTGTAGCTTGAGAACCATCTATTCCAGTAAATCACTCTCTCATGTACTTAGATTCAAAGAGTTCCATTGCCCCAGATCTGAACCATATCAACAGTAGTCTGCAGAATCTGGCCTGGCACAATGGACTAATGACAAAGAAATGGGGGCAAAAAGCAAGGTAGACCCAAATGAGCATCTGGTATTCAGGGGCACAAAAATTCAACACCAGTTGTGGGCCCTGTGGGATGGGAAAGATGTCCCACTGAATCCAGGAACATAATCTAATGGATTCATAATGTCATGGATGTCCCATTGAGCTCAGGAACATAATCTGATGGGTGTCCCCAGCAAGAGGGGCCATTCTCTATAGCAACAGAGAAGCAAGTATGTCAACTTTGCCTGGAGGCGGCACCAGAGAGGGTATAGGACCACATGTGGGTGAGAGGACCAGATTGCCAACTCCTTGTGAAGTTAGCGCCATTATAGCTGAAACAGGACTGTCTGTGGATAGTCAGAACTTAGTGGATGGTTCGTCAGATGACAAAAAGGTAGTCTGAGTTTGGCAGATTGGGTTTGGCTATAGTGCCCATACCAGCTGAATAACAACTCGGTGCTGTACAACAACAGAGTAATGGAAAAAAGTCTGCCCCGTTTGTAGCACCAAATGAATCCATGGGATGGGGAAGATACCAATGTAGGTATCAAAGGAAGTAAAATACACTGCCAAGAAATTTGGTTAGTTACAGGTCAAATTCTGACAGCAGCTAGAGGAAAGGTTTCTTCTACGGTGGGGTGACAACACAAGCCAGGTCAGACTGAGGTCAGGTTTAAACCTGGGAGTACAACCCTTTGTTGCAGTCACAGGGGGCCCCAACAAGTAGATTGATCCTGTTCTACTATATAGAAGGGTCAATACAGATGCAATGGCCCAATAAATGGGGTTTTAACTTGAAACCCAAAATGGTCCTTTAACTAATCTCCTGATGGAGACTGTTATCCTAAAGGAAGAGCCTTGCTGGGTTGTATCTGTGAGAATATACAGACACTACCCAAGAGCACCATCACCTCTTTACATAGCAACTGTTATCTGAGCTCTACTTACTGAGAGCTATGCCTGCCTGGACACCCTCCTTGGCCTTACTAATGGACAGTCCTTGGGAGATCCAGTTCCTGGTAACTGCCCTGCTCCCCGACCCTAGTGCAGGCAGGTTTAGCTATTAGGTAGCAAGTCTGGGTGGTGGTGGTGGGAGCTGGAGTAAAGAGACCCAAGACCAAACCCATAGTGAAAGAGAAAGGAGCCCTGCTCCAAAACACTGGTTGCCTAAAGGGGAAAAAATATGTCCCTATGTACTTTAGTTTGGAGGTGGCACTCTAGGCGACAAATGAGTAAACACTAAATATCCATCTCCTTCTGCTGGTCCCTGAACTCTACTCCCAGACTGGTGGACCTTGGCTGGCTTACTCTCCTGACCTCTCAGAGCTCACAGAGTTGTGGCCATCTCCAATATTACTCACTGGAATGCCTTCAGCCAGGAAAAAGTCACATGAAGATAAGAGCTAAGGTTCTAGTCAGCTAGTGCCTTTTAAATGTATCCTCATTTCTGGCTATGCAGCCACAGACAATCAAATAGGTTCCTATTTATCATATGGTTAGCTGAGTGGAACCAGTTACAGAATGTCTACACATGCTCCAAAGTCTCTCCAAGATACTTGTGTTAGACAATATCCCACTCTCTAGCTTCCTCCATGAGGGGAATTGCATTAGCAACACTCCACCTGCTCACAAAGACTGGGCTCAGTGGACAGTCCCCCACTGCATCCTTAAATCAAAGATTAAATAAAAGCATAGAAATTCACAGTCTTCTGAGATTGGCTCCAGAGAGGCTCATAGATGATGGGTTTTAACCATCAATAAGCCTTTTTGCCTCTTCCCCACCTCTGTATTTTCTTTGAAAAAGTAATTAAAATTATCTCCTACCAAGCCTCATCAACTTCACTGAACCTTGGCCCTGAAAGTTTCACTTAATATTATACAAAGTACCTTGCTTCTTCCTCCCAGTCACTTAACCTCAAACGTCTGGTGATATCCTCAACTCCTCACTTGCACTACTCCCACATATGCAACCTGGTATTCAATCTTGTCATTTCTACCTTCACAACATGCTTGTATACCATCCTGTTTCTCCACCCACACAGTCACTGCCCTAATACAGGCCCTCATAACCTCTTTCCTGAATGACTATAATGGTCCCCTTGCCTCAAGTCTCTCCTCACTCCAATCCATTCTCTGCTGCCAGAGTATTTTCCTGAAAGTGCAGGTCTGACCAGTTTACCTCTCTACTCAATAAACTCCTATTATCTCCTCAATCAAATACCCTCTGTTAGGCATTTAAACCCTTCATAAGCTGGCCCATTACTGCCCTTCCATTTTTCTTAACTTTTACTTCCCTAGGCATATTGTAAAATCTAGTGGCAATGGCATATGTGTTGTTCCTTTCACATGGCTCTCCACCACCTCCAAGCCTTTTCATTGTCTGGCCCCCATGCCTGGAATGCTCTCCCTCCTCCCCTCTGCATCCTGGCTTCCCTAGCTACCTTCAAGACACAGTTTAAGTCCCACCTTCTGCAGGAGGCCTTTCCTGGTCCAACCCCCTCATCCAGTGCCTACTCTCAGAGATTGCCCTCCATCTATTCTGTATATTCTATGTACATAGCGATTTACTTGGCTCTCCTTATTAGGATGTGGGCTCCTTTGAGTGTTTTTTTTTTTTGCCTTTGTTCATATCCCCAGTGCTTTACTTATCACAGTGTCTGGCAGATAGTAAGCACTTAATAAGTGTTTATTGTACTGGCTGATTTAGACCAAATGCCTTACTGGCTGTCCATTTCCACCTTTCCAATTAGATGGAAGTGTTTTCATTATTAGAAAGGTATTACTGTTGTCAACCTAACTGTAACTGGTGGGACCTAGTGGTGGGGGATTCAAATAGCTTTTGAGCAGTGAACAGAGGCTGTGAGTATTAACAGCCCTGCTGGATCATCCTTCTAGTTAGGCTTACATATACAGTCACTAAGACTTTATGATTTATGTCTAAGAACAGGCTAAGCAGGACTACACACACTTGGCAACTCTGAGGACATTCTGTTAAGTCTGAGATGCAGCCCATTCAAGCTGCCCTGTGGCATTCAAAATAGATGGCACTACAGGACGCTACACTAGTTGACGATGTTGTGCTGAGATTAATATAATCCATGATATTACTGTTAGGAAGCTCTATCTAATCATGGATCAGAGACTTTGGGGACTTGGGTAGAAACATTCTTTGGTCTGATGTAAAATTGATAATATGCCTCCCCTTCCTCCCAATTTATTGATGCAATTGTTCAAGATACATTCAAGTCTTGATTAGATGAACTGTAATAGTTAATAATAGCTCCTGTTTACAGAGTACTTTATAGTTGCCTAAGCACTTTCTTCACAATCACCCTGTAAGACAGGTAATCAAGTATTAATATCCTTATTTGACAGATTTGGAAATTGAGGTTCAAAGTTAAGTGACCTCTCTAGGACCACTCAGCTAGAATATCAGGGCTAAGACTTGAGCACTGGCCTCTTAACTCCAGGACTAGAGCTTGACCTACACCACCCAGGCCAATCCTCCAAGGAAACAGAGTTCGCCTAATTCTCTGTTGCCTTGGTCCCTATACCTTTCCCTACCCGACCCTCCTAGTTTTGAATAAACCCAGGTCAGAAGAATTAGGTTTTATTCTGATTCTTCTATTTAGCATATTTATAACCTTAGACAAGGACACTGCTCTAGACCTCAGCTTCTATATTTGTCAATTGATAGGGTTAAACTACACGCTCTCTCAGCACTAAAAACTGTTTCCTTTGGTTGTATCTTCCCTAGAACACTTCTAAGTGGGTATCCTTTAGCTACTCTGCCTCAGGCAACATTTTTGCTACTCAGTGACATCAGCACTGGGATTGCTATCCCCAGCCAGTCATTATGGAAAGGTATCTGGACTAAGTTTTGCAGATACTGCTACTTTCCCCATTTCGAGGTGTAAATCTCAATGGTAAAATGGCTTTTGATGTTTGGGCTTAGGCTGGTCACTGTACTCCCCACAGTGTCCAGTAGATGGCAGCATATTAATTCTCTGGTACTGTAATCTTAGGGATTTTTCTTCCTCCCACAAATACTCCCACAAGAAAAACATAATAAAGATTTAAACTTCGGAAGCAGCGGATGAGCAATTACTAAGATTATCTAATTAAGGGAATGTCAGGAGCTTGGAGCTCAGCAGTATTTTAACAAAATTATACCCTGATGCAATTAGCACTTGAACTTCATTACTAGGTTCAAGATCTTGGACTCTTATAATAGCCAGACATTGAATCCTGGTGAATCAGCTACCTAACTTTCAGCATGAAGGAGCAGATGCAGCAGTGCATTATGGTGTTGTAGAAAGAAATTTAGAATACAGTCCCAGAATCTCCAAGTTGAGAGGGATTTAGGATGCAATGTAGCCCAGCTCCTCATCTGAACAGTAACCTCTTCTACTGCATTCCTGAAAGTGGGTCATTGGACCTTCACTTAAAGACCTCTGGGTAAGGAGAGCCTTCTCCCTCCTGGGGCAGTCCATCCACTCTGGGATAACTATAATTGTTGAGAAGTTTTTCTTTCCATTTAATTGAAATCTGCCTCCTTTCAACTTCTACCCATTGCCCCTAGCTCTGTCCTGACCCCAGTGGAATAAGTTTAATTTACCTCTTCCTTATGAGAGAACTTCAAATACTTGAGGAATAGCTGTCATGTCTTTCTTAAGTATCCCCTTCCCCAGGCTAAACATTCCTAGTTCCTTGATCCAGATCTCATGTTACATAGTTTCCAGGCTCCTTCCCTTCCCTGTTGCACTCCTTGGGAAATGCTCCAGCTTTACTGCTGTAGAACTGAAAATAATACTCCAGAATTGGTTTTGGCCAGGGCAAAGTACAGGGGGACTGTCACCTCCCTCATTCTGGGCATTACGCATCTCTTAATGCAATTTAAGATTGCATTACATTTTTTGGCTTCAAGGTCATGGTGTTGAATTTGCAGTCCACTAAAATGCCCAGATCTTTACTGTAGCCATCTTATACTTGTGAAATCAACTATTTGAACCCAAGTGCTGGACATTACATTTAGCTGTATTAGCTCTCGTTAAATTCGGCCCATTGTTGTAGTGTGTTGAGATTTTTTTGGATGATGAGTCTGGTATCCAACATGTTAGCTATCTCTTCCAGCCCCCTTCCATCTGCAAATGTAATCAACAAACTATCTATACCTTCATCCAAATCCCTTATAGGCATGTTAAAAGAAACATCACCAAGGGCAGATCCCTGGAACATTTCACTACAGATCTTAAGACAAGTGGACATCGACTCATTAATGTCTGCTCTTTGCATGGGCATTTAAGCAGGTCTGAATCCATGTAACTATTTCACATCTAGTTGATATTTTTGCATCTTGTCTGCAAAGATACAGGGAAATTTGTAAAATGATTTGCAGAAATCTAGGTATACTATGTCTACAGCAGTCCTTCGATCTCCTGAACTAGTGAGCTTACCATTAAAAGAAATCACAGAATCTCAGAGTCAGAAGGTAAAAGGCAATTTAGTCTAAACTGTACCTGACCAAGAATTTCTTCTACAACATCTCCATCCAGTCTTCACTTGGAGATCTCTAATGAGAGAAACCTATTCCCCTAAGGTAGCCAATCCCCCCTTTTGATACCTCTAATTATATTTTTAAGCTTGGTGAAAATTAAACTATGTTGTACTTTGGATTCTGGCCAGATAGTCCATCATCATGTAGCATCCGTTTGGTGGGCAGAATAGGATGTGTGTGAGATTGCCTGTGGCTGTTTTCTGTAAATGGTTTCTGAGTGTTGGACTGAGTTGAATTTGCCCCCGGTCTTGTCAATCTTCACATCTAATATGTGAATTTTGGATGGATCTGTAGGGGGCCACTCTCTTCCAAATCTCTAGCACTCTCTTTACTAAAGTCATGTTATTTATTGCCCTACTTCTCACAAGACAGTCAGATGACTCAGAGATTGGCCAGTACAGTAAATCTTCTCTATCAAATAGGCAAAAGCTCAGAGGTAAAAATTAGCTTTCAAGGTCCCCTGGCCACAACCTCTATCATTTGAGAGAGGGTCAGTAAAAAGTTTACTCTTCACCTTCTTCCATTTCATGAGGAAACAACCACAGCTCTTGTACTACTATTTCCTTTGGCTCTTCTCATTTTAGCTGGCTGATTAGTTTCTCTGGGAAGCTTTCTTTGTCTGATCCCAAGACCAGATTTGGGGAATTTAAGAATAGACTAGAAGAGAGAAAATCATCTCTTCAGTGCTTGTGTCAGTTGCAGTGAAATCCAAGTAATAATGAGATAGCAACATTTCATATTTATGTAGGCATTGGGTAAATCAGGTCCCCTTGGAGAACAAAACCATGGATTAAACCTAACTTTAGAAATCCTGATAATCAGGGTTCAAGATACTATCTCTGGGACTAAAGGTGAATTGTGGGTTTCATCTAAGTCATATCCTGAAGGAAGCAATTATGAGAGAAGGAGTATGGATCTGGTCAAATTGATTGGCTTTAGTTATCCAAGATCAGCTCCCAAGTATCAGACTGTGAACCAAATCTTCCTTTTATGTTCAGGGTGTGGGAGAGAACTTGTGAAAATCAGGGCCAGCAACTGGTTCAGAAGTAAACCTCTGGAGAACAATCCAGGAGTTGAAATGACAGCTGTGATTTTATCTAAAAACCAGATTGCTGACTGAACTAAACTTCTTACTAAGTCAACCCAAGGGAAAACCCAAGGACATTTGCAGTCATGTATCACTGGAAATATCAGCTGCTTATCTGTATATAGCAGTTAGGGTCTCAGGAGTCAGAGGTGCAGCCTGTGGGTTCACTCCTTTTTCTGATTAAGCTGTGCTTTCTCTGAAGCCAGATGCTCACTTCTGAGGGATGCTGCAGCAGGAAACTCATCCCCTGGGCAGGGATTTGAGCTAGATGGCCTCTAGAGTTCCTTCCAATTCTAGGATTCTAGAATTCTCCCCAGCCTTAAAATTTCCATATTCTTATACTGTGCAAAGACAATTATATGGCTTGGCTTCATCTGCTACCATGAGAGTGGCGGGGGGGGTGAGGGGTGGGAAGGAAGAAGGAGAGCTAACCTGGCCTCTTATTACCATTCTTCATTTTTCAGCAACAGTTACAGACCTATGTGGCATGGGTGAATGCCCAGCTGAAGAAGAAGCCAGAGGTGAAACCTGTGCAAGATCTTCGGCAGGATCTTCGGGATGGTGTCATCTTGGCATACCTGATAGAGATTGTTGGTTAGTAGTCCTCAGATTCTGGGTATGGTGACATCAGCCCCCACAGTTCTGGAAGAACAGGTCAATTCATGACTTCTTCACCTTTAGTGCCTCCCCACAAGCTTGATAAGATGGGGAAACTGAGGCACAGTTTAAGAGATTTGCCAATATTTACATCACAGATGTAATCTAGATGTCTCCTCTCAAGTCTATCCGCTATCCTCCACACCTTGGGGTTTTAAGAAAGGGCCTTTCTTTGCTCTTGAAGATTCAGCACCCGTGGCAGGCCTGTGTAACTAGTTTATAGTACTATGGTTATTTCTTCATCAACTGGCCTTGCTTGGGGTCCTTGAGGGAAATGCCTTCCAATAGTCAGTCTGTTTATGAATCAGCTTGTGGTGTAACACATGAATTCAGCTACTTAGCTCCTTCCATTCCAACTTACCTATTTTGCCTTCACATTATCTAAAACCCATGCCCAGGGGCTTCTTAAACTATTCATGGACATAGCAATATCAAAAGGCATCAAAATAAGTATAAAAATATAAAGGTACCAAAACACAACCCATTCTCAAGTCTCTTCTTTTTCCATCCCCATCAGAACCATGCAGGCCAAAGACAATTCACTCTCTTCATATTTAGTCAAACATTTAGTTTCCAAATCAATCCTCCTACTGATGTCCTCACTCTTAATGGACCTCAGACAGACACAATCCTATTACTATGGTATTTTCTTTTTCACAGCTGGAGAGAAGTTGAATGGGATGCAGCTGAGTCCCAGCAACCAGCAGGAGATGAAGAACAATGTGGAAAAAGTGCTACAGTTTGTGGCCTCCAAAAAGATTCGAATGCACCAGACCTCTGCTAAAGGTCAGTACCATATCACACACATACAGAGAATGTATGTATGCACTCAGCCTTAGCTCTTGACAGCCATCTTCAAAGCTCCCTAGGTGAAAGAGTCAGCTAGAATAGAGGCAGACATACGTTCTCAGGTTATTATTCCAAGAAAATACCAAATATGTGATTTTTGGACAGAGTAATCCTGAAATCTTGAATGTTTTGAGAGGCCAGTTTCAGCAAAAAGCAAAGGGAAAAAAGACAGGAATTCCTTAAGGTTCATAATAGTTGAGTTTTGGGTCATCAAGGATGTGAGTGTGAGGGAGAATTAATGGTTAGAAAAGAAATGACAACCGGTAAGTTGATTGTAAGTTGAAGTATTTCTGTGCTTTTCTCAGTTCTCTTGATCTTTTAACTAAGAATTACTTTAGGACATCAGGATCTAAATTTTGTTACAGCACTTAGCACAGTGCCTGGCACACAGTAGGCACTTAATAGATGTTTGTTGACAGATGACTGGCCATCATACAGTTGGTCTGGAAGCAGGCTGTTTTTCCACATTACTATTCACGTTACAGAAGCCTTCAGGTGTGAAAAGAGAGGTTTCACAGCTTCCTCTCCATGTCCTCTAATAATACCTAACAGGATGTTAGTCACATGGGACCTTAGGTTTACTTAGGAGAAGATAACACTTCTTGGACCAGCCTGAACTGGTGCTACTGTGGAGGGGCCCCTGGAAGGTGAAGCCAGAGCCTGGGTGTCCCATGACTCCAGTTCTAACTCGCTAGCACTAAAAGGAGGTTTTGTTGGCTCTTGGGGCAGACTGCTCATGAGTCTGTGGCAAGCAGGATCTCTTCTCTCCCATGCTAGAATGGTCAGGGGAGCTGGTGTAATTGGTGGGGCTCATTCAGCATGAATGATGCTCCATAATTGGCAGCCACTGACCTTGTTTCAGTTCATGCCATACAAAGTAGAAAAGACCAAGTGTGGACATTTCCTCACCTGGACTCTTATCAGACCTGTCTTACTGCTTTGTTCCTGCATTCGCCCTCTTTCTAGACGAATTGTGTGAATGGGAAGGCAAGACAGTCACTGTATCCTGATCTAGTTCCTATGTAGGCTTAGGAGATCCAGACCATTGTATCCCTGATTGTCCCCTTCTCTAGGTCTTCAAGTCCTTTACCACTGTCCTAAGATCTCTTTGGGGTCTCTTCTTTCCCACAGACATTGTGGAAGGAAACCTTAAGTCTATCATGAGGTTGGTCCTTGCCTTGGCAGCACATTTCAAACCTGGCTCCAACAGGATGGTGAGCCACAGAAAGGACTCCAGAGCTCCAGTGCAGAGTCATCAACCACACTCTGCCACCGCTGTGGCACAGGGGGCAGCTGCTGCTTTGGCTGATGTATGTCATGACATGTCACGGTCAGGGCGAGAAGTCTTCCGATACAGACAGAGGTGAGGGGAAGGAGTGCGCTGTGGGGAACTGCCCTTCTCTTTCTGGTTCTTTCCCTTAAATATTAGAGTGCCCAGGTATTAACAACACCCAGACAACCCCTGCCTTGTGAGGGCACACAAAGGCCTAGAGGGACCTGCAAAAAAGAGGAAACACTGCTCTTCTGGAGATACAGTAAATTTGTAGTTACCAAAGAGTAAGGGTCTTGTTCTGAAAATTTGGGGGGGGGGTGCTGCAAATGTTAAATTATGCTATTGCTGTGAGTTTATTTACTTATTTAGTCATTCATTCATTGTCCTGGGAGATGGGTGGGATATTTACTTCTTCTCTGAACCCAGCCATATGCTCTAGTGTGAGCCCAAAAGGCCAAGCCATGCTAGAGTAATACACCATATCATTAGGGCTGTGTGTCCAGTGAGGAGGAGTGAGTGACCCTGAGTCATGACAGGGTTGAGGGACTGATACCAACTCCCTCCTTGGTTACCTGTCTTTAGAAACAGCAGCATGGATGAGGAAATTGAAAATCCATACTGGAGTGTTCGGGCACTGGTGCAGCAATATGAGGGGCATCAAGGACCCTCATCCAAGGCCAGCTCCTCCAGGTAACTATCATCTTACGACCTGTTTAGAATTATCCTAGCCAAAAGTGACATTTGAGGGGACTGTTGGGGACCTTGGCCCAAAGGAATGACTTAAAGAGCTGTGCAACCCTCACCTCCTTTCTCCTTTTTTTTTCCAGGGAGGAAGGCAGGGCAGTTGGGGTTAAGTGACTTGCCCAAGGTCACACAGCTACTAAGTGTGTTACTTGTCTGGCTGAATTTGAACTCAGGTCCTCCTGACTCCAGGGCCGGTGCTGTACTCACTGCGCCACCTAGCTGTCCCTCCTTTCTCCTTTTCTTATTGTCAATATTTGATTATAAAGGAATGTACACTCCTGGGGCTTCCATGGTTGGGGGAGCGGGGATGAGGCTGAGGTAAAAGTGATAAATATTTCCTCCCAGTAAAAAATGCTGTGTTTCAGTGCATGGTTGCAGTGATCATGTTTAGTCATGGCCACATGGGGGCATGGCTAGAGTAGAATCAGGGCAAAGCCAGCAGCTAAGAGAAATAATTCTAGTACAGCATGTCTAAAAATTCTTAGTGCACTTTTAAGGTTCCATAGCTCTACCACACTGTCTCGAAAGTCAGCATATAGTTGTAAGTGGGGGATGCAGAATGGAAAGAAGATGGTGGCAGGCTTGAAGCAAAGGGAAGAAATGAATCCAATTGTCTGAGGGCACCATATGTTTACAGTATTTATTGATAGAACTGGGAATTGTGCATTGGTAAAAATTTGACTGAGCTGATAAGTGTGTGAATCTAGCTATAAAGCTAATATCCTTTAGAGCCAAATGCAGAGGCAAAAATGGGTCACAGTGCTGTAATAAAGCCTGACTGATGCCCGGTGTAATGGCAGAAGGATTGCTTCCTTGGCTAATGAAAGCCATGCTCCTGTAAACACATCCCAGTGTATTAGCTTATTTAATAACTGTACTTCAGTACTGAGTCATATTTAATTTATATTCTACTATGACCCCTCAGGGCTTTTTGCAAAGTATTATAACTGAGTTCAAGTCTTGCCTCTGACACATACTGGATATGGGAGCCTGAACATGTGACTCAATCTTTCAGTGCCCTGGGCAACTCTCCAAACCTAAATATGGCAGAGAAGGTGCCAACCTGCCTGGAGAGAAGGAGTTTCTTCATCCGGAAGCTCCCTATTTCAATAAAATAACAGATCCAACACCCTGCTAACCTAGGGTACCTCGTGGTGAATTTGTAGGCAGGGGAGTTGGGCCCAACTCAATCTGTGCTGCCATCCTTCCCATGCTATTAAGTTAAACTTCAGCTAGCCAGTTGTTCCTCATTTTTGTTTCTGTGTTTTGGGTTTCTTTCACGTATTTCTTGTTCATATTGAATGCCATCCTGTCTTTAATGGACCTTTTTCTGATTTATTTAAGTCATTTTGAATTCTTTTCAAAAGAAAGAATGTTACAAAATGTTGGCAACTCTGTTCAACTTGATGTAATTCCCACACTTCCAGAAGGAACTCTCTCAGTCAGAAATTGCTGGTCCCTGACATTTCTTTCTAGCCTTTTTTGTTTTAATGAGACTATCACTTGGGACAAATTCAAAGGATGTTTGCTAGTACAATTAGATCTATTGTTTCCTGCTTGCCTACAAGGCCTTTCACTCTTCAGAACCTCATGTAGCCTGCCTGAGTCAGGGAGCAGAAAAGAGTCTGCGTTTCCTCCTGAGAGCACCTGCTGTCTTCTAGGCCTAGAGACCCAGGCAAGACTGTGGGGGGTGAGACACTGAGAACAAGTGACTCACTGGAAACCATGCAGAAATGGAAAAATCATCACAGCTTGTTTAAGGGGGAGGCGTTAGATGGAAATATGCCACATTGACTTTTCTATTGCTCAATTCTCCCTTATTTCACCTTTCTTTTGGAATCTCATTATCCCCCATTCACTGCCCCCTGCTGGGTAATCAGTCACTTGGTTTTTCCCTCAATGAGCCCCTCTGGGAGGGGAGACCTAAATAATTGCTTCCTACTTCCGCCTCAGATATGGAACAGGAGTAGGGACTACTCTGCTCAAGGGGAGAGATTCTCCGAATTCAAGGTGATGGGCGCCAGGATGGTTAGAGATTCTTAGAAAACAGTTTTCTAGACAGGGTGTCACAACCCAGGATTTGCGTGTGGCCAGGTGAACTAGGGCTTTGGAAGAAAGGTGCAGGGAGATTAGGGAGGTGTGGTTGGCAGTCCACCCCCTCCCACGGCCAGGCCCTTCCTCCTCTGAGTCTCCGGTGAAACTCCACCCCCACCTCCCACGGCGTGCGGAGGGGGGGGGCGGGGATTCCACTGGCTTTTGCTTGATAATTTTGGGGTCGCTAGCCAGGCTGCGTATTTAAAAAACAAACTGGGCTTAGTTTAAAAATCAAATCCTCAACAACAAGGCGGGGAACGGGGCCAAGGGTGGTACAGACGTTGGGAGGGTAGCCTCTCCATCCAGCCCCCGCCCCCGCGCGCAGAGCCTCGTTCAGGTCTCTGTCTGGGCCTCGGTCACGAAGGATGGGTTCAGATTAGAAAAGGCAACAATTTCCTGGCCCGGGGGAGTTGCCAGAGTGTGCCGTTTAGCAGGACGAGGAGGACGGCGTCCTCGGCTCGGCTTCCTCTCCCCGAGATTGAGCAGCTCCCTCCTCTCCTCTCCTCTCCCTCTCCTCCCCTCCCCCTCCTCTTGCAGCTCCTGGTCTCGCTCTACGCCTCCCTCCCTCCCTCCCTACCTCGCTCTCCGCCCGGAGCCCAGCTCCAGTCAGCCCGCGGTGCCGTTCTGGGATCGCGCCGGCCGGGAGCCCTGCGCCGCCGCCGCCGCCCTCACCGTAGCTGCCGCTGCCTCCCAGAGCGAGCGGAGCGCGTGTGACAGGAGGCTGCGGGAGGGAGGGGAGGGGTCTGCAGGAGCGCGGCACAGTCGCCGCCCCTGCCCACTCCGCCGGCACTGGCGGCCGGAGCACCGCGCGGAGCGGAGCCGCCACCTTCCTGGGCTCGGGCGCTGAGGCGATGGGTTGAGATGCCTGGGAGCCGAGGGATGCACACAGCCTCGCGGCGGCGAGGACCAAAATGCCAGAGCTAGGGACGGGCAGCCTGCGAGGGGAGTCGGCGTGCACCGAGGCCGAGCTGCTGCTGCCACTGCTGCAGTGTCTGAGCTGTCGGGAAAACACGGGGGCTGGGACCCCCGGCTCTTCGTCCTCCCTACCCCGGACCCGCACAGGAGGACGCCTCCCTACTAGTTCGCCCCTCCTGCCCCTGGCCGGGGGTGAGATATGCCCGCAAGCCGGGGAGATGTGATCCGAAGCAGCCTCCCACTCCTCCTGGACAAGCGGGCTTGCTGAAGCCGGAGCCCGGAGGGGACCATGGGAGGGACTCAGGTCAAATGGTGAGCCGGGGTCACCTTTGTCATCGCAGGCGGTGGGCCGGGGATGGGGGTGGGGCGCAACTGCACCATCAAAGAGCAAGCTCCGGGCCTTGGGGGGTGTTGGCCACCTAGAAGCTGGGGGGCGGCAGCGCGAATGTTGGTCTAAAAACGCAGCAGGTTTAGGGAGCTGCGGGCAGCGCCGTGGTGAACTAAGGGACGCAGAGAAGGGGGGGAAGGACGGACTCGCTGAGGTCGGATTCACGGCCCATCTGGGAATGCAGCTTGTGGCCTCGCTCGTCTCCGGAGTCCGGAGGCAACAGGGAGGGTCTCCGCTCGAGACGAGACAATGACCTTTGACTCGAGTATCAGACAGTTAGTGAATGCCTCCTTTGGCGTGGTTTGTCACCAGCCACCCGCCGCCTCCATTGAGGCTCCTGGTGGTGTTGGGGGTGGGGAAGCAGAAGGTGTGGACAACCGGCTGGCGAGAACATGGGATCTTTAAAGGGAAACGGGGAAATCAGTCATCCTGCTAATAACTGGGATTAAAATATGTCTGACTTGAGACCCTAGGACTTCATGTTTCCCCTGCTGATGCCTCTGTCCATCTCCTTGGAAGACCCTCCCCCCCTTCCTGGACTGCATGCATGCCTCGGGACATCACGGGTTCTTCTTCAAACCCTTCACCTTTTCTCTCAGCCCCCGGTTCCCTCCTGCCACCTCTCCCCCTTTGCTTTTAGCACCAGGCGACCTCAATTGGGGAAACAAATGTTGTTTTCCTCTGCCTGCTCTGACACTCCTCCGGCTCAGCTGGATACCCAGGCATCCGCCTCCTTCTGCCCTTATATGGGAGGCAGCGCACATGGGCGTGGTTAGGGTGGAGCCGAGCATGCGTTGGCATACCAGCCGTGCTTGGAGGGAGGCACAGCTCCAGAGTCTGGGGCTGGGGCTCAGGCAGCTCTCCCGTGCCCAGACCCACTCTGCTAACTTCCACACAAGGCTCAGTACGTTCCTCCTGCTGCCCGTCGGAATGCATACCGAACAACATGTAATCCCCCAGTGTTCCATGGGCAGTCCCCACACAGCCCATCATACCTTGTCATTTGGGACTCAAATTAGTTTTTTTTATTATTAAAAAGCACACATAAACACAAATAAATGCACATACAAAAACCAGCTACTGAAGAACTATTCCTGAATTTCCAGACCCGGATCCTTGTTTCTTTAAGGACTTTAATGTTAGAACCTAAACAACTCCAAATCTGTGCCCCTGAGAAGCAGGGTATTGTTCCAAAAAGAGAAGCATCTCTTATTTCTGTGCCTATAAATCATGTTAGCTTAGATGCCTTACTGTCTGAGTGATTGAAGGACTGATAAGCAAGATTTGGAGAAAGCCCTTCTGAAGGGGCACATCAGACCTGTAGGGATGAGCTAGATATGACATAACAGGGGATTTCCCACTCACTTTTGTCATTGGGAAGGGGGGTGGAGAATGTCCCTAATTGAGGTCATTTCCACCCCAACCCTTAAACCAGGGACAGTAGAGAGGATGGGGACACTGTCCCTCAGATGGGATTTGAGATTTAGAAATATCTCCAGATAACTTCCACTCAGTTTTGCTTTTGTTTTTGCTGGCCTCTTTTTCTGTTTTAGGAAGAATGAAACATTAACTCCTGATCATGGTTGTGAGGATTAGTCTGGGAGACTTTAGGGGCACATTAAATGGGTCAGTGAACCCTAGACACTTTTGCTGTTGTCTGGGTGACGGATTTGAGAAGAATTCCTGAGAGGGGCCTGGGACTGTGGACCCCACAGCCTCTGAGATTGTTTCAGCGTTAATGTTCTCAAGGTGCAGCTCAAATTAAAAAGAAGTTCTTTGGGATCTCTTCTTTATCAGAAAAGAGGAAACACCTTTATTACCTTCATATCTTGTCTTATTTGTGCACTTAGTATGGGAGGATTAAAAATTGCGTTTCCTTGATAACCTAAGTGATTCTAAGAGCCTCAGAAATAATGAGTTGCTAAGACAATTATCTATTGGTGGCAGTTTGCAAATGTAGTTGTCAGAGTTCTAATGAACAACTCTTTGCTTTTGGGGCCAAACTAGCCAAACCAAATTAGACAGCTCCTTCCTCTTTACCTGCCATTATCAGGTTTGAGGAATCTCACTTTTGAAAGACACAGTGTAAGGAACTGAGAACTAAACCATACTCTGCCTTTCTGGCTCCCATACATTGTCCAGCCATCACATGGCTCTATATTACATTACTCATTTTCCAGCTTAATATGAAATGTGTGTCCATATGCACACCAATGGCTTCTTCCAACTCTACCCTCTGCTTTTGCCCCTCCACTTAATCTCTCTTTTCCTTCCTTTCTATCCACCTCCTTCCTTTCTCTTTCTCCTTTTCTCCCCCTCTCTCTTTCTCTTCTTTCTCTTCTGTCTTCTCTCTCTCTCTCTCTCTCTCTCTCTCTCTCTCTCTCTCTCTCTCTTTCTCTCTCTCTCTGCCTCTCTTTTTGTCTTTTCTTTTGGGATTAGCCCACAAAGATGCCCACTTTGCCTTCCCTACCATCGGAAGTATCACATTTGTCTTTTCTTTTCTTTCTATGCTTTCATTCCAGGTCCCAGATCAGTTGCAAGATACAGACTGGAATTATTTTCTGAGCTCTGGGGTTGGATTTTTAATATCCCCAAGCTTTTTAATAAGAAATGGTTGGCCAAGCCCCATGATAAAGATCTTATCAGCGATCTTATCATTTGGGCTTAGAGGGGCTCTGCTGACCAGGTCTTTATGTGGGAATGTCTCCATGGGACTGGGTCCTTACCAGGGAATATGTTTCTAGAGTACAGCACAGAGGTTGATTGTAGTCCCTGCATAATCGTGCATAATAATTGTTTCTCTTCTTTCTTCCTCCACCACAGTCTGACATCACCAAGTCCGATCCACAGTGCAAAGAGTGAGTCCATTATATCCCAGTCGGAGGAGAGGGCAGATTTTGTGATTATTCCTTCTGAAGGACAGGAGAACAGAACAGGTAGTGCTTATCAGCCTCTCCTGACATTGCCTATTAATCTGGGCAGTGTTCTTCTGAAGCGTTTTCAAGAGTCATTTGTGGTCATCAGCCTCCTTCAGTTTACTGCCCATATCTACTTCCAGGGTTTGGCTTACTGCCTTTGGGGACAATTAGGAGGGTTATATCCTCTTGATTAGTGTCACCTCCAATGTTCGAGCTGTCAAAAAATCTTGCAATGCCCTGAACAAGTCTTTTGTCACCTGGCCGCATCTGGTATACTATATGATCCTATGAATATCTGAGATAAAATTTATTTTAAAATCTCACATTTATTTTTTAAAGAAAATTCCATATTCTTCCCTGATCTTAGATTGAGGTCTAAACATCAGTCAAGTTCTTTCAGAGAACATACTGTTGGTTCGAAGTTGGGAGGGACAGGAATGGCCTCCCTTTCTTGGTTGTTCCTTATATCCCTATTGATTACTCCCCTTTCCCTCTCACAAAATACAGGGGAAACAAATTAGAAATCAAACAAAACAGATGATACTTTTCGTGGAATTTTCAGCCACTCAGAAGAAATGGGATTAAGAGCTTCAGAAATAAAACCAAAATGTCATCCTCCCTTACTCCACCTCACTTTAGTCTTCATATGGAGAGAGGAGACACACGTGATGTTATAAAAAGAACAGTGCACTTGGAGTCAGGAGAGACCCATGTTTGACATGCCTTCAGCGCTTACCTAGCTGAGTGACCCCTAAAACTTTCCAACTCTCAGTTCCCTCTGTTGTAAAATGGAGATGATCATATCTGTAGTGGCTCACCTCGCAGGGTTCTTGTGAGTATCAAATGAGATCACGTGAGAAATTTTTTTAAATCTTAAAATGCTATATACATGTCAGCTACATAGCATCCTTTGAGCACCAAAACTGTGATTACGCTGGTGTGTAGGGAGCTCACAGTAGATATCTTAGTGAGTGAGCCAGCCACCGGAACACCTTTTATCAAGGGGATTTATCGAGGGGATTTGTTCTGTGAAGTTTGGATTCAGTCAAAGGGCTGAACTTGAGGACTTAGGGGGCCATTCGAGTCCCCAGGTTCTTCACCCCTGGGTTAAGTGAACTTACCCAGGGTCACACCAGAGGAGCTTGTGCCCAGCTCTTCCTGTCTCCGAGTTCAGCTCTCTTTTTACTCAGTTATGATTATGATGACTCTTGCAGCTCTGTTTACTGCGAGTCAGGGAAATTCAGATGAGGAGTTTGACCTGGGCATTGTCAATGCCCATAAAAACTCTTGTGAGAGCAGGAAAGGTATTTTCTGGTTTTTTTCCTGTGTACTTTGCCTCCAGGATATGTTGGAGGCAGAGTTCAGTATTTGTGACTGTCGGAACAAAGGAGGATTAAATGATCGTCCCCCAGCTGAAGTTCTGAAGTAGCTAGAAAAAAATGTATTACATTTGGCAGCCCTTCCATCCACACCTTTTGTGAGCAGTCTGTCGGAATCTGACCTGGGGAACACATGTCAGAAATTGAGAACCAAACTAGCCTGGTACATATGAACCATTTCAAATAGATGCTGACTAGGGAGATATCTTCCCACCTCCCTCTTGTGGTGTCGGAGAAGGAAGGTGGGCCGTTCCCAGGGCAGCAGCTTCCCTTTCTGTGAGAGTATATATGCTGCTCCCCTGAGACTTGAGCCTGAAGTTCATAGAAGGTGCTTTGCTTAGAGCTGCTCTCACCAACCCCCACCCGGACTCCACACACCCACCTAGTGGAGATTCCAGTTTGAGCAGTGCCGACAGGTTCAGGGGGCTGGAAGCTCTGGCTAACAACTTGGAGAACCTTCTCTCCTGTTCATCATCATGAGCCATACTCGCTTTTTTCACTTTGTAGAGGAGACAGATTCTCCATTTTCCCGTGACTGGCTAGCAGGGAGCCCAGGAACCTATCTAGAGACTTCATGGGAAGACCAGCTGCTGGAGCAACAAGAACACTTAGAAAAAGAAATGGAGGAGGCAAAGAAAATGATATCTGGACTACAGGTAGCTCACTTCCCTGGGCTTTCTCCCTACACCCCAGTGATTCACTCCCCCGCCCCACCCCACCTCAACTGTGTCTGCTAAAATAACTTGGTTTTCATTTTATAGGAGGTCAAAGTTGAATGTGGGGTTGAGAGACAGGAAGACAGGTAACAGCGGGAGCAGAAACAAGGAAATGATTCTGTTTTCTGACTTCAGAGGCATGGAAGTGTTTTCTATGGTTCAGCTGCTAGGGTTTCAGAGAAGCCCTTCCTTTCCTCCAAACATTTATGTTAGACTTATGCTCTGGAGAGATGGGTTTCACTTCCTACAGGTGACTGCAGAGGTACAGTTGCATGAAAAACACAGTGAATAGTTGTGCAGTTTGTCTTAGGAACTGTCCTAAAAGTAGTTTTGGAGCCAGCACCCCAAATTCTCAGTTTAATTCCAGGTCAGGGATGTTGCTCAGTAATGAACATTGTAATTTTCATGGATTCTGTGTCTCAACGATCAGGTAGAGTAGGTTTTCCTTAAGAGAAATAAAACCCCCGAATGTTTCCCGTATTCTACCTGCAGGGCCAGTTCACTGAATCTCCCCAAAGGAACTGACTGACCCACTTGACATAGTTCCCACACTGAATGACCCCCACTTCATTGTTTTTGTATGTCTGTCCCTGGTTTGGGAGGGACCCAGAGTAGTGTGCTGACGACCCTGAAATTGCCTAGGAATAATCTTTTTCGTTTGTGCTGGGAATGGTGCTGTTTCTGAATTGTCAAATATTTATGGACACGTAAACAAAGCCCACATTGTGTATGTGGCGCAAGCAGCAGGCAGGCGGTGGATGGGGTGCTCCCAGCCAGCCGATGACAGAGAAGGGACACAAAAGGTTCCCAAAGAAGAAAGGAGATTGGCGTAGTGGCCAAAGCCATCTGCATAATGTATGCGTTTGGGACTGAGGAAGTCAGGAGTATGTATTGCCTAAGAACAACATGGAAGGGAATGGGTGATTTTTCCATTTTTGATTCAGTATTTTAAAGGTAATTCAGATTCTCCTCTGGTGCTCCAGGAATAACTAATGAAATGTTTTCCTAGGTTATACAATCTTACATGGCAATACACCATGGAAGAACTTCGGGACATACACTTGACACAGATTTACCCCGGGATCATTTGCATTCTATGAATATAGATATCCATCATTTGGCTCTCAAGAAGGTTTATGTTCCTCCAATAGGGAGAGAGTCACTGGCTGGTGAGAAAGTAAGAAAAATGAAGAATCAGCCTGCAATATCCCCTGCAAACAGAGGCTTGTTAATTCGGAGCCACATAATTATGAGAATTGAATTCTGCTGCAAGACACAGAATAACTCATAGCATCCTCTGGACTCCTTAAAGGTTTCAGTGATGACTAAGTTGCAGCAAAGCTATAGCCTAGATTTCTCACCCATTAGTATATATTTAGTTAAAGCTTGTTAATGAGCTCATTATTAAAGAGGGAACTATTTTCTAGATGCCCCATTGTCTTTCTACTTGTTGTAACCATGAAGCTTCAGATCATATTTTTATTATAAATTCAGAATATTTTGAGATGCCAAAAATGAGCCATTGGCCAGACTTAACCTTTTTAATATACTGAGATGTTTGCAGAAACAGTATATGACCTATGTAATCTTTTATCTCATTTGGCAGAATTGTGACTCAATTTGGTTATAAAGCAGAGTCAGCTTCTTCAAACTGCCTCTCTTAATTATTTTCTGTAGCTCAGTTGATAATCAGTCCTGGCTATATAACTGATCGTCTGATAAAAGCACGGTCCAGTGTGGAGAGTTGAAATGAGTGGGGACATATAATCTGCATACAAACGCATCCCCTATTTTTTCTATGCAGATCTTCAAAGTAACCTTGGGAAGTTAGAATGAGGATTTTTTTAATCTATATCAGTTAACCTCCCCTTCCCTCCTCCCCTCCTCCCCTAGACACATTCCAAATGATTCATTGAAAAGTACTTTTCAAAGGCAGCAGAAACAACCTCTGTTTTTGGTTCCCTGTATTGTTGGTTAAAGCCAGTTTGAGTAGCTCTGATTTGAAATGCTTCCAACTGTTCCTGAAAGCAGGGTTTGTTCTCCAGTTACCTCCTGGGACTGAAAGGGGCTTTTATGGCTGAGGATACAGGTGAATTCAGAGGAGTGATACAGGCTTGGTGCATGGACAGTGTCAGAACTCCAGATTGTCCCAAGATTAGCATGCATCTGCACAGAAAAAAGGAGCACCCAAAACTGTAGAGGAGTTTCTAGGCAAAGTTGGTTAGTGATTCCAGCTTAGGGACTGAGCTCACTGGGCTCAGGCCTCAGTTATCTGGCACAAATCACCTGATTGGAGGGGTCACATTTCATTTTGCCTTTGTTGAATTTTAGGCCTTGCTGCTTAATGGGTCCCTGCCTGAAGATGAACAAGAGAGGCCCTTGGCTCTCTTTGAACCAGGAGCCAACCCTGAGGAGCAACTGGTGGGCTACTTCTTTCACTCTGAGATTTTGTAAGTCTGGTTTGTGTGAGGATCAGTCTTCCAGGGCATAACCATTCCTTTTTTTTATATTAGATCATAATCCAAAGTCGTCTGGACCAGAGCATGGAAGAAAATCAGGACCTGAAGGTACAGCTGTGCATATGTATAATAAACTATGAAAAAAACTGTTTAAAGGATTTAGGGTCAGTAAGGACTACTTTTCCCAAATACCTTTTAGAGTTTCTTAAAGTAAAAGAACTTCCAGCAAACTCATGGTATGAAGTAGGAGGAAAAGAAATGAGAGGACCATGAGTTTTCCCCTCTTTAAAAATCTATTCTATAGATATGGACTCTCAGACATACACATGGATTCACAGTTACCATGAAATAAAGTTTTTTAGGTAATCCATGCCGTATTCCAGACCATATCTTTTTACTTCAACATATTAAGGATATATGATTTCCTTGGTGTGGGGACTGTATTCCCTCCCCACTTCAATAGACAATTTCAGGGGGTTGCTGTGCCAAGAAAACTCACCATCTTGTAGTCAACTTTCTTGTAACCAGTTTCTCAGAACTTAACTAGGTCACTTCTGAACCACAGTCCAGCTCTGGGCCTGCCCTTGAAGCCCATCCAGCTTGTATGCCTTGGTTGTACTCTACTGGCACAGCTTTTGAGAACTCAAGGTGGCCTCCACAACATGACGAGGCATTGACCTAGGACTATTGTGGAGGAAACATGTTCTCATCTAAATGCTAAGTTCCCCAAGAGGCACTGACTGGTTTTTAGGAGCTCTCTGGCCCTTTGTCTAGTATTGGGTCGAACTAAGATAATCTAATAATGTTGGCAAAACATATATTAACATATCTTATGTTTCCATAAGAGGGATTTAGGATACTTGAGCTATGATACTTCAAGCCATATATGGCAGGCTTTCTATGGGTGAGGGTCGTTAAGTACTGAGATGGGTCTGGAATCTTCCTTTTTCCTCCTGTCCCCAAAGGGTCTGTATAGTTCTTCAGGCGGCCAAGGGGAGCCTGGAGATGACTCTGTGGGCCTCTGCCAGCTATTCTGTGATTTATCATTTGCTGCTAACTGAATGAGGCCTTCGTTTTGTTTTCTGTCATGGAATGTCCTCATTGTTTTGCTCAGTGAGATGGGGGGAGGTGATGCTTCTGAGACGATGCAAATGGCAAAAACCATCTAATCTGTATTTTGTTTTTTCAGAAAGAGTTGCTGAAATGCAAACAAGAAGTCAGAAATTTGCAGGGAATAAAGGTAAAAAGAAATACAAACTAACTCTTTTATTTGATTCCCCAAGAGAGAATGTTGTCTTCTGGTGGAGCAGGTACAGAAATCTGAGCTTCTGTGTTAGGCACCGACTCGATCTGTGGGATGGAGTAGCTCTGTTTAGCTGAGGCTTCTTTCAGTGCTTTTGGTACCCAGAGTCTCTATACCGCCTTGGCTGCAGCCGTATGTAAGCCGTGTCCTCCCAGCCCTAAGGAAGAAAGGCTTTTATGCTGTTGTCCTTTCTCCTTTATTTTCCATCCATAGGCCAGAGAATAATTCTGGGACATTAAAGGCCAAGGGCATCTCATATCGGTAGTTCTATTACCCAGCACTGTCAGGGTTATTGCCACATTGTGTTTGTACAGAGTACAAGTTGCATTGTGTTTCTATGATCTGTGGGATGGAGAAAATAAAAGGTAGGCCAATATCCTGAGATCAGGGAGATGCTACCCAATATCTTTGACCATAAGTGGAGTGTGAGACTGCAGTAAAAGCCCCTGAGGCCATCCTCATAGATGATTTAAAAGGCTCTATTGTGTGCCCTGCATCTTTGTAAAACAAGAAAACATGACTGTCTCTTCCATATAGAATGCCTCTTTTCCTGCCTATCTATACCTCCATCTTTCAAGACCTAATTCAGGTCCTACTTTTTTTTTATTTTCAGTTTCAGATTCTTTTTCCCTTCATTCCCTCCCCCAGGTTCTACCTTTTCTGTGACAACTTCTCTGATAACTTCAGTCCACAACGACTTCTTCATTTTCTAACTCCTTTTATTTATTTTTGTCTGTATTGCAAAATAACCATGCTCTTATATATTGTCTCATTTTCTCCGTATGTCCCTCTTAATCTGAGAGGTTTTGCCTGCCTCGCAAAATGGATGGAGTGCTAGGTTTGGAGTCCATAAGACCTGGGTTCTAATCCTACCACTAACACGTACCAGTTGTGTAGCTACGTAGGTCACACAGTCTGCCAGGGCCCTCAGCAACTTGACTCCAAGTTATAGACTTGCATCAGAGGAGCTTGTTTCCACACCAGAATCCCCTATATTAATGAAATCTGATCTGGTCCCCATACTGTCAATCAGTCAGGAAGCACTTCTGTACCAGGCACTGTGAAGGGTGTTACAGAGACCAAGACAAAAATGAAAGTGCTCTCAAGGAGCTGCCATTCTATTATAGAGCGTGAACATATATGGGTATAAATAAAATAAATAAAAAGTATTGTTTGGGGAGGAGCACTGGCAGCTGTAGGTGGGGGTGGGTGGGAAGGGAAACAGGAGAAGATCTATATAGCAGGTGGTACTTGATCTGGATTTTGAAGGAAACAAGAGATTTTAAGAAGTAGGGATATAGAGAGAATACATTCTGGTCGTGGAGAAAAGCCAGTGCAAAGGTACAGGAGTTGGAGATCATGGGATCATAAATACAGAGCTAGGGGCAGCTAGGTGGCGCAGTGAGTAGAGCGTTGGCCCTGGAGTCAGGAGGACCTGAGTTCAAATCCAGCCTCAGACACTTGACACATGTACTAGCTGTGTGACTTTGGGCAAGTCACTTAACCCCAATTGCCCTGCCAAAAAACCACAATAAATGAATGAATGAATGAATGAATAAATACAGAGCTAGAAGGAAGTTCCTATTAAGCATTTACTACATGCCAGGTACTATACTAAGTACTTTACAAGTATTATCTCATTTGATCTCATAACAACCCTGGCAGATAAGTGCTATAATTATTCCCATTTTACAGTTGAGGAAACTGAGGCAAGCAGAAGCAAAGTGATTTGCCCAGGGTCACACAGATAGTAATTGTCTTAGGCTGGTTTTGATCTCAGTTTTTCCTGACTCCAAGAACAGCACATTATGTCCACTTCGACATTTGGTTGCCTCTAAGGGACCTTAGAAAGGTCAATTAATTCAAGCCCACCATTTTATAGATGAAGAAACTGAGTCCCAGAGAGCTTAGGTCACTTATCCAGAGTTATACAGCTAGTAAGGCAGAGTTTAAACCCAAGTCTATCAGTCTAGAGCATAGGTTCCCAAAGTGGTCGATATTGCCCTCCGGAGGCGCTGCAATGACTGGGAGGGGTGGGGGGAAGGGGAGGGAGGTAGGGGAGGTAGTAGCCTCAAGTGAAAATGGGCTGTGCTGAATAATAATCAGGGGGCTGTGGAAGCATAAGGAAAGAAGAGAAGAGAAGAAAAATTTGAAAAACCTTTCGTGCATGTTTCATCTGTTGTGTGACAGAGTTTAAGTCATAGTGATTACACTATTTTCCAAATAAACACATAACAAGCAAGTTATAACTGACCAATGCTCAAGTCCACCTTGCTTGTTTTAACAAGCAAGTAGTGCATTGTTGAAAAATCCAGCATGTATCAGCAGGAATATGTGCATGTAATGACTCGTTTACAATATGATATTATACAGTTACATGATGCAATATTGCACCATCAAAATTTCAATGCAGGAAAAAACCCCCACAAATTTACAATGAATTAGTTAATTTAAGATGCCATTTTAAAGAAAAATTCTTTTTGAAATGACACAAATTTTTTGAAAAACTGTTAAAGGGTTAAAGAAAGTAGATTTCTAGGGGGGTGCTGAGTAATTCTTTTAAAGGGGGTGGTAGGCCAAATAAGTTTGGGAACCTCTTGTCTAGAGTATCATTTGTAAGAAGTAACAAGACGGCCACTGTGGCTGAACTTCAGAGTATTTATGTATGTACGTATGGCAAATGGAATCAAGATAACCAGATAGGTGGAAGCCAGAATGTGAAGGGCTTTAAAATCTAGACAGAGGAGTTTATATTTGACCTGAAAGATAATTGGAAGCCATTGGAGTTTTTGATTAGGAGAATGGCAAGGTCAGACCTGTACTTTATGAAAATCTGTTTGGCAGCTCCATGGAAGATGGACTGGAGTAGGAAGAGACTTGGAGCTTGGAAGCCACCTAGGAAGCTTGTGGTTGCAGTTTTTAAGGCAGGAGATGATGAGGTCCTGAAGCAGTGTGGTGACCATGCGATCAGAAAGGGACAGATTTGAGAGATGCTGTGGAGGTAGAAACATGTAACAAATGATTGGATATGTAGAGTGAGGGAAAATGAGAAATCAGGGATGATACCAGGGTTGCAAACCTGGGTACCTGGAAAGATGATGGTGCTCTCAACAAATAGGGAAGTTTATGAGGGGAGGTGTAAGTTGGGGACATATGGGTTCTGTTTTAGACCTGTTGAGTTGGAGACACGTCTAGACCATCTGGTTTGAAATGTCCAGTAGTCAGCAGAAGATACAAGCTTCCCAGAGCACAGGTGAGAAACTAGGACAGAATATAAAGATCTAGGAGTCACCTACATAGAGATGATCGTTCAACACATGGGAGCAGATAAGATCACCAAATGAGAGAGAATAGAGGACCCAAGAGAGAACCTTGGAGTACACCTGCAGATATGGAAGAGTTATAAATGATAACTCATCAAAGAAGACTGGGAAGGAGTTGTCAAACAGGTGGGAGCAGAGCTGAGAGAGCAGTCATAAAAAATAGACCAAAACCAAAAACAGAGGAGAGAGGAATCAGGAGGGGAGGATTTTTTTTGAGAGTTTTTATTTTTAGTTTATAACACCTGGTTCTACGTAATTTTGAGTTCCAGGTTTTCTTCCCCCCTCCCTCCCCAAGACAGCTTGAAATCCAATATGTCTTCTATGTATAACACACCAGTCAAGTTGTGAAGAAGAATTATGACCAATGGAATGAATCATGAGAAAGAGGAAACAGAACCAAAAAACCCCCAAAAAACAAAAAAAAAAAGAGAAAAAAAAGGCGAGCATAAAGTGTGCTTCAATCTGCATTCAGACTCCATAGTTCTTTCTCTGGATGTAGATAGCCTTCTCCATTGTGAGTCCTTTGGAGTTGTCTTTGCACCTTGCATGCTGAGAAGAGCAGAGTCTATCAGGGTTAGTCGTCACAGAATCCATATATCTGTGGTTGTGTATAATGTCCTCCTGGCTCTGCTCCACTCACTCAGCATTATATTGTGTAGGTTTTTCCAGGTTGTTATGAAGTCCGTATCATCCCCATTTCTTATAGCACAATAGTATTCTCTTATTTTCATATACCACAACTTGTTCAGCCATTCCCCAATTGATGGGCATCCCCTTGATTTCCAATTCTTTGCTACTACAAAAAGAGCTGCTATGAATATTTTTGTACATATGGGTCCTTTTCCCACTTGTGTGATCTCTTTGGGTTACAACCCTAGAAGTTGTATTGCTGGGTCAAAGGGCATGAACATTTTTATAGCCCTTTGGACATAGTTCCAAATTGCTCTCCAGAATGGCTGGATCAGTTCACGACTCCACCAGCAATGTAACAATGTTCCAATTTTCCCACATCCTCTCCAGCATTTATCATTTTCCTGTTTTGTCATTTTAGCCAATCTGACAGGAGAGATGTGGTACCTAAGAGTTGTTTTGATTTGCATTTCTCTAATCAGTAGTGATTTAGAGTATTTTTTCATATTCCTATAGATATCTTTAATTTCTTTCTCTGAAAACTGCCTGTTCATATCCTTTGACCATTTTTCAATTGGGGAATGACTTGTATTCCTATAAATTTGGCTCAGTTCCCTGTATATTTTAGAGATGAGGACTTTATCAGAGACACTGGTTGTAAAGATTTTCTCCCAATTTTTTGCTTTCCTCCTAATCTTTGTTGCATTGGCTTTGCTTATACAAAAACATTTCAATTTAACATAATCAAAATTATCCATTTTGCATTTTGTAATTCTCTCTATCTCTTGTGTAATGAATTCTTTTCTTTTCCATAAATGTGATAGGTAAACTATTCCTTGCTCTCCCAAATTGCTTATAGTATCAGCCTTTATTCCTAAATCATGAACCCATTTTGACTTTATTTTGGTATATGGTGTAAGGTATTGGTCTATGCCCAGTTTCTGCCCTACCATTTTCTAATTTTCCCAGCAGTTTTTGTGAAATAGTGAATTCTTAGCCCAGAAGCTGGATTCTTTGGGTTTATCAGAGAGTAGATTGCTATAGTCGTTGACTTCTCCATCTTGTGTACCTATCCTATTCCACTGATCCACAACTCTGTCTCTTAGCCAGTACCAGGTAGTTTTGATGACTGCTGCTTTATAGTACAGTTTAATGTCTGGTACGGCTAGGCCACCTTCCCTAGCATTTCTTTTCATTAATTCCCTAGATATTCTAGACCACTTGTTCTTCCAGATGAATTTTGTTATTATTTTATCCATCTCTGTAAAATAAGTTTTTGGTAGTTCAATTGGTATGGCACTGAATAGATAGATTAATTTAGGTAAAATCTTCATTTTTATTATATTAGCTCAGCCTAACCATGAGCAACTGATATTTTTCCATTTATTTAGGTCTGACTTTATTCATGTGAAAAGTGTCTCATAATTATGTTCATATAGGCCCTGGGTTTGTCTTGGCAGATAGACTACCAAATATTTTATAGTGTCTATGGTAGCTTTGAATGGAATTTCTCTTTCTGTCTCTTGCTGTTGGGCTTTGTTAGTAATGTATAGGAATGCCAAGGATTTATGTGGGTTTATTTTATATCCTACAACTTTGCTAAAGTTTTTTTATTATTTCAAGTAGTTTTTTACTTGATTCTCTAGGATTCTCTAAGTAAATCATCATATCATCTGCAAAAAGTGATAATTTAGTCTTCTTTGCCTATTCTAATTCCTTCAATTTCTTTTTCTTCTCTTATTGCTACAGCTAACATTTCTAGTACCAAATTGAATGGTAGGGGTAATAATGGATATCCTTCTTCCACCCCTGAACTTATTGGGAATGCATCTAACTTATCCCCGTTACAAATAATGTTTGTTGATGGTTTTAGGTAGGTGCCACTTACAATTTTAAGGAAGGCTCCATTTATTCCCATGTTTTCTAGTGTTTTTAATAGGAATGGGTGTTGTATTTTGTCAAAGGCTTTTCCTGCATTTATTGAGGTGATCATATGGTTTCTGTTAGTTTTGTTGTTGATATGATCAATTATGCTGATAGTTTTCCTAATATTGAACCAGCCTTGCATTCTTGGAATAAATCCTGCCTGGTCATAGTGTATTATTCTCATGATAAGTTGCTGCAGTCTTTTTGCTAATATTTTATTTAAAATTTTTGCATTAATATTCATTAGGGAAATTGGTCTATAATTTTCTTTCTCTGTTTTTGACTTTACCTGGTTTGGGTATTAGTATCATGTTTGTGTCATAAAAAGAATTTTATAGGATTCCTTCTTCACCTATTTTCCCAAATAGTCTATAAAGTATAGGAATTAATTGTTCTTTAAATGTTTGATAAAATTCACATGTAAAACCTTCTGGCCTTGGAGATTTTTTCCTAAGGAGTTCATTGATGGCTTGCTCAATTTCTTTTTCTGAGATGGGGCTATTTAGAAATTTTACTTCCTCTTCTGTTAACCTAGGCAATTTATGTTTTTGTAGATATTTATCCATATCCCTAAGGTTGTCAAATTTAGGGGCATACAGTTGGGCAAAATAATTCCTAATTATTGTTTTGATTTCCTCTTCATTAGAGGTGAATTCTCCTTTTTCATTTTTGATACTGGTAATTTGATTTTCTTCTTTCTTTTTTTTAATCAAATTGACCAAAGGTTTATCAATTCTATTGGTTTTTTCATAAAACTAGCTCTTTGTTTTATTTATTAATTCAATAGTTTTCTTGATTTCAGTTTTATTCATCTCTCCTTTGATTTTCAGTATTTCTAATTTGGTATTTAATAGAGGATTTTCAATTTGTTCTTTTCCTAGCTTTTTCAGTTGCATGCCCAATTCATTGATCTCCTTTTTCTCTATTTTATTCATGTAAGCATTTAGAGGTATAAAACTTGAGGGGAGGATTTTTAATGGTGGCAGATGCTGCAACAAAGTTCCGAAGGATAAGGATTGAGGAAAGGCCATCAGGCTCAGCAGTTAGATCGTTGGTCATTTTAGAGAGTTTCAGGTGAGTGATGAGGTCGGAAAGCCCAACAGCAAAGGTTGAGAAGTGAATGAGAGGAGAAGAAGTGGAGGCAGCGAGTGTAGACAGCTTTTTCTAGGAGTTTGGCTATGAAAAGGAAGAGACATCTAAGGCAGTCACTTGATGGGATGATGGGGTATCTCCTGAAGGTTTTCTAAGGATTGGGGAGGCTTGAGTGTGTTTGTAGGCAGCAGGGAAGGATTTCATAGATAGGAAGAGATTTAAGATTAGAAAGAGGGGATGATTGTGGAAGCAATTTACTGGAGAAGATGGAAGGAAATTGAATCAAGGGTACTTTATATAAAAAAAGGTACTTGCCATTGGCTATGGCAAGGAGAAGGGTCACCTCTTCATCAGAGACTGGAGGAAAGAACAGTGAGTGATGTCAAGGGATTTTAAAATGTAGCAAGAATAGGGAGGGGTAAGGCATAGGGACAGATTCCTTGCTCTCTAATAGTTTTACCTTCCCAAATATGTTGTAAGGTTATGGTGGGCAGAGACTACAATAACCACAATGCCAAGTAGAATGGCAGTGCACAAAGTAGACACTTAACAATAACCTCATAATGGAGCATAACCACATTAAGATGTACTTTCTCCCAGGATGCTTTGCAACAGAGATTGACTCAACAGGACACGTCTGTTCTTCAGCTTAAACAAGAACTTTTGAGAGCAAATATGGACAAGGATGAGCTACACAACCAGAATGTGAGTTATATGAAGAATCTGGACCGAAACTGGGACAGGTGACCTTGTTGAACACAGTATGAAGGGCCCCCAGACCACCAATATGAGTGTGTGTTCTTATGTTACACTGGGTTTATCTCTGTTCCTAGCTATATCCCAGGCCATACTGGACAGAGAGATTTTTGGGCCCCTCAGCAACTTTGAAGACCCTGAGACACAGAAAGTACCTGTAGTGGAATGTGTCTCTGATGAGACATAAAAGGGGCTTCTACTCCCCCCCCACCCAACAACATGATATGCTGTTTAACATAATCAGATATCTGTGTTATCTCGGGTTGGGTTGGCGAGCATTCCAGTGAACCTTTTTCTTGTCCTTCTTACAGGTAGATCTTCAGAGGAAGCTGGATGAAAGGAGCCGCCTCTTAGGAGAATACAAAGTAAGAATGGAACTGGGGAGGCAAATAACTCCCATGTCTCCTTTGTAAATGAGCTGTTATGTGCCATTGCTGCCACTGTGAGAAAGAACTGAAGTCATCCTTTTCCCTTGTGCTTTGTGTTTTTTGCTCACACTTACTTGTTTTTCAATCCTTCTCCCACACAAGCTCTCCAACTGTCAAATGATTGGATGTGTAGGGTGAGGGAAGATGAGGAATCAAGGATGATACCGAGGTTGCAAACCTGGGTAACTAGTAGGATGGTGGTTTCCTACAGGAGGCAGTATGCTATGGTAGAAGGAGCGCTTTGCTCAGAATCAGAAGACCTGGATTCTAATCTCGTTGATGCTGCTAACTAGCTGTCTCATGTTGGGCCTGAATAACCTTGTGAACTTCAGTTTCCGCATCGAGAATGAAGATAACATTTCCCCTATTTAGTTCATGAAATTGCTAGTAGGATCAAATAAGATGATAGATGTAAAAGTGCTTGGACAGTATACAGTATGGTGCAGTGTAAGAGCATTGGATCAAAAGGCAAAGGATCTGAATTCTCCTCCCAGCTCTGTCGATAGTTAATTGTAGGAGCACCTCGGGTACACTCAGGTTCCATATCTATCAAATAAAGGGCTTGAACTGGATTGTCTCTTTCACATCTAACTTTTTAGAGACTATGAAATGTAAAGTATTATTATTTGTTTTCCTAATGTCCTTTTTGCTCTTGTTTGAATAGACAGATTAATATATGGAGTTAGGTCCTTACAAGTAACGCTTCTTGTGTTCTCTTTTATTGCTCTGAAGTAATCTAAGGAAATAATTGTCCCCTTACAGTTGATGAAAATTATCTTCTTATTGAATTATAGAATATTTTTCTATTCTAAGCTTATAGTGGAAGGATTTTGAAAAAGCCATTCATCTTGAATTGTGGAAGATCCTGAGTGTGTTATCCCTAGAGTGAGGAAGTTGGCTTAGCCTGTTCACTTCATTGGGTTCAGATCTTGCTTGTTGTCACTGTTGTGTAAATAAGTAAAGAGGTAGTTGCCTCTCAGAAATAAGGAACTTAGTGAGTTCCAATAGAACTAGATTTGAAACAAGAAGAGACAGTAGTCAGATGCTGGCTGTTAGAAGGCAATGATAGAATGCTCTGGTTGGGCTCCAAAGATGGGGAGAGTTGCTACTGGGTACTAGAGAAACAAAGGCCGGCAGCTAGCCTAGGACAGTAAAGAAGTTGGCCATACCTTAAGGGCAGCATCAAAATGAGCATCTAGGGCCTAGTCCCTTTTCTAGTACCAGAGCACAATAACAATTTCATTTTACTCCGTCTTGATCCAAATTAGCATATTTGTTTCCAAGTACCATGTTTTAGGAAGAACATTGAAAAGTTAAGGTGCATCTAGAGGAGGTAAAGTGCCATTCAAATATTGGATGAAGGAAGAGCATAAGAAGAGAAGGCTTGGGAAAGGGCATGACCTCTATCTTCCTCCACTTGAAGAATTATGTCAAAGACAGACTTGAGTTATTCTGCTTGGCTCTAGATGGTAAGGGCAAAGACAGCCAACTCCAGATTCCAGCATAACACAGTGGAAAACAACACTGGGTTTGGAATTTGAGGCGTTAGGTTCCAGTCAACTTTGCTACTATCCACCTCACTGGGCTTTTACTTGTAAAATAAGGGGGTTAGGTTAAATAAGCTTTTAGGTTTCTTTCAGTTTTAAATCTATATTCCTATGAAATATAGAAAACATTTAAGTACAAAAATTTTAGATGAAACACAGTTCTTGTACGAAGAGCTTATAGTTTAGCAGGGGCAGCTGGGTGGCTCAGTGTATAGAGTGCCAGTCCTGGAGACAGGAAGACTGAAGTTCAAATCCAGCCTCATACACTTACTAGCTGTGTGACCCTGGGCAAGTTGCTCAGCCCCTGTTTGCCAAAAAAAAAAGAAGCCCCTCTTGGATCATTGCTTTGTTATGGCAGAGGGGCTTGCATACCTCAATAAAACTATGAGCCATCCTGTTCAGGGTGACCCAAGATGGACAGGTCATAATGGAGAATTCTGACCAAAGGTGATCCACTGGACAAGGAATTGGCAAACCACTCCAATATCTTTGCTGAGAAAACCCCATGGAAAAAAACTGTCCATGGAGTCACAAAGAGTTAGACATGCCTGAAAAACAATGAGACTCCCACACAGATAGCTATACTGTACTGTCACATGATACATTCATTGGAATGTTACAAAACCAAGGGCTAAGTATGGTCTGGAAAGAAAGACTCAATAGCCAGAAACAGGGCCAGGAGTGAGGTGGGGATCAGGAAAGGCTTCCTTGAAAGAGTAGCCTTTGATTGGGCTTTAAAGGTATAGTGAGAATGCAGCACCTTTTCCTGGGGCACAAATAACCAGCTTGGCTGGAGCACAGAGTGTGCTGGGAAGATAAGGATGCTGCAGGCAGAAGTTAAGACCAATAGAAGCTAAAAGGAGGCAGGTTTTCGGCCTAGCTTGACTCCATAAAGAATAGTTTATGTCAGACTAACCTCATTTCCTTTTGTAACAGGGTTACTACTGTGAGCTGTAGATAGAGCTTGTCCAAAGCATTTGCCACAGTCAGATGGACAAAAAAGAAAATTATGAGACAATGGTTGGATTCCAAACTGGTTGATCATTAATGGATTAGTGCTCATTTAGAGGGCTGTTTCTAGAAGATCATCCCAGGGATTTGTTCTTGGCTCTGTTCTAATTTTACATTTTAAATCAACGATTTGGATGAAGATGTAGATGGTGTGATTATCAAATGTGTAGGTAATGCAAATCTGGGAGGAATAGCTAACCCACTGTATGACAGTCAGGATTAAAAAGTTCTCAGCAGACTTGAACTTTGGACTGAATCTAATAAGATGAAATTTAAATTTAAAGTCCTACAGTTGGGTTCAAAAAACCAATTTCACAAAGATGAGATAGAGGAAGCATCACTCCACAGCAGTCCATCTGCAAAACATCTGGGGAGTTTTATAAACTGCAAGCTCACCGAGAATTAGCAAATGTGATATGGCAGCCCCCAAATGTAATAGCATCTTAAGCTGCCTCAAGGGAAGCCTGAGTTCCAGAACGCAAGAGGTAACAGTCCCACAGTACTCTTCCTTGGTCAGACCACAGTGGGTATTGCATTCATTTCTGGATATTACATTTTAAGAGAGATATTGATAGTTAGCTGGAGACTGATCAGGATGGAGAAGGACCTTGAGATCATGCCGCTGGAGGGTGAGATCGAAGGATCATCTAGTCCAATCTTCTCATTGTATAGGGGAGGAAGCTGAGACCTGGAGATGTCAAGCCAAGATTACACAGGTTGTAAGTAGGAGATCTGGGACTGGAGCCTAAGTCCTCTGACAAATCCATCACTGACTCCACTCTCTCACTGTTATCTGCCTTCTGGAGCCAAGGAGAATGACTAATCTCTCTCTTTTATGACAGCTTTTCAAATATTTGAAGACAAAGGTCGTGTCTCCTCTAAACCTTCTCTCCTCTTGGCTTTTCCTTCCATCAGTCTTCATGTCACACAGCTTCCATCCTGGTCATTCTCCAATTTGCCATTGTCTTTCCCAAGATATGGTGTTTGGAACTGAGCACAGTACTCCGGATGGAGCCCCACCAGGGGAGAGTACGATGAGGCCATTAGTGTGTTGTAAAGTGGATTCAGGTTCAGGCAGAGGTGACTTCCGAGGTTCCTTCCAATGCTGAGCATCTGTGAAAAAGAAACTTCTAATGATTAGAGCTGACCCCAAATATCATAGATTGGCCCAGGGGATTGATTTTATGCTACTCAACACTAGCGGATTTCAAGGGGATGCTTGATAATCAGCTGTTGGAGATTTTGTAGGGGGCATTTATGTTTCATAATGGATTGGACTACTTATAATAGGTAGGACTTGATAACTTCTAAGGCCATCTCTAACTTTGTGTGATTAGATGTAGTGAATATGTCTCAACAGATGAATCAAAGCTGAGAGAAACAGGTGAAAGGTAAGGATAGGACTTCCAGGGGCCAGAGCTTATAGAGGCCTCCATAAGGTAGAAGGATATGACTGTAGGGTTAATATAAGAGAGCCTGAAGCCCTAAGGAGGAATCTTTGAAGACTTTCCATGCCAGTCCCATTCTCCCCCAGGGGACCCATACCCAGGGAGAGTGAAAGGGCTTTTAAAGGTCATCTTGCCCAACCTCTTCATTTTAAGGTTTATAGTTAGCAGAAACAGGAACTAATAGAGGCTAAGATCCTGCCCTTAATCTGGCATTAGTGCCAGTCCAAATATACCTTGAACTAGGAGCCAGAATAACCTGTTCTATCACTAACTGGACAGATTTGAGGTAAGGAAAAGGAAACAGGGCTTGGAGCCAGAAAAATGATACTAGTCAGGCCAATCTAGATGTAAAATAAGCAATCTGTCCATTGTGATATCATCGTTTTCTATGATTTTGTAATTTCTTTTCTTCCTTTATTTACCTATTAAAGATCCTTTCAAAAAATTCTAACCTTACCTGAACAGGTCTAAGAGAAAAGGAGATTTATTCACATTTACTCCAAGATAAATAGGAAGACCATGGTGCCCCTAGAGGTCAGAAATGGGGGTAGCTGCAGCTGTTCTGGTTCCTCGGTAACAGCCAGGTCTGATAAAGAGTTGAAAATTAAAGATAGAAAGAGCCAGAGGACAGCAGAAATTACTTATTTCTTCCTACCTAGGCTTTTCTTCATGTCATTTTTCTCCCAGATGAACTATTTGCAGAGTACTTTCATCTCTGATTCATCTTGTCCTCATGGAACAGGACCCACAAGGGACTTTTCTTCAGAAGGTGGTCTTTTCCTTGGGTGGCAGGAGCATGAGGAGAAAATGAGTTGTCTGTTTTACCTCCATCATGCAGTATTTTTGAAAGCTCTTCATCCTTTTCTATTGCAGAAAGAGTTGGGACAGAAGGATCGTCTCATACAGCAGCACCAGGGCAAACTGGAGGAAGCACTCAGGAAACTTTCTGAGGCCAATTACCAACAGGTGGGGATGCAGCAGACTAATGCTTTTACTCCTCTGTTGACCTGAAGCAACCCTTTTCTAATGTGCTTACTTGGCCTTGTAGTTCGACCTAGAACGGGAACTGGAACATAAGGATGTCCTCTTGGCACACTGTATGAAGAGAGATGCCGAGGAGGTAATGTGAGTGCGTCAGTCCTAGGGTCTCAGTTCCACATGTTCTAATATAAAGAGAAAGGCCCAAATTCTGCTCCGTGGCTGCATAAAGATCACATTTTTAAATCCTACTAAGATGCCATCCAGCTGATGTTGGAAGGGAAGCCTCCTTTTTTTTTTTCCCTCAGTTGCTTGGGCACTGTCACCGCTGGGGCAGAAACTAGGATGAGAACTTTTTTTTTAATCACTATGGTCTGTATTCTCCCCCATAACAAGCCACTCTTCTGTTTTCATTTCATTTTCTTGCTTCAGCAGGTAACCAACTACAACAGTCACAACACTCAAAGCAATGGGTTTTTCCTCCCGATGTCTGGGAAAGGAGCTGCCTCAGCTGCCCACAGAGGGGTAGGTAATTAGATTTTTGAGCAGAGTTCTCCCACACTAGCACACAGTGCTCAGTCCTGGGCTTTGGCCAAAATCGTGTCTCTTCGTGTCCCAGATTCCCCCCTCTTAGAACTGCTCTGGAGATAGAAGTTAATGATCAGAAAGTAAGAGCAAGCAGTACTTGTTAATATAGAAAAGGTTACTCTGCAAACTCCCTTCTTCCCTCCCTTCCTTGTAGGCAAACGTAGGCAAACAATGAGGGCAGCGATAAAAAGTGTGTCCCTGAGGCTTCTTGAGCTGACCTGATTATTGCAATGAGAATACTTGCCTTTGTTTCACCCATAGGCCAATGATCTGCAGCTTGTCCGAGATGCCCTGAGGAGCCTAAGGAACAGCTTCAGTGGCCATGACCCTCAGCACCACACCATCGACAGCCTGGAGCAAGGCATCTCCAGCCTCATGGAGCGCCTGCACGTCATGGAGATGCAGAAGAAACAGGACAAACGGGTAAACCTAACCCTGTCCCTTTTTGGGGAAGAGGGAGAAGGCACTAAGGAGGCGTGTTTCTATGTATTTTAATTGAAGTGAGGTTAAGGAATACAATGTAAGGCCTAATCTGTGGCTTTACTGAGGATTGCAGTTCTTTGTTCCACTTTCTTTCCTGTTGTGCCTGTTTTTGTTTTATAATGAATGACTGTTTAGGCCTGGAATTGATGCTACCATTCCTTTTGGTTGCAGTGTGGGTCTTTTAGAGACTTAGTCTTCTTGACCCCAAGGAATTACTCTTAGCACAGATGGCTTGCATAGTTCACTGCAAACATGCTTAACAGTTAATTTTTTTGGTTCTTTAAGTAGAGATGTGGTGGCTGGTAAGAGGGCAAGGTGTGGGTATTTTAAGTACATTTTTATTATATGAATTTCCTTATGAGTCTCTCATATGTTAATTGGAAATTGGACTATACTGATATTGGTTCTCTTGCTTTGGATCCTCAGGTTAGGGGCAAATCACCAAGAGGTAGTGAATACCGGGAGTCCTGGCCCCCTAATTCAAGTGAGTACCCACCAGTCCTAATTGTTTGTTTTCCACTAACCCCTAACAGGGACTTCTGGCAAATTAAACCAAGTTTAAGCTTTTCATTTCTGCTAATAGCCTGGGTACATAATCTATAATTTTTGTCAGTTTGGAGATTCTGGATACCCAGGTTCCACATTATTTACTTGTAGGTACTTAGCTCTTATTGAAAGGGTGGAACTTAATCATATGTAGATCTTAAGGGAAAATCCAAGGCCAGTAAGCTTATCCAAGAAGGAAATGGCTCACAAAAATTTAAAATGCCTTTTTGAAATATGCAAATTCCCAATTTATAAAGAAATCAAAACCTCAGACATGCAAATTATCCTGGACTGAGCAGCTAAAAAGTAAGTTAAGTTCTATGAGAAAATTCTTTATCCTTTGGGTTAGTTTTGGCCATGAAGATCATTTAAAGCTACAGAATGCTTGCACCATCTAGTGGCAAGGATTCTGAAATACTTGTTTCTCCTGTCAGTGGCAGTAAACTGCTTTGTCCTTGGTTATTTATTGCATTTTTTCCTTTGTTCTTTTAGAGATTTCTGAAAGCATACCCAGATCATTGTTTGATGTTTTCCATTTCTTTTCTGTTGTGCTTCCCGGTTTTCACACCTGCTAGATACTTTATCTAGTTGCTTCTAGACCAGAAGTGCTTAACCCTTATATGTGCGTGGATAATAAATTTCAGGGGCTCTATAAAATTTGGTTGGGGAAAAAATTACATCTTTATTTTTCACTAAACTCGATAACTCAAATTTAGCATTTCTTTCAATACTGTAGTATTAGGCTTCTGCAGACTGTCAAAGGGGCCCAGGACTCCAAAAAAGTCAAGCATTTATTGAACCTCAATAGCAATAAAAATATAGAATGTTACAACCTAAAATGATAAATTTGATTCATATAAAATTTATACTAACAGATCCATTAATAATTGAGTCATCAAAATTCAAAATGCAAGGTTTTCAAAAGAATTAGAAGTTTAAATAAATACATTTTCTACAAAACAAATAGAAAACATTGATAATGAATTACACCAAACAGACCTACAAGCCTATTAGTTAGTATTTCTCCAAATCTTTGGCCCCAAGCATCTCCATTTATTCCCCTGAAGAATAATTGTCTTCATAAAATTTCAGTCTGATTCCTGGTCACAGTGGTTTACGGAATAACAAACATACGGTTTTGTAAACAGACATAGAAATTTTAAGGCCTAAATTGATTTTGTCTTTTTGTTTCTAAATCTTTGTTTCAGCCTTCCTTGGACTGATTGTTCCATTTGTCTTATCTTTGGCACTTTCCCCAGTTTAGTAAAGATTTGATGATGTAGGCTGGACTAAGTCTTTGGAAATTTTGTCACCTTTAGAAGACTAAGCAAAAGGATGAAGGGAATGAGAGAGAGAGACTGAGCAAAATATCTGTATCTTGTTATGTACATGTATAATGTATATGTACAAGCACATATACACATTTGTATAGAGAATACAGATATGCATGTGTAATATATACTTTAAAATATTTCCAACTTCCTAAATCCTGTAAACTGAGTTCTCTATTAAAACTACAAATGGTCTTTCAGTCACAATAGTGAAGAGTTGCTGATAGTACTTTCATGCTTATAATTAATATTTCACAAAGGAGTATCATCGCAGGCAGTTTTAGCAATTAGCTTTTTTGAGTATCAACTGCCAGCTAATTTAAGGTGATGACTATGCAGAAAGAGAATGGCACATTTCCAAAGTGGACTAGACAGGCCGTGGGAGGTAGTAGTTTCTCCCTCTCTGTACTTCAAACCAAGGATGTATTGTTAGGTGTGTTTGGGATATTGATTAGACTCCTTTCACTCTGAAATTCCGTGATTCTTTGATCTCCATATGAAACACCCTGGCCTGCCCTCTATCTCCTGACCCTATTTCTCCCTGTGGTCCATCTGACCTACTTCCTTCTCAAAACAATTACCCCATTTGTTCTGGATTAAATGTCCAGAGTAACTTAAGAGGAAAGTGTTCTGTAAAAACTTCAGGAGAATTTTCAGCTCTAACAGAAATTTCTGTGACTAATTTTGGGTTCCTGGGATAACAGTTTTTCAGTGGTTTCAGAGTGACCTTTCTATGAAAGTTATAGCTAGGTTATAGGTAGCTACTATTCACAATCTTCGGACAAATAAAGACGGGGAGCTCAAATGCGTATGCTCCAGAACTCCTACAGCTTGGGGGAGGGTAGGTCTTATATCTTTCAGATGGGAGCTCCTTCCTGTCTTTTAAGGACCAGGGTTCCCACAAGTCTTTATTGCCCCAATGAGTATCCTCTCCTGAATCACACAAGGATAACAAAATCATATTTTACTGCCAGTCTCCTCTTTGAGAATCTGTATGCACCTCCTCTCGTATACCTCTGCTTTCATTTGGAACTTGACTGTGTTTGTTTCTTATCAAAAACCTTGACCCCCGGCAGCACTGCTCTGAATGGATTTGGGGCTCTTGGGGGCAGAGTCCGTGTCTGAGGCATCTTTTCTCCTCATGGCCCCACTATTGGGTTCCTGTGGATCACTCTCTATGTGTATGGTGTATAGGGAGCTATGTGCCATGACCTGGCAGATGCCTGGACATGCGGATGACAAAGGTGGGGTCAGTGCAAGGGTAAAGCCGGTGTCCTAACCACATGATCATCTCTCTTTTTGCAGAGTTGCCTCATTCACAGAGTTCTCCAACCATCAACAACAATGCTTGCACTAAAGTGCTTTATTTTACTGACCGTTCTCTTACTCCCTTCATGGTCAACATACCAAAGAGGTGAGATATGGGAGGTACTGCATCCTTATAAGAAAGCAGAGGAAAACAGAGCCAGGCGTTTCCATAACAACCACTCAACCCATCTGGTAACTTGGGAATTACTTGAGAACCGCGGGTCACGACTGGTTTGAGTGGGTTGTTAGACTAGCACAGGCGACGCAGAGAGGTGGGGTCAGTGTCGCCTAACCCCGGCTTTCTTCATTTGTGCTCAAATACACAGATTTGATGGGTAATTTTAAATGGTTCCTGTTTGCTCTTTGTGTTGTTGTTGCTATTTCAAAAATCCACATTGAATGATGATAATGTTAGAATTGACCACATGATTACTGAGACAACTGAGAGGCCACATGGTGTTGTGCAAGGAGTGCTAGATTGGCGCGTCCTCAGCCTGGCTTTGCCATCTCCAGTGGGGTGGCCATGGGGAAGGAAGTTACTCTCACTGGAACTCCATTCCTCCCCCTATAAGATGAGGAGTCTGTGTTAGATGGCTGCTAAGAGTCCTTTCAGCGCTATGATTCTATCAGGAGTAGGTTAAGTACCACTCTCTTCAGGATTGACCTGAGCTGGGGATGAGGTTGGTGACTTGGATAGGGTTGAAACATTTTGTAAGGGAGCATTTGGCAACAAGGTGAGTAATGGACAGAGAACTAACCTTACCTGCTTCTCTCCTCTGACACTGCCATTGCCTGGTGCAGGTCCTCATCATCTCATGCCTGGACTATTTAATGATAACGCTCTGGTTGGTCTCCCTGCCTGGAGTCTCTCCCTACTCCAATCCATCCTATGCTCAGCTATCTAAGTGATCTTCTTAAAACACAGGTCTGAATGCCTTGACCTGCCTCTCTATCCCACTGCCATTCAACAAATTCCACTGACTCCCTATCACCTTCAGGATCAAATATAAAATTCTCTGCTTGATGTTCAAAGCCCTTGATAGCCTGACCCCTTCCTGCTTTTTGAGCCTTCTTATGCCTTATCCCACCTCTCAGCCTCTCATCACCACCACCACATAGCCTAAAACACAGTGACACTGATCTTCCTGTTCTCTGGGCATTTTCACTAGTTGTGTTCCTTGCCTGAAATTCTCTCCCTCCTCATCTTCTCCTCCTGGCCTCCTTCAAGTCCCAGCGAAAATCCCTCCTTCTATGAGAAGTCTTTCTTGATCCCCCAATGCCAGTGCTTCCCTCTGCTGATTATCTCCAGTCTATCCTATCTATAGCTTGTCCGCACATAGTTGTTTGCCTGCTGTTTCCTCCATTAGACTGAGTTCCTTGAGAGCAGGGACTGGGTTTGTTTGGTTGGTTGATTTTTGCCTCCATTTGTATCTCCAGAGCATAGCACAGTGCCTGGGGCATAGCAGACACTAAATAACCTGACTGATTGCCGGGTGAGAGTTCATATGTGTAATATAGGTAACAGCGTCCACAGAAGCCACAGGACCGACTTCCTGGGGTCCGTTTTGTCCGTTGGCCCCAAATAGGTGCTTCTCTTGTACTATGACACTACCAACCCTCACAGCTCCATCAACATGCCCTAAGATTGGAAGAGCAAGTTCTAAGTGGGTTTAGTGGAGCTCCAGTGCCAAAGTGCAGATTGCAGCCTGGAGCTGCAGGGGATTTGCTTACCCTTCTTTGCCATTGTTCTAGTAGCTGCTACTAGTCAGCCTTAAGCATTTATTTCCAAACCTTCCTAGCATCCCAGTTATTTCATTCCTCTTTAGGCATGGTTTTATCAGCATGGAAAAACACTCTTCCACTGGTGCAGGTGAAAACTTGTCCCTAACTTAGTACATAAGTCTTTGAAGCACACAGAGCTTAAGTGACATGCCAAGTGTCAGAGTCAGGACTGAACCCAAGGTGTCCTGATTAATAAGCCCAGTAGTCTATCCCCTACACCATACTGTCTCTACAGAGTAAATACAGATTGTTAGAAAACAAAACAAAACAAAACAAAAAACCTTATACCATCTACCAAGAAAAGCTGTAGAATTTGTTTTTGTCCAGAAAGTTCTTTCGGAGCTATGTTAGCTGCAAATTTTCCTTGCTACTAGCCCAGGGAATTAGGATTGTGTTGGCAGAGAAGGCCATTTTGGGCTTGCTTCCTGAGGTCACTCACTGAGTTAAATTCTAGAGGCCTCTGAGTATCATTCCCAGAGAAAAAAAACATTGGACACTCATTTGACTGCCAGTGAGGCAAACAAACCCATTTACAATTCTGAGCTCATAGCATGTATAGTATGGATCTCATTCTTCTCACTCCACCGGTTTCCCAGTGTCCACTGCTTTCTAATCGTCTGGGTTACCAGGGCCAGTGAGCCATTAAGACCATGCTACTCTTGCCTGTACTGGCCTTGGCAGCAGCTTTTGTTTAAAGTTGACATCCTCCCTTTCCACTCTATTGAGTAACAGGTTATTTTAGTATTCTCTTTAACTCCTGTGTTGCAGGTTGGGGGAGGTGACTCTGAAGGATTTTAAAGCAGCTATTGACCGGGAAGGGAATCACCGATACCACTTCAAAGCCTTGGATCCCGAGTTTGGCACTGTCAAAGAGGAGGTACAGAAGTTTCTATATAATGTCATCCGTAATCAAGAGATGAGGCCTTCCTTCCAGCCCCTTTTGTCCTTCGCCGCTAGTACTTGAGTTCACTGAAGTTTTCATTTGACCAAAGCTCAGCTTCTGGTCGAGGAAATTTCTCAGAGCCTACTTGGACCATGATTTGGTATCCCCAGATGGGATAGGTCAAGGAATTGTTAACTTTCTCTAGTGCAAGAACTTAATCACATTGACTTAGTAATTAACTTAGCTAAGCCTGTATATCAGGCTCCTATGTATGTGAACAGCCAAGCCCAAGTAAAAGCCATATATCATCCTTCGTTTTTCAAAATAAGCAAACAGACTTGGTCTTGAGCCTGAACCTCATGCTTTGGGAGTAATGGGTATCTTATGTGAATGGTGTAGTATTTCTCAAATAGTGCACTTGAAGAACATTTAAGGGAGATCAGAGAGAATAGTTCTTCCTAGGTCCTTCAGGAGCACCACAGTTTGTCGTCCCTTTTAGAATAGCACTCTCTCTCTTCAACCCGCAAAGATGAAACTGTAGTACTGTTGCTTTCCTGGAAGCAAATTCTAGGTCATGGGTGCATTGCAAGAATCCACAGCAGGGTTTCAGGTTGGAAAAAAAAATTGAAACTATAGTTTCCAAAGACAAAGATTTTCTACCATGGTGGTTCTGAATTTATCTTCTTTTTATCTCTTCTCTTAACAGAGTTTGTGATGAAAAAAAAGGCTAGTTCCAAGAAACTTGTTATGGTCGGCCTTCTTTCCTTATTTCATTACATAACCAGACCTTTAATCTTCACCTCTTTCTTTTACTTTATGCTTTTATGGCTGCACTTTCAGAACAATACGTTATTAATCCTAATAGTCTCCTGTGAGGGAGGAAAGGGCAGGAATTATGTTGTCAGTAAGACGAAAAACTAAGTGAAACTGAAAAGCTGTATATCAAAATTGAAGAATATGGAGGACTAAATAGAATTGAAGCAGTCTGGTCCCATGAAAATGAGCTGGCGTTATAAGTCTTCCTCAAGCTTAATTGAAAAGTAATTTTGCACAGAGGAAGGTCAAAACATTGTACCAGAATCTACCTTTGATGGCTGTGCCTTTCAGATTCAAGATGGCACACCTGAGACCTGTAACTTTTAGATTTTACAGTCAAAGCATCATCTTATTTGCCTTGCTCTTAGTATAATTTTGTCTTAGTGTTTCTCCATTAAGATCTTTTTTTAATATGACTTTTAAGGTGGCACTAAAACATACTTGAACAATTTGAACTGTGTACATACTATATGAAACTTCTGTCCTCAATAGGGTTCTTACTTCTATGTGGAATTTTCTGTCCTTCAGTGTCCTATGAATAAAAACTTAATTCCACACATTGCCTTAAAAAAAAGAAAGAGCAGTGTTTTTTTGGCCTGGGGTTTTTTGTTTTGTTTTGTTTTTTATCCAAAGGTATACAGCAAGTCAGTGTAATAAGGAATATAGAAGTTGAGTGCTATGTGACTTTAAACTCAAAATTTTCTTCCACAGCCTCTCTCATATTGACAAATTCATCTTGGCAGGACCCCCAGCCTTCCTCATTATTTCTCACTTCCATTCTCTAGGTCTTTCATGATGATGATGTTATTCCTGGATGGGAAGGGAAAATTGTGGCCTGGGTTGAAGAAGATCATGGAGAGAACTGACGCTGACTCCCAGACTGGGGCTTATGGAACCTGGTCACTCTCTGGCTACTTCACTCAGGAATGAGGACTCAACCCAGAACACATGGAGAGGTTTCTAGTCATGCTGCCAAAAGAGAAGCCTTTCCAAGTGAGATGACCAGAGGCCAGTCCTGCGTGTATGGCCCGGCCTGCCTGGTCCTCAACATTCCATGTCTAGATGTGGACCATGGGTTAATTTGGAGTGGTGACTCCCAGGTGTTGGGAATGCATTGTTTTGTTTTATCCTGATGACAACAACAAACCGAAGGCCTTAACTAATGTGGATGGATGATCCCTTCCAGTGAGGGGCTTGGCTGCTACTGTTCTAAATCTGGGAATCAGATGCTTCACTCCTGCATGTTACAGTATTATTTTAATTGGCCTCTATGGTTATAGCAGTTATAGTCCCAGAATTTGCACTCAAGGGCAAGGCAACCTATCAATTTTTCTGCTTCCCTGCAACTTTTGTGAACCAAGAGTACACCTGAGGTGGTACCAAAGAAGAAGGTTCCTCCTTCAAAAATTCTTTTCGATTGGATATAGATGATGCTTAGTTCATCAGACAGTGAGAGAGCTGCCCCTCCTCTGCTGTATGGTGTCTCAAATCAGTATCAAGAACTTGGACCAACTTATCAGAATTGGTTCTACAGCTTGCCCTTCAAACTGCTTCCTGGGCTATTTTGTTTTCTATGTTGCTAGTTTCCTTGGGGAACTGTTTAATTTAGAAACTGTTTACTTCTTCCAGCTGATGAACTTTGCATTCGAAAGGAATAAGGAGTAAAAGTCTCCTTAAACATTCAGGCGGGTATGGAAAGGTGCTGCTACCTATAACTTCTTGACTTTCTTTTTCCTATGATTTTCCTTGACTTTACTCAGCCATCAGTCTATTTTTTCCAGCATTCAGGGGACAGTCTTGCTGGCCCAGTATTTCTCTATGGAGCTGGTGGAGTTGGTATGCCCCCAAGGTATTGTCTTAGCCCAAGGCCAGACTTTACTTTAATGATATATTATTTATCATTGGCTGACACTTAGGGTGTAGTGAAAACCATGTGACTTATTCTGAAAGGCTGGGAGAACCACTCAGATCCTTTCTACTATATTGGACTTGAGTAGTACAGGAAAAGGTTGTTCTCTTGGGGGAAGGGAGAGGGAGTCCAGGGGGCCTGGGGGGACAAATTCCCAGATACCACATGGGAAGCTTAGTTTTCTCACCCACCAGCCAAGTGCCACCTACAACAAACCAGCCATGCTTATCAAAAGCAGGCTGACCATAACTGCCAATGTACACTGCCAAATCAGAAGAGTCCAACATCAGCTCTGGGTTCTTGACCTGTCTGTCTCCAGTTCATCTCTCATGTTCCATTCCCAAATCATTTCAGAAGACTGTCCTTTGCAGCTCTGAGATCACATCTTGTTGTTTTTATATATAGAAATGCCCTTTTTAAAATGGTTCATGTTTGAAGAATTCTTTTGTACTCATTTTGCTGTTCATTGAGAACCATGTCTATTTTTATAATATGAATGTGAGTACCCTCTGTATTGTCTCACATTCTATATGGTATTCGTTTCTAGAGAACCCAGATAGCTAGCTTTTATACAGGCTCTTCTTTCACCCTTGTGGTTAAAAAAAAATATAACAAAAACCAAGCTTTATTTTATTACAAGTGTACCAGTGACAACTAACTTCCAGTTCATTCCACACTACCTGTCATTTTTAGCATTGGAGGTAGTTTTGTGTAGGCTATTTGATTATTCCTGCAAGTGGAGTTGAGAAGATACTTTATGCCCCTCATTGTACATGTACCTCTGGTTTTCTCACAATTGAATATGTTTTCTCATCGGAAATGACTGTCAAGCAAATAGTAATTGGAAAAGTCAATGAAGAACAAGAGAAATTTCACTGCTGAAAGCAAGGAGAAGAAAATAGTGTATTCTCCATCTTTTCCAGGAAATCTGGGGGAAAAAAGGTTTATCACCAATTTCTCTGTTGCATGAATTTTAGTATTTTGCTGTGACAGCATGGTTATCAGGCCAAAATTCCGTGTATATTTCACTTGTGACCTATTTTGAATGTCTCGCAATTACAAGTTTTAACTTGTTTGTTTTACTTCAGTCAGTAGTCACACTGTTAGGTAGGATGTCTTCATTTTCAGAGAAAGCTAATTAAATCCAAGTCAAGTTTCTCCACCTTCTCCAGCCTCAATTCCCCTCCCATTTTAGTAAGGAGGCACATGGCATTGAGCCCATGTGAAAAGATGAAGTTTCTCGGAGGGGAATAAAAAGTAAACAAATTCACTTTTATCTGATTGATTCTGTGCAGCGTAGGGTAGTCACCATACACCACAACTCTCTGATTATTATTCAGTAACGGGTGCAAAAATATGATGCTGAAAGAGATAGTAGCACTCAGGGAGGAGTCATTGACTTGCCTTTGTTTTTAACAGTCTTGTTACAGAGCATTGTGAAGATATTCCAGGGCTCCTCTCTAATGACATCTTGTTCAAGGTATTGTGATAAACTACTGGTGGGATATACCTAGGGGAAGTCTATGCTGATGTTGCTTCAGTTAAGCTTGAAAAAGAAAACAGTATTCCTAGAACACCGAGAGGTGAAATCAGACTCTCGGTAGAAGAAATACTACTTGAAATTTAAACACTTTTCAAAAAAATTCAATGCCTTCTGGATAAAGACTAATCTAAGGAGGAGTTCAAAGCCCTTAAAAAGTCATCATCTTGAAACCAAAGGCTCCCCTTTCCTTGTTCTGTTCCTTAAATTAGCTGGAATCAGAACACTTTATAGTTAGTGCATATACAGCTTGGGTTCAGTATCTTTTTGCATGACAACCCTACATTTTATTTTCCAGCTCTTTAGATCTCTCCCCTCAGGATGAATTATAACAGGGAAAATTACCTCCATGTATATAAAATCCAGGAGAAATCTAATCACTCAAAAAAAGCACTTAAGTTGATTAAAATTTTTTTTCTTTTTTTTCCACAAAATGTTCATTATTTTTGCACAGTCATCCTACCTTATTGTCTGAGTTTGTCTAATATAGGTGTCACATGCTTAAGACACACCTACATAAAGTTATATTTTCTTAGAAATATGGATATTTGCAACCATTGGTTTCGAAAGAATTATTGCACATACTTCCTATTTTCTAGCACTCTCAGCAAGACTTTCCCTATGTTAATTCCAGAGGCTTCTAATTTGTCTGTTGGTGAATTGATAACCAGTCTTACCTGCCTGTATGTACTAGAGATTTGTGTGCTCTTTGGAAAAAGAAACAAGTTATAAAATAAAATGGAATTTGCAAACTAAACTCATTAACCCTGCCTCTAGTTTGTCAAGTGAAATTAATAAAAATTTAAATTTCATCATTGTTAATTTCTTCCCTCTGTCATCTGTTTGTTCTTTACTTGAAGAGGGGGAAAGGAGTTCTGGGGACATTTGAAACTGATGTCTCTTTTCCATGAGATTAAAATAAATCCACAGATTTCAGTGTTATTATCATCATTTAGGACTCAGATGCTCATAAATTAATGTGAACCTCAAATAATCTGAAAGTCAAAATTGTATTATAAAACAGAAACCCAAAGTGTGCAAAATAAATTATAAGAAAAATTCAAAAACTGCTGTTTGAGGTAACCCACAAAATTGCCACATTGTCGCCTAAAATAGTAAGCAAGCACATCTACATATTCAGTTTTAATGAATTGCTTTTTTTTAGTAGAAAATCAATTTGGTCAAATTTGACAGTTGGTATAATCATTTTTTAATCCTCTTGTATTTTCTATAATGCTTTATTTGATTAATAAATGAGCCCTTATAACTGTGGCATAAACCCCCGATGGAAAACTATATCCTATTTTAAATATGACTGCATTAACACTTATTTAAAGGATTAGCTTAATTAATTTTCCTGAGATTTGCAAAGTTACAACTGCATAGTGTAGAATTTTAAAAGTTTTCTAAGGACCATTTTTATTTCCATTCATCAGAGTGATGAACTTTTAGCAAACCTGTTGCTACTCTGGATTAACATGGCAGTTGTGGTTTAAATTCTTACCACAGGGCAATGGAGAGCTGTATGGTGGTTATAAATAGGCTGCAGCATCTTTCCAACAATGATCTCACACAGGAATTGACATACAAAAGATATCTTCCAGGAGCTGTATGATCAACAAAGGATGTGGGTCTTTCATGTACTTGAGAGTAAGGTATAACAGATGGACAACTCAAGTGATACACCAGTATCCATGTAAAGGTAAAAGTTCTAGAGGAAGACCTCATATGTGGGGTAGGAGTCCCCTAGAGGGACCTCTAGTATTTGTGGAGGATTTAGGGAAGTATGACAATATGACAGAAAATATGGACCAGCCTCAATCAGCATTGTTGGAGAAAGTACATCAGTGAGAACATAAAAACATTGAAATGTACTTTTGTAGTGTGTCCTCAGCTCTTCTAAAACAAAGGAACTACAGAGCTTCTACTACATAGCAATAAGGTGTTAGTTATAAATGTAAATTCCTCACATGAATGCACCACGAGTAAACATTTAATAATCTCACATTTACTGTCTGCTGAGCACTGTGCTAGGCCTTAGGGAAGATAGTTTGCATAATAGGACAGAGTCCCAGCCCCCAGAGTTCTTAGAGTGTAGAGTATAATCAAATGAATGCTGAACTTGGGGTCAGGAGACCTGGCTTTGAATCCTACTTCAGACATTTAGCTAGTATAAGGGAGGATGGTGCTTTACAACCCTAAAAGTTCTATGTAACTTCAAATTCAGGTACAGGTGATAAAGATAACCTTTGAGATACTTTACAACTCTGATATTCTGTGTGGGTAGGGATTCAATAGGCAAAGAGAGGAAGGAGAACATCCCATTCCGTCCCTGATGTAGGGAACAGAGCCAAAGCATGGACACGTGAGAATGGTGCATGTTCAGGGAACAGAAAATTATCTAATTTGGCTGGAATGTAGAGGAGGAACATGAGAGCTGTCTTTAAGTACTTGAAGCTGTCTTCTAGAAGAGGAATTAGATTTGTTTTTGCTAGCACTAAGAGGGCAGAAGTAGGAGCATTGGATATAAGTTTGGGGAGCAAATTTTAAAAGAAGGGAAAACTTCCAAAAGTGGAATGGTTGCTTTGGGAGGAAATTTGTTCCCCTTCACTTGAAGTCTTCCAGCAAAAGCTAGATGACCACTTGTCTGGTATGTTATAGAGGATATTCTTGGTCAGGTATGGGTTACATTAGATAGTTTATAAAATCCTTCTCACCTCTGTTTCTGTGCATGGAAGTAGTTAATATGAGATAAAGCAGGAAAAGGAAGCTAAATTATGCAGGGTCTTGAACGCCAGATAGATGTTTGCACTTTCCCTGGGGTTCACTGGCAGGTTGGGTACCCCAGAGGTGCCTCCCAGGATTCTAGGGACAATCCTATGAGTGGTTATCATTCCAAATGCCAGCTCATAAACCCCCACTGGCATGCTTCCCCTTACAATCAGCTAGTAGGTTCACTTAGTTGTTTAGCAAAGGCATTTATTCAAATGGCATAGCAAAAAACAGTAGTTATATAGCATTTTTTTTTTCCAATACAAGGGACACACTCTCCCACAAATATACCCAGAATCCAGAAAGGTGGTAGAGTGGACATGAACTTAAAATACAGTGGTAGTGAATCACGAGTACTAGGGAACCCACATGGCCAAGGCAATTTGCTATTCCAGAACTTCTGGGCCTCATAGTCCCTTCTTCAGAGGGTCATCACAAAGTTAACTTCTGGGCCTGCTCTTGGATGTGTAGTCTTTTTCTACTTTTAGTCACTACTGTCTTCAGCTGGAAGAATATCATGCCCCTTTTAGCTGGAGTACTTTAGAACTCCTTTTAGCTAAGGTAACAACCCTTACCTTAGGATTCACAAAAGCTTCTTTGACTCCCATCATAGCATCAGGTCTGAGATTATTTGTCACCTCCAGGAGATGGGAGAAGGCTTGGCTCACCTAATGAAAAATATTCTTTTATTTTTTTGTAAACTACACCATGTGACTTAGGGTGATTGGTTTTAGTTCAATCTTTTTTTTTTTTACTTGCTATTCTTCTTTGGAAATCTTACATAGAATGACTAAGGACAAAGTTATGAATTTAGTCTGTGCTCAGGAAGCACTATTCACTGTCTCAGTATCCTCTTCTTATGTAATTAAGGTATTCAAGCCTTGCACTCTTTCTAGGATGGGTAATGCCTATTTTACATCTAAAGGTTTTCTCCTTTACTCTTCAATGTTTCTATCTCTTAGCTTCCTTAGACCTTGAAGGTCTTTTTTATTTTATTTTATTTTTTTTTTGCTGAAGTCTCATTGGGACATCCCCCTTATAACGAAATTTTTAAAGCAGCCATAGCTAGAGATCATTGTCCAATAGAAGCTCAGAAAGAAATCAGACAAAAGATAGACTTAGTTCCATAGAGAAAGGCCTCCAAGAAACCATATACACTGAAAAATTGGTTCCAGATGGTTACCCTGAAGGAGCAGAAAGAATAAATGTTCCCTTCAGGGAAGAGGACAGCAGAAGCTCCAGAGATCCTCCTGAAGAAGAAGGAAGCTAAGAGCTGTTGCCAGATGGAGATGTGGAAGGAAAGGAGTCATTACGAGAGAGAGAGAGAGAGAGAGAGAGAGAGAGAGAGAGAGAGAGAGAGAGAGAGAGAGAGAGAGAGAGAGAGATGAATTGGGGCAAAGATCCATATTGCACAGATCTGAGATGTATGAGAACGATTTGGATTTATTGTTTTCATAAGTCAGGTGGATTTCACAGGTCCAGGGAAAAGTGGGACCTACCAGGAAGAAGGGCTGTTGGATTTCCTGGCTGAGAAAAAGTCGACATCTCTGTGGGAACTCGTGAGCCTTCTTCCAATGGACAAGGCTCTGTAATTCTTCGAAGTTGATTAAAGAACTTCTCCCGTTGTAAGGTGGTAGGTAAGGTGTGAAAGAGTTTACACTTCTTTTTTTGTAGATGAAGAAACTGAAGTAGAGAGAAGTTAACTGACCTGCCCAAGGCCACATATGCATAACTTAGGGCCTCTCTTCATTCAGTGACTTCCCAAGCTGAATGTAATTATATAACCCACTGCTATATAATTAATACAATTAAATGATATCTATAATTATGGGTGCACAGGCATTAGGGCCCATTTTCAGTACTTCATAACAAAATAACTGATGTCTCTCTAAGGGCACAGCTTACCTGCCATTGCTCAGGCTAACAAAATGTCAGATATAGGACTGGTTTTATTCAACCTGATAAAAAGCTAAATGGGCTTGAACTTCAGTTCCCTAGAACTGCAGGGCTGGGAAGTCCTTTGTCTCCTCGTACAGTCCTCAGTGTGGCTCAACTCTTGATATCAAGTGCTAGCTCTCTCTTCGGTCCCTAGTGAGCTCTTTTCACTGTTCCCAGGGTTAAGTTCCAGAAGTTGTTTCCTCTCTTGGGGGCTGTGTCTATGTATCCATCTGTGAAAAGTGTGTCTCTGCTTCCTCAGCTGAGCCTCAAACTTGTTCAGCCCAACTCCACTTTCTGGATGGGGCACCTTCTTCATGGAGAGTAAATCTATGCTTGTGCAATCTTTGGCTTAGAAGGCCAACTATGTGAGATTCTCTTCCTGTTGGTAGAGATTACTCAATACCCTGCTCATGGAGGGTTAGGCCAACTTGGTGAGATCTGGAGGCTTTTCTGTCTTTCAGCTTCAAGAGAAAAGATACTTACGATTCCAATCTTTTTTCACTAGATAGATACTATTGTTGAGGGGAGGAGGAAAAACACTTCTTTCTAACCTTTGTACAGGTGATCTCACAGCACAGCTCCTCCACAGACTTGATTACCTACTTCCCACTCTGGAACAACTAGATGACTTAAAGATGGGCCCCAAGAGCATGAATAATTCAACCTATAATTTTCTTGTTGATTAAGGAAGTTTTAGTTACATTTGGGTGGTAGGAAAACTCTTTTAATACCTCCTTTATATCTGTAAAATGATCATCGTTAATGTTTCTTCAGGCTCTGTATCTTATGACTTTTTCCTATAATAATTATTGAATCAAACCTAGCATGACATCTGAATGGAATCAGTTACACAATGGAAAGAAATCCTTTGGTTACACAATATTAACCTTAGGCAAGCAGGTGGGGTTAATGGTCTCATGTAATGGTTCACCATGTACTGGGTAATTTTAGCAAGAGGATCCACATTCTCTCCCCACTTCTCCCAGCCCCAAATCTCAGGCCAGGAACCCTGAGGTTGGGAGCCCCACCTGTTGGATGCTGGGGATCCTTAACTGAATTGTGGAAAGGGCACACTGCGTTTTTGAGTTGAGGGACCTGTTCACAGGATTCTACCGAGCCATTCTCTGACCTGAGAATGATGAAAGAGCAGGCCAGAGACAAAGCACCAGTAATCGGGCAGCTGTTTAATTAATTGGTTTCATTATGAGGAACAGATTTGCAAATTGGGAATTCTCCGGATCAGAATTCTACCTTGCTGAAGTGAAGACAGATTATGTACATAAATCACAAGTGGGGAGGGAGGGGGGAAGGTGGATTACAAACAATCGATCCCAGGGCTAGAGTGGTTTCCCAGGACAAATCCACAAATGGAAGACAATACAACAATTCTGGAGTCCTGTGGGAGGAACACTGCTCAAGTCCTTGGTAGGGGAGAGGGGGTGCTGTTATTTAGTGGTTCACAGGACCACACTTCTGTGACGGGGATTCGCTTCACTTCAGGTACACAGGCAGAAGGACTCCGGTGATAGTGGGCGTGCAAGGTTTGATTGACCGGTTCAAGCTGCATTGTGAGCGACTCACAAGCTGAAAAAGGCAATTCTACAAAATCTAATCTATTAACATATTCATTACACATATCAAATTGATTATTACAAAAATAGAATTCCCTCCACAGACCTGTATTTCACTATTCCACCAACAATTTCGGGAAGTGTGGTGTATTGGAATTTGTTGTTGTTTAGTCCAGTCTGACTCTGTGACCCCATTTGGGGTTTTCTTGGCAAAGATACTGAAGTAGCTTGCTATTTCCTTCTCCAGCTCATTTTACCGATGGGGAAACTGAGGCAAACAGGATTAAGTGACTTGCCCAGGGTCACCCAGCTAGTAAGTGTCTGAGACTCAGATTTTCCTGACTCCAGGATGGGCACTCGATCCCCTGTGGCCCCAGCTGCCTTGAATTAAAATCCTGATTCTGTTCTTTATTCCCTGTGTACCTTGGGCAGCACATCATTAAGACTCTCTGGGCCTCAGTTTCCTCATCTGTAAAATGGACAACTTTAAGTTTTTTTTTTCCACTTTCTAAAACTATGACCCTAAGACCATAAATAAGGGTTTTCCCCGCTCAAACACTGTGGTCTTAGCTTTTCTGTTCATGCCCAGTTGTGTTTGCCCTTCCTTCTAGAAGAGGACCACGATGGCATGACTTGCAGGTGACTCTAATCTGAGTGAGGGAGGGCTCCTCTGGGTCCAGTGGCCTGATACTCCGGAGATGACCAGGATGCATTCATGCCCAGTATGGCCTTGAGCGAGTCACTTATGGCGCCTCAGTTTCCTCGTCTGAAAAGTAGCTAGTCTCCAAGAATCCCTTGCAACGTCAAACCCAAACCGTACCTCGAGGAGCACTTTGGAAAGCGAGCTGGCCAGCAGTGGAAGCGGCAGACGGGCCACGCCCCCTCCCTCTTCTTCCCCCCCTTTGCCCCTCCCTCTCTCCTCTTCCCCGCCCAGCCCCGCCTCTCCTCCCAGCTCCCGGCCTCTCCATTGTTCACTTCCTCACGCGCCGAAGCCTCGCCCCACGCTCGTCCTCCCTCCAACCGCAGCTGGAGGAACTGGGCGGGGTGAGTCGGGAGACAGTCCCCGGTGGGGCGGGATTTCCCTCGCTCATTTACGACAGTGTGCAGCCGTACGGCGCGGCGCGGTTGACGGCAGTGTCGCACGGTGGTCGGGGAGGTCACATAGGAGACGACGGCGGCTGCAGCAGCAGCAGCGGCGGCTCCCGGTCCCGGGCGCAGGCTCTCGGTGGCACAATGTGGAGAGTGTGCGCACGGCGGGCCCGGTGCGCGGCCCCGCGGACGGGGCTTGGGAGCCCAGCCGCAGCCGCAGCCCCGAAGGAGTGCCCTGGAGGGCTGGCCCCGGGCCCAGCCGCGACCCCAAGTCTCTCCCGTTCTTCCCACAGCAGGGCTGGGGCGCTGCAGGTCTGGGGTCCCGCCCCCGGCTCGGCGGCCTTGCCGCGGGCTCGTCTTCTACTGCAGCTCTTGGGGACGCCGGGCCGGCGCTGGTACAGCCTCCCCCCCCACCAGAAGGTGAGGCCGCCCCGCTCGCCTTGCCCGGCAAGCCCACCTGGGCCCAGTCCCTGGTTCTCGACCCGGGGGTCAAGGGCCTCCCAGGCCGGGGCCCGCCAATAGGAAGGTCTGACCGGGATGAGACCACCTTTCCCTCCCCGCGAGTTCCTCCCCATCCTGCCCCACCCCCATCCCCACCCCTACCCTCTCCCGGTAGCTGGAGGCCGGGAGGGGACTAGTGGCGCTCCTGGGACTGCGGGTGAGTGACAGATTGGAAATTTCAGCAGAAAGGTAGCATTCTTCTCGCCAGATCCACCCTGACGGGGGGAGCTGTAGCATCTCACCGGGCCCCAGAGCTGGTGAGGGAGCTCTAAAGAGGTAAGAAGCATTGCTTACTTTCTTTTGAAAGCAGGTGTCTCCTCTTTTCTTTCCAGGTCCCTTTGCCTTCTCTTTCCCCCACAATGCAGGCAGGCACCATTGCCCGCTGGGAGAAGAAAGAAGGTGAAAAGATCAATGAGGGTGACCTCATAGCAGAAGTAAGTAGTTGGGAGAGGTGCTGAACTTAAAACATTTCTGATCCAGGAACTTCATAACTAACTTAATTGTCTGGGTGGTATTCTGAAGCATGCTGCGGCTTTGCAGCTATCTTTGATAAGTTTGTCAGTGCCATAAATGGCCAAGCTGATTTTTATCTGAGAAACCTTTAATAGCTTCTGTGATGTCTTTACAAAGATGGAAGCTTTATTTTCACTTGTGATTTTTTTTTAATGTCAGATTAAGTTAGTAAGTGTCAGTCTGGCTTAAGTATTTAAACAACCTGTGTCTTCTGTTTGAAGGTTGAAACAGACAAAGCCACCGTTGGATTTGAGAGCCTAGAAGAGTGCTACCTGGCTAAGATAATTGTTCCAGAAGGTACCAGAGATGTTCCAATTGGAGCAGTCATCTGTATCACTGTGGAAAAGTAAATACTCTATGGATTTTATCTGTTTGAAAATTGCCATCTGCAACAGTTGGATATTGATGTGTTTGAACCTAGATTTGAGGAATGGTCAGAAGTTACCTTTCCTTCCATCACTCATAAGGATAACTGAACTGTGTTTTCCTCATACCTTAGAGCAGAGGATGTGGATGCATTTAAAAATTATACACTGGATTCTGCAGCAGCAGCAGCAGCCACCCCACAGGCTTCTACAGCACCTCCCCCTGCTTCTGTGGCTTCATCACCTTCTGCCCAGGCTCCAGGGAGCTCATATCCTACTCATATGCAGGTAAAGCGTAACTGTTGAACTTTCTCAAGAATTTACCCTTAAAATTAATTATTTATTCCTTTGCATTTGTGTGTGTATTACTTATCTTGGGGCAGCTTAGAAACTGAAATACATTATAGTTAAGTCTTTCTGCAAAAATGAAACAATTGCCATTTAGGAGAAATAGCAGGCATGAAAACTCAAGCTGTTTCCATACCTGGAGGGTTCACTTCAAACTAATCTCTGCCGTTCAAAACACTTATATACGTGTGCTTTTAGGTGATACCTCTTCTATGAAGCCTTCATTGATTCTGTTAGTTCTTACTGCTCATTCCCTTCTATTTACCTGTATGTGTGCGTGTTGTATTCCTAGTGTCTGCCACAGCCCCTTACAATTAGTAAGAATTTGGTGTAGGAAATGAATTTTATTCCCACAGTTCTGACCTTGGACAGCGCCTTTGACTTTTCTGAGCCTGGGTGTCTCACTTGTAGATCTAGGAGTTTAAAGCTTCCTTCTTTCCATGACAGGGACATTGCAAGGGCAGCAAATTAAGCCCATAATCAGTATTTATAGATTTTTTTTCTTTCTAAACGTGTTACAATTTAAATATAGAGATATGTTTGTCAAGTTCCTTTTCTTTGTTTATATATTATGTCCTCTAAATTTAAATGGGATGGTTCCAGTCTTTCTTTTACTATATATATGGCTTTCTGCTACACAAAGCAGCAAAATTGATAGAGTTTTAAGTTAGGAAACTGACAGCAACTAGGGTTTTTTTATGTGTGTAAATAAGCATCTTATATGTTTAGAAACATAAGACATTAAATAAGGCCCTCTTACTATAAAGATTTTATGGCTTTAAACTGTAATTAGCAAGATGAACATTGAGTTAGGTCAGAGTTGCTTGAAACAGATCTAGTATCTATTCACGATAGATGTACTTATTCATTTTTGAGATAAAGGATGGAAAATATCCAGTATTATCTTCCCCTGAAAGTTGGTTCAAACCAGTATATCATTTATATGGCGCTATCATTTGCCAGTTTGTAGAGATTTCCAAAGAGGAATCATTTCTGTTTTTGGTGGGGGGGGAGGATCATACTCATATAAGACTATTATCATATTCTTATAATCTCCTTGCTGTTGCCAATGAGAAGCTGGTGTATTCAGTTTAAGCTTGTATTTCTTCACTCTGTGGACCATTGTTGTTGTTCCTTTGAATAAGGTTTAATCATTCCCCATTATTTTCTCCTTTATGTGCCATGTTCAGACTCTGCCTTAATCATGCATCTTAGATGATTCACAGATTTTAAAAATTATTTCATTAATCTTAGGAATCAAATAATGATGACAGACTTTAGAAGGAAGATTGCTTTTGGTCTGAGTCACCTGGTTTGCTGTTTTGGGGGGTATCTGAGTAAAAGTGACCATCATGACGGTGATTATAGAATTGTTGTGGCTCTTTGATAAGCTTCTAAATAGTTTTTAGAAAAAATATGCTGCTAAGAGCCTGCGATGGAAAGTTTAAAAATTCCTGCTGAAAATGTTTTGTGGCTTTCTCCCTCAGAGATCTTGGAAAGATAACCCTGAGTAATTGTGTCAGGAATGCTTCCTCTAAGTCAGGGCTGTCCAACCTTAGATTATCTTAGGGCCGCATTAAAATAAAATAATTATTTGAGGGCCGCACCCAGAATAAAAAATACGGAACACTAATAGAAAGTGGGGGAATGTGCATCATCAATAGGACAGGCGAAGGCACGAAGCCTGAAAGCAAACACAAAACAACAAAGTAACAACAAAACAGTATAAAGGTAGGTGCATCTTGACTAGTGTGCATGGTACAGATGGAATGTACCCCACAGATGGATTGAAAATTCTATGTGATATGTTCCATCTGTAATACTGCTTAAAAGTGCCAAAGAAAATTAACATCAATGAGATTACTTATTAGTGATGGAATTAAAAAATCTGATATGCATTCCATGCAAAAATTATTATTATTATTTTTTTTGCTCTTGAAAATTAAAACCCACAGGCGGGCCACATAAAATCTCACTGTGGGCCGCATTTTGGACATCCCTGCTTTAAGTGAAAAGACAAAGCCAAAAATTTCTTATTTGTCATCTAGAGTACAGGACGACCTTGTTTTCACAGACTGGGTTGGGACCATAGTCATTCCATAAAAATAGAAATTGAGTTTATCGTGAGAATATGTTGTCATGGGGTAGCTAGGTGGCGCAGTGAGTAGAGCACCAGCCCTGGAGTCAGGAGGACCTGAGTTCAAATGTGGCCTCAGACACTTGACACGCTAGCTGTGTGACCTTGGGCAAGTCACTTAACCCCAATTGGCTTGCCTTTCCCCCTCCAAAAAATAAGAAATTAAAAAAAAATGTTGAGAAATTACTGAGACACTGAGTTACTTTCATGGCCTGGGCACTAGGAAGATTTAAAACTGGGTTACTATTGTCATTCCCATTCCATAAAACTGGTGTTTCAGTTAATATGGTGTAAGAGAATCCCACAGTTAAAGATAACAGAGTGTGCCTACCTTTTTCTTTAGTTCTTGAGGGATGCTATTATGTCCATTTCCTGCCTCTTGGTACAAAGCAATATCTGTTCAGGTGTCTTTTTTGTTTGTTTGTTTTATAGGTCCTGCTACCTGCTCTCTCTCCTACCATGACTATGGGCACAGTTCAAAGGTGGGAGAAGAAGGTGGGTGAGAAATTGAATGAAGGAGACTTGCTGGCTGAGATAGAAACAGACAAAGCCACAATAGGTGAGATTTTTACCTGAGAAACTGACAAAGATACATAGCTATACAGTAGGAGTAGAAGATGGCTATCCTACCCTGTAAAGATTGTGTGATAGCATGAAGATTTTCTAACTGGTAGGGTTTATCTTGTGAAGATAAGTTTCACAATGAAGTGACTGTACTCTCACTTACCTGTGACAAATAGGATTCTCATCCACCCAGTGAAATGCCAGTTTAGAAACTGTATTTGAACTGGAGTTTGTTTCACAAGTAAATATTGTGACACCCTTTAGGTATTTCTGGGAAGCAAAGATAGGCTATAGAAGGGTATTCCCACAAACACGGGGAAAAGAAAAGGAAAAAATAAGAAACAAGTTAAATGATCCCTTTTGGAATTCATTTATAGCTTGTTCAGTTTCCTTTTGTGAAATTGCATTATTTTCTTTTGTTAATCTGGGCATTTTATATTTGTAAATATTCTCAAGTTGTCAGTTTTATTGGCATTGTTGGACAGAATAATTTCTAATAATTTCTTTGTCTGATGTGAGCTTTCATTTTTCATACTACAATTTGGTTTTCTTTTGTTTTTAATTAAATATCATTTTTTTATAGCCAGCTCCTCGTTTTATTTATTAATTGAATGGAGGTTTTTTTTTGCTTCATTTTGTTACTCTTATTTAGATTTTCAGATTTTTATTTTGGTATTTATTTGCTTTTTTTTTTTAGTTTATTGGTTTTCTAGGTTTTTAGTTGCATTCCTAATTCATTGGTCTTTTTTCTCTCTCTTTTTTGTTGATGAAAGTGCTTAGAGATAAGCATTCCCCTAAGGGCTGCTTTGGCTCCATCCCAAAAATTTTGCTATGTTGTCTCATCATTATCTTTAAAATTATGTGTTGTTTCTGTGATTTGTTTTTTGAGCTATTGATTCTTTAGGATGGCTTTTTATTAAGTAGGATTTTCATTGCATTATGGTCAGTAAAGGATGTGTTTAGTTTTTCAGCATTTATTTGTGTGGTTTTTTAAAATGCTCTAATACTAGGTCAATTTTTGTAAAGGCACCATGCTGTGCTGAGAAGTTTGTAGACTCCTTAGTATTTGCCAGAAACCTTTCACTTCTAACTTTTATAAAATTCTATTCAGAACCTTAATTTCTTCCTTGGGTTTTTGTTTTGTTTTTTGTTTAGAGTTGTATAGATCTTAAAGGCGTACTTTGAGGTCCCTTCACAACTATCGTTTTACTGTATTTCTCCCTGTTTAATTTTCCTTTTGAGTATTTAGATGCTATGCCATTTGGTGACTGTGTGTTAAGTACTGAGATTATTAGTTCATTGTCTATGGTGTCTTTAAGCATAATGTAGTTTCTTTGTTTTTCTTTCAATCGATTATTTTTGCTGACACTTTGAGATCTCGGCTGCTTTTTTGTACTTCACTTGACACATGATTTTTATTTTAGCCCATTTTTTACTGTACGAATCTTTTTTAAAGTGTTTCTTATAAACAATTTATGTTAGGTTCTACTCTTTAATCTTTTGTCTTATGGGTGAGTTCATCCTTAGCATTCACAGTTTTGATTGTCAATTATGTATTTCCCTCCATCCTATTATCGTACGCCCTGCCACCCCTCTTTTTAAAAAGGAAAGGGTGGTGAAAGGGGAATGTGCTTAGCATTAGGGAGCTATATTTGATTCAGTTCCCTTCAACTCTTTTGTCATTTTTCTCTTCTCTTAGGTTAGACCCATTCCCAGATTCTTACTCTTTCTTTCCTATTAAGCCCCTCTTCATAATCCTGAGGTTAGAATTTGTTTTGCTTATGACTAAAATCCTTTCCTCAGTCTACCTTCTCTCTTAGTTACTCTCTTCCTTTCCCAGTTCCCTCCTATTTACCTTTAAAATTGAATGTATTCCTACACCAGATTCTGTATGTGTGTGTTTTCTACCCTCCTTTCCTTGACTCTGATCAAAATGAAGTTCCAATGATGTACCAGAACTCACTCCTTCCTCCTTGTTTTCTACTTGTATACTTCTTTTATGTGAGACAGTTTTTCTTATTTCTTCCAAACCCTTTTCTAGTGTATTTCCTCTCCGTTTAAGACAATAAAAATGTAACAGAGGCCCTCTGTCTTGCTGAGTTAGGGTTCTGAGGGGAAACATGTTTCTTCTGTCTCTATTAGAAAACAAAAACTTTATTCTTCTATAATCTTTTCTAATTACGCATATGTGTTTATCTTTTTTTGACTCCTATGATTGCATTTCAGTTTCTATTTAGTTCTTTTTATCAGGAGTGCTTAAGAATCTTCTATTTCATTAAAGATTTATTTTTTCCCTGTAGTATATTTAATTTTGCTAGGTGGGTTATTCTTGGTTGTAATGACAAATCTTTTTTACCTTTTGGAATATTATATACCACACTCTTTGCTTTTTTCTAGTGGTAGCTGTTAAGTCTTATGTAATACTACTGACTGTGTCCTTGGTACTTGAACTTTTTTCCTGGCTGCTCACAATATTTTTTTCTTTAACCTCGAAGTTTTAGACTTTAGCTATGACATTTCCTGGGAATTTTCCCCAGGAAGTGGGGTAGATTCTTTCAATTTTACTTTGTTGTCTGGGTCTAATAGACCTGGGCAGTTTTCATGATTTCTTGAAATATATCAGTGCCCTTTTTTGGTCATGGCTTTCAGGTAGTCCATTGACTTTTAGATTTTTTTCCTTGTTTTCTAGGTCAGTTTTTTTAAGTTTACCTTACTTTATTTCTGTTTGTCTTTTTTCTTCTAGTCTTTAGACTTTCTTTTAATATTTCTTTCTCATGGAGTCATTAACTTCTCTTTGGTCCATTATAATTTTCAGGGAATCTTTTTTTTTTTAAACCATCCTGCAGCTTTTTTTTTTTTTTTTTTTTGCTATTGCTGCCCATGGACACAAAGCATTGCAAGATAACATGTCTGTCTTTGGTACTTGGAATCTACCCTGGATTGTTTCTGGCTTTGCTGGCAGGAGGCCCCAGATGACTTCTTGTGCAGTTCTAGGGTGGAAGAAGTCACTTAATTCTAGTTTCTGTTTTGATTTCTTGGTCATTCAGTGTGGTATGAATTTTATAGTTTTCCTGGAGTAGATATGTAGAAACTTACAACCTGCCTCTGATTTAGGCAGAAAATGAAGTATGCACTTAATCTATATCTAATCTGTATTCGATTCAAACCAGTTCTGCCATAGAAAAATATCATAGATACTTGCATTTGTAGAGAGACATGAGTTGTCTGAACTGGTCATTTTGGATTCCCCAGTATTGTCTGGTAACCTGTTATATTTCTCCACAGCCTGATGTCCAGACCTGTGCTAGTGCCATTGGACATATTTATTGCAATTCAGATGTTTATTAAGCATTTATGTTACAGTTTGGTATGTTTGCACCCTTGACACTTATTGTGCCATGGGATAATTTGGGAGTAACTTCCATTTAGAACTGTAATAATCTGTAGTCTTCTCCCAAGTGAAAAACTTAAGCACCAGGCCTATCTATCCCTTATCTTCACAAAACTGTGAACTTAATTGCATTCACCCTATATGATTCACTAGATGTTTTTCTTTAAGAGTAATTTGTCAGAAGTAGTATCTGATAATATAAAGAGAATTCTTTTCATTTAAGATCTCCATGCTTTGAACTATATGGAATAGTGAGAACCTTTATGCCACATGTGTTTTTTTTCTTTTTATTGAAGGTTTTGAAGTGCAAGAGGAAGGATACCTGGCAAAAATTCTTATCCCTGAAGGCACAAGAGATGTCCCTCTAGGAACACCCCTCTGTATTATTGTAGAAAAAGAAGCAGATATTGCTGCATTTGCTGATTATAAGCCAACTGAAGTAACTGATATAAAACCTCAAGTACCACCACCCACCCCAACCCCGGTATGTATGACTATGAAATTGAGGGAAAGGGAGAGTGTAATATTCTTTGATACCTCAAGGGTATTCACCTAATGGTGAATAGTTTGACCCTTATAGCTGTGTTTCCTGCTCTGTTGGAACCTGCTGCTGAGACCAAAGCATACTGAAATGCCCAAGTATTGGTGTGACATATTGTTTTCCTGCTTTAGATGTAGGATCTCATGCTTTTGAAAGGTAAGGTTTTCATTTTCCATTCTATTGGAATCATAGAATCAAAGATTTGGAGGGACTTAGAAGCCAGAAGTCTGATTCCTCAGGCAGTGGATAAATCACCTCCATGGTATCTCTGAGAAGTACCCCCCAGCTTCTTGTTTAAAACTCCTAGGGTTGAGTGCGCATTGTGTCATGAAAGAGCCCATTTTGGACAGCTGTCATTCTCCCATATTGGGCTAAAATCTACTTTCTTGTAACTTTCACCCATTGGTCATAGTTCTTTTCTCTGAAGTCACATAGAACAAGGTATTTAGTGTATTTTTAAGCTAGCCTGTCTGTATTCTTCTTGTACTCTTCTAGCTTCTGCTAAGACAGAATCAGTACTACCAGCTAGGTTTTTGTACAGTCTCTTTTGGAAAACACCAAACACACAGAGACTCTTGATCTGGTTATAGAAAATATACTTTTCCCCTATATATTTTGACTAGTTTATTTACTATTGGAATTTTTTTTTTACACTCAGGAGGTTCTAAGTCTTTAAGTCAGGTCATTCTCTCTCCACTATTTAACTTATAATAAGAGTGTCTCACTAACAGTCCTCTTTGTCATGTGTTTGGTGCTTATGTATCATAGTTGGATATGACCAGAAAAATGTCTTTTAAAAAACCCAACCAAAAAACAAAAACTAAATATAAGTATTTGTAATACACTGAAATCTTTGCCATTAGTATGACCTGATGCAGTGTAGATTTCTGTGTTTTAAAAAAAAGTCATTTCTGAGCTTCATTAGGATCATAAAATTAGAGGTCATCAAGTCTAACCCCTACATTTTATGGAAGAAGAAACTGAGACCAGAGAGGTTAAGTGATTTGCCCAGGGTCCTGTAGCTAGTAATGGAGGCAGAATTTGAACTTGGGTCTTCCTGACTCTCATGTCATTTCAACCATAACATGTTCCCATGGAATGCACTCCAGTAATAGCGTTATAGTTGAGGTATGTGTGCACTCTTTCTTAATTTCTTTCCCTTTCTCCACCTAAGGCAGTGGTGGGGAACCTGCAGCCTCCAGGCCACATGTGGCCTTCTAGGTCCTTGGGTGTGGCCTTTTGACTGAGTCCAAATTTTACTGAACAAATACTTCCTTTTTTTTTTTTTTTTGGGAGGGGAGGAAGTCAGTGCAGTTGGGGTTACGTGACTTGCCCAAGGTCACACAGCTAGTAAGTGTGTCAAGTGTCTGAGGCTGGATTTGAACTCAGGTCCTCCTGACTCCTAGCTGCCCCAAAAGTCTGTGTTTTCTCTTTTTTTTGGGAGGGGGGGAAGGCAGGGCAATTGGGGTTAAGTGACTTGCCCAAGGTCATACAGCTAGTGAGTGTGTCAAGTGTCTGAGGCCAGATTTGAACTCAGGTCCTCCTGACTCCAGGGCTGGTGCTCTACTCACTGCACCACCTAGCTGCTCCTGAACAAATCTTTTTATTAAGGGGATTTGTTCTGTGAAGTTTGGATTCAGTCAAAGGGCCACATGTGGCCTGGAGGCCCCAGGTTCCCAACTCCTGACCTGGGGTATCATACCCTTACTTGCTGGTGCTCTGCCCAAAGGGAATGTAAATTTTAATCTCTGCTACATTTTCGTTTTAGTTTTTTGTCTTGAAGACCAGCCTTAACCCTACTTGGCCATTGTTTAGACCCTGATTGGCTGAAAATGAAAATAAATAACAGTTGTTCCTGTTTTGGCCAGAACCCTGAGAGTCCTCTCCTCCCAGATTTTTTTTTTTTAAAGAGACCATTCTTTGCCTCATTCCTTATCAAGCCTTAATCCCTGAATGGGCCCTGCCTCAGTCAAACTCAGAGACCTGTTTGAAAAGGCCTAGGTCCCCCACTGCATCCTGGGCCATCTCCAGTTGTCCTGATCCATATCTGGCCACTGAACTCACATGGCTCCAGAGGAGAAAGTGAGGCTGGTGACTTTGCACAGCCCTCCCTCACTTAAATCCAGTTCATTTGCATGTCGTGGCATCACTTTCCTGATGTCATGATCTTCTTCCAGAATGAAGGACAAATAGCAGCAACTCTGTGATTATTCATGTACTTAAACCTAAAGTAATGTTGATTGTATCATCTAAGATAATTTTTAAAAATAATCTCGTGTATTTACTAACAAAATTATATTTTAGAGAACATGAGATCTTTGCCTCTTGTATATGTAAAGGTAGAAACTCACATGATAGTTGCCATTTGGTGTACTAGGATGTTGTGAAGATTTAAGCAGATGTACTATTTCTCATAGAAAAGTAAAAATGATATAATTAAAATAGCCACTCATTTAGAAGAAAACATCAGATCTTGATCTTGGAGACTGACATTACCAGTGGGATACTAACTCTGTCACTCCTTATCTTTGTAAGATGGCTGCTGTTCCTCCTACTCCCCCACCTGCAGCCACTGCACCTTCCACCCCCCGTCCAGCTACTCCTGTTAGTGCAAAAGGAAGGATATTTGTGAGTCCTCTTGCAAAGAAATTGGCAGCCGAGAGAGGGATTGATCTTACGCAAGTGAAAGGTAAGTTTGTTTATCTGAAAGCTGGCTTTACTAAATGTTTGATTTTATTTTTTTCTCTTGTTTTCATATTGCCTTGATTTCCAACATAACCCCTACTTTATTATAAGGGACAGCTTTTACTTATCACAAGGAATGAAAAAGAAGAAAACGCAGTTCAGCAAAACTAATCCATCACATCAAAGTCAACAGTATATGCTGCATTCCACTTCAGCAGTCTTCTATTCTTGACCTTTTCCCTCTATCTTCTGTCCCCACACAAAGGAGAGAGTCATTCTCATATTCTTCTTTTGGGTCTTCTTGGTCATTAATATTATGTAGCATTCAGTTTTGAGGCTTTTTTGTTATTTGCGTTGTTGTATTCATCTTGTATGCTGCTTTCTTCGTTCTGCTTATCTTGTTTTACCTTAGTTCATATTTTTCTTCTTCATTTCTTATTCCACAATGACATTGAAACACATTGATGTACCAGTTTGTTTAGCCATTCCTCAACCAATGAGCAGCACCTTTGTTCCAGTTTTTGCTACCACAAAAAAGTACTGCTCTAAATAAATATTTTATTGCATATGAAGTTTTTCTGTCTTTGGGATATATACGAAGCAGGGAGACCTCTGGGACAGAGGATGTGGGCTTTTGTAACTACTTTCTTAGCACACTTCCAAGTTCTTTTTCAAAATAGGAATTGTTTATCTTCTTTAACCACTTGTCCAGTGGAGAATGGCTCTGAAAGGAAGTTTTAAAGGGCCACTTTGTGATCACTATTCTCCTTTGGGCTTTTGCAGTAATAATATGATATGGTGCTTCCTATGTGCCAGGCACTATACTAAGCACTTTAAAATTATCTTATTTGATCCTCACAGCAGCCCTGGAGGTGGGTGCTATTATTATCTCATTTTATAGATAAGAAAACTGTGATAGACAGAAGGTGAGTGATTTGCTCAGGGTTACACAACTAGTATGTGTCTGATGTTGGATTTGAATTCACATCTTCCTGATTCCAGGCCCAGTGTTCTATCCACTGCAATGCAGCTGACCCTGTATGGCACAAGGAAGCTGGACTTTTGATGCAAAATTCTTCACATAGTTTACTTTCACATATTGAAGGATGATAGTTGGACTGATACAGATTCATGTTTCAGGAAGCTATAGGACTTTGTCCAGGAGCAAGGAGAAATCTTTGTCAGTGCTAGGCTGATTGGTGCAGCAGTAATAATTACACTAGAAATCCAGTTGTATTCTTGTGTGTGTCTTCCAGGAACAGGGCCAGATGGCAGAATTACCAAGAAAGACATTGACTCCTTTGTGCCTTCAAAGGCTGCTCCTGTGAGTTGAACTTGGGCCCTTTTGCTTATTGCTCTCTGTGAGGGTAATAGTTCTTTTGCAGTAATCTTCACTCCTAGTCATCTGGTTTGCATGTTGAATATTACATTCATTACTTTTGTGTGAAATTCATACCAGAAATAGAAGGTTTCTTCTGTTTCTGTTTAAATTTAGCGTACAGGTATTAGTGTTCTACCTTTCAAGTACAAAGATGCATTACTGACAATATCGGAAATGTATTTTGAGATTTTCAAGTATTAGCAATGTAGGATTTGCACCAATATTTTCACATAATTTTATCTAATCCCAGTTATTAACAGAATAATTGGTTCTGGTTACTGGCTTAATTCTGGGGTATATAACAGAGCAAATCTAACTTGCGCATGTTAGAATCCCTGACCTTGCCTTTATTTGGTCATTTTGGTTAGAGAATCATGAGCATAAACCACTTAACAATATTTCAGTTAATAAGATTGATAATATTTTCTTTTAAAATAAAGTCATGCAGATCCTTCTAAAAGTGTATTTTTTTAGCCCAGTCCTTTCATTTTATCAATATAGAGAACTTCCTGATGAGGAAACTTCCTCTACATTTGCAGATTAAGAACCATTCTGCACTTTGTGATTTTAGAGAATTGTCTGCTGTGGAGGTGTGCAACTTGTCTGTGGTCATGGCCAATTTGTATCAGATGCAGCAGTTTATTAAGTCGGGTCTTTTTGACTCCCAAGCCCAGCTCACTAGTTATTATACTGCCTCCCAAGTCTGGAAAGGGCTGATATCTGCTCTTCTTTCTACTTAAGTAGAATAGTTTTATTTTAAAGCATTATTTATTTCTGTGAAAATATTGGGGAGGATATTATTCTGGTTCAAAAACTACTCAGTGGTACTGTGACTTAGGGGAAATAATAATTAAATATGAATTCAAAATTCAGAAACAGGTCAAACAAGTCCTCTCTGCTGATTAAAGATGACTTGGAAATGACCATTCTTTTCAAAAAACTGAATTTTCATTCCAGTATCTCTAAATAGGTCACTTGACAATATTGAGAATCTTAGACTAAGTTATTCTAAGATTGGTTCCTAGTTTTTAAGAGTTCTTTTAACTTCTTTCTTCACAGGCTCCCCCTCCAACAGCTGCTGTGCCCACACCAGCCCCAGGAGTGGCAGCAGTTCCTACTGGTGTTTTCACAGATATCCCAATCAGCAATATTCGTAGAGTAAGTGTGCTTCTACACATCTAGAAACAGCTGTTGGGTTTACTTGCTAGGTGCAAGCTGGTGACAAGGTAATTTTTTAATTGAGGGGTGAGATGGCTGAGATGTTGAGGTACTTAGGATTAATCAGTGACTTTGTTCTGCTTTAATTAATAGGATAGGAAAAACTAAGATAAAGTGCAAGCTCCCGTCCCTTAATCCTGTTGATATTTTTCATTGCTGATTGGTTTGACAGTTAATGATTTTAAGGATTTTGGCTGGGGGATGGGGAGGAATGAGGGGAGAAGAAATAATGAAATCTTTACATAAGTGATTATTTACAAACTTGCCCAAATGACATTTTTTTTGTTTTAGGTTATTGCCCAGCGTTTAATGCAGTCCAAACAAACAATACCTCATTATTATCTTTCTATTGATGTAAATATGGGTGAAGTTTTAGAAGTACGGAAAGAACTCAATATGGTAAGATATTTAGAAATTCTTATCTGGGAATATTTTTTTTTTCCTATATGCAGTGTCTTTATACTAGGTCTGTTGAACAGTAGGTATTACCACCAACTTCTGATTGGCTAATTGTCTTTTTTTTAAGGGGAGAAAGTGATGTTTTATTTCAAATCTTAGCATGCTTCATATCTCTTATTTCCATTCCCTCAGTATCTTTATCTCTAATAATTTCAGCATAGACAACAATCAAGTTCCAAGGGGTAAGACATTTTCATGTACGCTAGAGAAGTGATGTCCCCAAAAGAACCATATTACATTAAAGTGTGAGCCAAGATGTAAAAAGCTTTTCAGTAACTTTGGGTTTGTGAACTCCTTGTCTACTTATACTTCATAAAATTAAGTTATTATTTTCCCACTAATATAGTTTATCATGTTATTCCTGCTTCCAGATCTATCAGTGATAGACATAAAAATTTATCCATAGGTACATAAACATATACTATGTATATTATCATACCATGTACTTTGCAATTGAACTGAAGAATAGTCCTTTTATTTTAGTGACTGCAAACTTCTCCCAGATACAAGGCCCCACTTCTTTTGTATATTTTTCGTATTAGTTTTGTTGCATGGTTACAAGGTATAGATCACCAATAGTTTCTTTTTCTTTTTAAAAGTTTTTTTGTTTAGTATTTTATTTTTCCCCATTCACATGTAAAAACAATTTTTAACATTTGTTTTTAAAACTTTTAGTTCCAAATTCTTTTCTCCCTTCCTCCCTTCCCCCCTCCCTTTTTGAGAAGGCAGGCAATTTGATATAGGTTATACATGTGAGGTCATACAAAAAATTTCCATAATAGCCATGTAGTAAAAGAAAATATAGCCAAAAAAAAAAAACCTCGAGAAAAATGAAGAAAGTAAAAAAAGGTATGCTTCAATCAGTATTCAGACACCATCAGTTCTTTGTCTGGGGATGGATAGCATTTTTCATCATAAGTCCTTCAGAGTTGTCTTGGATTATTGTATTGCTAAGTAGCTAAGTCATTCACAGCTGACCATCTTACAATATTGCTGTTACTTTGTACACAGTACATTTCACTTTGCATCAGCCCATGTAAGTCTTTCCAGATTTTTCTGAGAGCATCATGCTCATTTCTTATACCACAATAGTATTCCATCATAATCACATACCACAGTTTGTTCATCCATTCCCCAGTTGTTGGACATACACTCACTTTCCAATTCTTTTCAGAAAAGAGCTGCTGTAAATATTTTTGTACATGTGGGTCCTTTTCCTTTTTGTTTATTGTCTCTTGGGACTTAGTAGTGGTGTTGTTAGGTCAAAGGGTATGCATGGTTTTAACCTATTTCACCAATAGTACATTAATGTCTCATTTTTCCCACATCCCCTCCAACATTTGTAATTTTCCTTTTCTGTCCTATTAGCCAATCTAATAGGTATGAGGTAGTACATCAGAATTGTTTTAATTTGCATTTCTTCAATCAAAAGTGTGAATTAGAGCATTTTTTCATATGGCTGTAGATAGTTTTGATTACTTCATCTGAGAACTTTATATCTTTTGATCATTTATCAGTTGGGGAATGGCTCTCATTTTTATAAATTTGACTCAGTTCTCTATTTTTGAGAAATGACACCCTCTATCAGAGAAACTTCAAAATTTTTTTCACAGTTATTCTATTTTTTTTTTCCTTTCATCCTGTCCTTCAAAAGTTGCTTCTGACTACTCCCTCCCCCAATCTGCCCTCCCTTCTATTGCCCCCCCTCCCTTTTAAGATTATACTCAGTTTTGTTGGGTAGGTGATTCTTGGTTGTAATCGTAGCTCTTTTGTCCTTTGGAGTGTCATATTCCAAGCCCTCCACTCCTTTAATGTAGAAGCTGCTAAATGTTGTGCTATCCTGACTGTGGCTCCATGATAATTGAATTGTTTCTTTCTGGCTGCTTGCAATATTTTCTTCTTGATCTGGGAACTCTGGAATTTTGTTATAATATTCCTGGGATCTCTTTTAGGAGGTAATGAGTAGATTCTTTCAATTTTTGTTTTACCCTCTGCTTCTAGAATAGCAGAGCAGTTTTCCTTGATAATTTCTTGAAAATGATGTCTAGGTTCTTTTTTTGATCATGGTTTTCAGGTAGTGCAATAATTCATCTCTCCTGGATCTATTTTCCTGGTCAGTTGTTTTTCGAATGAGATGTTTCATATTGTCTTCTATTTTTTCATTCTTTTGGTTTTATTGTTTCTTGATTTCTCATAAGGTCATTAACTTCCATTTACTCAGTTCTAATTTTTAAGGAATTATTTTCTCCAGTGAACTTTTGTACCTCCTTTTCCATTTGCCCAATTCTCCTTTTTAAGGAGTTTTTTTTCTTCAGTGAATTTTTATGCCTCTTTTTCTATTTGGCCAACTCTGCTTTTTAAAGCATTCTTCTCCTCATTGGTTTTTTGTACCTCTTTTATAATTTGGTCTAGTTTGTTTTTTAAGGTTTTATTTGTGTCAGTATTTTTTTGTGTCTCCTTTAGTAACTGTTGATTCGTTTTTCATGATTTTCCTGCATCTCTCTCATTTCTCTTCCCAATTTTTCCTCTGCCTCTCTTAGACTTGATTTTCAAATTTTTTTTTGAGCTTTTCCATGGCTTGAGACCAATTCATATTTTTCTTGGAGGCTTTGGATATGGGAGCTTTGACTTTATCTTCTTAATGTAGGTTGTGATCTTTCTTGTCACCGTAGTAACTTTGTGTGGTTAGATTTTTTTTTTCTGTTCATTTTCCCAGCCTGTTAGTTGACTTTTAAATCTTTGTTAAATTAGGGCTCTGATTCCAGAGTGGAGGGCCTAGTGTCCCAATCTTCAGGTTTTTTTGTGTAGCTGTTTTCAGAGATACTTCTAGGGACCTGTAAGTTTTCAGTTTTTCGGTACGATCTAAGGAGAGGTGTTTACTAATAGTACTCTCCTGGCCTGTGCTCTGGTGTGTGAGTGACCATAAGCACTCTTTTTTTGCACTGGAATTGTGAAGAGCATCCTTGATCCAAGTATGGGCAAAGCGACAGAGTGCTGCCTCAGTGCTAGCAAAGAGACCCTGTAATCTTGTTCTGAACAGTTATTCAGTCTTACTGTCTGTGGTCTGAGAAATCCAGAAGCAGCTGCTATTGCTGCTGCTGATTCAGTGGCCCCCAAGGCATTGGCGTGCTTCTGGTTTGCTGTGATAGGGAGTTGTGCTGGGACTCCCCAGGGCACAGCCTGTGCTGGACTATGCTCCACTCTCACCCGGGTGTCACAGACCTTTCCCGCCAACCTTCTAAGTTGTCTTTGGTGCCCGTGGGCTGAGAAGTCTGGAAACTGCCACTGCTGCCACTGATTCAGTCACTCTGAGGCCTACTCCAGGTTTGCTGGGGCCTGGTGTGTGTTGGCACAGCCTATGCAGGACTGAGCTCCTCTCTTACCCTGGTGCAACAGACCTTTCTTGCTAACCTTCTAAGTTGTCTTGGGCTGGAAAGTTGTTTCACTCCTTTTTTTTGTGGGTTCTGCAGCTCTAGAATTTGTTTAGAGTCATTATTTAAAGATATTTGGAGGAGAGCTCAGTTGAGTCCCTGCCTTTACTCTGCCATCTTGGCTCTGCCTCTGACCATATCTCAACATGATCACCTCAAGAATTGGTGGTTTTATTCTTGATTAAAGTGCCACGAGGACTGGATCAATTTTGTGTCCTAGCACAGACATCTTAATGTTGTAGTACCCCAGTTTTGTGTTTACATCCCCTAAGTCTTCTGCTCCTAGTAGGAGCTCAGCCTTGTGGAAGAAATATAAAGCACAATCCTTGTCGTCCAGGAGCTTACAGTGGCAAATACTGCAAGATAGCATATATAACTACAATGTAACAAGAACATACAAACTACATAGTTTAGTGCTAAATGTTGTTTTGCAGTAGGAATTTGGGGGATTATTGGGAATATTTGGGAAAGGAGGGGGTAGGGTTTAGGTTGGTCTTTGAAGGATGTATAGAATTGGGGGGTGGTACATTTCATTTTGGGAGAATGACTAAAGTAAAGGCCTTACTGGAAAGAATCTTGGGGGAGAGGAGAATCAGAGTATTTGGGTTCCTGTCTGAGCTCTGCCACTAATGTGATTTTGGGCAGGCCTTGGGTTTTTTTTCTTCCATTTATAAAATGAGACCATTGGACTAGATTTGCTCTAAATTTCTTTGTGATTCTTACACTCGGGATTCTGTGGATGTCAGGATGATCATAGACTGTCTGAGGAGAACTGGAATAGAATAGTGGAATGGAGAGGTTGGAGAAGCAGAGTGTTCTATGGTTATAGAGGAAGACTAAAGAAAGAATAGGCTGTTGTAGTAACATGAGATTTGAAACAAATTACAGGCTGGATGAGGTGGGCAGTATTGGAATGAAGGAGGAAAGATGATGTTTTAAAATGAAAAACCAGTGGAACTTGGTGACTGGAAATTTGGGATAAAGAAAAGGAAAAAAAAATTGGGATAAAAGAAAAGATTAAAAAAATTGGGATAAAAGTTTTTTTTGTTATATTACCCACTTGATCTTTTTCATTGGTGATTTGACATTGAGTACAATGAATGTTCATTGTGTCTGTTATAGTATTTGTACTACTTTTCTGTGTTTTTCACTTGAAGTCAAATTTTAATACTTTTTAGAAGTATGTACTCCTACTTAGTGGTTAGCAGCTTGCTTTGAATACTCAATATTATTTGTGTAACACGAAAAGTCATACATCATGCTCATCATTATCTTAATTGTTCCCTTTGTTTTAAGCATACATCTGAATTCTGCATAAAATAGTACCACTTTATAACAATTCACGTTTATTTAGTATTTAATAGTTTACAAAGCATTTTCCTCACAACTACCTATGAGGTAGGTGGCATAAGCATTACTATTTAGTAATATAGACAAGGCAACTGAGGCTCAGAGAAACTAAATGTCTAGGTCAATATCTCATGATTAGTAAGAAACGGGAATTTGAAGCCAGTGCTTTCCTTCTTCACTGTGCTGTTGCCTCTCCTTTATTTTTCCTCTCATCAAATTTAGTATTGTTTTTGTCTGGTAGTTTCTCCAAGACTGTACAACAGCATTCTTTCACTTCTAAATTTCATTTCACAACAAAAACCACATGACTCTTATTTCATAATACCATAGAAAAGCAAGTGAATTTAAGTTAGGATCTTTTGAGTTGAGATTTTCCTGAAGGAAACTGATTCAGAACCCTGAACTCATGTTTCCAAAGTTGAAGATGCAAAAAGAAATGTTAAATGAACTTCAACTTTTCATTAGATCCACTAACATTATTTTTTTTTGGAGGGGGGAAGGCAGGGCAGTTGGGGTTAAGTGACTTGCCCAAGGTCACACAGCTAGTGTGTCAAGTGTCTGAGGCTAGATTTGAACTCAGGTCCTCCTGACTCCAGGGCCAGTTTTATACTCACTGTGCCACCTAGCTGCCCCCACTAACCTTATATTAAATGGGAGAATTTTTTATACTAAAATTTTTCTTAAAAAAGTAAATTAAAAGCAACATTTAATGTCAGTATATCTAACTCATCTTGCTTTATGCTAAAAATTGTAATTAACGTTTCTGCCAGCCATCTATTTAGATTAGATTTTGCATCATCTAATCTCTTTTTAAGATTGTGCAGTTTGAGGTTTTATGGAATAAAGAAATGATAGCAGGTTGTCTTTTTTCTCTACAGACATTGGCAGGAAAAAGTAAGATTTCTGTCAATGACTTCATCATTAAAGCTTCGGCTTTGGCGTGTTTGAAAGTACCTGAAGCTAATTCTTCTTGGATGGACACAGTTATAAGGCAGTAAGTATACCTTTATTGAGGTAAGCTATTAATTACTAAGTATTTATTAAGTGCCTAATATGTCCATCACTGTATTAGTCGATGTAGGGACAGGGAAAAAATAGAAACAAGAGAAGTTTTCTTCTCTGGATGAACATCTGGTGGTGAAAATAATTTATACATATGAAATAATTCAAAGCAATGCAAAGATAGTATTTGGTTGAATGTTTGTGTTATAAACTCTTAGTATTCAGAACAAGGAGAAAGTGTTGTATAAATATTTACATACAGTTGGTGGCACAGTGGATAGACCTCTGGGCCTGGAGTCAGGAAGACTTGAGTTCAAGTTACTAGTTGTGTGACCGTGGACAAGTCCCTTAACCTCTGTTTGTCTCAGTTTCTTGACCTATAAAATGGGGCTAATAATAATACTTACCTCTCACAGGATTGTTATGAGGATCAAATGAGATAATGTTTGTAAAAAGTGATTAACACAGTGGCTCATAGTAGGTGCTATGTAAATGTATATTCTGTTCCTTTCCCTTCCCATAGCCTGATGCCAGGGTAAGAAAACTTGGAGTTAAGGTCCAGCTGCAAACCATTTAATTACTGTGTTAAGTTGGGCAAGTCATTTTGTTTTATTAGCCCTGTTTTAAGAAGCACTAATGTAGTACAAATGAGAGCACCATAATATAGCCTCTGTTGTCTTTTCTTTACTTGCCCACCTCTTACTAGGTGCCCGAGCCCTAAGACAGAGGCCATATACCTTGTTTGTTTGACAAATAGGCCCTGAGTGACTACTGAAGATACTTCTCACATGTTTGATACCATAATCAAAGAGAAAAGGCCAATATGGAATCTGTGGAGTCTTTGTGTATGTTTACTTTTAGCCAGTATGACTAAGTTGGAGAATCACTAGGTTAGTAGTTTTAGGAGGTGTGGTATTGTGGAAAGACTGGTTCACATCCTTAGTTTTCTCATCTAAAATTGGGGTTGATATTTGTATTATCTACCTCACAAGGTTGTTTTGTGGAAAATTTAAAGAGCTAAATTCAAACAGTGTAGACTCCTGGGAAGTTAGAGCAATCTACACACCAGCTCAATGTCCAACTAAGGTCTTCTGAACCAAGACTTTGGGCTAGCTGGGAGTCAAAGACTGAGCTACAAATAACACAACTTTTGTAGATAGTGTCTGCAGCTGAAAGTAGGATGTACCTTTGTATAAAGTACTGTTAATCTCAGCTTGATCTTTTCATCCAAACCTGCACAGACATAGATAGCAGTCAGTCATACTTAATAGTGAAGGACAGCAACATGTATATAACACATATACACACGTATTTGTTGTTTCCAGTTCCAAAATCTTCAGAATGCCTTTATTATTTTGTGTCATGAATCCCTTTGGCAGTCGGGTGAAGGCTGCCGTTCTCAGAATAATATTTAAGCATATAAAAGAGGAATTACAAAGGAAACCAATTGTATTGATGTTTTCAAAATATTTGAAAAAAAAGGTCACAGATAACCTCCCCGTCCCCGTTCCTGTGTGTCCCCGTCCGTGTCCGTCCGTTCCCTCCCCACCCCCACCCCGGTCTTTAAGATACAGTCCAAACTCCTTGGCCTGACCATTTGAAGCACTCTGCAGTCTGGCCCCAGTTTGCTTTTCCAGATGGAATATCCCATGCATGAACATGAACCCTTCCCTTCTGCCAGATTGATCTTCCTATTTTTTATCTGGTGTTTCTCCAGATTTGTCCCATTACCCTTCCAAACTTAGAATATTCACTCTCTGTGATAATCCTAGCTTGGACTGGAATCCTTAGCTTGTGTTAAAGTCTAGGTTGGATAAGGTAACTAGAACCTCACAGGGTGTTAGAATTCAAGGGTCAGAAGGGGCCTCAGTAGCCATCTGATCCAATCCATACATAAAGATATCCTTCACTGCAACATACTTAGCAATTCAGCCTCCACTTGAAGCAGAGGGATCCTCCTACCTCTCAAGGGCACCCATTCCAGTACTTCTGGACCTACTTAGTGAAGCCTTTCCTGGTCACTTCACATAAAAGTGTTATATAAATGTCAGCTGTAATTAAGACTACTTCTTAAACCTTTTTTAAAAATTTCCTTTGCACAAAAGAAATAATTAATAACTTTGCCAATTATTCAGGTCATATTTCCTTTTTATTTTTTTTTTCCCAAACAGAAATCATGTTGTTGATGTCAGTGTTGCAGTCAGTACTCCTTCTGGACTTATCACACCTATTGTATTTAATGCACATATAAAAGGACTGGAATCCATTGCCAATGATGTAGTTTCCTTAGCAACCAAAGCACGAGAGGGTAAACTTCAGCCACATGAATTCCAGGTAAATAATTTAATTTACTTATTTTATGTTGGCTTTAAACTTATTAAAACTTTTTTTGCCTGTTGATTCTGTCACTTGCTATTATGTTGGACATGCTGAATACAAACTGAGATTCTGAATCATGTGTTGTAGGAAATTAAATATTATTTCAGCTTGTATACACAGGTAGTTTTCACAACACCTTATTTTGTTATCCTAAATAGAATGATTACAAACTTAAGTTTGAGTTTAACTCTTAAGACTGAGTCTGGTCATCTTTAAATGGAGCATATGCATTTTCTGATGTATTAAAAATTCCTGAGTAGTTGTAAAACAAAAGATTAGGCTTTGTAACATTATCTATTTATGTAATCTAATTACATTACCTGTTTATGTAATGTAATAATTTACATATTTGAAGGAATGAATTAAAGCATTATATTTTCTAATGTTATATTCTTTCTCCTTTTTTCTTTCCTTTGTTAGGGTGGTACTTTTACCATCTCAAATTTAGGTATGTTTGGTGTTAAGAATTTCTCTGCCATTATTAACCCACCTCAGGCATGTATTTTGGCAGTTGGTGCTTCAGAGAATAGGCTGGTTCCAGCTGATAATGAAAAAGGGTGAGTGCTACATGTGGAAAAATAGTTGCTAAACTCTTAGACCATTTTTTAAACTCCATTTTTACAGTCCAGGTCAATGTATTTATATCAGAACAAGATAAGTAAAATTAGAAGTATAGAATTCAGTTCTTTGGGGGCAGAGATTGGCCTTATATTGTTTAGATGTAGGAAGCTATAAATTCCCTATTAAAAATCTTATTCTTTCTTGGATATTGAAAGACTACACTTAAGCTATCTGATCTGTCTTTTCAAGCAGTGAATTTAGGGGAGGGAGGCAGTTGCCACAGTTAATAGCATTATTACTTTGGGCAAGGTTTTAACTTTCTGGGATACTTAAGGCCTGGAAATCTGATGACTGCTTTCAGAGTACCTGATTGATTGTTTGTTTTTTCATTAGATTTGATGTAGCCAGCATGATGTCTGTTACACTCAGCTGTGACCATCGGGTTGTGGATGGAGCAGTTGGAGCTCAGTGGCTTGCAGAGTTCAGAAAATACCTTGAAAAGCCTATCACCATGCTGTTATAACTACCTTAAGCAGTTTCTTCACTCTATCCCAGTCACATTGGTTATTCTTAGTAAGATATTTATATGTGTCAGTTAAACAAAGATGGTTCCTTTTTTAAGTTAGCCTATTATTTTTGTTATCCATTTTGTACATTTAAGTTATTTGTAATGGGCGTTATTGAGTTTCATGAACCTTAAATGCCAATTACAACCAACCATTGTGCAAACTTTTAATAAATATGCATTCAAATTCTATGTGCTCCCAAGTCAAAAGACACATGGCCTCCAACCCCTTCCATAGTTGGCATTTCCATTGGGAAATATAGTCAAGTAGCTATTTTTGTGGGGGGGAGGGGTATAGAGAGAGGGATTAAAATTCCATCTTCTTTGGAATTTAAATTGTATTTAGTTTTCTCAGCTATATGATCATCCCTATCAATGATAAAACAGTAACTTTTTTACTTTTCTAAAAAATCAGATCATCTAGTTGACTGTTTTCTTTTACACCTTTCTATGAAATTTCATGTAAACAATTATTTCCCATCTTGTAATGAAGACACAGCATGAAATGTAAGCAGATTTCTATGCAGAATTTCACACTTGCAGTTGATACTTGCATTCATCAGACTGTTATAGCTGCAGGAGTAGGGGGTTCCTATTGCAGGAGTAATTGGTTGTTATTTGTAAGTAAACTCTCAAATGGATTCTATACTAGTGCAGCTTTGGAAGACCTCACCAAATAATATTGTTAATGTACATATGTAAAATGCTGGTCAGTTACATTGGACATCTGCCAAAATCCATTGTTGTGTCCAACCTGAAAGAATAAGAGGGAAAGATGGTAGTGAAGCATTGGAAATGGTTTTTAAAAAGGGGACAAAAGATGGGTCATGTATTCAGTGGTCAGTGATTCTTCTAGGAAGAAAACAAAGGTTAAATATGTAAAAAATGTTATTTTGTACCCTTTTGAGTTGTCTTGCATAAAATAAGAATGTACTAAAAGCCCTCTGTGGAGAAAGTGTGTCTTATGGTGGGCAAGTAAATATTTTATGAAATTTTACTCCATTTGGTTATAGTTTGCTTTATTTTGGAGAGGGGTTGGGGTCATGTACAGAATAGTCAAAAATAATTGGAAAACCTCTCAATTCCAGGCTTTCTGTTGAATCGTGTTTTAATAATTGTTTGGAATTGTTAATGACTATTTGAAATAAATCTGACCAGTGCTTCCTTGTGTGTGTAGTATGTGGACCTAGCCCCAGATACTTTGAGCCACAGAAATTCACTTTCATGATCATTGTTTAACCTTTTTATAAGTGTCTGAGCAGATAGTTATGTGGTACACATGTACAACTGACACTCCATTCTATCATGATTTCACCCTGATGTACAGTTACGAAAATGTAATCCTGACAACTAACCTGCCCTTCCTGGTAATAAGTGATATTAGCTTGAACTGAAAGTTATATAGGAGGCAATAACTTATTACAAGGGACCATTGTCAGAATGAGCCAGATTGGGTGCAGGTTTGTCAAACTATTCTTTAAAGATATTTTATTCTCTGTTGCTATTGCTTAAGGCTCTGTACTTCCCTTGTAAAATGAACAAAAACCCAGAGGGTTACATATTAATAAAAATGACTTTATTCCGAGTTATGGTAATCGATCTGGAATGTTTGATACAATCTATTTTCTTACCCCATACTGAAAAAAGTAAAGACAGGGATAGTGTTCTTTTTAAAAAATGAGTGTATTAAAAAATTAAAGTAAATTATGCATTTTAATGTGTCTGGTTTAATTTTTGATATGTCAATATTCTGACATTAGCTTTAATAGGAATTTCTGAAAGCTGTTACACACATTGAGAAACCTCTTTATTCAGAAATTCTGAGAACTGTGATGGCCTTTATCAGGGCAGGATGGATGTCATGAAAACTAAACAGTATGTGAAAAGTAGTTTGATAGTTTCTAGAAGACATGGGAAAATCATATCTGCATTACTGAATTTTGCTTTATTAGATAAATTTACAGTAAAATATTTTCCTCTAAAGGGATAGTAATTCCCTACTAGTGCCCATCTTAAAATATTTTCCAACTCTAAGAACAATAGCTGTCAGTAAGATTCACTTAGCTTTAGTGTAAAGTGTTGTACTAGGCATTGAAGGGGTAAGACTACTCTCAAGACCAAATGAGATGGTAAAGCGTTTGGGAAATAGCAATGCATGAATTATCTAGGGCCTCTGCTTCATTAGTTGGGTACTGACAGTTTTTTGCAAGCCATCTTAACACAATACGGCCACATGTTTACTATCACATAATTGAATTAAGGATATAGAGAATATAAGCTCTCATTGTGCTTATTGTTTGGCTCCTTAAAAGTCAACAAACTTGATTTGGTAAAGCAAAAATCTGCCCTAAATGCTCTTTGCATCACAGGTCTGGATTGGGAAGGGATCTCTGAGGTCCCCTAGTCTGGCCCTTTCAGTTTGTAGATTAAGAAATAAGCTTGAGAAATGACCTGCCTAAAGTTACATGCAGAGCCTACATTTGATCCCAGGACCTCTGAATGACTCTTCAAAAATGCCTCTGGTCATTAACTTCAGTTAAATCTGCTTGCTAAAGACATTCTCTACTGTCAGAACAGCTAACAAGTGCAGAGGATTCTCTGTGTCCTGTAGATAGTGGTTATCAAAATGCATAAGGCTCCCCTTTCAGGCTGCATATTGACCTACAAAACCACATATTAACATCTAGGTTGTAACGTATCTTTGTATTAAGTAGTTCTCAATTGCATTTTAACACTGGGCATTGTGTTTGACACCTCAGTTCTAGATTAGTGATGGTTGCCTCAAGCTGTAGAACACACCTGGAGGAAATCTAGAACCATTTAAAAGAGTTTGGTCTAATTATCCACAGTGCTTATTGGATGAAACATGCCTATTAGCCAAACTGATGCTATTAGGCTATAGAGGTTGTGTGTTAGCATCTATATCTTGTAGCAGATCGTACTGAATTAATAACAAAAATGTATAAATGGATGTTTGGCATAAAATTAGACGGCACTGAAGTGGATTGCCAAGGGGAAATTGCAGAGCTCCTTTAATGTCCCTAAAGTCACTGAAACTAAGACCTATCTTTTTAATAGTCTTATCAATTGTATGGTTGTTAGTCATAGACCACCCTACAGTATGAAGAATTAGTCAAATATTCAGATAGCAATAGAAAGGAACTTAGTGTTGTATTGATAAACAAAATGGGCTCTTAGCACTCAGTTCAACCAAGCACCCTTGAAGAGTTTGGCTTTTGTTTCCTTTGTTTAATTCACTGTATTTCATTGAGTCTTACTAGGTGCTGAGCCCAGGCCCTAACCCCTATTAGGTGCTAAACCTATATGGGTGTGAAGCTTCCAGGGTCCTAAGGGGTGGTGCTAACTCCAGAGCCAATCATAGCAGCCTAAGTTCTGGTCATTCAGATGACAGTTGATGATGTCTGAAACGGTGTAAGAAGAGAAGACAGAGCTATTTGCTCAGGGCTCGCTCTCTTGGTGGTGTGCTGACGTGGAGACTCCCGGCAGCTGCAGCTAAGAGCCCTCCAGCTCATAAACCTGGATGCTGGGACTTTGTTAAACTCTGGTAACTATGTACTGGGATTTGAAACAGACAAGGTCTGTCTGTTGATGTTTGTAATTTGTTTGTATTTGTTCCGAAGTTCAGGGTGCTGACTTTTTCCCCAGAACTAAGTGAACGGTATTTGTATGCTGAATTAAAGTAAGTTTGTTAACCCCTTAACATTGCTTTCCTTAGTAAAGCAGATCACAAGAACCTGGGCTTTGGCAGCATGCTTGTTGTTGGGCTTGTGTTGGTCTCTTCACCCCCACAACAGCTGCTAGCCAGATTGTTGAAACAAGTGTGTGTGAGTAGGCTGAAAGGTAAAGGATGTCATCAATGATATGTGTAACTGAAAAAGATGACCTGGTCATATGTCAAGAGTGAGGATAACTGAGAAACAGCCTGAGTGCTAAACTGGTATCCATATATATCAATAGAAAGCAAGGAAGACCCCTTTTTCCCCACCCCTGGTTGGGTACAGCCTCTATGATAGGGATTCTTAACCTAGAGTTTCTTGGGGATCTCCAAACTTGGATGGGAGAAACAATTATATCTTTATTTTCACTGACCTTTAACTGAAATGTAGCATTTCTTTCAATTATGAATTTAAAAAACAACATTTTGTAAGCTTTACTGGACTGCAAAAGAGTTCCATAACAAAAAAGATAAGAACGCTTACCATGTAGCAAACACATGATGGGAGCACTGATAAGTAAGTGTTGGACAGAATGGGTGTTGTTGGAGGGATCATCCATGTTGGTCAATTACAGATGATTTAGAAAAACATGATGAACTTATGTCAAAAGACCCAGTACATTTGTAGCCATATACTAACAGGTACAGAAAAGTAACCAACTGCTTATAAGTGCCATGAAAATGCAGAGTAAAGATGTAATCTAATTGTGTATAATTAGGAAAAGTTTCTAAAAGGAGGTGAATTTTGAGCAATATTTGAAGAAGAATGGAGAAGGGCATTGTGGATTTTAAACTTGAGCATAGTGTAGAGAGGTATCTATAATTCACATTTCAAAGCAAACTTATTCAAGTTAAAAGCTTGTTGATTCAAGTTGAAACAACTTCATTATACATTTATTTATTCACAAAGAGTCATAATTTTCAGTTCCGTGAGAAACCTAGATGAGAATGTAAAATATGGCTCACACGACTGAAGTTCATATTGATTTGCCTTTAAATGCCACTTGCAGATTGCTTCTTTCAGACCTACAATCTAAATTATCAGTTGAACAAGAACTTTATGAAGTTACTGAAGAGAACTAAAAAGAATACTGTGATCTATTACTATCCCAGCTGGTATGTTTAAGTGTTAAGTATCTGAGCACTTGTTTCTGTTTAGTAAGTGTGTTTTTTCTTTTAGCTACTCAGTTTTGATCCAAAAGTGTTCGTTTTAGTCAGACTCTCCATTGTAGTTTTTCTGAAACATGGAATTTTTTTCTCCACTTTGACTTGTTTCTTTGACACTTCGTACATCAAAGGATAAGACACGTATGTAGAGCTTTGTGATTTTATACTCTAATTCTAAGTCAATATTCAAGGTACTGTAGATACAGAAGCTCATCCCTACCCTAATGGAGATTCCATTCTGTCAGGGGAAACAAGCATCAACATATAAAAAGTATATGGGGACAAATACAAAAATCAACACAAGGTCCTTTCTGGAGGGAGGGCACTCACAGCTGGAGAGATCAGGAAAACTTCAAGTAGAAGATGGTGCTTGAGCTGAACGCTGAAAGAAATGATCATCCTATCCCCCCTACCAGACTGAGAGTTGGGACTGTTATTTAAATCTTGGCACAATGTTCTGCCCATAAAAATCAATTAGTGTTGAATTCATTAGACATGCTACTGTGCACAAGATGGTATGTTGGCCGTAGAGGGGAAGACAAAGACATGGTCTTAGGCCTCAAAAACAGCTTACCCAAAATAATTGTACCATATCATATAATCATAGCCACAGTCCTATTGATCAGGGACCACCTTCTCCCTGAATGTACTGAAATGTAAGGGCAAGATTTTCTTGGAGGCAGGTTGTTCCCTCTTCTAGTGCAACTCCCCTGGCTGAACTATCCTCCCCACTGTGCTTGTCCCTTCCCTGTCCCATAACTGAATTGGCTTCAGGTACAGTGATAGCTAGTTATTTTCTTTATGTAGTAAATTTAACTGATACCTTAAAAGAGTAAACCTTCCACTAAAATAATAAAGTAAATCTCCCACTAAGACAACAAAAAGCAGCTTGAAAACATCCATTTTATTTTCCCAACAATTATTTGTACTTGTGAATGCTACTAACATCAAAGGAAACATGCTATAACATCTAAGGTTTCAGCTGTCTAAGATAAAGGCAAGGCCATATGTGGGAAAAGGGACAACAGAATAGAGGAAATAGGGCAAAATCTGAAGACATGCAAATGCTGTAAGAACTTAAGAAATCTGAAATTAGTATTTAATATCACCCACTTCTTACCTGTGATGCAAAAGCCTTTAATGCCTTCACAGGAGCTCAGTGGTAGAACAATAAAAGCCTAACATGCTGCTCTTTTACTGCAGTACTGGCATGCTGATGATTAAAGTAGCTTTCCCTGTGACAAATTTGGCTGTAGTTGTTTCAGTATTAACCAATTCTGGAAGATCCACCTGCAATCGGTACTTCTCAGGGACCTCAATCACTAAGTCATCCTAAGACAGAATCACATCAATTGAATAGATCTGTTTTTGCAATCTAGAAATAGAATCCATTACTGATTTGGTACTGGTTATCTCTTCTTAATCTTACCTTAGAAACACTAAGGTCACAGTCACAGGTGGAAATAAGACCAGGAAGTTCAACTTTCATCTCAATTCTCAGTGATCTCCCATTCTGATCCTTCACAATTGTCAGCTTATAATTTGGAGTCTTCAGCTCAACTTGGAGCTCACTACTGGAAATTTCCTCAATTAGACACCCTTGTTTCCTTGGAATATGGTTCTTTGGCAGTAAAAGTTGTGGAATGTCATCTTGGTTATTCATACTACAGTTTCTCAACTGCTCAAGAGTTAGTTCTTGATGCAAAAAAGGGATATATTTCAGATTATAATAATTAAAATGCAATAAATAAATATTTTAATTTTATTATAAAATAAAACAAAGTAAAAAAAATTACTGTATATAGGCTGCATATCAACATTATCTACGTTGTATTTTTATTTGTTTTGTTCAACATTTCCCAATTACATTTTAATCTGGTTGGGGCAGGGCTAGGAGTTTTGCAGTGTTGTGCTCTGCTTGTGTGCCTCAAATTAGATACCTCTGGGTTGTAATAACCTGATCTTTTTCATCTGTTCTTGTTTTATAAATAAGATTTAAGTTTAATTTTCGCTTGTACTAACAAGTGAATTTACATACATTAGGTTTTACTAAAATTTCCTTACCTTTCTTCATTTTCTCACTTAAATCTGTTGAGTCAGTTTGGATTCCCGTCAAATTCTTTTTCATCCTTTGGAAGCTTCCTTTCTTCCTGGTTTTTGTGATGTGATAGGAATGAGAAAGAGTAAATTGATATCGATCCTCAATGCATTTCATTGTCAGGTGAATCAGCTGATCCATTTCCATTTCGTTATCTTTGGCTGCCTTGAGAACAGCAGGGTTGTAGGCAACATCAATAACTGCGTATGATTCTAGGCAGTTCAAACAGTGTGGAATTAACAAAGGGTTATTTCTGTGATGGTACTATCAGGTAACGATGTTAACCCAACAGTCTGAATTTCCATTACAGTACTACTGCACAAAACAATTTCCACTAGAACTTCTTTTTGTTACAACAGTAACTGCCTGAATATCTAAGAAAATTAAACAGCTTACATATATTCAGTTAACACCGGAGATAATACAAAAATTTTACCTTAAATGCACTTTTGCTGCTCAAATCTATTGGGTTGTTGGCTGCTTGCCAAGAAAATAATAAAAAGCCTAGCTTTGATACTCTATATACCTGATGTCTCAGATACATCTTCTGGTTTACCAACACTCAAAGGTACAGGCTCTGCTTTTGACTGAGGTGCTGGGATACTTGTCCACTGACACAGGTTGATGAATAATATTTTTTCTTCTGGTTTCTAAGAAACAAAACATTTCCTTAGTCTTTTATTATTACTTTGCACACCATCAAAGAGGCTTCAGGCAACTAGCATTTATCAAGCACTTCCTAAGTGTTTCTCATATTGTCTTGCTGGTGGTTGGGGTGATTCTGTGTAGCTGATTTGCATAATGTGCCCCTATAGCTCGTGAGAATGGAGAGAGAACAAATTGAGTTGGCTTAGTAGCCTTTAGAAAACTTGAGTGTGGTTACCTGAGGAAGGAAACCTCACTTTTCCCTTGAGGTTCAAAGTACTACAAATATGGAGTGAAGGATCTCTAAACGAAGAATATTTTCACTCTTTCCCCTAAACTGGGTAAGAAAAAAGTTCTAGAAGAAAGGGGTATTCTATTTTTTGAGGAGGATCCTTCTTTTTCTTTGAATTTTTGTAATCTGGGTACAGAAACAGGTGAGAACTTCAGATTATAGAAAAGAAAAGTTAATAGCCAGGAGAGAGTTGAGCCAATAGACGGTTATGAGTGTAAAGCAGAAGACAGCAGCATAAAAAGAACTCCAGTGGATAACACCAACACAACAGGCACAGTGCAAGAGAATCCTAGCTTTTGTGCAAGTTGGTATGGTGGAAAGGAGATTGAACTTGAATTCATTAAGATTGGGGTCAAACCCTGTCTCTGACTTTTCTGAGCTCTATGTGGGAAAGTTACCTAGCCCCTCTGAGCTTCAATTTCCTTATATGTAAAATGGGGATGTAAGGGGTATGGTTGGCTTTTAGGCCTTAAACCAATGGAGATATTCAAACAGATTGGATATTGTACAAATACTTGTACATACTTCAGTTAGGAGTTAGATAAGACAATTTCTAACATCCTTTCCAAGTTTAAAACTTGAATTCTGTGGTTCTGCATGTCTTGTTCCAAGTGAGAATAAAGTATCTGGTTTCTTTCCCGTAAGTAGGAACCAAGCCTACTTATGGTTCTCCTTATTTCATTTCCCAGATACTTAATGGAGTTTGACTTAGATAAAAGGACCTAGATGAGAAAATTCCATGCATGTACCTGCTTTTTTCCATTCAATTAGCTGGGAAACTCCTGATCAGTACCATCTGTGGCATCAACATTCAGTTTCTTATTCTGGAGCTATCATTCCCTTGAAATACTACTTTGTGGCAGAAATAAAGACCTGAGACCCAGAATCATTTCATCTGAAATCTCCCCATTCTCACACTCCCTTTCTACGAACCAAGATCTTGGCCTGCAAACAGAGCTGTGGCTCAGGTCCAGCACAGTGTTTCTCTCCTTCCTTCAGCTGCTGTTGAATGAACTTCTCATAACGTTCAGGGTCACTTTCAGCCAGGTCATCTAGGAGGTTCCAGAGTTGAGTCACTTGGGTAAGCAAACCTTTTGATGATGATTCCATGACCTGGATGAAGTGGGTCTACCAAACTGTGGAAAGACATACCCTCCCTCAGGAAAGGTTACTTGGAAGATGCTAAAGCATTTGTATAGCCTAGGCAAGGTTTTAAAATGGTACCCCTGTCCATTTGAAAACTGCACATCTTCCTTGTGTTATTTATAACATATAATTTTATAACACTATATGTAATATTAATATATAATATATTATATTAAGCTGTGGGCCTTTAACATTTTATTTCCTTGATACGGAGATGTGTGAAGTTCCCTAGCGTTTAAAAAAAGTGCATTTATGAAAATGAATGTTAAAAAGTGTTCATTGCAGTTCCTCCTTCTCAGTCCCCTCGATGCTCCCTACAGCGCCTGTCTTACCTACTCCTAGGCCCTTCTGTGACTGTCATTTGATTCCAAGAACAGCCAAGTCCCTGCTACCACCTTCTCTTGGTCTGGAGGAGTAGGGCAGACCATTTGGCAAGACCAACATTCTCGCTAACGCCCCTCGACCCTTTCTCTACTCCGCCCCGCCTCTGCCCTAAGCTCTTCTTCTGGGCCCTCTATGCAGGGGGGTCTCCTCACCCGGAGGTCTCCTACCCACCGAGCCCAAGGTCAGGGGGCACACTCTCTCCCCGGCATCTCTATGCCCGCCTGAGTGGAGTCAGAGCTGCCTCCGGCTCCTGCCTCAGTTTCTCTACACCCGCCCCCACGTCCTCTCATTTCTCCCTACCCTTTCTCCTCAAGGCTTCCTGGGAAGAGGGAAAGCGAGAGCGTTTGGAGCTCCTGACCCACCGCCTCGGCCAACTCCCGGGGAAACGGACTGCCAGCCTGCTCCGACCGACTCGCTGGTCCCAGAGCTAGCGCCCCCGCGGCCACGGTTACCAGGGCAACCTGCCGCGGTGCGACGCCTAACTGGGCCCGGAGACCTCCCAGCGTCTCCGTACCCCTCGCATCCAGTTCCGGGGCCGACTTTGGCCCACACTAGGTTGGGGGCCTCTCCGGTCAGTCCCGGTCTTGCTTCTCTTGGGTAGTCGCAGTGACACCAATTCCCCTAGAGCGATATTTCCTCGTCCTTGGCCCGGGGAGAGTGCCGGGAACTCTCGGGGGAGGGACTGGAGGGAGGGGTACCTCGCTTCCAACGGGGAAGCATTTTTTAGTGCACTCGGGAAGCACTTCCTACTTCCGGCCAGCACTGGAAGGTGGCCCAAGGCTCTTCCCTCCCCTGTCTGCCCCGGGACGCCGGAGCTCACGGTATGGGGGCGGGTTGGGCGCGGGGCTGCGGGGCCCGGATCCCGGCCACTGAGCCGCGGTGTCCCAGCCGCTTTTCGACGGAGGGACTCAAAGCACCCTATGGACCTCGGCAGAGTTTGGGGAAAAGCAAAGGGTCGGAGCTCCGGTGGGGGAGGGACCCCGTGGGTGGGCGGTGATCCTCTCCCCCCGCCCCCAAGGCCGTCGAGGGAGGGGCGAGGAGCCGTAGGGCCCCTAGCCACGTCTGGAGAGTCGGGCCAGGATCTGAGCAGCTGGGGTGGAGAGCCTACCCCTAGGCGCCTCCGGGGCCGTCTGGCCCTGACCCCATTGTGCAGACGCACAAACTGAGGCCCGGAGGAGGGAAGTCGTTAAGGTCTTTAAATGCGGCTGGGGTGGAGTCGTAAGTGGCCGAGTTGGGATTCGAACCAGGCCCCGGCTTCAAGAGGCCGAGCTCGCCTTGCAGTCGCCTCTGACCTCGGGCACTTTGTTTCTCGTGTTTTAGCAAACTTTGTAGGAGCGTGATTCTGCGTCTCACCCAAATAGACAGGGGGAGTCGGGGCGGGGGTGGGGGGCAGGGCGGTGTGTGGTTGTGGAATCGTGGCCTCCAGTCCTTACTATCCTTACAAACTTTGAACTTGTCCTTTAGTATCTTGGGGTCTGTGGACACAAGAGGCAATGAACATTCTGAAGGGGAAACTGGGCTCCGGCTCGATATGCTTAAGGAATGTCAGATGGTGCATTGCTATTGACCACCCACCCCCACTCTCGCTGGTCAGATATTTGCTGCCCAGCAAGACCAGACGGCAAGTAAGGAGGAGTGGGCTGTGGTCTTGGCTTTGGGGCTGGTTTATTTACCTTGGGCAAATAATTAAAACTCTCTGGAATTCAGGTTCTTTTATTGTCAAATAGGGTTAAGAATATCTGTTCCTGATTTCCTGGACTCACAGTTTGTCAGAGCTGAAAACATTGTAAAGGTTAAGTCAGTTTCCTCATGTAAAATGAAGGGGTTGGATTAAACCATATCTACTTTTCTTTTCAATTCTAAATCCTGTGATCTGAACTTGACTCTGATCCAACTCCCTCATCTTGTAGATGAGGAAACTAAGGCCCAGAAAGGGAAAATTACTTGCCCACCTCAGAGAGTTGTGAGACTCGGGTGAAATGATGGATGTGATGCATTTGAAAAACATACAAGTGTAATGTATTGTAGGACATACTATTCTTACAATGATGTTTTTACACATTTCAGGTTAAAGAATGTCCCGGATCCCTTTGGGGAAGGTCCTTCTGAGAAATGTCATTCGGCACACAGATGCTCACAATAAGGTAGGAGGACAGTGTTGCAGTCCCTGGCAGGGCTTCGTTTAGGAATGCGCTCTGTGTTTTGATTTAGTGTAGGACTCTTAGATTCGTGATATGTTGTTTTATAATCTAGAAGGTTGTTAAAAGGGGGATATAAGCAGCAGCAGGGTAATATGACTGTGACACTAGCCTCAGAGCCTGAGAGCCTGAGAGTAGGAGTAACTCGGGCATCATGCCTGCCCTGATCCTCTTGGGGGCTGAATTTGGAGCTTTCCTCTCCTAAGAAGCTGCTTTAACGATGACACTCAGATGTTTATTTCAGTACCTCCTCCTCCCTTCTCCATCACCAAAGCTTTCATTATCATGAGCCCATCATTGGTGAAGGCAGAAGCAGGCTGCCTCTGACACCAGGGCTCTCTCTTTCCCCAGGACTTACTATTCCCTTCTCCCCAACCAGATGTGGAGAGCACCTTCTTCTCTGCCCTCCATGGCAAGTGCCTGAACTCCAGGTCTCAGCCATTGTGATCATATCCAGAACCAGAACTTTAGACACCGGGCCTGACCAGGAGTTATGTTCATGGTATCTTCTGGTTATGCATCATTGCCTGACCTGTTGGGATGAGGCAAAGAAACTGTTGGTGATTGTGTTTATAGTTAGGCTCCTTCAGACCTCCTCACCAGGTATTTATCTACCCAGTCTCCTTACTGGCTTAGCCTTTTCTTCTGTGATTTTTGAGAGAATAAAGTCTGGAGTTGACTTCCATGATCAAAGGACTGTAGTGGAAGGGAGCCCTAGTCATTTGTGTTCCTCCAACCTATGGCTAGCAAAACTCTCTAAGAGCTGTAATTTCTGCCAAGTTGAAAAGCCTTTTGTCTTCTACCACTCATTTCAGTCTCATCACTATCCAGCTCAGCCCGGTCCCTCCCCAATTCCTGTCCTTCTATGCCCCTCTCTTCCATACAATTATTAGCCAACTTCATTCCAGACTTCTTTTACTCCCTTCCCATCTTCTTGCACTCAGAGAAACTGGGCTTCTTCTGGAAGGCACTCTGTCTGTGGCAACCTTCTTTGGGAAGGCTCCTTCCAACTTTTTTTGGGGGGGAGGGGGAAAGGCAGGTCAATTGGGGTTAAGTAACTTGCCCAAGGTCACACAGCTAGTAAGTATCAAGTGTCTGAGGTCACATTTGAACTCAGGTCCTCCATACTCCAGGGCCAGTGCTCTATTCACTTCACCACCTGGCTGCCCTAAGGCTCTTCCAGCTTTAAAGCTATGATCCTGAATTCTGAAGATCTGTTTCAGATCTTTGTTGCAGTTATCTGCTGGTCTCCAGTTATTCTTTCCCATTTTTTAAGTTGTTACTCCATCTAGCTATAACACACGAGACAACGTGAGGCAGCACTCTACAATGGAAAGAAGACCTGCCTAGCTGTGTGACCCTGGAAAAGTCACTTTACCTCTGGGCCCCAGTTTACTCATCTGTAAAATGAGGGAATGGGATTCAGTGGCCTTTAAGGGCCCTTCTAGCTCTAAATCTATCATCATTCATTGCCATGATCACATATTACTTTCAATATACGTTCATTATTTGGCTCAAAGTCTAGTTCTCTACCTCAGCTCATACCCTCATGCTCAGAGACACGGCCTCTTAGTTCACCAGTTTCCTCAGTTCCTATGACCTGCATTTTTACTTCACCTCAGAATTTACTTTACCACAGCTCTCATCATCATCCATGAATGTACAGTATTCATGATCCCGAACTCTCAAACTCCACCCCAGTCTAACGACCTGTCCTTCCATTTCTCCCCTGCTTCGTTCCTCCTAAATCTATTGTAAGACACCACTCTGACCTCCAGTCCTTTCATTCCTCCTGGTCTCCCAGTTCATCACTTTTCTGTCACAGTCCTCTCCCTTGTATCTTTTGCTTTTTTGTCTGATTGCTGCTCCCATCTTGCCAGGCCATGTGCCTGGGTTATCTCCATCTTCTGCTTTTCCTGTTTCTTATCTTCTACTGAGGAAGGTCACACAAACGTAAATTTGATAATTTCTACGAGGCTCTTAATCCTGAGACTACTTTTATTCTTCCCTGATTAACTCTTTATGTCATGTTGTCTTAGAAGCTTCTTAGAAACTTCTTACTTGTATAGAGAGAGGACCTTACCTCCTACTTAACGGAGAAAATTAAAGCCATCCACTGTGAATTACCTTTTGTCTTTTCCACATCTCAGAACTTCACTGTGTCATAGCCCACCCTCCTTTACTCTCATCTCAAGGAAATAAGGGCTGCTTCTCACCAAGGCCAACACTTTTGTTAGGTGCCTTTGATCTCATCCCTTCCCCACTTTCTTTTCGAACTTGCCCCTTCAATCATGCTGTCTCTATGCAGCTTTTTTGGGGAGGCTGTCTCTGGCAGCCAGTTTTATTTTCTAGAAGCAGCATAGCATAGAGATCAAGTGTAGGACTTACAGCCACCATGGCCTATGTTCAAATCCTGTCTCTGACACCAGCTCTGAAGCCTTGTTGGCTGTGTGATCTTGGCAAGTCACCTCACCTCTGTGCCTCAGGCAATACACATTCTACTGCAGGGTCAAAGGGTTTCACTAGGCCTTTGGTCTTTTCCTGCCTGTAGCTGACCAGCTAACCTGGAAGTAAGACATTGCACTATAGTGTAATACACCATAATTGTGGTATCTCTCACTAACATTTATCTCCATGAGAGAAGATAACAGATCTTCTCTTATGGTGTATCTATTCCTTTATTATAACATTATGTTATAGTGTCGTTTCTGTCAGTAACATTTTTATTTGCTGCTTTTCTGGATCATTTTCAGATTCAGGAGGAGACAGATATGTGGAAGATAAGAGAACTGGAGAAACAGATGGAAGACGCTTATCGGGGGACACAAAGGAGAATATTACCCAGGAGCTCGAGGTGGATTTACAGCTTCGAGAACTAAAATAATGCTCAAGAAGGTTTTGAAAATCACCCCCTTGTGTTTAAAAACATCTTAGTTTCCTCAGGCTAGTAGGCAGAATTCCATAGTCAGTTCTTTTTAGTCATCAAGCATTCTGTGTATTATAAATCCAGACACATGCAGAGATTTAGTGACCTGTAGGTATGGCTTCATTTACCTGCAGAATCTTTTGCATCTATGTATGCTGGAAAAGCTGAGAATTTTTCCATGAATATGGGCAGGGTCAGGGTTCTTTAGTCTTCATCTTTACCTTTGTATTTTTAGTTGGCTCTTCGCTAACATCTTGTAAATAGGCCCCAACTTTCATCTGCTTCATCCATTCTTGAATCATCAAATCATACATGATCTCAACCTTATTCACCTATTTAAGTATGATTGTATAGAGCTGTGTGAGTACAGGGATCTGCCAGTCGTTAAGTGTTTTGCTCTGTGGGAATGGTGATTGATCCCACAGATAGGAGTTATCCACTTACTCAAATGATGTACAGGGAGTCCACACTAGAAGCAGGCTTTAATAAATATAAAAAGCAAGTTTCTTTGGTTTGTTTATGCATTAAAAGAGATTCTATTTTAATTTGTCAGCCTACTAGTTACACATTTAGTAGTGCCACCCTTTTTTCTTTTTTTATTTAATTGCTCAATTCAAAATGGCATTTCTAGTAACATTATAATATGCTGTGTCTCTTTTAAATGTGGATGCTCTGCATGTTGAAATGAATCACTAGTGAAAGAGGTGTGTGTTCCGATTGGTTGGTAGTGAAGGTTAGGTGAAGCTATCAGTAGTGACCTAGAAGTGACCTAATTAATTGCTTGTTCCTAGGCTCTACTATGCACTGGAATAGAGTAGAACAAATAACATTATTTCCACTATACGCAGTGGTAGAATAACCCAGAGATAAAATAGATGGTGCCTTTCACAGAGATTATTCTCAACAAGTACTAGGTCAGTGAGGGCTTCTCTCTGCTGGTTCTGTAAACCCTATATCATGTCCCCTAAAGGAGCCATACAAATTACTTTTAAATCTAAATGTGGGCCTACTTTCTACCCCAGCCGAATGCGAAGTGATGGTTTCGATGAAGAAAGCCATCGAGTCTGCTGGAGAACAAAGCAAGAAATTCCTGGGACATTTGAAGATGATTTGCTTAGGACTCGATCCTGGAACAGAAAGCTATATAATTATGAGGCCAACATGCCAGACAGGTTTGTGACCAAAACACTCTCACTGATTTTGCTCTTTAAATTCCATTGTGCCATATAGGTGTCATAGATCCACAGGTGGTCATCTAGGTCACCCCTTTCATTTGAGAGAGGAGGAAATTTCAGGCCATAAAGGTGATGTGACTTGTCAGAGATCACGTAGACATTAAGTGCAAGAGGTGGGGCCCAAATTCAGGTCTTCTTATTTCTAATCTAAAGTTACTTTTACTTCATCATAAAGAGTTCCATTTTTGAAAACATCCTTTATGTCTTATGAACTTACTGAATTACTCCAAGGTTCTCTCCCGGAGTTGGTGCTATCAAAGGGTCATTTAATGTTCTTTATGGTTTGAGGACTAGCACATTATCATATGAACAGAGGACCAAAGAGCCCATCATCTGTAAATGTTTTTTCCTGGTGCTTCAAAAAAAAATGCAACTAATTTACCAAGAAGCATGGCATAGTAGAGTGGAAAGTTCAGTAGATTGTGAACTATGAGACCCAAGTTTAAGTCCCAAATTTACCACTAACTTGCTATAAGGCTTTAAGTAAGTCGTTCCCCAACTCTGGACTTCTTACATCTTTATTTGTAAAATGCAGATGTTGGACTATATCTCTTAAATTTTCTCCATCTCTAGTCTGTGATTCCATGAATTGGCACTGTCACACTCTTCTTTTTTTCTTTTAATCCCAATGTTCTTTTGATGTTAAATTTCTGAACATCTAGGGCATTTCTCTTAACAGAGCCTACTCTATCATTTTACAGATGGGGTCACAGTGGATATAAAGAACTATATCCCGAGGAATTTGACACAGACAGGTGAGGGCTGTAAGTTTACTGAGGAAAAAAAGAAAAGCAAGTCAGCTTGTTTTGATTTATAAATTGTGTTGCTGTGATGTGTTTTTTTTTTGTTTGTTTTTTGAATAAAGGACATATGAAATCATTTGCCTTTGTCCACATGACCAGAGACACTGGTGACTACTTCAGTAGGAGGAAGGCAGTGTGTTTTATTGGCTACTGCTTTTTGGTGTTTCCAAATGGCTCTGCAATTATCGTGATTTATTCCTTGTAATAGTCCAGTGAAATGGGTAATTATTATTACCCTCATTTTATAGGTGAGAAAACTAAAGGCCCCAAAGGGAAAGTAAATCACTCTGTCACTTGGCAACCCTTTTGGCAGGTTGGAATTGAAATCCAAGCCTTAGGCTCAACTCCTCACTTAGGCTATTAACCCATGCTATTTCTCAAGTCCAAATACAAGATATTAAAGCATAAATAAAATGCTGTTTCTATGACATTTATCCTTTTTTTGCTCTGTTCATAGTGATCAGCAAGATGCTATTAATGGAAGAAACACACCTCCCCAGGAAAAGTCATCTACTCATGAGTCCCATAAACGTAAGAGGTCAAAGAAATCCCACAAAAAAAAGCAAAAAAAACGATCCCACAAAAAACAAAAGAAAAGCAAAAAGGAAGCCACAGATAGAGCTGCAGATTCCTCAAGCGAATGCTCAGGAGAAACTCAGGTTTCCAGTGCTAGGAAAGGGAAACAATCACATAAGCGAAAGAAAAAATCAAGGAAAAAGGCTCCCAAGAAACCTGCTTCTTTCTCAGAGTCAGAAAGTGATTCTTCTCGCCCAGATGATTCAGCATCCAGTAGTTCTGAGGAAAGTGAAGAAAAAGATGCCAAGGAAACCAAAAGGAAAAAGGATCAGAAAGGTCCCATCACCCCAACAAAGAGGAAGAGTGAGGTACAAGAGAGGACCAGCAAGCGGAAGAACTGGAAGGTGGCCACAGATGAAAAGACAGACGAGAGCTCCGAGGAGGATTAAAAGGAGGGAGGCTTCACCCTCCAGGTTTCCCAGGTGACCCCTTAGACTCGACGGGTGTGGCAGGGACCCTCTTGTTAGAACAAGTGGCCCAAGTGGTGAGAGCTGCCTTGTGCCATCTGAATCCTAGCTGATGGATTTTCTCCTATTTGAGCCTGTTAAACTTGATCCCCTTTTATTGGTAATGGGGAAGCTATTAGTTTTTATAATGAAGGTTTCTTGAAGAGATTACTTTTTACAATTAGCCACACTCAGTCTCATGCGCACTATTCCCCAGATCAGAGGAAACAGAAGCCAGTGATCTGGGAACTCCCACTAAAGTGCTCAATTTGGGGAAAGCAGGTGTTTAGGCCCAAGAGGACAGTGTGGAGAGATGACTTTCCTTTGTTGATTAGCCCCATGTGAAGGCGGTATGACCCCAAAGAACTCAACAAGGAAATTGTTGTGGAGCCTTATTGTTTAATCACTCCAGATCATCCTCTGACCTTCCTTACAGCAGGTGTCATACCTGGCTCTTCATTCTCAGCCTTGGTGCCTTTGATCCTTAGATACATATATCTAGACCCCCAGTTTGATTTTAATATTGAACTTTTAGTCCTGTTCTGGCTGGCCCAGTGTACTTGAGGAAGTGGGCACAGGAACAAGCCTTTTTTCCCCTTGCAATAAAAACTACAGGCAGCTGTCACCAGAAGGGAGTGGGGCTTTCTTGGTATGTTTTCCCCACTGGGTAGGGTCCATAAACCTGCATTCTTTATAGCCCCTGAGCCGAAGTCTGAATCAGGCATTAAGTTTCCCAGCGTACTGCTAAATTTTGCCTGAGTTTAATTGCGAAGTGGTTTTTTTTTGGCTATTTAAGATGGTCCTAGTTTGAGTGGGGTCAAATTATGATCTGACCATGCTGTCCAGTTGTGTACCCTGAACTGGATTTGGGATATTGGTTACAGATATCATTTAAATAGTCCTGTCTTTCCTTGTTTTTGTCTCCAAGTCTGTAAATGAATTCCAGATTTCACCTCTAACTAGAAAGTCAGGTCAGCTCCAAAATAATGTAGGTCTCTCAGGGACATATTTGCCTCTTCCCAGCCTTCATGGGACTTAAAATATCCCCCAACCCCAGCAAAGAAAGCTGGCCTATTTCATTTTGTTCAATTGGGACCTAGGGGTGTTTAAACTAGGACCCCTAGGTTTCCTTGGGGCTATGGTTAGGAGCAGGGGTAATGTGGAATGTACTTTCCATCCCCCAAATTCTGTGATTTAATGGATATAGCTAAACTTTCCCCACTTAGAACAAATACTTCTGACTTATGGTGTTACATAGCTGTTACTTGATGGTCTGAGAACTAAAAAGGAAGCCTAATCCTGGTTCCACCATTGATATCCGTGAGGTCCTGAATAAGTGATTTAACCTCTTGTGCCTAAAATGGGAATAATACTGACCTCGTTGGGAGTATTATAGACAACAAAGGGCAAAAGTAATGGGAGACATCTTACAACAATAGAATATAATTGTTTCCACATAATACCTAAGATTCTGTAGATAGGAATTACTTCTCAAAGCCTGTTACACAGTAGGATTCTACAGTCTACAGAATTAACCTTCAAATACATCTTTGGGCAAAGGCCCTCCATCCGCTGGTTAACCAGTAGGTGCTACCTTTTTTGGATGTCTATATGACTTATTAACTCTTCTGGCTCCAGTTTATGTACTCTTAGCCAGCTACTACTAAATGCCAGTTTTTATCAGGAATTTTTTGAAGGGAAGGCCTGTTACTTGGTAGAGATTTTAGAGGTAGGAGAGATTCTAAATGACAATCCCTTAACTTAAAGCAAACAGTATTTTCTGTGGTCCTCTAGGAAATAGGATCCTAACTGGTATTTTTTTTTCAGTCCTTTTTTTCAACATTTTTTGCACCAAGTTTATTCTAGACACTTGACAGGTTAGGGGAGTCTCTAGAAGTTTGTACTGTCACATGAGCCAAGAGCCTTTTCTCATACTAGCAGCTCCGCCTCCTTTTCTAGTCTATGTGTCTTTGCTGCAGCCAGGTTTTTATTTTTGGTCACGTTTACTCTAATTACTTACATGTGGGTGTATGGGAGCAAAAGGGCTGTCCTTGCTCTCTATTGCCTTCTAAACTCCAAAATTTCCTTTTCTAAGCCTTAATTGGCTTCTAAAATTCTTCCAGTCCCCGAGTGAAAGGCTCAGGGTAGCTTTCAACGTCTCCCATTTGCACTACCAGCATTGGAACTCATTTTTTTCTTGGATAAGTGTTTTAGGATTTTCAACTAGTCAGGGATCTCTGAATCCTGAAGTAGGATTTTTTTAAAAAAAATAATTAAGACCAGGGTTGGGGGGTCATATTTATCAAATAAATGATGTAATACAATCTGGAATTCCAAAATTCCAAATAAAGAAATTTCATTTTTTGAACACCTTTTGTTATTTTTTAAATACTACAGGTTTGGCCACAGCCCAAAGTTGATCTGGTAATACATAGTTTCTTTACCCTTTCACAAAGACCCCTGCCATGGTATATAAACTGTCCAGTTAAAGATCGTTTTGTCCTTCCATTCATTTCCCCCACTTAGGGTAGGGATGAGGCTTAGCCTACTGGTTCCCTTTCTGCACAATCTGAGCAAATCGGCTTGTGATGGTAAGAGTGGTATCAATGAATCGGTCCACACAACTGGTAAGGCAGTTTTCAGTTCGAGAATCAAGACGGCTTCCTGGTTTTTCAACACATTTATCCCAGCACAAATCCATGAAGAGGTGTACCTGAGGAGGAAGATAGACATTATAGAGAGGTGTGAAGGGCCAGATAGTACTTTTCTTCCCTCTCTGGTTTTCCCTTTTCCTGTCGTTTGCCCTCCATTTACCAGACTGAACTTAGTCTCCTTTGATACTTCCCTTTCCTTTGTTTTCTGTATTTCCTATCAGTCCTTCAAAATGTCTCTCAGACTCATACCTGCATTTCCACAGCCACCTTTCTTGCCTATATCCTTGTCACTTCAAGTCTAAATTACCAATAAAGATTTCTGTCTCCCTACTGCCAATATATTTTTCACACTGCTGCTGTTGTTTAAAATCTTGTTTGCCTCTTCACCCTTTGTTCAAGTATCTCTAAAGGCAATTACCCACTGGAAGCATGATGTAGGTATAGCATCTGGGGACCCTGGTTTTGAATTCAAGCTTTGCCCCTTACTATTATGTGACCTTGGGCAGTCACAACTTCTCTGGGCCTTAGTTTTGGTCCGTAAAAGAGGGAACTGGTCCTTTCTAGTTCTAAATCTGTGAACCTAAATCCAAATTCCCTGGCTCTCCCTATCCAGCCTATGCCCACTATCTCCAACACTTATTAAATGGCAGATGCTATGCACGTTGGTGCCCCATGCCTATACCTACACCGCTTGGCTATCTGCCTCTGCTGTTACCTTAGCGCCCACGGCGCTCCAGGTCCGTCCGCACAGCAGCCCGCACAGCTTTAACACTTTCACCATAGGGTTCTGAGGCCGGGCTGCGGGCAGCGGCTATCTCCTCTGCCCCCGCCCCCCCCCCCCCATCCCCCAGCACTCCGTGGTGGCTGCTCCGGGGGCTCTTCATTGATTCTCCAAAAACCCGGAGAACTCTCTTTTAAAATATCTGCCCTTTACGGGGTTGTGAAAGACATCCTTTTCGACTCCAACTGAAAGTTACAGTTCTACTATTAAAGCCCCTGTGACCTTGGGCAAGGCATTTCCCCGCTCGGGCCTCATCGGAGCGGGGCTGGGGGTGGCCTGGATTAGTTCACCTCCATAACCCCTAAAGGGAGAGGGCTGTACGCCTCAAGAGCTACGTGCTCCCCCTCCCCATTCCGGAGGGCCCCTTCCTCTGGGCCTCTGCCCGGCACGTCCGATCACGGAGAGCCCGGCTAGGGCTCGGCAGTCTCTCCGCCGCTGGCCCGGACACTGTAGCACCTGCACCTCCACCCTCGCCGCAGCCCTCCTTCATTCCCTAGTATAGCACCTGTGCCGTGAACTGCGCCTTCTGCTGTTCGGCCGCCACCAGACGCTGCAGTTCGGCCTCATCGGCCTCGGCCAACTCCGCCATGACCGCCCCTCCGCTGGGAGTCCCACTTCCTTCCCGGCCAGGGTACGCCAACAGCGGCTTCCGGTTCAGCCTGGGTCTCCTTCCCGACTCCCTCCTTCTGGCTCGCCCAGGTTCCGGTTCACGCCGGCTTCCGGAGCCGGGGCGCGGGAAGTGGTCTTAAGCGCACCCGGGTCACCGAATGACCTTGAGCGACTCGGGCAGATATGGCGCTGCTGGCGGCTGCGGCGCTGGGGCGCCTGAACCTTTCTAGCTGCGCCCGGGGGAGCAGAGGTGAGGGGACCCCCGGGGGGCTCTGACCGCCTTCTCTCCCGCTATGGTGGGGGGAGGGGTCAGCACCCCTGAGGCCCTTGGGGCTCCTACGCCCCGAGGCGACGGGCTTTCTTCCGCCCCTCAGTGGCACTGGGCCTGTGACCCCAGGGAGGACCCGAAGCAGCGGCTCGGCCCCTTCTCCTGCCACCTGCGCATGCTGGGCCCGGAGCCGCCCCTTGGGGCCGTGGCACCGAGGCGACTGGCCCAGAGCTAACGGAACGAGGGCCCCTTGCCGCGGCCTCCCCCAGCCTTGACCGTCTGCCTCTCTCCCCAGCTCTGCTCCTGGGTGCCCGCGTGGTCAGACCCGCCTGCATCTCAGCCTCTCTGCCGGACCGGCCTGCCCCCGGAGGACGGCACATCCACCTGTCTGCCAGCCGCAGCTGTACGTCCTGCCCCCGGCCCCTCCGCCCTGGCCAGCCAGGCTGCGATCCCGCTAGAGACAGGCCCCCGATTCTCCCGCACAAGTGGTCTAGTTCAGCCCCTTTGTTTTATAAACGAGGAAGCTGAGGCGTAGAGATGGGAAGTGACTCGTCCAGAAACGACCTGGGTAGTTGGGTTAGAGCCACAAGTCTCCAGACTCCCAGACTCTTCCTCTTCCATTTTGCCTCCCCTAGTGTCAACCTAGGGAAACGTCCAATTTTGAAAAGTTAAATGTCGCAGCCTAAGGCTTTCTTTTTCAGAGACTCATTCTTTGGAGAGGAGTCATCCTTTAATATTTAGGTAACACAGAGGAGTCAAAACGGTAATAATCCAAAGCAGCAGTTAATTTAAAACTTTTGGATGCATCGTGTACTCTAATTTAGGTTGCTGTTAAAGTCACTTGGCAGTCTCTAATAAGTAATTAAATTTTTTATTTTACATAACACGTTGATAATTGTTTTTTTTTCCATGTTACCATCTCCACATCTGGAAAGATTTAATGTCTTGTTTTTGCAGAAGTTCAAGTCAGCAAACATTAAGTACTTACTGTGTACCAAGCATTGCTAAGTGCTGGGGATACCCAAAGAACAGTTCTTGTTCCCAAGGAGTTCACAACAGATAACTCTGTACACAAAAGCTATAATCAACGGAGAGAAAGGCCCTAGCATTACAGTTCAGGTTTCGGATTCTAGATTTAGAGTCGACAGAAGCTTTAGATCTAGTTCAACCACCTTATTTTATCGGTGAGGAAGCAGAAGGTGGGGTGGAGTGATAACTTGCCCAAGCTTACGCAGGTGGTAAGTGCCACAGCCAGGACTCAAATCGCATCCTCCTCCTGTTTCAAATCCAGAGCTGCCTCTATTCTAGCACCTTTAGGCTTCTTGCTTTTAGGTCATTGTCTTATTAGATCTGGATTGCTTTGAGGCCGTCTCTGAGATTACTGAAGTAGAGTGAGACTAGTAGTAGTATAGTAGAAAAGGTGTTTGAATGTTTCTGTGAGAGGTGTGGAAAGGTTCTTTGAATGAAAAGACCTGAGTTTAGCTGTATAGCTAAGCAAATCATTTAGTTTCTCTAATTCTTAGTTTCTTATAGCATATAACATCTTTCCAGTAACTGTAGGCAAGTCACTTAACCTTGAATCCAGTTTCCTAGTGTAAAATAGGTACAATATTTTCTCCCTTTTAAGAACTGCATTTTGTAAATTGTGAAGTACTGTATAAATATATGAACTGTTTAAGTTTTTTTTTCTCCAAATTGAAGTTTGGACCTGATGTTGAGTCTTAATTAAATCCACTTGATTATGTTGCCCCTTAAAAAATACTTGAGCAAAGCAAAAATTATTCGTAGCTTGCGTTAAGACTATTCACAAGTAATAGGATATAAAGCAGACCACAGAGTCTACAAGCAGTATGTAGACTTTCCTAGTCTCTTTGAGCTGGTTGGTTTTGGAATGAAATTTTCTCGGAGGCCTTTGGGGGGAAAGTGTGAATAATACATGTGGTTTCTTTTCTGGGCTGCAGAAGTTTTATATCAGTAGAAAAGAGATGTTTAAGATGAGCATGCCAAATATTCATCTTCATTTACAAGGTCTCCAACAATTGGTTGCTTCTATAGTGATTATTTCATGCCTTGTAAATACATAGAATGTTCTCTCCTCAAAAAGTGGGAGTCTTTTGTTCTGTGAGAAAATGAAAGAAGAATCTCCAGTTTCTGTCATTTGTTTCTAAGCCTCTATCCTCATGTTCTTTGTTAAATCTTCCATGTATTTTGTTAGCTTCATAAATTGACTACTTGTGTTAACATATACATGCTCCCTCATGTCACCTGGTTCTGATCCTGTTTGTAGCTAACTCTAAGGCTGCGTCTCTGCACTGGACTAGTGAGAGAGCCGTCAGTGTTTTGCTGCTGGGCCTGCTCCCAGCTGCCTACCTGTACCCAAGCTCTGCGATGGACTACTCACTGGCTGCAGTCCTCACCCTCCATAGTCACTGGTAAGCACAACACTTTTGTACTGCTGTGTCTACTCTAAGCCTAGTGTGTTTCAGTTGGGGGTGGACTGATTCCCCACTCAATTTCAGTAAAATGGAATTCCAAAAGCTAGACTTGGGCAGTTCCCCTCCAGTAAGAGAGAGGTGGTAGAATTGTTCCTTTGATAACAAAATGGGGAGAAATTCAGAGGCTGTGTCAGTTGGAGAAAAAGGGTTGCCTTACCTACCACTTCCTTCCTTTGTCATTGGAAAATCTAGTCCTCACTTCCTTCTGCTTTCAAGTTTCATGTTCCCTGCCTGGATTTTAAAAACGGTGGCCTTGTAGTCAAGAAAACTTGTTTTCAATCTCATTTCTAACATGGATTAGCTATTTCACCAAGGAAAATGCATCTGACCTGAGTCTCTGCATCCGTATCTATAAAATCAGAATAATAATCTGTTTTGTCAGGCTCAACTGAGAAAATGTACATGAAGTATTTTAAGTGTGCTATATTTATCAGTTTTTGTTTTATGTTAAAAATTTATAGTAATGCTAATTGGGAAAGACTTTTAAATTAGCATGAAATCAGCTATAAAATGTTTAAAGAAATGCAACTTCATTACTTTGAAATGTGTAGGGTAATTAGAATATAGCCATCAAAGGATTGGGATTTGCTTTAATTATTGGATAGAAATGAATTGCAATGAATATAACATTTGTTTGTAAATGGGTACTTTTGAAGTGCCTGAATTAGTGCCATATGGGGGAATTTAAGCTTTTTTGTCCTGGTCACTTGTTCTACCCTTAACAGATATTTCTTCATGTACTGTAAAATAGTGACAAAGCTAATATATGGCAAAATAATGAGAATAGATCTAAAATTTCTACTTTAGCAATTCCTCATCTTTCTGAAAAATGCCCACTAAAACATTAGAGAGGCTACAAAAAGCTATGTTTCTGAGTGAAATTGTGAGAGAAAATGGTTTGCAAGTGATTGAAAGCTGGAGTTTGGCTATAGGAATTTATTTGTTTTCATTTCAGATTTGAGGTTTGGAGCTTCAAAACCCTTTATTCCTGGGGAATGAGGACCCCCTCCCCCTCTTCCCTGACAGGCACTCCTAGTACTCCCTAGTTGATGCTGCTGCTATCTTTACTGGTTTGGAGGTTTACTAAAAGATTCAGCAATTCTGTAGTTTTAGTTTGGGGTAGAGGAATGAGAAGGGATTGAGAAATAGGAAGATTAGGTTAAAAAATGAATAGTAGAAATGTATTACTTATTTAATTACTTTTCCTCCCTGCATTAGCCAGTTGTAAATGGCTGACTATGGAATTCATAATGTTGGGAATGAGGATCTTTAGATGTAGAATTCTTTTACACTGAAGTTTTGTTTGGTCATAGCATTCCTCTCCTTGGAACCCTTCACTGACTCTGTTGCTGAATAAAGTTAGTTTCCTTAGCCAGGAATACAAATACAGTATGCACAGTATGGTGCCACCCAACTTTTCCCTGTTTATTCCCCTGCCAAACCGGATAACTTGCTGTCCTCTGTACATGTCCTGCCTTCATGCCTTTCTTTACATTATTCCTTATACTTTGTATGCTTTTCTCTGCCTACCGAGTTCCTGCCCATGCCATTTCTTTCATAAAAACTTTCTTGACCTCCCCAATTAGTAATGTTCTCTCCCAACCCTGAGATCTCCTCTAACAAAATTTTGTTTGTACCTCTTAGGTATCTATCGTATATTATAGCTATATTTGCTTTCCTAAATGGGGAGGGCAGGGAAACATCTTTGAATCCGGCCTGCTTCATCATTTTGCACACAAATGAGGTCTTAGTAAATGTGTACTGATTGAATAGTCCACATTTCCTTTGGCTCATGAAGGAGTATATTAATTGAAATAGTTGTTAGAAATGCTGTTGTTGCCAGCGGGTTTAGTTTCTCACTATTGGCTGGCATTTTAAAATGCGGTAAAAGCATAATTACAATTCCAATAATTTATTCAGCCCTTTTGTTTCATAAATCAGGAACTGAATCCTGAGAAGTTAAATAACTCCTTTAATTTAAAATTGTGTATTCTGGTAAGAAATTTCTTCTACTTAGAAAAGCCTCTGCTTAGCAGCATAACTGCTGTTTCAAAATAAGAGTGAAGGGCCAGCTAGGTGGCGCAGTGAGTAGAGCACTGGGCCTGGAGTCAGGAGGACCTGAGTTCAAATTTGACCTCAGACACCTGACACACTTATTAGCTGTGTGACTTTGGGCAAGTCACTTAACCCCAATTGCCCTGCCTTCCCCCCTTCAAAAAAAAAAAAGACAAAATAAGAGTGAAAAAAAATAGGAGGAAGCAGATGTTTTGGTATTTTTTGCTCTAGACCTGTGATTTCCTTGGTGTAGGGAGTGCTGGGGTGCAGCAACTACTACTGCTTGAGCAGATCTGTGCCTGCTCTGTAACTGAGAGTCTCAGAGAATGGTCTGGACCACAGAGATTTAAGGGATCTACTAAAGGTTTCATAGCCAGCGTGTGCAAGAGGTGGAGCTTAAACCAAGATTATACTGCCTGGGAGACAGCTATCTCCCTGATACACCTTGCAGCTTCTCAGTGGTCAGTTATTCAGGGAAAATGGTTTTTCTCGATTTTCTTCACAGAGTATTAAGGGAAATATAGAAGGGGAGAATATATAGATAAATGCTAGTATTTGCCAGAGAGTAGGCCCTTAATAAATGTATGTTGATTGACTAAATAGTTGCTAAAATATTTTCATTTACCTTCTGGTTTACTCCTTTATGGTATTTTTTAAAATATAACCATTTCTAAATAAAGGACACATGACTAATCAAATGCTGTCTGACTTGTCATAAAGTCAGAATTATTGGATTTAGTTAGCTTTGCTGTGTTTTCAAATGCCAGCCAACAGGAAGAGAGTAAACAGTATGGAACCAATAACATTTCTGATAAATGCTCCAATTAATATCTACCTCCATGATCCTGTGTAGAAGTCTGACTCTTATTTATATTTTACCCCAAAGAAGGTGGAGTGGTGGACAATAGGTCTTCTTTTAGCACACCACCTGAAGGATACACACTCCAGTCATGGACTAATGGTTCTCTCCACCGACCTGAGTTACTTTAATCATTGTCTGGTTTGCATGTAGTCCCTCTTGGGCTTTTTCTGCTTGATATGTTAACTGATCCAAGTAGATTGGTGGCTATCAGGGCTTGTGGCTATTTTCTTCAATATAAGTCTCCCTGAGACTGTAGGTATCAGTCTAGTTTCGTTTAGAACTTCTTGCTTCCTTCTTCCTTACCCATGAATTGGATTTTTTAAACTTTTTCTCAAAACAGGATAAAAATATTACTTCTTAATTGTAAAAAAACTGTGTACAAAAGTCTCTGAAGAGATGGAAAAGATTAATCTAGTGGTAGGAACTGAGGAAGATGATAAAATACTCCATTTGAAACTTGGCTAATTCTTGTCAGTAGCAAGGTCAATATGCAAATGCCCTCTTAATGTCACTTGTCATTTTTAGCTTGTACTATGGTAGAATTTTCTTTTTCTCTTCAGGGGTCTTGGACAGCTTGTTACTGACTACGTTCACGGAGACAAGTTGGTGAAAGGAGCCAATGCAGGTCTCTTGACGCTCTCAGCCATGACCTTTGCAGGACTCTGCTATTTCAACTATCATGATGTGGGCATCTGCAAAGCTGTTGCCATGCTGTGGAGCCTCTGACCTCCGTGGGAACGGAAATGATTGTACACCCATTGCCTCTGCTTTATCACATTAACCAATGAAAATGAGAGGGAAGTAGCAATGAACTCCACTGGGGAAACCTCCCCTGTTCACCAGTCAGGCAGAGTTATTTCAACAGTTGGTCTTTATGAAGAATACAATCCAAGAAGGATTAGATTAAGAAAATTGTGAGATTAGCTTGTGTTCCAAGTTCTGAGAGTCACTAAGTTGTCTCAGGATCTCACTCGGTTTATATCTTGCTTAACCCTTGTAAGCTGCCACATTTCAATTTTACTGATCTCTTAAGAATTCAGTTATTCATCATTCTCTTGTGACTGGATTTGTCCAGCAGCCCTTTCCCTCTTATAATATGTCTTATTCTTGGGAATACTGGGCAAAAGAAGACATTTTGTTAATTCATATAATAAAAAATTTGCAAGAAAGGAAACTATGTGTTTTATTTTGAGAACCTTTCTTCTCTTCTTACACAGTTCAAATGTTTTCACTGTTGCATACCTTTAGGAAAGCTTGATGTTAGGAGAGTGCTGATGCCTATATTCCTTTTATGCTTAATCTCATTGATTGTACTAGGATTAGGGTTCCCCCATTTCCCAAAATAGGGATTAATTTTCCCTAAAAAGCATAAAAGCTCTTCCTTGGCCTTGATTGGCCTCTGCCTCTCTTGATATAGCTTCCTGATCACCTAAGGGCATAGACAAGCCCTGCTCACATGGTGCCAGGGCTTCTCCAACTTGGTGGATTTCTGAAGACCGCAAGTCACCATATCCTGCCATGCTGACCAGAGAGTTGCCATATGGAGTTGAGGGACTTAAGTGCCAGTGTTTCCCTCTTGCATGTTCTTGCTGTATTAGGACAAAGTAAACCTTTTGTTAACTGTTCAGTGACATATGAATGTTTCATGTCATCTCAACATCCAAACTCAGTAAAGTGCTAGTGTTAAGTCCACCCCTAACACCAATTTGCAGGTCTTAAGAGAAAGGTGGGAGAGGAGTAGATTGTATGAGTTGGAGGCAGCTGAGTATCTGGAACCCAGATTGGGGAGAAAAGAATTTCTAAAGGTAAGACTGGCAAAGTGTTAAGAATAAAATTGTGAAGGTATGAATTGGTCTGAACATTTCTGAAAGTAATTTGAAATTATTCCAAGAAAGACTAGGATGTTTATATCTTTTGACCCAAAGGTTCTATTAGGTGTATATCCCAAGGAAGTCAATGGGTAAAGGGAAAATCCCCACGTACACCACAAATAACAGGAATCAAAGCAAATAATCATCTATCGGAAAATGGCTAAACAAATACGAATGTAGTGGTGTATGATTGTAGCCAGAGTCTGAGAATGTGACCTTGACTCTCCAGGGAGAATGTAAACTGCCTTGAGTAAATGTAAATAGGAAAAGAAGCTGTAACTGTCCTATGGGAAAACTTGCACAGGACCCTGTGCCATCCCTGGCCCTGGGCTTTCTTTGTTCTGTTTCTATATAATACCTGACCTGGCCTGAGGGCAGATGAGGGATCCACCATTCTGTCCTCCTGCCAGCAAGGACTGGGCCTCTGGGCCCCCCAATTAACTCTGATAAAACCTATTAAAAACTAAGTTGGTATGGGCCATTCTTTCTTCGGCATCTTGGTATTCCCTGGGAAGGCATGCTACTCTCTAATTGGAATAATCGGGGCAGAACAGATTCTGCCCCCTTACAAATAGAGTGTTAGTTGCTGTGTTGTAAGAAACAACAAATATGAATATAGAGAAACATGTAAAGCTTAACAAAGTAATCACTAATAACTAGTAAAGTGTCAGGATATAAAATAAATTCACTAAAATTATTAGCCTTTATATTATGAACAAAACTCAGCAGAAAGAAAAATCATATTCAAAAGAACTATATAAAATATCTGGGAGCCTGCCTATCAAGAATTCCTGCTACACAGGAATTACATGACTTCACTTACAAGCACTTTGCAGAAAAAGACAAATAATTGGAGAAATTAATGGTTCATGGTTGGACGGTCAAAATGACAAACATGACAGTACTACTTAGATTAATCTACAGGTTAAATGGTACACATCGGTGAGAGGAACTAGTGTAGGCTCCTTGGTACTCCCAACCACGACTACCAAACCACTGAAAGGTTACTTTGTAGGGACAACAAGATTCAGTAGAAGATCAAGAATCCTAAAGTAAATAATGAAAATAAAATCAAGGAAGAGGGGCTCCTAAAACAATAATCAGAATTACTTGGTATTGTTTAAAATATAGTTTATCAATAAAACAGATTTGATACTTAAAACCCAAAATGAATGGAGTAGCATAGTGTGATAAAGTCAAGGACACCAACTACTTGGGTAAGTACTCATGTTCTGACAAAAACGGCTGGGAAAATTGGAAAGCAGTGTGGCAGAAACTGGGCTCACCAGAGGTTAACTTGGGGTTGATGAGCCTGTTTAAAAAAATTGTGACTAAATATAATTGATTTGTAATCTTATTTTTTCAATGTATTTAAAAACATTCTGAGGAGTCCATGTGTAACAGTAAGGCAGTAATAACAATGTAGATGACAATTGTCAAAATGCCTATGTAGTTCTGAATCACGAAGTATGTGAGACTCTCCACATAGGAAGTAGAAGAAGCAAACCATTTATTCACACACTAGAGAACCATATCCCATAACCAAATGTTCAGCTCCCACAGCCAGTTAGTCCACATCATCATAACAGCAAGGAACCCAAAACATTCAGTACACAATATCACAAAATGGAGCCTCACCATCCCCAAACCCCTCTGACCCCCTGCTGGGGTCTTCCCCAAAACAAATTCACAGTACAGCTAAGTCAGCTTGTTCAGTTCTAACAATCATGAGGGTGGCCATTAGCAGCCATAACTGTGCGCGCTCTCTCTCTCTCTCTCCCTCTCTCCCTCTCCATTTCTTGTGACGTAACTTCTTTTTCCTGTCAGGAAGCTCCTCCCACCACATGTAACTCAGACTTCCTGTGACATAAGCAGGTCACATGGCCTATTAATGGGTGGGAAAGATCTGCAAATCTAAATTGCTACTATGCCATGATACAGAAAAGGTTAAAGACCCTGGATTAGACCAGCATTCACATTATGTGCTGTACTAAGATCCAAGTAGTTATAAAATATACAAGCTCATGTGATAAATTGGAGATGAAGAGGAGAAATTTTTCCAGTTATGTATAGGAAGAGAGTTCTTGACTGAATGGGGTATAAAGAGCAAAAAAGAAAAAATAGATAATTTTGCTTGCATAAAATGGAAAAGGTGTCTGCACAAAATCAGTGCAGTTAGAAGTGAAACTGCCAAGCTAAACTTGAACCTAATCCCCTTCCTAACCCAAAAGAATGAGGTGGTACATGTGGGAAGGGGATTATTTCTCCTGCATCTGAGAGGAGTAAGCTTGTATATTTGTGATCTTACCTTCGGAAGTACATATTCTTTTTGTTTTTTAAGATGAAAAGTGAATTTTGGGATCTTGGCAGCAAATTTCCCAGCTAATGATAAACAAGATAGGAAACTGATACAAGTATATAAGTACAAGAGCCATTCTCCAATAGATAGATGATCAAGCTATTTTAATAGTTTGTTACCTAAACACCTCTCATCAACCACATGAAAAAGTGCTCCAAATCACTAGTAAGTAATAAATACAAATTAGAACAAATTGGTTTTTCCTCACACTAAGAAGGAAAATGACAATTAGAGTTGCTATTAGGGGATAGATAGACACACTAATGTTCTACTGGTGAAGCTATGAGTTGGTCTGATCATTCTGGAACAGGCGTGCACTACATGAGGCCTTTGGCCTGCCAAAGGATTTTGGGTGGCCCTTGAAAAATGTAGGGTTGCCACTGCGCACTATCTCCTGTTTGTCGAGGCAACCAACCATCGTTAGTCTGCCTCTAATCTATTGGGGCCCGACGAAGTTTAGCCTATTTTAATTTTGGCCTCTACGTACTACCAAGTTGTGCAGGTTTGTTCTAGAATATAATTTGGAATTAAATTCCAAAAGTAGTTACTAAACTGTATTTACTCCTTGACCCACTGATATCACTAGGATTAGCTCCTGAAGAGATTAGAGACAGAGAAAGGACTCGAATCTACAAAAATATTGAGTGGCATTTTTTTTGCTGCAGCAAAGAACTAGAAACTGCACCAAAGTGGGTATCGGACAGTTGGGAATAAAGGCTGAATAAATTGTGGTATATTAATGTAATGAAATATTATTTTTTCTGTAAGTAATGAAGGGATGGAAAGATTTGTATGAACTAAAAAAAGAGTGAAGTGTGAAGAACCAGAACAATTTATAAAATGACTACAGCATTCAAAGGGAAAACAGCTTAAAAACATTTGAGAACTTGATAAATGAGATAACTAACCATGACCCAAGAAGACTGATGATAAAGCATATTTCCAAACTCTTGATATAGAATTGATGGAGTGTAGTAGATACAGACTGAGACATGCCAATCAAATTAACAAGTGGATACTTAATAGAACTTTCAAAATAGCATTCATTTGGAAAAAAGAAGATCTAGAACATAAAAGGAAATAATAAAAGGAGATAGGAATGAAAGAACAGCATTTCCAGATCTCAAACTACATAAAATATTAGTCATCAAAACTATCTGGTGCTTAAAAAATAAAAATGTAGATCAGTAGAACAGACTAAACAAGGGAGAATAAAAAACAGTCTGAATCAATAAATTAGTGGTCAATAAACTGACACAAATAGGAAAGAACTCCTTATTTGCTGAAAATTTCCAGGGCAACTGGAAAGCAGTCTGGCAGAAATTGGCTTAGAGCAACACCTTACACCATATTCCATAATACAATCCAACTGGGCATATTACCCTAATTTTAAAGATCATACCATAAAATAAATAGAAGAGAAGCAGATCATAGGCCTTTCACAGCCATGGGTAGAAGATATATTCTTAACCTATGGATAGAGGTAATTAAAAAACTTAAAATACTACTAAGTCCTAATTAATACAAATAATCAATTCCTTGAAGTTGCTTTATTAGAATTTGCATTTCATGTTTCCATTGGGCTGGAACTGATTACTGTATTTTATGTAACTGTAACTTTGAATGGTGTGAATTTGAATACATTTGATCAATTCAGGGTACACATTCCCAATAATTGAGACCTAACTAACCTAACCTAAATCTGATTTCATGAAACTGAAAAACTCATGCAATAACAAAATCAATGCCCCTAGGATGAGAAGGGAAGAGGTAAAATGCGAGTGGGGGAAAATTGTTCTATCAAATTTCTCTGATATGGGTTTGGTATCTAAGATATATAAACAAGTAAGAAATATACACATATACACACATGATCAAAAGGGCTTTCCCAATAGACAAGTCAAAGGATATGAATGATTGTTGTCCATTCTTGAAGAGGACCAAAATGACCTCACTATTTTGGAGATTGTAGCAGATCAGACCAATATGAGCTCAGAGTGCTTTACCGCAGGTCAGGCACAAATATGAACATTTGGGGTGAAGATGTCTCTAAATTTGTGCCTCTCCCATTTCTTTTGAGCTACTGCAAATCTGCTTTTCTCATAGAGCACATTGTTTTCTTTGATCTGGGTGAGTCATGCTGGGTGGTCCTTTACCAGTGTCTCCCATGTCATTCAATCAATTCTAAAGTTCTTCAGAGGGACCTTGAGGGTATCCTTGTAATGCTTCTTTTGATTACCATATGAGTGCCTTCCTTGCATGAGTTCTCCATAAAATATTCTTTTAGGCAAATGTACATTTGGCATTCGAACAACATGGCCAGCCCATTGGAGTTGTGCTCCCTGCAGTAGAGTTTGAATGCTTAGCAGTTCAGCTTGAGAAAGGACCTCAGTATATGGTACCTTATCTTGCCAGGTGATCTTCAGAATCTTCCCATTACGATTCAAATGGAAGTGATTCAATTTCCTGGCATGGTGCCAGCATACTGTCCAGGTTTCTAGGACATCAATAAACAGTTCTTTTGTTATTGTTGTTTCTGTATTTTGGCAAGGTAATCGGGGTTAAGTGACTTGTCCAGGGTCATGCAACCAGTACATGTCAAATGTCTGAGGCCGGATTCAAGCTCAGGTCCTCCTGACTCCAGTGCTCTGTCCACTGTGCCACCTATCTGCCCTGAATAAACAGTTCTTAAAAGATGAATCACAAACTATTTTATTTTTGTATTTCAAATACTATTTTCCCCTCGATTACATGTTAAAACAATTTTTAACATTAAGAAAAGTTTTGAATTCCAAATTCTATTCCTCTCTCCCTCTCTCCCCTCTCCCCTCCCTGAGATGGTAAGCAAAACCAATATGATACACGGTTAATTGGATCCTTATTTTAGTGGACACCTATTTTGTTTCAATCAGTATTAGTTTGATACGATTCCATAGGGGTGGTGATTATAAGTTCTGATAGTAGGCTTCAGAGCTGTGAACTGCAGATTGTAAGTTCAGTTGCTTAATCATAGGAAGTTAACTAGAGGACCACCACCTTTGTTTTTCCTTGTTATGGATCAAGGCCAGCATGGCAGAAGTGACTCAATTACATGGAAAGCACCCCAGCTATTTTTGTTGCCCCTCCATTCCTTGTCTTCCTTCTATTGCCCAACGTGGGGAGAAGACCATGAGCACTTGGCCAATGAATGACCCTGGTTGCTGGCCTATAGCCTGCCTTTCTATTGGTCTATTAGCCTGAGGAGGTGTTTTGACATTTGTTTATCAGCCTCGCCCATGGGTATGCTTATCAGGTTGGTAGGATGTCCTGAAAGGTCAAGATAGGTCTGTTAAGGTCCACTCACTGGTCAACTTGTTAACCAGTGAGATTCTGTATTTTGTGTATACCCTCAAGGTCTCTCCACTAATAAGAATCTGTATTTTTGGTCTGTTCCACTTGTATTGTCTGGGTATTAAACACTATAAAACTAAGGCCCTGGAGGAAAGGGGCATCTCAGATAGTGAGGAAGATTTGAGGTCCACTTCATTAGAGGGAGCCATGGACCCTTTAATAAAGTGCCATTTGTTCATAGCTCCACATCAGTGTTTTTTCCTTGCAGATTGAACAATTTTGAAAATCCCCACACTGATATATACATGTGCAATTGTGTAAAACATTTCCATTTTAGTCATTTTGTACAAGAAGACTTGAATAAAAAAAAGAATGAAAGAAAGCATGCTTCAGTTCGTATTCAGGTAATATCAGTTCTTTCTCTGGAGGCAGATAGCATGCTTCATCATGAGTCCTTTGGGATTGTCTTGGACTATTGTATTGATGAGACTAGCTAAGTCATTCATAGTTCTTCATCATACAATATTGCTGTCACTGTGTACAACATTCTCATGGTTCTGCTCACTTCACTTTGCATTAGTTCACATAAGTCTCTCCAGATTTTTCTGAATTCATCCTGCTTGTCATTTCATATATCACAATAAATACGTCAGATGATTTTTGCAATGTGGATTTACTTCCAATAATGATGATGGTATGGAAAAACTTCTTTGCTTAAACTGTAATGAAGTTTTTGCAGTGGAGAGCATGAAACCAGCCAAACTAAAATGATACCTTAATATCATTTCATTATCAAAGGAATATTTCGAATGATTTTTAAAATCTTCAAATAACGAAAAACAATGTTTTGAGAAATTTGTTACTGTCAATGAAAAGTATTTATTTGCATTTTATGAAACTTCTTATTTAATTGCAAAGACTAAAAAACTCTGCATGATAGAAGATCTTGTGTTACCTGCCGCTATTAAAATGTCACAAATAATTCACGAAAAAAAAGTATGGGGGTGAACTTTGTAAAATTCCTTTATTGAAACTACTGTTTCCAAAAGAATTTCTGAAATTAGTAATGACCAATTCCAGCAGTTTATTACTAGGCTTAAGGGCAGGCCAAAGTTTGCAATTTAGTTAGATGAAACAACTGATATTTCTAACATGGCATAGTTGTTACTTTAAGATATGTTTCTGAAGGAAGCATAAATGAGGAACTATTGTTCATTGACCTTTGGAAGGGCATGCAAGAGGGGAAGATATATATATATATATATATATATATATATATATATATATATATATATATATATATATATCTTAAAGTTAATGAATTTTCCACAAATGAAGGTTTATAATAGAAAAATCGCATTGGAGTCTGTACAGATGGTGCTGGAGCAATGATGGGTGAGAATGTTGGATTTGTAACAAAAGTTAAAGCTGGTAGCAATGAACGTATCACTTTTACTCACTTCATGATCCATCAGGAGGCACTGCAACATTAAAGATGCTCTATGTCCTGCAGTATCAAATATTCTGCCAAGATTTAATTCTTTATGCAAAAATAAATAAGCACATCCATATCATTAGCAAATTTTTTCACCTTTAATAAATGGTAAAATTATATTTATACCAAAGAATTCTTTTAAAATAAATTTCTTTATGATTTACTATCAGTAAATATTTGATTTGTATACCTATTTTATATACATATATGGGGTTGCATAAAAATTTCTCAGGCAAAAAGGGGTCATGGGTGGAAAAAGTTTAGGAAGCCTTGGCTTAGAGCTTGGTCATTCACTACATCTTGGGCCGTTGCCAGTTGCCCTGACTTTTGTCTTGCCACTGGACTTCAATGAGAGGAAGTACCTGCTTTCAAGAAGCTCACATTCTAATTAAGAGACATGACACCTATGGCAGAGTCCAGCTTCAGGGCACATGGAAAGGCTTGGGACCCAGGGTAGGTTGTAAGACCTGATAGAGCTTGGAGAACAATGACCAGGCAGGAGATCCTTGACCAGTGTTGGTCATGAAAGAGACAATGGGTCTGAAATTTGGAGTGGAGCTCTGGGTATTACCTCAGGAAGGAACAGGAATGGGCAGGGGTGGGCTAGGGTGAGGAGACAGTGAATACATCTAAGAAGGGGCACCCAGTGCCTGGTGGGAGCTGGGCAATGGGAGCTAGTGTTGAGGAAGAAAAGGGCCCCCTGAAGCAGATGCCTGTTGGGTTCTTTGAACCTTTTATTATGTGAGGGGTATGTGAGCTGGAGAGAGGAAGAGGAAGGTGACCAGCTCCTCATAGGAACCCCTCTTGCTTTGCCCTCAGACTATTACTTGTTCTCATGTAGCCTCCCATTTGGTCCTTATGATAACCCCATGTTGTAGGTAATTTTGAGGGGGAAGGAAAGGAATATCTGTGATTTTATTCATCTTGGGACCTTCTGATGAAAAAACTCCCTTTGCCAACGCAAGTCAGCAAAATTGACCATTTTGTTGTTCAGTCATGTCTGCCTCTTCATGACCCCGTTTAGAGTTTTCTTGGTAAAGATACTGGAGTGGTTTGCCATTTCTTCTCCAGTACATTTTACAAATGAGGAAACTGAGGCAAACAGGGTGAAGTGACTTGCCCAGGGTCACATAGCCAATATGTCAGAGGATTCAAACCCAGTTCTTTCTCACTTTGGAGTCAATGGTATATCCACTATGCTATGCTACCTCTTAGGCAGTAATAATAATTGAAATGTTGTACTTTAAAGTTTTAAAGGTCCTTGATATACTAGACTCACCACCCTGTGAAGTAGGTTCCAATTGTGGGTACAATTATGTCCAAGTGGGTACAATTCTGTCTATTTTACAGATGATAAACTGAGACCTAGAGACAGAGCTAGGAAGTGTCAGAGCCAGGAGATGAATCCAGGTGTTCCTGACTGCAAGTTCAGCATGCCCTCTGCTATATCCACAGGGCCTCTCTAGGTAGCATGAGTACATTGCACCTGTCTTAGAAATGAAGGACTAGGGTCCAGACTGGAGAAATATTTGACCAAAAGCCGTGTAGCTACTGAGACTTGAATTCAGATCTTCTTATTCTAAGTAAGGCTACAAAAATCAAGCCTTTTTTTAAAAAAAATAAATTCAGCATGATATGCCAGTAAGAGGCAAGCAGCTACTGTTGCAAAATATCAATCAAACTAGTGAAATAGTGCGTGGCTGCCAACTCTGAATCTAGCTAAAAGCCTAGCGCAGTTTCCAACACATTTTGCTGCCTCTTAGTGCTACAGGGCCTCCTTTTGTTGGGCTTGGTGCAGTGCAGAGAGAACCTTGGTTCTAATCCCAACTTGACCTGTGTGACTTAGGCAAGTTCCTTCACCCTATGTGCCTCAGTTTCTTTATATGTAAAAAGAGAAAGTTAGGCTGAGTGATCTCTGTGGTACCTTCTAGATCCAAATCTATGACTCCATGAGCCAATCATAAGATTTGATGTTCCCCATTGCTTAGGAAATATTGATGAAGCTGTGTAAGGAGCAGATGTGAAATCCACAGGCAGTCCGTACTGCTAGGTCCCAACGAGCGCTAATAATGAATCCCATGAAGTAGTCCCATGTATTTGAAGTTATAATTATTATTACTATATTTTCTATATTATAACATATAAATGTTATATCCTATGTGCTATATGTAACTATATTTCAAAGCTGTTTGTCGTTACAGTATTGTTATAGTATAAATTGTTCTCCTGATTCCGCTCATTTCATTCTCCATCAGTTTACAAAAGTCCTCCAAATTGCTCCAACTTTATAATATTGATGTTATGGTATAAATTGTTCTGATTCGGCTCACTTCCCTCTATGTCAGTTCCTAAAAAATCTTTCCATGTCTTTTAAAAATCATCTACTTCCTCGTTTCTTATGGCACAGTAGTTCTCCATCACATGCATATATCTCAACTTATTCAGACGTTTCTCAAATGATGGGCATTCCTTTAGATTCCAGTCTTCAGATCCCAGCAACAACAAAACGGTTTTCAGGAACTGATACAGAGGGAAGTGAGCAGAATCAGAAGGGCAATTTGTACTGCAACATCAATAATTATAAAGTTGGAGTGATTTGTGGGACCTTTATGAACCGATGGAGAATGAGATGAGCAGAACCAGGAGAATAATTTCTACTATACCAATACTGTAAAGACAACTTTGAAAGCTCCTTGGATTCTTGAGGGCAGGGGCTGTCTTTTACCTCTTTTTGTGTCCCTAGTACATATCACAGTGCCTAGTTCATAGTAGGTGCTTAATAAATATGTACTGTATTGAATTGATTTGAAAGCCGTAAGAACTATGATCACTACAGTGACTGGCCACGATTCTGAAGGATCAATGATACGACATGCTATGACAGAAAGGTGATGAGTTTAGGGTGCAGAACAAAGCATTTGTATTTTTGTATACAACCAGTGAGAGTTTTGCTTAATTGAATATTTGTTGCAAGAAATTTATTTTTCTTTTCTTCCCCTCCCCTCATTGAAGCAGGGAGTGGGAGAGAGAGAGAAAATAGATTGTTTTTAATTTTTAAAAAATGGAGCGGTGGAGGGGCTGGGGGGTCTACAGGACGTTTCATCTTCCCCATAAACCCACCCTTCTTCCAAACTTTCCTGTTTCTGCCAAGGGCATCTTTTTTTGTGAAGGCCGTCACCCACATTTAGTGTCATTCTTAACTCTTCACTCTCCATCACCCGGCATTGGCATCAGTCGGGTCTTATTGTTTCTATTCTTCAAAAATCCATTAGCTTCTTTCTACTCACAAAGCTGCCACCCTAATTTATGGCTTCATTAAATCTTGCTTAGACTATTGAAATAACCTCCTAATTGCAATAATCTCTCTGCTTCAAGTCTCTCCTTACTCCAGGCCATTTTCCATCCTGCTGCCAAAGTCATTTTCCTGAAGCTCAGGTCTGACCCTATCCTTTGATAGGCCAACCTTTCTCACCTTATTCATTACTACCCTTCATGCACTTTGTGGTCTTGCAAATTGATGTTGCTGTTCATAAGATAATAGATCTAGGGCCAGAAGGGACCTCAGAGGTCATCAAGTCCAACCCTCTTATTTTACAGATGAGGAAACTAAGTCACAGAGCAGTGTCCAGGGTCACTTATCTGGTAAGTGTCTGGGGTAGGAATTGAACCCAATCCTTCTAGATTCAAAGTTCAGGGCTTTATACGCTACTCTATGCTGCCTCCTCATGCATAATACTCGATTTCCCATCTCTGTGATTTTGCCTTTGTCCACCGTGTCTGGAATGCACTTTCTCCTCACCTTTGGTTCTTAGAATCCCTAATTAGCTTCCAGGCTCATTTCAAACCTCACATTCTGCATGAAGCCTATCCTTATCCTTTCTTCCCCCAGGGAATACTGCCTTCCCCACCAACACTGTCTTATAATTTTGTATTTATTTGGTGTCCCTATATATGTATATACACATATACATATATCTGTATATATATGTATATACACATATATGCATATATATGTATATACATATATATGCATATATATGTATATACATATATATATATATGCACACATATGTGTTGTCTCCCATGTATGCTCCTTGAAGCAGGGATTGTTTCATTTTTTCTTCATATGCCCAGTGCCTAACATCATGTTTGGCACATAGTAGGTCCTGAATGAATATTTGTTCATTGATTGATAGAAAAAATATGGCCATTAATTGTGATGGAAAAGCTTAGGTGGGACTACATATTAAGAAAAGCATGAGAACACAGTGGCCTGGAAGAAAGTAAGGCTGCTTTAGTCAGAACTTGTTCATGCTATTTCCTTCCACCCACATGCCCTCTGTACCCCTCTACCATCTTTACCTGTCAAAATCCCCACTTTGAAGACGCAACTCAAATGCCACCTCCATCATGAAGTCCTGATTCCTCCAGTTGGAAAGGGTCTTTCCATAGATCTTAAACAGCACTTTTTTTTTGGTAAATGGTATTTTACATGTAAAGACAGTTTTCAATATTCATTTTTATAAGATTTTGAGTTCTAGACTATTTTCCCTCCCTCCCTTCCCTCTCTTCTCCCCAAGATGGCAAGAAATCTGATATAAAGTTGTACAGGTGCAACCATGGAAACGTATTCCATATCAGTCATGTTGTGAAAGAAGAATAGAACAAAAGGAAAAAACCGCGAAAACCAAACAACAGTGAAAATAGTACGCTTCGATCTGCATTCAGACTTCATAGTTCTTTCTCTGGATGTGGGTAGCATTTTCCATCATATGTCTTGAAATTGTCTTAGATCATTGTATTTCTGAGAAGTCTATCAAAGTTGATCGTTGCACAATGTTACTGTTATTGTGTGTCATTAATGTTCTCCTTCTGCTCGCTTCACTTACCATTAAACAAGACTTTTGACACCAATTTTGCAAGCGGAAAGGACACAGACAGCTGCAAAAATGATAACATCAACAGAGACAGCTGGCAGTCTGGTGATGTTGGAGGAAGCAAACACACAGGAAGGCTGGATCCCCAAACTCCAAGTGCAGTGGTTTGTGGTCACATCATTTAAGAGCAAACAGACAGACTCCCCTTAGTAACCCCAGGCCATTGGTGGCCTTTGCTTTATAATCCTAAAGTGCTATATAAGTGTCTTCTATTATTTACTGTCATTATGTCAGTTGACTATCATGTTCAAAATGATACTGTTCAAAAAGGAAGCTTAAACTATGTTCACTATTCTCTGCAGAGGATGGGGAAACAGAGAAACTATTTTACAAAAATTTCTATAAACATGGTTAAAATTTTATAGTTTTTGAGCATTTAAGAAGGCATCCTCCAGGCATCTGGAAATTAAATTCTCTGAAATACATCACTCATAGCATCGTATTACATGCTTTGAATTTGAAGGGACCGTGAAAGCCATTCAGTTCAATCTAATGATAACAGAAGAGGAAACTGAGACCCAGACAGTTAAGTGACACGCCCAAGGTCAAACTACGGGTAGCAAATGGCGGAGGTGGGATTGAATCCAGATCCTTTGGCTTTAAATCCATCTCTCTTTCCATCCTAACATCCTGCCTATGTGGATCCTGAGGACAAGAAACCAAAGGAAATATTTAAATATGAAAAACCAACAGGCATATGGGGGTGGTAAACTGTTCAGGGAGACAGTGGGTCCCTCAGAAAAGACTTGCCAAAGGCCCTTTGTAGGTTTGTATCTATATAAAACTATGGCTCATGAGTTCCTACCAATGCCTTTATCTTTACTAGTCATCCAGAAGACACCATTACCTTAAAGCAAAAGCATTCAGTGGAATTGTATGGAAAGAAAAGTAACAATAAACCTAGGGTGTGCTCTCTCACAGATACACATATGATTGGTCCTTCTGTACTGTAATCTCATGAAGAGGGTTGGGGTGAGAGAGGGAGAGCTTAACTGATCACTCTACACTGCGCAAACAAGTACATTCAAACAAAACAAATGAACATATTGTCTATATGAAAACATATGCCTCATTGAAAACTTATAGTCTACCACCTTTCTTCTGAGAAAGGGGAGGCCTGTTTCACCATCACTTCTCTGAAGTCATAGTTGGTTGCTACATTAATTATAGTTCTGAAGTCTTTCGAGGTTGATTTCCTATGTATGATTGTCATGACCATGTAAATTATTCTCCTAATTCTACTTAATTCATTCTGCATCAGTTCATATAAGTCTTCCTATGTTTCTTTGAATTTTTTGTAATCTTTTTTTATGGCATGACACATCACTACATTTATTTACCTTAATTTGTTCTGTCATTCCCCATTTGGCGGGAGCTCTTTTTCTAGTCTTTGCTTGTCCAAAAAATGCAGCTATAAACTTTTTGCATGTATGGCACCTTTCCCTCTGGCTTTGACATGCTTTGGATATATGCCTAAGAGCAATAGCACTGTTTCTGAGTCAAAGAGTACATATAGTTTAGTGACTTTTTAAAGTAGAATTTGAAACTGTTTTTCAGAATGATCAGATGTATTCACAGCTCTAATAACAGTGTGCCTATCTTCCCACAGCTCCTCCAACATTTACCACACCAGAGAAGGTGCTGTGCTCTATCAGTAAAGCAGAACTGAAACAACTCAAAGGAAACAGAGGATGTGCAAATTTAGAATATCCACCCCAAATGTTCACACAGACTGTTTGTCCTCGACCTGTGGTAGAGCATTCCGAGCTTGTATTGTTCTGGTCAGCCACAGTTGGACACATTGAAACTTGACTCTAGCATAGTGCATTTTGGTCCTCTTTGAGAATGAAGGACAACAACCAACTAGCTATATTCATTTTGTTCTTGTCAAAGCTTTTCAATTTGTGTAATTCAAATTGTTCATTTTGTCTCCTATGATCATTTTTATCCCTCATTTAATTAAGAATTCTCCCCCTCTCCAGAATTGTGCAAGATAACTTTTTCCATTCCTCTCCATTTTTTAAAATGCCAATTCCTTTTTTCCAACATTTATATTGTACTAAGAGGCAATGTGGTTTAATGGATAAAATCCTGGACTTGGAGTCAAGAAGGCCTGAGTTCAAATTCTGCCTCTGACACCTCCGTGTGACCCTAGGCAAGTCACCTATTCTCTCTGAGTCTCCAGCAATTCTCAAAAACTGTAATTTATAAGTCATATGTCAGCTGACAAATCACAGGTCCCTAAAGTATGTTGTACTAACAAAGAAGGCAGGTATCTAAGTATGCAACCCATTCACATTCTGCCTTGTGAATTCTGCATCACCAAGATATGAAATTAAGCTCAATAATATTAGTGTTTTTTTGGGGGGGGGCAACAAAGATCACAGGATAGAGAAGTAGGTCAGCAAGAACCATGAAATATATTTGACACATTGAACAGCTGGATCTGTTCAAAGTGAATTGAACTCTTGGGATGGATGGTTTTCCCCCTAAAAAGGGGGTGGGGGGTGGGAAACATTGCCTAATTGCTTAATTTTATCTGTCAGCAGAAAGTACTGGATGAGGCATTGCCGCTTCAGTAAAACTGTAAGGGTCTGTTTTGGTAATCTCATTTATGAAACTGTGGTCAATTAATTTCTTACTGAAGAACATTTTCACTAAGTTCTTAAAGTGGTTTCAGATGGATCTACATATTTCAGTGCATATTTCTAATAGGAGACAAAAAACTAGATTTGATTTTTTTAAAAAAACTCCCAACAGGTTTTGTGTAATCTTTGAGCATTTTAAGTGGCTTCCTCAGAACAAAGGGTACTCTGACAACTTAAGATAGCCAATGTTTTGACTCCTAGTCCTAATGAACCAAAGTAAAATCCTAAAAGCTGAGTCATTCCTTAATATTCATCCAAAACCTTTAAAATTCCTTCGAAAAACAAACCCTTGCTTTCATTTTTATGTTTTAAATTTCTATTGGAATATTTTGTTTTTATATCACTTCTGTTTTCAAATATATCTGTATATATTCTGTAATTTCATAATATAGACTGGGTAGAAAATCAATTGATTAGGAATGTCTGATTAACTCTCTTCCCTATTATAACATTTGGGTGTTACTTATAATTCTTTAAAAAAAAGTTTATGGATGGCTTTGGTTTTCCATTGAAGTCATTTCTGAATATATTACTACCCTCCCATCAGCCTTCCCTTGTTATAAAGAAGAAAAATCCAGTTAAGCAACATATCCACAATAAATGAAAATGCAGGCAACATTCTACACTCCAGTGAAAGAAAGGAGGTACCTTGTCCCATTCTTTTTCCAGCACCAAATTTGGTCATTATGATTATACAGGGTTAAGTTTCATTTTATTGTTTTTTCATTTCCATTGTGGTGCCTACTGTGTATATTATTTTCTTGAATCTGCTTATTTTACTCTGTATTGATTCTCGTCTATCTTTCCAGGGTTCTCTGGATTCTTCTCATTCATTGTGTCTCATGTCACAACAGCATTCCATTCCATTCACAAATCATTTAGCAATTCCCCAATTAATAGCCATCTTCTTTGTTTCCAATTTTTTTGCTGCCATGAAAAATGCATACATCCTCTTTTCCTTTGGGTATAAGCCCCAAAATGAGCTCTCTGTAATCAGTAGTCTCTTCCCTCTCTGGTGGGGCCCACATTTCTGCAACCTCTCAGCACCACCTGATCCTCTGGACTCTCCTGAGAGGGAAGAAGGACTTGGGCACCTCTGGACAGGCAACCACTTTCCCGTCAGAAGTAGTTGCATCATCCAACTAACTCATGGAAAGAGATGAGAACAGTCAACATTATCTGCTCCCACTCAGTGATCTTTGAAAGATCACTTGGGCAAAAACATGGAAAGTTAACACAGGAATGGAGAAGGGCCAATATAATAATGATTTTCAACAAAAGGAAGCAAATGGAGCCTCAAAAATCTAGGTCAGTGAGCTTGATCTCAATTCCTGGCCAAATTCTAGAATGTTTTATCAAAAGGAGGGTTAGTGAACCTGTAGGAAAGGAAATTGTGAGAACAAAGAGCCAATACAGTATTCAGATCATATAAGACTAGTCTTATTTTTTTTTAGACAGATCTGACTATGTCATTTTTTTCAGTTGTTTTCAGTCCCTACTTGGGATTTTCTTGCAGGAGATACTACAGTGGTTTGTCATTTCCTTCTCCAGCTCATTTTATAGATAAGGAAACTGAGGCCAACAGAGTTGAGTGACTTGCCCAAGGTCACCCAGCTAGTAAGTGTCTGAGGTCAGATTTGAACTCGGGTCTTTCTGACCCTAGGCTTGGCACTCTATCCCCTATGCCACCTAGCTGCCCTGATAAATAAATCCCAGTGATTCTCTATTACCTCCAGGATCAACTATAAAATTCTATATTTGGCTTTTCAAATCCTTCATAATCTGGGTCCTTCCTACCTTTCCAATGTTTTAACATTTTGCCCTTATACATATACTCTACCATCCAACAACACTGGCCTCCTTGCTGTTCCTGGCGTGTTTCATCTTCAGATTCTGTACCTTTTCACTGACTGTCCCCCATGCCTGGAATGTTCTCTCTTCTTATTTTTACCTCTTGGCTTCCCTGGCTTCCTTCAAGTTTCAGTCAGATCCCACCTTCCACAAGAAGTCTTTCTGATCCCTCTTCAAGCTATCCCTTCCCTCTGAGATCACCTCTAGTTTACCCTGTATATATCTGGTATGTACATAGTTGTTTGCATGTTGTCTCCTCCATTAGAATGTGAGCTCCTTGAGGGTAGGAGCCATGTTTTTGCTTTTCTTTGTATCCCCAATCCAGTGCTTGGCACATAGGAAGTAATTAATGTTTATTGATTTGGCTTGACAAGTTTAAGAGTCTGGTAGGTTGGGGAAATGTGGTAGACATAGTTTACATAGATTTTGCTTAAGCATTTGATAAAATCTCTCACCCTATTGTAGAATAGATAGAGAGGTATAGGGTAGATTATGGTATCAATCACTCAAATTAATGAGTATTTATTAAGCATCTACTATGTGCCAGGCATGATGCTAGGTGCTAGGGATGCAAATACAAAGAATGAAACCCTCCCTTCTTGTAACGAGATTGTATTCTAACAGGTAAACAAGAAGTATCTGTATAAAATATATATGGCATAAATATAAAGTTAATACACACGCAAAGCAGCTAAATATAAAATGATTTGGGAAGGAGGGCCCTAACAGTTGGGGGGATCAGGGAAGGCTTTACATAGAATTTGGTACCTAAGTCACATCTTAAAGAAAATGAAGACCCTCTGATGCAGGGAGAAGGAGGGACTGCATTCTGGGTGTCAGAGGCAGTGAGGAGGCAAGGAGGCTGCAGATGGAGAATCATGTGGAAAGCTCAGAAAGAAGGCCAGTTTGGTTGGATTGTAGAGTCTGAAAGGGAGAATAATGTCCAATAAAGCTGGAAAGATAGGTTGGGGGGGTCATGTTGTGTAGGACTTTAAAAACTATATATAAAAATTTATATCTAAATCCTAGAGGCAATAGGAAGTGACTATAGAGTTGGTTGAATAGGGGAGTGACATAGATCTGCTCTTAAGGAAAGTAACTTTTGGCAGGAGTGAAAGTGAGGGACTGGAGTGGAGAAATATTTGAGGCAGGGAGATCTTTTGCAACAGGAAGATGTTGCAATGGTGTGGGCGAGAGGTGATGACAGCCTTTACTGTAGCTGGAAGAATGAAGAGAAAGGATGGGATTCAGGAAATATTGTGAAGGTAGAAACAAGATTTGGTATTTGATTGGATCTGTGGGGTGAAGGAGAATGAGGAGTCCAAGATAATGCCAAGATTACAAACCTGAAGCCTTGGAGGATGGTGGTGCCTTTGACAGAAATAGGGAAATTTCAAGAAATTGAGGGCTTAAGGAGAAGGATGATGAGATTAATTTTAGACATGTTGAGCCTAAAATGTCTCTAGGACATTTGGTTTGAAATGTCTAATGGGGAATTGGTGATCTGGGACTAAAGCTTAGTGGAGAGACTGGGGGGAATATATATGCATTTGGGAGACATCTATACAAAGATGAAAATTAAGCCCACATGAGATGATGAAGTTACTGAGAGAGTATGAAGTGAGAAGGGAAGAACCAGGACAAAACCCTAGGGAACACCCACAGTTAGGGTGTATGATGTGTGTGATGATCCAGCAAAGAAGACTGAGGAGTGGTCAAACAAGTAAGAGATGATGCAGGAGAAAGTAATGTCAAGAAAACCCAGAAAGAAGAGAGTATCCGGGAGGAGAGTGTGGTCAACAGTGTCAAAAGCATCAGATAGGCTGAAAAGGATTAAAATGGAGAAAAGACCATCAGATTCAGTAATTAAAGAATCACTGGCAACTCTGGAGGGAATAGGTTCAGTTAAATGATAATCTCAATTACAAAAAGTTTAAGAGTAAAAGGAGTAGTAGAGACAGCTAGTATAGACAACTTCTTTCTTTCTTTCTTTTTTTTGAGACCAGATTTGAAGGGAGATCCTCTTGACTCCAGGGCCAGTGCTCTATCCATGGCACCACTTAGTTGCCTTGTAGACAACTTTTTCAAGGAGATTGGCTGTAAAGGGGAGGAGAGATATAGGGCAATATCTTAATGGTATGGTAGAGTTTATTTTTTCAAATGATAGGGGATATTTGGGCACGTTTGAAGGCAGTAGGGAAAGAATAATTTTGTAGGGGAAAATTTGAAGACTAGGTAGGGAAATATGATTTAAGAAGAGGCATTCACCTTGGCAAGGAAAAGGCCATCTCTCTCTGTCACAAACTGGGGAAAATCAGGAGAGAATGGAAGATTTTCACAAAGACTTTTTATAAGAAGAGAAGAGCAGAAGAGAAAGTTCACATTGAACACTTTTTTCAATAAAGTAAGAAGCAAGGTCCTTTTCTTGTAGAAAAGATGGGGTGATGTGGAATTGTGGAAAAGATAGATTGAGTGTGACTACAGGGTATTTAGTTGAATTTGGAGCTAACTGAATATCAGTATCCAAAGAATATTCATGAGTACCTTGATATCAACTTGGTAGAAGGTCTCTAGTGGAGTGCCCAAAGGATCTGTATCTGACTTCTGCTGCTTAACGCTGACTTGAACAAAGGCATAGAGGGCATGACTATGAAATTTTCAAGTGATGCACAATTAGGAGGAAGGGCTAACAAATTGGAGAACAGTCAGGATCAGAAAGATCTTAACAAATTAGAATAATCCATTAGCTTGTGAGGTCCTCGAGGACAGGTGTGGTCTTTTGCCTCTTTATGTATCCCTAGAGCTTAGCATAGTGTCTGGCACAAAGTAGGCACTTAATAAATATTGCTTAATTGATAACATGAAATTTGATAGGTAATAAATGTAAAGTCTTACACTTGGCTGAAAAAAAATCAATTTCCAAGCACAGAATGAGAAAAACCTGGTGGAATAGGAGATGTTTTAGAAAAAGTCTCAGGGGGGTTTAGTGGACTGCAAACTTAATGTGAATTAGCAATATGATATGACACCTCTTAAAACTACGTCTCCATTGAGAAGCATAATATATAGGATGAGGAAAATGAGGAATCCCCTCTCCTGTACTCTGTCTAATTAGGCCACTTCTAGACTACTTACTGTTATACTTTTCTTCTACGAGCAACATTTATCTCAATCCCTAGCAAACAATATGATTCACTTTGTTTTAAATAATATTTTATTTTGCCCTCCCCAAGTGCATGTAAAAACAATTTTTAACATTCTTTTTTTTAAGTTTTGAGTTCCAAATTCTTTCCCTAACCCTCCCCTCTCCCCAAGACAGTAAGCAATTTGATGTGTTATACCTGCACAATGTGATTCATAAAGAAAAAGAGCAAAATGTGTATTCTTTTACCTAGATGACTAATTTTGGGTGCCATATTTTAGGAAGAATATTGATAAGTTGGAGAATTTCCATAAGAAGGCCAACAAGGATAGTTAAAGACCTTGAGATAATGCCATGTAAGGATTAATTGAAGAAAAAGAGAATCTTTAGCCTGGAGAAGAGAAGACTCAGGAGGAAATGATAGCTATCTTTAAGGAGTAGAAGGAATGTCATAGCTGGAAGGGATGAGATGAGGTCTGCTTGGCCCCAGGAGACAAAACTAGGAAAATAATTGGTACAAAGAAGCAAATTTAATACTATTGAAAGGAAAAACTTCTTAACTTCCACAAAAATGGAGTGGACCATCCATCTCAGGAGACAGTGGTCAGAGGCCTTCAAACAGAGGCTGGGTAACCATCTGGGTATATTATACACAGCATTATTGTTTAGGTGCAAATTAGACTTTATGACTTCTGAGGTTTCCTCTATTCTGAGACTGTTATTTTATAATTCTCTGGTATTTCTCTCATCATGATGAGAGAAGCAGGAATGTATTCAAACATAATAAGAAAACTGCGGAATCTTTGGGTGAATCTCTCGTTTGTAGTTCTCTCTACTGTGTGAGATGTGAGGGACCTTGAAACTCCACTCTTAGACAGGAGTCTAGCAGACTAGCCTTATGCTGGTTCACAGAACTTTAGATTGGAATATCTATCTTGTCTGAGCCAAATCCCTAAAAGAATCTCCATTATGAGCTTCACTTGGCAGCCCCTAGTAAGGGGGCATCTCCCTACACCTAGAAGTAGCACGCTGCACTTGTGGGTGGCTCTGACAGTTTGGAAGTTTTCCTGGACTCAGGTCTGAATCTGCCTCTTTGCAGCTTCTGTCCATTGTTCCAGGTTCTGCCTTCTGGGGTTAAATAGAACAAGTCTAGTCCTTACTCAAGATGGCCCTTCAAATACTTGCTGATATCTGTGCTAGCTCCTCTGAGTCTTCTCACTGAGACCAAATTTCCCCAGTTCTTCCGGCTGATCTGTATGTGACACAGACTCAAGGTCCATCCTGATCAGGCAGCCAGCGGTATGATAGAGCATGGGGCTCAGGTCAGGAAGACCTGCGTTTAAATCTGGTCCCAGACATGTACTGTGTGACCCTGGACAAGTCACTTTACTTCTGCCTCAGTTTCCTCAACAGTAAAATGGGGATCTTCATAGTGCCTATCTCACCATGTAAGAATCAAATGAGATAATATGTGTCAAGTTCTTACTACAGTGACTGGCACATAGTAGGCACTTAACAAATGTTTGGTTTTCCACTCTTGATTGCGCTTCTCTAGTTGATCTCCACCTTATCAATGTCTTTCCCAAGTGATGAACCCAATGGACTGATGGACTGAACCCAATTCTTCAGATGTGATTTGACCAGGGTAGGGTAGAAAGGGACTCTCACCTCTTTATTCTGGAATCTCTCTTAATGCCTCTCTTAATGTAGTCAAGGGTCACATTAGCTCTCTCGGTTGCCATATTGATTGACTCATACTGAGTCAATAAAAACTCCAGATCTTTTTCAGATGAACTGATTTCAAACCGACCTCCCACATTTTGTATTTGTGGAGTCAGCGTTTTGAACATGTGCCAATTTGATAAACTTGCCACTTATAGTTTTATGCAAGTCATCAATAAAAATACTCATTTCCATAAATCCCTAGGGCACTCCACTCTGGATTCCTTCCAAGTGGTCATTCAAAAAGTTCCAATTTTATCTAACTGTATTACTGTCTAGCCCAGGTCTCTTCATCTTTTCCACAACGCTTTACCAGATGTTTCTCTAAAATCTAGGTAAACTTTCTCTAAAGCATTCTCCTGATCTTCCAGTTTAACAGCCCTATCAAAAAGGGAAGATTAGCCTGCTCTGATCAATTCTTGATAAAGCCTCTCTGGCAATTTGTAAAAACCACTTTCTTTTCTAGATATTCTCACTACTTATCGCTCTTTAGTAATCCAGTGTAGAGTTTTTCCAAGAGTCTCAATCAAGCTCACTGGTCTGTCTTTTTCATTTTACTTCCCTTTTTGAGAAGCAAATCAGCTTTTCTCCTTCTCCAGGCCTCCTGTGCTTCAGTTCTAAATTTTAGTCAATTTTCTCATTCGGTACCAGAGGATGAGGTTTATCCAGATCAGATGACTTGGATCCATTAAGGACAGCTATGAGCTATGTGCTCTCTTAGAATTTCTGTATTTATATGCATACAATATCAGCTCCCTATTTCTGGTTGTGTTCTTTCTGGTTCCAAGGTCATCCCTCTTGGCAGAGAAAATAAACCAAAATGTAGAACTGAGCAGCTCAGCTTTCTTTGTCATCTGTTATCATTGTCCTCTCCATTCCAAATAGCAGTCTTGTCTTTTCTTTTATCCTCCTATTTTTCCCCAATGTAGCTTTAAAAACAACAAAGAGCCCACTTTTTGTTACTCATTTTCTCATCAGTCAACTTATCTGAGCATTAGCACCCCTGACACCATCTTTTACAGGATGGCACTACACTTTGGCAATCATCCTTTCCTCCCTGTCCTTGCTTCTATCTACCTTCTTATCTTTTTCAAATCTAAATTGCTTGGTGAGTCTTTTGTGAAAACAACTTTTTTCCTCCTCATCAGAATTGTTTCTCTTTGTGCCTGTAGAGTCTCATTCTTAAAATTTTCCTATACTCATGGGATGGTTTTCTCTATAGAATTTTAGTCTATGGGATCTTATTTATTTTATTATTTGTTACATTTAGTCTGTGGAATCCTACCTGTCCTTCCTCTGAACTCTGTAAAATCCATTCTCCCCAAATCTAGGAGGCCTTCACCTCACAAACAGATAGTCATCACTTCTCCCACGTAGTTCCCATCATTTCTGCTTTACAAACTAGTTTCTCCTTTTAGTGAGAATTAGATCCAGGAGGGAATTTCCCCTTGTTGGTTCCTCTCCCAGCAGTTCCCTACCATTACCCAATTTCATCAAACTTTTATTATATATGTGCAGGACTGTGGAGGATATACAAAGATGAATAACATATAGTCTCTGTTCTTGGGGTGGTTGCAACATAGTAGGGGAATAAGATATGTATGTAAATATTGATGATGAGTTAAAAAATTTGTGAGAGAAACACAAAGTACTGGAAGAAGCATCATTGACTAAATGGGTTACAGAAGGATTAGTAGAGGCTGTGGTGTTCAAACTCAGCCATAAATAATAGGCAGGATTTCAAAAGGTAAACATGAGGGTCTGGTGTTAATGTGATTAAAGATCTCCTTTCTCTCCCCCCCCCCATTTAATAGGCCTCAGGCCTAGTTAAGGGAAGCTGGATTAGGGGAGGCTTGTTTGTAGGCAGGCCCTTACCCTTTTGCTGATTAGGTATGAAGCCATTGGGCCCTAAGAAGGATATACATACCTTGAGGGTAGCCATTAAGCTCAGAAGAGAGAACTGGAAGAGCAGAAAGAGAGAATTTTGAGGATTCTCAGAACAGCAAGCTCTGAGAACTGCAGGAGAAGATGGAAGGCAAGCAGACAGCTAAGATTTGTGAGTGTTTAAGGGAAGGCCCTAGCAGAGGGGAAGATTATGGGATGGCTTGGTTCCCTGCTGTGATATTATATTTTAATTTCCTTGCTTTTATGATAAAGTGAACATACTGGTTTTGGGATACAATTGCTGCTATGTCGAATTGGAGTTGTTGGTTTTGGGATTTGATCCTCTGGTGTCTGAATAAATGTTTTACTTCTCCTTTCTTTATGGAGAGTCTCTTATATTTTGCGATACTGAACTATACAGGCATATTCATGGTCCCCATCGATATTGTGAATCTTTCCTTACTGATGCAGAGGGAGAGGGTGAGGACATTCCAGGTGTAGGGGATGATGTCAGCAAAAGTACAAAAACAGGCTATGTACTGGGGACAGTGAGCAGTCTAATTTAACCAGAGCAAAGAGCATGCTGCATGTAGTGGGCATTTAGTAAATGTTTGTTGAACTATGTAGGGGAATCAAGTAAGATCAGTCTGTAAAGGCAGTATGAGGTCTGCTGTGGGATGGCTTTGAATGCCAGGCTAAGTAATATATTGGCAATAGGTGCTGAAGCAGAAGAACAAAGCCAGGGCCCCACACCAGTTGTGGACTTCAGAGACTCCACCCTCACCTGGATCAAATGAGACAAGGTGTTAGACTCGATTGGAGCTTCATTCAATGGGGCTGTATTCCTGCCAAGCTGGCCTGTCTTTCAGAAGAGTCATGGCAAAGTCAGGGTTTGGGAGAATGAATGGCCTAGTAAAGTTCAGCAAAGCTGGCAGCTAATTAGCCGATGTGATCTGGATTTTTGTTTTGGTTCATTTCATCCATTTCCCTTTGGTATTTGATGTGGCTCTGGCTGCCACCAGGAGGTGTCACAGTATGTCTATATCCACCTAGGGCATGTACTGCTTCAGGACTATACACATATCCTGTGCATTTTTTCTGCTGAAGGTACAATAACAGTGATGATATGCCTGGAAGATCTGACTTAACATAATAACAAGGGCTAGCATTTATATAGCTCTTTAAGGTTTATGTATGTTTTCTTTATATGTGTTATCTTTTTTGATCCTCACAACAATCCTGTAAGGCAGTTGCTGATACCATCCCCACGTATTGATGAGAAAACTAATCAAAAAATGAGGAAGTTCATTGAGTTACCCAGAGTCACACAATCTGAGGTAGGTTTTGAATTCAGGTCTTCTTGATGCTAAATGTAGCCTTCTATCTACCTTACATTCAATCCTTTGTTATCTGAAGAGGGCCAAACGGTGAGAATTTTACTTGAGAAGTGAATAGGGATCCATTTAAATATTTGAGGAAAGGGAGTAACATTATATCTGCTCATACCATAGGTTAATCTGACTGTGATGTGAATATAGCATTGCATGGGGAGTGGAGACAAACAGACTTTTGGGAGGCTGCCACAATAGTGATAGATAAGGAGAGCCTGGATTAGGGTGGGAATAGTGGTGATGTAGAGGGGATTGCTACAGGAGATGCTGCAGAAGCAAAATTGATTACTTGTTGTTGTTGTTGAGTCATATCTGACTCTCTGTGACCCCACTTGGGTTTGTTTTTTTTTTTGGCAGAGATACTGAAGTGGTTTGCCATTTCCTTCTCCAGCTCATTTTACAGATGAGAAAACTGAAGCAGACGAGGTTAAGTGACTTGCCCAGGATCACACAGCTTGCGAGTATCTAAGACTGGATTTGAACTCAGTTCTTCCTGATTCCAGGCCTGGAGCTTTATCTACTATGCCACTAGCTGCCCCCAAATTATAGGATGTGACAACTGATTGGATGTGGGAAGTGAGACAGGGAAGAACTAAAGAGAACAGCAAATACTGGTGGCTAAGTGAATGACAGCACAACCAGCATCAACAGGGAAGTCAGAGAGGAACTGTGGGCAAAGATCACTTGATTTTAGAAATAATGGATTTGAAGCCTGGTGGGAAATCTAGGTGCTGATGCACTGCAGGCAGTTGATGTGGGTTTGGAGCCATGTAGACAGTCAGAACTGGAGATTCTGGTTAATCATGCTTCTTTCATATCCTTGCATCTATCCATCCCTTCCTGCCCATTCCCACTGTACAATCCTAGTGCAAACTTGGGGTTCATATTCGGTAAGTTGGATAATGTTGTGGGAATGAGGTTATCAAAGGATGGGATTCAGAGACAGATGAGAAAAGGGTCAAGAACAGAATCTTTGAGCAATTCTCTGGAGCAGCTTCTGGATTCCTCTGGTCGAGGGGTGCAGAACCTGTGGCCTTGAGGCCACAAGTGGCCCTCTAGGTCTTCAAGTGCGGCCCTTTGACTGAATTCAAACTTCACAGAACAAATCCTCTTAATAAAAGGATTTGTTCGGTAAAACTTGGTCTCAGTCAAATGTGGCCCCCGAGGCCACAGGTTCCCACCCCTGCTCTAGTCCCCACACAGGAGCATGCAGAGCAGTGGGAGTCATAAAAAGTGACAAGGACACAGGGAGAAAAAACCCAAACACATACAATGCACTGGCAAAGTAAAGATGGCCACCAGACAATGAAGGACCAAAATTCCTCAGCAGGATGGGTTTGATGTGAGCTCATTCCCAAAGCAGCTAGGTCAAGAATAGCCAGTAGAGAAAAGACACCCTGTGCTGGGTTTCATGGTCATGGCAGTAGGAGCACATCCTGGTTTGATGATGACTCCTTTTGGAGCATGGACAAGTAGTTCTTCATCAGCTCCATGGGGGCCACTTGGCCACAGCTCTGACAACTTTGAGCTGTTTTCAAGAGCCTTGAGGGTCGGTTTGGGCAGCTTGAATATTAGAGCAGCGCTGGTGATATTTGATTAAGAGTGTGATGAATTAAGAATATCATGAATATATTTTAAGAAGGTTAATCCAATGGAAATGACAGGATGGATTGGGCAGAGGACAGATAAAGACAGATCAGTTATGTTATTATTGTCATAATCTAGATATAGGGGTGTCCTAGAGCCAGCTTGAACTGACTTATGAGTTCTAATTGTTAAATTTTCTAGGTGAGCATTTGTACCTTGGAAAACTGCAAATGCTACAAATCAGGGCTTGCTTGACGGTTTTGTTAATTATTGACTTAAGAAAGTAGTGGATAAAATGTTGATAATCCAGATTAAACTTAAATGTTATGCATACTTTTTTTCCTCCAGAGAGCCAGTTGTCAAACATTTGCCAACAGATCCCACCTCAATGTGAGGTAGTGAAGGTATGGGCCAGCATGTGGGCAATGGGAATGGGAACAGAAAGGGAATCAAGTATATAGGAGATGTTCTAAGGGGGGAAATGGTTCAAACTTGGTGACTGAGTATCCCAGGGATAAAGGAGATGGGGCCTTTACACATAACGACCACACAATAAATATCTGTTGAAGAAATGAAGGTTGAAGATGACATCGAGGTCTTGAGTCTGTTGATCCAGGAGATCAAAGGGAAAGGAGGTATCAGATAAAGTGCTCTGAGAATATTTGAGAAGGGAGAGATAACTACATTTGGAGGGCTCAGAGGAGGCTCCTGAAATGAGCCAAGTTGGAAGAAAAGCCAAGACTCACCAAAGTGGAGATTAGGAAAGAATACACTTCTGGCATGGGAGATGGCTTGTGTACTTACGTGGCACATGGGTAAGAAATAGCATGTCAGGAAACAGCAATTCTATTTGCTTAGAACACAGTTTGTGAAGAGGTAAAAGTAAGAAAACTGAGGCCCAGAAAGGTTAATTGAATTGGCTTTGCCCAAAGTCACACTGGGAGTGTGACTAGCTGTCATACAATAGTCACACATGCTGTTATTTTTTTTATATCATTGCGTTCGTTATACTGGGTCTTTATTTCTTGACTTTAAAATTTTAATTAAGTGGATGAATTTCTTTTAGAAGTCACTAAGAATTTGTGTGTGTGTGTGTGTGTGTGTGTGTTTTCTACTCATACGTTTTTTTCTCTGTTGTCCCAAGACATTTTTTCAAAGTGGTTTTATGTATCTTTTTTCTAGCAATACTGAACAATAAACATCATAAACTTATCCTCTTCTTGACAGCCTTCTTTTAAAACAAGTTTAAAATAGCCCTGCTGTTCCTTCTCACAAGCCAGAAAATATCCTGGGTACAATGAAGACTCAAATTGCATCTTCTCATGACCTATAACCTTCTTTTGGTAGAATATAAAATCACTTGCTGTAGAGGCAATATGATTTGGAGCAGGACCTTCCTACGGAGAAAGGGGGGAAAAAAAGATGTTACACACTACAACAGACCTCACATAGCCTGAATGTGTATGATTTATGTACAAACATTATGCTGGGTCATAGCTAAGGCAAGGAGTCTACTATGGAGAAAAACTATTTCTGGACATGAGAATGCTGCTGGCTCTAAGATGCCTCCTCACCACTTTATTCTTCAGAGAGCTGCCAAATTGACATTCAACAAGCACAGGCCTGGCCATGTCACTGCCCTCCTCAAAAAATTCCAGTGGCTTCCTCTTCCTCTAGGATAAAATGCAAACTTCTCTGGCTTTTAAGACCCTTCACAATCTGGACTCAGTCTCCTTCCTGGCTTATCCACATTAATCTCCTCCATACACACTATGTTCTAGCAAACTGACCATTTGCTGTTCTGTATTTGTTTTCTTTCTTTCTTTTTATTAATTATTTTTTTGTTTTCAATATTCACTTTTATAAGATCTTGAGTTCTAAATTATTCTCCCCTCCCCACTCCCCCAAGACGGCGTGCAATCTGATATAGGCTATACATACATGATTATATTAAATATATTTCCACATTAGTCAAGTTGTGAAAGAAGAATCGGAACAAAAGGGGCTGTTCCCTATTTGTGACTTTCTATCTTATATCTTCGTGCCTTTGCACAGGATTTCCCCCCTCTCTTGGAAAACACTCCCTCCTAATCTCCATACAATCTCTGGCTTCCTTCAAAGCTCACCTCACTCCTCCCTCTCCCCCCACCAGTTGCTAGTACTCTTCCCCAAGGAAGTTACTCTGTATCTAGTTATTTAATCTGGCATTTAGAATCTAGTATTTAGTTATTATTTCATTTTCTGTGTACACATGTGTGTTGTTTACTCATTAGAATATAATCTCCCTGAGGGGAGGGACCATTTCATGTTTGTCTTTGTATCCGTAGCACTTGGTAGGGTGTCTAGAATATAGCTGTGTTTACTAAGTTTGTTGAATGAATAGTTTCCTCCTTCTTAACTCCAAATCTTATTTGCTAGTCTACATCCTTTCTCTCCTAGCTTGGGATGCTTTTGAACGTCCTTAGTCTCCAATTCTACCTTGATTTACACCTAGGACGTTCTTGGACCTAGCTAAATTGGCATCTCCCTGGCACCCAGTTGAATTCACATCTGTTCAGGATGAGACAGGATATTAGCAAGAGCGATGAAGTGCTTGGGATGAGCCGTCTTGTAGACCGCTGCACCAATCACTCCCTGCAGCAGTTGGCTGACCATATATCTCTTCCCTGCCTTTCTCCAACTCCACGTGCCATCTTTATGACCCATTGTCTTAGCCACAAGCCAGTGTACAACACAGTGCAAGAAACATTTCCCCCATTATCCATTTATCTGAAAGCTCTGGGAAGTTTGGGAAAGCATGTTCTTAAGGTTAGTCTATAACTACAAATGATTGTTACTTAGCTAGGGGAGAAGAGAAGTAGGGAGGATAATTTAAAGAAAAATATTTAGGCTCAATTCCAAGAAATATATGCTTCTGTTTATGGCAGATTTTCCTTGCTAACTATATTTTACTTAATATCAAAATGAATAAATACATGCCAACTAAAATCTAGGAGGGTTGCTAAGAAGTAATGTTGGGGGCAATGTAAAATAGTTTGGAGGCTTATGTGGTATCACAGATAATTCACAAAATAGATCATTCCCATAGGAAGATAGTCAGAAGTATACTGGTAAATATTCAACAACCTGGGGAGGGGGAGGAGGGAAGCACACACTGCAAATTTTAAATAGCCTACATTATTAACATTTTCTCCATTACTGTATTAAGCCTAGAAATCAATAAAACAATAAATCAAATCACAATTGATAGCATTTACTGATTTCTAAGATTTAAATGTTCACATTGAAAATTTAATAATTGGTTCTCAAGAACTGGTTCAAGTTGGCTCTAGTGCATCCCTGGAGAAGATTAAGAATTGACTGTATACAGAACAGGCTTCCTTCCTGGAAGAGCCATATTCCAGCTTTAGAATAACATGTTAGCTCACTGTACACTTTATGCATTATTCAGCAGTATTGTATACTTTATACTTTACATAAGTATCAAGCATGCATCAGGCTGCATTGAGGCCCACAATACTTCCCAAGTACTTCCTGTGCTAGATTAAAATGTAATTGGGAAATATTTAACAAAATGCATAAAATATAATAGAACATAGATAATGTTAAGATGTGGTTTTCTAAGTCAATATGCAGACCACAGAGATCTTTATGTATGGGTTAGTGGTCCCATTCCTATTTGACTTTGACACCACTGATATACAGTATTACTGGATGCAGCCACGATGCACTTGTTAGACTCAGGTAGCTGTTAATTGGATTTAGATCTGGAAAGGGATCCATCTTGTCTGACCCCCTTATTTTGTAGAGGAAGAAACTGAGGCCCAGAGAAATCAGATGACTTGCCCAAGGTCACATAGGGAGTAAGTAGAGTTGATAATCAAATCTTAGTTTATTGACTCAAAATTCAGTTCTTTTTCCTTCATACTACACTAACTCTCCACCCACGTGTGCTGGAGCCAGCTCTAACCAGCTGCCAACTGTGAAAATTTCAATGTGAGCATTTACACCTTACAAATCAGCAAACTCTACAAATCAGGGCTTAATTTATTATTCTGCTGATTGTCTAGATTTTAAAAAAAATTATGGCAAAAATGTTAATAATGCATGTTAAACCCAAATATGTATGTATATATTTCCCCCCAGAGTGCCTGTTGGTTAAACATTTACCTACATACCCCTACATTGCTTTATAAACATTGCTTGAGCTCAGCAAGAGCTGTAAAGGGCTCAGGAAATGAAGTCCTCACCAGACTTGTGGCCTGATGACTGTAGGCTAAATATAATGATAACATCAATACCAATAACCTCATTTAAGCCTCATGACACTCCTGTCCTCTACTACTCTGGTTCTGTCTCCTATTATTCCTTCACTTGGCACTGGATTTGGACTCTTGAACAAACATATTTCTCACCATTATCCATCAATAAGACAAGTATAGGATGTTCAATCTTACCTTAAATTGAAGTTCTTTGTTCTGGCAGGACAGACTATAAATCTGGTTTTTATTCCTCACCAAGATGGCTATTGCCAAACCATTGGGTACAGTCTCTTTATAGGCTTGGATTATAAATATAGTTTGGGGTGCGTTTGCTGAGGACAAATATTTATATATGAATTAGAATCCTATTTAGAAAAAAATATTTTCAACCAAATACTTAAATTAAGGAGAATTCCTACACAGACTGTTTGCCAGTCTTATACTATGTTTTTCCAGCAACCAGTATTGTGTATGTTGTTGGTCAGAGCTGCAAAATGTGTTTTGCCATACCCTTGCAATGACAGCTTCTGTGAAAGACTGTCCCCAGCCTGAAGAATCTGACTGTAGCCTTCAGGTAGCCTGTGGTTTCATTTCTAAACCCAGAGCCACTCTGCAGGCAGGCCTCAGTGTTAATACTTAGTTACTAAGTACTTAGTACTTGGATCCCTAAGGGACAAAGTGCTGCATAGACTGGGAGTAGTCAGTGCATCCATCAGCTCTTCCTGAAATTCCCAGATTTGGGATCTGATGAATGGAAAAAATACGAAGCTTACTTAATTTTATGGAGCAAATTAGGTTTTAGTTAAAAGTAAAGCTATCTGAAATGTTGCTGTACTTCTCTTTGACTTTGTTTTGCAGCCACTGTAGAAAATATCAGGGGAAGACATAAAGGACCAAATTTTACCACTCAGGCAAAATCCTATTGTCATGAATAGCATTATAAATAAAGGCTCAACATGGCAAAAAGAGGGCTAGCTAAACTCTATAATAGGTAAAGTAAGGACTGAGCTAAGCATACTAGATTTTTGACATGAAGATTCAATACTTTTGCCCAATCCAGTGAAGTTGGACAGACAATGAAAACATGAATTTCTGGAGAAGTTTGTCATTAATACATGTGATTTATTCTCCATTACTTTTAGTGAAGGTATTAGTCTTAGAGAGAAAAGCTTAAGGAGTAAAATAGAGTAGGAAGAAACAAGGCAGTGATTTTAGCAGTGATAATTCAAATAAAAACAATACCTTGAATCTCACTATCAACCATATCCTCGAGCACAGCAACGTCCATCCCACTTCTTTTCATGAGAACTTGATTGTTCAAGTTTCTTAAGATTGCATTTCTGGGGTCTTCGAACTTATGGAAACTATCTGATTCCAGGAGATCTACAGTTGCATTAAAAACTCATCATAGAAACATGAGCTTTTCTCATGGAAAAATTAACAGCCTCTCACAACAATCCTTAGTGTTAATGCCACCTACTGTTTTTAATTGCTCTAAACAAGAGACCTAAGGATGTGGAAATCTTTAAGATCTTTAAGAAATGCAAAGGGTTACTATATAATTACAAGGGAAGAGGAAAATTTTCCATAGATTGTGATTCTCTTTGGCATCCAGTATAGAGTGAGAGTGGTGGTGGAAGGGAAGAGGGACACTGCTTTTGTAATGAAGGAGATAAGAGGCACTTCCAATCTGCTGGATTAGGGTACCACTGGTTTAGTTGGCCATGTACTCTGGCTTCTTTCTGTGATGTACTGGTCCCTTGCTGATAGTTCAAGGGAGAGGAATCAATGGACCTGTCCCAAACAAGAAGCTGAAAGCTATTTTTTTCTTATATACCACAGAGCAGATGGCTTCATATGATTCAGTTGCCAATTGTCTTTGTTGCAACCAGCATCATTGGTGATCAATCAGGAGTCATTTCATCATTGCAAAGCAAGAGGCCATCACATGTTTCACAGAAAGGAGTCAAAACCCCTGCCTCATGCCATGAGAGGCAACCTAGAGCCACAAATTGGGGAGTTTCCCTGATCACCCCTGTTAAATTACCTTAAGAAAGAGGAGTCTATGTCTAGAGGCACCAGTGTCTACTTGGAGACTGGAGCTAGATAGGGGAGTGGTCCTTCCCTTCAACTGAAGGGGCCATCTGTTATATATACTGCTTATTTATGGGGATTTACTGTCCAAAGACCCAAAGCCCAGCAATATGGGGCTGGTTCTTTGTCTCCCCTAGGCCACTTTCCTTAGAGCATAAATGAGAATAGAGGTAGAAGCAGCAGCATAGGGAATCTTCTTTCTTGTGTCCTACATGATTTTACACTCCTCCTTGGTGCACTGCCCTGTTTCCCAAGAGTAGTTCTACTATTCCTTGCTCCATTTTCATGTGCTCGCCAGTTAGATTAAACGCTGCTTAGTGGGATATATTCTCTTCACATGGAATGTTTTTTTTTAAAGAGTTGCAGAATTTCCAAAGCATCAGAGGACACTTAGTAATGGTCTTCTCTCTTTTTTACTTTATGGGAGAAATACTGAACTTACAGAGCCTACACCCATTTCAGAAAGAATATTGACTTCCCAAACCAAATCTGAATCATATCAAGTCAGTCTCTGTCCATGCCAAGCATGTAAGTAAAGATGGAGCATGTGGGTATGTATTCTTACGCAACTCCCTGTAGATATGATCCAAAGCAGAGAAACAATCATACGTTACCGTCATCTTCAGCTTAAGGAAAAAGAAAGGGAGAAAAAAAAAGAATATGCCATCACATTTTGCTTCAAAGGAAAAAATATTTTTATTTGCACTTAGAATTTCCTTAGTCTATTCACTCCAAATTTACTTAGTCGACACTCCTTTCTCTCCTTTCCCATTCCCAGTTGCCACTGGGAAATGTAAATAGCCAAAAATATCATACCAAATGAGATATTTTAGGTTGGCATCTTAGAAACCTGAGATGTATAAATTTAAAAATAGGTTTTGTAAATTCAAAAGCTCAGATTTCTCACAGTCAAATGAAATGCCTATAAAATAATTATGTTTATTCTTAAGGTTCTTAATATTTTATTGGGCACATGGAATCAAATGCTTCCCATAGAGCCTGCAATAAAAAAGTTGTTTTTACAATACTTTTAATAAGAATACTTCTTCACTTATACACGTCCTCCCTTCACTTCAACTTAACGTTTAAAACTTAAGGGATTCATTTTTTTTTTGCTTTAAGGAACAACACTCTGCAAACTTACTTAATTTGGGGTTCTCCAGGTTTGTCAATTTACCCAGCTTAGACCCTATTATCTCTAAGAAGTCTTCCCCAAATTTCCCCTCATTTTTCATCAACTTGTTGGAAGTCATTTCTCCCACCTTTGAGCCCCACTAGGCACTTTGTAATTCTCTTATTGTCTAGATGACAATTTTTAAGTTTAATTACTTTTGCACCTATCTTATCTCTTCTTTTGGGCAATAAGTTCCTTAATGGAAGTGACTGTATCTTCCTTAACTTTGTATCTGGAGAGTACATTTCACATAGCGTGTACTCGGTAAATGTTTACTGAATGGTGCTTGATGTCATATATACTTATACTGCATGTTTAGGGCAGATCTAAAGGTGCCAATTGATTTTTTAATGGAGCAAACATTCTTGAATATTAGAATGGACATCAAAGAGGAAATGGGATTTACTCAGTGGGATACTTCGCAGTAACTTTTTTAGGCTGAGCACATGATGAACCTTATGCTGTAGATTTACCTTTGAAGTAAAGTGTACCATCTTGAAACTCCATCTCTATAAGATTGATAGCATTGTCCTCTGGATCACACATCTTTCTACCTGCTGAAAGTATAGAACAGATTGTTGAAGGACTATTGCAGCTCCTTGTACTTTTTGCATTACCTCCCTATTCAAATGTCATCAGGGAGTACACTGGCCAAGACCATGGGCGGACAATCAAGTTCTTTAACTTCCATTGTTAGTTGATAAACTAATCTAACACTGTTATTGGTTAGGGGGTTATAGGTTATTGGGGGGGAGGGAAGAACAGCATTTTAGGAGAAATCAGGAAGAACTCAGAAAATTGAGAGAAAAGATAAAATAGAGAACAAACAAAAAAAAAAACCCAAAACTATGGGGCTCCCATGAGAAAAGATCATAAACAATTGGTATTTTTTTAAACTCAAAGAAGAGAGAGGGGATTAATAAGAGCCTTTGTCATCAATTTTTTCTTTTGGTCCAGAATCATGTTTTTATAGGCATAGGGAATTCACGGTGAGGAATCCTAAAGCCAATGTAGATCAGTATCTTACTGTCTTAGAGAGTCAGCACTGATGGGTTAAGGGACTTGCCTAGAATGACAGAGCTGTGTCAGAGGTGGGTCTTGAATCGAGGCCCTTCTGGCTTTCTAGCTAATAGGCCATGCAGCTTCTCAATTATAAGAAAGTGGTGGGAAAACTTTGCTAACACTGCAAAACTCAAAAATTTTGCTCATGGTTATCTTTTTGGAAGAAATCACAAGCAGAAGAGTGGAAGGGAGGTTTAGAAATAGCACTTTAAACAAAGAGGGGTAGTATGGACTTGATCTCTTGGGACACTTTGGTGATAGCTGGATTGAGAAATGTGATAAAACACCTAATTAACCTCCCCATACACCTAATAATGTTAGCTTGTTGATCCAAATCATTCATTTGTTTTATAAATAGTTTCTAGCCTCAATAGGCTAATTGGAATTTTGTAAGAGGCTTGTATTTTTGTAAGAGGCTTCCAGACGCCTATTTAATCTGCCAGCTGATAACTCACTGATAGTGAGTGCCTTTTTCCTGTTGGGGATTTGGTATATTGGGCTACAAAGTGGGCTGTCACAGAGAGGTTAAGTCCATCGATCTTGGGGGACACTAACATGCTAAATTGTATGCTACTAATCAAATATGGATAACTAGTTGCCCTGCCTAACTCTGAGTTCAGTGAATCAGGAAGTTTAGCAGATCAGGAAGAAGCAAAATGAACGAAGATGCCTGTCTCATGGGTCTCATGAATCAGAAACTGTGGAAATTCCTGCAGAGCCAGAAAAGCAAGCTGTGAAAGGAGTGGTCCCCCTGTAAAGAAAGTACAGCAGAAAGTGAGAAAAGCACTCTCTGGGACTTTCCTTACAGAATTAGTGTGATACAGCAAAAAAGCACTGAGTTTGGAGTCAAAGGAGTGCTGGGCCTGAAGTCAGGAAGATGAGCCTTCCTGAGTTCAAATCTGGCCTCAGACACTGCGTGACCTTGGGCAAGTCACTTAACCCTGTTTACTTCAGTTTCCTCATCTGTAAAATGAGCTGGAGAAGGAAATGGAAAAACACTCTAGTATCTTTGCCAAGAAAACCCCAAATGGGGACAAAGAGTCAGACACGTTTGAAAATGACTGAATGTGTCTAGGGGACATCAAGTTTGAGATGGGGTTAGGGGGTCACATGGTCACCTGTACTGTAGGAAAGATCATTGTAGCAGTTGAGTGGAAAGAGAGATTGGAGTGGAGAAAGACTTAAGGCAGGGAGACCAATTGGGGGACAATTGCAATAGCCCAGGTTAGCAGTGATGGCAGACTGAACTTCCCAATCTTCATTGCTCCCTTTTTACTGGCTCAATCACTGCTACATATAAACACTCCCAAATCTCTTCTGCCTTTAAAAAAAATCTCTTGACCCTGCCACCCCTCTAGTTATCTCCCTATCATCCCCTTCTTGTCTACTGCCAAACTCCTAGGGAAAAAACTGTCTTTTCTCATCGCTTCTACTTCTCTCAAATACTTCCCAGCTCTTGCACTCTAGTTCCCACTTCAGCTGACATCATCCCCTCCAAAATTAACGATGATCTGTTAATTGGCTTTTCTCAAACGTCCTTCTTGTCCTCTTTGTAGCACTTGGCACTACTGACCATCCTCCCCTCTCCGCCTGGATGTGCTCTCCTTTCTGGGTTTTCATGCCACTGCTCTTTCTTAGTCATCTTCCTCTTTGTCTGACCCCTTATACTCCTTTGCTAAATCATGTCAGGTACACCTCATCCTAAATATGGGCACTACCCTAAGGTCCAGTCCTGGGTCCTCCCCTCTTGTTTTTTCTTTCTTTCTTTTTCTTTTTCTCTTCTTCTCTTCCCTTCCCTTCCCTTTTCTTCCCTTCCCTTCTCTTGTCTCCTCTTCTTTCTCTCATCTCTTTTTTTGGTGGCTTCATTGATTCTCATGGACTTAATTATCATCTCTGTAGAAATAACTCCAAGATCTACATATCCATTCATAGTTTCTCTCTTGAGTTCTGGTCATGTATCACCATTTGTCTGCTGGACATTTTAAATTGGGTTTCCCATAGGCATCTCAAACTCAGTGTCCAAAACAGAACTCATCATCTTTCTCCCTTTCCCATTTCTGTCTCAAGTATCAACAACCTTCCAGGTACACAGGTTCCAACCTTGGAGTCATCTTAAGACTCCTTACTCTCCCTCACCCCACACATCCTATCAGTTGTCAAGTATGGTCGATTCTATTCCTATGATATCTCTCATATTCATCTCTTTCTCTCTATTCACCTACCCCAATTCAGGTCTTCATCACCTCATATCTGGGCTATTGCAATAACCTCCTAATTGATCTCCTTGACTCATCTTCCCAACATCTCATCTATTCCTATACACGACTGCCAAAACGACATTCTTAAAACCAAGGTCTGAATAGGTTACTCCTCTGCTAAATAAACTCCAGCAGCTTTGTTAACATGTAGAATCAAATACAAACTCCTCTGTTTCATATTTAAAGTCCTTACCACCTTTCCAGGCATATTCTATAGTACATTACTCCCTGCTACACACTCTACCTTCTGGCCAAGCTGGCTTTCTGCTGTTCCTTACACATGCCATTCCATTTCCAGTCTCTATGTCTTTGCTGTTCTTCTCTATCTCCCCACCTCCTTCCTCCCTACTGTTCCCCATGCCTAGAAAGCACTCCCTTACTCATCTTTGGTTCTCAGAATCCCAAACTCCTTCAAAGCAAAGATCAAATGCCATCTCCTATATGAGGCCTTACCTAATCTACCCAGGCACTCATGCTTCCCTCCCCCAAACACCTGAAATTACCTTGCGTCTAACTTTGTTTATACTTCTATGTGTATATATTGAGTCCTCATATGGAATGTAAGCTCCTTGTGGGCAGAGACTGTTTCATTTTTATCTTTGTACCCCACCATGTAGCACAGTGCTTGGCAAAGAGAAAATGATTAAGAAAGGCTTGCCTGGAAGAATGTATAGGTTTGTATTCAGAACACAAAAGAGACAGATAAGTCAAAGGTGACTCCTAGGTTAGGAGGGACTGATTTTAGTGTCTCACTAGAGGGTGAAGTAGAATTTATTTCTTAATATACTCTATTCCCCAGTCCCAAAATATCTTCCTTAATGATACCTGAAATTCTGCTATTCTTCTGAGTTAACATTACTCTATCATGTCTATTTTAAAATATAAATGTTTCTATCTGGAGTAACAAATTAAATAAATAAACTAAGTCTCCCGTGTGTTAGTCTCCCACACATTGTCTCAAGTTCATTAAGTCAATGATACTTTGGTAGAAATAATTTGTCAGATATTTTCCTTAGAAAGGACTAACAAGTTTGAGGTAACTGGCTACAAGGGAGAAAGGGAGGCTGAGAAAAGAGACAGGCATTAAGGGTGGAGGTGCTCAGGGCAGACCTCACCTGTGCCACAATTTTGCTTACGGTTGCTTAGTTTCTTGTCAGAAGCAGTCAATTCACCTTATCACTTTATTTCTGTTACTCAATACCTGAGGTTAGGCAGAAAAATCATGTCCACTAATATTTTCCTGTTACCTTCAACAAAGATACTTTATTACTCAATCATTGTGTGCAAAGCACTGTGCTAGATATTGGGTGAGATTCCTCTGACCTCATGGACTTTAAATTCTAGTAACTGATTAGCAAGTGTTGCTCTTTTTGAAAGAATTCAACTCAATTTATATATTTAAAAATCTAATCATCATCTCTGTCACCTGGACTAGTGCAATAGCCTCCTCACTTGTCTTGTCTCTTCTGTCTCAAGTCTGTCCCCATTCCAACCTGTCTTCCACTCTGATGCCAAAATGATTTTCCTAAAGTGCAGGTCTGATACATCACCCCTAAACTCCAGTTTCCCTATTACCTTTAAGACCAAACACAAAGGCCTCTGTTTGGCATTTAAAGTTCTTCATAAGCTGAACCTTTCCTATCTTTCTAGTCTTCTTACACTTTACTCCCTTCCATGAACTGTATGATCCAGCTACATTGGCCTACTTGTTCCTGGCACATCACACTCTCTCTCCCATCCAAGGATCTTTTCCTCCTCACTTGTGCCACTTAGCTTCCCTAGCATCCTTCAAGACTCAGCTCAGACCCCACCTTCTGTAGGAGACTTTTCCTGATTCTCCAGGGCTGGTGTGTTCTTCCCCTGTGAGATTACCACGGATATCATGTATGTACCGATTTATGTATGTCTACCCAATAGAATGTAAGCTCCTTAAAGGTGGGGACTTTAAAAAAAAAACTTTTTCTTTGTATCCTTTAGTACTTAGCAAAGTATATGGCATATCATAAGTGCATAATAAATGCTTGTTGACTGATTAATCAATCATCTGGACAGACAATGAGTATAATTCAGTATTCAGTAATATAATTCAGGATTCAGTAATTTAGAAAAAAAGTAATATTAACCACTTAAAATGCAAAGGGAAAAAATCATTCCTCATGTAGTAGAAAACATCTGAAGAAAACTAGGATGCAGGAAAATAAAAACTCAGGTATTCATTGCATTTTATGGACATTCTTAGAACTGAATGAAGTAATCCCTATGATGTTAACTGTGTGTAGGAGTCTTCTTTAATAACTGTAAAAGCTCAAAATCAGTCAAGCACACCTTGTCCCTTTACACTGCTCACAAAGTAGTAACGATAATACTGGCTAATAGTTACATAGCCCTTTAAGGCCTGCAGCGTGCTTTATGTAGGAATATTTATATCTTTAGCTTTACATATGAATAATAATAACAGCTAACATTGACGTAACACTTTGTACCTGAGGCCCTGCTAAGTGCTTTACAATTGCTATCTCATCTGAGCCTTACAACAACCCTGGGAAATAAGTGCTAGCATTAACCCCATCTTACAGATGAGGAAACTGAGGCAAACAGAGCTTAAGTGACTCGCCCAGGGTCACACAGCCAGTAAGGACCTGAGGCTGGTTTTTGAACTCAGGTTTTCCTGACTCCGGGCCCAGAACCCTTTCCACAGCAACACTTACCCGCCCCATTATCTCCTCGGAACCTCGGAACCATCCTATGAATGAGACATGCGTTAGTATTATTCCTATTTCGTAGAGGGTGTGAGAGGCCAAGTGTCAGCATCACAGAGGTAGTAAGCGTCTACAACAGCACAGAACTCAGGGCTTCCTGACCCCGATTCTAGAGCTGGCTGTGGCAGCGGGGGCACCTGCTGAGCTAGAAACAACCAAGTTGAGACGACAAGGTTTCAGCCAGTGTAGAAAACAGGTTGTTGTGCTTATTCTTCTAATGACCCTGGGTTGGATTGCAGAAAGTCCCGCTTCTTAAGGGCTAATTCTGCTGTCGGCTGTCAGGACGTCTCTAACGATTTGAACAGTAGTTTCCCAATGAGAGACAGACCTAAAACAAGAATCTGCTTCATAACATTTCTGCTCAATGGAAACTTGCAGTTTTTTTTTTTCCTTTAGTAAAACTTTATAGTTTTGACTGCCAGGAGAAAAGGTTAATATAAGGAATGCGCTTCTTCCCTCTCAGGCTGCTAATAAAATAGATCGAGCGTCCACAACTGCTTATGCATGCATGCATACATACACTACACACTACATACATACATACATACACACACACATGCATTCAGTTCAGCTCTTTCTCTTTTCCGAGTCAGAGTCAGAATTCCTAGGGAGGTCCAAAGCGAGCGGACAGCTCAGTGAGGGTGGGAGAGTGGAACAGAGAAGAGAAGCAGGGGACCCGCAGCCCCTTCAAGGTTCGGGCTGAGGCGTTCTGGCTGCTGAAGCAAAAAAAGGACGGGGTTTGGAGGAAGCATTTAAATGCTTAGCTGTAGGACCTAGGGAACTCAAGCCCTGAAGATATCTCCCGGTGCAGACAAGTGCGGCCCCGCCCCGAAACCCCGAGAGAAAGAAGTGGCTCCTACCTTCCTCCAAGACAGGTCCGCACTCAAATGACTGACTAACTAGTCTTTTCCCAAAGTCCCAGAATTGGAGGGCGGGGAGGAGAGAGAAGGGGGAGGAGAATAAAGTGTTAAGGAAATGCCTTTGACCCCTCATAACTTCCTGAATCAGTCTCGCCCTTTTTGGAGAGAGTTCGGTAAGAGTGAACTCTGAGAGGTTTATCTTTCTAAGGATCGGGTGGATTTCTATTTGTGCAGAGCCACCATTTAATAGATATCTTGGGCAAGAGGTTTCTCTCCCTCAAATCTCACACATTGTTAGAAATTCATCTGTACTCAGATCAGAATTAACAACGTGGCATCTATACCATCCAGAAGGGAAAACAATGAAAAACTGTGCTAAAACTCTTAAATGAAAAATAGCTTATTTCAAACTAAACTCTGATGTGACAGGCTTTGATAAAAGCAGCTATAATCTCTAAAAAAATCTAGGTTGTTTGAATAACCAGGAGGGAGAAGGGATGGAGGACAGGGACAGGATCTGTGACTTCATTGGTACATAGAACTCCAGGGAAAGACACTACCCCTACCAGTTTAAGTCAGCATTTAAGTCTGCAACTTGTGAAGTCTATGAGAGTTGCCTACAGAACTGAGAAGTTAAATGACTTTCCTAAAGTCACATACCCAACAGGCACCGGAAGAGGGCATGAATCTAGGTTTTCTTGTGTTTGTGGCCAACTCTGTGCATTATACCATAGTGCCTCTCATGTGAATGGAGAAGTGAGAAAATAAATGAGAGTGGGCTCTTTTTTTTGGAGAGGGTTATAATTTAGCTAGAGATCACTTACACACATGGAATGCCCTGGGAAATTCGGTGAACAGCAAGATATTCAGGAGTGCTAAATAATATAGCAGAAAGTAGAATTTTAAGTTTAAGTGTGGAGAAAATACAAAGGAATGATCAGAAACTTGGGTTTACTCTGGTTCTGTGAATGTATTTTTTGCTTTCTAAAACACTGCTTAAAGGAGAATTTTCTTGAAACTCTTTGGCTTGTCAAATTGGATCTTTTCCACAAGTGGAAAAGCCAGTTATGTTCTTCAGCTACAGATGAAATTATAATTCAACAAATATTTATTAAGCATCTACTATGTATCATTATTTAAATCAGGGGTTTTTAATCTGGGGTCAATCAGTCAACTAGCATTTAGTAAGTACCAGGCACTGTGGTAAGAGCTTTTACAATTATTATCCCATTTAAGGGCAGCTAGGTGGCTCAGTGGATAGAGAGCTGGGTCTGGACTCAGAAAGATCCAACTTCCTGAGTTCAAGTCCAGTTTCAGACATTTGTTAGCTGTGTGACCCTGGGCAAGTCACTCAAATCTGTTTGCCTCAATTTTCTCATCTGTAAAATGAGCTGGAGAAAGAAATGGCTAACCCCTTGATTATCTCTGCCAAGAAAACTCCAAAATGGAGTCACAGAGTCATATACAACTGAAACGACCCAACAACAACAGTCCCAGGTGATCCTCACAACGACCCTGGGAGGTAGGTGCTATCTGTACTGAACCACCAAGCTACTGGCAAGGGGGTGGGGGTGGGGAGACCAGCTGGAGAAAAACACTCCTAGGCAGGTGCTGGAGTGTCCTTTGTTCTAGGATCTGCAAGGAGGCCAGTTACTGGATCCCAAAGTATGTGGAGGGCATATAAGAATTATGGAAAGGTAGGAATGGCTTTGGTTATGAAGGCTTTTGAACACCAAAAAGAGGATTTCTTATTTGAGTCTGGTGATAGGAGTCAGTGGAGAAGAAGGGTGACCTGACCAGACTCCAGACCTGTGTTTTAGAAGATTCCTTTGACAGCTGAATAGTGATTGTTGTCTTTTGTTCTCCACGAGGACCAAAATGACATCACTATATTAGAGTCATGTTACAGTGTGCCCAGCTGTGGCTGATCAAACAATACAAACTCAGAATGCTCTGCCACACGGGCACAAATAATCCGTGTGAACATTTGGAGTGGATTCTCTAAATTTGCACATCTGATGTTTCTTTTAAGTTGTTTCAATTCTGCCTTGCTCATAGAGCACAGCACCTTCTCTGATGAGGCCATGCCATGCTGGGTGGTATTGTGCAAATGTCTCCCATGTCATGTAATAAATTCCAAAGTTCTTAAGAGAAACCTTGAGAGTGTTCTTGTATTGCTTTTTCTGACCACCACGTGAGCCCTTGACCTGTTGAGTTCTCCATAAAATAGTCTTTTAGGCAAGCATACATTTGGCATTCGAACAAGGCCAGCCAATCGGCCTTGTGCTCTCTGCAGTAGAGTTTGAATGCTTGGCAATTTAGTTCAAGAAAGGACCTCAATGTCTGGAACCTTATCTTGCCAGGTGATCTTTAAAATCTTCCTAAGACAATTCAAATGGAAGTCAGTTGCAAAGAGTTAAGAAGAGAGAGGAAAGAAAGTGGAGACATGTATTGTAGATAGCCTTCTCAAGGAGCTTAGCCTCCAAAAGGATGAAAGACATAGGTAAATGGTGGGGATGGATGGATCAAGCAAAGTTTTTCAAGGGTAGGGAAGACATGAGCATACTTTTAAGCAGTAAAGGAAGCAGCCAATAGGGTCCATGAACTTGTTTTTTTTTTTAAATATTTTGATAACTATATTTCAATGTAATTGATTTTTTTTGTAGCTCTTGCTTTTTTATTTTACTCATTTAAAAATATAATTCTGAGGAGTGCATAGACTTCACTAGACTGCTAAAGGGGTTTATGACCCACAAAAGGTTAAGAACTCTTGCTCTGGGTTTCTTAAAATTTTGGTTTTTGTACAGTTTTTCTTGAACATGTATCCCATTCCTTTACTACTCAGATGCCTCACTGTGGCAGGCAGTGATCCCAAGTTCTTTAACTTTATGTCGATGGAGTGCAAATTCTAGAAGTGTCTACCAAGATGGAAAGGCTTTGAGTACAGGACATTGACAGATTGTGTCTCTATCACCTGAGAAGTAACCCTAGCTAAATTCAGAGAAGATTAGCTTCTGAGGGCTGATATACACATACATACATACATACAAACATATACACACACACACACACATACATACATATATATCCCAGTAGCCCATGAAGATTATCATGATGTACCTATGTAATTCACCAATTTTTAGATTATTGAAATATATGTTACCTTCATCCATCTGCCCCCACTTCTACATTTACTTGCAACATACGAAATTGGTAATAGGTAGCCAGGAAATACAGTCTCGCTTCCAGAGAAGAAATACGGCTATGTGATTGGAGGTAAGAGGGTAGATGTGAGAGATGGGATGGAGGCAGAATCAATTCTGGACAAATCATTTACCCTTTGTGGACCTCAGATTCCTTATCTGTTAAATGAGGAGATGCAACAACTCTAAAATAAAATTCTTGAGGGTTAAAGGCATTTAAAAAAGTTACCTAGGGTATATTAATCCTTAAAATGTGTAACTACTTCGAAAATATTATAATAATACTTCCATCATCTTGAAAGGTGAGAATGACCCTGTCAGAATTTTGAATCATTCATTCTTTCAATTGATCCTTTAGCAAGCATTTGTATGTGTCTAAATGATTACAAGAGGCAAAGTAGATAGAAATAGCCTGGGAGTCAAAAAGGTCTTAGATTCAAGTCTTGTCTCAAACTGGCTGTGGGATTCTGACAAATAACTTAACTTCTCAGTGCCCTAGGCTACTGTTAGACAGATAACACACCGGAGGCACTGGAGGTCTTGGACTCCACCCTCTAACACGTTCACTCTTGATCTGGTCAGACAGGAAAACAGCTCCAAAGGCATTAAATGATAAGCTTTATTCTAGTCTAGTTTTCTCTAACACAGTATTGCTGATAATGGAAGCACCACAAACTCCTACAGTATTCCCTAATCACCCTCTCACATGGGCTGAGTAGAAGGGAGGGCAACTACCCCTACTTTTTGATAGGGTCAATGGAGACAGGCACAACTTGTGCATTCAGCTCTAGAGGGTTCCTCTAAATTCCCTCAAGCCTCAATGTGGGCCGGTTGAGGCAAACACAGATTCCCCCCTCCCAAGCCTTGATGGGGGCCAGTCAAGGCACACAGCACTCCAGCCACGGATCCTGGGAAACTAAACTCTAAGAAATAATAACAAAACTCCACTTCACACACACTGAAATCCAGCTTACTTACATTAGAATTCACCTTGCTGACAGCTACTCTCTAAGACTATCTCTAGAAGAAAAGAGTTGGACAAACTGGTCATCTGAGATCCGTTCCTTTTCAGGCTTTATGATCCTATGACCCTAAGGTGCAGAACAAATTGTGTAACTTCCTTATTAGAGATAGCAGCCTTACCTAGAAATCCATTCACCAGTGATATCACAGATAGCATGATCCCAATGAATGATTATGTCATTTTAAGTTTCCACTAGTTTTATGGGGTGTGCAGGGAGGATTAGCACTTCTGGTGTGAGGGCTGCCAAGCCCTTTTTCAGGGCTACTTGTCCACTTTCGGTGTCCACCTTTCACCCAACTCTCACTTGTGGCTCCAAGAAGCTGTGGCACGCTGTTTCAACAATTCAGCTAGCAGCTGCTGTGTGTGTGTGTGTGTGTGGGGGGGGGGAGTGAAAGACCAACACAAGCCCAACAACAAGACTGCTGCCAGCACAGGTTGTTTGATCTGCTTACTAAGGAAACCAGTGTTAGGGGGTTAACAATCTTATTTCAATCCAACATACAAATGTCATTCACTTAGTTCAGAGGGAAAAGCCAGCACCCTGAACTTCAGAGCAAATACAAACAAATTACAAACATACATTATAAACAAACCAAATACAATTCATAGTTACCAAGAAACCATCTGGGTTGAGCCGGGAAGCTCTTACAGTGGCTGCCTAGAGTCCCAGGCCAACACTCCTCCAAGAGTGAGAGCCTCAAGCAAATAGCTCTGTTATATCTTTTTATACAGTCTTTGGACTTCATCAAATAACAGCTGAGTGACCAGAACTTAGGAGCATACTATTGGCTGTGGTCTTATCAACTCCCCTTAGGGCCCTGGGGGCTTCATGCCCATATAGGCTTAGGACCGAGTAGATAGGAGTTTGGGCTTGGGGTTTAGCACCTAGTTAGACTCAATCAAAGAGACTTAATTATCATTCTAAAAGAGTAGAAAAGTCCCCACTTAACTGATATTACACATGCACAGCAACCACTCCCTGGTAAAACTCTCTACAGGTGGGCTAAACCAGGTGGAGGGTGACCCAAAGTCTTCAAACCCCTTGGTGAGTTAGGCGGCAGTCGACCCCAACCATGCGAGGATTTCTCTGGTTGTTACAGGGGCCGTGAAGGTGGCTGAAGCAGGTGCGGGCAGAACTTAGAGCTTGGTCTGACAAGGAAGACGCCAAAGTCATCCGCTGCATCCTGGACCTTCGGCAGTCATCCTGTGTTTTGTCTTGCCACTGGACTTTGATGACTCCGGAAGGGAGAGTGAGTCCTGATGACTTTGTGCCGTTCTATCTTATATAAATCCAATTCAAGCGCAATGACACCTATGATGTCATTGATCCATTTCTAAACAAAGGAGGAACAAGCTGTCAGGTAGGCAGTGAGGTGTTGAAGTGGACAGAGTACTGGACCTGGAGTTGGGAAGACCTGAGTTAAAATCTGACCCCAGGCATTTCCAAACGGTGACCCGGGGCAAATCATTTAACTGTTTGCCTCAGTTTCCTCACCTGTAAAATGAAATGGAGAAGGAGAGGGGAAAACCACTCCAGTATCTTTGACAAGAAAACCCCAAACGGGGTCATGAAGAGTAGGACATGACTGAACCAACCCAACAACAACAAAAAATACATGATAACTTTGTCCTTCATTAGTGTTCACAGATCTGACTCTCCCGGCGGAAGGAGGGTGGGTTAGAAAAACAGAGTACAGGGAAGCGGTCACGTGGGCACGCCTGAGGTCACGTAGGGAGAGTGTTGGGCGCTGGGGCGCTGTGACTGTGCGGTGAGCACGCTCCCCCACTCCCCGAGAGCTTCACCGGCAGTGACGTAATGGAGCGCGCCCGCCCCTCCTTGGCCCGCCCTGCCACGTGCTGGATCACGTGGCCAGCTCAGGCACTGAGGTGAGAACGAGGTCCGACTGAGTCTGGCGCCAGAGGGTAAAGTGGGAGTGGGCAGAGGCGTGTGAGAGTGTGACCACGGAGACCCTCGTCCGTCCGGTGAGGACTGCAGAGCAGGGGCTTGAGGCCGTCCGGCCGTGGGGTTGGGGATGAGGGAGAAAAGGGGCAGGAGAGGAGGAGCCGATGGTTCATGGTTATTCTGTGTGGTGTTAGCCCAGGCCTCAGGTCGGGCACCCCAGAGTTGGGAAAGAGGTGCGGGCGGGATCGGGGAAAGGGCCCGACCGGGGCGGGGCCGGGGTGAACGAGGAGAGGGGCGACGAGGGGAGGCGGTTTGAGGGGCTAGAATGTAGGGGAAGTGGGGGAAGAGTCCAAGGAGGCGGGGGTGGGTGGGGAATGGATGAAGATATTTTCTGGCTGGGAATCAAGCTGTTGCGTAAATGCACTGTTTGCTCTTAATCCGATGCCTAATAGTGAGGGATTAAATGTGGCAGATAGAAGCACACGTTGGGGGAAGGGAGAAAACACGAGGAGGAGGCCGGAGAGAAAAAGGGAAGGTGAGCAGGTGGCGAGATCTTCAAATGCTAGAGATTATCTCAGGATTGGGGAACCTGCGGCCTCGAGGCCACGTGGGCCCTCAAGAGCGGCCCTTTGACTGGAATCCAAATTTCGCAGAGCAAATCGCCTGCATAAAAAGATTTATTCCGTAAAACTTGGACTCAGTCAAAAGGCCGCACCCAAGTGTAGCAGCTGTGAGCATCTTATTATAAATAGTTCCTTTTCCTGTTTTTGGTGGCAGTTACCTTTCCACTGCACCACTTTCCCTACCCAGAAAAGAGAGCAAATATTGGAAGTGGGAGGAGACGGGCTGTCTAGAGAAAGAAAAATAACCCCCAACACTGCTGGACGTAGACTGGGTGGGGTAATGTTTCCTGACCCCAAATACCACTGTGTTCCTGAAGGCAAATGGCGCCTGAAGCTCGGTCCGCCTCCCAGCAGTGGCTGCTGCTTAGTTTTCTTTAAAGATTTCCAGAGCAAGGAAACAAGTGATGTCTAAAGGAAAAACGGTAATTGAGGGCTATACGGAATGTATTAAGGATCTTGTCTATTTTTATATTTAAGAATGTTAGATATAAACAACTCAGTACTCTTAAGAACAGCAGTGGAGAAACTGGACAGGTTTTGGTGTTTCAGGTCTGAGATGTAGTGTGGTACCGTTGATAGGGTCTGAAGTCAGAGGACTTAGATCTTCCTCCGTATTTCTTCAGTGACCGTGGGCAAATCCTTTAATTTCTGTAACCCATCGTGGCACGAGGGAGATGGATTAGTTGTTCTCCCAGGTTCTTCTCAGCTCTAAAGTGCCTGTAATCTCGAAATAGGTAAACACATAAATTGAGGGCGTGGCGGTGTTGTAAATAAATTACCAAAAGAAATAAATGAACACCTTCGTATGCAGAAGAGTCCTCAGAATTACAGGAGAAAATTCATTTATTTAAAAAAAATATGAACTAAAGCTGTTTGAAGGTAGTTGTGGAAATAGAATTGGAGTAAGAGGTAAGGAGATTTAAAAAAAACTTTTTTAGCTATGTCACCGAACTAACTAGCTTTGTGGCCTTGACCAGATCATTTAACTTCAGTTTCCTCATCGAATTGAGGAGGTTGGAGTAAAAAAAAAATCATCCCTAAGCTTCCTTTCATTTTTAAGATTCTGTGATTCTCAGAAGCAAGAGATTTGTATTAAGTGCTCTTGAAAGAAAACAAAAAAGATTTTTTTAAACATCGGTATTGTGATTACAGATTCCTCACAAAATATTTTGGTACCTAGTGTGCCTAGTATTTTGCTGTAGCTTTTAAAAAGTATGCACCACCATTTTAGTAAATGAATTAAGACTAACACATCACAAACTTTTGAAAATCTTTCTATTTTCAGATGTTTTTCCAGTAGGGACCTTCATATATCAAGGACCTAAGCTTTGATATAATTTGCACCTAAGTTAGGCATTACTTTTGACTTTACAGAAATTGTGTCTGAGTTACTATGGCAAGTCAACTAGTGAAATCTGTGGAGAATAAAAGTTGTAAGCGACCAAGAGAGATGGAGGTGAGTTCTGTGCTTCTCAGATGTTTTTTAGGGGCACCATTTTTTTTTTCCATTCCATTTACTTAGGTTTCTTCCTATAAAGAAATTTAAATCGATAGCTACATTTTGATAACTTTACATTCTTAAACCAAGCACCTCAGGCAGTATGTTTTAGTGATTACAAGTCAGGAAGACCTCAGTTCAAATTCTGCCCCAGACACCATTGTGCTACCCTGGGCAAGCCACTTAACCAAATCTCTGAGCCATAGATTCCTCATCTGTGAACCCTGTGGCCTCTCAGGTCCCTTTTAACTCTAAAATCTATGGTCTCATGAACCCTAATTCTGTATGTAAATTTTGCTGTTTTCCAAGCGCTGGCATGATCATAAGCCCCTGTGAAGTTGTTTAATAGAGCAGTGATCTCATCTGTGTGGGAGCTCCTTGAATCTATAACCCATCCATATGCTGTACAATTCTTGTCCATGCTGTCATCCATTATCATAAATCTATAAGTCATCCATAGGGGAACTAACCACTTTGGTGTTTTAATATAGGTACCGATGCAACATTCAGGCTGTCCAATCTAATGCTCCTCATTATTAACAACACTCCCTTTCCCCTAACGTTTATTATGATATCCCTTATGCCATTTCTTGTGCACAAATCGCTGTTGGTAATTTGATGCAGCCTACTTAAACCCCAAACATGCCCCTTCATTGCCATTTGTATTTTGTCTGTAGTTTTTATTGTGGTATTGCATATTTCACAGGTGTATATCATCATGGGAAAGTATGTGAAAAGCTTGGCTTTATGTGTCAGGGAGCAACTTAGCATCATTGAAAGTACCACTGAGTTTAGCAGTTGCATTCCAACCTTCATTCTTCCACTTACTCAATTATGGGCGCATTTCACAGCCTGTTTGCAGTTTCTGTCCCAGATATGTACTGGTGGACACACATAATGGATTACCCAGCCAACCACATCATAGTTTCAGTTACAGGCTTTTCTCATTTGTCTTTCTTAGTGGTTTGTTATATTGAACACTTTTAAGTAATTATGGTTTTAATCTGTTGAGCTTTGTAATGTTCTAGGGTTTGACACATTCAACAATTTCATCTACAAACAAACATCTGGAAACGATTAAGAAATTCTGATGGCATTTGTGATCTGGACTGAGAACAGAGGCAGTGAATGAAGGCCTTTCAGGATTTGAGCTGTGGGACATTAACTCACTTGGATGATAATTTTAAAAATATGTTGATAATATTAGTATCCAGGTGGTTTTTGAAAACATTGTGGGGAAACTTTTTGCCATTGTAAAAATTATAGGATATCTATTACAATAAGTATCTTGAAATACAGTGGTTTTCACAAATGACAGTTGGTATTGCAATGCTGTGGAACTAACTATAGATCTTAATCAGGTATGGTTGTTTACTTGGGAAGTATTGTAAAGCTGTTATCACCAGATACCAAAAGCTAAAATAAAGATTAATTTGTACAGCTTTAATTTTTCTGTTATCTAAACTTTTCCTTGGTTGTAAATTAGGGAATTTTCATGCTACTAGAATAAAGGAGTTAGATTAAGGTCTGTTCCAGCTCTAATCCTCTGAAGTTAACAGAGTAGTATTGTATTCCAGAAAAAAATTGTCATCCTCAGTTATTTTTCCCATAGCTTGTTTTATGTGTATAGATGATAGTCCTAGGAATCTTACTATATCCCCGTTTTCTCTATTTTTTTTAATAGAGTGAAACTTTAGTGGGTCCACAATTGTCTTCTCTTGCAAAATCAGATTCTACTTTTTCTGAAAGTGCTATGCCATCATTTTATAAAGCCGAAGTCCTGGAGAAAGTTTTAAATGGTGATGTACAAATATGTATATTTCTCACAAATAGAATTAAAAAGCAATTTATTTTATAATGGACAAAAATAATCATTTCCAAACTTTTGCCTTTTTAATTTGCAGATATGAACAAGGAGATTAATCTGCTGTTGACTAAATATGCACAAATTTTAAGGCAAGTACATGTAATATATCCTAAATTCATAGATTGGAAAATCCTTTTTCTTAGAATGTATATTAATGGCTAAGTTGAAGCTTTATTTTGGAAAGTTAATAGAAAGAACTTTGGTACATTGACTAGGCATTTATTTTCATAAGTAAGGATTTGGAGATTTTAGGTCTACCACAGTCTTTCTTTATGAGGAAGCTAGTGATGTTCAGAGGTTATTTGTATTGTTCTTAGGGCATGGATGGATTGTGGATAATGTAAAGTGTCTGCTGGAGGGAGACATACCCTTTTCAGCTAGTGAATTGATATCAATACCCTTTTTTTCTTCATTATCTTAATAGCCTGTGGAGGGCATGGGTTTGATTTGTGAGAGGAACAGTATGAAAAACACAATGTAGTAGCAAAAAGAACTTTTATTGAATGAGTTTCAGCTTGGGTTTCCAGCATCAGGAGGTGGGGATCCCACAAAGATCCTGCTAAATGGCCACTGTAGGGGAACCTTCCAACATTGCTGCAATGCTAGAGACCCATCTTAGGGGCAAGGACTAAATTTCACATGGCTTTTTCTCAAACCTCATCCTCAACCTTCCTTTCTGCAGCATTTAACACTGGTGAACACATCTGTCTTCCTGGATAATTTTTGCCTTCTGGGTTTTCACGATGTAAATCTTCTATCTGTCTGACTTTTCCTTCAGGTTACTTTGATGAGTCATCATCCATGTCACATCCTAGAGGATGTATCCCAGTGCTTTTTTTTTTTTCCTTTTTTCCTTTTTCCCAGTCCTTTTTTCCCTTATGTACTTTCTTGTTTGTAGACCTTGTCAGCTACAATGGATTAAGTTATGATCTCTACACAGATGACTCCTAGTTCTGTATCCAGTACTCTCCTGAACTCCAGGATTGCATTGCCAACTGCTATTGGACATTTTTGATGATGTCCAATAGGCATTTTAAACTCATGACCAAAACAGATCTCATCTTTCCCCCCAAATCTCTAAGTCTTCTAACCTTTTCCAGTTATTGTTGAGGGTACCACTGGCTTTCCAGTAATTCAGGTTCCCAATCTTAGTGTCATCCTTCATTGTTCACTCTCACCCTATGTATCCAGTAAGTTGCTGAATCTTGCTTCTATATCCAAATATATCTTGCATATGTCCTCTTCTCTGTAGTCACAGAGCCCCTTCCTTGGTCCAGGCTCTCATCACTTCTGGCCTAGACTATTTTAATAGCCTCATCATTGGAATCCTTGCCTTAAGCCTCTCTGTACTGTAATCCATTTTCCTCATAGCTGCCAAAGTGATTTTCCTAAATTGTAGCTCTGTAGACCTTGTAGAACTCGTATCTCCTCTATTCAGTAAACTTCAGTGGCTTATTACCTTTGGCTTCAAATACACCTTTTTTTTTTGGCATTAAAAGCTTTTCACAACCTGACATCTTTCTACCTCTTCCATTTTCCTTACCTGTTGCTCCCTTCCACACACTCTGTGGTCCAACTGTAATGGCCTCCTTTCTATTGTTCACACACAATATTCCCCTATCTTCTGTCCTCATGATTTTGAGCAGGCTGTGCACTATGCCTAGCATGCTCTCCCTCTTCTCCTCTGCCCTTTGGTGTCCCTGGCTTGCATCAAAATTCAGCTCAAATGCCACCCTCTATAGGAGGCCTGTTTTGTTATCATCAGCTAATGCCTTCCTGTCCAAGGTAACCTTGTTTGCTTTTTATTGTCATATTTATTAGAATGTCAATATTTATTAGAATGTAAATTTCTTGAAGACAGGGACTGTTTCCTTTTTGTCTTTGTATGGATAGTCAGTAAACAAGCATTTATTAAGTACTTAATATGTGCTAATATGCTAAGTGCTAAGGCAAAAATATGACCCCTGCCTAGCACTGAGGCAAATAGTGTGTCTAGGGCTCAGGGTGATTGCATTAGGACAGCAACTGAGTCTTTGTGAGAACTTGTCATTGTTAACTGGTTCAGGAGGGAGAACAATAGGATACAGCTTTTTTTGCCAATTTCTGCAAAGCTGAAGAGTACTGAATGAGAAAGGTGATTTCCTTACTACACCAGAGAATGTGGAGAGCTGTGGATGCTTTGAGATTCAGCTACTGTGTGAGTGGATCTTTCTAGATCTACAGCCATGCCAGAGAATGACATTGAGGAGATGGGTTTTTTCACTGTTTATTTGGGTGTGACACCCTAATCCCCCAAGTGTGTGCACTGACATTGTTTTCTCTGTTCCTTTACTAATTGCTTTAGTGCCAATTAAATTATTTTAAAAATGCATTTGTTCTTTGAAAATTCACATATTCTTGTCTAGGCTGCTACTGTAGTAAACACTGAATTTAGATTACGTATCAGAGGTTTTTAGCAAACCTGTGAATCCAGATTTGAGTGGCCTTTGAGCTATACATCATTCAGTGCCATTGTCAGCAATTCTACTCAGTTGGACAGACCTTTGATTCATGAGATTATAGAGCTTTAGAACTTAAAGGGACCTCAGAGGTCATATAGATCAGGCCCTATATTTTAGTTCAGAGGTTAAGTGACTTGCCCAAGGTTACATAGCTAATAAGTGGTAGAACTGGAATTTTGGTCCATCTTGGCCTAGTTTAATGCTAAATATAATTTTTTGGGTTTTCTTATGTATAGATACTTTTAAGAAAAATGCTTCTTAATTGTGATATATTAATATTATATGTTTATATTATATATTATATTAGATTATGTTTACCATTTTTTGAATTTTAAATCTTTAAAAATTCAAGAGTACTTTGATAGATAACCTGATATCAAATATAGAGCAGTTATATAAACTATCAAATAGCATATGTAATTCTTTTTTTGTGAATGTGTAAAACAAGTATTAATATTACAGTTAAAAATTTAGGATATGTGTTTATTGAAGTGTCCTAAGACTTAAAGTAATTGAATTTTTATGAAACTATCTTCATCACAGAAAGATGTTTGAAAGAAATGTCTAAGCAACATATTAAAGTAAATAACATCCAACAAAATTGATTATGATTGGGTTTTATAACATTTTAATTTTAGGTTTCTTTTCCTTAATAGTGAGAGAGCAGCAGTGGATGCTTCTTACATTGAAGAGTTTGATGCAATCTTCAAAGAAGCCAGTACTTTAGAAAACCTTCTGAAACAAAAAAGAGAGAGTCTGAGGCAAAGATTCACAATGATTGCAAATACTCTGCAAAGCTAAAATGAAGTATATATGGAAAATAACATGAGTTACCAAACTGTTTATGTACTATTTCTATTGTGTATTTAAACACTGCTAATATGTGCTTTGACAATATAATATTCATCACTTATCTTTAGTAGTTATAGAAAATGTCTGTAATTTAATTTATAGAAGGGAATATTCAAGATTTTTTGTTGGATTTGATAGAGCTTTTAAGCTAGATATCAGTTTCAGATATTTGTTTTTATCCTGAAGTTTCAGTAACTGACATATTTCATAAAAATGCAAAATTTTCTTAAGCCTAATCACATCTGGATAATTTTCTGTTTATCTTAAAACTCCTGGCATTTTAAAGAGGATTTCCCAGGATAAATGAACATGAACCAGTTTGAAAGTGAATCTGATACTATTTCATCATATCAGTGTTGTTCTTTCAGTATATGTATCATTTTCTTGACATTTTCTTGGGAGAGTTTTAAAGATGTGTTTCATGGTTTATTTTCTCAACACTGTTTGATTAGAAAGTTGATATAAAGTATACATTAAATTGAGTTCTGTATGTTATTTAGGAACACTCTTTGCTTTCATTAGTAGTTAGTGTACATGACTTAGCAAAGATGCTTTTAAGTTAATTAATGTGTTTTACTGAACTAGTTCTCATAAAATCATAGCCTTCCATAGAGATGGAAGGAACCTTAGAGATGATCTGGTACAGTTCCCTTTAGAGTATTCCTGATACATGCTTGTGTATCCAGTTTCTTCTTAAAAAGTGAATGCAGTGCTTCTGAGGAAATTCATTTCATTTTTGGGCAGATCTTATGCATTCTTCTCCAGTAGAAAGAGAACTAGTTTTAAGTTCTGATTCTGACACAAACTATGTGATTCTTGGCATATCACTTGGGATTTGAACCCAAATTTTCCTAACTGTCTGCTATTCCATCTTGCCTCTTTGAGTGTAGATGAGGCCAAAAAAAATCTTTTTAAAACATATTCCTACATAAGTAATATAATTGTGCAGAAGCACCAATTTCAGTTAACTAGGTCTATTCATTGGCTATGCCAGAAACTTTAGTTTTGCAGGAATTTTAGAAAAAGGGTGGTAGAATGGACTTAGCCCTCTGTGTCTTCTGTCAGAGTCCTGAAACTATTTGCTAAAAAGAAGGGCAGGAAGTCAAAATTCTGTTATTACTACAGAGCCTTTAATGCCATTACCACCAAGACCAATACTCCTTACTGTTGATAGCTTACTGACTCTACCAGATTCCAGGGCACTTATGTTTACCACATTGGACTTCTGGGCATTGATATGAAAGCATAATCCTATATAAGGTGATGAATAGAAAATCCCTCCTAGACTTTGTATGTCCTGTGTCTTGGGTTTGTAAAATATCCTTGCAGATTTTCAAAGGTTCGTGAACTTTGTTTCAAGAGCTGTAGAGACCCAAAGGGTGATAACTAATTATGAAGATGTCCTTATTTATTCCTTATACTCTGGGCAAAATACTGTGATACTGGTGTTCTAGTACCGTACCTGATTGACAGGTTAGCTTTTAGTCTACAGCGGTCAGAAGTGAAGGTGAGGCGCTCAGAGTTGTAAGTTCAGACAAGATTAATTGTAAGAATACACAGTTGCAAAAGATAACCACATTATCCTGGGCCGCATATTCTCAATTCTTTCAGTACATATATCCAAGGCTTTCTTCACATGATACTGTATTGCTCTATCAGTATAGTCTTTTTTCAAAAGAAATATATATGTGATGGTCACTTAGGGTATGGATTATGTCAGTACAGGACTCTTGCTTTGCAGAGGGACATTGACAGGGGTTGTAGCAATGTTACTTGTCTATGAGCTAAATCTCCCTGGTATATATCTCAAAGGACTGGACGTACCACCAGTAGTCCAAAGTGATAGTGTTTGAGGTCTTGGATAGGACTGTGTGGATCTGCCACTAGGCTATCATGACAAAGTTGGGGATATTTCCCATTGAACTTTGCTGGGAAAAACATACAAGTAAGAATGGAGGTACAGGAACCCATCAGACACTGACTCTCCTTCAAGTGTATCTTCATAGAATGCAGACCACTGGGTTTGTATATAGGCATTTTTTAATCTTTTGCTTGTAGATCAGGTCTAATAGGTCTAGTTGAGACTGAGTGATGACAGAATTTAGTCTGTAGAGTAGCTGGCTAATCCATTAGGTGAATGAGTTGATGATCTTGAGGGCATCAGCCTTCTAATTTTAGTATCTTGGAATGTAGGCAATGGTGAGGTTCAATCTATTAAAATATAATGACTGGTAAGTTAAGCATTGTTTTTACTCGCAGTGCTCTGGAGGTGTTCCAAGTTTTTATGATTGAAGTGCATGATAATGAGTTGTATGATTCTTTGAGAATTCATCACCATAAGTGAGGCCTTTTTTGTAAGTAACGCTTCCCACTTACCTTTCTGATGAGCCCTTTTGACCAGTCAGTCTGCTTAGAGTCAGTTTGTGGGAGAGTTACATCAAGGACCAGGGTGTTGTGGGGAAGGCTGAATGGTGACATTGGCTGCATGGGCCTCTATTATTCACAGTTTATTCAGGGCTAGGTAGAATAAGGTGGAGGTTGAAGTAAACTGGATCTTGAGATTGAGTGCACCTTTAATCTCCAGTGCCTCAACAGGTACTAAGAGGTGCAGCCAGAGGGGAAAACTTAGAGCTGACCTGGTGGGCAAAAATGATGAGTTGTTAAAGGCTTTTTGGTGATGTAGTTCACATACTGCAGTATGCCCTCTCCCTTATGTTGATTCATGGATACTCTCTCTTCTGTTATATACCCACTAGGTCCCCATTATCTCGTTTTTGCATTTCACTATCTGCAGCTCTCTGAGTAGGAAGGAAGGAAGCACTTACTGTGTGTCACTTACTGTGTTAAACTCTGGGGATACAAATACAAGCATAAAGAGGTCCTACCAAAAAAAAAACCAAAAAAAATAAAGAGGTCCTACCCTCAAGAAGCTTACATTCTGGTGGGGGGAGAAAACATACAGAGGGGAGCTGAAAAAGCAGGAAGTTGGAGAGTAGGGAGATGAAGGTACTTGGATGTTTTTGAAGTTTGGAAGTGAGTAATCAGACCAGGAAGGGAATAGGACAAGGAAGTGGTCTGAAAGGGGATGCTCCGGAAAGAATTCACCAATAGAAGAAGGGGAGCTGGCTGTGTGGAGGGATGTTCCAGGTTGAGAAGACTGCAGGGGTGGTTAGATGTTCCAGGGTGAAGAGGCCCCAAGCATTAAGGAAAATTTCAGGGTGAGACAACAGCAGAAACATGTTTTTGAAGTCTGGAAGTAAGGAGCCAGGCCCAGAAGGGCAATGAAAGCTGCCTTGGGCCAGGTACTGTGTCAAACATTTTTTACAAATATATCATTTGATCCTCACAGCAACCCTGTGAGTAGGTGCTATTATTATCCCCATTTTACAGTTGAGGAAACTGAGGCAATAGAGGTTAAATGACTTGCCCAGGATCTTAATCTAGTAAATGTCTGAGGCTGGATTCGAATTCAGGTCTTCCTGAGTACAAGCCCAGAGGTTAGCCACTGCCCTGCCTAACTGCCTGGTACATAATAAGCATTTGCTCAATGTTGATTAACTTACTAACTTGAGGGTACATTTCCTGTACCTCGTCCTGGACACCACAATTGCTAAGGCTCTGATTTTAGTCATAGCTTGCTAGAGATGATGCTTCAGCCTTTGTTACTAGGTGAAGATATTTGCCTGAGACTATCACAAAAACATTGGTTGCCTAGTATTGATTTTTTTTTTTTGGCCGCAGCATATGATGAAGACTCTCACTTTACGTGTGAGGGAGATCCCACACTGATGAAATAATGGGTTTTTTAAAAAAAATTAAGGAACAAAATAATTCATCCACAAGAAGTGGCCATTTAGTTTCAAAGAGGGGAAATCCAGGACCTCCCACAGCAGCACATTCATTTTATGCTGGACAGCTGTGACTGTCAGAAGTGTTTCTGGCCATCAAACCTAAATTGGCCTCGTGGCCACTTCCACCCCATTGTTCCTGTTTGCCTTCCCAGGCCAGATAGAACAAGTCTAATTCCTATTCCACTTAATAGCCTTTCAAATACTTGCACATAGCTACCATGAACCCTTTAATTTTTTCTCCACCGGTTCCTTTATTTGATCTTTATATGATATAGGCTGGAGATCCTTCTCTCTCTGGTTACACTCCATCTTATCATGCCCTTCCTAAAGTGTAATGTCCAGAATTGATACATGGTCTTATCAGGGTAGAGTACAGTGATATCAGCTTCTTATTCCTGTAAGCTTTGACTCATGATATAGCCCAAGATCAAATTAGCTCCTTTGGCTGTTGTATCACATTGTCGACTTGTATTAAATCCACTGAAATGCCCCAATTTTTTTCGAAAAAACTCATATCTAATCATGCCTCTTCTATTTTTTAAACTAAAGTGTAAGACTTAACATTTTGTCCCTATCACATTTTGTCTTCTTCAGTTTGCACTAATGTTGTAGCCAGTTAGGATCTCTTTGAATCCTGACCGTCATCCAGTGTTAGCTATCCAGCTTTGTGTCATTTGCAGATTTGATAAGCAGGTTATTTAGGCCATTGTCCAAGTAATTGATAAAAATTTTAAACATCAAAGGGCCAAGTGCAGACACCTGGGGCCCCCACTGGAGGTTTGCTCTCCACTGGGGATCCTCTTCCAAGTTGATACCAGATCATTAATGGTTTTTAATCTGGCCATTCAACCAATTCTGATTTGCCACATATTTTTCAATGTTATTTCATTCAATTAATTATCAATCATTTACCCCACATATTTCCAACTTTTATGACTCAGTATAACATGAGATGTTTTATTAAATGCTTTGCCACACTAGTAACTTCAGATTTATAAAATGACAGAACAGCTTTAAGAAAAAGTGGTACTCAAGTAGTTTTATAATTTTGAAGTTATGAAGTTTCACTCAAAAAACAATGCAACTAAAGTAGGCATAATAGCAAATACATTGTTGTGACTGATAAACAATTGGCAAACAAAATTTAAGTCACTAGTGTTTATTAAGTGCCTTCTATATGGCAAGATTTGTATCTTTAAGCTCTGAGAATACAAAGAAAAAAAAACCAGGTCCTGCTCTTAAGGAACTTACAGTCTAATCTAGAGACAACATGAACAACTGTTTACAACCAAGATAAATACAGGATGGATTGAAGATAATCTCAGAGGGAAGGCACTAGCATTAAGGAGGACTGGGGAAAACTTCTTGCGGATGTTGAGATTGTAGCTGAGACTTCTAAAAAGTCAGGAAATAAGGAAATAAATATTTTACTTACAAAACAAAATTTATAAAATTTTCTTTTATAAAAGAAGTATTTACCTAATTCTTGATTCTTAATATTTTCAGAACATCCTAGTACTGTTATAAGCTAAAAAGTTCTTAATTTATAACCTGGATTTTGGGGGTTGGATAGTATCCCTCAGAGAACAGGATGATGAGGCTTATTAATCTAGGGAGCAAGGAGGGGCCATAGGTTGGACATCTTTGCCCAGGCAAGGGCCAGATGCCAAGTGACTCATCGAAGCAAGGGATCTGTTGTGGCACAGGATGACAAAGATTAAAGCTAGGGGAAGATAGGATTTGGGCCAGAAACATGAGCCAGCATCAGAGTATCAACTCAGATTGAGAAGCTAATAAAAAGAAGTAAGAAGTCTAGGGTCAAGCAGAATTTTGACATTTTGGGAGAATGAGGGTTCTACTTTAACAAAGAACCTGAGGCATGTTCTGCTTGGGAGTAGTGCTGGTGTTTTGAGTTGGACAGCTCCGAAATTAGCATCCTTTGGGGAAATGGCTATCTTATATTGCAATGGGCATTGGGTAGGCACCTTGAGGCCAAATGTGGCCCTCTACATCCTCAAGTGTGGCCCTTTCACTAAATCCAAACTTCATAGAACAAATCTCTTTAATAAAAGGTTTTGTTCTGTAAAACTTGGACCCGCAGTCAAAAGGCCTCACCCAAGGACCTAGAATGTCACAGAGTCTTCTAGAGGCAGCAAGTTCCCCACTCCTGGTAGGCTTTTATTCAAAGTAGAGTTTATTTTGATTCTTGGTGTTTGGAGGTGATGGTTTTTCCAGAAGTAAATGGGGTACTTCATACCAACACACATGTCATTTTGATGCTACTAGTCATATCAAAATACTGTTTCACATTATTTAGCTTAGCAGATGCTTTCATATCATAAAGCTTTTCTTTTTCTTTCTCTTCATCAGTATTGTCACAATTGGCTGATGCCTTGTTACTTGCTAGCTGTTTGGAAGAGGGCATAAAATACAACCTTTTTCCTACTCAGCTCTCATAAGAAGAGGTCTTGTAAAAAGGTTCAGCAAATAGTGGCCTAGGATGCACTGAAGGGGTTGTGAGTGGAAAAAGTTTAAGAAGCCCTGGCCTCGGTGACTGAATTGAAGGAAGTTTCAACTGCTAATTGAGAAGGACCTTCTTGATTCCAGAATGACTGTCTACAAAAAATTGATATAACAGACAAACAATTGGCAAACAGAATTTAAGTCAACACCATGTATTAAGTGCCCTGTTACATGCCAGGTACTGTGCTAAGCTCTGGGGCTACAAAGAAAGGCAAAAACCACTCCTTGCTTTCAAGGAATTCAAAATCTAATGGGGGAGACAACATGCAAACAATTTGACGAACAGACTACAGAGATTCTAGCAGTAGGGAATTTGACCTAATGTAACAAAAATATTGCTAGCAGCAGTTGTGGGGCTGAAAGATCAACAAGGGCACACAGAAGGGCTGCTAGCAAAGGATCTTTGATTTGCTTTTCTAAGGAAAGCAACCTTAAGGAGTTAACAATCTCACTTTAATTAAAACACATACACACACACATATATATAGACACATACACACATATATGTATATATACACATGTGTGTGTGTAATTCACTTAGTTCAGGGGAAAAAGGCAGCACCCTGAACTTCAGAGAGTATACAAATAGAAATTAAAAGCATACATTATATAAACAGCAAATAACACAAACCAGTCTATCCATAGCAATACATACATAGTTACCAGAGAAGCACCAACATCTGGGTTTTTCAAAGGGAAGAGCTTTCACTGGCTACCCAGAGTCTCACCAACACTCTTTCAATGAGTGTGCCCCCGAAGGCCAAAAAAACACTTCTTCAGGGTCAAAGTGTGTTGCAACAATTCAAACCTATGTGAATTAGGCTTTCTTGTTTCTTAAGCAGGTCAAAGACTCTTGATTCAATCAAAGAAACAAAAGACAACAAAAAGTCCACTTTGCTTGCCATTACATTTAAAAGGCAAAACTCATCAATGGTACTTGATTACCTCAGCATTCCAAAAGAGAAAACAGTAAAAAAAAGTCCCACCCTAATTACCATAACACCTAACTAATCTGTATTGATGGTAAGGCTTTCCAGGATCAGTTATGGCACAGAGTAAAAAAAAAAAAAGGTCACCTGGAGTCATTTGTCAGTGGTTATGGAGAGGGCATTTGAGAACAAGGTGTGGTTCTCAGACCAGGATTTCTTTTGGATCACAGCTTAAAATCTAGATACTTGGCCAGGAGTGTGATACCCCTAAGTAGGTCCAATACAGTTCATTTCTAGGCTTATGAATATGGCAAAAAGGCACTTAAAATGGGAGCAGAGAGAGAAGAGCATCTCTCATCCATCCATCCATCCATCCATCCATCTACCTATGTCTGCCAAATGCAATACTACAGAAAGTTTAGACCAGGTGAGTGATTTCACTGCATAAGTTCCTTGAAGTCAGAAGTTCTCTTCTAATGCATGTCAGCACCTTTTCTGCAAGTTGTAGTATTTCTTTAAAAAAAATTTTAATTTCAAAATAAGTTCATAATTTTTGTTCAAGCATTAAAGAAAGTTTTCTTATAGGTTTCTAAAAGTTATAAAGGTTTCACAACATTTGGTGTCAAAAACAGTCTATTAACTAAAACATTAATTTTCAGATAGATGACATACTTGGAAAATCCTAGAGTCAACTAAAAAATTAATTGAAACAGTAATTTGAACAAAGTAGCAGGATGTAAAATAAACCCATATAAATGCCAGCGTTTCTATATATCACCAACAAAACCCTGCAAAAAGATAGTAAGAGATGCTTCATTTAAAATATCTGTCAATTGGGGGAGCTATGTGGTGCAGTGAATAGAGCATGAGCCCTGGAGTCAGGAGGACCTGAGTTCAAATTCGGCCTCTGACACTTGACACACTTACTAGCTGTGTGACCTTGGGCAAGTCACTTAACCCCAATTGCCCTGTCTTCCCTCCTCAAAAAAAAAAAATCTGAAGACAATATAAAATACCTAGGAGTATACCTGTCAAGACAAATCTAGGAACTACATGAACATAATTATTCAACACTATTTATACAAATAAGGTCAGATTTAAATAATTGGAGAAATATTAATTGTTTGTGGTTGGGCAGAGCCAATATATTAAAAATGCCCAAACTGATCTTATTCAATGCCATCCCAACTAAATTACCCAAAAACTATTTTATTGAGCTAGAAAAAAAAATCATTTGAAAGAACAAATGGTCAAGAATATCAAAAGAATTAATGAAAAAAATGTGAAAGAAAGAGATTTAGCAGTACCAGATCTTAAACTATATTGTAAGGCAGTAATTCTCAAAATTATCTGGTACTGGCTAAGAAATAGAAAGGTGAATCAGTGGAGCAGAATAGATATAGAATACACAGTAGTAAATGATTATAGTAACTTTGTATTTGACAAATGTAAAGATTCAAGCTTTTGGGATAAAAATTCCCTATTTAGTAAAAAAAAATTGGGAAAACTGGAAAATCGTCTGGCAGAAATTGGGTATAGACCAACATCTTATGCCATTTACCAATATAAAGTCAAAATGAATATGTGCAATAGATAGAAATGGTAAGAAAATTAGAGGAACATGGAATGTATTACCTATCAGACTTATGAATAGGAGAATTTATGAATAAATATAGAGTGCATTGTGAGATATAAAATGGATAATTTTGGTTATACTAAATCAAAAAGGTTTTGTACAAATAAAACCAATGTAGCCAAGATTGGAAGGAAAGTAGAAATTTGGAAAATTTGTAGCCAGTTTCTCAGATAAAGGTCTCATATCTCAAATACATAGAAAAATTTGTCAAATTTATAAGAATATGAGTTATTCCTCAATTGACAAATGGTTAAAGGACATGAACAGGCAGTTTTTCAATGAAGAAATAAAAACTACATATGGTCATATAAAAATGTTCTAAAGCATTATTGATTAGAGAAATACAAATTAAAAACAACTTTGAAATATCTCACACCTGTCAAATTGGCTAAAATGATTGAAGGTGAAAATGACAAATGTTGGAGGAGATGTGGAAAAATTGGGACTCTAATACATTGTTGGTGGAACTGTGAACTGATTCAACCATTTTGAAGAGCAATGCTGAATTATGTCTAAAGAGTTATAAAACTGTGTATACCCTTTGACCCAGCAATACCACTATTAGGTATGTTTCCCAAGGTAATCAGGGAAAGAGGAAAAGAACCTATATGTTCTAAAATATTCATAGCAGCTGTCTTTGTGGTGGCAAAGAACAGGAAATTGAGCGGATGCCCATCAATTGGGGAATGGCTAAACGAGTTGTGGTATATGATTGTGATGGAATAGTGCTGTGCTATAAGAAAAGGTGAGCTGGTTGATTTTAGAAAAACATAGAAAGACTTGGATGAAGTAATGATGAGTGCAATGAGCAGAACCAAGAGAATGTTGCGTACAGTTAACAGCAAAGTTGTTTGAAGAACAGCTGTGAACGACTAAGTACTTTGAGTACTATAAATACTCAAATCTCCTATAAAGGATATATGAAGGAAGATGGAATCTACCTCCAGAGAAAGAACTGATAAATAGAAGTATGCATAGTATAGTTTTGCACCTCTATCTTGCTATCTGTGTCAAATGGTGGCTTTCTCTAATGTGAGGTGGGGAGGGAAGGAGACAGTTTGGAACTTAAAATGTAACAAAAATACATTAAAGTAACTTAAAAAAATTTTTTTGAGGTAGATAGTAGTAGTTGGGGCATTGACAGATAAGTGATATGCCCAGGGTTCACATAGACAGTATATGTTAGAGGTGAGACTTAAACCAATTCTTTCTGACTCTAAGACCATGGTCACACAGTCGCTGAAAGTATCAGGCATAGAATAGACAGGAGATCAGTAGAAAGGAACAATAATTCATAGGAGATCACGCTCAAGAAGACACCCAGCTATAAAAGTAGAGATAGGAATTCCAAAATTAAGGCAATTAAGTGTGCTTAGAGATCCTCAAGCAATGAGGCATATTTGACCTTGTAAGTATGAATGAGACTTGGTGTGGGCAGGGACCCCTGATAAGGGTGTACCTTATTCTGTTGTAATAGAATGGATTTTTATGTATAGTATAGTAGAGACAGTATTACTTATTAAGATTTACTCCTGTGAGGAAATCCAGGACTTGGTTAAAGGTGAAGCAAGGTGGAAAACATTTGGTTCAGTGAAGGGTATAACATACCAATTGTTGGGAATTCTCCCTTTGTATGTAGATTGGACTAAATTGCCACTGAATTCCCAACTGTTAACTTCTGTCATTCTGTAAGAAACAAAAGCAGCACTGCCATGAGGACATAGTACAGACCACTTGGACGGGAAGAGAGAATGGATGAGGAATTTAGGAAACATCGTAAACCTAGTTTAACTCATGATATGGCAGTGATGGGGGACTTTAATTATCTAGGCATCTCCAACTCTTTAGCAAAAGCAGAGCTCTAGTAAATTCTTGATTTATTAAAATGACTATTTTGTTCTTCAAAAGGTGGAGGAAGTGAAAATGGGAACTGCTATTTTGGACTTCACTTTGACTGACAAGTAGAAATTGGTTACTGAAGTGGAAATGATGGCAGTCTTGGAGGGAAGTAACTATTGTCTCTTAGAATTTGTAATGATGGGAAAAGTTGAGCATAGTCTGAAATATGCCCTAGATTTCGGGAGAATGGATATCAAAGGGTTCAAAGACAGGATGAATAGGATTCTGTGGGCTAGAATTGCATAGGAAAGTTGGCCCAAAAGGAATGGAAAACTTTCAAGAGTGAAGTATTTATGACACAAATGCAAACAATTTTGATGAGAAACAAGAGGGGGAGCCAGTCAAAGAGACTGACCTGTATGCACTGGGAACTCATTCACCAATGTAGGACAAGGGGGTAAGGGATTTAAGGGTAGTTTATAAATGTTTGGTTGAACAAACCAACCATAGGATCCACACTAAAGAAAGGGAAGTGAGGCCAGAACAGGGGTAGTGGACTAGGAAAAGAGGAAGAGGTGGAGGGGCTAAAGGGTATAGTGAGTAAGAATAGGCTTAAGGGGAGTGGAGCAAAAGGACACTGAGAAAGATAGGAAACCGTGGTCAGAAAGGAATTTTGGAGTTCTGTGTAATGGAGATGGAATGCTATGGGTGGAGGTCATTGTAAGGGTATCGTGTGTGGTGGCTGAGTTGGAATGAAGATGCAAGTCATGAAGGTTTAGGAGGTTGGAGAACTGGGAGGCTAGGGAGCTGAACAGAAATTGTCCTGGGGGACACAGGAGGCAGCCAACCTGAAAGACCAAGATAGCTTCAGACCCCATGGCTGCTTCCCATGTTACTGGGAGCCAGCATGGATGTTGGTAAGACTCTTTCTTCCCTTTTCCCTACTGACTGTGAAAGTGGAACATGGGATGGAGCTTTCCTGAAAGGTCACTTGCATGTTCTGGGAAATACCTGGTTAAAGACTGGAAATGGGAGAGTGGACATTTTCACATTTTTCATGGAATTTGGAATCACCAAGAGTCAGAACACTGTATCTTTTAAATTCCAATTTCATTCAATAATTGTATTCTAGACTACAACATATGTGTTTTCCTTTCAGATTACTGGTTTTGGGAAGGAATGAGATGCTTGGTGGTACAATAAATAGACCCCTGGACTTGGAGTCAGGAAAACCTTAGTTTAAACCTGGCCTCGGATACTGATTAGCTGTGTGACTCTGGGCAAGTCACTTAACCTGGTTTGACTCAACTTCCTCATCTGTAGGTAGAATGGAGATGATAACAGCACTCGTCTTCCAGGGTTGTTGCAAGGATCAGATGAGATACAGGATAGCTCAGCAGTCCAGTTTCAGCGTCTAACACGATGCTTTGCCCGTAGTGGTGTAGGGGTTGCTACTGGACCTACGATTTCATTGGCATGGGAAATTCCCAGGGGAGTAAACTCTCTACCAATGCATGTTGGCAACTTTGGTGCAATTTAGAATCTTAAAAGAGTTGCCTAAAGCACTAATGGTTAAGGGGTTAGCTCAGAGTCACACAACCAGGATGTGGCAGAAGCTGGACTTGAACCTAAATCTTCCTGGCTTCAAGGCCAGCTCCCCTGTCTTCCCTCCCTATCTGCCTCTCACACGTAATTTGTTGTTCAGTTGTGTCAAATCTTTGTGATCTCATTTGGGGTTTTCTTGGCAAGGATATTGAAACGGTTTGCCATTTTCTTCTCCAGCTCACTTTACATACGGATGAGGAAACTGAGGCAAACAGGGGTAAGCGACTTGCCCAGGGTCACATAGCTAGGAAGTGTCTGAGGTCAGATTTGAACTCAGAGGAATTCCTCCAGACTCCAGGCCCAGCCTTCTATCCTCTAAGCCATTTAGCTGCCCTCTTATGCAAAATAGGCATTTAATAAATGTTTGTTGGATTGAATTGAATGGAATTTCAGGGCTCTCTGTTCTACACGTAGGAGTTAGCAACTAGCCCATTTTCCGTATCTGTTTTTTCAGGATACATCGTAACCATAGGTGAGAGCAGGGAAAAGCTCTTATTTGTCTCTGTAGGTAGAAAATAGATCCAGGGTCCACAGTTGAAACCTCATGTTGGAGGGTCGAAAACTCATGCTTTCAATCACTCCCCAGTGTCTCCTCGGGCATATATAAGCATTCCATTTTTACCATGATACTTTTTACTCACAGATGCACTGTGTTGTTCCTGGGTCATTCTATGGATACATACGTGTGGTTTCATCAGCTGTACTGCAAGTCTCCAGGAATTCCAGGAAGAGAATGTTTTCAACTCTTTCGTATTTCCTTTCCCTCTCCCCTGCTCCCCCCTAACACATCCCCCACCAACTCACCCACTGGTTATTCAGCCTGGCATTTATTTAGGCTTCTGGGGCTACTTTTTGAAGAGCCAGTCATATGACAGTTTTAGTTTGAAAGAAGCTATTTTTAATCACATGGTTTTCGGCAAACTGTTCTAGTATCTCTGCCAAGAAAATCCCAAATGGGGTTACAAAGAGTTGGACACAACTGAAAAACAACTTGAACTAAGCATTTAATCATGGGGCTCTAGTACAGTTTGTCCACTGTTCTTTCTAAGCTCTGATTTCCATTCTGGCCATACTTGAGCATGTTTTCTTTTTGCCCATTTTAAAACTTTATTATTTGTTTTTAACGTTCCTTTTTAAAAAAATTGAGTTTCAGATTCTTGGAATTCTCCAGCTCCTCTCCTACCTACTGAGAAGGCAAGCAATATGATAGCGGTTGTACATGTGAAATCATGCATAACATATTTCCATATCAAACTGATTTTTAAATAAATATTCTCAAGATGTAATTGGGACTACAAAGTTCAGTGTCCAAACTTGTAAGGAAAATAGGATCAAAGAATCATTCAGTGTTAGGGTTTGAAAAGACTTTTAAGCTGATCATGCAAGTATGTTTGCTTATTGATATTCTGATTATCTAAAAGTGAATTCAAAAGAAAATGAACAGTAGTAGAAAAAGTTTAGATTATAACCTGGTGAAATTAAGCAATGGGGGAAAGGAATCGTATTTTTGTCACAACTACAGGAAAATCGAATAATAACATATGAGAGCCACTGAGGACAAGAAATTCTTGTTACAATTGATTACAGTAGCAGTCGTAACAGTGATAATAGTAAAAGGAAATAGGAAAGGAGAGAGTGAGGGTAACATATATTAGGAGTATGTATTCATGTGATGAAATCTATAAACTCAGAGTAGGGAAGTATGAGAGCATTTGGGTAAAGATCAACAGAGGTAGGAATTATAAGAAGGACGATGGTAACTAACATTTATTTAACATTTTAAGGTTCGTAAATACTTTATATACATGATCTCATTAAGCCTCAGAACAATCCTGTGAGATAGGTTCGACTGTCAGTCATGATAGACTGGCCTCAGTTCCTTTTTTGACAGCATCATAAGACTGGTAGATCAGAGAAGTGCCATAAATAGCATACTTGGATTTTAGCTAGCCGTTAGACAAAGTTACTCGAAATATTTGTGTGGTTAGGATCAGATGGAGATATGCAGGCTGAATGATGGTATAATTGGATTGATTCAGAACTGGTTGAATGACCAGTTGATGAATGGAGAGAGGTATCTACTGCTGTGCAACAGTATTCTTGCCTGTTTCCCTGTTCTGTTTAACATTTTTATCAGTACTCTGTATTAAGTCACAAATGACATACTTATTGAATTTATAGATGGTATAAAGCTGAGATTTCCAATGCCTCTCTTGACAGGATCTAAAAGGCTCTTCAAGTAGCTAGAATGAAGGGCTTGAATATAATAGAAAGTAACCCAAGCTCCAAAGCCATTGTTATTGAATGTTCTCTTCATTGGTGGAAATCAATGACCGTATCTGCATGAGGGGCAGAGTGGAATTGGTGAAAGCAAGAGATCCTGAGTTCTAGTTTTGCTAGAGAAGATGGGTGTTGCTAACTTCTCTTCAGGTCACCAAAGGAAGAGAAAGATTCTAGGAAGAAGCTGACATGAGAGGAGCTGGCAGTCTCTATCATGACTCTGTCCTCAGTTGCTATATAGATACCATGAGGAATTTTCCCCTTGGGTAACATCTGGGAGTCTCTAAGTTGAACTGAGATAATTTATAGAGTAACAACATTGTAAAGGAAAATAACTTTGAAAGATTTGAGAACTCTGATCAATTCAATGATAAACTAAGGTACCAGAGGACAGAAGATGAAGCTCTTTGCCTGCCCACATCCTGACAGAGAGGTGATAGACTCAAAATGCAGTGCAAGATATACATTATTGGACATAGTGAGGAAATCTGCTTTGCTTGACTATACCTACTTGTTATGAAGGCTTTTTTCCCCCGTTTTTTTTTCCTCAGTGGGCAGAGGGTTGGGCATGGAATATGAGAAGGAAAAAAAAATCAGATGTGTGGTAGATTAGTAGTGTCAAGCTCAAATAGAAACAGATTCCTACAGATGGCATATTGAATTAGAAAACCACAAATTAACATTATGTTTTAGTGTATTTTTATTTATTTTTTTGAACATTTCCCAATTACATTTTAATAAGATTTCCTAGCATTCTGGAGTTTTGCTGAGGGACACCTCTGTGGAAGACATCGCTTGACTTTCCCTAGCTTACCTGTCACACATTCTAAAGTGTAGTAGTCCCTCCTTACAAGGCTTCTGTCATTTCTATTTTGGCAACTGGTTCCTTATTGTTGGTCATAATCCTGTACAGAGGTGGACCATCTCCAGTCCTGATCTACATCTGGCCACTGGACCCAGATGGCTATGGATGAGAAAGTGAGGCTGGTGACTTTGCACAGACCTCTTTCACTTTAATCCAAGTCAAGTGCAAGTCATGTCATTATCTTCTGGTGTCATGGTCTTCTTTGAAAACAAAGGACAAAAACCACAGTCCTTTCCAGAATAATATCTCCCATCATTGTCTCCTCCAACTTTTAAAAAATGAAATAATTATTAAGGCAAGTAAAAAAAAAATTACCAGTGGCTCTGCTTTTCGCAGAGAGAATTCTAGTAGCTCTGGTTTGTTTAAATCTTGTCACTAATATATGCCTTTATACTAGCTTTGTGATCTCTCTTAGAAACTTAGCATTTCTTTCCTTCTGACTTGGTGGTCTAGATTACTTCTCCACCACAGTATCACTTTGGAATGTAATCTGAGTCCCAAAGCAAATTGGTTATGTGACTTTCTTCTCATTTCTGGAGATGAATGCCTTGTGCCTGTGTGAAGGCAGGCAGAATGAATGAGAGAGGGAGGGAGGAGAGGCTCACTCTCTTAGTGCTTGGGAGTCTCTTTAGGTCTCTTCAGTTTCTTCAGGCTTTGGGCAATTCTGGATTCTAGCTTCAAGACAAAAGATGGACGATGCCAACTTTGGGAGATAAGGATGTTGTAGTAGGAAGAATGTTGGAATTGTAGTCAGAAGACCTTCGTTCAAGTTCCCATTCTAGTATTTACTAGCTCTGTGAACGTGGATAAGTTCCTTAGCATCCCTGTTCCTATTTATATATAATTGGAATTAAAATTGTCATTTCTAGAACTGGTGTCACACAGAAAGATCTAAATATATTTTCCTCTATATTGTTACCCAATTTTTCCAGAGGTACTGACTATAATTTCTATTTTTTCCAAATTTTTAACATTTTTATTTAAAGTTTTGAGTTCCAAATTCTAGCCCTTCTTCCCTTCCCTCCTTTCCCCTCCCCCTGTCTGAGACAGTAATCAGATATAAGCTATACATGTGCAGTTATGTGAAACATATAATTTTTTTTTGATTAAAGACATTTTTAATTGGCCTTTAGTGGTTAAGGATCCCAACTTGTTTTTAAGGTTCTGTCCGGCTTAAACCTCTATTATTCTATGAGCCAATTTGCTCACAATACTGGATCTTGAACACTGTAGATTCTTCCTCAGTTTTATCCCTTTCCTTTAAAATTAGAGTGGGTGTCTCATTTATATCTTCACATGCCAGGTAGTATTGTGGGTACAATAAAGACTTAAAACGCATCTTGTTACTATAGCCAATGACACTCTCTTCACAGAATAAGATATCTTTTTCTTCACCAATGATATTATCTGGAGCAGCCCCCTCCTAGAGGAAAAAATAGAAAATATCCAAGATGATGTTAATTGGGTCCATAGAAGGACTGAGTGTCATGCATCATCATCACACTGGATCAAAGAATAACTCTAGAACAAGGGTCCTTAACCAGGGTTTCAAGGGCATCTGCCAACTTGAATGAGAAAAAAATTACATCTTTATTTTAATATAATTGGTTTCTTTTGCAATCCTATGCATCTTATTTTATGCATTGAAAACTGTTATTCTGAAAAGGGGTCATAGGCTTCATTAGATTGCCAAAAGTGTCCATGACACTGAAGAGGTTAAGAATCCTTGGGATTTTCCCTAGGAAAAAAGTCTTCATGTGTGTGAGAGCTCTTGTAGCCACATGTGATTCCATCCTCTTGCAAAGTCTTCTGGGTGTTCTTATCCCTGATTATTTTTCTGGGATATGCCCAACCTCCCCTCTCCCACCTGGCTGACATCTTCTCTCAGGTAGACAGTAGTCTAGTAAGGCAATAGTCCCTTCAGACAAGGCTCCTTTCATTGACAGGGCCCAGAGGAACATCCAAATAGCTCCTCACTGGTCCCCAGCCTCCAGTCCAGATATGATCTTCACCTCTTGCTGCTCACTAGAGAGCTCCCTATCTAGTTATCTCAGGTCATTCACCCCAGGTAACTAACTTACCAGGTGAGCAAAGAGTTCATACCACATCACTGGGAAATTCTGTAGCAACTTTATATGTCCTAGTGCTGTGGTGTTAATGTGATTAAAGATCCTCCCCCCTCCCCCCAATCACCCATTCAATAGACCTCAGGTGGAGCTAGTTAAGAGAAGCCTCTCAGGTGGAGCCAGTTAAGGGAAGCTTGATTAGGAGAGGCTTTATTGTAGGCAGGCCTACACCCTTTACTTACTAGGTGAGAAGTCCCAGGCCTACACTCTTTCACTAACTAGGCAGGAGGCTCCAGGACAACACCCTTTTGCTAATTAGGTCACAAGAGGCCTGAAGCCCTGGGGCCCTAAAAAGAATATATATATCCAGAAGATAGCCATTGAGGAGTGAGAATTCAGGAGTCAGAAGAGAAGCCAGAATTCAGAATTCAGCCCAAGGAGAAGGAGTAAGTAAACAGAGCTTCAGAGAAAGTACAGAGTGGAGAGTGGAAACCAGGGAGCTAGAGAGACCAGAGAACTGAGGGGGAGAGAACACAGGCAAGAAGACAGTCAGGATTTGTGAGTGTTAATGGGGAGGCCCCAGCAGCGGGGAAGGTTACAGGATGACTTGGGTCCCTGCTGTGATATTGTGCTTTAAGTTCTTTGCTATTATGATGAAGTGGACTTACTGGTTTTGGGATATAATTGCTACGTCAAATTGGAGTCATTGGTTTTGGGATTTGATCCTTTGGTGTTTGAATAAATGTTTTACTTCTGCCTTCTATATGGAGAGTCTCTTATATCCTGCAATACAGAATTATACAGGCATAATCACAAACATCATAGATGTTGTGTTTGTTGCCTTAATGATACGGGTGCTTGGAGACAGTAATTGACCTTCTGTGACTTGAGGGCCTCCTGCCCCATATGAAGTGGAAGAGTCCATAAGATGAGGAATTTAGACTAGGGTTGTCTTTTATCTGAATGCTTCATCTTCTAAGACTTTCCCCTATATTCTAGACCAGGGATTGTTACCCTTTATAGTGTCATGGACCCTTTTGGCAGTCTAATACTAAAGTCTATGGACCCGCTTTCAGAATAATGTTTTTGAATGTATAAAATAAAAGGGCTGGGAGAAGAAATATTTTCTTAGGCAACCCATACAAGAGTTGTTGCTTTTCCTTCCTTCCTGTTATTGAATATTGATCTTCTTAGAAACCAGATAGGATCAAAAGAATGGGACAATTGGTCTAGGGGGACCTTATTTCTGGCTGACTGGAGCTGACTTTATGGGACAATCTGTGAAGGGAAGAGGAGATTTGCTCTGCCATCTACCTGCAAAGGTTTTTATAAGGAAAAGAGACTGATTTTTATGTGGCTTCTTGGAAATCAATTTCCTTATTATATAGTGACAAGTACCCATATACACATACATACAATCCATATATACCCTTCCCCCGATACTGAAAGGCATGATTTATCCTCGAATCCTTCCAAGAATCTCCCTTTAGCTGTACTTTTTTGAGTGCCACAGTAATAGGCAGTGTGATATACCAAGTAATGGGACCAGTCAGGAGCCCTCAGGAGTCTAATTTCCCAACTGCTTTTGGTGGACCTTAGGCAAATCCCTAAACTATTAGCATTGAGTTCCTGAATCACTGAGAGGCAATGCGATATAGAGGACTGGATATGAGTCCAGATCTTGTCTGTGATATTTAGTAACTGTCTTAGTCTCAGGTCCCTCATCTGTAAAATGGAAATAATAATACCTGCAGTACTGAGGCAGTGAGGTGGGACAATGGGTGGTGTTCCAGAAGAGTCAGGAAGACGTGAGTTTAAATCCAATCTCAGACATTTACTAGACCGTTACCTTGGGCAAGTCATTTAACTTCTGCTTTAGTTTCCTAAATTATAAAACAGGAATGATAGTAGCAAGCACTGCCTAGGGTTGTTGTGATCAAATGTAAAGTGCTTAGCATAGTACCTGCTACATAGGAGGCACTTGATAAATGCTTGTTTCCTCCTAGCCTCACAAGATTGTTGTGAGGTTCAAATGAGATCATGTATTTTAAGGAAAACTTAGAGTGCTGTTATGAAGATCAGCTTTTATGATTCTTATGTCATTTGTAAAATGGTGAATTGTGCCAGGTCACTTTAAGTTCCATTCTGGCTCTCAAAGTCTGTGTCTGTGTTTTCTTCTACCAATGGGACAATCAAATAAGATAATTGATAGAAAATGCCTTTTAACTCTCATACCTACATAGATGTCAACGGTTATTTTTCTTTTCCCCTTCAAGTTTAATCTCAGTGTTCATCTCATTTCGATTTTCCCCTGAATCGAAAGGTTGAAAAGGAGAACCTTGTAATGGGATTTGCCCAGGGCCTCTCCACCCCTGGGCCTGGCCCTGCTGTTTCTGCCTATCTGAAATGGGGGCACTTCAAAAATCTCCTACCTTGGCTTTGTTGGCCTTCAGGCCATTTTTCTGTGGCACATTTAGTTTGCTAATTATGCTTAACTTCGGCTAATGTGTAAACAAGCACCCAAAATAAAAATTAATGGTGAGAAGCAAAATTCATTCCTGAAACTACTACTGTATATTATTATCTCCTTAAAATAACATAGCAACTTTGAATGCATGTATTCTGTGATGAATGTGTCGGCCATTTGTCCAGATCGCCCTGGCTTTGAAATGGATGCTGATGATGCTCTTTGACTTTGGGTGATCTTTTTCTGCATCTGGCTCCTCCTTCTCTGGAGAGGAACAGAAAATTCTAAAGGTTTTCCTCAAAATGAAACTAATGACAAATGAAAGATCAGTCTTACCTTAAAAAAGAGGCTTTTGTCTTTGCAGGACATAGTATAAGTTGTTTCTGGAGTCTTCACAGAAAAGGCTACTAACAAACATGTGGGGTCAGTGTCTTTATAATGCTGCATCATAAAGTGAGTCTGGTGTGCATTGTCTGAGGATAAACATTTATAAAATTAGAGTCCTATTTGAAAGAGTTGCTTTTGATGTTGCAGATTTTTACATGCTCAGGGTCACACAGCAGGGTCTGAGGCTGGATTTGAACTCAAGTCTTCTTGATTCCATGTCCAGCATGGCACCATCTAGTTGCCCACAAGATGGAAAGCTTGACATCTATCCCCAGCAAAATTTTAGAATGGGCTATTAAGCAGAAAGAAGGCTTCTAAGTTCTTAGAAAGAGAGCAGTGATATCCAGAAAATAATTTACATTTCTTTAGAAGTTATGCCCAAGTGAATTCATTTCCTTTTTTGTTAGTTAGGTGGTGCAGTGCATGGAACGTTAATCTTAGGGTCAGGAAGACCTAAGCTCATATCCAGCCTGAGACACTCAGACACTATGTGATCCTGGGCAAGTCACTTAAACTCTATCTGCCTCAGTTTCTTCACCTGTAAAACAAGAATAATAACACCTGCCGCCTCTCAGAGCTGTTGTGAGGATCAGATGAGTTAAAATTTGTAAAGTGCTTTGCACAGTGCCTGGTGCTTAACAAATGGGTGTTTTCCTTCCTCCGCCTTGCTCCTTTTTAAAATTAGTATACTAGAAGAATGCTGTGGCATAGAGTATCTTGATTTCCCATTCTATCTGATAAATCTCTTATTATATCATTGTGAAGAAGATGGATGGGCAGAATTACGACTCAGTTGGTTTTGTAATGTATCCAAAAAATGGTATCCAAAAAATATTGACTACTGTGGTCAGTGTCAAATTAAAGAAACAAGAAGCTCTAGGGATGCTCACAGGGATCTGTCCTTTGCCCTTTTCTGTTAAATATTTTGATTCATGACTTTGATAAAGACATAAAAGGCATGATATCCAGTTAATCAATCAACAAACATTTCTATTCTAGGCACTGGGGATGCAAAGATGAAAAAATGAAAGTTCCTGCTTTCAGTGAGCTTATATTATAGCTCTAGTGTGTATGTGTATGTGTTTTTAAGTGTGTGTTTGTGCATGTGTGTATATATATATACATATATATATATACACATACACACACATGTATATGTATATGCTAGAAAGTCAGTCAACAAGTATTTATTAGGGACCTACTATATTCCAGGCACTATGCTAAGCAGTAGGGATATAAGAAAGACAAAAACATGGTCCTTGGCCTCAAGAAGCTCACTTTGCAATAAGAGGAGATGATATATAAATAACTGTAACTATATATGTATGTGTGTATGTATGTGCATATATGTAGATGTGTGTATATGTTATATACATATATGTTGTATGTATGTGTATATATGTAGATGTATATATGTATGCACATATAATATACATACATATATATGTAGTGTGTGTGTATGTGCGTGCACTCTGGCTCACTCTCCCGGATCTAGGCTCAAGACTGGTTCTACAACACTCTGAGGAGTTTTGGGTATCCTTCTCTAAAGCCTACTTTTTGAACACCCAATGGCTATGTCCTCAGTGGCTAGCCCTGGTTCCACTTAACCACTTAACATCAATTAGCTTTTACAAAGGGATATTTACTTCAAGATATAGCAGGAACAAATATACGAGTATTTTCCCTCAACACATTAAGGAAATACTCTTAGCTTGGTTCCTTACATAAAGTTGGTTCTGACAAGTTTGTGACCAGATGCATGAATGCTCAATTCAGCTACTGCTGGCCCAAGTCTAGAAAGTCACTCCTAAAAGTCACTTATTGCTGCTTGGGATGCTGATGCTGTGCTGGCTGCAAATTCAGACTCTGAAGTTCTAAGATGCTGGGGTACCATCTTGACCTTTTAAAACTCAAAAGATTGGAAGCTCTAATCTTTTCATTTAATATCGAAAAGAACCAACGCAGAGGCTGGCAACAGAGGCCCTTTCACAGGATTATGTGGCCTGAAAGGGGAGGGGAAAAAGGCTCCAATGACTCTCCCCTTCCAGCATTGTTTTTCACTGAACAGTATGAGCAGGGTCACCAAGATCCTAACAAGAGTTTTGAGGTAAAGAGAGTAGTCTGATGGTGACTTTGATTTCTTGAAGATGCTACCAGTTCTAGTTATGCAGCCAGTCAAATTAAAAAAGGCTCCTCTGGATGATGCATTCAGTAATCCAGAACCAGAACCAGGTACAGAATGTCTACACATGCTCTAAAGTATTTCCAAGGCACTTCTGCCCCATGTCATCATGACTTTCAGAAACAGGCATCTCTGCTTTTCTACATGTAGAGACACTGACCCAGGTGGTCTGCACATGTACCAGTTGCTTCTCTCCCCTCTCCCATTAAATAATGCAAGATATATACATTGAAAATGGAGGATAATCTCAGAGGAGAGGCACTAGTAACCGGGGGGCCTGGGATGGACCTCCTTCATAAGGTAGGATTTGAGCTGAGTCTTGAAGGAAGCCAGGAGGTGCAGGTGAGAAGGGAAAGCATTCTAAACGTCAAGGATAACCAGCTGTAAGGCATAGAGTTGGGAGGATAGGATGTTGTAAGGAGACAGGCAAGGAACAACATGTCAATAGGTGTATCTGGAAAGAGAAGGTTGGGGGTTGTAAAGGGTTTTAAAAGTCAGATAGGGAAGTTCATATTTTATCCTAGAGACAACAAGGAGCCAGTGGAATTTATTGAATGATTGGAAAACATTTGTGAAGCGCTCACTATGTGCCAAACACCCCATTGAATAGGGGAGTAATGAACCCTTTAGGAAAATCATTTTGGCAGGATGGATCAGAGAGAAGTGAGGCTTGAGGTAGCGATACCAGGTAAGAGGCTTCCTTACTAGTACACTGTACTATACTATAGCACTATGTGTGTGTGCACACTTATGTGTATGTATACACACAAACACTCTAATAGTGTGTGTTGTCCAACTGGCCAGTTCATTTGGTCCCCAGTGGCAGCTCCTTTTCTACTCACAGAGGTTGCTGTTTGTCCTTTGTTCTCAAAGAGGACCATGACATCAGGAAAGTGATGCCATGACGTGCAAGTGAATTGGATTTAAGTGAGGGAAGGCTGTGCAAAGTCACCACCCTCACTTTCACCTCCGGAGCCTCTGGGTCCAGTGGCCAGATATAGACCAGGACAATTGGAGATGGCCCAGGATGCAATGAGGATCCCTGGCCTTTTCAAGCTTTTTTAAGGACCCTTTTCAAGGTCCTTAACAGGTCTCAGTTTGACTGAGGCAAAGCCTATTCAGTGATTAAGGCTTAGTAAGAAATGAAGCAAAGAATGGCCTCTTAAAAAATAGAGGGGGGAGGAGAGAGAAGGGGAGAAATTTTGGAGCTCAAAAAATTGTGGAACTGAGTGTTGTAAACTAAAAATAAAAAAAAATTAAAAAAAAATAGATCTGGGAGAGGAAGACCCTCAAGGTTTCTGGCCAAAACAGAAATAATTGCTATTTACATTCATTCTAAGCCCTTCAGGGCCCAAATAATGACCCAGTAGGGCTTGGCCTGGGACCTATTATTGGACAATAAATGAGAGCCAGAGTGATTTGGGGTTAAGGCTAATCTTTAAGAGAAAAGGAGAAAAAAAAATTTTCGGAGATAAAATATTTACATTCCCTTTAGGCAGAGCACCAGCAGTTAAGAGTGTGACACCCTATGAGGACTGAGGGAAAGGGAAGAAAGAAAGGAAGGAAGGAAAGAAGAAAGAAAAGGAGGGAAGAAAGGGCAGAAGAACAAAAAAAAACAGAGAAGAGAGGGAGAAGAAAGAAAGTACAAGTGAATTGGATTTAAGTGCGGGAGGGCTGTGTAAAGTCATCAGCCTCACTTTCACCTCCGGAGCCATTTGCATTCAGTGACCAGATATATGAAAGGCCATGGGATTTGGACAGTTGGAGATAGCCCAGCTCTGGACAGAATTATGACCAATAATAAGAATAACTTCCTTATGCTCATTAAAGCTGCTTGAAAATAAAATGGACTACCATGTTAAAGAATACCTTATTACTGAAGGTGTTAAATCTAAGGTTGGATAGTCACCTATAAGATCGTGGAAGGGCCTCCTGCATTAGGTATGAGGATGGAAAATGTGCCAGATGACCAGTAAGGTTCCCTCCAATTTTAAGATTCCATTATTTTATTAATGTAATTATTACAAAGAGATTTGTATAGCAAATGAAGGTTCGTAATAATAATATTTTTAAAATCAGGCTACATTGCATATCCTATACATCTGGATATACAAACTCCAGATTCCTAAATGAAGTCCCCAGCGATATATAACAGGGGGAAAAAAGGAAGCCTTTGTAGTTTGTTATGAATGGTGTTGGGTTGTATCTACTTCTGTCACTTCTTATGGTTTGGGAGAGAAGACATTCTTAACCTTTTTTGAGTCATGGATCACGTGGGAATCTGGCAAAGTCTCTGAACCCCTTCTTAGAATAGTGTTTTAAATGAATAAAATAAAATGCTTAGGATTACAAAGGAAACTAATTATATTGAAATACAGTTGTTAAAATATTTTTTTAAAAAGTTCATAGACCCTGGCCTGGAGACTTAAGAGATAAAATGGAATGGGAGGAATTAAAGCGGCTCCTAGATTTAGATCTGGAAGGGATCTTAGTGATCATCCAACCCCCTCATCTTACAAATGAGGAAACTAAGGCCCAGAGATATTAAATGAGTTGCCTAAGGTTACACAGTAAGGGATAGAATTGGGATTTGAAGCCTGGTCCTCTGACTCCAAATCCCATGGCCTTTCCACTGTTTCCTGTTATCTCTTCGAGACAGTAGGGAGACCAAGAAGCCAGAAGGCAAGGCATCTGCTTTTCTAATTCCAGTTTCAACATTAACTATTTGACCTTGGACAAGTCATTCATCCTCTTTGGGAAATAGGACACCTACATTTCTTCCAAGGAAGGAGTTTTCTTATCTGTAATGTGAGAGTTTAGACTACATGATCTTGAAGGTCTTCTTTTGCTCTATGGATTGTTGGATTTCTACCTTGGTGGTTCAAACAGAAAACATACCTCCAATTTCAGAGTCAATCATCTCCTCGAATACAGCTCCCTCATTTTTTAGTGTGAGAACTTTCTCCTTTGTGTTTCGCAAGATGATACAAGTGGGCTTGTCAACCTTGCTGAATTTCGGTTCACCTGCTTTAAATACACATGTGTTCAATACGTACCATACAAATGAGTTTTTTTTTTTAAATCTATACCAATAAATCTCTCTTTGACTTCAGTTTTCCAGTGTCATTAATGACAATTTCCTATTCCAAAGAAACCTAGGAAGAAGTTGCTTCTTTTCTTTTAACTGTTAAGAAAACTGCAGATGTGGAGAGAAGTACATTTTTACGGGATATATTTAATGTTTAAGGGATATTTATGAACTCCTCCAACAAGATTGGGAAGCTCCTTACCATTCTGTACAATGTTGGTTCTGAGAGGGCAGAGATTGGTTTTTATCTTTATCTCTGTATTCCTAGAACTTAGCACAGTGCCTGGAACCTAGAGGTTTCATAATAAATGCTTGTTTCATTGGTGATGATGACTATTGTTACAACAGTTCACAGAAGATACTGTATTTCCCCATGTATAAGACGCACCCCCTTTTGAAAAAATTTGGGGTCTAAAAACTTGGTGCGTCTTATACAGTGGTTGTAGATTTTTTTTACTTGCATTTCCCTCTTTTTGGCGCTTGTTGTCTTTGTGCTCATTGTTTTGCATTTGTTACCGGTATATTAGGTTACGTTTTGCGACGTTCTGCCCAGAAATGGCTCAGAAAAGATTTTTGTACAGTGTTGAATTCAAGTTAAAAGTGATCCAGTTTGCAAAAGTGAATGGAAATCGTGCTGCTGAACGTAAGTTTGGTCCTCCTGCAACTGAGAAAACAATCTGAGACTGGCTACGGGAAGAAGAAACCCTACTGAAAAGAAGGCCATGAGAGGCAAGTCAGCAAAATAGCCTGATTTAGAGAGGGAATTGAAGATATGGATTGAAGAGCCAAGGGCAATTTGGAATTCCTGTGTCCACAAAGATAGTTCAGCATGAGGCAAGAAGAATTCCTGATGAAAAAGAAGTTACTGATTTCAAAGGAGGACACAATTGGTGCTTCAGGTTCATGAAATGGAATGGACTAAGCATGCATACATGCGTCAGACTTGCCCAAAAGATGCCTGAAAGCTATGAGCAGAAGGTCCTGAATTTCATCGTATTATTGTATGAATTTTATGATGAATAAAACTTGAGTTCAATAACTTTATGTAATAGATTTTCTTTCAAATTTCAGGCCCCAAAATTAAGGTGCATCTTATACATGGGAGCATCTTATACATGGGAAATATGGTAGTACCTTGCTGTTTATAAAGCTCTTCCCCGCCCCCCCAACAACCCTGTGAACTTGTGGTGGGATACCTATGACAACCTTTCCAATGGAATAGATGTGGATGGATCCCATAGAATTCTCTTACTTAGATTTAGATAAATATGAAGGGCTACTTACATTCTGGCTTCATGATGTTGACAGAATTAGGGTCTGCTTCAGGGGCCACTTCTGTGGCATAGGCTGGGTAGTTATTTGGAGCTGCCATCTTTACACCTAGTGGAAGCAGAGACCACACTGTTGAAGGGCAAACAAGATTCTTTCGATGTTTTGTAAGGCTTCCCAGTTCTTTCCTTCCTCATGGTACTCCCTCCTCTCCCTTTGTCATATTCTCTCCTGTATCAAACTTAACCTCTGTATGTGCTTTATCTCCCACACCTCATTACATAGTAAGCATCTTAAGAACAGCAACTGTAGCATTTTTCTTTTTTAAAAAAAATCCTTCACACCCAGTACAATTCCTTGCACACAGTAGGTAATTGATGTATTAAGGGAAAAAAGAGGAATTGGTGTATTTTTGTTGTTAAGTCATTTTGGTCGTGTTTGACTCTTCATGATTCCATTTGGGGTTTTCTTGACAAAGGTTTGACATTTCCTTCTCTGGCTCATTGTATGGATGAGGAAACTGAGACAAACAGAGTTCAGTGACTTGCCCAGGGTCACACAGCTAGTAAGTGTCCGAGGCCAGATTTGAACTCAGGAAGATGTCGCCCTGACTCCAGTCCCAGCACTGTTTCCACTGTACCGAAACACCAAGCATTCAATAATATTTGTTGAATGTTTTGACCAGCTGATTACCTAACTAAATTTCTGATCATAGGATTATAGATTTAGAGCTGGATGGGGGCTTAGAGACCATTGAATCTAATCTCATTTTTCAGTTGAGGAAACTGAGGTGCCAAGAGGTTAAGTCCATGGCCACACAGCTAGTAAATGTCTGAGGGAGGATTTGAACCCAGGTCTTCCTCACTCCAAGGCTGATCCATTACATCACGCTACCTCCCATCCGATGACTTTCTTCCATTTATGTTAATAGTCTTGCCATTTACCTTGGAAGGAAGGAATGTTAAACATTAATTGAATCATAGGATTTTAAAAGTTGTAAGAGACCTACGAGGCCATCTATTTCAACCTCTTACAGAATGAAGGAAGTCCATTCCGCAACAGTTATTCAGCCTGTATGTGAACTCTTCCAAACCTAAAGTGGCAAGTCACTTGGCCCGTGAGGAGGCCTCTCCCATTGGCAGTGGGAGACTACATGTTTTTGCTGTAGTTACAGAGGCAATATCAAGTCCTCTCCCTGCCCAGTAACCTGGGTGGGGTCATCTTGCCATAGTCACTAACCCAAAGGAATGAATCCATGATGGGTAGGGAAGGTATGAAAAAGGCCATTCTGAGATAGCAAGCTCATACTAACAACCGGGTGCTGAAACTGGAAGGAAAGCAAAGGAAGCGATGGGTGGTTCAACCAAGCCAACAATGCTGAGGCAAGAGTTGCTTCCCCAGGACGCTGCTGCCCCATGTCTGGTTTTACCCACACCAGCCCATACTTGCTGATGCTCTTTCGTCACCTCCGTCATTGCACAAATGCTGAGCACATACAGCAGCAGCCCTGGGAAGAGAATCACCAGTAACAGAAACAACTTGTTGCTTGATAATACAGCGTGGGTTTTTTTTCTTTTTTTTTTGCTTAAAAAGTAAAGAGGAGATCAGGCAAAAAAGTAGTGGCTGACCTATGACTAAAGGAGGACCCTGGCTATCTATCACTGGTCCACCTGTGAAATCATTTACAGCATACTGCACATTTGTTTTTGTGTCCCAAAGGCTTCTCTGCTGGGGAACTGAGAGCAGTCGGTCGGTCCTCCAGCTAGTGACAGTATTACTCACTCTCCACCCCCTTCAGCTGTCTTCCTTCTTCATTGAATAAGCTTTGGGGGCTGCTGTTGGTGAAGACAACAGGGCAGCTAGGTGGCACAGTGGATAGAGTGCTGGGCCTGGAGTCAGGAAGACCTGAGTTCAAATCCAGCCTCAGATACTTACTAGCTCTTTGTTACTCTGGGCAGGTCACTGAACCCTTTTTGCCTCATCTGTAAAATGAGCTAGAGAAGGAAATGGCAAACCACTCCAGTATCTTTGCCAAGAAAACTTCAACTGGGATCACTGAGAGTCAAACATGGCTGAAACAACTGAACATATCTAAATAAAAATGAGTTTTAATCTGTCCTCTTTGTACATCATCTCTATCAGGAGGTGGGCTGCATGTTCCATCACTGGTGCTCAGGAATCGTGGCTGGTCATTGTGTTGATCAGAATATCACGCTTATAGACCATAACTTGTTCATCAATTCCTCAATTTGTGGACATCTCCTCAGAGTCTCATTCTTTGCCATACCAAAAAGAGCTATAAATTTTTTATACATCTTTAGAATTTGTTTTGCGTAAGACTATTCTCATCTTTAATCTACCTCCTCTCTAATTCTTCTTTTTTCTTTCTTCCCTTTCCCTGCTATTTCCCTGTTGAATGAAATGTCTTTCTGTATTCAACTCTCTCTTTGTGTATAGTCTTCCTTCGTTTGACCAGTTCATATGAGAATGAGAAGTTAGCCACTTCCCTCCACCCTCCTTGTTTGTATAGATGCCTACTTTTGCACCCTCATTATGTGAGATAATTTTCCCTAACCTTCACCTGCTCTGCCCCACCAAGTATATTTCCTCGTCTCTTTTCTTTCTATCCTTTTCTGAAGCTCAAGCCAGAATAGAACCACTCCCAGAGCTTGTCTAATTGGACTCCGTTTATGAACCCTGATGATGATAGGAATCAGAGGGGACACATATTTCATCTCCTATGTGAATGTAAGCAGTTTATCCTGTTTAGTCTTTTATAATAGTTCATAATTCATTTTACTTTTATATGTTTCTCTTCACTCTTGTGTTTGCACTTCAGAGTTTCTCCAAAGCTCTGGTCTTTTCATCAGGAATGCTTGGAAATTCTCTATTTCATTAAAGTTCTATTATCCCCCCTGCAGTATTGTACTTAGTTTTGCTGGGCAAGTTATTTTGGGCTGTAGGCTCATATCCTTTATTTTCTGGAATGTCACATTCCAAATTCTTCACTTCTTTATAGTGGTGGCTACTAAATCATGCATGATCCCAACTCTGGTTCTTTGGTACTTGAATTCTTTCTGGCAACTTGCAATATTTTTCCTTTGACCTAGAAGCTCTGGATTTTGGCTGTGATGTTCCTGGGAGTTTTCATTTTGGGGTTTCTTTCAGGATTGACCAGTGAATTCTGTTTTCTGGTTCTACAAGATCTGGGCAATTTTCTTTTCAGAATTTTTGGAATATAATGTCTAGACTGTTTTTTTGGTCATGAATTTCAGATAGCCCAATAATTCTTAAGTTTTTTTTTCCTCCTTGATCTGTTTCTAGGTCAGTTATTTTAGCTGTGAGATGACTTATATTTTCTTCTATTTTTTTAAGCCTTCTGACTGTGCTTTAGTATTTCTTTTTGCTCATGGAGTTGTTGGCTTCTATTTGGTCCATTCTAATTTTCAGGGAGTTTGTTGCTTGGGCAAGGCTTTGTACCTCTTGTACCAAGCTGTTAATTCCACTTCTAATTCTTTCTTCTCTAGCTCTTATCTCTTTTCTAATTTCTTCCTCAAGTACTTTCTTTCCATTTAATATTTTGAAATATATTTTATTTTATTAAATATTTCCCAATTACATTTAAATTTTTTAACATTCATTTTTTAAAATGTTGAGTTTCAAGTTCTCTCCCTTCCTCTGGTTCTGCTCACTTCACTTTGCATCAGTTCATATAAGACTTCCCAGGTTTTTCTGAAACCATCCTGCTTGTCACTTATAGCACAGTAGTATTCTATCATAACCACATACCACAACTTGTTCAACCATTCTCCAATTGAAAGACATCTACTCAATTTCCAATTGTTTGCTACCACCAAAAGAGCTGATATATACACACATACATAAAATATATATGTGTATGTATATATATCTATATATCTATATATATCTATATATATATATTATATATACAGAGAGAGAGAGAGATACACACAGAGGTTACATATAGGTCCTTTATCCTTTTTCTTTGTGACACTATTTGGGGTTTTCTTGGAAAAGATACAAGAGTAGTTGTCCATTTCCTTCTCCAGCTCATTTTACAAATGAAGAAACTGAAGCAAACAGGGTTAAATTACTTGTCCAGGATCACATAGCTAGTAAGTGTCTGAAGCCAAATTTGAACTCAGAAAGATGAGTCCTCCTGGTTCTGGCCCAGCACTCTATCTAGCTGCCCAGTTCACAATTCCACCAACAGTGCATTAGTGTACCTGTTTTCCCACATCTCCAGAATTTTTCATTTTCCTTTTCTGTCAATCTGATAGATGTGAGGTGATATCTCAGAGCTGTTATAATTTGAATTTCTCCAATCAGTAGTGATTCAGAGCATTTTTTTCATTTGACTATTGATAGCTTTGATTTCTTCTTCTGAAAACTGTCTTTTCATATCCTTTGACCAGTTATCAATTGGAGAATGGCTCTTATTTTTATAAAATTGGCTCAGTTCCCTCCGTATTTGAGAAATGAGCCCTTTATCAGAGAAACTTGCTGTAAACTTACCCTCCCCCCCATTTCTTGCTTTCCTTCTAATCTTGGCTGCACTAGTTTTACTTGTGCAAAACCTTTTTAATTTCATGTGATCAAAATTAGCCATTTTACTTCCTGTAATCCTTTTTATCTCTTGTTTGGGTATAAACTCTTCCCTTATCCATAGATTTGACAAGTAAAATTTCCCCCTATTTACCTTTCATTCCATTTATAAAAACATTTAAAAACTCTTTTTTAAACTCTTGCTTCATATTTTCCAGGAATTCTAGTTGAGTTAGTGTCTAAGCTGTATTTTTCCCTGAGGTAATGCTTTTAGATGTTTTCAGTCATTCTCTTCTTTTGCATTTGTGTCTTGAGCTTCTTTGCCACTATGCCACCATGCCACAAATGCACCATAATAGCTCATTATGCTGTTCTTTTTTTGTTTGCCCATTCTTCCAGCCTACTTCCTGACTTCAGACTTGATATCAGGGTTGGGTTCTGTCATACTTCTGCAGAAAAGGACTGGACTGGTCCTGTTGCTACTTTCTTGGGACATCAAGTATTTTATTATTCCAGGATCTCAATGACAGAGTGAGGACCTGCAAGCTTTCAGTGCTCCCAAAGTGGTCTGAACCATGACAAAGCCTGATTGTTGCCCCCCCCCCCCCCCCAGGTCTGAGCTCTGTGGTTCCTGACATAAGTTTGGGTCTGAGTAACAGTAGACTGCTGCTGGATTCTACCCCCATCAGATAGCTGAAAAGTTTGGTTGGTTCAGAGCAGCAGAATTGTAGGCTCCTTTGTGGTCTGGTATTCCCACCCTGATGATTCCACTGTAGGCTGTACCAGACATTGGAAGAGGCTTGATCTGAGCCACACTACTGCTGCTGCTACTGGCTTCTGAGCTTCCTCCTTTCTCCATGCACTGACCAGGGCCTCTCTACCCAGAATGTTACTTGTGTACAGGTTCCCTTCTCACTCTAAGGCTGAGTAGTGAGTGATAAAGCTGACAGATGGCACCATGCTCTGGAATGGGTCAGACACCTCCCTGGGCTCTGGAGTGCTCTACCTTCATTATGCTGTAACCTGTCCCAACTTCAGTGCCCACAGACCTCCCTGTCTGTCTTCCTATGCCAAGCTGGACTAGACAAAAGACTCGATGTGATTTTTTAAAATTTTCCTATCAGGATTCAGTCTTGTGCATTTTTCTAGATATGATAGGAAAAATTTGTGGAGAGGAGCTCACTGTATTACTATCACTCTGCCATCTTGGCTCCACCTATTCTTTCCCCCTTCAGAGTAGGCACAGATATCCTCTGATTGCTTCTTGTTGGCCATAAAGATTTTTTTACTTGGTTGCTGAGCTGGAACTCTGTGCATATACTAAAGGGGCAATCTTGACCCTTCAGGTCTCCTCTTTATCCATTCTGGAGGTATAAGGGTGATGCTCAGCTATAGAGGAGGGATGCCTTTACCCCTACCAGGCCCAGCTTGAGGACATGAAAGTTTGAGTCAGGGACAGGGCTTCCTCTTGTTAGTGGGTCTGATCCTTTCAAAGGCTCTTTTTCAGTCCCATTCCCATTCTAAAACCATGTACTCTTTCCTCACATCAGGAGAGAAATTAAAACTTCAAATCTCACCTATCTATGGAGGTACAGGTTATCTCCTCCCATTTAGAGGGGGACAAACAAATTATTTGCCTGTCCAGTACCTAATTCAGTGCCTGGCGTATAGTGGGTGCTGTAGGGTTAATGGAATATAAGATCTTCCCCTTCTGATAATAGGCCTATGTGACCATATGTGTTCCCTTTTTTCCTTGGAACAGGGGCCATGTTCCCAGGTCTAAAGGTACACAGGTATTTCAATCATGGATGTCTTGCTGCTTTGAACTCTGGCCCAGCTTACAGCTGTGATACATCCTGAGTCACATAGAGCTTGCCTACTAGGATGTTTGCTAAGGGGAAGCTTGCTTAGGGGAAGCTTGCTTGCAGGAAAGTTATAACACCTTTTGGTACTAAGCTAATTAGGCACTGAGTCAGGAGGGTTGTGATGCCTTCTGGCTCTTAGCCTGTTAGCCAAAAGTGTATATATGTTCTGAGGTGAGATTTTGCTTTGGGGGCTTGCTGAAGAGAAGGACCTTTTGATTTCCTGGACAGGAATGGGGAGCTGTTTGTTAAGGAAGCCCCTTCTCCCCTCCACTACTCAGATGTTGGTGCTCCCCCAGTCTGGTGATGTATGTAAATGTTAAAGTGTGTACCAAGATTACTAGACAGTTGGAACCCTGTCTGTTGGATCTTTGTGATAATTTCTCTGCTTGTAATTTCTCCATGCTCAGGGTGCTGACCTTTTCCCTGAACTAGTGAATGACATAGTTTAATTAAAGTAGGATTGTTAACCCCTTTTGAGTTGTCTTTCCTTTAGAAAAGCAGATCAAAGAACCTGTGCTGTGTAACAACAATGTTGCTAGCAGCTGCTGTGGAGGTGAAAGACCAGTAACAAAACCAACAACAAGAGCACAAAGGAGGGCTGTTAGCACAGATTCTTTGATCTGCTTTTCTAAGGAAAGCAACTTTAAGGGATTTACAATATTACTTTAATCAAACATACATATATCATTCACTTAGTTCAGGGGAAAAAACCAGCACCTTGAACTTAAGAGCAAATACAAACAGAAACTACAGGCAGATCAACAGACAGGCTTTGTCTGATAAAGACATCACATACATAGTTAACAAAAAGAGAAGCACCAACTTCTGAGTTTTCAAAGCTGGAGGGCTCTTAACAACGGCTACCTAGAGTCTCATCTGGTCAAATCATGCCACACTCTTCCAGTGAGTGAGAGCCCCAAAACAAAACACCAACCTCAGATCTTATAAACCCTCCTCAGGGTCAGAGGGCATCACAACCATGCAACTCAAACCTATGTGAACTAGGCTTTCTTGTTTCTTAAGCAGGTCAAAGACTCTTGATTCAATCAAAGAAACAAAAGACAACAAAAAGTCCACTTTGCTTGCCATTACATTTGAAAGGCAAGACTCTTCAAAGGTACTTGATTACTTTAGCGTTCTAAAAGAGAAAACAAAAAAGTCCCACCCTAATTACCATAACATGCTGGCAGGTCAACCTGGGTGTGCTAGGGTGCTTGCCAATAGCAGCACTTTTAATAAATATTAGTTGAATACATACTGAATGTCTTCTGTGGGCCTAAAGGGAACATAATACACTGGCTGAGAGATCACAGATAGAAAATCTACAGCTGCAAATAATTTTCAGAGGCCATCATTTTACAACTTCCTTATTTTACAGATGAGATGACTGAGGCCTAGGGTTGCTTAAGTGACTTATCTGAGTTCACATTGGAAGTATCAGAAGCAGGTTTCAAATCTGAGTCCTCCAACTCAGAGATTTTACTCTTTCTCCTAAACCATATACTTGAAAGGGAGAAATCATTCAGAAATGAAGATGATATAAAAATAAAAGGTGTTCATAAAAAGCTTTAAATGATACTATGAACAATAAATGCATATTGGTTGATTAATAAATGTTTACTGTTCATTTTTCAATTGTATAAGCTAAGGCTTGGGGTGGGAGTGTGGCATATTTATATGATTTCTATGTGAACCTAGGTTTTCTCTTTAGTGCTCTATTAGCTACGTTGCCAATATCCTCTTTTGGAGAACACTGTTTTTCAGAGTGTTTCACATACTTAAATTTTTTTTTTATAACCCTGTGATTTGGGTAAGGCAAGTGTTATTACTTCTGTTTAGTCATGCTGCCTCCTCATCTTTTGTCTTGTCCAAGGTGACACAGACAAATAAAGACAGTGCCAATAGTTGGATATAAATTAGAATTTCAGTGACTCACTGTTTTCCACCTCCACAAAAGTCCTACTCTGATGCTCCATTGTGGTGTGGAGGTGACACTGGGTTTTCAAAATCTATTCCAATGGAGTGAAAGCTTTGGAAGATTCTACCAAGTTGGCAAAGCTTCAACAATAATCTCAGCAACAGGTTATGTCTATTTTTGAAGAATGAGTGTAGCTGAGTATAGACAGGTTTATCAATAGGTTTGTTACTGGTGATTGATCTTTGGTTATGGTAGTCCATGAAACAAAGAAAAATACAAAATGGCACAGTACTATGCAGCCTATTAACTTCTTTAGTGATGGGAAAGGGGGAGTTGTGATGGATGGTCATTTGTAGACTATAAACATTAATTTAACTACTGGCATTATCCTAGTAAAATCTCTGTCCAGGGACCAACAAATTGCCATTTAATTGCTGTTCATATCTGTGGAATGTTAGGAGGCCTAGAGAAGGACTTCCATTGTGTTAGGTCATTTTATGGACTATTTAAGGCAGAATATTGACAAGAATTGTAAAGGGATAAGAAGGATTTGTGAGCTATCTCGCTGCTGAAGTATCACCCTACTATTCTCCTGCACTTCCAGCCATCTCCATATTCAGCCAAATTGTGAGGTACCCAGAGGTGCCTCACTCAAAAGTGTCCACCCCAGTAGCAGGTCTAGAGTGAAACTTAGGGAGAAGCAGTATCATGGTAAGGGTAGAATAGGTAAAGACCATTATAGCATTCACTTGAGAAAAAATGTTCTTGTCAACATACCAGCAGACTGCCAAGGTCAAGATCATCACCAGTTATATTTCTGTATCAAGGTTTGACCAATTTGAGTTTGGAGAGCACAGTAACAAGTAGGGGAATCTAGATGGCTTCTCAAAGGAGGTAACATATGATCTAATCTTGAAAGAAGATAAAGATTAGAAGATTTGGAGGGAAAGAGTATGCATTACAAGCATAGAAGAGAATATATCTAAAGGCACAGAATTTAATTAAATAAACAAAGTCATGTTGATAAACCAGCAAGAGAGGCTAAAAGATCTTCACTCTAGCTATCCAGTTATCAGCTAGCTTGTATTGAGTGCCTATCATGTACCAGATACTGTAATAAGCTGGGAATACATAGAAAGGCAAAAAACAGTCCTTGTTCTGGGTAGGGGAGACAATATACAAACAAGATATATACAGAATGAATTGAGGGTTGTCTCAGAGGGAATGCATTAATTAAGTCTAAGGAGGCCTGAAAAAGGCTTCTTGCAGAAGATGGGGCTTTGTCTGAGAATTGAAAGAAGCTAGGGAAGCCAGAGATGAGCTGAGAGAGCATTCCAGTCATGGGGACAGCCAGTGAAAATGCTCATAGGCAGGAGATAGAGTGTTATGTCTGAGAAACAAGGAAGCCGATGTCACTGGACCACAGAGTACATGAAGATGGTGAGTAAGAAGACTGGGATGGCAAGAAGGGGTCAGGTTTCAAAGGGTTTTAAAAGTCAAATTAGAGTTTTGTATTTTATACTGGAGACAATAGGGAGTCACTGAAGTCTACTGAACAGTGGGATGACAGGCCGGACCTGTGGTTTAGGAACATCAGCTTAACAGCTGAATGGATGAATTGTTGTGGGGAGAGACTTGAGTCACAGAGTCACTGGCAGGCTACTGCAATAGTCCAGGCATGAGGTGATGAGGACTTGCACCAGGATGGTGGCAATGTCAGAAGAGAGAAGGGGGCAGTATATGAGAGATATTACAAAGAAAGAAGTGGCAGTACTTGACAAGGGATTAGATGGAGGGGGAAGGGTTGGCAAGAAAGAGTGAGGAGTAGAGGATGACAAAAGTTGTAAGCCTGGGTGACTGGGAGGATGATGGTACCCTTGACAATAATGGAGAAATTAGGAAGAGGGAAAGACTCGGGGTCATGAGTATATTCTAATAATGACTTAGAGTCTATGCTACTCTCATTTATTATCTAACCAAGGGAAGTGATTCTTGTAGTAGGAAATTGAGATTAGAGATGAGAGAAAGGTGGTATCTCTTCAGGTTGGTGGAGGAAGAAAAGGTAGGTGGAAACCTTATAGAGGTGTCATAGCTGCCCACACCTAGGGCTGGCCCTATTTACACTCGAGTCCTTATCTGTGTACATAAGCATGCCACTCAGAGTGTCTCTGAAACTCAGGGGTGCCAGGATGTTAGAAGTCATCTAGTCCAACCCATACCTGAGCAAGAACACCCTTTGCAGCCTCCCTGACAAGTCTGATCTTTGCTCGGAGACCTTTGTGAGAGACAGACAATGCTCCATCTCTGAAGGCAGCCCATGCTACTTTTGCATAGCTCTAATTGTCAGGAAGGTTTACCTGACCCTAGTTTACCTCTCTGAACGTCTTCCTAGTTCTGCCCTCTGGGGCCAGGCAGAATAAGCTGAATTTCTCTTATATGTGGCAAACCTTCAAATAATTGATGGCTTCCATGTTTCTCCTGTGTAGTCTCTAATTAGATTAAAATATAATTCAATTTCTTCAATTGGTCCTAGTATAGAATGATCTTTCTTTACCCCACAGGAAAGACCACAGTGTCCCAGATGTGGAATGGTTGAAGTAGAATCCTTTGTTCTGGTCATGATACAATCGTTAATGTAGATTGAGAAGGTCAGATTTTTTTTGTTTGGTTTGGTTTCTTTACTTCCATACCACACTGATATTGAGCTCACAGGCACCTGGGTCATTTTCCCCCCACAAAACTGGTTGTTTAGCTTTATCTCACACATCCTGGACTTTTACAATGATGTTTTGAACTCAGTGTAGACCTTTAAATGTATCCCTTTTCTGTTTATTTTTATTACACTCATTCCACCATTCTAGCCTGTAGAAAGATTTTTCTATCCTCACTCTGTTGTCCAATTTGTTAGATGTCCCTCCTTTGTGACATCTGAAAAATTTGATAATAATAATAATAATAGCTAACAGTTATAGAACATTTACTATATGCTAGACTACGCTAAGTGCTTTACAGTTATTGCCTTATTTGATCCTCACAACAATATGGGGGGGGGGAGGTAGGTGCTATTATTATGTCCATTTTACAGATGAGGAAACAGAGGCAAACAAGTTAAGTGACTTGTCCAGGGTCACCCACCTAGTACGTGTCTTTCTGAAATCAGATTTGAACTCAGCTCTTCCTAACTTTGGGCCCAGAGCCCCATTTATAGTGCTATCTGGCATACCACCTGTATGCTCTTGCTTGCTAAGACAAACCCATTTACCTTTGTCCTTGATCCGATTTCCTCCCATCTCCTCCAGAACCTTGCTTCAGTAATCAATCATTCACTTTCTTTCATGCATGTTCAATCTCCCATAGTCTACTTGTCTCCTATTCTAGGGTGTCTCTAAGCCTAGAGGCTTGTTACTAGACATACATAGATAATAAAAGCAGAAATCTGGAATGAAGGGTTGAAGTGGAAAGGGATGGCTCAGAAGGACTCAACCTAAGATTTCTTTTTCCTTGTTTCTTCACCCTTTCCTTTCTTTCATTTGTGTGAGAAACCAAAGGATCTTGGGAGTTCCTAGCCCTAAGTGAGACAGTTGTCTAGAACCAAGGACTATATAATTCAGCCCTAGACATGGCAGGGGGAGGGGGGGTGGTGTTCAAGAGGTGAATTAAATGTCTGAGTCCTTTACTTAGCAGAGTATTTGTTTTGTTTTCTAAAAGGTCTTGGTCACTGGAGATGGAGGATCTCCTTTTGGAGTAAAACATCTCACAGAGTTTTGGCAGCTTTTTCTCTTTATGGAGAGAAAGAGTGGGTGAATGTTTTTCCTTGTCTGGTATTGGGTGTGTGACAAAGGCTTTCTTATTAGAAGTCCTGACACTTGGGTCTGTAGGGCAAATGTTAGAGCTTACCCTTCCTCTTATGAGTCAGAGGTAACACCTCAGCTGAGGATTTCCAGTGGAATGGAAAAAGTCCTAGTACTGATCACAAGCCAGGTCCTAGTAGTTTGGTTTCATGAAAACCAAAGAATTCTGCCAGGTGAAAGCAACCAGAAGAGCAGCTAACAGAGAGGACACACCTGGTAGAGGTCAGAGGGGAAGAGGCCCAGTGGGAGGGAGCAGCATGAAGATATCATCTGAAGACATCAGTATGAGGTACTTCTTAATGTGTGTTTCCTGGTCATGTGTGGTCTTGCCATGAATGCCTGTCCCTAGGTATAATTTGTCATATACATTCCCTACATGTCTGCTAGTTCAAACATGTGCCATGGACATGTGTGCCTCCTACCTAAATGCCCTTCCACTTATGTTTTCAAGCTGCATTCCTGTTGAGCATATGTGTATTTGTGGGGGACTGTGCACCAGTTTACTGGAGAAATATGCTATTGCTACTTTTTGTTAGGCTATTTCATGAAATAGCTTTACTTTGAACGAGTTGTATTCTCAGTTGTATACTTATAAAAGTAAATACAGCGGTGGGGACTTGTGAGCTAAGACTTTTTATCAATGTAGATCTACAGAGTATCTTAAATTCAGGGCTGCTTTTGGAGGGACTCTATATGTCAGAAGACATGGCACCAGATAATCCACTACAAACATGCTCAGGTTTCTATAATCCTAAAAAAGCCATTCCTTAATCCCATTCTACTGCCATATTGTTCCTGTCTACTTTCTTCCTTATGTCTTAGGTATCTAATATGTATGGGGCAGCTAGATGGTACAGGAGAGTGCCAGGCCTGAAGTCAGGAAACTCATCTTTGTGAGTTAAAATCTGGCCTTAGACACTTCCTAGCTGTGTGACCCCGGGCAAGTCACTTAACCCTGTTTGCCTCAGTTTCCTCATCTGTAAAATGAGCTAGAGAAGGAAATGGCAAACCATTCCAATATCTCTGCCAAGAAAACCCCAAATGGGGTCACAAAGAGTCTCACACAACTGAACAACAATAATAACACCTATTATGTGCCTGGTAGTCTGTTAGAAGCCATAAGGGATACGAAGAATAATAATACATACAATTCATAACCTCTGAGTCTTTAATTTTTCAAAGCACTTTCATATCTATAATAATTTTATCCTCATAAGAGACCTGCACGCTAGAGCATGCGTTATGACACACATTTTATTTTTCCACTAAATAGTATTTTTTTCCAATTACATGTAAAGATAGTTTTCAACATTCGTTTTTATAAAATTTTGAGTTCCAAATTTTTCTTTCTCTCTCTCTGCCCTCCCCCATCCCCAAGACAGCAAGCAATCTGATATAGGTTATACATGTACAATCATATTAAACGTACTTTCACATAAGTCATGTTATGAAAGAAGAATCAAAACAAAAGGGAAAAACCATGAGAAAGAAAAAACAACAGCAAAAAAGTGAGAATAGCATGCTTCAATCTGCATTCAGACTCCATAGTTCTTTCTCTGCATGTGGTTAGCATTTTCCCCTCATGAGTCTTTTGGAATTGTCTTAGATCCTTGCATTGCTGAGAAGAGCTAAGTCTATCACAGTTGATCATCTCATAATGTTGCTGTTACTGTGTACAGTGTTCTCCTGGTTCTGCTCATTTCACTCCGCATCAGTTCATGTAAGTCTTTACAGGTTTTTAATGACCCACATTTTAAAGATGACCAATATAAAGTAGGATTAGAACCCAGTTGTTCTAACTCCCTAACACCTCTGATCATGTGGTTGTGAGCCCTGGAAGAGCTTGAAGTCTGGTTGGGAAGGTGTAACACCTTGACAAAAAGTAACAGCATGAACAACAAAAGGCAGTATTTAATCAGTGAGGTATAGAATTGTGTGGAACAAATAAACTTGCTGCAAGGATTCAGAAGAGTGAGAGATTGCAAGGGTTGGAATATATGTCCTCATGGAGCTTCCAGGAAGAGGGGCCCTTGAGTTTGGCCTTGGAGGATGAGTAGGATTATGATAGTGAATAGCCTGGTAAAGGAGAGCAAAGCCTCTAAGTTGAGAATGAATAATGATTGAATGGGAAGGGGATGGGGGGTGGTCATTCTAGCTCTCACTGAAATGGAGGTTTTCTGCTAGGGAGCAGTGGGAAATGAGATGAGATTAGGTTCTGGAGGGTCTTTCATTGCCAGAGTGGGAAGTTTGGACTTAAGCTGATAGGTATTAGGCAAAAATGGTAGGCTCTTGAACAGGGGGAGGAATGTTGTGATATCAGTGTTTAAGGAGGACTAGTTTGGGTGACTAAAGGGGGTCAGAACAACTAATGGGCTATATAGGAATTCAGGGGAGGTGGTGAGATTTATGGGAATAGAAAGAGATATTTTAGGAAAAGAATGAATAAGATGGGATTGATAGCTGTAAGTAATGAAGTATAAGGATGTGGCGAAGGTGACTCATAGGGTTTGAGTGCATTGAAATCCAAGGAGAATGAGAAAGGAGGTGCTAGGCCTAGATTACTATCATACTACAATTTCCATCAGTGATTAGTGATTCATTTATTTGTGTTCAATTGCCCTATCCCTCCCATCCTATGTTTAAAATGAAAATAGACTTGGGAGGGGAAACAATTTGAGTTTCCAAATTGTCTTTCATGCCTTAGTTTGAATTAATTTGGTAAATATTTTCTTTAGGAAAAGAATGGAAGGAATCTTGACTTTAGAGGACTGATGTGGAAGCAAACTTCCTGCCCAGGAGTGTTGTGAGGCTCAAAGGAGATAATGGATGTAAAATATTTTTCAATAAAGTGCCAGTTATTACTATTACAGTTATTATTAGTCTACAGATACCAGTCTGGGGCCCGACGATAACTTCATTCCTTGAGCCTTCTAATGCACCCTTGCTGAGATCAAACAACGTTTATAGGACAATTCAGGGGAGTTCTGGTAAAGATTTAACAACCTGATTTTCCAGGAAAAAAGTGTGTCCACACATATTTTTAACATTAATCTCTATCATTAAAACTTTCTTAAGTCTAGACAACAGAACAATAAATCAAACCCTGATTTGTAGATTTTGGATAGAGGTATAAATGCTTACAATGAAAATTTAACAATGAACTTGCAAACTGGTTCTACCGTATTCTGGCTGGATACCTTGGCAAGAGAGATGGTGGACTGCAGCTTTGGAATTAGGCATATATTTTCAGACATGGCCAATGTGTGGATTTGTTTGACTTGCCTGTATTTATTTGTTATAAAGGAAGGCTCTATGGTGGTGAGGAGTTATTGGGAAATAACAGTGTTGTTCAAAAAAGAGCCTTGATAAAACATTTAAAAAGGAAACAAGAGAGATGGGCAGTAGGAGAGCACCAGGAACCTAGGAGAGAAGGGGAGGAAAAGATACACAGAAGAGAAGCCCGAGATGTCAAGACTGATGTTGCCAATTTCACATTTTTGCTTAGGGTTTGTTCTGAATAAGACGATCAGTTTGTTTCTGGATCTGTTGAAACTGAAGTGTCGAGGGTCCATTTATAAAGCAATTCAGGAGTGTAGTTATAGACCTGAGTGAATGCGACCTGACTCATTCTTGACCAGAGTTCTATTTCCTTGAGGAACCATTCAGCTGTGTTCAGTCCTGAAACACCAACTGCCTATTAGTCATCTTCCACCAGATGTTTCCTAAGTATCTCAAATTCAACTTGTCCAAAACAGAACCCATTCTCTTTCTTTCCAAACCCTCCTCTCCTCCTAACTTACCTATTTTTGTTGAGGCCATTACTATCCTTCTAGTTGCCCAGGTAAGAAACCTTCTAGTTATCCTGACTTCTTTCTTCTTCAGCCCCCTCACAGTCAGTGTACAATTTGACCTCCACAATATATTTCACATCCATCCCCTTCTCTCCACTCATAAAGCCATAGCCTTCCTATCTCAAACTCTCATGACCACCCCTCTAGACTATTGTAATAGCTTTCTAATTGCTCAGTATCTCCACTCTCTGTTCTGTGCTTCACATGTCATTCCTTAGCTCAAGAAGTTCTGTCTTGCTTTTACATTAAAATAAGGCCATTCACATCTGACCCAAGGCTACCTTTCCAGACCTAGGGCACATTACTCCCCTTCACTAATGTTATACAGGCATACCTTGCTTTGCTGTGCTTTGCTTTATTGAATTTTGCAGATACTGCAGTTTTCTTATCTTTATTTTATTTTCTTTCTTTCTCTTTTTTTTCTTTACAAGTTGAAGGTTTGTAGCAACCATGCATCAAGCCAGTCTATTGGTGCCATTTTTCTGACAGCATGTGCTTATACTGTGTCTCTGTGTCACATTTTGGCAATTCTCGAAATATTTCAAACTTTGTCATTATTATTTGATCTGTTTTGGTGATCTGTGATCAGGGATCTTTGATGTTACTGTTGTGATTGTTTTGGGATGCCATGAGATAGCCAACTTGATAGATGAATGTTGTATGTGTTCTTATTGCTCCACCCACCAGCTGTGTCTTATCTCTCTCCCTCAATTGGCTTCCCTATTCCCTGAATCACAACTACATTGAAATTAGGTCAATTAATAACCCTGCAATAGCCTCTAAGTGTTCAAATGACAGGAAGAATCAATTGATGCAGCAAACTTCATTGTTGTCATATTTTAAGAAATTGCCACAGCCACCCCAACCTTTAGCAACCACCACCCTGATTAGTCAGCCGCCATCAACATCAAGGCAAGACCTTCCCACAAGCAAGATTACTTATTGCTGAAGATAATGGTTAGCATTTTTTTAGCATAAAGTATTTTTATGTACATTGTTTTTTAGATATAATACTAGACTACAATATAGTGTAAACATAGCTTTTATATGCACTGGGAAACCAAAAAATTTGTGTCACTTGCTTTATGGTGATATTCGCTTTATTGCGGTGGTCTGGGACAGAATCCACAATATCTCCTGTATATGGTCCAGCCAATCAGCCCTTCTAGCCAACCCCTATCCATGACATTCCATCTCCTGCCTCTTTGGCCTTTGTACAAGCTATCACCCGTGCCTGGAAGGCACTATCTCCTCACCTCTGCCTCTTGGAGTCCCTGTCACCATTTCCTGTAGGAAACCTAGCCGGACAGCCCCACTTGTTAGTGCCCTGCCCTGGCAAATTACTTTGTATAAATTTTCCACATGAATGCCATTTAGAATGTAGAATGAAAGTAGAATGTAGAAAGTAGAAAGTAGAATGAAAACTCCTTGAAAAACAGGGACTGTGTAGTTTTGGTCTTTGCTTCCCTAATGCCCATCACAGAACCTGGCACACAGCAATACATGATCGTGGAATTGAGCCTAGGGCGCCAATCCCTCTGAGAAGAAATGGATTCTGTTTTTGTACAGTAGTTAAGTTTCTCAATATATGAGTGAGAAATAAAGATCAGGGCTCTATGGTGCTTTCCTGGTAGTTATTATTCAGTGTGGCTCTCCCTCATTCTGAAAGACTTGGAGACGTTTTAGTTATTTGTCAGACTAGTCCATTGTTTTGGCCCAGAGAGGATGGATATGTTTCCTAGTTAAACATAAAAGCAACGTCGACCACTGAAACACACCTAGCAGTTTAGAAAGGGAAATGAAGATGTCATCTAAAGGGAAAATTTTGGGGAAAATCTGGATCAGTAGGAGTTTCTGTCTTAGTTGAATTTGTTTGGGTTTCTATATCTACCCCCTGGGGTCATCTTCAGTAATCTCCAAACTCAAACGTCAGGTCCAAACATATTTTTTAGCCAATAATAGCTAACAGCTGTGTAGCACTTACTATGTTCCAGGAGCTGCGTGAAGCATTTTACAATTATTATCTCGTCTGATCCTTGCAACAACCCTGGAAGATAAGTGCTGTTATTAGGTCCATTTTATGGATGAGGAAATTGGGGCAAACAGAGGTTAAGTTATTTGCCCAGGGTCATACAGCTGATGCCTGAGACTGGATTTGAACTCATATCTTCCTGAATCCCAGGCCAGCACTCTATCTACTGTGCCACTTAAGCTGCTATGTGTGGCCTAGCTAGAACTGCAGTGATGGAATCTTGCCATTCTGAAACAACAAGATGGCACCCACGAGTGCATGAAACAGATCTCTGTAGCCACCTCTTCCCATATTGACTGATCCTGGGCTGAGCAGAAGCTCCTGCTGCTAGAAAGGGAATCCTGGGAGTCTCAAGACCCTTGAGGATCTAATGATGGAGACATTCTTGCATCATCCTGTGAAGTCATGAAGACACAGGTTGCTTTGGAAGAGTTTGGTTGAGGACAGACTAGGTATGGGAATGGGGAAGCACTTGTTTCCAACAAATCTAGAGAGCCTTGATTATCCTGGGGAACATTTCAAGGACCTAATGTGCTTTTTTCTTCTCTATAGCTCAAGTTTCCCCCTTAACTGATATTTTTTTCCTAGAGGGTTATAGCAGGAGGCACACTGTCCCATGAGTCAGGAAAGATGGGTTCTGCTCCAGGTTCTGCCACTAACTAGCTTTGCTACCCTCAGCAAGCTTACCTCTCTGGGCCTCAGTTTCCTTTTCTGTAAAATGAGGGGGATGGGCTTGATAATCTTTGATGTCCCTTCCAGCTCTAAATCCTCTGATTTTATTGTCTGTCTGACCCTGTTGATTCATCTATGAAATTGGAGATAAACTATACCTATACCTTTACCTATACATAGACTATGCCCAAGGTCCTTTCCACCTTAAACATTCTATTAATCCAGGAGCTTTACTGCTATCCTAATGCTTCCAGAAAAGAAGAGGAAAAATAGTATTTCCTAGGTACACCCAGGAGTTTGGCAGGACAGTGAGTAGCACAAGAATCTCGAAGAACAGACAGCCAACAAGTGTAGGGGAGCATGTAAGTGACTGAGTCCTCTGTATCCAAGCACACAGTTTGTGGACTCTTGTGACCCTGGCATCTCCAGCTCAGTGTGCTGCCACACACCCCCTCCCACTGAGACCCACTAAGTACTGAGTGGTTGGTCCCTACCTTCTGCCAGGTGTCTTCCTTCCAGCTGTCAGATGTGCCTTTGGGGGCTCTTACCTTCCTCTTGGCTTCTGCAGAAGTAATGGACTAACTTCTCTGGAGAGCCTGAGAGTGCCTAGTGAAGTGGGAGGGGAATATAATTAGACTAATTGAAGAGTCCCTAGCCCAATCCTTCCACCTTGTCAAGGAGAGATAACTAAAGGAAAACTAATACCATGAGAGAAAGAAATATCTTAAAGGACTTGGGGTATTTCTTTTTGTAAAAAAAGAAATTCTCTTGTACAGAACTATTGGACTGACATAGAGATCCAGGTGATTGGACTGACTAGTCCAATCCTATTTGAGGAGCTAACTTACTGTTTTTCTTGGCAGTCCATTCTATTCTGGCTTGCTTTAGCTGTTAGGATGTTTTTCTTCATCCTTAGTGAAAAATATGTCTCCCTAATTTTTCCCTTTAGGGCTAAATAGAACAAGTTTAATACCTCATCCACATAATAGAAATTATTTCCCTCCCTCCCTCTCTCAGTCTTTGTAAATAGCTGGGAGAGTGAGGAATTGAGGATGTCATTGAAGCTGTGAATCTGGGAAATTGAAAGACCGTCTGGAATGGGATAGGTTGGGAGGAGGGGTAAGAAAGGGAAAGGAAAAAGGATTTATTAAGCAGCTACTATGTGTCAGACACTGTGCTAAGTGCTTTACAAATATCTCATTTGATTAGTTTAGGGGAGAAATATGAGATCTGTTTTAGACAAGGTGAGTTGATAATTAATTCCATGGTCACCAGTTGAGAATGTATAAAGAGGAGAGAAGAGGATCTAGGACAAAACATTAGAGTACTTTCACAGTGAGGAGGTATGAAATGGAAGAAAATCAGAGGAAAGAGACCAAGAAGAAGTCAGACAAATCTGAGGAGAAGCAAGGTAGAGTAATGTCATGAAAACTCAGAGGGCAGAGAGTGGCTAGGAGGAGAGGGTGATAATCAGTGTGAAGTATTGTAGAGAGGTTAATAATGATGAGCTAGGGCAGCTAGGTGGCACAATGAATAGAGCAGGGGCCCTGAAGTCAGGAGGACCTGAGTTCAAATGTGACCTCAGACACTTACTAGCTGTGTGACCTTGAGCAAGTCACTTAACCCTGATTACCTTGCTTCCCCTTCCAAGAATAAAAATTGATGAGCCCTGAGAAAAGACCTTCATAAGATTTGGCAAATAATGTATATGAAATGTAATGGAATACTATTTTGCCATAAGAACTGATGAAAGGGATAGTTTCAGAGAAACTTGGGAAGATTTGTATGAAGTGATGCAAAGCAAAGTGAGCACAACCAGGAGAACAATTTTTGCAGTGATAACAATATTGATGTTTATTTAATATTTTTTTTCCTCAATTACATCTAAAACCAATTTTTAACATTTTTTTGGAAAAAATTTTCAATTCCAAATTTTCTCCCTTCCCTCCTTCATCACTGAGAAGGCAAGAAATTTGATATAGGCTATAATGTGCAATCATGCAAAATTAATTTTCATGTTAGTTATGTATAGTGATAACAATATTGAAAAGATAAACAACTTTGAAAGACAAGCTCTCAGATCAATGGCCAACCATGATTCCAGGGGACTCATGATGAAGAATGCTACCCACCTCCAAACAGAGGGGTTATTGACTGAGGATGAAGAATGAGGCTTGCACTTTTGGATGTGCCTAATATGGGAATTTATTTTGCTTGATAATATTTGTTACAACGGTTTTGTTTTTCTTTTTTTTTTTTCAGTTGGGGCTAGGAGGAGATAGGAAGGAGAGAAAAGCAATAGTAAAATTAAATACAAGTAAATGTAATGGCAAAAGTAAAATTAATTAAAAAAAAGAGAAAAAGGAGAGATCATCAGTAACTTTGGAGAAAGAAATTTTAGTTAAGTGATAAGGTCATAAGCCAGATTGCAACAGACTGAGAAGTGTGTGAGAAGAGAGGAAGAGAAGGCATCAAATATAGTTTTTTCTAGATGTGGTGACTTGAAGTCAGTTAGTAAACATTTATCAATCACCTAAGACATTCATTCATTCAAAGGATGTTCATTGAGTCCCTTTGCATGTGCAAATTACATGCATACCTCTAGATTAGCATATGAACTCAGAAATTTGAGGCCAGATAGAGACATGGAACAGGAGCTATATCTGCTTCTGCTCAGTTTGTAGGAGCTGTCTAAAAAAATAAGTTTTCTAAGTGGATCTCAATGCCTACTTAGACATGTTTAAAGATAGAGTAATTTAGGAATGAGGTGCTGAATTTACTGAAGTTCTGATGCCATATTTCTTCTCTCATAGCTCTTCCCACTATTTAGGGACGTTGGCTATGGCTAAATAAAGCTAACTCCTCTTCATCAGGGCAACCCAGTTTTCTAAAAAAACAAGTATAACCTGCAGTGTTGCTATGGAGGCTAATGGGTTCTGTGCTCTCCTTATTCCACTAACTTGACTTAGGCCAACATACCTTCTTAGATGAGGAGAACCCTTGGGATGTTAGTAAGTGCTCTCATTGTCTAAAGAAGGTACGTATGGTAAATTGAGGATATTGCCAGATTCTGAAATAAACTCCTAAAAGTTTAATCCTTCACACTCAAAGGAAAATCCTTCAAAATTATCCAGCAAAGTTGACCACAAAAGAAAAAAAACAAGCAAAAAAAAAAAAAAACTTCGAAGGTTTGTTGAGGGTTCATTTTTAGTACAAGTGGGAAGAGAAGGGAACCAATAGCAAAATGACCTGGGTTCAAATCCTGCCTTTGTTTAACTATGTTACTTTGGACGATTCATCCCCTCCCAACCCTGCGCTCCCCCTACCCGGTTTCTTGCAGTGTGCTTTGCATACAGTGGGGGCCTAGTAAATATTTAATGAAGAATGAGTTGAACTGGACTTCCTTATGTGTAAAAATGAGACAGTAAAGACCTGAGAGCAAACATGGACTTTAGCACTGAAATGATTATAGGTTAAAGTTGGAAGGAACATTAGCAGTCTTTTAGTTCAACCCTCTTATTTTATAAATGAAGGAACTGAAATCCAAAAAGGATAAGTGATTTTCCTGAAGTCACTAGATGGGCCCTGGGATTCCTTTCATCTTTTTATTTTTTTTTATTTTTTTTATTTGGGCAGGGGAAGAGAAGGCAATCAGGGCTAAGTGACTTGACCAGGGTCACACAGCTAGTAAGTGTCCAGTGTTTGAGGCTGTATTTGAACTCAGATCCTCCTGACTCCAGGGCTGGTGCTCTATCCACTGTGCCACATACCTGCCCTTACTCTTTTCACCTTAAAGATTTTTTTCTTTGTGGAATGAATAATGCTGAAACAGATTCAAAAGATAATTTAAAACATATCTCTGCAATACTTACCTGTAAAAAAAGAGGGGGCAATGATTTCAAAGCCACTTTTTGTTTTAAAAAGTTATCATTCTTTAAAGGAAGAAATTTTTTTTGAATCAAAACTGAAACTTAGAAAAAAGAGAAGTATTTTATATAAATCTCTAAAAAACTTCATGGAATTTTAAAGGACCGTGAGGACCATTCCCTTAAATGTATGTATTGATGTTATAAATGCCTAGCACTCTCCCTTTTTGGCTACTTTTTTTGGTATTTGTGATTTTGTAATTTGGGGGAACTTCCAGTGGAGGTTGAAAGTTATACCCGTGGCAATTTATTTGAAACTTATAGTCTTAGAGAGTGGCCCACGGTAGTGAAAAGCTGAGTGACTAGCTGAGCTTCTCACAGTTAATGGTACATCAGCATCCCTGACTTCCTCACTCCCAGGATGGCTGTCTATCCAATCTGCCAAAATTCTTCTGCTTGGTTCACTTGCCTTCAGCATTAAAAAAGGTCTATCCTTTTTCTAAACAGGCAGCACCATGAGTAAGACCCCTGAAGTTTCAGGAAGATTCAAGGAGATTCAGGAAGACGAGTTCAAATCCTACATCAAATACTTACCAACTGTATGGCTCTGGGCAAGCCACTTAACCTCTTAGCTTTAATTTCTTCTGTAAAAGGGACATAATAATAGCCCCTACCTCACAGAGGTGTTGTGCTCAAATGAGATAATACATATAAAGTGATTTGCAAAGCTTCAAGTGTTACATATCAATAATACCTCTTATTAACTCCCCACTGCTCTTAATTCTGCGGTTCTTGTCTATGAAATGTCATGGTAAGTCTAGTCAAGTTTTGGAGGGCATTTTTTGGAGACACCTTCCCTTGCTCTGGTAATCCTACCTTTTACTTCCACTCCCTCCCTCCCTGCCTCATACACTTGGAATTTCTTCCTGGGAAGAAGTGTTAGGTACCTTACTGAAGTCTCTATTATCAACAGGAATGATGACTTCATTGAAGAGAAGAATCATGAAGAAGGGCCCCAGGATGTGGCATAAAGAATATGGATCTCTGACCCACTCTGTTCCTGACTTGGGCCAGTTCACTCCTTCCTAGGCAGCCTGGTACCTTCCCTATTTCTCTTCCTTTCATTCTTGGGGACTCACCATATTGATGCTAGAGTTAATGTGGACACCCAGTTAGGTTTAGTCCTACACCAGCTCAGAATTCCTGAGCTCAAAAGAACTGCTAAGCCTCAGCCTTCTCAGTAACTGAGATTAGAGGTATGTGCCTCACCTCTTCACACTACCCAGTCCTCAATGCTTTGTTTACATTGTTTTTTAAAAAAATTTCAACATTCATTTTTAAAATTTTGATTTCCAAATTCTCTTCCTTCCTCCAGCCCTTCTCTGACCCACTGAAAAGGCAAGCAATATAATACCCAGTATATATGTGAAATCATGAAGTATGTATTTCTATATTAGCCATGTTGCAAAAAAGGCAAAAAATAAAGAAATTGACAAATAATATGCTTCAATTGGCATTCAGAATTCATCAGTTCTCTCTCTGAAGATGCATAGCATTTTCATCATGAGTCCTTTGGACTTGCCTTGGATCACCGTATTGATCAGAATAGCTAAGTCTTCCACAATTGATCATTGTGACAATGTGGCTGTTACTGTGTACAATGTTATCCTGATTCTTCTTACTTCACTTTGCATCAGTTCATATAAATCTTCCCATCCTTCTTGTCATTTCTTGTGGCACAATAGTATTCCATCACAATCATATATTGCTACTTGTTTAGCCATTCCCTGATTGATGGGCATCCCCTCAATTTCCAATTCTTTGCCACTGCAAAAAAGAGCTCCTATTAATATTTTTATACATATATAGGTCCTTTTTTCTTTCTTTGACCTCTTTGGGAAACAGACTAGTAGTGGTATTACTGGGTCAAAAGTATGCTCAGTTTTATGGTCTTTGGGTGTAGTTCCAAGTTGTTCTTCAGAATGGTTGGATCAGTTCACAATTTCACCAACAGTGCATTAGCGTCTCTATTTTTCCACATCCTCTCTAGCATTTGTCATTTTCCTTTTCTGTCACGTTAGCCAATCCGACAGATGTGAGGTAGTTCAGAGTTGTTTTAATTTGCACTTCTCTATAATTATTAGTGATTTAGAGCATTTTTTCCCATACGACTATTGATAACTTTGATTTCTTCTTTTGAGAACTGCCTGTTCATATCCTTTGATTATTTATCAATTGGGGAATGGCTCTTATTTTTATAAATTTGGCTCAGTTCCCTCTATATTTGAGAAATGAGGCCTTTATCAGAAAAACTTACTGTAAAAATTTCCCCCCAGTTTTCTGATTTCTTCCCTAATTTTAGCTGTATGGGTTTTGTTTGTGGAAACATTTTTTAATTTCATATAATCAAAATTATCCATTTTACCTCCTATGATATTCTCTTGTATTGTCATAAATTCTTCCCTTATCCATAGATCCGACAGGTAAATTTTTCCATGCTCCCCAATTTGCTTATAATATTACCCTTAATGTCTAAATCATGACCCACATTTTGACCTCATCTGGGTACATAGTTCTTACTTTATGTAAATTTGTATTATGCAAATTCAACTTTACAAAGAATTCTGAAAGAAATTTGCTTTCCAAAAAACCTCATCCATATTAATTTTATTGTATAATAGTATGCTCTCTCTTTGATCCTGCCCCTCGGCTCAGTGCTCTTTGGCACCCTTCCCCCCCCCCCAAAAAAAAAGGAGATAAAGGAGAAATCCTTCAAGTGAAAGCAGAAGAATAGACACTCAGATCACCACCTCTGCTGGAATGGGATCTGCACTTGGCTTGAGATCTCCTGTGCTAGGGAGAGAAGCGACCTTTGCCCCATTCCACCCACCCTTGTCTGCCCCTACATGTCTATCTTCCTTACTACCAGTTTGTTCCCAGGCACATAGTCTTGACTAAGTAAATAAATATAGGCAGAACTGTCATTTTTATTATATTGATTTGACCTATCTATGAACAATTAATTTTTCTCCAGTTGTTTAGATCTGTCTTTATTTTTGTGAAAAGTGTTTGTAATTGTGTTTATATGGTTTCTGGATATGTCTTGACAGGTAAATTCCCACGTATTTTATACTGTGAAAATTTAAATGTAACTTTCCTTTTTACCTCTTCCTTCTCACTTCTTTTGTGAGTTTATTTTATATCTTTCAACTTTTGCGATAGTTTTTAATTTTTTCAACTAGTTTAGTTGTTTCTCTACGGTTCTCAAAGTATATTGTCATATCATCTACCAAGAGTGATAGATTTGTTCCTTCATTGCGTATTCTTATTCCTTCAGTTTCTTTTTCTTGTCTTATTGTTATAGCTAGTACTTCTATACAATATTGAATAATAGTGGTGATAATGGACATCTTGCTTTACCCCTTATCTTACTGAAGAGGCTTCTAGTTTATTCTCATTACAGAACATGCTTGCTCATGGTTTTAGATGGATACTACTTAATCATTTTAAGAAAAACTTCATTTATTTCTGTGCTTTCTAGTGTTATGAATAGGAATGAGTGTTGTATTTTGTCGAGTCCTTTCTGTATCTATTGATATAATCATGTGTTATTTGTTGTTTTCATAATTGAGATGGTCACTTATGCTTATAGTTTTCCCAATATTGAACTAGCCCTGCATTTCTCTTATAAATTTAGCCTGCTGATAGTATATGATCCTTGTGACATATTACCACAATCTCCTTGCTAGTATTTATTATAAATTTTTGCAGCAATACTCATTAGGGAAATTGGTCTATAGTCATATTTGTGTCATTGTGTCCTGTTTACTTTGGAGGAGTGTTTGCTATCATAAGGATTATAGTTTTGTGTAACAGGTTTTGATAGTGTAGTTTGTTTTCATAGATTTTTTAGTCTTACTGGGAAAAAGAGGAGCTTTATTTTCTTCTTTTTAAAAAAATTATTTAATTTTAGTTTTTAACATTCACTTTTCTAAGATTTTGAGTTCTAAGTTCCACCCCCCCCACTTCACCTCCCTCTTCCCCAAAATGGCATGCAATTTGAAATAGGCTATAGTACAATCATATTAAATATATTTCCACATTGTTCATGTTGTGAAAGAAGAATTAGAGCAAAAGGGAAAAAACTACAGGAAAGAAAAAACAAAAGAGAGAAAATAGTATGCTTTGATCTGCATTCAGATTCCATAGTTCTTCTTCTAGATGTGGACAGCATTTTCCATCATGAGTCTTTTGGAATTGTCTTAGGTCATTCCATTGCTGAGAAGAGCTAAGTCTATCAAAGTTGGTCATCACACAATGCTGCTGTTACTGTGTACAGTATTCTCTTGGTTCTGCTCACTTCACTCAGCATCAGTTCATATAAGTCTTTCCAGGTTATTTTGAAATGCACCTGCTCATCATTTCTTATGGAACAGTAATATTCCATTACATTCATATACCACACCTCGTTCAGCCATTCCCCAATTGATGAGCATCCCCTCAATTACCAACCCTCTATCCACTGGGCCACCTACTTGCCAATTTAGCCTGGAGAAGAGAAAATTCATCATTTACATGATAACTATCTTCAAAGCTTTGAAAAGTTGTCAAGTTAGATAGATTAAATTTGTTCTACTTGCCTGAGGGCACAGAACTAGGGGGACCTAGGGTAAGGGAATTTATGCAAGTCATTGATAAAAAATTTAAACAGCATAGAGTGGGCTGCAAAGAAACAAAATCAGGTTTGATTTCAGGAAACATGAGCTGCCTCAGGAGAGAGTTAGCTCCCCTTCCTGAGAGGTCTTTAAGTAAATGCTGAATTGGGTACATTGTAATCTGGTATTCCTGTTCAGGCATGGTTTGGACTAGATGGCCTCTGAGGTGCCCCCAAATTGTGAGACTGTGATTAATTCTCTTGCTTCTCCTATAGTACTGCTGATAGTAGGTGCTCCTACAAGTATAGCTTCTGTGCTCCCTTAACCTCTATCTCCTGTCTGATACCTCTGGATGTTGAGGGATGAGGGAGATGAGGTACAGGAACCTCAAGACTGGAGTTCCCAGACAGGGTCACTGAGAGGGAGTGCCCCTCAAAGACCCGAGTACTGGAGAGGTTAGGTCCACCTGGAATGAATTCACGATCTCAAACATTCTTTAAGTCAAGGTGGCAAAGATTTATTATGCTTTACAGTGGGCAAGCGTTCTTAGGGAACCTGCAGCCTTACAGGGCTACAGGGAAAGTTTAAATATGAGATTTGGGGGTGAAATCTGTCAATTAGGTGTTTTGGGGTGGGATTAGGGAGTGGTTAAGGGGTGGTCAGTTCTTAAAGGAACATGCACTTTTTGTATCTACTGCACAGGTATCTTACCCAGAGTTCACTGGGAAATAGCCCAAGGAGGGGCTACCTGGGGGTGTGGTTTTGACTGTGAAACATCACTAAATCAACCAAAGGTCAGGGCTGGCTGAAGATATCCAGGTAGCTTCCATCAAATGTCTTGTTAGATAAGATGAATGTAGGGGAGTATACATTTGACTATGTCTAGGATACATATCAGGAAGGTCAGTAAGTAGTAAGTATTGTTATGTCCCAGTGCACAGCCAATTAGCACATACACAGGAAGTTGGACCAATAAGTTCTATATGTGCAGCTGGCTGCAGTATCAGGAGGAGAGATAAGTGTTTTGCTAAGGCATGCTGCCCTCGAACTGGAGAGAAACTTCTAGGGCCAATGCTTTGAAGCTAGGGAGAGATATGATTTTAGAACTGGGGTCCAGGCACAGGCACCCAAGCAGAGGCTAAGGAGAAGTTAGTTAGAATTAGTGTCCAAGCACAAGCACCAAGCACCCCATCATAGACTCCCCATATTTCATCCCCTTCTCTTCCTTCTTCTCCCACTGTTTTGTCTTACTTTATACTAGTACTAATATTTAGTACGTAGTCCTTAGAACAGTGCCTGACACACAGTAAATGATTAATAAATGCTTGTTGATTGAGTAACTGACCTGGCACAGCTACCCTGCTGTGGTTCTCAATCTGGTCTCCTGATTCCCTGATTATGGTTTTCTGCTTCCTCTTCCTCCTGGCTCTACTCCCTTACTCTCTGCCCAAAGGCTTTGCTGCTTCCGTTTCAGCTAAAATCCCCCCACAGAAACCCTTCAAGCTGCTGGCTCAGCTTTATTGTTGCTTTTCACTTTTTCCTCCATCAGGGAGATGTTGTAGTCTTTTCCCTTGAGTTGTATTTGTGATAACAAATGACCCTGTGCCCTTTGAGGATGCAGAGCAGAGAAGCAACAATTACTGGAGTATCATTAGCATCAATCACCTACCCCACAGTGAACTACTCTCCGGAGGAAGAAAAACCACAGAAGCCTTGTTGTTCCAGTGTTTCCTACATGTACGTCTTACTATCATTTGTCCACTAAATTTGTGCTCTAATTGCACCTCTCCCTTTTATGCAGACTGTATATTTGTGGTTTGGAAAAATATTTTGTTAAGTATTGTTCTTGCTAATAAATGTCTTTTCTAAAGATCAAATTGAGAGTGATTGTTAATAGGAAGCACACAGGCAGGGACTTATGAGTTCCACTGTTAGGAATAGCCATCTATAGGATTACCTTTAGACCCCAAAGTAGCAGCAATCCCTCTGGGGCCTCAGTGTGAATACAAGTTAAGGGACTGACCTCAGAGGAGGGCCATGACATACATATTTTTTTTAAAGTTGTTTAAACCAAGTTGTCACTTTAACAGAATGCCTTAAGGGATAGAAGAAAATCCTGGATTTCAAAGAGAAGGTGCAGGTTGTCCCTTAGGGGATTGGGTTGTCATCTCTGATGTCCCAGGCAGGGAGATGTTAGGTACTGTCTGAGAGAGGAACCTGAGAGACCCAGTGACAAATAGGAAGTATGGCATGTGGAAGTTTATATAAAAGGAAATTGTGGGAGTTTTAGGCAGGAGGAAGGGGTATGTTCAGAGCAGAGTAGCCTCCCACAAGACAGCCTTATAAGATTCACAGAGGGCTGTCAAGTCAGGTTTTTTAGACTATCACACTTGCCTATCATCTCTCTGTGGCAAAGTGAGTGGTAGAGCTGCAATTCGAAACCCAGATTATAGGATCATAGATGCAGAGCTGGAGGGGACTGAAGAGATAATTCAGAGTTTTCCAAACTTATTTGGTCTACTGCCTGCTTTCTAAAAAAATAATTACTCAGTGCCCCCACCCCCAAAATCTACTTTCTTTAAACCTTTAATGGCTTAAAGAAATTTGCATCATTTCAAAAAGATAGAAAATATTTTTTAAAAATGATGTACCTTAAATTTAATAATTTATTGTAAATTCGTGTTTTTTTCCTGCATTGAAATTTTTATGATGCAATATTATGTCATTTAACTGTATAGTATCATATTGTAAACAAGTGATTACATGCACACATTCCTGCTGATGCATGCTGGACTTCCCAACAATGCCCCACACTTGTGGCTTGCCTGCCAACACTTGCTTATTAAGACTTTTGGTAGACTTGACCACTGATTGGTTATAACATGCATTTTGTGTGTTTATTTGGAAAATAATGTAATCACTATGACTTTAACTCTGTTACACAATGGATGAAACATGTATGAATGGTTTTTCCAAATTCTCTTCTCTTCTTTCCTTATGCTTCCACTGCCCCCTTATTTTTAACCAATGCCCCCCAATTGCACCTGAGGCTTCTACCCCCCAATCATTTCAGTACCTCCCAGGGGTGGTACCACCACTTTGGGAGCCCCTAATTCTAATTATACACCTTCATGTTTAAAGATGAGGAAACTAAGGGCCATGGAAGTTATATGACTTGCCCAAGGTCACCTAGGTAGTGAGCATCAGAGTCAGGATTTGAAACCAGTTCTTCTGACTCTGGAATCGAGGTTCTTTCTAATGTATCATGCTGCAAATCCACTGCCTTTCAATCAATCAGTATTTATTAAGCATCTACTATGTGCCAGGTACTGTGCTGGGGATACAAAAAGAGGCAGAAAAGAGTCTGCCCTCAAGGAACTTACAGTCTATCGAGGAGTTCTTCACCATACTGTCTCCAGAGAAGGAGGCAGGAGACAAAGAAAGTGTAAGAGGATTCCATCCCCTCCCCAGAACAGAACCTGATCATCATTCAAAACCCTCTTCCTTTTTCCAGTTATCTATGTTTTTCTTATCTTCTCCCCATTTTGTTCCTCTCCCTCTACTCCTTTTTCCTTGAGTCCTTACTTAGTTCTTTCTTCTGCTTACTAGCTATGTTACTTAACCTCTCTGAGCCTCAATTTCCTTATCTGTTAAATGGAGATACTAACACTTGTGGGCTATGAGCATAGAACTTTGAAAGCTGCAAACTATTATGTAAATATGAGCTGTTAATATTCTTTCCTCCTCTCCATTTACCTTTACTGTATTGTAGGCAGAGAAAGAGAAGGACATGAAAAGGACAGGAGAACATATCAGGGGTAGGAGCCATGTCTGTCTTTATTATTTGTATATTTTGGATTCTATTTCACCAAGTGTTTGTTTCTTGGATTTTAAAGCCTCACTGTTTGATTGAAATTCTTTAAACTTATGCTAACTAGGTGTAACAACAATGTTGCTAGCAGCTGTTGTGGCAGTGTAAGACCAACAACACCAGCAAACAAAAGAGTTGCCAGAACAAGTTTTTTGATCTGCTTTTCTAAGGAAAGTAACTTAAGGGGTTAACAATCTCACTTTAATCAAACATACATATATCATTCACTTACTTCAGGGGGAAAAGCCACGCCCTGAACTTCAGAGCAAATACAAACAGAAATTGCAGAGACAATATAAACAGAGCAAATAACACAATTCAACAGACAGGCTTTGTTTGATCAAGACATCACATACATAGTTACCAAAAAGAGAAGCACCAACATCTGGGTTTTTTCAAGGTGGTGGAGCGGGGCTCCAGCGGCTACCCAGAGTCTCCACGTCAACACTCTTCCAGTGAGTGCCCCAAACAAAATGCTAACCTCTGCATTTATATACCCTTTTTAGGGTCCAAAGGCTTCATACCTAATCAACAAAAGGGTGTGGGCCTGGGGCTTTGTACCTAGTAAGACTTAATCTAAGGCACTTGATTACTTTAGCATTCTAAAAGAGAAAACAGTAAAAAAAAGTCTCACCTTAATTACCAATACACTAGGCAGCCCATTTGTTCAGCGTTATAATTTTTTTTAAGGTACTGTATGATACTTTTTTGCCTGAAATTCTTCCAGAGAACTAAATAAGATGGCATAGTGATAGAGCCTTGGACTTAGAGTCAGGAAAACTTGAGTTCAAATCCTGCCTCAAATACTTAATAGCTTGGAGATAATACCACCTCCTGGAATTGTTGTGAGGATCAAATAAGAATATATGTAAAGTACTTTTCAAACCTTAAAGCATTCTACAAATGTTAGCTATCAAATTGTGGATAAATATTGGGAGAATGTGTTTGTGTGTGAATGTGTGTATGTGTTTCTAGAGAAGAAGGTACCAGAAAGATGTGGGAGCTCCTTGGAAATTTAGGAGCTGTTGTATTCCTGAGGTCCAGCTGTATCCTCTTCTGCTTTGGGGTCTTTTTCCATCCCTGAACTTACCCTACTTACCCCATCCATGCTGCTTTACTATCTGCCCCTCCCCACCATGTTCCATGCTTTCTCTTTCCTATCATAGAATCATGGAGTATCAGAACCAAGAGAGGATGAAGTGTTAGCTATGTCCCCATAGGGGATGGAGACCCTGCCTCCTTTTGTTTTATTCTGTGTACAATAAAGCTGTAGCATCACATGCTGGGTAACTAAATCAATATGGGTGTGGAGGGATGAGAGGGAACTCTTTCTGGGATAGGACCAGATCTACATTATAATTATCTTAATATTCATATTTTAACAGACATTACTATAGCATGAGCATAACATAAAACACAGTCAAATGAACATAATAGCAAAATAAAAACTAGCATATTCTGACTTGTAGTAATTCACATGTGCAGCAGTAAACATATGCAACATCATAACATCTTAACTTGTAACATCATAACTTAGCCAAGTGACTGGTTTATTAGGCTTAGTTCTCTTATCACTGACGGATCTCTCCGCTTCCATACTCGAGCTAGTCTACATTGGTATGGATGGACCATCAGGATTATTGTAGACTTGTGGGTCTACACCTGGCTGGAAGTCATTCTCTGTGACGAGGTAGGGTAGAGTTGGTGAGGGTGAGAAAGGACATCTCTTTAGTCATCTTCAAGTTCTATTGAAGCTTCAAGTCACGTGGGACACTTCTGGCTTTGAGTTTTGAGAAAAAAATAGATGAGGCTAACCCCACTTCAGGTTGCTGAAGAAAAAGACCCTGGGAAGAAGCCAACATGAGAAGAGCTGGCAATCTCCATCATGTCCCTATCCCCAGCTTGCTACCCTGGAGACTTTGGGAAACTGCCCCTTGGGTAAGATCTGGAATGTTCCCTCTATTGAGCTGTTACCTGTCTCCCAATGAGAGAACTCCTTTACTCTGTGTTGTCTGATATCTATATTCTCCAATGTATATCTTCTCTGATTTCTGTTTGCTACTGATGTGGATAAATGGGTTTTTGTTGGCAAAAAAACAAACCACAAAACAAAACCAACAGAACCAAAATCCCCAAAAAGATCAAGCCAAAACCCCAAACAATTAATATCCATATTTTAATACTTTAATTTTATCTCCTAGATCATGTCTTGGAAATGAGTAGTATTTCAGAAAGGATGAGTTTCTTTTTAAGCCCAAATGTGAAATCTATACCATTTCAGGGCAGCAACTAGGGCATTTGGAGATTTTGAGTGACCTCTCAAAATAATATAATATCCAGGAAGGGTATTATGCACTGGGAATAAATAAAATAAAATGAAATAACATTTGTAAAGCACTTAGCACAGTGCCTGGCATATAGTAGGTGGTATATAAATGCTTATTCCATTCTCTACATCCCTCTCTGCCCCCATCCACCCCTTTTTCTCCCCTCATGGTATAAGGTTTCTGTGCTCGTGCGATAGAGAACATAGAGTGCCATCTACTGACTAAGTCAGATACTGCATTCTGAGTTGATTCAATCTCCTAGACTGGAATTCCCCTTCATCCTGTCTCCCTCCCACTTGTGTGAAAGCACCAGTGAGATCAAACCAAATACCAATAGTCCAAGTGAATATTGCACATGAATTCCAAGACAGAGTAGACATTTCTACCCACGATTCCTCTCATTTCTACTTTATGAACAAGTTCTTTCCTACTGCTAAAACTCGTCTAGAATATTTCCCTCATTGCTTCTTCTAACTTTTGAAAAATGAAATCATTAGGAAAAGTTGAGAATTTGTCAGCAGCTTTGCTTTTAGGAGAAAGAACTCCAGAAAGTCTGGAAAGTCTAAGTCCCCTATCACTAATATATGCCTTCAGGTCGACTTTGTGTTCGGTTTCTGGTACTCATTCACTTCCTTTATTATAACCTGGTCTGTAGTGTCCTCCTACCAACAATATTGCTTTGGTGAGCTTCTATTGGTTTTCACCAAATACTGTCCATGATACTTCTTCCTTCTGGTTTGTAGAGCTCCTTACAGGAATATATTTTCTTGATATACAATAAGTTTACCACCACCCCCTTCCCAACCTAATCTGTTTCTTTTCATATACATTATACCTTTCCATAAGCCTTTTCTGATCATGAGTCACATCCCATCAAGTTTCTTTGATAATTACAAATTCAATTCTGCCTTCTTACATTAAGATCTCTAGCATACTTTATTTTCTACCTTTTTTCCCCTTTTTAGTATTTCTGTATAGATAGCTGACTCCATAAGAATTATTATTATTAGCCTCTCCTTCTGGAATACTGTTTCTTGTCAATTACCTGGCTCCTCTATTAACAGTTTCCTTACTATATTATGCCTAATATGTGCTATTGTATTTGACTTAATTAATGTTAGAGCAGTTACATCCCTATCTCTCTTTTTCCATTTTAAAGCCCTCTTGAACAGATCTATAAGTCTCCAGACCAATATATTCTTTCCAGTACTTGTAATACATCCCTGGTCAAGAACCTGTCACTCGTATCTTAAGTCCTGGCCCAGAATCAAAATATTTTTCTCATATACCATCTTGTTAACCAGTTACTGTAGTAGCAATTTTGATTTGAAGATCTTTCCCACCCATTAATAGGCCATGTGACCTGCTTGCATTACAGGCAGCCTAAGACACATGTGGTAGAAGGAGTTTACTGATAGGAAAAAGAGGTTATGTCACAGGAAATGGGGAGAGAGAGAGAGAGAGAGAGCGAGCGCACAGTTATGGCTGCTAATGGCCGCCTTCATGATTGTCAGAACTGAACAGGCTGACTTAGCAGTACTGTGAGTTTGTTTTGGGGAAGACCCCATGTATTAGCAATTTTGATTTGAAGATCTTTCCCACCCATTAATAGGCCATGCGACCTGCTTACATCACAGGAAGCCTAAGTTACGGGGTGGGAGGAGCTTCCTGACAGGAAAAGGAAGTTATGTCACAGAAAATGCTGAGAGAGAGAAAGATGTTATGGCTGCTGGTGGCTGCTAATGGCTGCCCCCATGATTGTTAGAGCTGAACAGGCTGACTTAGCCTGTTAGTGAGTTTGTTTTGGGGAATACCCCAGCAGGGGGTCATAAAGGCTTTGGGATGGCAAGTTTCCAGGCTGTGATATGGTGTTTTAAGTTCCTTGCTGTTATGATGAAGTGGGCTGACTGGCTGTGGGAGCTGAACATTTGGTTATGGGATATGATTTTCTGGTGTCTGAATAAATGTTATACTTATTTTGCCTTCTTTATGGAGAGTCTCTCATACTTTGCCATACAGAACTACATAGGCATATTCATGATTATTGTTGGTGTTGTGTTTATTGCCTTACTGTTTCATTTGGCAACTAGGAGGATGGGATCGCAAGGTATAAGATCTCTATTTAGAGGTAAAAGGGCTTTAGAAGAAGAAATGTTTGTCCTAGGATAAGAGAATGTAACTTATTGCTCCCTTGCAAGGGAATGGTCTAAGGACACTGGTCTCTGTGAAAACTGGAAGCAGAAGCTATGGAGTGGAGGACCTAGTGATTTGGAGATATGTTTCAGAGATGTTACTGTTGAGCCAGGAATGGGGATCCCAAGAGCGTTCTCTAGATGAGGCTGGATTTTACTCAAAGCCTATTGTATTGTATGTGAACACAGAGACAGACTATTAAGAGGGAGAGCTCAGGCTCAGACAGTTGCTGAAACATCTGAGAGTACTAGACCTATACCACAGCAAGATGGAGAAACTCAGGTGGCAGAATAGCAGGAAACTAACAGCCTTGTTGTAAATTCAGCTAGAAGGCAGAGGCAGCCAAGGAGGTCAAGAGTGCATCTCAGTTCAGTCAAGGTTGAGCCTAGCAATTGGTCTGGTTACCATGGTATCACGGGCAGAGAATCTGGACAGGAGGATACAATGTCAGAACCTCCAGCACGAAGCAATACTTTGTTGCATAGCACTTCTCACAGAGACAGTGAGAAAGTATTACACCAGACTCCTCAAAGAGAAGTATGTCCCACAGAGCAGAGGAGGCAGGAAACAGAAGGTGATACTACTCAGTTTAGGCTGGTTTTGGAGGATTTTACACAGCCTGAAATTACAGATATCTTGAGTAGGCTCACCCAGAGAATGGGAGAATTGTTAATATCTTGGATGGTGAGAATCAGTGATGAAGGGGCTGTAGGAGTGTCTGTAGATTCTGTGGGTTGTATGAGATTCATAAGTATTAGTCAGAACTCTTTTGTACAGCAAGCTTTTAGGGATTATCATTTGAAAAGAACTAACCAAGCAACCAATTTGTTGGCTTTGGCTGTGACGGGCTCTAAAGGGGAATATCCTGCTGATACCATGTGGCCTTCTGCAAATAGACCCTGGTATTCAATTAGGGACTGTACAAGAAAGTTAAAGGAGGAGGAAATGAAGACTGCAATTATGTTGGGGAATGCCAAAATTTATTATGAAACTCCCTTGGGAGTCTCTTATAGAAATTTGATAATTAAGATGGCACCCCCCACTTATAAACATATGATGCTGACTTTGTTGATTACAGAAGTAGGGAACCCTCTTTCAGAGGGACTGGAAAAGATTTCATAGTTGAGTGACTTAGGAGGCTGGGGAAGAGATAAATTTCCTTGGGAAAGAATGGATTCAATGGATAGCCAATGGATTCAAGGTCCAATGAGTAGAATGACAGGAAAATAGATGTTTAGTGCTGTATTGAAAGCAGGGGTAGATTTTAGAAGAATAGATGGTATTCCAACTAATGAGCTGTACAAAATGTACCAACGTAAGGGGCTTAATAGCAAACAGAATAGAGAAGTAAGAACTGCCCCTACAAATCCTACAGATTTTGAACCCTTGTATCCAAGTGAGTCACACCTTCAAGGAGACTAGGGAATAGACCGAGCCCTAGCTCAGATTAAAGAAACAGACAGGATTACAGACCCCATATTAATCTGACTATATATTGGAAGAATGGATCAAATACTGTAAACAGGGCATTGATTGACACTGGGGCAGAGGCCAACTTGATTTATGGAAACCCTGACAAATTTAAGTATGGAATTCCTATTATCATCACAGGACTAGAAGGAGCTGAAATATCAGCCAAACAAGTGAAACTGATGATGAAAATTGGACAATTGCCTAAGAAAGACTATACTGTGGTCATTGTACCCATTCCTGAACACGTCATTGGAATAGATATATTGAAAGGCATGACTCTGAATTTTCCTGAGGGAAGATATCAATTTGCAGTAAGGAAAATAGGAATTAATACAGTTTTAGTGGGAAGAGCAAAATTGATCGAATCACTTTATCTGAACCTTCTAAAGCAATTACTTTGAAGCAGTATCACGTGCCAGGTGGGCAAGATGAAATTTCCAATGCTATAAAGGAATATGTTGAAGGAGGGGTGTTAGTCCCTACAACCACTCAACGGAACAATCCTGTATGGCCAGTACAAAAGTCAGATGGAACGTGGAGAATGACAGTGGACTATATACAATTGAATACAGTGACTCCACCCTTGTATGCTGCTGTTCCAGATATTGTTACCTTAATAGAAATGATCCAGAAATATAATGGGACTTGGTACAAAGTCATTGATTTGGTCAATACTTTCTTTATGTTCCCAGTAGACTCCAAGTAGACTCCCAGTAGATGTGGCAGGGCCGACAGTGCATTTTTACACGTTTGCCACAAGGATATCTGCACAGCCCAACTGTTTGATATAGGATTGTGGCTGAACATTTGGATGAATTCAAGTTACCTGGTATACAGCTTACCCACTACATAGATGATATTTTGATACAGGGAGAAAATGTAAAAGAAATGAAAAAGAGTTTGATACTTTTAATTGAGCATATGAAAAGCAAAGGATGGGAAATTAACCCTGCAAAGATTCAAGGGCCAGCTCAAACTGTAAAATTTTGGGGTATACAGTGGAAAAAAGGACTGTGAGAAATTCTCCCACAAACTTGACAAAAGATTCAAGATTTTCCAGTCCCTACCAATAAGAAAGAGGCACAAAAGTTCATAGGTCTGTTTGGATATTGGAGGCACTACATTCCACATCTTGGACAAGTTTTGAAAACTTTACATAAAGGTACCAGTAAAAAAATATGAATTTGACTGGGGACTTGAACAGAGTAAAGCTTTTGAAGAAGCTAAAGCTGCTATGCAATTGGCTCTGGATTTATGGCCTATGCAAAGTGGACCTGTGGAATTACAAGTGATTGTATAAGATGACTATGTGAATTGGAGTTTATGGCAGAAACAACAAAGCTGAAATGCACCCTTAGGATTTTGGTCAAGGAAACTACCTTCATCTGCATTACAATATACACCTTTTGAAAAGCAGTTGTTAGCTGCATATTGGGCTTTGGTAGAGACTGAGCAACTGACTCTGGGCCATGAAGTGATATTAAGGCCTGGAATTCCAATTATGACTTGGATAATGAGTACCCCAGCATCTCACAGAATTGGACATGTGGAAGAGGCTAGCATAATTAAATGGAAATGGTATATTCAAAACAGGCAAAAGTGGAGTTTCTGCTCTACATGAATCTATAGCAAGCATTGACATTGATGGAAATGACAAATTCCCTGAACCAATGCGACAGTTGGTACAATCCTTGGTAAAATGGAATGACAGATATGATGGACTGACTGAAGAACAGAAGAAATATGCATAGTTTACTGATGGGACAGCAAAATATTTGGGCCATAAAAGACATTGGAAAGCAGTAGCCTATAACCCATGTACTAAGAGAACTTTGGAAAGTACTGGGATAGGTGAAAGCAGTCAATATGCTGAACTTATGGCAGTACATCAAGCTATTAAAACAGAGAAAGGAGGACAGTGTCATATATTTACTGATTCGTGGGCAGTAGCTACATAGATGCCAATGTGGAAAAACCAAAATTGAGAAATTCAAGTTTTGGACAAAGAACTATGGGAAGATATTTGGGACATGTCTTTGGTTACAAATTTGTCAGTTTTTTTATGTAGATGCTCATGTGCCCCTCACTATGCTAGAACGTGAGTACAATGCACATGCTGATAAACTAGCAAAGATTGCTACTGAATATATTGTCCCTACTCTGACAGCTGATGATCTGGCACTAGCAAAATGGGTCTACCCAACAGCCAGCCATTTAGGGATCCAGACCACACACCGGTGGGCACAAGATCAAGGTATTAGTATCTCTTATTCACTGCTAAAGCAAGTATCAGAGGAATGTCATATATGTCAATTGGAAAAGGAATGGACTGTTCCTTGGGTAGTAACTGGAGAAATGGCAAGGGGAAAAGTTCCAGTCAAGATATGGCAGATATTGGACCACCACCCCAAGATAAAGGATGCAAATTTATATGTACTTGTGTTGACACCTATTCAGATGTACTAGTGGCTTATCCTTATAAGAATGTAATCCAGAAAAACACCTGTAAAACTCTAGATATTATCAGTCTATATTATGGAACCCCAATGCAGATTCAAAGTGACAATGGGTCACATTTCAAAGGTAATGAGATGAAGATATTGTATATTGAATAATGTAGAGTGGATATATAATATTCCATATTATCCACAAGCATCTGGATTGATAGAAAGAATGAATGGATTGTTGAAAGAATATTTAAGAAAGTTCTAATAATTTGTATCAATGTTGGAAGGATAATTTGTTCACTGCTTTATGTAATTTGAATAATAGACCATTAGGAGGAAGTACACCTCTAGCCAGAATGATGACCCCGATCTGCAAATTAGAAAACATCCGACACATAAGATCCAAAATATTGAGTATTGGACTGTGAGGGAAGATGTCCCACCACCATATCCAGGAATACCTGGTTCAGTAGGATATGATTTATGTTGTTTAGAGAACTTTTGGTTGGATAGAAAAGAGATAAGAAAAATCTCTACTGGGATATGTATGAGAATCCCTAAGAATCATTTTGGACAGATATTACCTAAACCAGGGTTAGCAGCTCAAGGAATACATGTATTGGTTGGAGTGATAGATTCTAGTTATCAAGGAGAAATTATTGTGATACTCCATAATTTGGGTGAACAACCTATACAGTTGTGTAAAAATGACAGAATAGTTCAATTAATTATTATTCCTTGTGAAACAATACCCTTTGTGAAAACTGACCCTCCTTCCAAAATAATTATCAGAGGAAAGGAAGGATTTGGTTCTACTGATAGAATAAAATTGGGAGCTAAAGTATGGGTAAAACGGAAGCTGGACAATGTTCCAAAGGCTGCAGAAATTATAGCACATGGGAAAGACAATACTGTAACAGTAGTCTACCCAGGAGAAAATGATTATGAAACTGTATCTTTGACTCATGTTTTCTATCGTGAATGAGGCTATGATAGTCTCTTTGTTTCTTTTTGGGCTTTTGTCTATTAAATTTGTTTGTGAGATTTGTTTCCTGCAGGCCTAGTAACATCCACTTGCAGTTGCCTGATTGCTTAAGCCAGATGTCACTTTCAGATGTGTTCAGATGTCACTTCTGGACCTGTCCACTACTGTGATGTGCCATCTCTGGACTTGTCCATGACTGTGATGGACCTGGACCTGGCATCAACTGAGTTCCAGATACCAGCTTGCTGAAGAACTGACCTCTTGAATAGGACTCTATCTTTTGGGGCAGGGACAGCTCTATATCCAATTTCAGCAGGAAGAAGCTTTGGAGGACGAGAACTTTGCCCCTTACTGCAATATTTTGAGCCCCATTTGTTCTAGGGGAGAATGATGACATTGTTGTATATACTTATGTTATCTCTGTTATATTGTTGTGTAAAGTTCTGTTGACACCAGTTATCCCAGAATTCCCATTGCCCTATGTAATGGATATGAAAGCTCTTGGGGCTGAATGTATTAGCATTTCTGATTTGAAGATCTTTCCCACCCATTAATAGGCTATGTAACCTGCTTACATCACAGGAAGCCTAAGTTACATGGTGGGAGGAGCTTCCTGACAGGAAAAGGAAGTTATGTCACAGAAAATGCTGAGAGAGAGGAAGATGTTATAGCTGCTGGTGGGTGCTGATGGCTGCCCCCATGATTGTTAGAGCTGAACAGGCTGACTTAGCCTGTTAGTGAGTTTGTTTTGGGGAATACCCCAGCAGGGGGTCATAAAGGCTTTGGGATGGCAAGTTTCCAGGCTGTGATATGGTGTTTTAAGTTCCTTGCTGTTATGATGAAGTGGGCTGACTGGCTGTGGGAGCTGAACATTTGGTTATGGGATATGATTTTCTGGTGTCTGAATAAATGTTATACTTCTTTTACCTTCTTTATGGAGAGTCTCCCATACTTTGCGATACAGAACTACACAGGCATATTCATGATTATCACTGATATTGTGTTTGTTGCCTTACTATTTCACCAGCAGGGGGTCGGAGAGGTTTTGGGATGGATGGCAAGGCTCCAGGTTGTGATATCGTGTGTGGAATGTTTTACTGCTGTGATAGACTGGATAAATGGCTTGTGGGATATGGTTCTCTGGTGTCTGAATAAATGATTTACTTCTACCTTCTATGTGGAGAGTCTCATTTACTTTGTGATACAGAACTACATAGGCATATTCATGATCATTGGTGATGTTGTTTATTGCATTACTGTTACAGCTACTCATTTCCCAGTTTCTGCTTTTCTTTTCTGAAAGTCTTATCTTCAATCAGTAACAGTGATGAAAAAGACAACCGGGATGTCTGAGGAATTCAATCCCTCTCCACTCAACCCTCCCATCCCCAATGCTTTGTAATCCCAAGAGCTGTATTGTTAACAAGAACCATGAAAATATTATCCAGTTCGATTGTTCAGGGTGTTAATTTTTTTGTTTGTTTTGTATTTCCTGAATTGCTGGATTACCAACTTTTTTTTTTTTACTTATACTTGTCCTATATCCTGTCCATTCCTTTAGAGTGTGGTTCTCTTTGTCATCATAAGGGATAACTAAATATTCTGAAAAATATTTATATCCAAAGTCTAATGAAAAAAGGGGTTAAAAATCTTTTCTAAGTAGCAGTGCTCCAGTCTTTATTGTCAAATGATGAGAAATCTCTGCTCAATTTGATTTCTCTTATCTGCATATCTTTTCATCTGTTCATCCCATGTTAATTTTCAGAAGAATTTACTGATTTGGGGTATGTATATGTTGGGGGAGAGTCTTTTATTGATTGAATATTCAACCAAATTTTTAATAAAAATAAAATGTAAACACCAGAACAACAACAATAAAGCACAGCACTTTATAACTTCTGGTCCTTTTAATCACAATTACACATACCTGTAAGCAAATATATACACTTCATTTTGAGTTCTTTCATTTTGTATTATTTTACATAGACTTCCCTATTTCTGTATACATTTTGTGTTTATTCTTCTCAATGCCAATATAATGCTCAATTTCATTAATATACTGCATCCTGCCCTGTTATTCCCCAAACTTTGGACATCTAGATTTTGTTTTTTGCTAGTGTAAATATAGCGTACTAAGAAAACTCTGCAGAAGCAGGTCATCTTACCTTTTGAATGATTTCCCTGTAATGCATTCCTAGTAATAGATAAGATCAAAAGGTATGATCAGATTATTGACTCTTATTGTGAATTGACTGATAGCTCTCCAAAAAGATTGCCCCTACGTACGTTTGCACCAGTGGCATTTGAGTGTACCTGCTTCCCCACACTCTGCCAATGATAGACTTTATATACTTTTTCTATCTCTCTGTCTCTCTCTCTTTCCCTCTCTTCCCTTCCCTCCCCCTTTCTCTATTTGTTAATTTACTGTGAAAAGAGAGGATGAAATATTATTGATCTTTCCTATTTTAATTTGAATTTCTTTTAACATTTGATCTTTTTCCCAATTTATTATTTATGTTCTGCCTTTGGTGAATTGTCTTTTTAAATCCTTTGATTATTTTGTCCACTGGAGATTGAGTCCTATGCTCATAGACTTATATTGTCTTACCTATAAAATGTGGAACCAAACATTTATCCATCATATTTATCATGGATATTTTCTTTTTATCTTAGTTTTATTACTTCTTATGGTATGAAAGTTTTGAGTTTTTATACAATTGAATGATAATAGACCTAATCTCTGCTCATTTCTGATGCTTCAATTTTAAAAAATTTTATCTCCCTTTCACAGTGGGGAAAAAGTATATCACTACATTTCTTTTAGACTTTTATAAAAATGTTGTTTCAATTCCCTTGGAATTTCTTATAGTGTTGGAGGAGGACTGACCAGACCAAACTATTACCATTGGAGTGATTTCCTAATTGAACAAAATGCGGCAGCACTGATTATAAATTTACTCATGACCTAAACCCAGGGAGTCAGAAGCTGAACAGAACCAAGTCCGGTGGACTGGGTCCTTAAAAGGACAGGTGTCATTTGGGGTTGGCCATAAGAAAATGTGGATACATGTGATGGACTTCAGGCCAGATATTAAGGCATTCCTGATGCCATGAAGCATCAGGTTGAACTGACATATCCAGGGAAACTAAATAGAACAAGAAATCTTTTTTTGGAGAGCAACTGAACAATTCACCATGAAATGTGAGAGCCTATCCCCGGAAAGGTAATCTTGTGAGTGCCTACCATATGCTGTACCTTTACATAACTTTACTCTTCCCTTCTAAATAAAATATCAGTTTAAATCAGTTTGGAGTTTGGTTCACAAATGTGAACTAGAGGATGAGATTGCAACAGGAAATTAAGGATTGATCAGGGATTGAAGCCAGAAGAGTGAAGGCAGTGAGAGAGGGGTCAAGCTGTTCTAGTTATGAAATTGGCAGGGTCCCCGGGTGTGTTCTCAAGGTTTGCAAGGCCTTGGCTGAGCCTTTGATGGAATGCATCAGGAAATCCCCCAAAAGATAGGCCTTCGATGCTTTTGCCAGTGCTAGGCAGATCAAAAAGGAAGCCATGTGTGCAATGGTTATGTAACTGATTTTGGCTCACCATCCATTGGGGGAGTTAAAGTGCATGCTGAAGCATATGCTGGAATCTGATTCTTTGGGAGAAGTGAAGGAAAGAACATGGGGATTGTTGTCGGATGCCCTGAGTAGCTTAAGTTTAATTAGCTGCGTGATCACCAGCAAGCTCCTTAACCTTTCTGAGGCCTCATTTTCCCTTTTTCTTTGATAATAATAATCATAAGACTTTGTACTATCTGACTCACAGAGTTGTTGTGAAGTGGTTGCTTTTTGTAAACCATGAAGTTGTGTATCTCCATCTCTACTTTTTCTCTATATCTCTATCTCTATATATTTCTTTATCTCTATCTCTGAGCTACTGCTCTGATACCTCAGGGTCATGTAGAGGTGATGATGGGCTTTCGAAGGCAATGCTGGCATGGCATAAATTCTGGCAGATTCTACCAGGGTAGAAAGACTTTAAATAGTCCTGGAAACAGTGTGCATCTACCCTCTGAAGTCTAGCTCAGCTAATTATGAATTTTAAGAATATTAGCTAGGAGACAATGCATTCTTTGGCCATAAATGTCCATGAGCCAGATAAAAATATCCTAAATATCACTGTTGTTGATAGAAGCTCTGATTAGTAAGTTTTTAGGTAAAGAATCTACTTCAGCCAATCTCGATAACTCACTATGTCCCTCCATGTGGAACATTGCCCTCTCAAGGAATGCACTCAGGATAATTTTCTGACTCAGTTGTAATGATGTGTATTATTGGCTACATTGGATTTATGAGCAATTTCTATTCTAATTCTAATCAATATTCTATTTTTTAAATTTATATTTTTCAATAACATATATGAGAGAATCACAAATTGAAAGCTAACCTCTTTCACCATTACTACTACTATTTTAAATTAAATCTAACTTGTAGTTTTTTGAACTTAGAGACCTAAATATCATTTTTCTACAGCTTCCCCACAAGTGTTGATTAAATAATCCCTCCATGAGTATATCTTTACTTAGTTTTTTTGCAGTTTAAGACCTGAATGAAGTGCTGTTATTGTTAAGACATTTTCTGGGATTTAAACTATCATTCTAGCAGTCTGTTTTCCCACAGTCATAACAGACAATGAACTTTGTAGACCCTTCCTCGTCTTGGTTCCCTTTCTTTAAAATCAATTTAAAAATGCCCTTCTTTTCCTGCTTACATGCCAAGTAATATTCTGGGTATAAAAAAGATTTAAACTGCATCTTGTCATTATGGCCTGGAATCTTCTCTTGGTAGAATAAGATATCCTGTTCTTTGCCATCAATTTTTTCTGAAGCAGCACCTTCCTATAGAGGAGGAAAAAAAAGAAAAGAAAACATTCCAGATGTTATTATGATGGGCCATAGAGAACCTGAGTAAGGAAAGTCCTTGCATAGATACTACACTGGGCCAGAGACTTCTGCTAGAATGTGGGGAGGAAAGTGTCCATCTATGTGACTCATCTCCATGATGCCATTTAACTCCATCCTCTGTGCATTCATGCTCCTTATTACACTTCTGGGACATTCCTTGTCTCTCCTCTCCCACCTAGACAAGTCTTCATCTGCTGCCAGGCAGGCAGCACTCGAGAAGGGTAATAGTCCCTTCAGATTATGCTCCTCCATCAGTAAGAGCTGGAAGATGGTCCAAGTAGCCTGCTCCTTAGCCCCCACCCGGGCACAGTTTTATGGTCTGACTGCTTATGATCACCTCTGGTCATGCACTCCCATGTTATTAATTGACCAGGTGAGGTAAGAATTTATATCACTCCTAAACACTCTGGGAGATTGTATAACATTTCTTAATGTTTAACTAATTAATATGGTCTTGACTTTGGAGGCAGCAATCTGCCTGGGCAAGCCACTCACCTTTTTGATTCCTTGACTCTTATGTTGAGCACTTCTGGCTTAGCACACCTCCCCTTACACACAAGTGTACCTGTGTACTTTTGTGCTGGTACACCCCATCTACCCCTAGCCACAACCCACACATATATTACCACACATCACACACACCTACACATACCCACATACACATACACACCATACCTATACACACACACACACACACACACACGCACACACACACACCCTCTCCACTTAATAGTAGTTCCTCCCTTCTCCCCTCTTCCCAATTCAAATCTTTCAATTCCAGGAAAAATTCTAGACCAGATTATTACAAAGGTGGCTGGTGAACATCTAGAAAGTAAAATAGTAATTGCAAACAGTCAGCCCGGCTTTGCCTCTAAGTTGGAGGTCTTTACCTGGTACTTTCTATAAGGTAAAACGATTGAATTTTTGCCTGGCTTTCTAGTACCATGCACACATATAATCAACATATCGATCTCCCCATCAGTACAAAGGCGTTTCTCCCTCTTCTTCCAAGCACCTTCCTTATGCTGCTCTTTTGTGAAATGCAATGGGCTGAGCAGAAGCTAGACTGGATAAGCTAGATAACACAGTGGATAGAGCTCAGTCCCCAGAGTCAGGAAGACCTGAGTTCAAATGCAGCCTCAGACACTTACTAGCTGTGTGATCCTGGGCAAGTCACTTCGCCCTGTATGCCTAGTTTCCTCATTTGTAAAATGAGCTGGAGAAGGAAATGGCAAACCACTCTAGTATCTTTGCCAGGGAAAACCCCAAATGTTGTAATGAAGAATCAGACACGACTGAAAGGACTCAAGAAGAAGAAGAAGAGGTCTAGTCTCCCATTTCATATCTGTGTGACTTTAGGGAAACCATTAAACCTCTTGGCTTTATTTTCTTCATCTGTAAAATGTGGAGTTAGACTAGATGACTCCTAAGAACCATTTTAGTTCTAAAAAGTTGAGTTCTGTGTTTTCTTGCATTTCCTACCTCACAGAACTTTCCAGAGGACCAAAGGAGATACAGCACATTGCAAGCCATAATAAGGCCTACGCAAAAGTCAGCTATTCGTTTTCTTTTCCCCTTTGATCTTGGCCTTGGTGTTCACTTTGGCCTAACTTGACATATTGAGTGGGGAGGAAGAATCACACACAGCTTCATTTGCAATATAGAATGTTAGAACTGAAAGAAACCATCAACTAAGCTTATTCCAAGTGGATTTCATAGCCTAAAACGGGTCACTGGAAAAAAAAACAAAAACAAAAAAACTTTTCTATTTGACTCTGAGATACTTTAAGTGATTTCCCCCACCTTGGGCAGATTTGCTTTGTACTGTCCTTAACTGAGGGCAATATCTATGTCTTTGCTCTGGTATTTGGGAGATATCCCATGCATGGAATGTACTCTCCTACTCTTTCTTCATCTCCCTCAAACCTTTTCTTAGAATCTCTAGTTTATTTTATGGCTCAGCTCAAATGTCACTTTCTTTGTTTGTCCCCTCAGTTGCAAGTACCTCTCTCCCAATCCTACACTTTGTATCTATTTTTTTCTATACTTATACTGGATACATGAATATATGTTTGCGTGTGTATACATATATGCATATATGATGTATAAATATGGGGTAAACATTATTTCACTTTTGTTTTTGTATTTCCAGTGATTAGCATTGAGTCTAGTACATAGTTGGTGCTTAATAAATGCTTGTAGGTTGATTGATATTTGGAGCACACAATGGATGTGTGAATGATAGAGAACTGACTGCATTGACATTCATTCTTGAAAGAGTCATGGTCTATGTTTATGAATTTCCTGACTGACAGGCATGTCTTGTGGGTACTATCTACCATCTATGTGAGGCAAATATTTGAGATTATCTAGGAATGACACATCGCTGGGGGCTCTGTGAGCTGATCTAGGCTTGTGTTGCTAATAGCCCTGGCAGTGATGCAATGACAAAAACTCTAGATGTGGAGTGGAAGACCTGGGTTCAAATTGGGAGTGGAGGTGCTAGATCAGATGACCTCTAGGGTCCCTTCCACCTCTTAGAGATTCTATTCCATGATATATGTATTGGCTAATCATCTGGAAGGTGTGGGTTTTGCAACAAGTGCTGGGCTCAGATCTGTGCTGTGATCCCAGCACATAGCTGATGCTGCTCATTGATTTAGGCAGGTGTGGACGACCCTCTACTCTTATGGTTCTCTGCCTTTATTCTTCCTCTTCTGGAGACTGGATCTGGACTTTGAAACAAGTTATTTATTCCTAAGGTTTTCCTAGACATGAAACTGAAAACAGGCTCATTCTTACCTTAAAATGAAGTTTTTTGTCCTTGCAGGACAGGGTATAAGTCTTTTTCTCAGTCTTCACAGAGATGGCTACAGCTAACCCTTTGGGCATGGTCTCTTTATAATATTGTATTATAAATTGAGTCCGAGGTGCATTGGCTGAGGATAAACATTTATAAATTAGAGTTCTATTCAGAAGAATCTTTTGCAGCTTTTTAGCTTTTAAGAATAGTCTTTAAGGGATAGTCACAGAAGGGACTGTCAAAATACTGATTTTTGTGTGGCTCGTCGAAATCAATAAGCTGACTGAGATTTGGGATAAAGGCGCATCCTGGAAACAACAGTCTAGCAAGCTTAGCACCTATCCCCAACAAAATCTTCTAATGAATTAGAAAGCTTTTTCAGCCCAGCAAAGTAGAGCTTACTAATAGAGCTGTTTGGAAATGGAATGAGTTACCTTGTGGGGGAGTGCATTATCATTGGAGGTTCAAGTAGAGTTTGGATGACCATCACTAAGAAATATTTGTAGAAAGGCTTTCTGAATTAAGTAGAAGCCTTCAAATTAGACTAGATAAATATTAAGGTTACTTCCAATTTTAATATACTTTGACTTAATTTAATTATTGCAAAGGGTTCTTCTATTTAGCCAATGGAAGTCCACAGAGTAACAGCATGCTGTGGATCAGATTACACCGTTTGTTCTCTACAACAGGTAAGGACTGATCTATACGTGCCAGCTCTGTATTCTCAAATGAAGGCCCTTGCGGTTTGCTCAATGATCAAAACCCACATCAACAACCAGAGGAAATAAATGCCCTTTGTAATCTGTTATTAGTGGAGGTGAGCTGGACCTACTCCTCTCCCTTATTTTTTAGGTTTGAGACTAGCAAGTCCTGGAGAGGGAAATGACAACATGGAACAGAGAGGAAAGGGCAGCGGTGGTATGGTGGAGGGATCATTTATCTGAGAGTCAAGAAAGATATTTAGGTTTTAAGTCCCACTTAACACATTTTTTGACCTTGGGCAATCGTTTATTCTTTCTGGAGTGACTGTTTTTCAAGGAAGATTTTTATTCCTCCGGAAGATGAGAAAAAAAAAAAAACATCTCTAAGGTCTTTTCCAGTCCTATAATTCTCAAATTTCTATAATGGTAGATCAAAAAACAAACAACCAAACAAAAAAACCAAAACGTACCTTTAATCTCCGCATCAGACATCTCCTCAAATACAGCCATTTTCCCGCCTTTGACTATTACAAGAACTCTGCCCTTCACGTTTTTTAAGATGGCACAATGGTTCTCAAGCTTGCTGAATCCCTGTTTAACTGTGTTAAACAAATATGCATTAAGTACACACTTAGAAGTGGGAGGTTTTCATATCTATTAGCAGACCTCTCTTAAATTTTTAGTTCTCTAGAGTGATTAATGGTAATTTCTTGATACAGAAGAATCTATGGTAAAGTGGGTTTTCACTTTTATGGCATATGTAGAGAAAAGTGCATTCTTTAAGGAATATGAATGACTGCCTCAGCAACACAAAGCAGAAAATAGGAAGCTTCTTTTTATCTATAGACTGTAAGGGCCTTAAGGGCCGAAAGTATTAGAAATATTTGTCATAGTCTTTTGCACTAATAATACTTATTAAAGGCTTGTTGAATTGAATTAAATTGAGAATGTAAGATGCTAATCAGGGAAACTTCTTGATCAACTTGATGAACTTACTGAGAGGTGACCCTTTTTTGGGGGCTTTTATTACCTTTTCCTATGAAAGGTATGGATATACCCATAGACTCATTTATAACTCATAGATTATGGATGAATCGTCCACTTCAGACTATTGTGGGTTATAGCCATCCCTTTGTGATAGGCCTATAAAAGGAGTTCTCATTGCAAAGTTTGACTTTTGGATCTTTTTTCTTTTTGGAAAGGTCCAGAGAGAACTGAGTATATTAGAAATATGAGATCCAACTTTGGTCCCAGTGGGAATGCTTGCATTTTGGTAAAACTTCTCAAGGGTTTATCTACTGAAACCTCTCCCCCCAACTTCAGAAACGACAGCCTCTTGGCTTAATAATTACAGGAAATGGCAGCAGGCAGGGAAATGTTGACCTAGTGACAGTTCCTGAACCCAGAACTAGAGAGACAGTGGAAGAGAACATCACAGTTGCATAGGTTTTATTGCCTGTAGCCCTTTACCTAGAAAGGCCTGAGCCATGGGACTGAGACATGATATGGGAGAGCAAATGATTGTTTTCAGTTACTGTGAATTATTAGGACAGTGTAGATCCAGTGGGAAGAAAACTGCCTTTCTAGAAATTCCGAGTTTCTTTTACAACTGGGCAAAGTCCAGGCTTTATTTTGTCATAAACTTGGAGGACTATATTTATCACTGAAGTAGAAAGCGGGATTCACTAAAATATTGGAGAGTTGTCTCTCTAACAACTTTATTTTTCTTCCAAGAAAAGTCTGAGACACAGGTAGTACTATGAATCTGGGGGAGGGAGTGGGAACTACACATCCCTGAGGGGATGGTAGGTCTCATTTGGGTGGGAGAGAGCCATTATATGTGGGCTACCATGAATCCTTTATATATTTTTTGCATTTTCTCTGGTGTGAAATAAAAGCTGTCCTATGCTGGATATGTCTTATTACTTTCAATGCTTATATGGGAAATAGATACATTTTAACCTAGATCTTTAAAAATTAGACACAACATATTTTTCTGAGCTTTATTTTGAAGTTTTTAGAGGAACCTCTGAATAAAGCCAAAACAAACTAAAAGAAGAGTGATTTGGGGGCTGTCTGTATAGGCAAACAATTTTTGGGACTTTGGTCATGAATTACATTATGGAAAAATACTTAAGAAAACTGAGAAACTATTGACATTTAATAGCATCAAGGGACTAGTGGAGGAACAAAGAAGCAATTGTTCCTTCTTCCCAAAGGGGCTGTCTGCTGTGTATTTGCCTCTCTTATAGGGATTTACTGGCTAAAGAACCAATCAGAAATAAGGTTTCTCTTCTTTAAATCGTTTCCCCTGGTATGTCACGAGTTTCCCAAGAAATACTACCTCTCACAATTTTTGGAATTTGACTGTTGTATAACAATGTGCATCTACCACTTTGTAATTTATTGCTGTGAGTTAGGATCAATTCCTTGGTCTTACAGAAACCTCCCGTCCTTCCCCTCCCCCCCATTCCCCACTTAGGTACAGTCTCCCTGTTACCCTATGTTGGCTCTAAAGACCAGTCTCCAAATCCTCCACCCCGTTTTCCTGTGTACTCCTGAGAACCATGACCTTCTGCTTGGATAAAGCCCAACTTAAAAGTATTCCTTCACCTTACATGAGGTAGATTCTGAGAACCAGAGTGTTTCCAGAGCGCTGGTGAACACTTGCTACATTCATCTCTCTCCCTCCTTGTCTCTGCCTCCTGACGTCCCTAGCTCCTTTCAAGTCTCTGCTAAAAGACCACTTTCTGCTAGAAGCATTTCCTAGGTTCTCTCAAGGTTCAGGTCTTCCCTCTGTGAATATCTCCAGTTTGCCAGATATACGATATACGTGTGTGTGTGTTTGTGTGTGCGCGTGTGTGCGTGTGTGTGCTCGTGTGTGCGCGTGTGTGCGTGTGCGTGTGTGTGTGTGTGTGTGTGTGTGTGTGTGTGTAATCTTGTTTGTATATAATTATTTGCATGTTTTCCGAGGATTAGATTATGAGCTTCTTAAGGACAGACACTTGTTTTTTTCCTCTTAATTTTTATGTATCCTTGGTGCTTAGCACAGTGCCTGGCATATAGTAAGCACTTAGTGTTTGTTGACCACTTATTATCTTTTGCATCAGTGGTCCCAATGGGAGTGACATTGAATGCATATGGTCCACACCCTTTTCGGGGAAGGAATCCAGCTTCCCAAACCAGATCTGCTCCAAGTAGAGACAATATCTTTCATTTCTAAGTATGTTGGCAAAGGTATGTGGTTCTGTGCTGCCAAGCAACTCCCCCAGTTTAGACAGAATAGTAGAAAAAAAATTCATTCTTTACCTGTCTCTTCAGCTAAGGGAAAAAGAAAGAGAAAACATTCCATTAAATTCTTGCAACAAAAGGAGGACATTTTCATTTCTTAGCTCTTTCCTTCTTTCACCCTCTCTCTCTTCCCTCTTTTCCCAACATTTTCCATAGCTTCTATAGCTGGATACTGTCTCATTTAGAAAACCTTTTCCAGAGAACTAAAAGGATCCCACTTAGGTCCGACATCTCAGGAAACTGGAATGTGAAATTTTAATCCAGGTTTTGTAAATTCCAGCATTCAGTTTTTCCACGGGTCAGAGGAACTGGCTTTAGACATTTAACTGATTTTATTCCTTCAATAGAGATATTTCCATGGTGGGGGGAGGGAAGGAGAGATAGGGAATGAGAACCTATCCATAGGAACTTAAATGGAAGTGGACTCTCTGAGTTTGGGGTAGTCAAAATGATACATCTTTAACTTGTCAAAGAGTTTTACAAACTGGTGGCCTTCACTTAACAGAAAGTCGGTTAAGAGTATTCTAGACCAAAAAATTCATGGTATGTCACTAGTTTCCCAAGAAATACCACCTCTCGCAATTTTTGGAATTTGACTGTTGTGTAACAATGTGCATCTACCACTTTGTAATTTATTGCTGTGAGTTAGGATCGATTCTTTGGTCTTACAGTAAGTATTTTACTTAACTGCTATGCCCAGGTTTTTTCAAGTAGAATATATTTTCTACGTTACAATGGGAATCACTGATAAAATAAGAATACTCTACATGAGATGATAAGAGGATAGGCTCTGGGCCTATAATTTCATTGATATTGGGAGCTCCCAAGTAAGGAAATTCCATTCACCAGTGAAAGTCAGGACCCTTTCTACAAATTATTTCCTAGAACACTGATACAATGTATGTGTCAGAGTCAGAACCTGAACTCAGGTCTTCCCGACTCCAAAGCCAGATCTCTATCTACTATACATTATGCTGCCTTTATGACGACAATGAGGAGGGGGAGGATGATTATGAAGATGATGATGATACATTTCACATAGCTCTGGAGGTTTATAAATCACTTTTTTTTCCCCACAGGAAGCCTGTGAGATGAGTAGTACAAGAAAGATGGCATGGTAAAGTATAGGGAGTATTGGAATTAGGAAGATCTGGGTTCAGATTCCATCTCAGGCACTTGACAGCCATGTGCCACCAGGTAAATCACTTAATCTTTCTGAGTTTCAATTTCCTATCTGTAAAATGAAGAAGTTAGATTTGATAACCTCTCAGGTCTCAAATTGATAAGCCCAAAATCCCAAATATTAAAAATACTTACAACGAGTATTCTTATTTATCTAAGTTATTTACTTATAGCAGTGGGTCTGTTTTGTTATTTAGATTTATATAGATGTGTAGGGATACTTACCTATTAAATAAAGGGTGTCGTCTCTAAAATCTAGGTTGACAATGTCGATAGAATGAAGATCGAGATCAAAGTCCATTTCTGTAGCATGAGCTGCTGCTGGGTGGTTAGCTGAAGCTGCCATCTTAATACCTAATGGAAGCAGAAACCAAGTGTTCAAGGACAAATAAGGTTCCTTTGAAAGCTTGTACTGTTGCCTAATTCTCTCCCTCCTTATATTTATTAGAATACTTTGTTTAGACTTCCTCCTTTCCCCTCATCACATTCTACCATGAATCAAATTTATTTCTGTAGATGTCTTATTTCCCCCTTTCCCTCAGAAAGATAGTAAGTTCCTTGAGGGCAAAGACTATATAATTTTTCCTTTCTTCTCTTTTTTTTTTAAATTTAAATTTTTCTTTTTTTTTACTCAGGCAGTCACAGAGTGTTTGTAGTAGGGATAACCCAAGTCAAAGAATGTGCTGGGGCTGGATGTTGTTGTTCTCATTAAATTGTTTTATTGAGCTGTGACCCCATTTGGGGTTTTCTCGGCAAAGATACTGGAGTGGTTTGCCATTTCCTTCTCCGGCTCATTTTACAGATGAGGAAATTGAGGCAAACTTGGTAAAGTGACTTGCTTGGGGTCACACAGCTAGGAAGTGTCTGAGGCCAGATTTGAACTCAGGAAAATGAGTCTTCCTGACTCTAGACCCAGAACTCTATCCATAGCACCGCCTAGCTGCCCTTGCTTCTGCATATGGTATTCCTAATCTATTCCAAGGATTAATTTATTTGTTTTTTTTAAACCATTATCAAATAATTTTAATTATTGCTGTTTTATAGTATAATTATAAATCTGGTCCTAAGAGACTCTTTCCTTCCCGCTTACTTTTTTTCATTATTAGCCTCGAGATTCTTTTGTTCTCCAAGATGAATTTTTTCCTAACTCTACAAAATAGCACTTTGATAATATGATTGCTGTGATGCCGAATAAGAAAATTAATTAAGGTAGCATTGTCATTTTTTTATAATTGTTCAAACTGTTCATGATAATATTTCTCCAGTTATGTCGGTCTATTTTTATTTCTGCAAAGAGTAATTTATAGTTGCATTCATACAGTTAGTTCCTGCACATCTCTTGATGATAACAACAATAATAATAGCTAACATTTATGTAGCACTTACTACACACTGGACATTGTGCTAAGCGCTTTACAATTATCATTTCACCTGATCATCACAACAACTGAGGAAACTGAGTTAGAGATTAAGTGTCTTGCCCAGGGTCACACAGCTAGTGAGTATCTAAGGCCAGATCTGAATTTAAGACTTCTTGATTTCAGGTCTGCCACTTGATCCACTGTACCACCAAGCTGGTAAACTCTTAAATATTTTATGCTTTTTGTAGTTATTTTGAATTAAATTTCTCTTTCTAAGTCTTCTGAGGATTTTGTTGGCAATATATGGGAATACTGATGATTTATGTGGATTTAGTTTATATCCTGCAACTCTGCTGAACTTATTAATTGTTTTATTAATGTTTTGGTTGGCTTTATACGGTTTTCAAAGTAAACCTTCGTGTCATCCACAAAAAACAATAGTTTTTTTTCTTGTTTCCCTATACTTATTTGGTCTATTTGTCTTTATTGTCTTATTGTTTATAACCAGTACTACTATTTCTGTGGACAGTTAGGTGGCAGAGTAGATAGAGTGGTAGCCTAGAGTCAGGAAGATCTGAGTTCAAATCCTCCCTTAAACTCTTATTAGGTATGTGACCCTACATAAGTCATTTAAGTATGGCCTGTCTAAGTTTCCTCATATGTCAAATAGGGATAATAATAGTACCTTTCTCTTAGCATTATTGTGAAGATAAAATGAGGTAGTATTCATCAAGTGCTTTGCAAACCTTAAAATGCTATATAAATACTACCTATTAATTATTTCTAGGACTACATTAAATAGTATTGGGAATAACTAACAGCCTTATTTTACTCTTGTTCTTGTTACATATAATAATTTGTTTTTGGTTTTAGGTACATAATATTTGCTATATTAGAGAAAGGACCATTTATTCCCATGTTTTCTAGAGTTTCAACAGAAATGGGTACCGATTGTATTTCATCAAAAGATTTTTTCAGTATTGATGGAGAAAGTCGTGTGGTATTTATATTATTAACATGATTTATTATATTTATAATCTCCCTATGTCAAACCATCCCTACATTCCTGGTATAAATCCAATCTGGTCATAGTGTATAATGCTTCTAATATATAATTACAGCTATCTTACTAATATTTTAGTTAAAATTTTTGCATCAATGTTTATTTGGGATATTGATCTATAAATTTCTTTCTCTATTTTGTCTTTCCCTATTTTTGGTATCAAGACCATATTTGTATCATAGAAAGTGATTGGAAAAATGCCTTCTTTCCCCTTTATTGCAAACACTTTATATAGTAGTAGAATTGATTGTTCTTTGAATGTTTAATAGAATTCACTTATAAATCCATCTGAACATGAAGTTTTATTTTTTGGGAGTTACTTTATGGCTTGCTCCATTTCTTTTACTGATTTCAGATTATTTAAATAGTGTATTTTTTTCTTTTTGCAAGTATGAGCATTTTATGTTTTGTAAATATTCATTCATTTCCTCTAAGTTGTTAGTTTTGTCAGCATATCATTGGGCAAACAATTTCTGACAGTTTCCTTTATTTTCTGTTCAATTGGGAATTCTCCTTTTTTATTTTTGATATGAACAATTTGGTGTTCCTCTCTCCTCTTGAAAATCAGCTTACCTATTTACTAAAAAAAAATCCCCACTAGCTCCTACTTTTGTTTATCAATTCAGTGTTTTTATTTCAATTTTATTAATCTCTTCTTAAATTTCATAATTTTTACTTTGTTGCTTAGTTTTCAAGCAACAATTCAAGTTTTTTTTCAGTAGTGTAAACAGTTCATTGATTTTAAATTTTTTCTCTTTTGTTGATGAAAATGATATGAATTTTCCTCTAACAACTGCTTTTGCTGCATCCTGTAAGTTTTGTGGTATTAATTCATTATTGTCATTTTTTGAGATGAAGTTGTCTATTCTTCCCCCCCACCTCTAGTTCCTTAGATTATGTTATTTAGACTCCAATCACTTTAAAATGTGTTCTTTAAGGGCACTCTGTTGAATACAGTTTTATTGATTTTGATCAATATGTTTGGCATTTATGTTTCTCTACATATTTTGGTGAGTTCTTTATGCTCTAATACATGGTCAGTTTTTGAAAAGATGCCAACTGAGAGGCATGTAAATTCCTTTCAACATTCAGTAGTCACCAGAAACCTATCATCTTCATTTTTCTAAAGTTCTATTCAGGTTCTTAACATCTTTCTTTTTTACTTTTTGATTAGATTTATCTATGTTTGAAAGAGGGCACATTGAAGTCCTTCACTATTACAGTTTTACTATTTGAATGCTATGTTAATCTTATATTTTATGTATATTTCCTATTAACAACAGATGGTTGGATTCTGTTTTCTAATCCATTTTGATGTCCTCTTCCACTTTATGGGTAAGTTTATTCCATTCACTGTTACAATTGATTGTTAATTCCCCTCTATTATGTTATCTTATGCTTTTCCCCCTATTTATAATCTCTTTTAATTCCACCTTTACGTTTCTGCAAGATTTGACTTGTTTTGCTTATTACCTTACCTATCCTGTCCTCTATCTTAAACCCCTTTTTAACCATTCCTTGTCTCTGTCCCATCCTATTTCCCTTATGAATTTAATGTATTTATATACCAAGATAGTCATATGTATGTTTGTATATGTATCTGTATGGGTGTTTGTAATTGTGTTCAATCTTCTTTTTTCTGATTCAGATGATAATGAGATTTATGGGCTACCTGCTCTACCACCTTCCTTCATGATTAAATATTCTTCATTTTATTTATCTCTGTTATGTGATAGTGATCTCCCACATCATCCTCCACCTTTCTTTCCTATTATAATTCCATATTCTTCCCATTTGTCTTCTGATGTCATCCAAGCATAATGAAATCACCCATAAGCTCTCTGTTCTAATTACCTTTTTCTAAGACCCTTAAAGATATTAAGGTTCTGAGCTGATGTTTGTTTCTTATTTATTAGCATAAAGACAAATCATCCCAATGTATACCCTTCAAATTGAATTAATGTTGGTACCTTTATATATTTTTCTGGGTTCTTATGTTTGCATTTCAAAATGTCCACTCAATTCTGGCCTTTCTATCAGGAATACTTGGAAATCTATTTTATCAAAGGCCCATTTTCTCCCTATAAGATTTTAATTAGTTTTGCTGGATAGGTTATTCTTGGTTGTCAGCTTTTTGGATGATCATATTCCAATGCACCTTATTGTGGCCCCTTGGTACTTGATATGCTTTATTTTTGAATTCTTATTTTTTTTTGTTGACCTGGAAGATTTGGGTTTTGGCTATGCCCTTAGTAGAAATGTTCATTTTGGGGTTTATTTCAGTAGATGACCATTACATTCTTTCTATTTTCATTTTACCCTCTGATTCTAGGAGCTTGAGATGGTTTTCATTTAAAAATGACTTTCAATATAATATCAAGCTTTTTTGGCATGATTTTCAGATAGTCTGATAATTCTTAGATTTATCTTTAATCTTAGTTTATCTTTTAAAATCTTGGTTTATCTTAGATTCTCTTTGACCTATTTTCCAGGTCAGTGGTTTCTGATATTATATTTCTTATATATTCTTCCATTTAAAATTTTTTAAAAATTTTGTTTTAATACCTCTTATTGTCTCATTGAATCATTGTTTTCTCTTTGACTCATTCTAGTTTTCAGGACATTCAGTTCTCATGTGAAGATTTCCACCATCTGTACTCTTACATTCCTTTTGGCTAGGATTTTTTTTTCTCTAAAGCTTTACTTGGAATTTTTATAGGGACTTTCTCTTCCTTTGATTTATCTGGTGGGCATTTTTCAGTCCAAGGTATTTTCTCATAGTATTTAGCATTGCCTTTACTTTGTTCATCTCAGAAGGTGCATTGTTTAGTTTGGGGGTGTTGGTGGTGAAGCTCCACACCCACACTCCTGAATGGTGTGGTCATGTGCTGACTGATCTTGACCACTCCTTCAGGATTCCAGGGCAGCTTCAGCTCTTGATTCTACCTAGGGTCACTCTTGCCTCAGTGCTCCCAGCTATGATGTACAGAGCTTCTTCCTTATAATTGGGCTCTTCCTCCCTCCCTTCCCTCTCCCCTCATACCAAGTGGATTCCATCAGGAGAGTAACCTGGCATATGCAATACCAATATGGTCTCATCCTCCAATACCTGGGTGGTGTCATTTTTACTCTAGTTATTAAACCACAGGGATGAATTACTAATAATTAAGTTCATTATCAACGAGGCATGAAGAAAGCAATTTGGAAGCATTGTCTACAGAAACATCTGGGTGGATGATTCAAAGTAAAGCAACAGAAGGAACCTAGGAAGGGTCAGCAAAGCCAACAACACTGAGGTCAGGTTGTTACCTCAGGGAGATGCTGTCCTGTGTCTACTTTTATCCATACCCAGGTACCATGGTATCTGACTCTACACTGGCATAACTTTTGATCAAGGCTGGGTAAAGCCTAGTCAGAATCACTAGCAATGGCAACAACATGTTGTTGGTTTATCTGGTATTAGCTTTACTATTTAGAAGGGGAAGAGGAGGCGAGGGGGAATTGTAGTGGCTGATCTATAGACATGGATATAATACGGAGCCTGCCTATAGTTGGACCCCTTATGATATTGTTTATAACCTATTATGCCTCTATATTTACTTCATTTTGGAGATGAAAAAAATTGCCAACCGTGAAGTCCCCAAGCCTTTCATTGTTCAGAACTCTCCCCATCTGCCCTAATGGGCTTTTGGGACTGCTATTGATGAAAGCAAAGGACTGGATGATATATGCTGAATTTAAGAATCAGGAAGACCTGAAGGCTTCTAACACCTATTGTCTTTTTATCCACAGAGGAGACCCATGTGGTTGGTTGGGGAGATATCTTGACACACATTTCACAGATGAGCAGAATGAAGCACAGGATCATAACCCAGTTGTCCTAACTCCCCAGACCCACCCATCAGGTGGTCTCAAGCCTTGAAGTTTGAAATTTGGCTGATGAGATAAGATACATAGATCAAAATCTAGCTCAGAGAATTATGAGAGGCAGTATGTAATCAATACAGTACAGAATTATATAGTGCAGATTAAAGGGACTCAGAGAGGGGGAGGAATCACCATGGGCTAATATAGTTGGTGAAGCCTTTATGTGGAAGAGGAGGATTCTTGGGCTGGATTTGAAAGAAGGGGAGAATTTAAATAGGTGGAGAAGGTTGACTATTTTAGACAGGGAGACTAGCATGAGCAAAGACATACAGTGAGACTTGATAAATTTGAAGGGTACGAGGAGAGCAGGAAGGAGACAAACTTGGCTGGTTGAGAGCTGTAGATGATAAAGTAAGGTGGAGTCAGATTTTGTAGGGCTTTGAATGGCAAGGTGAGGAGTTTGGATTTAAATTGAAAGGTAATAGGGAGATACTGCTGGTCCTTGATGGGGGAAGAAACCTTATAGAAGCAATTTTTAAAGAAGATTAGTTTGGCAACAGTTGGCAGATGAGTTGGAATGAGGAGAGAATGAAATCAGCAAAATAATTAGTCATGTTCAATAATTCAGGTGAAGCAAGTGAGAATGGAACATTGGAATGGAAAGAAAGAGAGAGATAAGAGATACTTTAGAAGAAGAAATGACAGAAATTGGGAGTGATGAGTGTCTAGAAAGAGAGAAATTAGGCAAAGATGATACCTAAGTGTTGAGACCAGTGAAAAAAGAATTTGAAAAAAGTGAGATGAACTCAAGGTGGTCATAGTATGATTCTCAGTAAGTGATCAGAGATTCATTTGTTTTGATAATTGCTTTTTTCCTTATATACTATATTAAAATAAAAATATTTGAAGGAAGGCAAATGATTGAGTCTCTCAATTAAAGACCCCTACACCTTAGTATGAGTTAATTTAACTGTTTTCCTTGAGAAAGACCACGGTAGCACAGAAGAACTAGGTAACTAGGGAAGAAAGATTCATGGGGATTTGTGAAAGGGAATGAAATTTCAGAGAAAGAGGAGGCTGGAGATGCCAAGACTAATGTTGCTTCCTTTACAAATTTAACCAGGGTTGGGTGAAGATGATTCTGGATCTCTTGAGTTTGAAGTGTCAAAAGTCCATTTTTAAAGCATCACAAAGGTTCAAGTAGAACCCAATGAGCACAGAGGATCTTCTTTTGGTCAGGTTTGTCTTGCATAGTACACCCTGCTCTAGGAATCAGAAGGTGGGTATGTGGCTGATTTGGGGCTTTGTTTCTAAGAAGAAACTAATGTCTTATTGAGCTGTAATCAAGTTACTCAATATCTAAATGAGATATAAATATTAGGGTCCAACTGCTCATTTTTTTGGTGCTGAGTGTTAGATGTGGCTCTATTTTTTCCTAAAGGACTCCAAAACTCCTGTGGTATGTCCGTAAAACAGTACATTATTTTGGTATTTTAGTTGTGTCTCATAAGTAAAAATAAAAACAATATCAACCATTGAAATAAATTTAAGAGTTTAGAATGGGAAGTGAAGGTCTATCATCTAATGGGAAAAGTCTGAGGACAATTAAGTCAAGAGAGAATGCTGCCTCAGTTGCATTTATTTGCACTCTTGTGTCTACTCCCTTGGGGTCATCTTCAATAATCTCCCAACCTCAACTAGCAGATCCCAAGTATGGGCCAAATATATTTTTCCCTTCTGTGTCATTTGGAAACAAAAAGATGGTACCCACAAGCATATGAAATAGGTTCCTGTAGCCACCTCTTCCCACAATGATTGCCCCTGAGCTGGGGAAAAAACTCCTACTTCTGGAAGGGGAATTCTGGGGCTCTTAGGAGACAGAGCCATAAGGATTACTGTTAGAACTATCCTGGGGTTTTCCTGTGAAGTCATGAAGACTTGGGCTGCTTTGGAAGAATTTGGTTGGATATAAGAATGGGGAAGCACGTGATTCCAACAAATCTAGGGAGCCTTGACTATCCTGGGGAACATTTCAAGCACTGAATGTGCTTCTTTCTTCTCAATAGTTCAAATTTCTTCCTTAACTGATCATTCTCCCTTCCCCCAAGGGGTTATAGTGGGAGGCTCACTGGCTGGTGAGTCAGGAAAGATGGATTCTGTTCCAGGTTCTGCCACTAACTAGCTTTGCTACCCTCGGAAAGCTTACCTCTCTGAGCCTCAGTTTCCTTTTCTGTAAAATGAGGGGGCTGGGCAAGATAATCTTGATCTCTGATGTCCCTTCCAGCTCTAAATCCTCTGATTTTATGGCCTCTGTGACCCCATTGATTCATCTATGAAATCAGAGATTTGGACTAGACTATGCCTAAAGTCCTTTCCACCTTTAGCATTCTATGAATCCAGGACCCTCACTGCTATCCTAGTGCTCCTAGAAGAGAGTAGGAAAAATGGTATTTCCTTGGTACACCCAAGGGTTTAGCAGGATGGTGAGGAGCAGAAGAATATCTAAGAACAGACAGCTAACAGCAAGTGCAGGGGAGCACATGGATGACTGAGTCCTCTGTGCCTGAGCACATAATTTATGGACTCTTGTGACCCTGACACCTCCAGTTCAGTGTGCTGCCACACAAATCCTCCCACTGAGACCCACTAAGTACTGAGTGGTTGGTCCCTACCTTCTGCCAGGTGTCTTCCTTCCAGCTGTCAGGTGTGCCTTTGGGGGCTCTTACCTTGCTCTTGGCTTCTGCAGAAGTAATGGACTAACTTCTCTGGAGAGCCTGAGTGTGTCTAGTGAAGTGGGAGGAAAATAGTATTATGAGAAGGATATAATTAGGCAAATGGCTGGTCACCCTTCCCTCCAGGAAGAGTTTCTAGCCCAACCCTTCCACCTCTTCAAGGAGAGATAACTAAAGGAAAACCAACACCAAGAGAAGAAGAAATATCTTTTTTAAAAAGTTATTTATTTATATATTTTTAGTTTTCAACAATTACTTTTATAAGATTGTGAGTTCTAAGTTTTCCTCCTCCCTCTTCTCTCCTTCCCCAAGATGGCATGCAATCTGATATAGGTCATATATGTACAACCATATTAAACATATTTCCAAATTAGTCATGTTGTGAAAGAAGAATCAGAACAAAAGGGAAAAACCATGAGAAAGAAAAAAAAGAAAACAGTATGCTTCAATCTGCATTCACACTCCACAGTTCTTTCTCTGGATGTGAATAGCATTTTCCATCATGAATCTTTTGAAATTGTCTTAGATCATTCATTACATTGGAGAGAAGAGCTAAGTCTATCACAGCTGGTCATCACACAATGTTGCTGTTACTATGCACAACGTTCTCCTGGTTTTGCTCACTTCATTCAGTATCAGTTCATGTAAGTCTTTCCAGGTTTTTCTGAAATCCACCTGCTTATCATTTCTTGTAGCACAATAGTATTCCATTTCATTCGTGTGTCACAGCTTGTTCAGCCATTCCCCAATTGATGAACATTCCCTCAGTTTCCAATTCTTTACCACCACAGAAAGAGCGGCTATATTTTCTTTTTTTATTTTATTTATTTATTTACTTAAAAATTTTTTAAATTTTTTTTGAATTCCATACTTTATTATTTGATATTTTTTAGTTTTCAGCATTGATTTCCACAAGATTTTGAGTTACAAATTTTCTCCCCATTTCTACCCTCCCCCCCCACTCCAAGATGGCATATATTCTGATTGCCCTGTTCCCCAGTCAGTCCTCCTTTCTATCACCCCCCCTCCCACTCCCTCCCATCCCTTTTCCCCTTACTTTATTGTAGGGCAAGATAGATTTCTTTGCCCCATTGCCTGTATATCTTATTTCCCAGTTGCATGCAAAAACAACTCTTTTTTGAGCATCTACTTTTAAAACTCTGAGTTCCAAATTCTCTCCCAACCCACTCTCCCTACGAAGGCAAGCAATTCAACATAGGCCACACATGTATCGTTATGCAAAACACTCCCATAAATAGTCATGTTGTGAAAGACTAACTATATTTCCCTCCACCCTATCTTGTCCCCCTTTATTCAATTTTCTCCCTTGACCCTGTCCCTTTTCAAAAGTGTTTGCTTTTGATTACTTCTTCTCCCTAGCTGCCCTCCCTTCTATTGTCCCCCCTTTCTTATCCCCTTCCCCCTACTTTCATGTGGGGTAAGATACCTGATTGAGTGTGTATGTTATTCCCTCCTCAAGTCAAATCCGATGAGAGCAAGATTCACTCATTCCCCCTCACCTGCCCCCACTTCCCTTCCAATGAACTGCTTTTTCTTGTGACTTTTATGTGAGATAATTTACCCCATTCTATCTCTCCCATTCTCTCTCTCTCAATATATTCCTCTCTCATCCCTTAATTTTATTTTATGTTTTTAGATATCGTCCCAACATACTGAACTCACCCTGTACCCTCTGACTCTATATATGTATATTCCCTTCAACTACCCTAATACTGAGAAAGGTCTCATGAATTAGACACATCATCTTTCCATGTAGGAATGTAAACAAAGCAGGTGAACTTTAGTAAGTCCCTTATGATTTCTCTTTCTTGTTTACCTTTTCATGCTTCTCTTGATTCTTGTATTTGAAAGTCAGATTTTCTATTCAACTCTAGTCTTTTCACTGATAAAGCTTGAAAGTCCTCTATTTTTTGAAAGTCCATATTTTGCCTTGTAGCATTATATTCAGTTTTGCTGGGTAGGTGATTCTTGGTTTTAATCCTACCTCCTTTGACCTCTGGAATATCATATTCAAAGCCCTTTGATCCCTTAATGTAGAAGCTGCTAGATCTTGTGTTATCTTGATTGTGTTTCCACAATACTCAAATTGTTTTTTTCTGGCTACTTGCAGTATTTTCTCCTTGATCTGGGAGCTCTGGAATTTAGCAGCAATTCCTAGGAGTTTTCTTTTTGGGATCTTTTTCAGGAGGTGATTGGTGGATTCTTTCAATTTCTATTTTACCCTCTGGCTCTAGAATATCAGGGAAGTTCTCCTTGATAATTTCCTGAAAGATGGTATCTAGGCTCTTTTTTGGATCATGGCTTTCAGGTAGTCATAATTTTAAAATTATCTCTTCTGGATCTATTTTCCAGGTCAGTGGTTTTCCTAATGAGATATTTCACATTGTCTTCCATTTTTTCATTCCTTTGGTTCTGTTTTATAATATCTTGATTTCTCATAAAGTCACTAGCTTCCACTTGCTCCAATCTAATTTTTAAGGTAGTATTTTGGACCTCCTTTTCCATTTAGCTAAGTCTGCCTTTCAAGGCATTCTTCTCCTCATTGGCTTTTTGGAGCTCTTTTGCCATTTGAATTAGTCTATTTTTTAAGGTGTTGTTTTCGCCAATATTTTTTGGGTCTCCTTTAGCAATTCATTGACTTATTTTTCATGGTTTTCTTGCATCACTCTCATTTCTCTTCCCAATTTTTCCTCTACTTCTCTAACTTGCTTTTCCAAATCCTTTTTGAGCTCTTCCATGGCCTGAGACTAGTTCATGTTTTTCTTGGAGGCTTTTGATGTAGGCTCTTTGACTTTGTTGACTTCTGTGTGTATGTTCTGGTCTTCTTTGTCACCAAAGAAAGATTCCAAAGTCTGAGTCTGAATCTGAATTCATTTTTGCTGCCTGTTCATGTTCCTAGCCAACTACTTGACCCTTGAGCTTTTTGTCAAGGTATGACTGCTTGTAGAGTAGAGAGTACTTTGTCCCAAGCTTCAGGGGCTGCACTGCTATTTTCAGAGCTACTTCTACACAGCAAGCTCTGCCACACCAGCCTCCTTCTCCCCCAAGAACTGCCAACCCAGACAGCAACCCAGATCCAAGCAGGCTCTGCACTCCCGCTCTGATCTGCCACTTATTTCCTCTCACGGGGTGGGCCTAGGGCCAGAAGCAACTGTAGCTGGAGCTCTGGAAGCAGCCTGAGAGCTGCACCACTTCCATGCCCCCAGGGCTGGGGCTGACCATGTACTCCTTTCACTCCTTTCCAGCAGTTTTTCCCACTAACCTTCTCTGTTGTTTTTGGCATTTGTGGGTTGAGAAGTCTGGTAATTGCCACAGCTCAATGATTCAGGGCCCTACGGCCTGTTCCTCCCCGCTCCCAGTCTGCTTGGTCCTGGCACAGCCCACACTGGGCTGTACTCTGCTCCGCTCCTAGCTCTGTGTGATAGACCCTTTTCAGTGACCATCCAGGCTTTCCTGGGCTGGAGCTCTGCTTCCTTCTGTTATTTCGTGTGTTCGGCAGCTCTAGAATTTGTTCAGAGCCATTTTTTACAGGTGTTTGGAGGGACCTGGGGGAGAGCTTAAGCAAGTCCCTGCTTTCCGGCCACCATCTTGGCTCCACCCTCTCGTACATGTGTCCTTTTCCCTTTTTAATGATCTTTCTGGGATAGAGACCTAGCGGTGGTATTTCTGGATCAAAGGGTATGCATAGTTTTACAGCCCTTTGGGTATAGTTCCAAATTGTTCTCCAGATAAGTTGGATAAGTTCACGACTCCACCAACAATGCATGAGTGTTCCAATTTTCCCACATTTTCTCAACATTCATTATTTTCCTGTTTTGTCATGTTAGCCAATCTGATAGGTATGAGGTTGTACCTCAGGGTTGTTTTAATTTATGTTTCTCTAATCAATAGTGATTTAGAGCATTTTTTCATATGACTATAGATATCTTTAATTTCTTCATCTGAAAACTGCCTGTTCATATCTTTTGACCATTTATCAATTGAGAAATGACTCATATTCTTATAAATTTGACTCAGTCCTACATATATTTTAGAAATGAGGTTTTTATCGGAAATACTGGCTGTAAAAATTGTTTCTCTGCTTTCTGCTTCCCTTCTAATCTTGGTTGTATTGGCTTTATGCAAAAACTTTCAAATTTAACATAATCAGAATGATCTATTTTGCATTTCACAATGCTCTCTATCTCTTGTTTGGTCATAAATTCTTCCCTTTCCCATAGATCTGACAGGTATACTATTCCCTGCTTTCCTAATTTGTGTATAGTCTCACTCTTTATGTCTAAATTGTATACTCATTTTGATCTTATCTTGGTATATGATATGAGAAGTTGATCTATGTCTAGTTTCTGCCATACTATTTTCTAGTTTTCCCAGCAGTTTTTGTCTAATAATGAGTTCTTATCCCAGAAGCTGGAGTCTTTCAGTTTATCAAACAGTGATTACTATAGTCATTGACTACTATGTCTTGTGTACCTAACATATTCTACTGATCCAACACTCTGTTTCTTAGCCAGTACCAAGTAGTTTTGATGATTGCTGCTTTATACTACAGTTTTAGATCTGGTATGGCTAAGCCACTTTCCCTAGCATTTCTTTTCATTAATTCCCTTGATATTCTGGACTTTTTGTTCTTCCAGATGAATTTTGTTATTATTTTTGTTGGTATATTGCCAAAAAAGTAAATTAATTTAGGCAGAATTGTAATTTTTGTTATATTAGCTCAGCCTGCCTGTGGGAAACTGATATTTTCCCAATTATTTAGATCAGATTTTATTTGTGTGAAAAATGTTTTGTAACTGTGTTCCTGGGTTTGCCTTGGTGGGTAGCCTACCAAATGTTTTATATTGTCTACAGTTACTTTAAATGGAATTTCTCTTTCTATTCCTGTTGCTGGGCTTTGTTAGTAATATATAGAAATTCTGATGATATATGAGGGTTTATTTTGTATCCTGCAACTTTGCTAAAGTTGTTAATTATTTCAAGTAGATTTTTACTTGATTCTCTAGGATTCTCTAAGTATGCCATCATATAATCTGCAAAGAGTAATAGCTTTGTTTCTTCATTGCCTATTCTAATTCTTTTAATTTCTTTGAGAAAAAGAAATATCTTAAAGGATCCAAAGTATTTCTGGTTTTAGAAAATCACAGTTGAGCTGACACAGAATTCAAATCTCCAATTTATAAGCATGAATAAGAACTCAGTAGTTCTCAAGGCAGCCCATTCTGTTTTTGCTAGTTTTTATTGTTATGATGATTGTTTTATCTTGAATGAAAATGCCTTCCTATTACTTCTACCCCTAGTTCCCAAGACTCCATTTTGACAAGAGAAATAACATTCTCCCACAGTCTTTGCCAGCAGAGGTGAAGAGAGAAAGAGATGCAGGATCAAGTGTACATATAAAGGGGTTGTACTTGTTGATGAGAAAGGCTTCCTCTTCCTCAGAGTTTGGAGTAAGGAGGAGAGAATGGTGGATGTTATCAACAGGTTTTAAGAGGTGGAATAAGAGGCAGAGAGCCTCTATTTTCTCAGTGAAGTATAGGGTGAAGGTATCTACTGAATAGGAAGGGGAAAAGGAGTGATTTTGGAGGCTTGAGGAGAGAAGGTTTGGAACAGCTAGTAAGGGGAATGAGATAGGGAAAAAAAAGAACTATCTTGCAATGAATGTCTGATTGAGATTAGAAAACATGAATCTGTAGTTGAACCCATCAGCAAGGTTGCATGACTTGCAGCATTGATGAATAGGCATGGAGGATGATGGGAATGATACAGGTTTGAGATTTGACAAGTCATGAGTGATGGCTAGGGAGCATGGTACTTTAAAGTAGAAAAATAGTAAAGTTGAACTGGTTGCCTATGGGGTCAAGATTGGGAAGGGGGGAAAATGAAGCCACAATTCACCGAGTGAGATAGTGACTGGAAATAAGGAGGGAATGAAGAATAGACTCAGAGTGAGTGAGTTATAGGAAGAGATGGAATGATGAATGGCTATGGTTGGATCAAAGAATTTCAACACTCTTGATCTTGGAAATGGAATACTTGTGATTGATGGTAAAATTGATCCTGTGTTATTGAGATGAAATGAAGGGTTAGGTCATGGGAGTTGAGAAGCTTGATGAACTGGGAGGCTAGGATGTTTTGAAGGACAGTTCCATACATGCCATGATCCTTAGTCTAAAGGCACTGATCAAGACAGGGAAGACTGTAAACCAGGTTCTGGACTTAGGAAATGAGGGAGAATGACCTACTGGGAGGTAGATAATTAACAATGGAATCTGAATTGGATGGCATGTCTGATTTGAGCAAACTTCAAAGAAGGAGAGGCTACAGAATGATGGTTACAGAGGGAGTGTCCGAAAGTGGCAGTATGGTATGGGGATTATGTTTCCTCCCCAACATGGTCTAGTGTTTTGGGGGATATGAAGGTCATCTGAATTCTTCTTTTCTCCAGGGAAAACATACCCAGTTCCTTTAATGGATTCTTGTATGGCTTAGTCCATTTGCTATAATACCTCTCTATTTAACTGGCCGCAGCCATGCTTCCTTTATACCCCAATCATGTTCTTGGGCATCTAGGTGGTGCAGTGGATAGTGTGCCGGCCCTGGAGTTAAGATGATTTGTTCTCCTGAGTTCAAATCCAGTTTCAGACATTCACTAGCTGTGTGACCCAGGGCAAGTCACTTAACCCTATTTGCCTCAGTTCTTCATCTATAAAATGAGCTGGGGAAGGAAATGGCAAGCCACTTCAGTATCTTTGCTAAGAAAATCCCAAAATGGGTCACGAAGGGGTGGACATGACTAAAAAATATGATCTTACCATCTTTCTTGCAGCAGAATCTTCAGGAACAAAGATAATGTCTTGGAGAACTCAACCCTTTCAGCTCTGGAACACTTCCCCTTCATTGGCTCTAGAACCAGAATTGAATCAATATTGCCGATGCTCCTGGAAAGAGCAAGTCAATCAATTTCCTCATGGCTCTATCACCATCCCTGTAACTTTCTAAACCAAAACACTGCTCCCTGGCCACCCCTGAAACTATAAGTATTATCTCCCACATTAGAATGTAAGCTCCCTGAGTTCACTCAGCACCTGTCTCACTTTTGTATTTGTATCCTCAGCATTCACCATAATGCTTGGCACATCATAAGCACTTAAATGCTTTCATTCATTCATTCATATTGCTCGCCTCCTTCTGATTGTATTAATGCTCGTTAATGTCTTTCCTAAAATGTGGTGCTAAGAACTCAGTATACCTCCACAAATGGGATCTGAAGAGGCCAGAGTACAGAAAGGCTATCACTTTCCTCATTCTGGATGCTATGCTTCTGTAAATGCAGTCTACAGTACTATCCCATATTGAGTTTGTAGTCCATTCAAACCCCTAGGTCTTTTTCTAATGACAGTTATCTAGCTGTTTCTGTCCCACTCTTTACTTTCAAAGCTGATTTTTTGCTCTTGCGCCCACTGTGATGCTGGCTGCCGCAGCTCACCCCTTGCGGGGGCCCTGTTTGAAATTCTGGGCCTCGGCCCTGCTCCAGACCAGGCTGCCGTTATTGGGTATTTGTGCCCTGAAGCTAATGAGAAGCACCTGTCATCAAAGAAGAAGTGAGACTCTGGCAGAGCCACTCTGGACAATGCCCCCAAGCAGTTCCCTCCTAAGATTCAGCGGTTAGTACAGGACATTGCTGGCCTTGATCTACTGGAAATCTTTGATCTCAATAAGTTATTGAAGAAAACACTGAAGATCCAGGATGTGGGGCTGTTGCCAACAGGTGGCATGGTACCAACTGCTGCTACTGCGAAGGTAGCCCCTGAGGCAGCAGATGAGTTAGAGGCGCTCAAACAGAAGGAACGAACACATTTCACTGTTTTGCTGACAGAAGCCCAGCTTATGGATAAAGTGAAACTAATCAAGGAAGTAAAGAATTACATCCGAGGCATAAACCTTGTCCAGGCAAAGAAGCTGGTAGAGTTCTTACCCCAGGAAATCAAAGCCAATGTTGTCACATCAGAAGCAGAGAAGATTAGAGCAGCCTTGGCAGCAGCTGGCAGCACTGTGATTTTGGAGTATGAGTTTGGGGTTCTGAAGGACTCGTGCAAAGTGAGGCTTCCTCCAGTCCAGTCTGACCATTAGGGCAGTTGTCCCATATATATTACTGCCTTTAGACCCAAACAGAGGTGCTTAACCAGTAGGGATAGTTTGAGTGAGAACTTTCTCAGCTTTCCAGAGGACTCTGTTCTGGGAGGGAAGGGGAGGCCCATCTGCCCTAGGCCCTTTTAAAAGGCTACTGTGAAGAAGGACTCTGTGGAACATAAGAGTGGGGAGCAAGTATGTTCAAGCAGTAGTCTATGAGGAAAATATATTATTACCCAGAAAAAAATCAAAGTTGTTTTTTTAAATTCAAGTAGAAGACTTTGTCTCTATCTCTGTCGAATTTCATTTTTATTTGACTCAGTCTGACATTTCTAGCATGTTGAGATATCTCTCCCAGCTTTATGACCTCATGCCAGTTTTGCAGATTAATTTATAAAAATGATGAATAGAATAGGGGTAGATCTGTAGGGCACATGTCTACAAACCACACTCCCTACTGACTCTGTTCACTATTATTTGGATTCAGTTGTTCAACCAGTTCTAAATATATTTAACTGTACTAACACCAAGGCTTTATCCCTATAATTTGTCCGAAAAAGATATCATTTGCCAAATGACTCACCAAATTCCATGCAATTATGTCCGTGGAATTTCCCCGATCTAGCAATCCTATGGGGAAACAGATAGAAAGAACCAAGGATGGTCTGGTTTCATCTGTGCTTGACCAACCAGACTGACTCTTCATGTTCCCATTATTCCTCTGTAAATTACTTGCTCAGGTTTACACAGCTAGTAAGCATCTGAGGTGGGAGTTGGATTTAGATTCTCCTGATTCCAAGTCCATTGCCCATTGACTCAATCACCAATCAACTGGGCTGGGTTCAAGGGCAGGAGCTAGACAAATGAGTGGATTAACTCCCTTAGAACATAGATTCTTGGAGGGAGTTAGGGGAAGAGGATAATAAGTGCAAAATTAAATACCTATGAGAGGGATGTGGGGTAGAACGCAGCGATGACCTAGGAGGTATGGAGAAAATACTGTGTCCCAGAGCATAGGGTCAAGCCTCAAGCTGATGTATTCCTCACCAGGGAGCACTGAGACAGAAGTGAGAACAGAATCTTATAAGGGTTATGAGAAGATGTGACAAGTCAGATAATAAAATTTTCTGGGCTTTTTTTTTAAAAGAAAGACTTTTGGCAGGTCAAGCTAATATAATTAAAAATCACAATTCTATCTTAATTTATTTATTCAATGCCATACCAATCAAACTACCAAAAACTTATTTTATAGAGCTAGAAAAAATAATAACAAAATTCATCTGGAAGAACAAAAGGTCAAGAATATCAAGGGAATTAATAAAAAAAAGTGAAGGAATGTGGCTTAGCAGTACCAGATCTTAAAGTGTATTAAAAATGGTAGTCATCAAAAAAATAGGTTCTGGCTGAGAAATAGAGTAGTAGACTAGGTGCATAAGACTCAGTAGTAAATGGCCATAGTAATCTGGTGTTTGCTAACCCCAAAGATCTAGGCTTTTGAGACAAGAGCTCATTATTTGACAAAACTGCTGGGAAACTAAAAATCAGTCCAGCAGAAACTAGATATAGACCAATATCTCATACCATATACCAAAATAAAGTCAAAATGGGCATGTGGTTAGACATAAAAGGTGATACCATCAGCAAATCAGGGGAGCATGGAATAGTTTATCTGTCACGTCTCTGGAGAAGGGAAGAGTTTGTGCTTAAACAAGACATAGCATTATGAGATATAAAATGGATAATTTTGATTATATTAAATCTAAAAGTTTTTGCACAAACAAAACCTATATAACCAAGATTAGAAAGCAGGGAAATAATTGTTTTACAGTAAATGTCTCTAATAATGGCCTCATTTCTCAAATATATAAAGAACTTAGTCAAATTTATAAGAATACAAGTCATTCCCCAGTGGATAAATGGTCAGAGGATATGAAAAGGCAGTTTTCAGAAGAAAAAATCAAAGCTATCCATAGTCATTTGAAAAAATGCTATAAATCCCTATTGATTAGAGAAATGCAAATTAAAACTGTGAGGTACCATCTCACACATGTCAGATTGGCTAATATGACAGAAAAGGGAAAATGATAAATGTTAGAGGGGATATGGGAAAACTGGGGCACTAATGCACTGTTAGTAGAGTTGTGAACTGATCCAGTCATTCTGGAGAGCAATTTGGAACTATGACCAAAGGCTATAAAACTATACATACCCTTTGACCCAGCAATACTAGGTCTGTATCCCAAAACGATTTTTTTTAAGAAGGAAAAGGATCTATTTGTACAAAAAATATATATAGTAGATCTTTTTGTGATGGCAAATAATTGGAAATTGAGGGGATGTCCATCAATTGGGGAATGGCTGAACATGTTACAGTATATGATTGTAATGGAATACTATTGTTCTATAAGAAATGACAAGCAGGATGCTTTCAGAAAAACCTGGAAAGACTCACATGAACTGATGCAAAGTGAAATGAGCAGAACCAGGAGAATATTGTACACAGTAATAATAGCAATATTATACAAGGATCAACTGTGAATGACTTAGCTATTCTCAGTAATACAATGATATCAATTATACGTGTGAAGTCATGCAAAACATAGTTCCATATTAGTTATTTGCAAAAAATAAAAAGCAAGAAAAATAAAGTGGAAGAAGTATGCTTCAATCTGTACTCAGAGTTCACCAGTTCTTTCTCTGGAGGTGGATAGCATTTTTCATCACGAGTCCTTTGGAATTGTCTTGGATCATTTCACTTGCAATTGGGAAAAATAAAATATTATAAAAAAGAAAGACCTTCCTCCCTTGGTCCTTATCCCCTCCAGTCTTCTCTCTCCCTCCTCTTCCCTCCCTCCCCTCTTCCTCTCCCTCCTCTCCTCACACAGACTTTGTATTTCTTTCTGGTAAGAAGAATCAGTTCATAACTGGATTAATGATTTCATGCTCTGAAAAGAGACCCTGATGTGGCAGGAAGAACATCCGTCTTTCATGCTTTTGCTGATGGCATGAGACATGGATTTAAATCTTGACCTCTGAGAAAATCAGAGAGGAAAACAATCCCTTCCTGGTAATGTGTGATCTGAGGCCATACATAGCTCACATATGTACTATAGAGAAGAAGCCATACATAGCTCACTTAGATACCAGTAGCAAGACTAAAATGCCTTCTGTTTCTGGTTTCGTCAAGGGCTATGTTTACTTTGGAGGGATGTTTGTTATTGTAGATATGATAACGTAGAGATTATAATCTTGTGTAACGAGCTTTGGTAGGATAGTTTGGCTTGGGAGCTGACCAAGTAACAATTTTTTTAAAGCTCTCCTGGGGAAAAAGGAACGTTAAAGAAGGAATAGGATCCTAGCTTAGGATGAAAGGGATAATAATGGAAACTCTGGGACCCCTGCCCTTTTCTGACTAGCAATTTCCAATCATCCCCTACCCCCAAGGGAAACTCCTGGGAATCTCTGCTGTGGCCAGCAGTTTCTAACTGCCCCTGTTCCTGCACAGAGAGAGCGCCAAGGACGCTTCTGCAACCCCTCCCTTCCTGCAGTTCTGCTATTCTGCTGACCCTGCAGCTGACTCTGGCTAGGGGCATGGGTCCGTATCCTGCTTCTTTTGGTTTGGGGTGGCTCAAACTGGTCCTGTGATTTTTCCATGAAAGTGCTATCACTATGCAGTAAATAACCTGTACCAGGTATCTACCTAGCTACCTCCCGCCGCCTTTTCTGGTGCATATAATCTCTGTTTGTAACTCCCCTCACTGAACTTGTCCGTCCAAGAGAGTGCTTTGTTCTGAATTGCAATTACATGACCCCGAATAAATGCTTTACTTTACTTGTTGATTTCAGCTTTTGTACAGCATTGACGCTTCTTATTTATCTTCTGTTTTCTCTGCCACAGAGAAAGATCTTTGAAATGGAAAGGATAGAACAAAAATGACTAATGGGGAGATTATACCCAAGTCACAGAGGGCAGCAGTAAGAAGGCTCCCAGCTGCCCTTGATGAGTTCAAGTCACCAGGCTCAGACAAACTACATTGCAGGGTACTGAAAGGGTTGGCAGAACAATTACTGAGACCACGAAGAGCAGAAATCATATCATAGGACCAGCAAAGGGCAAATGACACATTTTTAAGAAAGGATAGAGAATAGAGTCTGTAAACTCTAGGCCATGACTTAGATTCCTGGCCAGATTCTAGAGTGTATTGTTAAAGGGATGGGTAGTGAACCTCTAGAAAAGGAAGTCATGATTATAGAGAGCCAGCAGAGCTCCCTTAAGAATAGGTCATGTGTTGGGGGCAGCTAGTGGCATAGTGAGGCACTGGCCCTGGAGTCAGGAGGACCTGAGTTCAAATCCGGTCTCAGACAATTGACACACTTACTAGCCGTGTGACCTTGGGCAAGTCACTTAACCCCAATTGCCCTGCCTTCCCCCACTCCAAAAGAAAAAAGAAAAGAAAGGAATAGGTCATGTGGCTATTGTGTGGTTTTGTTTAGCTTGACTGTTTTTATTTATTACAAGTTTTTTTTTTTAAATTTGGGGGATTGAACTTGGGAAGGAAGCAATGGTAGCAGTGATAGTTGTGACAAAAATAAATAAAAGTGAGTCATTGTAGCATTAAAAAAAGAATAGAAGAGAGGCAGGATGACTTTGAAACTATGTGGCACTTGTAATATTGAGAAGAAATGCAAGATGTATATAATGTAGATGTAGGCGTTCCTTTGCAATCCTCTTTTTTTCTCTTCTTTTGTATACAGAAAAGCTCTTGTTTGTCAGGTTCCTGTCAAGAATAACAAAAATAGATTTTAAAAAATTATTTAAGGAAAAAAATAGGTCATGTCAGATTCACCCAGTTTCCTTTTCTGGCAGCAATACTTGACTAGTCAATCAGGCCGATGATACATACATGGTTTAATTAGATTTTAACAAAGCACGTGCTATTCCTGTGGGTGGAATGGCTATAGTTAGGTGAATTAAAAACTAGTTGAATGAAGTTGGGTTATAGACACATCAAAGGAGTAGTAGGAGTAATCATTTACTGTCTGGTGTCAACTTGAAATTAGATTTCTAGTGGAGTGCCCCAAAATAAAGGAATCTGTGTTTGGACCTATCCTATTTAATATTTTTATTAATTACTTGAACAAAAGTTGAAATGTCATGTAATAACAGCTAACATTTGTATAGTGCTTTAAGGTTTTCAAAGCACTGGTATTTTTTCATTTGATCATGACAGGAGTACTGTGAGGTTGTTCATCATTTGTTTTCCAAAGAGGACCACTGCCATCACAGGTGATGTCTTGAATTGAATGTGAATTGGATTTCAGAGAGCCAGAATTGCATAAAGTTGTCAGCCTCAGTGTCTCTTTCTGAGACATTGAAGTCCAGTGGCAAGACAACAGTCAAGAGGTAATGGCCTGGGATACAGTAGAAAACCTCAGTGTCTTCCATGTCTGACCAGCTCCACAGCAAGAATACACATATATACCTGTGACTTAGGCCCCTTGGGCCCCAGCTTTTGGTCCTGATTCCAGAACTATAGCTAGGAACTTTTGAACTTGCAGTAAGATAGTAATAGTGTCATCAGCTGGGAGTAAAGTAGACAAAGATCTTGAACACCAGCAGAGAAGAGAAGGAGCTTGCCCTTGTGGAGTATTTGGTAACTTCTGATCCAATCCAAGAAGCAACTGTTAAGTATGCACTATATACCAGGCACTTGGAATTCAATGACAAAGCAGCCCCTTCTCTGAGGAAGCTCACATTCTCCCCAGGTATGCTAATATGTAAACACACAATCAGATGGCATATGAACATTCCAGGCATGGATGATAGCCTGTCGTTACTGTTGTCTGGTCGTTCCATTTGGTGTTTTCTTGGCAAACACACTGGAATGGTTTGCCATTCCCTACTCTAGCTCATTTTACAGATGAGAAAACTGAGGCAAACAGGGTTAAGTGACTTGCCTAGGGTCATACAGTTGGTAAGCATCTGAGACTGGATTTGAATTCAGGAAGATGAGTCTTCTCAACTCCCGGCCCAGTGCTCTATCCTCTGAGCCATCTAGCTACTCAGAACAGCCTGTACAAAGGCAGAAAAGACAGGAAATTGGATACCACATTGAGGGAACAACAGACAGGCCAATTTGGCTACAATATGGAGCAGGGTGTCTTACTCAAATAGAAGTGGGACCACTAAACTGCACATAAGGCCCCTATGTTGACTTAGAAAACCACACAAAACTTCTATGTTCTGCTTTTTAAAAAAAATTTATTTTGTTAACTATTTCCCAACACATTTTATTCTGGTTTGGGAAGCACAGTAGGGTGTTCTGATGAAGAGTATATAAGGGAAGTTTTATGAAATAAGCCTGGAAAGGTAGAGTCTAGCCTAGGTGCTTACATTGTAAACTAGAGACAATAGGTAGAGAGCTACGGAAGCCTCCTAATGAGGCAGCTATAGTGAATAGAGCCTGAGCCTGAAGTCAGGAAGATCTGAGTTCAAATCTAGCCTCAGATACTTTCTAGCCATGTGGCCCTGGGCAAGTCACTTGTTTTCAGTTTTCTCAATTATAAAATGTGGATAATTTTAGCACCTATCCCCCAGGGTTGTTGTAAGGATCACATGAGAGAATATTTGTAAAATACTTGGCACAGCGCCTGGCACATAGTAGGCACTTTTTGAACGATTATTCCCTCCTTCCCTTCCTCCTTATTGGGGGAATGACCCAGTCAGATTTGTGATTTAGGAAGAATATTTTGGCAGCATAGACAGATGAGAGAGAGGAGAGCCTGGTAGGCTGGAGTCCAGCAAGGACGCTGTAATGTTAGTCCACTCAAGGTGATAAATTTTTAATTTAGGGTGATGGGCAGTGAGTGTAAAGGAAGTGACAGATGGAAGAGAGTCTGAGGAGGTAGGAAAGAGGAGACCTGGAAATGACTGGGTCTGGCAGATGAAGGGAAGTGAAGAGGGCAGGATGACTTCAGCCTGGGTAACTGGGAGGATGGTAGTGTCTTCCAGAGAGACGGGGAATTTGGAAGAGGGCTGGGGGTGGAGAATGATCCTTGTTCTAGACCCATTCCGTTTGGATGCTTGTGGGAAGGCTATCCAGTGGGCTAGACCCGACTACCTCTGATAACCAGGAAGAGAGAGAATGCCCGGAGTCTGAAGTCATCTGCACAGAGATAACACACAGAAACTGATTCTGCCACTGAGGAAATAGACCTTGCAGCCTTGTCTAGAGAGGAAATTAGGCTTCAATGAGCTCTTGATCAGCTCATACTGTCTCGTCTAGATCCTCACTTTTCTTCCTAAGTTCTTGTGTCTGACTCACGACCCTACTTGGGGTTTTCTTGGCAAAGATACTGGAGTGATTTGCCATTTCCCTCTCCAGCTCATTTTACAGATGAGGAAACTGAGGCAAACAAGGTTCCTGCCTTGTCCAAGGTCATCCAGCTATTAAGCGTCTGAGGTCTGATTTGAGTCAGGTCTTCCTGACTCCAGGCCTATTGCTCTATCCAGTGCGCCACCTAGTGGCCCTTTCTAAGTACATACTCACAGAGCAAGGCCAATTTCATTAAGCCTTTAGTTTTAGTCCTGAAACCCCTCTCCTGCTCATTATTATTCCCCAGCTCAGAAACCAAACCTATAACGTCTTTCAAGGCCTTGGGATATATTCTTTTTGGGCCTGGTAAGTTGAACTTCCTGAACCCTCTTGGCATTCTTTTTCCATCTTCTCGCTTATTTTGGGTTTTAATTTCTTGTTATGCATTTTCTTTTATATTTTCCAGTCTGAAGATCTATCCCTGCTTTTTCTTGATCACCTGTTATTATCTACCTTTCATCCTGAGCAGTGGTTCTATTTTTTCTCAATCTTCCTCTTCCTAGCATAACCAAAATTTCTCATTATTCACTTTCTTTAGCATTCATTGCAAGTCTTAACTTATTCTGGGCTTTAGATAGCCCGACAGCATTTTTACTGGACTTTTTTATAATTCAATTTTAGTTGTTTATCCTTATTTATATGTATTTTTTTAAAAAAAATGTAAGTTAATTGTTGGATAAGAGACGTTCCTGTCCGCATCAGTCATTCTTCTTCCTAATGATAATAATTTGCATTTGTGAAATCAGAGTTGAATCCTTGAGAACTTTCCATCCTTCTTGAATCTCAACTACTATTTCTCTGAAATTTTTATAATCTGCTCTCTCAAAATTTAGGGTATGTCCGACTATTGCCTGATTTTCCCTCCTTATCTGTTATGAATTCCATTTTCCCTTTTATCAGATTTGTTATCTATCTATCTATCTATCTATCTATCTATGTATCCTATCTAATTCTATCTATCTATTCATGTATCTATCTATCCTATCTAATTCTATCTATATCTATCCATCTGTGTATCTATGTATCTATCTATCTATATCTATCCATGTATCTATCTATGCATCTATCTATCTATCTATCTATCTATGTATCCTATCTAATTCTATCTATCTATTCATGTATCTATCTATCCTATCTAATTCTATCTATATCTATCCATCTGTGTATCTATGTATCTATATCTATCCATGTATCTATCTATGCATCAATCTGTCTATCCATCCATGTATCTATCTATGCATTCATCTATCTATCCATCCATGTATCTATCTATGCATTCATCTGTCTATCTATCTATCCATCCATGTATCTATCTATGCATCCATCTATCTATCTATCCATCCATGTATCTATCTATGCATCCATCTATCTATCTATCTATCTATCTATCTATCTATCTATCTATCCATCCATCCATCTATCCATCCATCCATCCATCCATCCATCCATCCATCTATCCATCCATCCATCTATCCATCTATCTATCCATCTTCATAGACCCTAGGTTAAGAGCTCTTGCTCTATTCTATGTTTCCAGGCAGATCACATGTTAATCACCCTCAGATATGCTATACTCCAGCTGATCTGCTTGATAATAAATGCTGATTGATTTGATTGATTGATTTCCTGTCTCCAAGTCATCGAAGAAGATGGCACAGTGGATAGAGTGCTTGGCCTGGAGTCAGGAAGAGTCATCTTCCTGAGTTCAAATCTGGCCTCAGACAATTACTAGTTGTGTGACCCCAGGTAAGTCACTTCACACTTTTTTGCCTCAGTTCTTCATCCATAAAACGAGCTGGAGAAGGAAATGGCAAACCACTCTGGTATCTTTGCCAAGAAAACCCCAAATGGGGTTGGACATGACTAAAATAATTGAACAGCAACTTTATTCATGTAACATATGTGCTTGCTTCAATCTTTGTTGTCAAATAAGGTAAAGTCTCTGCTCTGTTCCTAGTTTCCTTGGTATTTCTACTTGTCTACATATTTTTCATTTGTTCTATGAACAAATGTTCTATGTTCTAGTTTTCAAAGGAGATAACTGACTTTTACTGATTGAATATTAAACAAATTTTACAATGAAAATTAAGCATAAACATTAGAATAGTTACAACAAATAATATCACTTTATATATTCGTCTGAGCTTTAAAAATCCAAGCAAGTAACACACTTCAATCAAAGTTCTGTTTTTAAACTTGATATTACTTCAAATAGAAGTTTACAAATTTCTGCATAGACTTCACAGTTGTCCTTCTTGTCGTATGATACTCAATTTTGTTAATTTACACAAATCTACTTTGCCATTTATTACACTTTAGGCTTTTGGGTTGTTTCCATCTTTTTCCCCCTTGCTATTACAGATGTCTTAAATGAAAACATCCCTGTGTAAATAGGTTGTCTTTTCTTTTAAGTCATTTCCTTGGAATTTAATCCCATAGTTAATACTTAAATTAATTTGATAGAGAACCTGAATGGCAGAGTGGATAGAGGGCCATCTTTGGTGTCAAGAAAAATCAGGTTCAAATATTGCTTCTGATGTCTGCTAGCTGAGAATGCTATCAATATATTCTGGTATTACCTTACCTGGAAGACTTCGACGGCTTATATATTCATGAAAAGTCAAGAGTATAGCTGGAGAGGAGATTGACACTTACTTTGTCCTCTGACCTAAGCTTTTATACTTGCGCAGGTTCATTTGCATAGTAGAATGAAAGCATATCCCAAATACAAGAAGGGGTCAGACCCTAAAAGCTCTCTCGGATTGGTTTCTGTGATTAAGCTCTATAGAAATGAACACGGATAAATAGGACCTTCAGTTGGAAATTAGGCAAGTGAGTTACCTTGACTTTCTTCCTGTAAGCTACACCAAAGAGTCTTTATTGGAGATTCCATTTTTAGTGCTCAGTAAATAAAGTTAAAAAAGACCAGAATCGATTACAACAGAACTAGTTAGTTGGTGGTGTCACTAGCTCTGGCATTGTGTTTCAAAGTGCTCGGCTTTGGGTAAAGAATCTCTTGGAGAGGAAAGCCTGTTTTACAAGAGTAGACACACTACTCATTATGGGGGTGGGGGGAATCTAGAAGGAGTCCCCCCCCAAAATAAGGTGATTTTACTCCCAAGTCTGATAACTTCATATCTTAGGAGTTCTGATTTCTGAAAAAGCTCTCATTGGAAGAGTTTAAAAACTGTATTAATGGGGCAATGGAGGAGCCTCCTCTTCCTTTCGGGAAGGGATAGAAAACCTGATAGGGACTCTATGTGGAGCTAAAACTGGAAGGAACTCTACAACTACATTTACAATGCTTGTACTGGCAGAAAACTTCAGGCTACCCCAGGACCGGGGAGCATAATGAGCAGCACCCACACAATACCAGTAGAGAGAAATGCCTGAAAGAGACTGTGTGTTCAGCAGAGACCGTGCATTGGGAAGGGAATAAGTATTTATTAAATGCTACTATGTGCCAGGCACTGTCCTATGCACTTTATAAATATTATCTCATTTGATCATCACAAGAGTCCTGTGAGGTAAAGCATTATTACCTACTTCATTTTACAGTTGAAGAAACTGAGGCAGAGATTAAATGACTTGCCCAGCGTCACATAACTAGTAAATATCTGAAGGTGGATTTGAACTCAGATCTTCCTGACTCCAGGCCCAGCACTCCATCCACTGCGCCACCTAGCTGCTTCTGAATGACACATATAACCAGTGGGGAGCAAGCCTGATAGAAGCTATGTGACGAAATCATGGGAAGACATTGGTGTCTTTGCAGTAACTGATGAAGGATACTGCCTGCGTGTTCTGTGTGTCCCTCTGCAAATAAGCCCTGGTTATGTGTGTTCTCTATGTGTATGCCATGCCCCATGTGTTCCCACTCCAAACGTGTTCCTTATCTACGTCTTTCCAAGTCTATGTTGCAAATCTATGCCTAGCTATACATGTTTCCTTCATGAGTATACATTTATATACATTTATGGTCTGTTTATGTCTTCTGTTCCCATTTAATGATATGTGTATTTGTGGGAGAGTTTGTCACAAGTTTACAAGAGAATTGCTTGATTACAACTTCTTTTCTTTGAACTAATGACATCTTCTAGTTGACTAGTAAAGGGAAATACATTGGTGGAGGCTCACCAACTATGGTTTTGAAGGGTTGCAGACTCATAGAATATCTTCAATCTTGTTTTGGGGATCTAAGTGCAAGTTAGGAGGTGCCCCAAGGTGCTACATCTATAAATTCATGAAATCAAGCTCTTATCTGGCACAATTTTCTATGGACATTTTCTTTTTAGACAACTTGGTAATACAGTAGATTATTGTTGTTCAGTCTTTTCTTCAGTCCTGTCTGACTCTCTGTGATGCCATTTGGAGTTTTCTTGGCAAAGATGCTGGAGTGGTTTGCTATTTTCTTCTCCAGCTCATTTTAGAGATGAGGAAACCAGCAAACCTGTTAAGTGACTTGCCCAGGATCACACAGCTAGTATATTCCTGAGGCCAGATTTGAACTCAGGAAGATGAGCCTTCCTGACTCCAGGCCTGAAACTCTATCTACTGGGCCACCTAGCTGCCCCAGAACAGTGGATAGGGCACCAGATCTAGATTTAAGGAAGACCTAGATGATGCAGTGGATAGAGCAATTTTTTTTTGGCCAAGAATATCCCAAATGGGGTCATGAAGAGTTGGACATGACTGAAACGACTGAACAATGAGTTCTACAGCTGCCTCAGACACTAACCAGCTGCTTGATCCTGGACAAGTCACTTAACCTTTGTCATTCTGTTTTCTCATCTGCAAAATGGGGTTAAGAATAGAAACTAACTTTCAGGGCTTGTTGCGGGGACAGAAGGAAACAATATTTGTAAAGTGCTTTGCAGACTTTAAAGCTCTATGTAAATGCTGGTGATTACTTATCTTAGTTTTATTGTTTGGGGGAGGGGACACAAAAGTTTAAAACATCCATATTTGAATAAATTATTATGGCCTCTGATAATTTCTTCTATTGTTACAGTAGTAATGAATTTATCTTCCTGCCATAGTTAAAGTAAATATTCTGTTGCATTTCTTCTAGTTTTCATATGATTAAATATTATTTAGTTCAATCCATTTGGAATTTTTATAGGGAGGAGTGCCATGGCCAACCCATCGGTTTTAGCATGGCCTTCCAATGGGCTAACAGGGGATAGCACTGATCATTAATCTAGTACTGGTCCGAAATGGGAAGCTAAAGCTGGTAAGAGCCAAGTCTAGGGGGCAGGGTCCTAGGAAGGACAGATGCTATTTTGGGGTTGTATTAGGAGGGCAGAGTTTATAATCTCAAAGAGGATCATATATATGTCTGAAAGGTTCGGAACTGCTGGATATAAGAAACTCTCAAAGTAGGAGGCAGAAGAATCAAAGCATATATTTAGGCTCCACAGTAACCAAGCCATGAACCAGCATCCCCATTTTGATATATTGATCAAAAGCTTCCAGGCCCAATAAGTACGCCTTACAAGCGTAACCAGGAGGCTACAGAGAAGCATGATGGTGTAAAGCAAAATCATGCTTCCCCCTCTATGGTAAAAAGATTACCCACTGGCTTCAAGTCCTTGTTCAGCTTCCTCCCGTAGGTCAGCTCTGCTACTGGCAGCTCCTGCTTCAGCTTCGGCTGTGGCTGTAGCTGTAGCAGCCTCTGGCTCCAACGGAAGCTGTTTTTAACCATCCGGCTTCTGCGGGGGGGGGGGGGGGGGGGGAGGGGGGGAGGATGTAAGGTACGCCAGGGAAAGCACAGGTTCTTTCAAGGTGAAGGGGTTGACCGGGAAAGCACAGGTTCTTTCGATCAGCTTAAGCAAGGGAAGCAAGGTGAAGGGGCTAAAAGCATTCAGTTCAGGGGAAAAAGCCAAACTAGTCAAGGGCACTTGTTGACTAAGTGCTAAGGAGCCCATTTTTGGTTACCAACACAGGGGTGGACAGAACAGTGTGAAAATAAAGGAGGCAGGCTTGAGGTTTGAAATTAGAAGATACAATTAGCTAGAACAGGGAATGTTTATGAAATGAAGGAGTTGTACAGTTGATTGTTGTCTTGAAGAGGACCAAAATGACATCACTGTGCCAGAGTCAAGTTTCAATGTGCCTGACTGTGGCTGATCAGACCAATACGAGCTTGGAATGCTCTACCACAGGCTGGGCACAAATAGTCTACATGAACATTTGGGGTGGATTCTCTAGATTTGCGCATCCTGTGTTTCCTTTGAGCTATTTCAATTCTGCTTTGCTCATAGAGCACGGCCCCTTCTCTGATGTGGGCACACTGTGCTGAGCGGTCCTGTGCCAGTATCTCCCATGTCACACAATCAATTCCAAAGTTCTTAAGAGAGACCTTGAGAGCATCCTTGTATCACTTCTTCTGACCACCATGTGAGTGCTGGCAGTCAGTAAGTCACTGTTACTATTAATAAGCACTAGGGGTAGCCCCGTGCTTTAGCTATACTTCTTTATGAAGTGTTGTTTCAGGGAATCCCCAAAGGATAAGCATTTGGTGCTGTTGTCATCTAAGCAGATTGAAAAGCAGGTAATTTGTATAACTGTTTTACAGTGGGTTTGAGCTCATTCTCTATTGTGGTTGAAGTAAATACTGGAGCACATTTATGATGCTTTGGGAAAGGGAGGAAGGATACTGTAGTGGAAAGACCATTGGATTTTTAGCCAAAAGAATAGGATTAAAGACTTAGCTGCGATTCTGACTAATTCCATCGCTATAGGCAAATTTCATGCTTTTCTAAAGCCTTAGTTTCCCAATTTGTAAATAGGCATAATAATATATATGTGTATATGTATATGTGTATGTATGTGTATGTGTATGTATAGCTACCTGTCCCATAGGATTGTTGTGTCAAAAGTACCTTGTAAACCATAAAGCTGTATGTACACATATATGTACATATACATGTATATATGTACTTACATATATACGTACTCTTACCATTTAGTTATATTTATAAAAGTGTGACTGAAGGCTTATTTGAAATGTCATCTTTGCTGTTAGAATGTAAGGTCCTTGAGGACGGGGACTATTTCACTTTATATGCTTAGAGCTTACCATAGTGTGTGGTATATATTGTTGTTGTTCAGTCGTGTCCAACTCTCTGTGACCCCATTTGGGGTTTTCTTGGCAAAGATACTGGAGCGATTTGTAATTTCCTTCTACAGCTCATTTTACAGGTGAGGAAACTGAGGGAAACAGGGTGAAGCTACTTGCCCAGGGTCACACAACTAGTAATTGTCTGAGGCCAGATTTGGACTCAGGAAGATGAGTCATCCTGACTCCAGGCCTGGCACTCTATCCACTGCTCCACGTAGCTGCCCTTGTCTGGTATATAGTAGGAACTTAATAAATGCTTATTGCTTCATCAATCAATTATGATATAGAGAGGTAATCCCGAATTTTCAAGGACTATATCTGTATAATAAAGCTTTGGTAGGTTCTGCCAAGCTATAAAGGCTTTGGGTGTAATCCTAGAGATAGACTTCTAGTGACTGAGACTGTCCTTGCTAAGAATGGAGCAACTCATCATGAGCAGATTCATCTGTAGGTGACAAATACTTTGGCCATAGAGAGCATGGAACAGTTTGATGTTGAATAGTATCTTTTTTAGCCATCTTGTTGGGTACCTTTCATATTGCAAATTACTAAGGAATGGAAGCTTCTTGAGGGCAGGGACTGTTTTGTTTTTGTCTTTGCATCCTCTGCATTTAGCACAGTGCATACAGTGAGCATTTAATAAATGCTCATTGAATTGAACAAAATCCTTAATATACCATTACTCCCCCAGGTAATTTATTCAAGTTAATTCTCAGACCTTTTTGGAATTCAAATACTTCTTCTAGGATGTATTAAGTTTATATTTTAAAATTCTCTCATTAGATTTTTATGGTTCATAATATCACTATTACATATCAGAAGATTCAATGCTACAGTCACAGTTGCTACTTTCATTATAATTTAATACAACTGATGTGTTTTTTAACATATAGATCTTAGTATACTTTCTTTATATTGTTACTGACTTCCCTGGGAAGGTTTTGATTGAATAATTGAAAGTAACAGCATTTAGCTGTTAAGAACCACAATGAGATGCTATTGTGTTTAAGGTACTATACAACTCTGAAGTTCTATGATGATTAAAAAATTCTGAGACACATAATTTCTGAGTAATTTAATCACTTTCTTAATAAGGCCAGCACATTTATTAATAAAAGAACGGTCATTTGCTGTCTCTCTTAGACCAAAGACCCCAAATGGTGGTAGGCTCGCAGTTTATACGCTCTTTGAAGAGTAGGTGTTCTGAGGGATGCCAATCAACTCAGATTGGTTAACACAATGGGATGTGGACTATATTGCAATTAAGGTCTCAGGGTATGTGACTCGGGTCATTCAAATCTTGGTCAAAGGGACTTATCCATTTCCGTATCACCTGTCTGACAAAAGGGAGAATCAAAATTTCCCAGACCTGTCTGAGCAAACACAATGAGTAGGAACGTACCCATTAGCCTAAAATTAGAACTTCTTTTACTGTCTGATTAGATCTTGGCCTGGATAAATCCTTAAGAGAGATTTCCCACACTGAGTGGTTTCTGGATGAAGAAGTAGAAAAGGGAAAAATCCTCAGTCTTGATTCAATAATTAGTTATTAAATAGAAGAGAGATCTACTCATGTCTCATAGTTCTTATAGTTTTATTTTTTTCTTACAAGTCACATAAACGAACATTGTAGACGTTTCCTCACTGTCATACTCTTCCTTTAAAACCAGCTTGTCAGAGTCTTCCCATTTTTCCCCACATGCCAGGTAATGTTCTGGATATAAGAATGATTTGAATTCTATCTTTTCACTGCCTACAACAATGTTTAGCCAGAACAAGATATTCTTGTCTCCGTCTGCAATCTTGTCTGGAAAATCACCATCCTATGAGAAAGAAGAAAGGAAAACATCCCACATGTTATAATGTTGGGCCATGGACAGCCTAAATAGGAAGACAGCCTAAATACATGTATTTACATTATATAGACTATTGTTGAGGCTCAGGGGCACCCCAAAATGTTGAGGTGTGTGGTATACGTGTGGCAAGGTTGTCCTGAAAGAATTTGGTCAGGCTGCCTCCAGATCAAGTAAAGGTGTTTATTCTGGGTAACACAACATACCAAGCAAGCTCCTCTGCCCCTTAAGGGAGATGCAGGTTAAGGGAGTCCTCAGTTTAAAGGGGTGCAGCTCCTTAAGGGAGACAGCTGCTCCTTAAGAAGGACAGTCCCTCAAGGGAGATAGCCAATTTAGGGAAATGGCTCCTTAAAGGAGACACCCACTAGTCAGGAGAAGCTAGGGATTCTTATAGAGGAAAACCTGCTGTGAGCAGAGAGGTGAAGCAATCAGGGACATGTAGGCAAGGGGCGGGGTTAGTTCTGAGTTTTGTTCATATCTAGGCACATCAGTACGATGTGAACCTGGTCGAGTCACTTAATCCTATTTGTCTCAGTTTCCTCATCTGTAAAATGAGATGGAGAAGGAAATGGCAAACTACCCCAGTATCTTTACCAAGAAAATCCCAAATGGGGTCACAAAGAGTCAGACACGACTGAAAAACCACTGGTACTTGAGATACTTTATGACATTTTTTTTCCCTTTGGTACTTCTACCTTGCTAATTATGTTTTGTTTAGGCTATTATTTAAATGACTTCACTGAGAATTAATTTAAAAGCAAGATTCATTCCTGAAAAGGCCAGCAATGATGCTTTTACTCTTTCTTCAGAATGATATGGCAATTCATTTTATAGGTTATAATCCACGATGGATGTGCCAACTAATTGTCATGATAAGCCAGGTTTTGATATTGGTGCCCACCCCCTGAGCAAAAGGCGAATGTCATTCACTGACTTGGCAAATGTAGGTGATCTTCCATTATTATAATTCTTTGTTTATTTCTCTTCATCCTCTGGACATTGGTTTTAGACTCAGGAACTGGGAGTTATTTCTAATGCCTTCCTTGAAATGAAAGTAAGAACTCAAGAGTCTTAATCTTACCTTAAATTGAATTTCTCTATCACTTTTGCAGGTCAGAAGATAACTCTTGTTTTCACCCCTCACAGAGATGGCTACTAAGGGTGTTGAGCCTTCGCAACCATAATACTGCAGCATAAATTGAGTCCAGGGTGCATTGTCTGAGATTAAATATTTATGAATTAGAATTATTTTGAGTAGAAAGGTTTCCCCCCCTTCAGATTTGAACGTTTAACACTAGTTACTAAGTCCTTCTGGCAGACCCTTCTTCTTACATTTTGTGTCTTTATAGTTGAGGTACACTAGAAGAATGTATTTATCTTGCCGTAGCTACTTCACACTTCTTAATATGTCACTAACTATGCATGCAAAAAATTCTAGAGTCTGTTCAAGGTGCTTGCTAACCTTAAAAACCTAATTTGGTTCTTCGCTTCAGAAGTCAGACCTCTTAGGTGACACTTGTGTTAAAACACAATTTGAAGTACATAAGTACAGTCAGAGTACCTATCATGCTCTTTGTGAATCAGAATCTGTAGAGTGGCAAGTTCAGTAAGTTGACTATTTTTTGAGACATTTTCAGGCTATAGCTGAAGACAAAAACTATCTGAAATAATTTTGGGTTTCTCTTTGGCTTTATTTAGAAATTTCACTAGAAAATTCTGTATCAGCAGCCATATTTCTGGGGACCCAAAGGGAATGAAGGGCCTTGTTGGAAGCCACAGGTAAGATCTTGACATAGTGAATTTTGTTTTATGTCTTCTCTAGAAAGAGACTGATCTTCAGACAAGACCTAATATATCAAAAATAATAAAGTTGTAAAAGAAAATATAGACCCCTCCAAAAAACCTCAAGAAAATAAGTTCAAAAAAATTGCTTTGATCTATATTCAGATACCATCAGTTCTTTCTTTGGGGATGGATAGCATCCTTCATCATAAGTCCTCCAGAGTTGTCTTGGATAATTGTATTGCTGAGAAAAGCAAAGTCATTCCCAACAGATCATCCCACAATATTGCTTTTACTGTATACAATGTTCTCCTTGTTCTATTCATTTCGCTCTGCATCCATTCATGTCTTTCCAGGTTTCCTGAGAGCATCTAATTCATCATTTTTTTTACTTTATACAACTTTATTGATATCCATTTAAAACCCACAAAAGCCAATCAAAACACAGTCCTTAAGGCAGTGTTATAAAAATACAGTTTTGCCAACCAATTACTCTTAGGTAACAACTTTTTCATTAGGGGGAGTACAGGGTGTTCCTAAAGTCTGGACACATAGGCAAAAATGCATATTTTCAAGAAATGAAATGAATAAAATTTTCAAGGACATTTTATTTAATTGGAATATTAACAAATAATATCTTCAATATGATTTCCATCATTTGTGATGCAAAGGTACATTGAGTACACCTTCTCCTTTAGCATACCCCAGAAAAAGATGTCAAGGGGGCTAAGGTCTGTCAATATTCCAAATATTTCAAATATTTCAAAATATTTCAAAATATGCATTTTTGCCTATGTGTCCAGACTTTAGGGACACCCTGTACAGTGGTAGAAATTCTTGCTATAAGGTTCTGAAGCTCATGAAAAATAATTCAGTTCCTAAGCCCAGACTGTTGTACGAGTGGTCTACAACTGGATACTAGCTCATCATTTCTTAGAGGACAAGAGTATTCCATCACAATCATATACCACAACTTCTTAATGTGAATTATTACAGTAGCTTCCTAATTAGTCTCCTTGCTCCATCCTTTATATAGTTGCTGAAGTGATTTTCCTAAAAGCCCAGGTCTGATCATAATTATTAGTATAGCAGTACATATATGTTATTAATAAATAAATATATATGTAGGGGTATGCAATTTAAAAAAAAATTTGGAAACTACTGGTATAGATTAATGTGGTGATAATACTACTGTATTTTGTTGGTCTGACTATACATAGAATACAGTGTTTAATTCTTGGCAAAGCATTTAAATTTTTTTATTATAATAATATTAGAAGAGTAAACCAACATGCTAACACTTGCATTAATTAAGGCATTGTAGTATCAATGAAATAGATAATCTTTACTTCAAGGTTATGTGATTTCATTTGGTCTGCGTATTCCTTCCATGAATGTTGATTCCTCACTAGGTGGTCTTCCTTAGTTGCTGTGGCTGGAAAAACTCCTTTTTTGTTGGTGACCAACTTTCTGGTGATTGGATTTCTCCTAGGCCATGACTACTAAATACCAGGGTCCTTTGACATCTGAGCCAGGGATGGGCATACATTTTAGGAACTTTTTTCAAACAAGAATGCATCTAAAGGACTGATGACCAGCATGGAAAGGGGTCTGGACACCAGGTCATCTAAAGAATGGCTGAACAAACTAGGCATGTTTAACCTTAGGAAGAGATGATTAAGCAGGGATGGGGATGGAGATGATAATCGTCTTTAAGTAGCTGAACAGTTGTGATATATAAGAAAGATTGATCTTATTCTGCTTGGGGAGAATGAGAAGGAATGGGTAGAAGGTACAGAGAGATCAATTTTAATTCAATATGAGGAAGATGAGCATGCCAGTCATAAAAATGCCTTTCTAAATAAAAAAAGCTTCACAAGTACAAGAAGGGGAATGTATGGTTAGATATTAGTTTCTCAGAAAAATATTGGGTTTAAGTGAATTGAAACCTCGATATGATTCAACAATATGATGTGGCAGTCAAAAACCCAAATATAATCACAAGTTGAATCAAGAGAGGCAAAGATTCTAGATAAAAAGATTTATCCATATTCTCTTGGTACTTTGCCTTGATTGGACCACATCTGGAATATTGTGTTCAGTTCTGGGCACCAGAGTAAGAATGTTGATAAAACTAGCTGTGTGACCCTGGGCAAGTCACTTAACCCCAACTGCCTAAAAAAAGAACACTGATAAGATGATGAGAGTACTCAGAAGGGATCAACTAGGACAGCTAAGGGTCTTGGGTCATGAGGATTGAAGAAATTGGGAACATTTAACTCAGAGGAGAAGACTCAGGGAGGGCATGCTTGCTAAGTTCAAGTATTTGAAGGGTCGTCACTTGGAAGGGCAATTTGACTTTCTACGCTTGGCCCCACTGAGTAGAACCAGGAGCAATGGATTTGCAGAGTTGCAAAAGAGATAAATTTAGGCTTGATCTCAGGAGCAACTCCCTCACAAGTAAGGCTATTCTAAATGGAATGGGCTGCCCAGGAGATGGCAGTCTCCTTGGAGGTTTTCAAGCAAAGAATGGATGTGACCACCTTTTGGGTATTTGATAATGATTCCTTTCAAATATGGGTTGGACTAAGTGGCTGCTGTGATCTCTCCTGACTAAAAATTCTGTAAGTCTCTAATTGGAGTTATTTGAAAATGTAGAGGGCTGTCTTATGAAGCAGTGAATTCCTCATCACTGGATGTGTTCAAATAGAGTTTTGGACAATCATCAGTAAGGAATGTTAATAGAAGGGCTTCCTGGATTAGGTAGGAGGGTGGTGGGAGGTTAACTAAATAAACATTTGGGGCTCTTCCAATTTGAGGATTCTTTGATTATAAGAGTATAATTATTACAAGTTGCTTTGTAAAATAAACTGAGACCCATAGCAACAGTACTTTCTTGATTGGGTCATGCTGCATGTACTCTACACAGGGAAGAAGAGAGATGTATAAGAGCTTTGGATCCTCAAATGAAGTCCCCAGGAGTATGCTCAATAATCAGATCCTCCAAGGACAAATGCATATCTAAGTGGAGTTTGGTATGAATGGCGTTAAATCAGACCTATTCCTGTATGTTTCACTTAAGGCTCGGGTCTGGCAGGGCTTTGGGACTTAAATGACAAAACAGAGTTTGAAGAACAAAGACCTTGGGAGGCAAGGTGATGAAACACAGAAAGATCCCTAAGCGAGTCATCAGGACAATTGGGTTGTTTTTTTTTATATCAATTTATTTTTTTATTTTTATTTTACAACATTAAGTTCCACAAGTTTTTGGGTTCCAAATTATTTCTCCTCCCTCTCCTTCCCCCTCCCTCCCCAAGATGGCATGTAATCCAATGTAGGTTCTACATATACCTACATATACATTGAACTTATTTACATAATAGTCCCAATTGGGTTGTTAATGACCGTTCTGCTATTTACTGGTCATTTGACCTTTGGCAAGTAACTTAACTTCTCTAAGACTTATAACTTTACTATCTGAATACAGATTGAAGCATACTTTAAAAAAAAAGCTTTATTTTTCTTGAGCTTTTTTTGTCTGTGTTTTCTTTCACAACATGACTATTATGGGTATGTTTTGCATGATTACACATGTATAACCTATATTGAATTGCTTGCCTTTGCAATGAAGTAGAGGGGGGGAGGGAGGAAGGGAGAGAATGTGGAACTCAAACTTTTAAAAATGAATGTTAAAAATTGTTTTTACATGTAATTGGAGAAAAATAAAATAGTAAATAAATTTTAAAAAGACATATAACCTTGCATTTCTTCTAGGAAAGTCATTTTTGTATTTGTAAAATGCCAGTTTGGATTAACTTCCTTTAAGATCTAATTTTCTTGATTTCTACAAAATGAAAACCATACCTTCAATCTCACCATCAGACATCTCCTCAAATATGGCCGTTTCTTCCTTTTTATTGAAGAAGAGAACTTTTTGTTTTGAGTTCTTTAACATGATACAAATGGGCACTCCAGCTCTTTTGAATAGTGCTCCACCTGTTTTAAATACACAACATAGAAATGGGAGTTTTTCACATCTACTAGTAGACCTTAGGCTTAGCTTTTTCATAGTGATTGATGACAGCTTCTAGTCACAAAAGAATGGATCACAAAATTGCTTAATTCTTTGAACTCCTTGCACAAGAGAACCACAGATATCGAAAAAGATGGATCCTTTGAGGAATTCACGTGACAACTCTCCATAATACCAAAGAGAGAAGGGGCCACTTTTTACCATCTTGAAGACAGGAATTATTTTTCATTTTTGTCTTTATGCTCTCAGTGCTTAGCACAGTATCTTGCGCTTGGTAGGCTCTTTGTAAATGACTGTTGAATTGAAAGCTTGCTACTTTAAGAAAAAAGCAGCTAAAAAATTGGAGAAACCAACCATACTCAAGAGCCTGTAGGAACTCAAGGAGGCACAAAGTTTGGACAGTGGAGAGAGAATCCCTCCCTTTTTTTTAGAGGGATTTATTGGCTCCCACAATGCCTTCCCTTTGAGATTACCTGCTATTTAACCTATATATTTCTAGGGTTCACAGAGGCAATTAGGTGGCACCATGGATAGAGTGCTGGGCCTGGAGTCACAAAGACTAGAGTTCAAATCTTGAAGCCGACCAGCAGCTTCAGGTGCTCCGTGGAGAAATGACATGAGTCAGGCAGAGTCTGAATCAGAACTCAACTTTATTCAAGCAAGCAACAGACTTTTATACTGTTTCTTAACCATTACCTAATGCTTCTGAACCATTACCTAATGCATTGCTTTGCTACTTTACAGGGACTGCTTTGATACTTTACTGGGACATCCTGCCACGTGTCTCACATAGCCCAGCAGCTTAGATACACCATGCTCACTACATTGCAACATTCCTGATCATTCCCATGCAGATACCCATCCTTGAAACATTTCTGTTCTTTCCCATGCAGATCACAGCTGCGAGGGTGGTTCCAGACCCACGACCTCTTATCTTGTACGGTCTTGCCTTGCACAGGCCTAGGAGGCTTACCAAGATATAGTTGGATCTCCACATGCCATTCTGCACGTCCTTAAGGGTAGCTAGAATAGGCTCTGGCTTAAAGGAAAACCTGCCATTTACCTCTCTCACCACGGACCATCTCAGAGCTAGCCCACCTACAAAGTCTGGCCTCAGATACTTCCCAGCTGTGTGACCCTAGGCTAGTCACCTCTATTTTGTCTCTGTTTTTCATCTATAAAATAGGGCTAATAATAGCACCTACCTCCCAGGGTTGTTATGAGGATCAAATGAGATAGTAATTATAAAGTCTCCCCCATTATAACGTGAGCTCCTTGAGAACAGGGACTGTCTTTTGCCTTTCTTGGTATCCCAGGGTTTAGGACAGTGTTTGGCACAGAGCTGTCGTTCAATCGTTTCAATTGTATGCAACTCTTCATGACCCCATTTGAGATTTTCTTGGCAAAGATACTGGAGTGGTTTGCCATTTCCTTCTCTCACTTGTCCTGACGACTCGCTTAGGGATCTTTCTGTTTCATCACCTTGCCTCCTAAGGTCTTTGATCTTCAAACTCTATTTTGTCGCTTAAGTCCTAAAGCCCTGCTAGACCCAAGCCTTAAATGAAAGATACAGAAATAGGTCTGATTTAATGCCATTCATCCCAAACTCCACTTAGATAGCCATTTGTCTTTGGAGGCTTTGATTATTGAACATACTCCTGGGGACTTCATTTGAGAATCCAAAGCTCTTACACATCTCTCTTCTTCCCTGTGTAAAGTTAGGCAGAGTTGTTGTTCAGTTGTTTCAGTTGTGTCTACTTTTCATGACCCCATTTGAGATTTTCTTGGCAGAGATACCGGAGTGGTTTGCCATTTCCTTCCTGTGGCAAACAGGGTTAAGTGACTTGCCCAGGGTCACACAGCTAGTAAGTGGCTGAGGCTGGATTTGAACTCAGGTCTTGTTGACTCTGGGCCCAGAGCTCTATCTACTTAGCCACAAATAGTAGGCACTTGATAAATACTTGCTGACTGACTGACTAAAGAATCAAAACACAGCAAAGGATATCTCTTATTTTATGGGGCATATTCCTGAGCACAGTACTGGTGAAGGTGAAATCAGAAAAATGTGTGGATGGTCAGGTTCCTTCTGTCTACATATTCCTTCCTGTGTCAATGCCATGGCCCCAAAGACAATTATCATATGCCTGACTGTTTTTCTGGACATTCCAAAGAGCCTGTGATTTCTTACTTGGATTAGCAGCACATAGTCAATGTAAAAAGGATGGATTTTGAGAATTGGAGAATTTCCCGAGCAACAAAGAACACTTGGCCACAATCTCCTCTCTTTCACCCTGTGAAACACCATCATTTTCATACAGTGGGAGTTACACTGAGTCCATATGGCCCGCATCCCTTTCATGGAAGGAATCCAGCCTCTCAAACCAGATCTGTTCCATGGGGAGCCAATTTTTCTCAAAGCTAAGCAAATTGACAAGGGCATATGGATATGCACTAACAAGCAACTCCTCTCCCTCTCCAGTGTAGAGCCGATATTTAGAGAAATCAAGTCCTACTTTTTTTCAGCTTAAGGAGAAAAAGTTCAATCCTGAATTAAAAGAAATACATTTTCATTTCCCCTCACCTTCTTCTTGTGTTCCTTCACTGTTTTGTCTCCCTATCTGACCCCATTTCTTACAACTTCTGTAGTTATGTACAATTTCTTTTAGGGAAATTTGTCCAGAGAACCAAACGTATCCCAACAAATGAGACACTAGGGTCTGCCATCTTGGGAAACAAGATGAGATTTTTAAAATCAAGGTTTTGTAAATTATAATTTTCAGATTTCTTGTAGGTGAACGGGAATGTTTATGAGATAATGGCTTCACTCTTTAGATGACTTAGTGGAGGGGTAGAGGAAGGTGGGAATGAAAAGCTTTCTATACAGTCTTCAGTGGTAGTGGTTTCTCTGCTGCAATGATAAGACTGTCTTTTTACTTGCTAACACTTCCAAATATAGGCATCCTTCAATTTTACAGCAGTTTATTGAAGAGAATTCTAAACCACAGAGCTCATGTTACGCTATCCATTTGCTAAAGAACAGCACATCTCGAATTTTTTAGAATTGTAGGGGGTCTATTAAGAATATAGACCTATTTAGTTAGATGTTGCTGTCACTAGAAATTGCTAGATCCTTCCTCTGTTGTGTGTGTGTGTGTGTGTGTGTGTCTCTAGGGGCCCAAATTTTTTCAAGCAGACTACGTCTCCGATATTATAATAGAAGTTGATGGGGAAAAATGAGATTCACTTAATAGAATAATTATAATAGCTCACTTAATATTACATATAACGTACTATCTTGCAATATAGTACAATATACAATGTACTACCTTATAAAGAACAGTGGCTAGAATGCTCGGCATGGAGTCAGGAAGACCTAAGTTCAAATCTGAACTCAGACATTTACTAGCTGTGTGATCCTGTGCAAGTCAATTAACTTTTGTTTGCCTCAGTTTCCTCAAATGGGGATAATAATAGCTCCAACCTCCCAGGGTTGTTGTGAGGATCAAATGAAAAAATATTTGTAAAGCATTTAGTACCTGGCACATAGGTGCGTCCTCCCTGTTTTATACCATACTATGGTTTATAAAGCATTTTCCTCATGACGGCCCTGTTAGATAGGCAGTGCAATTATAAAGAATAACTATAATAACCCATTAAAAAAAGAGCTGTGGGTAGATTCTGAAGAATTCTTTTGTTTAGATTTAAAACAGATGTAAGGGGCTACTTAACTTAATTTTGTTAGGCAAACTTGAACTTGAAAAATATCAACATGGGCATTTTCATATATATAGAAGAGAAGTATTTTACATGAAAGCACAAATCTCTATGATGTATAGCTTACATTAAAAATGTGTGTGTATGTGCATGCATACATATACATACATATATAATACACATATATGTATGTATGTGTATATATCATGTTATCATGTTAGTTTCAAAGCTGCCCTGTTTTTATGGCTCTCCTGTTCTCTTCTGTGTATTAAGAAAAGTCTCACTATGATCAACCTTTCTTTCTTCCTTCCTTCTTTCCTTTCCCCTCATTCATCACTATTGGTACTCCTAAATCTCTCTATCCCCTCCCCCTACCTTAACAAAACAAAATCAAAATAATACTTAGAACAAAGGACTCAGACAGAACAAATTTACACGCTGGCTATGTCCAAAAATACCTGTGGTTACTTACCGCTTAGGCAGCATGCATCCTCTCTAAGTTCTGACTCCATAAAGTAGGCAAAATCGAGATTAAATTTACAATCCACTTCTGGGGCACAGGCCACTTCTTGACAGTCATCTACAGCTGCCATCTTTATACCTGATGAAAATGTAAACCATACTATTGAAAGATAAGCAGAGTTCTTTTGACACTTTATATTATCTCCCAGCTATTTTCCCAACTCTTTATTTCTTTGAACAATTTTTTTCTGTTAGCATTTTATTTTCTTTCTGGTTATAGCACTCTATAATTTAGGAATATTTCTTATTCTCTGAGTTATGTTGTAAACTTTGTGAGGGCAGGATTACCTTGTTTTTCTTCTGGTATTCCAAGTACTCAGTACTGTGCTTTTGCACATAGAATGTAGGTAGTTAATTTATGTATTTTCAAAATTGAAGTCAGTACTTCACTTAGCAACCTAGATATTTAATATGCACTTGTTGAATGCTGTAATCTATTGATTATTTAATTTCTTGGTAATCTGATGGGTTTCTCCTAATAATGTGAACACTTTTGTTACATCCTTAAAAGTAAAGCTCATCATGTCTGAGATAGGTGAATATTTGTGTCATCCCTCATAGAAGCTTATAAATTCTTTTAGGGAAGAACCAGATCATGTATCTCATTCATATTTTGAATGCTTGACTTTCAGGCTTTAGCACTGTGCTTTGCACGTACCATGCATTTGGTAGATATCTGTTAAATGAACAAACGAATGAATCAAAAACAATGATGCGAATGCATTTCCATCAATGTGGAAATGATATCATAATTTTTCCTGTTTTATTGGGGCAAAGAAGGTAGTAAACAGGAAGTACTGGGTATCTGAAGAGGGTGAATCAGATTCCATGAATGAAGAAGAAGAAAACAAAAACAAAGGTGAGATCAGAGGCACCAATCACAAATTTCAAAAATTTCACAATTATTATACAAACTCAAAATTGGAAGGGACTTCAGATCCAATCTGTGCCTAAATAAGTATAGACAGAAGTATTGTATATAAAAATAGGCATCTCTAAGGAAAATTTTAGTTCTTACCAGGAGGGGAAACAGGAGGGGGCCAGAGGCTTTACACTCTACTATCTCAGAAAGAGGAGGTACTGGATAGAATTATATCTATCTGTTCTCTTAAATATTATTAGTCTGGGGGAAGTAATTTTAAGATTCAAGCTAAATTCTTGATCTCTGTTAATTAATGGGGAAAGTCACCCTCCAAAGCTTTATGCCCTTCCCACCAAATACCAGTTCTACAATGAACATGCATAACAAATAGCAAAATTTATCCAAGTTGATAACAAAAGAAAAATCAGAGAAAAAAATATATGAAAATATATATCAGACAATATAATTTGAAAGACTTCTCCCATTGAGAGTAGGATATTTCAGTTCAACCAAGAGAGAGAATCCTAGATTCTACCCAGAGGGAAAATTCCCTGAAGTCTCTAGAATAGCAAGCTGGGAATAAAGACATGATAGAGACTGCTAGCTCTTCTCTTGTAATCTTCTCAGAATCTATCTCTCCCTTCAGTGACCTGGAGAGAGTTTGGAATGGCTATCTTCTCTCTTAAAACTGGAAGCCAGACAAGCCCACTAGGAGTCCTACAAGCCAGGGTTTCTCTTCTCTCTTGCTCTTACCAACTTTGTTCTGCCCCTTGTGTTGGTGTGGGGCATTGATTTCCACAAATAGGGAGAGGGTCCCATGCCAATGGGTTTGAGGGCTTACAGAAGAATTCATACTACAAAATCCCAGACAAATGGTTGTCCAGCCTCTGCTTGAATGCTTCTAAGTGATGAAGAGTGCATTTCTTTCCAAGGCAGCCCTTCCCCCTCCAATTCTCAGGAAGATCATTTTTAAATTAAATCAAAGTCTGCCTTTCCACAACTTCTTCCCTAGTTCTTCCTAGTTCTAACCTCTAGGGAAAAGCTAAACAAATCTACAATAGTTTGCCTTAGGTAGAGTTCTTAAAACAGCTCATATGTTTCTTCACAACAGCCCTATTACCTTCAACTGATTCTCATATGGCATGATTTCCAGTCTCTTTACCATTCTAGTCATTGTCCTTTGAATGTTGTCCCTGCTTGTCAAAGTGCTTATTAAATGTGGTGCCCATGACTAGACACAATAGTCCAGATGTAGTCTAACTAGCACTGAATACAATGGCACTCTGATTTCCCTCCTTCTGGATGCTGTACTTGTCTTAATGTAGCTTAAGATGGCAGTGGGTTTTTGGTCCTTTTGGGCTTCCATGTCTGAAGGCTGAATCATGTTGAATCTGCAATCCACCAAAACCTCTAGGTCTTTTTCTTATAAACAATTAACCGCAGGCTATTTATCTTTCCAATATGTGCATTTATCTTTTTATCTTTCCATTTGTGTGCAGATAAATAGCAACTATGGTCAGAAGTCCTTCATATCCTTCATGCTTGTAAAGCATCCCTTGAACCTTGTTAGCCTGCCCATTGTGGCAGCCCATCTTGACCTGCCCTCTCCTATCTTACACCACTGTGCTTGCTTCATCTCTATCAAGTTCAATAAGAAGGTTTTTTAAAAATCTGAACTTAACAAACAACAAATAAAGTGGGAATGTCTTTATACAAAATAGGACAGAAAAAGATGATTGCAAATGAAACAATAGGAGATATATATGTATATACATACATACAGATGTATATGTGTACACACATATATGTATATATAGACACACATACTTGCTTTATATATAATAAGCATTTGATAAGTTCAACCTGGAGTTTTCAGTGTTTATTTGTGCTTCTTTCTGGTCTTCCTTCTGTCTTCTCTTTAAAGAAGATGCCTCAATAACCCTCTTTTTTCTATTTCTTTTGCTATTCCTTTTTTCCATCTTTTGCCCTCTATACTTCCCCCCCTCCTTGGAAAAAAAGCAAGAAAAACAAAGCCCTTGGAACAAATATGAATAGCCAAGTAAACCAAGTCCAACATTGGCTGAGTCTGAAAACATATGTCTTATCCTGCATCTTGAGTCCATCACCTCTTGGTCAAGAGGTCTATAGTAAGCTTCACATCAGTCTTCTAGCATCTCAGTTGGACATTGGTCAAAGTCCCAAAGCCTTTCAAAGTTTTTTTTCCTTCATAACCTTGTTGTTATTGTATACCTTATTCTTCCAGTACTACTTCCACTCGGTATCAGTTCATTCAGATCTTCCCGAGATTCTCTGGAAATATTTCTTTCATCATTTCTTATGGCAAAATTACATTCATATGCCATAATTTGTTCAGCTATTAATAGATAGGCATTCCCTTAGTTTCTAGTTTTTTGCTACTACAAAAAGAGCTGCTATAAATAATTTTGTACATATGGGTCTTTTGTCTTTCTGAACGAGGTCAAAGAATATGTGTACTTTGGTGACTTTGGGGACATAATTTCAAATAGATTTTCAGAACAGCTGGACCAACAATGCATTTCTGTAGCCTGTCCAGCAACTGTCATTTTCCTTTTTTGTCATCTTTGCAAATCTGATAGATGTGAGGTAGAACCTCAGAGTTTGTAAACTTGGAATTTCTCTAATTAGTAGTGACTTGGAAGCTCAGTTAAAAGCTTCCTGTCCTGTATCACATCTCCTCAGCTCTACGTTCTCTATGCTTTCCTTAGTAACTAATTGGACCAATCAATTCACATTAATATACTAATGAGAGCTCAGGAGTTCTTCCCTTTCAGGCCATATGTATATTTTAAATTATAGCCTTCTGTGGACAAAACTCCCTTCATTTGTTGTCTAAAAAGAGAAGTGACTCTGATGGTGGAGATTTCAAGTCAGAGAGAGGTATTATACACGTCAATAGCAGGGCTATTTATTGGTATACCTGACTTTGCAGTATTAAGCTTAAATCAGATTACTTAAACAATTCTAAAGCATCATAGCTTCCTCTACCTAGGGCTGGCTATGTATGTAACTGTACTTTTATATCTATGTAAATCAAAAGAATCTCACAGGTGGAAGGGATGTTAGAGGCTACTTTGTCCAATCCACACCTTAAGAAGGTTACCTTCTACAATGTCTCTAACAGATGATCATCTGGTTGATCAACCTCTTCTGATGAAGATCGCTTTCAGTGATGACCATTGAAAATTACTTGAGGATTGGAGTAGCTAGGTGGTGCAGTGAGTAGAGCACCAGCCCTGGAATCAGGATGGACCTGAGTTCAAATCCGGACTCAGACATTTGACACATTGACTAGCTATGTGACCTTGGGCAAGTCACTTAACCTCAATTGCCCTGTCTTTCCCCCTCTAAAAAATAAAAAAAGGAAAATTACTTGAGGATCTCTGGTGAATAGGAACCCACTATTTTTTTCAGGAAACTAATTTCACTTGTGGGTGTCACTAATTATTAAGAAGTTTTTCTTCCCAGTCGAACTGAACACCATTCTCCACCCATTGCTCCTAGTTCTGCCCTCTGGGGACAGGCAGAATATGTCTAATCCTTCTTTTCTCACATTTGCTTCAAGCTATCCTGGCATCATATAGTCTTCTGCCCCCTTGCCATCTTGGTTCTTTGTATTAGTCCAAGCTTGTTGGTATTCTTCTTAAATTATAATGCCATAGCCAAACACAGTGCTTCAAATGGAATCTGATCAGGGTGGTGTTCTCAGGAAGGAATAACTGCTTAATTCTGGTCATGACAAATATATTAATGTGGCCCAAAATGGCAGTGGCTTTTTGGACTATTATATTACATTGTTGCTTCATTGAGTTTGCCGCCCACTAAGCCTCCCAGTTATTTTTTCACAAGATCTATTGTCTGGTCATGGTCCACTCTATATTTGTTTTGATGATTTTACCTTTATTTATTTTCTTCTAATTAGGACCAGCTCATGATCCTAAACTTGCTGAGATCATTCCTGATCCTGACTGTTGTCCATGTTGACTGTCTCTCTCTGCTCTGTGTCACCTGCATATTTGATAAGCGTGTCATCTGTGTCTTCATCCAAATCATTAATGAAATGTTGATCAGCCCAGGGCCAAGAGGAGATACTTGAGGATCTCTAACAGTGACTTCCCTCTAGTTTGGCAATAGTCATTAATAACTATTCTTTGGATCCAGACATTCAACCAGTGCCAAATTTCCCTAACTGCCTAGCGAGCAGAGTTCCAAGAACAACGGTATGAAATAATCAAATATTAGTTTGGTTGCTGTGCTTATGGAGCTGTAAAGCTCACAATGGCAGTCTGAAGATTGAGGACCCCCTTACCCTCCACAAAGGGAATTCCCACAGTTCTCCTCCTTCATTCCTCAAAACTCAATGTTATCACTATTCTCCCCTCTTTCCCTTTAGTCTCAGAAGAAAAGGCATCCCTACTATTTCTTTAGGCTACTTCTTCAGCCTGTGTCCTTTAATCCCACCACCGCCTCTAGGACTGTTCTCCAGCAATCATCTTTTCTCTTTCATGCATCATCAATCTGTCTTTCTCTATTGGCTATTTCTCCTCTTCTTACAAACATGCCCAGGTCTCCTCAATCTTAAAAAATAAAAGAAGCCTTTCCTTAACCTCACCCAGTTGCCATCTCTCTCCTGAGTACTGAGCTCTTTAAGACTGAAGGACCTATTATATGCTCAGTAGTTTGTTAAGAGTCAGGAGGGATACAAAAGATTGATCATACATGAAAATCATCCAACCTTTGAATTTTTCAAACCAGTTTCACATCTGTAGTCAAAAGGTACAGTGGCCTGGGTTTGGATCCTGACTTAGACACTTAGTGGTGTGACTCTGGGCAAGTCCCAGCCTTTCTGGACCCCAGGAAAGGGTTAGGCTTGATCACCTCTTAAGTCCTTTTGGACTCTAAGTCTATGATCTCTGTGATACTATGAGCTCTTTATCCTCACAAGAGAGCTCAGTAGCAAGTAGGACAGGTATAATTATCCACATTCTAAAGATTAGGAAAATGGAATGGAGGAAATTGTTTCTTGCCTAAGAATACATAGTGAACCGCAGAGCCAGGAGTAGTAGATCCAGCTGTTCTACCTTCCTGGCTCCTTCCACCATATGGTCTCAAGATCTGTGCCCTTGAGAAGCTTAACATCTAGTGGAGAAGATAACACTCACAGATAAAATTTTCTTTTTTAAATTGTGTGGGACAGACTAAAATTCTACAAGGATTGAGAGTGAGGGGGGAGATCAGTATGAGCTAAAATTTTAAGGGCAGCCCTTGTGTGGTAAAGATGGGACTGGAACTGGGACTGGAAGAATGAAAAGAATTTTAATAGGTGGACAGGTCTGAGTAATGGCATCCTCCAGTCTGAGTAATGTCATCAGCAAAGGCACTGGAGTGAGATGGAACAATGTCTAAATGACACAAGAGGGGAATCAGAAGGCAACAAACCTTACTGGAATGGTGTGTTCTTGCTGGGGAACAGATGAGGATAAAGTAGGGGTGAGGGGGCTTTGATTTCAGTTGACCTCAAATGCCAGGGTAAGGAGTTTGTACTTAAGTTGACAGACAATAGGGAGGCATCACAGGTTCTTGATGAGGGGAAGGGCATTATGTAGGTGATGGATAAGGAAGGTTAGTTTGGGAGCAGTAGACACAGTGATTGGAGGAGGGAGAGAGTAGAGTCAGGAGAACAACTAAGATGCTGTTGCAGCAACTTAGGTGAGGTGGTGAGACCCACAGGAATAGAAGGAGGAAGGAAATAAGCATTTATATAGTGCCTACAATGTGCCAGGCACTGGGCTAAACACTTTACAAATGTTTCATTGAATGTAATAGTAATAGTTAACATTTCTAAAGCACCTACTATGTACCAAGCACTGTGCTAAGTGCTTTACAATCATTATCTCATTTGATCCTCACAACAACCATGAGAAGTAGGTGATGTTATTGTCTCCATTTTACAGATGAGGAAACTGAGGCACACATCTAATAAGCATTGAGGCATGGCAAGGTGGGTTACATTTCCAAATAATCTGCACAAGCCTTGACTATCTTCGTTGAAACAACAAATGTACTTCTTCCTTCTCAGTAGTTCACGTTTCTGTTTTGCTTGATAATGGCTTTTCTAGATGATTATGGTTGAAGGCACAGTGGACCCAAGAAGCATGGGTTCTACTCCTAGCTCTTCCTCTAATTAGCTGTGCTACTTTAGGCAAAGATAGTTCACCTCCTGGGCCTCAATGTCCCCATTTGTGAAATGAAGGAATAGGACTGGATAATCACTAATGTCCCTTCCAGCTCTTTAAGTTAAATAATTTATGGCCTTTCTGACCCTGTTTGACCATCAATAAAATTAGAGATTTGTGTAGACTATATCTAAGGTCCTCTTCACCTCTAACATTCTATGAATCCAGGTTCTTCTCTCTATCTCTTCTGGAAGAAGAAAAGACCCAGTTGGTACTTCTTACATAGATCTAAGAACCTGATAAAAAAACAGACAGAGAAGGATGAGGATATTGAAGGAACTATAGATCATCATGTATCCATTTGCAAATTAAGCAGGGGATATAGATGACTATGCCCTCTGCATCTATCTGCCTGCTCAGTTTATGGATTCCTATGACCCCAAGATCTACAGCACAGAATTCTAACACCTGTACCTTCCCATTGAGACCCACTGAGTATTCAGTGGTCTGTTCCTACCTTCTGCCAGGTTTCAGTCCAGTTTCCAGGTGCAGAGTCAGTACTCCTACCTTTGTGGAGGATTTGCCACAAACAATGTACTGACTTCTCTGGAGAGCCTTATTATAATGGCTGGTCCAGTGGGAGGAGACTAGAAAGGTGAAGTGGGTGGAGATTAATATTCACAAATGATATGAATCTGCCTTACTTCTAGCCCCATGAGAGAGGAGAGATCAGAAAAAGAAAAAGAGGGCAGAAAAGAGAGAAAAATCTTTTAAAGGATCTGTGATGTTTCTTTTCATGCACAATCATTATTGTATCGAAAAAGGCAGCATAGGATAATGGTCTGGATTTAACATGGAATTTTGCAGCTAGAGTTAAGATCTCAGAAGTCACCTAGCCCAATCCCACCTGAGGCATATCAGAGAACTAAGTGCCTCTGAACACAGCCCATTTCAGCTGCTTCTTTTAAGGAAATTTTTGTTTATAGTGAAAAAAATTCTACCTCCCTATAACTTCCCACTAGTTATTCCTGGTTCCTTCCTTTAGGACTCAGGAGATAAAATTTAATCTCTATTCCACATGACAGTCCTTTGGGCACCTGAAGACAGATTTTGTTCCCTCTAAATCTTTTCTATTTTGGGTTAAATATCCCTAGTCCTTTCAATGTTGGTTTGGTATGACTGAGTTCCCTGACTCTCCCCCAGAATGCCTTTCAGCTTGTTCATTTCATTCAAGAGTGTGGAGAGCAGAAGTGAAGAGTTATGCACATTTAATCTGGTGAAGATAGACTATTGCCCCACTCTTCCCTCTCAAGTTCTGGATACTATGCCTCTTTTAATTCAGCCTAAATTTGCATTAGCTTTTTATTTCTTTCTTTGCCTGCCATATTACATTGTTGACTCATAGTTTAACTGCTTAGTAGCCATATCTCTATCACCCTATTCTTGTGAAGTTGATAGCTGGACTTCACTTATCCTGGAATTTTCACCTAATGAGATTTGACCCATTACATTTTATCTTAGAAAATGTCACCTAATTAGATTTTACTCATTATGTTAGCACGGCCAGATCTTTTTGGAGCCTGATTCTTCAATACAGTATGTTAGTTATGTCTCTCAGCTGTGTGTCACCTACAGACATAATAAGACTGCATTCTAGATGCTTTCATTCATCTTTCCTTCTTCCATGTTATTGGTTAAGACACTGAACAAAACAGGGCCTGTAAACTAGACTCCTCCCTTCAAACTGGTATCAATCCATCCTTGATTCCTTGTGGTGACTAGGTCCCAGCTCACCTAATGAACCATCACTTGTCTATCTATCCCACATTCCTCCATCTCCTTTAAGACTGTCTAAAGTACTATTCCAGTGACTCTGTAAAAAAAAATGAGTTTAGCTTGCCAAGTCTTCCCATGAACCTCTATATTCATATGCATTGTTTCTAAGTGTTTCTGCACTTCTCTATCCTTAATGTACCTCAACTTGTTTAGCTATTCCCAATTGACGGGCATTTACTTTGTTTTGGCTATTACAAAAATTGTCGTTATATAAATATGTTGATGTATGTAGGACCTTTCTTTTTTATAATTGATCTTCTTGGGGTACATGCTTGGGAGTGGAGTCTTTGGGTTAAAAAGTCACTTTTGTTAAAACACTTCTTGTTAAAAGGTAAGTCACTTTTGTTAATATAGTTCTAAATTGGGCTCCAGAATGATCTAGCCTAGGGGTGGGAACCTTCTGCCTCAAGGCCACATGTTCTACTCATGAGCGTGAATGGATTTCCACAACCTCTCCAACACTGATGGTTCTATCTTTTGCCACCTTTGCCAATTTTGCTGGGTGAAAGGTGGAGCCTAATTTTTGTTTCTCCAATTATTAGTTATCTGGAGCAATGTTTCACATGGTTGTTAATAATTTGCAATTCTTTTGAAAACAATTCTCAAATGGTTTTTTGATCCTTTAGAATAAATTTTGATCATCTGTTTGTTTTTAGTTCCCTATGTAGCTTGGACATTAGACCCTTATCTGAGATACTTATTTCCTTGTTAATTATTTTTTCTTCTATCATCCCCGGCCCAAAGATTCATTTCCTTGGTAGAAAAAACAGACATAAAGTAATAAAAATGGTTATGCCTTCTCTCTGTTCTTTTCCTTCATATTCCCTCTTTGATCTTCCTCTTGTTCTCACAATGGCCCTCAAAGCTTTTCTTGTTCTCTTCAGCAGTCATCTCCAGCCTCAGTTTATCCTTAAAGAATTAGTGTATTATTAACATCCTTGATGGTATTCTCATAGGATTATTCTTACTTTGGAGAAAAATATTTTTTAAATTTAGAAACATAGTAACTGCTAACAAAGGACAGTATGGATACTAGATCTGGTATTTCATGGTAGAAATGAATGAGGAAATTCCCTTCATTAGAGCATGTTGGCACCTTCTCTTCAATTTCTACTCTTAATAGAGTTGTCTAGACTGAGAGGTTGAGTTACTTCCCCAGGGTCACACAGGCTGTTTGTTTTAGAGACAGGATTTGAATCCAGATCTTCCTGGCTCTGAGGATAGCTTCCCCACCCCCTCCACCACGAAGTAAATTCCCCCCCCCCCCCAGTGTTAAGTGTCTGAAGCTGGATTTGAACTGAGATCCTCCTGACTCCAGGGCCAGTGCTCTATTTGCTATGCCACCTAGCTGCCCCCGAGGATAGCTTTTTAAGGCAGTTAGATGACACAGTGGAGGACACAGCCCAGGTCTGGAGTGGAAAGACCTGAATACAAAATCTGGCCTCAGACACTTATTAGCTGTGTGACCCTGGGCAAGTCGCTTTACCTCTGTTTGTCTCAGTTTCCTCATCTGTAAAAGGGGATAGTAATAGCACCTACCTCTCAGGGTTGTTGTGGGGATCAAATGAGATTATACAGAGCTTAGTACAGTGCCTGGCACACAGTAAGTGCCATATAAATGTCAGTTATTATTTATTGTGCCATGCTGCCAGCAACACGCTGAAATAAACATGCTACAAAACAAGGGATGCCATGTACCCAAATCTCTAGCTTTAGCAGCCATTTCTTTCTTGTTATCAAAATCAATCAACAAAAGCAATTCCCCTGGTAGCTTCCTCCACTTTTGGTATAATTGCACATCTCCATAAAGGAACACCATTGACTTTTGTGTTAGGAAATGGTATTATTGGTTTTAAAAATTGTTATTTTATATAGATAGGGGAATTGGGCTTTGAACAAGTTCCAAGCCAAGAAAGCCCAGAATCTAAACACGAAAGTAAAGTGGAGATATTAGATGAACTGTAAAGACTTGGCCACACCCTATAATGCCTTTATGAAATGACTTCCTTTATTGAACAAGAAAGGGATCCTGGCCATTGGCTGGGAAAAAGATTGGCCATGACATTAGGTGGCTCTTAAAAGACAGTCAAACAATGTGATAGTTCGTTCAATTTGGATGAGTCCAGTATGGCAGTGATTTTGTAGAGTGTCACCCTTGTGCCTATGCCAGAGGGCATTGGAGGAGAGAGGAAAGGACTTCTTTTTCCTCACTCTCCATCAGCCATGGTGTCTAACATTGGAACTTCTCATCTGGTAGGAGGAATCCCATCCAGCAGTTCAAGAATTCATTGTTCAAGGACAGTCCAAGAAGAAGCCAGCATTTGAGTAGAGACACAATGTCCAGAAAGATATGGACACAAGGAGGCAGTTCCTCAAGGGAGGTAGCAGCTTCAAGAAACACATCCTCTGGCAACAGAAAAGAAGTCATCATTTATTAAAGGGACAATTAGTTCTGGCATGGAGAGTGGAGTTGCAAGAAAGGAGTGGCCCCTGGGAGCTGAGGAATGACTCACCCGGCAGCAGACACAAAGTTTCTCAAAGGAGCCTCATAAGGAATCACAAAAAGATATAAAAGACTTTGGGGACCTGTAGTACTGGAAGCATGATTTGCTTTGACCATATGTGTTCCCAAATGTGTGTCTCATTCCAACTGTACTACAAATGTGTTTAAATTGTCACAGATGCTATGTATGTTTGTGGGGGCATATGACCCAGGTTTGAAGGCAAGGTATATCTCACTATGACTGTTCTTACTTTGATATTTTAGTAAATAAATGCCTTTGCTTGAACTAATTATATCTACTTTCTGACTGTTAAGGGAAAATTCAATGTATTATGAAATAATAATCATCAAAATGATTTGTTGCTGTTTAAAAAAAATAAAGAGATTGGGAACAAGTGAACTTAGGCATGTGGTGTTTGATAAAGTCAAAGACGCTTGCTAGACAGTAGGGTGAAGACTCACTAATTGACAAAAACTCACGGGAAAACAAAACAAAACAAAAAATCCAGACTGGCAGAAATTAGATTTAGACCAACTCATAGCATGTACCAAAAAACCTCCAGATGGATACATGACTTACACTAAAAGGTCACGTCATAAACAAATTAGAGGAATAAAGAAGAAATTTCCTTTCAGATCTATGGATAACCAAACAACGGGTAGAAAAGCTCACAGAAGACAAAATAGATAATTTTATTACATGCAATTGAAAAGTTTCTGCATATACAAAACGAATGCAGCCAATATTAGAAGGGAAAAAGTTAACAGTGAAAAAAATCTTAGCAACAGGTTTCTCTGATACAGATCTCACTTCCAAGATGAAATTGATTCAAATTCATGTGAAATGATAAAGTCAAAGGATATGAATAGGCAGTCTTCAAAGGAAGAAATCCAAACTATCAGCAGCATATGTAAAAATGCTCCAGCTCAGGATTAGAGAAGTTTAAAGTAAATTTAATTAAAGCAACTTTGAACTTGCACTTTACAGGCATGATTGGAAAAAGTGGTAAACAAGGAAAATGACAAATGGTGGAGGGACTGTGGGAAAATAGGCACACTAATACTTTGTTGGTAGAGTTGAGAATTGGTCCAGCCATTCTAGAAAACAATTTGGATCTATGCCCCCAAACACTCTTTGATCCAGTGGTATCACTATTAGGCCCATTCTCAAAGAGATCAAAGAAATAGGAAAAAACCCCACAGATATACAAAAATATTCATAGCAACTCTTTTTGTGGTGGCAATGACTGGAAACTAAGGGGTTCCCATCACCTGGGGAATGGCTGAACAAATCATGGTATCTTTATGTAACAGAACATACTATAAGAATTACAATGTGCTAAAGAAATGGTGAAAGGAATAATTTCAGACAAACCTGGGAAGACTTTTATGAACTGATGCAGCATGAAGTGAGTAGAAGCAGGAGAACAATTTACACAGTAATAACCACATTGGAAAGACAAACATCTTTGAAAGACTTAGAACTAAGATGACCAACCACAATTCCAGAGGACTGATGCTATCCACCTTCTGACAGACAGATGATTTATTCAGGGCATAGAATGAGACATACGTATTTGGACATGAACAATAAAGAGATTTGTTTTGCTTGATTATGTTACAAGGATTTTGTTTTTCTTTTTTCTTTTCCAGTGGAGGGAATGAGAAAAAATAAAATTTTAATAATTTTTGGGAAAAACCAACCAGTGGGCTATGGATTTAAGAATGTAGACACACAGAAGTAATCTTTGATTCTATCAGAGTAGTAGTCACTCTCTGAAGAGGTAGCTCAGAGGGAATGACATATAAAATTGCCTTGAGCTTAAAATGTCTGCTATAGAAATTGTTGGACAAAATCTTCAACAAAAAATAATTAATTGGCCTAATTTTCAACCATTAAATGTTTTGTGCTCATTGCCATATTTGAGATTGGTAATGGGCAAACAATAAAGGCTAGGTGGTTCAGTTTTATCTCCAAAGAAAAAAAGAACCACAATTTGGCTCAATTAAAAAAATTCTTAGGACTCCAAGTGAAATATACAAAATACTCCTTCTGTCTTCAAACTTGAAATGTATGGCTAATTTCTTAAGATTTTGTATCTGAAACTTTCAGATCTGTGTTTTAAGAAGAATTAATATGACAACAGAGTAGAGGATAGACTTAAGTGGGAGGGACTAGACCAACCAGCAGGCTTAAATGAGATAATATTTGTAAAGCACAGTACCTGGGACATAGTAGGTGCTTAGTAAATGTTTCTACCCATCTTTTCCTTCCCTTCCCTTCAAGGGAATTGAGGCGATTAGGACAGCAAGTGGGAATCAAGTGAACCACACTGACTCCATTTGGTGACTCAGTTCTGGAGCTAGCTCCATTCCCTTTATATTCAATTATGGGTCTAGTCCAAATTCTATCTTGTAAGAAAACTTTATTCAATTGTGGAAATTGGGAGAAAACCTTATTGTGTTGTTTGATCCTAGCCCTGCATGGAAAGGAAGCTGGACCACCTTCACCTGCTGCTTAAAGACCCTTAACTAAGGATCTAGGTCACGCTGACCAGAAACCCAGTCACATCTGAAGATTGATGTAAAGAGTTTTCTCACAATTGTACATCTCAAGCAATCCCTATGTCTTTTCTGAAAACAGTTATTGTTTCCATGTTCTTTTGATTGTTTACAGACACTTGGGGGAAGTTGGAACACCTCTTTTTCTGAATTCAGGGAATTGTACCTGTTCACCCTCTCCCTCCCAACTTGGAAAGTCCCTAATCTTTCATCCAATTAGAAGTCAGATTACCTGATGTTGTATTGTTTCCTTTTAATTAATTGGACTTATTTCATTAATTGTTTTTAATGTATAAAATATGTCTCCTCCTGTATTCAGGGTCCAATGCCAAAGATAAGGAAGGTGACTGGTCCCAATTTGTTAGGCAATTGGCATGCATTGTTTAATAAATCAATATGCTTAGAAGCTCAAACCTTTTTATTCCTCTGTCATTTTATCTTTTACCTGTCACAATTTCCCTTTCTTTTTTCTCTTCCCTCCAGTCTTCTTCCCTTCTTGTCTACTCCCCTTCCCTTCCAGACTGTAATAGTCCAGGAATAAGGGAATCAGGACCTGCACCCTAGTGGTTGCAGTGTCAGAGGAGAGAAGGGTGCATATGGGAGAGATGTTTTGAAGGTTAAATGGACAGATCTTGGCAACAGATTGGTGATGTGAAGTGAGAGAGACTTAGGAGCCCAAGATGACACCTAGATTGCAAACCTGGGTGACTGGAAGGATGGTGGTGCTCTTGACAGAACTAGGAAAGTTTGGAATGGGGAGAAGGCTCAAGTGAAAAGATAATGCATTCATTTTTGGACATGAGTCTAAGATGTCTACAGCTAGTTCGAGAGGTCCAGTAGACAATTGGAGATGTAAGTCTGGAGGCTAGAGAGTGTTTAGATTTGGATAACAATTTGAGAATCATCAGCATAGAGAATAAAATTGATTCTATGGGAGATAAGATTGCCAAGCAAAATAGTACGGAAGGATAGGAGGAAACGTCTTGAAACGTAACCTTGGAGGACACCCATGGTTAGTGGGCACGAGCCAGATGAAGATCTGCCAATGAAAACTGAGGAGTGGTCCAACAGCCAAGGAACATGTAGTTTTTGTTAGCCTACAGCTTTCCTCCCCTTCAAAACTAAACTCTAATTTTCTTCCTGCTATGGAAGCTCTGTGCTGTCATTTTATAAGACTGAAGTCCCATAGAAAGTTTTATGATCATAGGATCATAGATTTAGAATTCTTCTCCCTGCCACCTTGTACTTACTTATTTGAGAACACATTGTATTTGTGTGTGTGTTCAGTCGTTTGAATTATGTCCACCTCTTTGACCCCATTTGGATTTTCTTGGCAAATATACTGGGATGGTTTGCCATTTCCTTCTCCAGCTCATTTTACAGATGAGGAAACTGAGGCAAACAGAGTTAAGTGACTTGCCCAGGGTCACACAGCTAGTAAGTGTCTGAGGCCAGATTTGAACTCATGAAGATGACTCTTCCTCTCTACCCACTGTACCACCTAGCTGCCATCACCTCTTTTCTCAGTAAAATATAAGTCTTTGAGGGTGAGCTCTGTCTTTTGTGTTCGTATACCAAGCACCAAGTGTGGTATCCAGAACATAACAGGTATTTAATAAATGTTTGTTGATTTTTGATCTTAGCGTTCATCTAAGGGGATGTTCACTACTACCATCCCACTCCTCCATCCATTTTTCAGATAAAGAAACAAACCCAGAGAGGTCTAATTATAAATCTTGGGAAGTTTTAAGTTTGGGATTGTGGTGAACTCCATGTCAATCAGAGCCATGTCAACTCTGGTGACAAATGACCAAAGAGTCACAGAGGTTTTGCAATCACTGTTACCTCCAAAAATAGCAAAGAGCTCACACAGGTTAAAAGCAAAAAGCTCTCTTTATTCCATTGAAGGAGAGAAATTAGACACATGTGTCAGGGCCTCCTCTAGTAGGAGACCCAGGGCAGTGGGGCTAAACCTTGATTTACATATTTGTGGCTAGATAAAGACTCAGGTTGTGTAGTGTAGCAGCAGAAGTAAGACACAACAGCAACAGTGAGGCAAGGTTGTCTAGTGACAAGAAGCCCATTCATAGCAGGGCTTCATGTCTGGTCCTGTTGGTGCTTGCCCAAGGTCAGGGACTGTCAGTTCTGTGATTTAGTTGCAGCAGTGTTCATTCAGAAGGTGAGTGCAAAGGATTGTTGTTATGCCAAGCTCAGGGAACAGCTTGCTTGCTGGGCCTTAGCTCTGGAAAACAGAGTAATAGGGTAATGGCAAAAAAGAGGAGTAAAAAGAGAGAGGTGGTCTTGGATCCTGACACTTTCCCCTTTTGGCCAAAAGGAGGGGATCTGAAAGAACCCCTCCTCTTCTAGCCAATAAAGGAGAGGCAGGTATAAACCAAGATGCCATAAAAGGCCAGTTGGGTAAGGACAAGATGTTAAGTTAAGGAGCAGCTGTGGGAGCTTATGGGTTAAGGTGGCAGATCTAGAAATTTGTTAGCCCCTCCACTCATAGTAATGATGAAGTGGCATTTTTATTCTAGGAAATCAGTTCCTTGAGAGGACCTGTTAGGGAAGTGTGTCCCAAGTATCATTGAGAAACTCCAGATAGGGAATCAGGACATTGGTGGTTGGGCACATAACAAAAGAAAAGAGGGAAAAAAAAAACTAAGACAGTATACTTAGCTCTTGCCTGGAATCTTGGGACAGCTGTCTCATCTGGGTGTTGGCTGCTTCTGGGTCCTTATCAGATGAACCTTGAGGTCCCTGGAAGGTTCTGCTGTTTGCTCAGTAGCAGGCTCTTTCTTCAAATAATCCAGGAGTCCACATCCACAAATCTGGCAGCTGTGAGAGCAGTCAGAAGGACCTTGTAGGGGCCTGTAGAAACAATAATTGATTGATCAGATGGAGTCAGTGTGGTTCATTGAATTCCCATTCTTAACTACTTGATGACTTAAACGCCTCAATCCTCTACAAGCCAAATCTATGAGATTTTACATAAATTCCTTATCATAATTACGGAAGTCAGGTTTCATTAATGTCAGGTTACAGATCAAACTACTTGGAGGGCTCACAATGAACTAGTTCTGAGAATGGAGATTTACATGTCACCAAGATAACTAAGAAAACTTAAACATAAACCAGGATCTCAAGGCTGAGATCAGAAACCAGTCTCAAAAGCTGAGACTAGAGACAAAAGATCAAAGAATGCAATAATTATCACCACTGTTAACTTACATCAATTCTCTTGTAACCCATTCTTGATGTTCACTTAACCAGCATATTTCGAGTTTCAGATGTCTCATGCAGTCATCTGGTTCCTAAATTAAAAAAAAAACTAGGACAGTAGGTTTTATTTTCAGGACAGCTCTGAAGGGGGCTTTGCTTTCCTAGTTCCAAACCCTACATGTTCCTAGATAATTCTGTTAGTAACAAGACTTAATACAATTTAGTACAATTACTTAAATTTGATTCTCCAATTTTGAAACTTCAGAGAATTTCAGTTTATATATCATTTGCTGTTTCTAGCCTTACCTAAATCCTGTACTTAATATAAGAATCTTTTAAAAATTTATGAGGGTCCAACTGCAAAATGAGCTCTTCTGCCTTGTAAAATTATCAGATAGATATTTTTAAAAATGGGAAACTAATTTCACTTTCTTTTTCATTATTAATCCTTAATCCAATTTTGAGAACTTATTACCAAGACATACTCAAAGCCTGAATTTTCATGATAGATAAATTTGGAAGCCAATCATATACACATTTATATAGTTCTTGGAAAAAACAGTTTAATCCTGTTGCTTTTCTCAAAATTTACTATTTCATTTTATTGGAAGACTTTTATATTACACCTTCATCTTATTACTTTGCATAATCATTTCCCCCACAGGGTGATTTCATCCCTATATTATAATTTGACCACAAGTGTCTGTTAAAATTGTAAGTTGCCCATATTTGCATCCTATTTTAGTAACTCAGAAATGTTCTAGTATCAATCTATTATTTAATAGATTTAGTATTGTAGTGACAAAACTTCTTAAGTATAGAAATTTGCTATAAAAGGAAAAGGAGAGACATAGTTATAACAGTGTCATATATCATAGCAGGGGGAAAAACTCCCTTAGTTCTGTTTGATTCCAGGCATGAGTAATAGTTGACAGCCAATCATATAGTCAGAGGGTGTTAAAACAAGGCTCAAATTAACCAGGTAGGGAATTTCCCTTTTCAGAAAAGAAATAGTACAATGGAGACATAAAGTCATGAAGATCTTATTTTAGGCTATGTCAACATTGTCCCCAAAACTTTTCCTAGGCACAGATATCCACAGCTGCCAGTGATTAAGTCCCTTGAAGCCTGTTCTGGGCTTGCTGCATCCCAGTCTGTGCTGGCACATTTTGCTGGACTGCTCTCCTCTCTCAGTTTGGTGCAACAGACCTTTCCTATCGACCTTCCAAGTTGTCTTTGGCTGGAAATTTGTTTCACTCTGTCATTTTGTGGGTTCTGTGTTGCTCTAGAGTTTGTTTAGAGTCATTTTTACAGGTATTTGGAGGGTTCTGGGGGAGAGTTCAAGTGAATCCCTGCTTTTACTCTGCCATGTTGGCTCTGCCCCTCTCCAAAACATTTTTAAAAATGGGGAAAGGACCTGTTTGAACAACAATATTTATAGCAGCTCTTTTTGTAGTGGCAAAGAACTAGAAATTGAGGGGACGCCCATTGATTCAGGAATGGCTGAACAAGTTGTAGTATATCATTGTAATGGAATATTACTGTGCTATAAGAAATGATGAACAGGTGGATTTCAGAAAAACTTGGGAAGATTTGTATGAACTGATGCAAAGTGAAGTGAATAGAAGCAGAACACTGTATACAGCAACAGCAGTACTGTACAATGATCAACTGTGAATGACTTAGCTATTCTCAATAATACAGTGATCCAAGAGAATTCCAAAGGACTCATGATGAAAAATGCTATCCACCTCCAGAGGAAGAACTGATGGAGTCTGAATGCAGATAAAAGCATACTATTTTTCACTTTCTGTATTTTTCTCATTTGCCCCCAATTTGTGTCTTCGTCTTCTTTCACAACATGACTAATAGGGTAATATGTTTTGCACGACTGAACATGTATAACCTATATCTAACTGCTTACTGTCTCAGGGAGGGGGAAGGTGAAAGAAGGAGAGAGAAAATTTGGAACTCAAAAATTATATTTAAAAAAAGAATGTTATAAATTGCCTTTACATGTAACTGGAGAAAAATATTATTTTTATAAATCTCCTGTTTTGCTCATGTTTTCATATGCATATTTAGATTGTTGTCATAAGGTTTTGCAGAGATAAGCATACAAACTTACAGTTACTGATTTAACTGCCATTCTAGTAATATGTTATCTTTTTCTAGTGGATTGGTAAATTCTCTTTGCTCTATCTTGAAAATCAGCCCCTTAGTGCTTTAAAAACTGATCTTCAATACAAGTCATGTCAGGTAAAGTCAACAAGCATTTACTAAGCACCTACTGTGTGCCAGCCACTGGGCTAAGACCATGAGGATGCAAAGAAAGGTGAAAGACAAGCCCTACTCTCAAGGAGCTCACAGTCTAATGGCGGAGACAGCATGCAAACAACTCTGTACAAATATTATGCATAGGATAAATCAGAGGGAAGGCTACTCACATTAAGAGAGATCAGAAAGGTTTCTTGAAGAAGGTAGGATTTTAGTCAAGAGTTGAAGGAAGCCAGGAGGTGGAGGTGAGGAGGGAGAAAACTCCAGGCATGAGGCAGAATCATTGAAAATGCAGATTTGGGAGATAGTGTGTCATTTATGAAGGACAGCAGAGAATATGGATTTTTTGTTTCTTTGTAGGTACTTGGTCTGTTTTAATTCCAGTGAGATAAGGAATACATGTCTCTAAAGAAATAATCATGAGTTACACTCTGAGGGCTGCACTCTGGGGACTTCCAGGACTTTCTACCTGCCCTGTGGCTGAACTTTGAATTATGCTGTGTCCTCCAATTAGAGTGCGAACTCTTAGAGAACAGAGTTTGTCTTGCTTTATTCTTTGGATCCCCAGCATTAACACAGTGTTTAGTACATAGTAAGCACCTAATAAATTCTTTTTCGTTCATTCATTCCTGATGGTTATAAGCAGCAGGCAATGATGAACTCGGAAGAACAGGACTGAAAGCTGTTTTCAAAGAATTGAATGATAAGGAAAAAAAGATGGGCTGGTCACGTGGCAAGCTCAAGAAATGACAAGTGAGATCCACTGGTACCCTCTCAATGTCAGGAGAAAGTGAGGAAGGTCTATAACACGTGTGGAACCCCTACGGTGAACTTACAGAAGAACTTACGAGACTTGCATGAGATGAGGTGGCATGGATGGCCCATGAGCTGCATTGTGGGAGGAAACTTCAGGATGAAGGCTAACCCTATATCCTTCTCTTTGAAAACTGATCTGTTAATACTTAGTTACATAAATTTTTTAGTATGTTTCATGTTTTCATTGTTTGCTTTTTCATTGTCATTAGAAAGGATGCTGTAAAACATACAACTCCCTTAGGGTCGCACCGTACAGTTTCTGTGTGGTTATAAGTGTTATAAGTGTGGTTCTGTTTTGTTGCTATTTGAGATTGCCACTTGCCTTCACCAGTCATTAGAACAGGGGCCCCAGCAATTTCTTCCTGTAAAATGAATTCATTGCAACGAAAAGTATTAGAGTATAAAGGATTCTTTCAACGGGAACTACCATGTACATTAACCTGTCTGCCTTCCTGAATACTCTATGGAAAATGTCTTTTAACTAGAACTCTGTGTAAATGTGCCCTTCCACATAGCTACAGTATTGATGAGTGGAAATAAAAATAATAAATAACATTGATACAGGCTTACTATGTGCCGGGCACTGTGCTAGGCGCTTTACAATTATTATCTTATTTGATCCTCACGACAACCCTGGGAGGTAGATGCTATTATTATCCCCATCTTACAGATGAGGAAACTGAGGCAAACAGAGGTTAGGTGACTCACCCAGGGTCACATAGCTGGTCAGTGGCTGAGGCTGGATTTGAGTTAAAATCTATGATTAATGTTTGTGTTGGTGACACTGAAGTGCTGAAAGATTCTCAGTCAATGAACTCATCAATCAAGAAGCCAGGCACTGTGCTAGGCTCTGGGGATGTAATGACCAAACAATGAAACTATCTTTACTCTTAAGAAGTTTATATTCAAATTGGAGAGAAAATCAGTACATATGAATATTCAGTATAAATATAAGGAGAATACCTATACATACATACAAATTCGTTTGAGAAGAGAGCCAGTATTTGAAGGGCTTAGGAAAGGTTTCAAGGGGAAGGGGAGGCTCAAGCTGCAGTTGGAAGGAGAGGGCTTCTCTGAGGTAGAAGTGAGGAGGGAGGGCATCCCAGGTGCCAGAGATGATGAAGGCAAAGGCATGGAGAAAGGAGATGATTGTTATAAGTGAGAAACAGAGAAAAGGTCCTGTTGTATGTATTACAGTCCAGGAATGAGAGTAATGTTCAAAAGAGGCCAGAAAGCTAGGTTGGGGCAAGGTTGCAAAGGGATTTGATAAAACTCAGCAGAGGAATTTATGTTTTACCCTAGAGGCAACTGGAGCCACTGGAATTTACTGAGAAAAGGAGTGATGTGATCTGATTTGTGCTTTAGGAACATTATTTTAGCAACTGTGTGGAGGATGGATTGGTGTGGAGACCTGACCGCAAGGAGCCAACAGGAGACTGCTGCAATAGCCTTTTGTTGTTCAGTTGTTTCAGTCAGGGCAGACTCTCCCCAACCCCATTCTGGGGTTTTCTTGGCAAACATACTGGAAGAGCTTGCCATTTCCTTTTCTAGCTCGTTTTAAAGACGAAAAAACTGAGGCAAACAGGGCTAAGTGACTTGCCCAGGATCACACAGCTAGGAAGTGTTTGAGGCCAGATTTGAACTCACATCTTCCTAACTTCAGACCCAGTGTTCTATCCACCTGGGTACCACCTAGGTGCCCCTCTGAAATAATTAAATGGGAGATAAAGAGGATCTGACTATTCAAGAAGAGAGAATGTTTCACATGTGAGAGATATTGTGGTGGTAAAAAACCAACAACAACATTTGCCAACTGAATGGATATATGGGGTGAGAGTGAAGAGCTGAGAGTAACACCAAGGTCAGGAACCTGGACAGCTGGAAGAAGGATGGTGCCTTTGACAAATATAGAGAAGCTTGGGAGAGGGGCAGGTTTTAGAATAGGTTCAGTTTGAGATGTCTTCATGATATCTAATTTGAAATGTCAAAATATCCTGGTGCGGCAGGACTTAAGTTCAGGGAAGGGGGAGCATGCGGCTTAATATACAGATTTGTGAATTATCTGCAGAGAGATCACAATTTAACCCAGAGGCTCTCACCAAGTACTTTTTGAATCATTAAAGAAAGATCAAGGCACGTTTTGAATGTTTTAAGCATAAATTGACTTTATCATTTATATATTTTATAAATTTGATTTTAGGGATATAAATATATATTTGATTAACCTAAACATTTGCATTCTCTATGTTAGATAATGGAATTTGCTGTATATGTCTTAGTGTAATTCTCCTATTATAAGTAAGCTAGGTGGCACAGTGCATAGAGTGCCAGGCCTGAAGTTAGAAAGACTCATCTTCCTGAGTTCAAATCTGGCCTGAGACACTTATTAGCTGTGTGACCCTGGGCAAGTCACTTCACCCTGTTTGATTCAGTTTCCTCATCTGTAAAGTGAGCTGGAGAAGGAAATGGCAACTCACGCCAATATCTTTGCCAAGTAAACCCCAACTGGGATCTGAAGAGTTGGACATAACTGAACAAGTAACAATTTTTTCTCTTTGAATATATGTGCAGATAGCATCATGTCAACCTAATAATCTTAATGTAGATTGTAATTTGTCTTGCTGAGAGCTCAACTGTAAATATCTCATTTTATCAAAATATTATATTCAATACCTGCATAAAGAAAAGAAGCTTCGAGTATGCAAGGGAAGGGTCACAACAGCATTATTTATGAGAGAAAAATAAGGGGCTGAATAAGAGTGATTGATGCACATGGCTTGAGAAAAGAAGGGATGACTGAATAGTTATTATAGAAACAATCATAAGCTTGTGTCAAATACTAAGTGTATCTAAAATGAATGAATGGATAGACAGCTAGGTGGTACCACTGTGCACAGAGCACGGGACCCGGAGTTAAAAAGCCCTGAGTCCTGGCCTCAGACACACACTATATGTGACTCTGGGCAAGTCACTTAACCTGGTTGCTTCAGTTTCCTTATCCGTAAAATAGGGATAATAAAAGCACCTACTTCACAGAGTTGTTTTGAGGATCAAATGAAATAATATGTGTAAAGTGCTTAGCACAGTGCCTGGTACATAGTAAGTGCTATATTATTATTATGGCATAATATATTATTATATCAATAGATTAAAATCAGAAACTACATTTTAATTTGGTTCAGTTGCACTCAAGAGTATTGTGGGACTCCCATTTCTATCTGCTCTGGGAGATACAAAGAATAAGACAGAAGCTGATTCTTCCTTCAAGATGTTTGCAATATGAAGCAGATAAGACATAGACATATGATGCAATGGAAAAAGCTGGATTGTGATCTAGACAAGCTAGTTCAATTCCAGGTATGTTAATTACTAGCTGTGTGATCTTCTATCTCTGGGTCTCAAAGTCCCTATGTGTAAAATGATGAGCATTCTGAAGGAGACTCCGATATAAATAGGACACGGGCCCTGCCCTCTAGGAAGGCACAATACAGGGGGTGTAGAATGACTTGTCCATAAGTCATTATGGTCCCTGATAGCTCTAGATCTATTATCCTGTGTTAGGTGACTTACTCAAATCTGAATGGAAGGAAAATGAGTCAGCTAAAGAAAATTGTAGAGGTAAGAGGAGGAACATCTTCAACCCTATGACTCTAAACTAAGCTGACTCTTTCCAAGAATTGTGGTCAGGATAGAGCTGGAATGGACCTTAGAAATCAATCATCTAGTGCCCACTCTCATTTTATAGTTGAGGAAAGTTTGTCCCAGAGAGAAGCGACTAGATCAAGGTCCTGAGGATTGTGTGTTGAAAGCTCTGATCACAAGGAGATTTCCTCTTAGGCTACCACGCGGGAGAGCTAGTTCTAACCGCTGGCAAGCACCCATTGTTAAATTTTCAATGTGAATATTTACACCTCAGAAATCAGCAATCTCTACAAATCTAGGTTTTGATTTATTGTTGGTTGATTTTCTAGGCCTAAGAAAGTGTTAAGAATGCAGATTAAACTTTCTAAAAGTGTTTGTATATATTTCCCTCCATCCCCCCATCCCCCAATCGGGTTGTTAAACATTTACCAACCCACCCCAGTATTGTTCTATAAACTTTGCTTAAGCTCAACACATCATCAGAAGGAAAAGAAGTCGTCACCTCGTAACTGTAGGCTGATAATAATAATAATAATAATAATAAACAGGAACATATCTAATGCTTCGAGTTTTGCAAAGTGCTTTACCTCCATTTCTCATTTGAGCCTCAAAACGTCCCCAGTTTCAGGTACATTGTAACCTGGGCGATCACAATTTTTTTTCAATAACTCTAAAATGCAGATAGCACACGTTTACTTAATAATCTTAATGTGGCCCGTAAATATTTTGCTGACAATCCAAGAGTAAAATTCTCACTTAATCAGACTACTGCATTCAACTCACATACACTCAATGAATAAATTAAATTGAGTGGATCGTGCGGGAACTGGTCCACAAATGTAAGACCTTAGGGTTTAGTAATTCGCTATTTTGAAACACACACTTTCCACAGGTAGCTCAGAAAAAAGCTATTGCACACTTTCAGTTTTAAGCTTCATGCAAGTGTTTCTCTGATTTTATTGTTTTTAAGGCGCAGCTCTGACCGATGTTTATATCAGAGATTAAAGGCCACTCGACGCCCCGCCCCCAGTGCCAGGCTTCGAAGCTCTGCCCTGGTAACATTCCGACCAGACTTTAGGCTCCGCGGGACCCGGTTTCAGCTGCTGAGGGTGCTGAGGCCCTGGATCTAGCTCCAGAATCAAATTTAAAATGTTTCCGGCTCTCACAAGCGTGTCTGCCATCCTAGGGCGTTTCCTCGTCTCTCTAGCTAGCCGGATTCCAGGTAGGGGTTCCACCCCTTCCTCCTGCCCTTTGAGGGGTCCCCCCCATGCCGGCATCCCTCTAACTGCTGAGGGCAGAATCCTCTCTTTTCGTGCCCTGGCCTGGATTTCAGTGGGTTTAGGGGACAGTGGGCGGGGCTAGAGGAGAGATTTCGGCGGCTGGACCCGGGCGCTGGGGGTGGGGAAGGTGAGAGGGTGAGGGCAAAGACAGGGTCAGAGCGCCTGCTCAATAAAGCGAAGTATTCAATTTTTTCCTCCTGGGATAGGCATTCAGCTAAGTGCGTTCTTAATGTCTTTCTTAACAGTGTGCAAGTGGTTTTCTCTGGCTTCCAATGGGGATAAAACTTACTTGATAATAAGATCTCACCAATGTCTCATAAGTTAAAAAAGTTAACGGCCCAAGTGTTTTAAGGCTAATGCATACTACTTGATTCTGCTATGTAAATGCCAAGCACAGAACCTGAGTTGTTACTGTATCATATTGCCTTGTTACTGTATCATGTTCTTGTTACAGCTGTTTATTCTGTATTGCCACTGAGGAAGCTCAACAAATATTTATTATTTGTTGTACCGTACTGATTAATAATCAATGAACATTTATTAAGCACCGACTATGCCAGGCACTGTACTAAGCTCTAGGAATACAAAAAGAGGGATTATTAAGTAGTTGCTCCGTGTTTATTAGGCACCTGCCATATATCATTAAGTACAGTGCCAAAGATGAAATAAAACTGCCACCAAGGAACTTGTAATTAAATGGAGGTGGGGGTAGAGAATGAGTTGGGAGGTGAGAGTGGAGAATAAGAATCTTACACACGATAATTCAAGGGTAAAGGAGAAGTCTAGCCTGAATTAACTGGAGAGATCACAGCAGGGGGTTTGGGGAAGGATGACTGGAAGATGGAACCCCTCAACTGGGCCTTGACAGAAAGACAAGGATTTCAAAAGGTGTAAAAGGAAGAGAAGAGCGTGAGCAAAGTCTAGGAGACTAGATGAGACATGGACTGGAACTTAGGAGCAGTGTGAGCTTAGGAGGGAAACAGACGTTGGGAGCCAAATAGAGGAGGGTCTTGAAGGCTAAGACAAATATATATTTTATTTAGGAGACAATGGGAAATCACCAGAGGTTTCTTAGTAGAGGAATGATAAGATAGGAAATATGCATTAGGAAGCTAATTTTGACAGCTCTTAAAGGGAGATTTTATTGAGGCAGTGTGACCACTTAAAACTTTGATGCTAGTCCAGGGGAGAGAAGATGAAGGCTTGAACGAAAGTGGGGGCAGTATAAATTGGGGGGGTGGGAGGAGCTGGGTGCTAAACATATTTCAGAGGCAGAATTGACAGGATTTGGCAACTTATTGGGAGGGAGCTAGGTAAATAAGAAGAAATAATAAAAGATGACTGATTTTGAGCCTGGGTGGACCTGGCAGATGGTGAATCAATGGACAGGAATAGCTACATCGCAGGAGGGAGCAGGATTGAAGGAAAGTGATGAGGTCAACTTTTCTATAAATTGAGTGGGAGGTGCCGGCGGAACAGCCAGGTGGAAATGTCCAGTAGGCAGTTAGCTGGAGCTAACAGGTATGGGGAGATGTGGAGGTAGGGGGAGAGCACATGAAGATTATGAAAAATGGTATGGGCTGAATTGAAGCCGTGAGTGTGGATGTGACTCCCCGGGGAGAGAATATATAGAGAGAAGAGAAGAGGGTCAAGGAAAGATCCTTGGAGAACACACACAAGTAAGGGGAAGGAGGATTGGTCAATAAACATTTATTAAGTCCCTACTGTATGCCAGCACAGGATCATCTAGAGTAGCTGGAGCACCGTGAAATTGTACTGTTGCAGGAACCAAGGGGGCAGACTGAGAACACTTACATGGTTAAACTCTGCACAATGTTTTTAAAAACAATATAATTAATGTTTTTGAGAGCTTACTGTGTGCAGAGCACTGTGGGAGATACAAAGTTGGGGAGGACATGCTCTCTACTCTTATGGAATCAGGGAATGCTTTAAAGAAGAGATGATATTTGATCTAGTTTCTAGACAAGGAGATTAGGGGAACATATTCTGGGAACAGGGAATGTCATGAGTAAAGGGAAATGAGAAATAGAGGAGGGGCACAATGGTATAAGGCATTTTTCTGGAATGTTAGATATGCCAGTTTGACTGGGTTATAATTTATGTATTGGGTAGTTATGGGGAAAAAAAAGACCAGAAGCTCCATGGAAGTTGCTTAGACCACTGAGATGAGGTGTGGAGAGGGAAGAGGAGAGAGCCCAGGACACAGTACTAGGGTAAACCGATACACTGGAAGGTAGGTAGGTTGGGGCTAGATTTTGGAAGGCCCTAAATGCTAGAATAATGAATTTAGCTTTGTTCAGAGACAATGTGGAGTCTCTGAAGGTTTTTTAGCAGGGTCATCCAACCTCAGAATTGAAAGGGACCTCAGAGCCCCTGTAGACCAGGGGTGGGGAATCTTCAGCCTTAAGGCCACATGTGGCCTTCTAAATCCTTAAGTGTGGCCTTTTGATTGAATCCACATTTTTTGGATTCAGTCAAAAGGCCTCACTTAAGTTTTGTAAACTCATTCACAGATAATTCAGTATAGCATACATTTAAAACAAATACAAATAGATGTGGGTAGCATTCCCCTCTTAGAGAGGAATCAGGAAAGGCTACCTGAAGGAGGTGGCACTCCCTGATAGGAGTAGGGATTTCAAGAAGCAGAGGAGAAGAGGGAGAGCATTCTAGGTATGGGGGGAAATGTATGCATAGAAATAGAGGAGGGAAATGTATTTTTGTGTATAGGAAACAGCAAGTAGTCCAGGTGGCCTGGAGCAAAGAGTGTGAAGGGCAGTAATATGTAATAAGCCTAGAAACACTGTCAGCTTGTGAAGGGCATTAAATGCCAAACAGAGAAGTTTATATTTTATCTGAGAGCCACTAGGCAATTGCATCATCCTGAGCAGAGGAGTGCCATAGTCTGACTTGTGCTTTAGGAATATCACTTCAACATGTTTGAAGGATGGTTCAGATGAGGGAGAGAGAGGCTAAAGGGAGGCTAATTGGGAGGCTGTTGCAGTAGTCATGAAGGCCTGAAATAGGGTGGTTGTGGTAGGAGCAGAGAGAAGTGATGCATGTGAGAAATATTGAGAGGGAGAAGCAATAAGACTGACAACTGATTAGATATGGGGGTGGGTTAGGGTGAAGTAAGTGAAAAGTTGAGGATAACTTCTAGTTAATAAACTTTGGTGATTGGAAGAGTGGTGGTACTTTGATAAAATTAGGGGACTAAGGAAGAAGGGTGGGTTTGAAGAGCAAGAGAATGAGTTCTGTTTTGGAAATGTTGGGTGTTTATGGGACATCCAGGTGGAGAGGTCCCATAAGTAGGAGATGTGTTATTGGAGCTCAGGAGAGAGATGAGGGCTGGTTATGGAATAGAATTGGGAGTTTTAGAATTTTATGTTAGAGAATTGGGAGTCATTTATATAGATATGATAGTTGAGTCCCTAGGAGCAGATAAGACCACTGAGATTGAGAGTGGAGAGAGAAGAGAGGGCTTAGGACACAATACTGATGTATACCAATGCATAGGGGGCAAGGAAGCATGGATGATGATTCTACAAAGAAAACTAAGAAGGATCAGTCTGACAGGTAGGAGGAAAAACAAGAAAACAGTGTCACAAAAATCTAGGGAGGTCAGAGTATCTAGAACTGGGATTTTTAACATTTTTTTTGCATGTGTGTCACAACTCCTTTGGCAAGTGAAATCAATTGGAATTCTCATAATAATATTTTAAAAATAACAATGGAAAGAAATGCTGAGTTTCAGCTAGAAGTTAGTGAAAATAAACGTGTAAGTTTTCCCATTCAAGTTCACAAACTCCTTAAAGTCTATATGCAGAGTCCTATGTCATCTATAGACCTCTGACCTGGAAGGAGAGGATAGTTAACAGTAGTGTCAAAAACTGCAGAGTGGCCAAGAAAATCATATAAGAATTAAGAAAAAATCATTAGCTTTAGCAAAAAAGAGATTGGTGGTGACCTTGGAGAGGGTATCCAGTGGTAGGATCAAAGCCAAATTGCAAGGGTCAAGAAATTAGTGGGAGGTAAGAAAATGGAGCAACAAATGTAGTCAGCTTTTTCTAGGAGTTTGGCTGGGAAAGTAAGATATAGGATGATAGCTTGAGGTGATGTTAGGGTTTTTAAAGTAAGGTTTTTTTTTTCCTTAAGGAAGGGCTAGATCTGAATGTGTATGTGGGAAGCAGGGGAGGAGCCATTGGTTAATCACAGGTTTAAAATTGGGGAAAAAAAGGAATGATCAAAGGGGTGAGCACCCATAGGAGATAGGATGGGGTGGGATTAAAGGTCCACATGTAGAGGATGGTGTTGGCAAGAAGAAGGCCCTCTAGTTCTTTGAGAATGGAGCAAAGGATGAGGGAATGGGGGATACATTGAGATGATTTTTTTCAGTGTAGAATTTGGGAGAACTCCTGACAAATTTTTCCAGTGAGGTCTGAGGCAGAGAAACCATTTAGGCTATTGCAGTACTCCAGGTAAGAGGTGCTGAAGGCCTGAACTAGGGCCGTGAATGTATGAGTAGAGACAAGGGAGTGGAGGCAAGAGATGGTGTGATAGTAGAAAGGACAAAATTTGGCAACTGATGGTATATGTAGGGTGAGTGAAAGGGAAGAGTTGAGGATAACACTGATGAACCTGGGAAACAAGAAGGATGGTGGTGTTCTTGACAGCAAGAGGGCTGGCTTTGTAGATTTGGAAGTCCAATGCATAGAGATATTATGATAGACTAGAGAACGAGATGGGCAGCTGAGTGACTCAGTGGACACAGAATGCTGGGCCTAGAGCCAGGAAGACTCATCTTCCCCAGTTCAAATCTGGCCTCAGACATTTACTAGCTGTGTGACCCTGGGCAAGTCACTTACCACTGTTTACCTCAGTTTCCTCATCTGTAAAATGAGCTGGAGAAGGAAATGGCAAACCACGCCAGTGTCTTTGCCAAGAAAATCCCAAGTAGGGTCACCAAGAGTTGGATTGAAAAATGGCTAAACAACAACAAAAGATAATAGAATACCTAATAGGATAATCCTGGAAGCTGATGAGACTGAAGAGAGAGGGTGTAAAAGTGAAAGAACTTTTTACTTCTCCACCACAGAGAATGTATGTTTGCAGGAGCAGTGGGTTTTTCCAGAAAGATAATAAACTCTGTTTTGGACTCATTGAGTTTGACATGCCTACAGGACTTATTAAATGCTTGTTGAATTAAATTGAATGTGGGGAGAAGAGATAGAAGGCCATTGTAATAATCCAGGAAGTCCTGTTATGTGGAGTAGTAATGAAGATGGAAAAGAAGAGACGGATTCACCAGCTTTTAAGTTGATATTACATGGAACTAAAGCTTTTTGGATGCCACCCATATAAACATCATAGTCTAATTGAGGATAACATCCTCCCAGATAAGCTCATATAGATGAATTCATATGCCATTAAAATACGGGGTATTTTAAAAGTCTTAGTACAGCTTTAAGCTATTAATGCTTTAATCTATTAATATTTATTAAAAATGAAAACTACTAAAACTTAAACCTGCACTAAGACTTTTGAGATACCCTATATGGTTGGATTAAACATGTTATTTTTATGTATCACTAAGTTTAATGTAAGCTTGGAGGAAGTTACAGGGGAGAGCTGAGCCACAAATAGATTTGTGGATTATTAAATATTGAATAGGTATGATTACTCTTATTAGGACATAATTCAAGTCAGTTAGTCAATAAATATTTATTAAGTACCTACTATGTGCTGGGAACTGGGCTAAGCATTGGGGATACAAAAAGAGGCAGAAGACAGCCCCTGCTCTCAAGGTGTTCACAATCTAATGGGAAAGATAAGTATACTATTATTAATTACTAAGTACAAATTATTGGTTACTTTCATGATATTGTTATAAACACAGCTGATATTTGATAGCATATAAATCATCTATTTAGATCAAGGGTCTTCAGTCCTTTTTTGTGTCATGAGCCTTTTGGTAGTTTGGTGAAGCCTGTAGACCTTTTCTCAGAATCATGCTTGTAAATGCATAAAATGAAATACATTAGATGGTAAAAAAGCACCAATTATGTTGAGATTTGATTGTGTGTGTGTGTGTATGTGTGTATGTGTTCACAGACTCCAGATTCGGAAGCTCTGATTCAGATAGACATAACTCTTGCTCATCCGATGTCAGATGGTTGTTAGTCATCCTCAATAAAGTCCTGAATTGATTACTAGGCAATTAATTCTCCAAAGTCAAAAGTTCACCCATAGTTAGATTAGAGCCTTGCTGTTAAGGAGAAAAGGAAAAAAGAGTTATGTGGTCATTTGAAACTCTTCAAAATCTGGTTCTAGCCTACCTTAATATACCTTATATACCTCTTCTTCACTAACTCCCTGTTCTAGACCAACAGGCCTTTTTGCTACTGTTCTTCAAATTTGACTTCCCATCTCCCGTTCAGCAACATAATTCTCCCCCTCCCCAAATGCCTTTGTACAGTCTGTTCCCCAGTACTGGAACACTCTCCCTTCTTGCCTCTACCCCTTAGAATTCCCAGCTTCCCAAGAGGTTCACCTCCCATGGGAGCCACACCTCTTGTGGGAAGCCTTTCCTGATACCCCTAGTTGCTGGTATTCTTTCTATCCTTACTTTATATTTACTTATTTTTGTACTGTTACTCTCAACTCATCCAGAGAGAATGTAAGTGCCATGTGGGTGGGGACTGTTCCATGTTTTGTCTTTGTATGCTCAGGAACAGGCCCAGTGCCTGATACATAGTAAACATTTGATAAATGTTTATTTCATTGGATTGTTTGTGATATTAGAGTGGAGAGGAAGGGAGAAAGAAACAGAATTTAGAGGGGCTATTTGGTAGGGTCGTAATCTGGACATTTTCATTTTTCTTGTGCTATAACTAGGGCTGTTTTCTGTCAAGAGGCTAGTCTATAGCTGGTTCATGAAAACTTTCTGTGCTTTTATTTTTTTCCATAGTTCTGAAGAACTATCTGCCAGATATTCAACAGAAGCGTGTGACCTTCAGTGACCGAAAGGGTCTGCAATGTATTGCCCCCTTAATATCCACTGTAGAGGAGACCCCTCAGCCCATCCCTGCCAGGATCCAAGGCCAATTTCCTAAGTGGCTCGACGGTTGTCTGATTCGGATAGGACCTGGGAAGTTTGAATTTGGAAAGGAAAAGTATGCCCTGATTGGAGAATGGAAAGCCATTTCAATTGTTATTACAAGAGAGGCCCTTTCCTATTCTAAATCTCCAACCCTTCTTTTTCCAGTTTGAAACTCTATATTATCCCCCCACACCCCCTACTTTTCCCTTTCCTTTTAGGCTACAGCCAGTTCATTGGTGTTTTTGATAACTGTGATCTGCTCCTTGTTGAAGGTACAATCATTGGTTTGATGGCATGGCTCTGCTTCACCAGTTCAGGATGGAGAAGGGCACTGTGACATACAAGAGCAAGTTTCTTCAGAGTGACACCTATAAGACCAACAGCATTAATAACCGGATTGTGGTCTCAGAATTTGGCACCCTGGCCCTGCCTGATCCATGCAAGAGTGTTTTGGGGCGCTTCATGTCAAAGTTTGAGTCCCCTAGTAAGGAAAATTCTGCATTTAGAATTTTCAGGTGTTTGGCGTTAGTTTGTATTTTAATCATTATTCTTTATAATGATTAGTGCAGTTATAAACCCCAAAGATCATTTTATGGGTCCCTGAAACTGTGTTAGTGGTTTTCAAAACCCTTTAACGCAATATTTAGGACCCACTGCAAAGAGATGGGGCAGTTACCTATGTTAAGTGGATCTTGGGTTTATTTTCAGCCATGACAGACAATACCAATGTCAACTGTGTGAAGTACAAGGGTGATTACTACGTCAGCACTGAGATCAACTACATGAATAAAGTGGATCCTGAAACCCTGGAAAAAACAGAAAAGGTAAAGTGTTAGTCATGAGTGAGAAAAGAGAGCCTGGCATCTCCTTCCTTCAAAAAGAGCTTTGGAGGCAGCTCACAAGTGAATAAGAGGCTGGAGTCTTAAATTTCACTGAGCTTGGGTCCACCATGCCAAGCCTCCCTAGGCTGGTGAGCGTGATCATGCTCCAGGATGATAAACACTTTATTAAGTCTGGAGGACACAAGAGTCGTCTGCTTCTCAGTGATGGGGGAGGCGTGGAAGAAAAAGGTTGTTCTGCCACTGCCCCAAGCCCTGCTGCCTCCCTCCCTCAATCAGATGTTTCTGTGGTCCTTGGGGTTGTGGTTCTGGGGAGGCCTAGAAGCAAGGAGGTGGGGCTGGGGGTAGGGATGGTGTGGGTTTGTGAGAGCCAGCTTGTACAGGCTCATGACTGTTAAATTTTCAGGGTGCTCATTTACACTTCAGAACTCTGCAAATGCTACACATTAGGGTTTGATTTATTATGTTGATTGTCTAGATTTAAGAAAGTAATGGAGAAAATGGAAACAGTGTAAATTCAACTCAAAGGTGTGTCCTTTGTATCCTTCTCCACCCCCAGAGCTGGTTGTTAAGCATTTACTAGCACACCCCTGCCTGGAAAGATGCTCTTAGACAATTCAGTCTACATCATATTCAGAAGTCATACAGGACCTCCACATATGACTCCACATATACGGTATCTTAGTTCAGTAGAGGTTTAGGTCAATCCAAAGTATCTTGGTTAGTGCTTGAGCTCTGATTATGGCTTTGAATTTTGAATTCTGCACCATTGGAGAAGTCTTAAGCATAGATGGTTTTTTTTGTCCTTAGTTTTCACCTTTTCAGTGGCAAAATAATTCCAACTTGTCTCTTAGAAAGTGGCATTTAAGTGTGTATGTGAGAGTGAGAGATTTAAATTTATAAATCCGTCCACTTGGTCTGGATCTGTGATTTTACTGGTGTCAAGAACTTGACACTCTGTCTTTGCCAGTACAGAGAGCCAACTCCTTCGGTTTATAATCTTAGAGAATTTTGTGAGGCACTGAGAGGTTAAGGGATTTGTCCGGGATCACACAGCCAAGGATGTATGTGTTAGAGACAAGACATAAACTGAAGTCTTCCTAATGCTAAATCCATCTTTCTATTCATTCCCTCATTCTCATGTGTGTGCATTTATGTCTATATCATCTATATCGATATACATACATGGTATCCCAATAGCTTGAAACTAAAATAAGACTTTTGGGATACCTTGTTTATGTGCACACACACACACACCCTTGCTGTTTGTGAGACTACATAAGTAAAGGCTTTTCTAAGGACCCTTTTTGCCAGTTTTTAGCAACTGTTTTGCCAAAACATTAAAAACAAATCTCTGATTTTTTAAATTTGCAGGTGGATTGGAGCAAGTTTATTGCAGTGAATGGAGCAACTGCACATCCCCATTATGACCCCGATGGTACTACTTACAACATGGGGAACTCTTTTGGGCCACATGGTAAGTAGGAGTAGGAGTCTTTTCCGGAATTACTTGGGTTAACTGGCTCCGCAGGCTTCCTTCCCTTTTATGGTTGGCATGTGTTAGTGAATCACTGCATGTTTGGGAAAGGAGATAATCATTTTCAATTGTACACCCTCCGTAGAGGAGATTCTGAAAAGACTTTCCAACGTCTCAACCCTTTACTTAATGGATGTCACTTTTCAGGTAGAGAAGTGTTTGTTCCTCAGAAACCAATCTGTGGTCCTTTTGCACTTTCCTTACCATCAACATATACATTCTCTTCCTCCCTTTTCTCTCTACTCCCTCCCTTCTGGCGAGAATCATCTGCTTGTGGCTCAGTTTTTTTGCCCCTTTTCCTTCAGCCCTGATGACCTACATGCATGGAGGAGAGCTTTTCAGGACTTGTGTCTTAGGCTTGGATGTTTAGGTAGAAATAAAGTTTGGGCTGACCTGCAACTATAAATTATAAAGAAAGCTATGATAAAAGCGACATCCTGTGGTTATTTGGCTAACCGCTTTCTTACTCATGCACACATTTTTCTCTTACAACCACATGTTTACCCACTGTCTCAGGTAATTACTCAGTATTTACTAAGCAACAGCTATTTGCTGAACCCTCTATTGGTATCTTTACTGCCCACCTTCTGCCAATTGTCCATCTACTTGCACATTCTTTTTTTCATGAGCTAAGCATTCTAAGGCATGGAAGACTTAGTTCCAGAAAAATGCAGTTTGAATTCCATCTAAGACATTTACCAGCTATGTGTCCTTGGGCTTCTTATCTAGTTTTTCTGAGCCTTAGCTTTCTCACCTGTAAAATGGAAAAACAGTATCTACCTCATAGGGTTGTTGTGAGGATCAAATAAGATAATATCATGTATGCCAAAAGGCTTATTGTAGTTTCAAGCTATTAAAGTTTCAAGCTGCGCTAAAACTTTTGGCACACTCTATCTATTTGTGAGTGTGTCCCTCACCGATGGCGGCTAGAGTGGATAGGGTGCTGGGCTTGGATTCGGTAAAACTCATGAGTTTTGTGAGTTCAAATCTTGTCTTAGACATTTACTATCTGTGTGACCCTGGGCAAGTCACTTAACCCTGTTTGCCTCAGTTTCCTCATCTGTAAAATGAGCTGGAGAAGGAAATGGCAAATCACTCCAGCCTCTCTGCCAAGAAGGTCCCAAATGAGGTCATGAAGAGTCAGACATGACTGAAAGATGACTGAACACCAACCCTCACCAATGGATGCATTTATATCTTTGTGTGCATAGATATTCAATTCAGTAATCATTTATTAAGTTCTTACAAGAGGTGCTAGGGATACAAAAATAAAATTACAATCCCATTACTCAAGGAGAGAGACGTATAGCCTTGAGGTCTATATTTTGTGTTTCTGTAGGTCAGGAGTGTGTGTGTGTGTGTGTGTGTGTGTGTGTGTAGAGGGGTGTGATATGTAGTTGTATGTGTATCATATATATGTATACACATATACATATATACTTGTTAGAGGAGAGTAAATGTGAGACTCAACGTTTGCAGTATGATTTTGTATGGTATCCCTTAGTGGGTTTCCGAATGAGATCTGAATGGCATCTTAAGCCCTTTTCCTGTCTCTAAACCCCAGCTATATTTAAATTCTCTGGTATTATCCTCATATAAGCCCCAAAATGAGAGGATCTTTTTGTCATTTATAGTTTCTGGAAATAGTGTTTTACTTAGACAAATATTACCCTCTATTTTCCCTTGGGCAAGTAATGTAGCCTCTCAGTTTCCTCATCTCTAAAATGGGGATAACAAATCCTCTACTTCACAGGTTTTTGTGGGCATCAAATGAAGTAATGTATGTAGTGATTTTCTTACCTTATAAGTGTTAGCTATCATTATTATTCTGAGCTTTGGGTCATCTTCAAATTTAATAAGTATTCCATCTATGCCTGGAACATAATAAATAAATGCTTGTTGACTGACTATGCTTTCATTTAAATCGCTGATAAAAATATTAAAAGAATAGCTAGAGTTCATCTATTAGTGATGGCCTGCTAAGCTGTTTATGCTTATTTTAACCAATATTCTTTGCATTTTGCAAATTAATCTGTTCCGAATACATCTAACTGTATTGTTATTCAACCCACATCTATGACTTGTGCCAGAGGACGTTGTGAGAGACTGTTAAATGTCCTGCTGAAACCCAGAGCATTTCTCAGATCTACTAGTTTGTAACCCTGTCAGAAAAGAAAATCAGTTTGGTTTGGCATAAACCAGCTTAATACAGCTGTGCTGGCTTTTGGTCACTGTCTTCCTTTCTAAGAGCTTAGGAAGCATCCCTTTAATAAGCATTTCTAGAATTTTACCAGGCTCATTGATTTAGAGTTTTAAAATACTTATCTTATTTTCTTTTCAGAAAATCCATTATTTTACCTATTTCTAGGTTGAAATTGACCATTTGCCATGATTCTTCAAAGACAACTCAGTAATACCATTGGCAAATTCTTTCTGTAGCCTAAGATGTAGCTTGTCTGGGCTCTGTGACAGCAGGGATGCTTTTCCCCCAATCTCCTTATCTTAGATTTTGATTCCCCATTTAACATTTTATTCTTTTCTTTCCTTACAAGCTTGAAAATCATCCTTCTTGGTATGGAAAATAGAAATTGAATTTTCCCTTTACAAGTCAACAAATTATTTTTTATAGTACCTACTATGTGTTATTAAACACCTACAGAGTGCCAGGAACCATGCTAAATTCTGAGGACATAAATAGTGGCCATAAAAAATCCTTGCCTTCAGGGAGCTCTAATCTAATCTAATCTAACCTAACCTAATCTGATCTAATCCAATCTAAGAGACAACTGTTGTCTGCTTTCACTTTTCCATTAGTAACAAGCACTGGCAATCTTTGCATCCACAATGCCTAATACGATGTCTTGCAAATAGTAGGCATTTAATAAGAGTGTGTTGCTTTGCTGATCGATTTGAACTGAATGGAGCTGGCATCCCAAGCTAGATTTTTTTGCCCCTTTGAGTCTTGTTACATACATTTTAACTTACTGATGGTGTTTGCATTAAGACTGGTGTACTTATATGGCTTTAGTTACCATATGTTTTGGCATTGAAGAAGCAGTGTGCCTCCTCTCTGGTCACCCTTCTTTCCCTTTGTTCTTGGCATGTAGGTGATGCAGTGGACAGAGTCCTGGACTTGAGGTCAGGGAGACTTGAGTTTGAATTTTAACTCAGACACTAGTTATATGACCCCGGGCAAGTCACTTAACCTATCTGCCTCAGTTTCTTCATCTGTAAAACGAAGATAATGATAGCACCTTCTTCCCACAGTTGTGAGGATCAAATGAGATAACACAAAGAAAGTCTTTGCAAGCCTTAAAGTGCTGTATAAATGCTAGCAATTATTTTCTGCTGTGAACTCTGTGAAGGGCTTACTTAATTCCTGGCCAGGTGAAAGGATGCTGCTATGCCTGGTTCTTCCCCTGTCAGCTTTCACCTATCATGCATGTCCTACTGTTTGCTGGCCAAATTTTGCCAAGCCTGGGTACTACTGTAGGCTTGCATCGGGGTCTTTGAATCTCCCCTCTCTTGCATCATGCGGAGTCCTGTGTCTTGTTATTTCAGATTGCTCTGAATAAGACTGAATTGCCTCCTCCTAACATCTCTTCCCCTAAATCTGGTTATGTAAATCTTATACACACTCAGGAATATTTTTTCTTTTTAAAGAGCTTATTTTAGGGGTATGTCCTGTGTTCAAATCAAAAGGCAGGCAGAGTGGCAAAGGGCTAGACTCAGAGTTAGGAAGACCTGGGTTCAAATCCCACTTCTGGCATTTGCTGGCTGAGCTATCATGGACATATCGCTTAAAATCCTTGAGCCTCCATTTCCGCATTTGTAGAGGATAATGCCTCTAACACCTACCTCAAATAAATGTTCTGAGGTTCAAATGACATAATATATTTGTAGCACTTTGCAAACTCTAAAGTGTTGTGTTTTTGTTTGTCTTTCTTCGCATCCTCAGTACTTAGCACAAGTCTCTGGCATACAGTAAGCACTTAATAAATGCTGGTTGACTGACTGACTAAAGTTTTATATAAATATCAATTATTATTCAATAGCCTTTCACTCCTCATCCTTTTCAATCTCTCCCCAACATTTGATACTGTTGATTCCTTTCTTTTAGAAACTGGCTCCTCTATGGGTTTTTGTGACACTGTTTTCACTTGGTTCTCCCTTTGCTTATTTGACTTCCCTTCAGTGAATATTTAATTATCAACTCTCAAATGTTTAATTATCAACTCTCTGTAGGTGAGGACTCTCAGATCTATGTATCCATCCCGATTCTCTCTCCCAGTCTCCAATCTTGCCTCAGCAACTGCCCATGAACATTTTGAACTGGATAGGTATTTCAAACTCAATGCCCAAAATAGAGCTCATAGTCTTTCCTCTCAGACCTACCCTTCTTCCTCACTTCCCCCTTTTTGTCAAGGGCACTTTCATCCTTCCTGTCCCATGGGTTCACAACCCAGGAGTCTTCTTCGACTCTTTGCTCTCATCTCCTTCCCTCCATATCCAGTCAGTTGCCAAGCTTTTTCCTTACTTCCACATCTCCCACATCCATCCCCTTCTCTCCACCCAACCACCACCCTATCTCAGACACTCATTGCTTCTTGTGTGGACTATTGTAATAAACTCCTAATTAGATTCCCTGCCTCTAGACCCTCCTCTCTCTAATTCATACTGTATGCAGTCCTTGAAGTAATATTCCCAAAGTGCAGGTCTTACCATATCAGTCTTCGCTTAAGTAATTTTTGTGGCTCCCTGTTGCTTCCAGGATAAATTATAACTTTCTTTCTCTGGCGCTTAAAGTCTTTCTACAATCTGGTTTCAATCTATTTTTCTCAGTCACATTTATATTCCTCTCCTTGAATTCTACATTTCAGCCATACCAGCCCATTTACTGTTTGCTACACATGCTATTCCATGTCCTCCTCCAGGGATTGTCCCATTTTTATCCTTGTATCCTCACTGCTTAGCATACATGGTGCCCGTCGCTTGTTTTCTTTTTACACTTTGAACATCTCAAACTGGATGTCTCATAAACATCTTAAGCTCAAGCTTGTCCCAAACTGAACTACTGAACTCATTATCTTTTCTTCCAAATCTTCCCTTCTTCCCAACTTTTCTGTGACTGTTGAGGGTGCTACAACCTGCCCAGTCACCTAGGTTTGCAACCTCAGCATAAAATTTGACTTTTCACCCTCTCTCTTAACCTCCCTCTTCCCTCTTCTCTAGTCTGTTGCCAAATCCTGTGAATTTTAGCTTTTTAACATCTCCAGGATATACACCCTTCCCTCCTCTGATGCTGCCACCACCCTGGTGAAGACCATCATCATCTCACTCCTAGACCACTCAAATAGCCTGCTATATGGTCTCCCTATTTCAATGCTTTTCTCACTTCAATCAATCCTCCACTCAGCTTTCAATTTGTGATTTTCCTAAAGAGCAGATCTTACCACATCACTCCCTTATTCAATAAACCTCTAAGATCAAAGATAAAATCCTCTGGCATTCTAAATCTTTAAACATGGCTCCCTCCTGCATTTCTGGTCAGTGTTCTTATGCTCTGTTCCCTTCCCTTACCTCTCTTTCCCTGTCCCTTTCCAGATCTGAGATCCAGTGACACTGGCCTCCTTACAGTTCCTCAAATAAGCCACTCTATTAGAACAATTTGCACAATAATGGCAATACTGTAAAGATAATTACATATATATATATAGATTAAATAAAGAAAAGTTATATAGTAATACTTAGTAACTCTGATGAGCACAATGACCAACTATAATTCAAAAGGACTTGTGATGAAAACTACTACCCACTGCCTAATAGAAAATCGATGGATTCAGAGAGCAGACTGGAGCACGTTTTTTCTCTTTCTTTTGTTTTTTTCTCAGAACATGGCTAATGTGGAAATTTGTTTTGCATGACTTCATATTTGTAATAGGTTTTGTATTTCTTACTTTCTCAATGGGTGGGAGAGGGATAGGGGAAAGGAGATAATTTGGAACTGAAAATAAAATAAAATTGTATTAAAAAAATAAGGCACTCCATCAAGTGATTCCATACATTTTCACTGGCTTGTCTCCCATGTTTGATATTCTGTCACTTCTCATCTCTGTCTCTTGGCCTCCCTGGCTTCCTTCAAGTCTGTTAAAATTTCATATTCTACAAGGCTTTCCTGATGTTTCTTTCTTTCTTTTGCTTAATTAAAATTTTTTCATATACATATACATGTACATACATGGATACATACACACATATATAAAATTTCCCCCTGCAATTACATGTTAAAACATTCTGATCCTTAATGCTAGCGTTTTCCTTCCATTGATTACTTCCAATTTATCCTGTGTACAGCTTGTTCGTACATCATCATTTGCATGTTGTCTCTGCCATTAGACTGAGTTCCTTGAGAGCAGGGACTGTTTTTATTTTTGTTTTAGCCTTTCTTTGTATCCCCGGCATTTAGCACAGTGCCTGGCACGTATTAAGCACTTGAGAAATATATGTTGACTGACTGAATGACAGAGTATGTGCTCAGTAAATGCTCATTGAATTGGAATGTATTGAATTGAATATCTAGCTCTTATTTTCATGTTCAGACAGCTGCTGCTATTAAGGAAGAGAGATGAAAAATGTTCCAACGGGTTAACACAGTTCTTTCTCAACCTGCTTTTGATGCTCTAATGCCAAGGAAACAACTTTAGAATATAAATTTAGTGCTTGTGTTTATTATACAGCATTATAAAAGAATTCTGAGTTACAGTTATGAGGCTGGTTGGTTTTCTTGTGAGTGTGTGTTATCTTCCTTTTCCAAACCTACTGTATGAAATCTTCTCTTCATGGAACATGAATGTTTCAATTATCGCATTACCACTGTAACTACTTGCCCAGGATCCAAGGGAGTGTTGAAGCTTTTGGTCTGGCATGAGCATTACTTTTTAGACAGCCCTTCTCATTTTCCAGGTTCCTGCTATAATGTCATCCAGGTTCCTCCTCAGAAAGCAGACCTCGAGGAGACAATCCATGGAGCTCAAGTGATATGTTCCATTCCTTTTGACCAAAAGATGAAACCTTCTTATTACCACAGCTTTGGTGAGTCCAGAGAAAAATAAATCAATAATGAGCGAATAGATCTGACTGGTCTTCACTTGTCATCGTAGCCTAGATTGCTTGGTTAGCATAGTTGATTGGAGCAGAGGGCTAACAAGGCAAAGTTCCCAAGTTCTATTCCACCATTAGTATTTCAGACAGTCCTCACTATGGCCCTTTGCTCTCTATGCTCTGTTCATAAAGAAGATTGGATGGATGTGTGAGACTCAGTTCAAGTTATCACTATTGTGGGGAAAAAACCACGACACCAAGCTTAATAATGGATTAGTCGGTCAACAAGCATTTCATAAGGACTTATTTTGTACCCGGAACTGTGCTAAGCAAGGAGAAGACAAATACAAGCATCAAGATCATCCCTATTCTCAAGGAGATCTAAAGGGAGAAGATAACAGACAAGAAAGTAGAAAAAAGGGGAAAGAGGAAGACAGAAGGGAGTGAGGGGAGGAAGGGGAGCATGATAGAGAAAATCTGAAATGCAGTCTGGAGAGGAATGAAGCATGGCTGGCCTGGGTGCCCTCCTTAAATAGATAATCTGGAAGGATCCATCCAGTTGGAAGGAGAAAGGCTGCACGGACTGAAGATACTTCCAATGTATGAATTCCAGGGCTAGAGTAAGCTTCCAGGATGAAAATGTTTCTGGGACATGTTAGAGAGAGTCCAGAGGCAGCCTGGAGAGGAGTGTGACATTATCGCGGTATATGATTAAGGTGCCCTTAATTCTACCTTACTAATTTGAAGGCATGATAGGAAGGAGGTATTTAAATCTTTAGTAAACACCATCTTTAGGTTTCTTCAGGATTGCTACAGAAATGTGTCTTCTCCTGCATCTTAAACCATGTGGTCCAAAATGCTCCTGTTTTGCTGACCCACTGGAGGAAGGAAGAGGTCTGAAGAGTATGTGAATTCCTATGTATATAGTGCCATGAGTGAAGCCGGTTCTTTTGCTCTGGCTTAGTATAAGATTTCCAAACCATACGTGCCACCTTATGTGACACCTGCTTTTTCACACATAGTATATCTGGATCAAGAGATGAGCCAGCAGATGATTCATGTCAGTATGTCCTGGCATTTCTCTTCATCTTCTAGGGATTAGAAATGCTATGCGCAGCAGAGCTGACAGAGAGCAAGTGAAGAATTACTATTAAGTAGTCTTTGTTGAGGCTGATGATCTGCTGAGACATGGTTTTGTATCACCCAAGCTGTTCTCTGTGACTCAGTTTGTTTTCCTCTGCTTTGCCAAATTCTTAAGGTCTTCCTACAGAATGTAAGCTCCCTGAGGTGAGGGACAGTTTCATTTTTGCCTTTGAATCTCTTAGTACCTAGCCCAGTACATGGTATGCAGTGGGTATTTATTAAAAGTTCATTGAATGAAAAATCAATAAGCCAAGATTGTTCTTCTGGACCTTTCAGGAATGACAAAAAACTATGTCATCTTCATCGAGCAGCCCCTAAAGATGAACCTGTGGAAAATAATCACTTCCAAAGTTCGGGGGAAGGCCTTTCTGGATGGCATCACCTGGGAGCCCCAGTATAATACACGGTTTCATGTGGTGGATAAGCATACAGGACAAGTAGGTATTTTGAGTATGTATGTCAGCAGTGCTTTGCACACTATAGGAACTTAATAAATATTTGTTTTTTTAGAAAAATTGTTCAGAGATGAATTTCCACAAGGGTCAGTTTCCACATTGTTAATTTCTCACCATTGATGAGGATTCCTCCATTGGTATCAAGAAATTCTTCCACTGGTATCAAGAAAACTCAAGGTTTGCTTCCATCACATCGGTTGGAACTCCTGGGTTGGATTTATGGGAGGACATAGCATCATAGGTGTAGTTGGAAAGGATCATAGAGGTCATCGAGTCCAACCTCCTCATTTAAAAGATGAGAAAACTGAAATCCAAAGAAGTTAAATGACTTCCTTGCCTACGGTCACATAGATCACTAATATTTGAGGCAGCATTTGAGCCCAGATCTTCCTGGGTTCTCTAGAGTCACACAGGATACAATGAATGAGTTGTAATATTTTGGAAGGAATTCCCACGCTGATGATATCATGTCATATTGGAGAAAGCTGGGTTGCATAGTGGTTAGAGTTCTGGACCTGGAGTTATGAAGACCTGAGTTCAAACCCAGTCCCAAAGTCACTTAACTTCCAGCTCCCAGGATAATAATGGCACCCTACCTGCAGGGAGAAGAATATCAAATGAGGTAATATTTGTAAAGCACTTAGCACATAGTAGGTGCTTAATAAATGCTTATCAGATATCCACTGAACCACTGGGACATTTCTTACTCTCTGCTACGAAGTGCTAATCTTATCTCTTTTGAAACCATGGATATTATCCATCTCCATGGCCCGGATTAGCTATTTGCCCTTAATACAGCAGGTTCTGCATATTAGAATCACTTTAGGAAATGATTATATTAACCAGCTGAATCAATTAAAAGGACATCTGTGAACATTATCATAACAGTGCCTCTTCCACATGGCAGTTACTGCTGATATAGGTATTGCATGCATAGTAGTCTCATAACTTCCTTCAGTTATCCACCGTTTAATTATGAACTCTCCTAACTCCCTGGTATGGTTACGACAATGCTTATGAAGTCTGGAGTTTCAGCCTTTTGTTTCACGGTGCTGGCTGATGATCAGGTCCATGTTCTAGGTTTCTGTCCTAGAGGGCCATTAAAAATGATAGGTTTCTTGGAACCCCTTGAATAATAGGAATTGGGGTTTTTTGTAAGCATAGACCCGCATTGTGAATAGACCCAGAGCAGAGAACCTGTAGGATGGGGGATGGGTATAAGGACAGAGGTAATCTGGGCTCAAATACCTCTAAGAGACCGATGAATCAGGAAGTTATAGTAGCTGATGTAGCTTCTGTGGGATGGTTCCACCTGTACTTATCCTAGCATCAAAAAGGCAACTTGATGCCCCAAACTAAAAACTGATTCTAAGAGGTTATTTTCCTTTAACATGTGGAATAATGGACAGGGAGCTGGCACTGGAGACAGGAAGACCTAGGTTCAAATCGTGCTTCTGATACATACTGGCTGTGTGTCTTTGGGCTCTAGACCAGAGATGTCAAATACACAGCTGGCAACATGAACCAGATTAAAATGGAATTGGGAAATATTTAACAAAATAACAAAAATGCAATAAAACATAGATAACATTACATTTTAAAGCAAGTCAGACTGCTGCCCTTATCGATCCTAATGGGGCATGAGTGGCCCCATTTCTATTTGAGTTTGACATCACTGGTTTAGATAACTCTAAGACTTATCAGTTGCAGAGAAGGTGCTGACTTGCCTTGTTTCCTCACCTAGAAATTTCCTGTATCAATTAAATCATAGGTCTAGTCCCTATCCTTATGTAATAATATGTAAGGGGTTGGATAGTCTTATTTAGGCTCAAATAAGAGTAATTCTATTAATCAGTGATTCTTTAATGCAAATTCAATCAAGTGTTTATTGAGGGACTGGCACCACTTTTTTCAAGTTGACAGCATTTTAAACCATGGAACCCAACCATGGTACCGTGGAAAGAGTCAAAAGGTTTGGGTTGAAATCTCTGGTCTGCCACTTACTAGCTGTGGAAATTTGTGGAAATCATTTATCTTCTCAGCTTCAGTTTTCTGATCTGTAAAATGGAGATGATTTGAGTTATTTTGAGGAACAAATGAGATAATGCATATGGAGTGTTTTGTAAGACTTTAAGGCCTAGATAATGCCTCTCCCCCATTTATGTATATGTTTCTGCTTCTCCCCCATTTATGTATATGCTTCTGCTTTTCTATTCTTTCTAGATAGAATACCTTAAATTTGATTTAGTAAAGCACCCCTTCTGGGACACCTTCCCAACTTAACACTCATTGGTCTGAAGGCCAGATTTCCAGGGAACTGACTACTTATCTCTAGGGTTCAAGAGTATAGTCTATGGTTCTTTATTCTTAAAATTATAGTTCATGTGTCTCTATCAGGGATGTTACCTTTAATAGTCAACTAGTAGACACAATTAGTTTAAAGCAAAGGCATATACTAAGATGGCATAATATAAACAGTAGTTACAAACATTTTCCCCTCCTCCCATAAACCTGGAACATACTTTCCCACCAATACAGAAAATGTCAATGGGAAAGGTGAACACAGACCTAAGAGTTCACTGGTGGTGTGATACATATCTAGGGAACAAATGGTCAAAGCAACACACATATCTCTGATACTCCAGATCCCTGATGTCTTTCTTCTTCTTGTGGTATCCTCATGCTATTTATTCCTGGGTTCAGCATCTCTGTTGGATGAGTCCATCATCTTGGCTCTCTGAGTATGCTCTTCAGAGTTTAACTCTCATTTGCTAGGTCTAATTCTTCATTGAATCCATAGTCAGCTCTCTTCTCTGCTGCCAGGGGTCTCACTTCTTTGAAGCTGCTTCCTTCCTGAAATACTGTTCTTCTCTATGTCCATGTCTCCACAGAGAGTGTGTATCTCTCTGTTCCTTGTTGTATGTGTCCCATCTGTGCCTGAAACTACCTGGAACTGTTCCACTATCTTTTACTTGTGCAATGGACTGGTCCCCTTCTAATTTTATCAGGCAGAACTTCACACTTCAAAAAGGGATAAATTGGTGTTGATACATCTTTGCACCTATAAATACCTTATTGCCTCTAATTTACTCCTTGCTTTCTCCGATTTTATCAACAAAATTTACTGGATCCTCTTATTTCATGTCTTCCTGACAGCACTGCTGACATTTCCGCAGCTTGCCAAGGACACCTGTTTTTTTCTGATCCTGCCTCTTGTGGGTTTATAACTTGTCCTAATTTGCTATTTTCTACATATATGTTAAGTATGTTCTATAGCTAGTCATCTGGGTCATTTATGACAATATTGAACACATAGACCTGAGCTATTTCTTGCAGGACCTGGCTATGTTTCTATGGGCTACACTGATCCAACAATGTCACTTTTCTGAATAGAAACATCAAACTCTTTGTGGTGGTTTTCTAACCCTATTTCTTCCATGTCTTGGTGAAGATGTGATACACAACAGAATCATGGTACAGTCCAAGGATCCAGGACCAATGTCAGCATATACTACCTTAAGTTTGCCAGATGTGCCATACAGTCACATCAACAGAATCCCAGCTTTTGATTTTCCTATACTTAAGCCACATGAATCCTAATGTCAAATAGAAGAAGAAAAAACCCTCACTTTTTGTTTTCTTTCTCTGTAGGTCCTTCCAGGGGTATTTTACAGTAAACCTTTTATTAGTTTTCATCAAATCAATGCCTTTGAGGACCAGGACTGTGTTGTAGTGGATCTGTGTTGCCATGATGATGGTAGAATCATGAACGCTTACCAGTTACAGAATCTACGGAAAGCAGGAGAAGGGCTAGACCAGGTAAAGTTTTGTTGTTATATATGTAAGGAGAGAGCCTCACATGTAAGGAAGGACATCAAGTGTGGTGGGGACAGTGTCCTTGTGTGGAGCTTGAACGGAGGCAGAATAGACATCTCTAGACTCTTTTCCCTCTACCCTTCTCCAAGGAAGACTGTCATTCCTGCCAGGAGGAAAAGCAGGAGGTTGGGACTGGAGGCCATCACTCTGCTCTCCTTAGAGGGTGGGGGTACCAGGCTATAAGTATATCTATCTTCTCCCTTAAAGATTGTTCATCTAGGATATATGATCAGGTTCCAGTTAATTTCTGATCCCTTTGTCCTTTTTAGGAGAGGAATGCCTTACTCTTCATGAGGGGCAGAGTATTCATCTCTGCCAATAAGGAAAGTATCCCATACCAGTGGGCTTTGGGAAAGAGGTTATATTTCAACGGCATTAAACCTGCTAGTACCAGGCTTAGGGTGTAAAACTGCTTGTTCCTTTCTTGGGAATTACAGACCTATAAGGATTTGAAGTAATTTTATAGCACTGAAGTTAGAATTACTTTTTTTGTTTATTTAAGATTTATATTCCAACTGCTCCCCCAAATGAATTTGAGGGACCTTATAAAATCAAGAACTCATATGTAATGGTGGATAGAATGCTGGCCTTGGGGTCAGGAAAGCCTGGGTTCACATTCCACTTCTGACATTTACTGTATGACTCTGGGCGGGTCACTTAACATGTCTAAGTTTCAGGCTACTCTATAGGACTAATTTGCAGATAGAGTTTGATCGGCAATAGTGGAGGGACTTCACCTACTTGATTGAAATTACAGATCCTTCTTGTGTCTGTCTGTTGATAAAATCAAACACAACACAAAATAGGATGACTAAAAATAAAAATTGAACCAAATTAATTAAAAGGATTAGAGAATTAAACATTACTAGACACATGAGATGAACTGATTACTGCACTGAGCCCTGAATATAGACATGTGTTTCCTGGCAGCCCAGGGATAAAAAAAGAAACAGGTTAGGTTTGATAATTCTTATTGTAAAACAAATGAAAACATACAGGCTTATGCTTCATTACTTCAAGGACTTGTTGGTAATTCATCCACTGATGCAGATCATAATCCCTTCTTGATTTTGTAAATAGGGTTTATTTTTGACTTAGGGATTTTACTGCGGCTCCCAAAATTCATGATTTAGTGATTAACCCTCTGGAGATGAGCCTCTCTAAACTTAGCTAGACTGGTCCTTGTATGATAGGTATGTAGAACATTGCCAACCCTGTTCTTAAATTCTTTCCATCTTGGTAGGAGATGTAGACCATATAGTCTGGTGGTACATAACCTTTGGCAACCCAGGGTCATCTCTATGATGCAGGCATCAGTGTTGGCCTTTTTCCTGGTATTTAACTTAAAGAGGATTTTGTACTCCTTAATTCAGCAATCTCAAAAGAGCTTTCAAAAGTTATAGAATTGTAGAATCTTAGTGCTGTTAGGGATCTCCAGGTAAAGAGGAAGAAACTGAGACCCAAAGATAAGTGACTTGCCCAATGTCGCACAGGAAACTCATGGAAGAACTGGGACTAGCACCTGGGTCTCCTGGCTCCAAGTCCAGGCCTCTCCACTGTAGCACAGTGATTCTTCACTGTAACACCCTGCTCCTCCAGTGTACTTTGCTGCCTGAATTGTTGGTTTATGCCTGTAAGATATATGTGTATGGGTTGTCTAAATTTATAGATGTAGCTGATGGGTGGCATGGACAGATAGGATCTGAGGTTGGCCAACGTTTGCACTTAGGAGAAAGGCCATGCCTGCATCCCCAGCTTACTAGCTGGGCAATACCTCAAGTCTCTAAGAGGAATATCAGACTAGAAACATATCTATCTGCCTCTCCTCAAATGTCTGTGTTCTAGGAGTACAGTAGGTTCAGAAGGAAAACAGCTTTCCTGACTGCTCTTATGAAGGAGTCTAGCCCTTAGCCTAACCTTACCAGCTTACGCCTCCACACCAAATGCTATTTACGCACAAAACCCCCCACAATGAATAGCAATTAAATCCATTTATCCAAGCAAAACAGCAAGTTGAAATCCGAGTTCAACAGTTTTGAATATACCAGAGAATATTCAAGAGTAAATGAGTCCTTCACCTGGGATTAAGATAAGATTTCAGCTTAAGCCAGGAGGGAGAAAATTATTTCACCCAGGGGAAGTTCTTTCTCAGCAATCTCTAGAATTGCAAGTCCTGGGATGTTAAGGAAGGAACATGATGGGGCCAGCTCCCATACATGTCTGCAGCTCGGGCCAGGTTGCAGGATTGCAGGGAAGGTGGGATTCCAATCTATCATTCAAATTCTGTCTCTCTTAACTACCTTCCAGGAGGTCTTCTGACCTCGTGTGTTCTTGAAATGTCTGAAACCAACAGAAGTAAGTCCCTTGTGGCAGCCACTGAGGGATGTGCCCAGCCAATCAGGAGTCATACCTCCCACTGCTTACTATGATGGTATTTTCTCTCAAAACTGCTCTAGGCTTGATTGGAAGCCTGATTATACAATAAATCTGAGGTGGATTTTTCTAATAAGTTTTGACATGTTAATATTATGTATTGTTGATTAAAGAGTGATCCATATGCTTTAAAACAGGGGTTCTTAATCTTTTTTTTTGTTGTTGTTGGTCGTGGACCCTCTTGGCAGTCTGATGTGGCCTATGGACCTTTTTTCAGAATGTTTGTTGCCTACATTCATAGTTAAAAGAAATGCTAAATTTCAATGAGAGCTTAGTGAAAATAAAGATGTAATATTTTCCCCACTTAATTTCATGGGCCCTCTGAAATCTATCCATGAGAATCTGCAGACCAACTTAAGAACCTACTGCTTCAGAAACATAGAGAACCCAGAGGCCACATTTCATGGCAAGATTTGAATAGCCTTGTATTCTTTTTTTTTTTTTGTGGCAGGGCAAATGGGGCTAAGTGACTTGCCCAAGGTCACACAGCTAGTACATGTGTCAAGTGTCTGAAGCTGGATTTGAACTCAGGTCCTCCTGACTCCAGGGCCAGTGCTCCACTCACTGGGCCACCTGGCTGCCCCTAGCCTTGTATTCTTAACCAGACAGTGTGCCAATCTACTTCTCCATGGAGGGGCACTCAGAGGGTGAGACCTATATTTTCCTCAAAAGGGGGTCTCTATCCCAGTACTTAGACAAGTTCTTGGTTGAACTTCCATAGTTCTGTACTATGTAACATGAAGTACATTTTGAAGGGCAGGTGTGAGTTGTCTGAACTATAGAAAGACCTTGGATTGGCCCCAGTAGGCCATCTGAGTAGAACTATATCCTGACTGGTCTGCCAGGTTGAGTTAGCTGTCAATGCCTTCTCATGTGGTTGAATGAACTGACTTGTCAGGTGGGATTATCAAATATTGTCCTTTTAAGTGTTGGAAGATGTCTGTCAGATAGAATGATTTTCATTTTGTTATAGATGATGCAAAACTACTCCTTCTAACAACAATTAGCCAACAGGCTCAGCTGCTTCTTAAAAGTCTGCTTCTAATTAGAGATAATAAAGCTATGTAATCAGCATGGAGACAGATGCTTGTTTTCCCATTTGTTGTGGCTAAAGGACATGTATCCAATTTATCAAACGACTGTCCCAGTTATTTAAATATAGATTGTAACAAGGTATGGGCTGGGTCAGAATCCTGTTATATGGCGTTTTGGATTAGCAGTTCATTCATCTTCAAATTCTTCCACCCTATCCTGATTTTATCAGTAGTATTATGATATAAATTTTAAAGAAACATTACTAGACAGAATTAATAATAATAGCTGGCAATTATATAGCTCTTTGAAGTTTACAAAATGATTTCCAAATATTATCTCATTTTATCCTCATACCAACCCCGGAAGGTAACAACTCTGCTATTATTATCCTTGTTTTACAGATAAAGAAACTGTAGCAGAGAGAGGCTAGATGACTTGTCCAGGGTCCCACATCTATTACATGTCTGGGGTCACACTTGAACTCAGGTTTTCCTGATTTGATAACAAGTGCTGTATCCCTAGCTGCCTCTTTTTATTTATACCACGATTGAATCATTTGCTCCATAGACAGTGTTGCTCTTTGTCATGTGTGGGGCTGTGGTTGAATCTGATTGCCACAGGGAAGACAAATGTTCTGGACATTGCAGAACCTACTGTAGTTGAGTCTGAATTTGGGGTCAGAGGACATAGGTTCAAACCCAGGCTCTGCTACTTAGTACCTGTACGACCTTAAATAAGTCACTTAGCTTCTCTTGGTTTCAGTTATCTGTAAAAACTAATGGATCAGATGAGATTATTTCTAAAAATCCTTCTTGCTGTGAATCTAGGATCCCTTCCAGTTCTAAATCTTTTGATTATCTCTATTTGTCAAGCTCAGAGACGATGAAATTCAGGGTCAGAAAAAGTTTCAGGGGAAAATGATCCCTTTAAACCAAGATTAGAGAATTACAGAATTCAGGGTTAGATGGGACCCTATGGAGGCTGTCAGAGTAGTGGAGAGACAAAAGAAATGCACTGGGGGCACAGAGATGGGGGAGGGCATGGGGAGGACCACATGATGGTCCTAGAGATGGGCTAGAGACTGTCCCTGAGAGATGTCTGTGCTGCTAAATGAGAACCCCGGGGATGAGGCTGGTTGAGTGCACTCTCACATTTGCCCAGAGCTGCTGTAGCCAGGGCATTTAGAGGAAATAATTAGAATAAACAGTGCTTATGCATGTCTGATAAATCTTGTGGGTGTGCAAGTCAGCAGGGTTTTGGTGACTGGGAGGCTGTGAGTGTGGTGTGTGTGTGTGTGTGTGTGTGTGTGTGTGTGTGTGTATCCATGTGCTATGTTGATTGCCCTCCCTTTGGGAATAGCAGACAAGGTAAATGTACTTGTGTCCCTATAGTTTTGTGTATATGCATCCTGCCCAGAAATTTGTATGTGTGTACATATATATGTAAATATGTTTGTATGTGTGTATATGTATATACACACATATATGTATATATAAGTATATACATACACACACACACACACACACACACACACACATATATATATATATGGAGAGAGAGAGAGTGAGAGAGAGAGAGAGAGAGAGAGAGAGAATTATCTACCTAGAGTCAGTGAACATTATGTCCCTAAGAACATACACTCTTAACTGTTACCCTATCCTAAGGGAGAATCTGTGCCAACAATTGGGGAACCCAACAGACATATGCATCTCAAGCAATTAAATCATCAATAATACTGTCTCCTTTGTCAGAACTGTAAAGTGAAATTTCCTCTAGAATTATTCCATGGGTTAGCAAACAATATTATGAGATTGTGAGGATAACTGGATTTGACAAGGCATTTTCCTCTTTGGTTCAGGCATGAGAAATATCCCATAGGGAAACAATCTTCCCAATCCTGACTTTTTGTGTATAAAGCTTTGGCAGAACTAATTCCATTGCTGGTGTTCAACTTTGCTAAAATCACTGTCTGCTTTATTTGGAGAAAAATGCTAGCTGCTGTGTTCCAGACACCTGAAGCCTCCATGTACAAATGATCAGGAGGGCTATAGATGCTCAAGCCTTTTAGGGTGGTCTTGTCAGGGAGCTGGATCAGGGTTGGAAGGAATCCATTCCTCCTATTTGTATGAGGTAATTTAGAAGCTAACCCACTAGTGAGAACTAAATTCAGTGTGGCTAGTCTGCCCTTGCTTTACCAAATTTAAGAAAAGAAATTGTTTATAAAAAAAATTTCTGCAAAAAAAATTCTAGATTTCTAATATCCAGGCCTCTTAAATATATGCTATTAAAGCGTGAGAGGAAGGTCAGAAAATCTGGATCTTTGCTTTTGCCTTCCTCATCTTGCCATATTCCAGGTCAAGATTTTAGTTATCAAGAAGTGTTAAAAATCAACTTCAGGGTAAAAAAAAGATTCATCTCTGTCTTTTGGGGATGGGGGCTATGTGCTTCCACAGTGACTGAAATATTGATACCCCTGGGGGTAGAAGGACCTCATTCATCTGAACAGGGGGACAGGGTGAATGGTGGGTAGAGGGAACAGTTTAGCATTTGGACACCATAACAATCCTATTCCCTGTAGTGGTAGCATTTTCAAGTCTAGTCCAACTGAGGATCAGGAGTCTATAAGGAGTTAATCAAATGTACAATGTTATGGTAGCTTGTGCCTGAGGAGAGAGGGATTAGGGGAGGGTGAGGAGTCACCCTGAGAGACTGAAAAATCAACTGAGAAGAAATTTGAAGGAAAATTATAGGGAGAGAAGGACAGGTTGATTAAAACTGCCATAAACTAGATTCCACTTGGGATCAGGTGTGTATTCAAGAAAGAATGAGAGTGAAGATCAGAATTACAGAACCTCTAAGTGGCAAGGAACCTCAGAGCCCATCAAGTCCTTTCCATACTTGAACAAGAATCCCTTTGATAATCTACCTGACAAGTTGTCACCCAGCAGTTGCTTGAAGATCTGTCTTGAAAGGGAACTTTTTACATTTGAAGAGTCTAAATGTTAAAAAGTTTTTTAATTAAATGGAGCTGAAATTTACCCCTTTCCAGCTTCCACTCATTGCTTCTAGTTCTGCTGCCCGGAGCTGGACAGTTTGAGAATTATGGGACAGAAATGGAGGCAACCCAACAGGGGTATTGTTGCCTCTGTCCTAAAACTCTTATTTAGGAGAATCCCCACTTTAATCAATTTTTGTGTCTTTCATTAGAGGAGTTGAAAAGAATAAGAGAATTCTTTTGTCATGTTGAAAAGTGTAGATCAATTTAGGTATCATCCAGTTTACTATTATTTTCACTATATATTTATTCTAATAGGCATTCTAATGCCTTAGTTAAGAATCCTCTATTCTGCCCCTCTCCAAAAATCCTTACAGAAAGATTCAGAACCACCTGAATTATTTTCTAAAATAAATTTGCAGAGAGATTGCCTTGGAGACTCTGCCTGGGTATGATTTCCCACCCAGATCCTTCTTAGTCCATGCTATGGAGTAATTAGGAATCCTGGTTGCTGTCAGAAAGTTAGGTAGGTTGGAGAACATGGTTTCAGTTTGTGAATGTTTCCCTGTAGAGACTGAAAGTTTGGGGTTATAAGTAAACAACTCTAGTAGATCTCCTGAGATATTCATGAAGCTGGGCTTATTGCTTTCTTGGGGTGTGGGTTGGGATGGAGAGAGTTTAGCCTGTAATTTTTTAGAGTTCCCAAGAGCTTTGTTATGTTAGGTGTGGGAATGGATACCTCCTTCATAGGGCAACCTAGTAGTTGGGAGTGGGAGGTGAGGTGGGCAGCATTTAGGACTGAGGGTGGAGAAGGAGATTTGTTCCTGGCTGCTAAATGAACCATTCGTGAACAAAATCACTGCATCTGGAATCAGAGAACCTGCATCTGAATCCTGACTCTTACTATTTGCCATCCGTTGGATTTTGGGTAACCTCTTCAGGCAACAGTTTATTCAGCAGCACAGTAAGAGTGAACTGGATGATACCTAAAGGACCCTTCCAGTTCTGAATCCTATGATTTATTTTGTTACTTCATGTTGCCTGCTCCCCACCCCCCCACCCCCCACCACCCGCAAGAGCCTCTGTCTAAAGTGATAAAGTCAAAGCTCTAAGATTGTAGTTCTCAAAGTGTGGCCCAGGAGCCCCGGGGTGGGGATGGGGTCTCAATAATTTTCAAAACAATACCTATATTCTTTAATGTCCAGTATGGTAAATACTGATAGCTATAATCCACAGACACTTGGGGGGGATATTCTTAATTTTTAAGAGTCTGAAAGGGTCCTGAAACTAATACAGTTGAGGAGATGAAGTTGGATTTCTTTACTGAGAGAAACGTTGAAAGTCTCCAGGGATCAAACACTGAACACCTTGGATATACAACTGTAGTGAAATGCCTTGTCTCTCCTTATTTAACATTATATGCCTGAGAAGGGTGAGATAATTATCAGTTAAGGCAAAGTTCAGCTGTTCCGTGAGTCACCCCCATGTGGATCCAGAGCAAGTAACAAACAAAACACATTCTGATACTTGGTAAGTCACAGCAACCCCTGAAGTTAAAGAATGTTTCCATTATTTACATGCCTTTTTTTAAAAATCTAGACTAGCTGTTTCAAACATGGTGATTCAATTCTAAATTACTGGCAACTTGAATAGAATTAGAACTTTCTAGTATTTAAAACATGAGTAGGGGGAGGGAGAAAGGTTTTTGTCAGGGTGCAGGCCACCTTTTTGCAGGTGAGTATCCAGGAAGTCAAAGGAGAGGATATGTTTAGCACTGTGCTACGCACATAGTGTTGAGGGGGAAAAACCCAGGGGTTCAGGAATCAAATTGGTTTTTCTCATCCTTAGGGACTCTAACCACTTAGGAAGGGATCCTGAGGGTGGAGCACCTTTACAGACTCTAACTGCTTAAGGTCTCCCGAGTACTGGAGAGGGTCAGGGATGAATTCATGATCTCAAACATTCTTTAAATCAAGGTGCCAAAGATTTATTATGCTTTACAGTGGGAAAGAGTTCTTAGGGAACCTGCAACCTTACACGGGTGCAGGAAAGTTTTTATAAGAGATTTAGGGGTGAAACATGTCAATTAGGTGTTTTGGGGTGGGATTAGGGAGTGGTTAAGGGGTGGTCAGTTCTTAAAGGAACGTGCACTTTTTGTATCTAGTGTGCAGGTATCTTACCCAGTGTTCACTGGGAAATAGCCTAAGGGGGGGGTTACCTGGGGGTGTGGTTTTGACTGTGAAACATCACTAAGTCAACCATCGGTCAGGGCTGGCTAAGGATATCCAGATGGCTTCCATCAAATATCTTGTTAGATAAGACGAATGTAAGGGAGTATACATTTGACTATGTCTAGGATACGTATCAGAAAGGTCAGTAAGTAGTAAATATTGTTATGTCCCAGTGCACAGCCAGTTAGCAATACACAAGGAGTCCAAACTAATAAATTCTATAGGTGCATCCGGCTGCAGTATCAGGAGGAGAGATAAGTGTTTTGCTAAGGCATGCTGCCCTTGAACTGGAGGGGAACTGCTAGAGCCAATGCTTTGAAGCTAGGGAGAGATGTGATTTTAGAATTGGGGTCCAGGCACAGGCACCCAAGCAGAGGCTAAGGAGAAATGTGATGTTAGAAGTAGGGTCCAAGCACAAGCACCTCATCACATAGTAGGCATGCATTTAGTAATTGATGAATGGATAGGTATTAAACCATAACGTTTTTCTATAAGGTAGCAAAAGGCTACTCTGTTTCTTCAATGATAACTCCCCTTTTTCTTAACAGGTCTACAACTCAGTGACAAAAGCTTTTCCCAGAAGATTTGTTTTGCCATTGGATATCAGCACGAAGGCCTCAGTGGGACAGAACCTCAGTCCGTTGACCTATTCATCAGCTACTGCGGTGAAACAGGCAGATGGGACGGTATTCTGTGAAGGCTTATTGATGAAAACTTTGGTCTTTGGGAGCAATAAATATATATATACATATATAGATGTATATATATATACATATACATATATATATGTATATATATATATCTGTACATATATATGAACATTATATATTATATATAATATTAGTGTATAGTATAGATATATCTAATATATCTATATCTATACACTATATATATCTAATATATCTATACCATATACTAATATTATATATATATATACACTAATATTACACACACACACACTAATTGCCTGGTGGCTTGGTGCCTAGTAGGTTTTACAAAATGAAGCTTGGAAGAATAGATCTTTTAATTCTACTCCTATTCTCCTGTGGCTGGACTGGGGTGGATACTAGTTGCTTGTTGATCCGTGTAATATTACAGTCCTCATGCTGTGTTGCTTATCTTCCATACCACATATAATTGATGTGAGGGGAGGGGAGTAGAAACAGTGTAGAACTCACATAAAACAGTCTTATGCCTGTGGTGTGTCTAAGACCTCAGACTGATGCTGATCAGCACCACTATGGTGGGATTGCTCCAATTTCTTTGAATTTATATATCCAGAACCTTTGTTCTGATGAGGATCACCATCACCATCACCATCACAAACCAGTTAAGAGATTGGTTTTTGGAAGGTATGTAATTTTCAGTCCTCTAACATCTTTCGTGGCTTTCATATAAATTCCAGAAGTAAGAATAGTTGAGAAGGTGTTGATGTGGTATAGAGGAAAGAGTGCTCAATTTGGAATCAGAAGTTCAATCAATAAGTCAACCAAACAATAAATATTTATTAAACCCCTACTATGTGCCAGGCACTGTGCAAAAACAGGCAAAAGAGAGACCCTGCCCTCAAGGAGCTTACAACCTAAAGGACTAGGGTTCTATTCCCACCTTTGTCACTAACTACATGTGTGATTTTGGGAAAACCACATTTTGGACCTCACTTTCCCCATCTGTAAAATGAAGGTGTTGGCCTAGATCAGGGCTGTCCAACCCTAGGCTTTTATTGAAACAATAGACATTATATTTTGATTTGCCATTTTAGTGAGAGCTCTGTGGTAGCTCAGCTTTGTTTACTAAAGCATTTATGTAAATTTCTATGCTTGTTGGGGGTGGGGGGCGCATAAATCACACTGAGGCTGCATTTTGAACAGCCCTGGCCTAGATCATTGGGGTCTAATTCAAATAGAAAGAGATCCCTGCCAGGCACAGACTGACTTAAAAAGCCACAAGAACATTACCTATATTGTATTGTATTTTTAATTTATTTTGTTAAACATTTCCTAACTACATTTTAATTTGGTTTACCATACTGGAGAGTTTTGGTGCTTCAGCCATCAGTTTGATACCTCTGGCCTAGATGACCTCTAAGGTTCCTTCCAGGTCCAAAACTCTGACCTTCTGATAGAACATGACAAGAAAGTTCAGTTTGCAATTCATTTTCTAAACCCTGGAGTATTTCAGCCAACTCTTCTTTTTTTTGTTTGTTTTTTTTCCAATTAATCAATTAATTAATTAATTAATTTAGTTTTCAGCATTGATTTTCACAAGAGTTTGAATTACAAATTTTCTCCCCATTTCTACCCTCCCCCCTACTCCAAGATGGCGTATATTCTGGTTGCCCTGTTCCCCAGTCAGCCCTCCCTTCTGTCTCCCCACTCTCCTCCCATCCCCTTTTCCCTTCCTTTCTTGTAGGGCAAGATAAATTTCTATGCCCCATTGCCTGTGTATCTTATTTTCTAGTTGCATGCAAAAACTTTTTTGTTGTTTTTGAACATGTTTTTAAAACTTTGAGTTCCAAATTCTCTCCCCTCTTCCCTTCCCACCCACCCTGCTAAGAAGTCAAGCAATTCAACATAGGCCACATGTTTATTATTATGTATAACCCTTCCACAATACTCATGTTGTGAAAGACTAACTATATTTTGCTCCTTCCCAACCCATCCCCCTTTATTGAATTTTCTCCCTTGACCCTGTCCCCTTTCGAAAGTGTTTGTTTTTGATTACCTCCACCCCCATCTGCCCTCCCCTCCATCATCCCCCGCCTTTTTTTATCTTCTTCCCTCTTCTTTCCTGTGGGGTAAGATACCCAATTGAGTATGTATGGTATTCCCTCCTCAGGCCAAATCTGATGAGAGCAAGATTCACTCATTCCCTCCTCACCTGCCTTCTCCCCTCCTCCCACAGAACTGCTTCCTCTTGCCACCTTTATGTGAGATAATCCACCCCATTTTATCTCTCCCTATCTCTCTCTCTCAATATATTCCTCTCTCATCCCTTAATTTGATTTTATTTCTGTTAGATATCTTCCCTTCATCTCCAACTCACCCTGTGCCCCCGCTCTCTCTCTCTCTCTCTCTCTCTCTTTCTCTCTCTCTCTCTATCTGTGTATATATACACATACATACACATTCACTTATGTATATATATATACACACATAAACATATATATATATATATATATATATATATATATGCATATTCCCTTCAGCTACCCAAATACTGAGGTCTCATGAATCATACACCTCATCTTTCCATGTAGGAATGTAAACAAAACAGTTCAACTTTAGTAAGTCCCTTGCATTATCTTTTTCTTGTTCTTTTTCTTGATTACCTTTTCATGCTTCTCTTGATTTTTGTGTTTGAAAGTCAGATTTTCTATTCAGCTCTGGTCTTTTCACTGAGAAAGCTTGAAAGTCCTCTATTTTATTGAAAATCCATATTTTGCCTTGGAGCATGATACTCAGTTTTGCTGGGTAGGGATTCTTGGTTTTAATCCTAGCTACATTGACCTCCGGAATATCGTATTCCAAGCTCTTCGGTCCCTTAATGTGGAAGCTGCCAAATCTTGGATTGTTCTGATTGTGTTTCCACAATACTCAAATTGTTTCTTTCTGGCTGTTTGCAGTATTTTCTCCTTGATCTGGGAGCTCTGGAATTTGGTGACAATGTTCCTAGGAGATTTCTTTTTGGGATCTATTTGAGGAGGCGATTGATGGATTCTTTCAATTTCTATTTTGCCCTGTGGCTCTAGAATATCAGGGCAGTTCTCCTTGATAATTTCTTGAAAGATGATATCTAGGCTCTTTTTTTGATCATGGCTTTCAGGTAGTCCAATAATTTTTAAATTATCTCTCCTGGATCTATTTTCCAGGTCAGTGGTTTTTCCAATGAGATATTTCACATGGTCTTCCATTTTTTCATTCCTTTGGTTCTGTTTTATAATATCTTGATTTCTCATCAAGTCACTAGCTTCCACTTGCTCCAATCTAATTTTTAAGGTAGTATTTTTTTCAGTGGTCTTTTGGACCTCCTTTTCCATTTGGCTAATTCTGCCTTTCAAGGCATTCTTCTCTTCACTGGCTTTTTGGAGCTCTTTTGCCATTTGAGTTAGTCTATTTTTTAAGGTGTTGTTTTCTTCAGTATATTTTTCAGTATTTTTTTGGGTCTCCTTTAGCAAATCATTGACTTGTTTTTCATGGTTTTCTCCCATCACTCTCATTTCTCTTCCCAATTTTTCCTCTACTTCTCTAACTTGCTTTTCCAAATCCTTTTTGAGCTCTTCCATGGCCTGGGACCAGTTCATGTCTTTCTTGGAGGCTTTTGTTGTAGGCTCTTTGACTTTGTTGACTTCTTCTGTCTGTATGTTTTGGTCTTCTTTGTCACCAAAGAAAGAATCTAAAGTCTGAGACTGAATGTGGTTGCGTTTTTGTTGCCTGGCCATATTCCCAGACAACTAACTTGACCCTTGAGTTTTTCAGTGGGGTATGACTGCTTGTAGAGTATAGAGAACTATGTTCCATGCCTGGGGGGATGCGCCAGCTCTGCCACACCAGCACTCCTCCTTTCCCAAGAACCCCCAACCCAGACTGGACTTAGATCTTCAGCAGGGTCTTCACTCCTGCTCTGATCTGCCACTTAATTCCTCCCACCAGGTGGGCCTGGGGCCTGAAGCAACTGCAGCTGTACTTCTGTAGCTGCCCCACCTCCGCTGCCTCGGGGCGGTGGCTGAACCGTGAACTCCTTCCACTCCCGCAGCTTTTCCCACTAACCTTCCCCGCTATCTTTGGTGTTTGTGGGTTGAGAAGTCTGGTAACTGCCGCAGCTCACTGATTCAGGGCAGCTCACTGATTCAGGGCGATAGGGCACACTCTGCCTGGCTCCTGGTCTGGTTGGTCCATGCTGCTCATGCTGGGCTCTGCTCCGCTCCGCTCTGCTCCCAGCTCTGTGTGGGATAGACCTCACCCAGAAACCATCCAGGCTGTCCTGGGCTGGAGCCCTGCTTCCCTCTGCTGTTTTATGGGTTCTGCTTCTAGAATTGGTTCAAAGCCATTTTTTTATAGGTTTTTGGAGTGACTCGGCAGGGAGCTCATGCTAGTCCCTGCTTTCCAGCCGCCATCTTGGCTCCACCCCCCCCCCCCCCCCGGAGATCTCAGCCAACTCTTAAAAATCTCTGTGCCAGAAGACAGAAACCCGATTCAGACAATTATTTTTAAAAGTAGATTTTTATTGATATCTTCTTAACATCATGTATTCCCCCATTCTTCTTCCTAGTCATCCCTTAAAGCAAAGGTTTTTTTTTAAAGGAAGAGAAAAACAATTCAGCGAACCTAATCAACACATTGAAAGGTCTGATGTTATGTGCAGTATTCTACACTGATGAGCCTCCACATCCTTCACTTCTGCAAAGGAGTGGGAAAGGAAAAGAGATGTTCTCCTAATTCTTCTTTTGGACCAAGCTTGTTCTTTGTAATTCTGCAACATTAAGTTTCAATTATTTTGTAGTTGCTCTTTTCATTTACATTGTTATAATCACTTTGTACATTGCTTTCCTTATTCTGCTTACTTCTCTTTTCTGGCAGTTTATGTAAATCCTTCTGTGATTGTGTGTTCATCATGTTTGATGCTTCCTACAGCATAGGAATATTCCATTGAATTCATGTACCACAACATACTCAGCCATTCCTCAATCAGTGACATCTGCATTGTTTCAGTTCTTTGTTAATGACCTCCTTGTGATAAATGCTTAGTGGAATCTCTGGATGGAAGGTTGTAGGCATTTTAGTTATTTTATTTGCATCATTCCATATTGTTTTCCAGGATGGTTGTACCAATTCATAGCTCCACCAACAATGCATTAATGTGCCAGTCTTCCTACAATCTTTCCAACACTATTCTCACTTTTTGTCATCTTTGCCAGTTTGCTGGGAATGAGGTAAAGCCTCAGGGTTGTTTTGATTCACATTTCTCTGATTGGTGATTTGAAGTATTCTTTCATATGGTAGTTAACAGTTTGTGATTCTTCTTTGGAGAACTATTTGTTCATAATAACATAACAATTTGTTCATAATAACATAACAATTTGTTCATAATAACATAACAATTCATGTTTCCCAACCTCTCCTGGGCCCTCATTGCAGCATGATAAACCTTTTATTCTCCCATAATTGATTCCTTATCTCACTCCTCACAGTAGCTATTTGGAGCCTTCTCTTTCCTCCTTAGGCCTTCTGAAAGCCCAAATGTTCTGAAAGAGGTGTAAAGGTTAAGTGGCTTGCCTAGCGTCACGTAGCTAGTAAGAAAGCAGGTCTTCCAGACTCCAATTCCAGCTGTCTATCACTGGCTTTCAAACTCTCCCCTTATCTACTGTTTTCTTCCTCCTGCTTTCAAACATGCCCAAGTCTTTCCTGTCCTTGAAAAAAATCTTCACTATACTATCATCCTCACTTTATTATCCTATATCTCTCCTCCCTTTTTCAGCTAGCCTTCTAGAAAAAGCTACATATATTCATTGTCTCCACTTCCTTTTCTCTCATTCACATTTCAACCTTTAATAATCTGGCTTCCAACCTCATCACTCAACTGAAACTCCTAAGTTATCAGTGATTTCTTAACTGCCCAGTCTGATGGGCTTTTCTTAGTCCATATCCTTCTTGACTCATCTGCCGCACTTAACATATTCTCCTTTTGGACAGTCTCTCCTCTCTGGGTTTTAGTGACACTACTCTATCCTGGTCTTTCAAGGACCAAACCCAATGCTGATAAGCACAGAAACTTAAACCTCCTTCATTTTTTGACCTGGGCAGGTTAACATCCCCCCTACCCCCCAGGCCACCTGTCTTGTCTCCCAGGGACTCAACTATGTTGATGCCAGACTTACCACAGGTACCGGAAAAAGCTGCAGCTCTACTGCAGTTCAGAGCTCTGGAACTCAAGGAATCTACCAGTCTCATCCTCCCTCAGTAGCAAGGATTTTAAGTGTAAGACTTCACACCAGATCAAAGCAATTTTCCTTAAGTCTAGATCTGACCATGTGACTCCTTTTCCACTCAACCAAATCCAGTTGTTTTTTGGATAAACTAACTTCTCTGTTTAACTTTTAAAGCCTTTCTAAGTTGACCCCAATCTATCTTTCCAGTCTCATTTGACATTCCCAATTGGCCTACTTTCCCTTCCTTACATGACACTCCTATCTCTATGCCATTCCAAGTAGTTCTCCCTTACTCTTGGAATGTATCCCCTCTTTACCTACACCGCATGGAGTCATCCCTTCCTTTAAGATACAAGACAAGTACAACCTTCTGCATGAAGGCTTTCCTGATTTCTACTAACTGCTAGTGTTCCCCATCCCAGAGTACCTTGTATTTAACTACTTTGCATATATTTGTAGTTATTCATTAGATACTTACGCTATACACATATATACATACATACACTTGTCTCCCCCATTAAATATAAGCTTCTTGTGAATAGGAATTATTTCTTTCTTTGTACTTATGCTCCCAATACTTGGCACATAATAGATGCTCTATAAAGACTTATTAGATTAATTCATATTCTTTGACAGCTTTTCTATTGAGGAATAGTTTTTTAATCTCATTTATTTCTCTTAGTTATCTCTATCTCTTAGATATCAAATCCTTATAAAAGATTTTTGATATAAAGACTTTTTTCCTAGTTAACTACTTCTTTTCTTATCCTAGATACATTAATTTTGTTTGTGCTCATTTTATGTAGTCAACGCTGTTTATTTTATCTTTTGTAATAGCCTCTGTCCCTTGTCAGTTAAAAATTCATTTATTTTATCTTTTGTAATAGCCTCTGTCCCTTGTCAGTTAAGAATTCATCCCCTATCCATAATTATGAGAAGCATATGATCTGCTTCTCTTGTAATTTTTTTCATAGTATGATCTTAAATATATTCAGCTCATCCTATCCCATTTTCCTATCCTATTCTATCCATTTTGAATTTATTGTGGAATATGGTATAAGATATTGGTCTAAGCCTAATTTCTTGCAGACTGTTTTTCAATTTTCCCAGCTGTTCTAATCAAATAGTTAATTCTTTCCTAGGTAATTTATATCTTTGGACTTGACAAACACTGGGTTAATATTTTAGGTTATTTTTAATTCTTCCTTATTTTGTCTGTTCCGTTGATCTACTTTTCTATTTTTAGCCAGTACCAGGTGGTTTTGGTTATTATTGCTTGATAGAGCTTGAAGTCTGGAAGTGCTAGTCCCTCTTCATTCTCTTTTAAGTACTTTTCTTGGTTTTCTAAATTTTGCTTCTCTAAATGAATTTTCTTATTCTTTTATCTAGCTCTGTAAAGTATCTCTTTGCTAGTTTGGCTTGGCATTAAATCTGTAAACAAACTTTGGTAGTATTGTTAGACAGTCCTTTATGTTTCCTTTGGGGTCTCTTCTAGATCTGGTGCTCTCATGAAAATCTCTGTCACAAGGATCTGGAAGAGGAAGGAGGCATAGAATTTCCCCAGATCAATTATGCCCAATACAATGGAATGAAGTACCGATTCTTTTATGGCTGTGGCTTTCGGCACCTAGTTGGAGATTCCCTGATCAAGGTTGATGTTGTGACCAAAAAACTGAAGGTGAAAACATGTGGAAATCTCCTCCATTTCCTTAAAGGCCTCAAGACCTATTCTGTTATTTGGCATTAAAAAAAAGATAGCTGCTAAGATGCTTTAATTTTCAAGCAGTCCTATCACCTACTATATTTGGGAAGCATGAAATCCCCACTGGAACACAGATTAAGAATTCATTTTTTTAGGGAATGTAAACAGAACACCAGAGTACCAAAAAATGATTTTATCTTTGGTGTTTGGGTTAAACCACTAGGACAATTCCATTTTAGGTTGGCAGGACAAAAATTATGTTGGCTGATGGTATCTGGGTGTAGGAAAGCACATCTCCTCTTCTCCCCCACCCCATTTTTTCTCCCTTCTCCTCAATTCCCCATCAATGCTAGGATCTAATTTAGTAAACCTAATTTTGTGTGTGTATTTGAATGCCATTGTGGGTAACCAGAGTTAGACTGAGTGAGAACAGCCACATATAAGTTCTAACTGGCCACAAACTTCTTTATCATATATTCCAGGTGTGGAGAAAGGATGGATTTTATCCCTCAGAACCTGTTTTTGTTCCAGTACCAGGAGCCAGTGAAGAAGATGGTGGCGTTATTCTTTCTGTAGTGATCACTCCCAACCAGGTAACTATGTTCCCTTGGTCAAGATAAAAAAATAGTTTAAACAGTTCAAAGCTTGGAATTAGTGATTTAACTCATCTTTAGTAGAGGGTAGGGCCTGATTTCATTTTTTAAATTTATATCCCGTGTGCCCAGTGCAGTGTCTTGTACATATAGGTGCTTAATAATTGTTTACTGAATTGAGTTGAGTTAATGTCTTGTGACAAAGCTCCATCAGGCCTTTGTGCCTTTTGTCTTCTCTTTCCTTCAGCCCTAACCCAGTCACCACTTTTCTTATCTTTTTTCAGGGAACTGACATAGCTATGTTATGTACAGTTCTGCCAGTTTATATACATCAATCAAGATTCATTAATTAAGCACCTGTCATATATGAGACACGGTACTAGGTACTGTTTCATCAAAACAGCAAAGAATCTAGCACCCTAAAACATGGCATGGCTGCTCTAAAATGCTTATTATTGATTACTATCTCCTCAGTGCCTTTCCAATGCCTTGAATGCCCTCTTTCCTCTTCTTTTTTCATTGAATTTCTACCTGTCCTTTAAAGCCCAATTCAAATACTAATTTCTTCATAAAATCATCCCTGAACCCAATGTTGGTAACAACCTTGCACCTTAGACCCCAGGTAGCACTGTTTTGAATCTCTCTAATGCATTTATCATGCAATTTTGTATACTCTTGACCTATTAGATTATATATTTTATGAGGGCAAAAACTGGTTTATCTAAACTTTTATACCTTCTGCCAGTGCTGCGCATAGTATCTGCTGCTGAGTCCATACATTTGGGGGTTTCTTATCTCTTGACATGAGCTGATTATAAGTTCCTTTTCCTTAGTCTCTCTTACTTTTAAGGAGAGCAAGAGTGCTGTTTTCTTTTCCAGAATGAAAGTACCTTTCTGCTAGTGCTGGATGCCAAGACCTTTGAAGAGCTGGGCCGAGCAGAAGTGCCTGTGGCAATGCCCTATGGCTTTCATGGTACCTTTGTTCCCAGGCAGTAGGGACACTGTTGAGGCCACGATGATCAAGTGTGAACTGAAAACATCCTGATACATCAGCATCCAGAGAAACATCTTATTTCTTCCTCATTCAGTCATCAATTGATAAAAATTCATTAATGACCTATTCTGTGCCAGGCACTGTGCTAAGCACTGAGGATGGATATGTATGTGTGTGTGTGTGTGTGTGTGTGTGTGTATGGGTGTATATACATACATACGTATGTATATATACATACATACACACATATGTATATGGAAAAAGACAGTTCTTGCCCTCAAGGAGTTTATAATCCATTCCAAGTACCATGTACTGCAGCTATGAAAGTAGTCTGTTGTCTTGGCCATCTAAACCATGGACACTGGAGAGTAACTTTGAAATTAAAAGTATCATTCATGATAGTGGTATAATTTTGTATTCTCAGAGTGCTTTTATTTTTAAGACTAGGTGGCTTGAAAATATTAAGCTGCATATCGATATCTCACATTTATACAGCACTTTAGTTTTTAAAATTAATTTTCACTTTTTCTGAACTTAACACTAAATAGAATGAATATTTGCATATAGAAAAAGATTGTATATAAAATTATAGGTTTCATAAACAATATATTCATGTATTACACAACATATGTATACATATATAACATATATACACACACACATATACAGCTCTCTCTCTTTTGCATAGCTTGTTTTTCTTTTTAAATATTTAATAAGACCACCCTACAGCTTTCAAAGGGCAGCTAGGTGGTACAGTGTGCTGGGCCTGAAGTCAGGAAGACTTGAGTTCAAATGTGACCTCAGACACTTTTGGGCAAGTATCTTAACTTGCTTTGCCTCCGTTTCCTCATCTGTAAACTGAGCTGGAGAAGGAAATGGCAAACCACTTTAGAATCTTTGCCAAGAAAGCTCCAAAAATCTGGGTCGTGAAGAGTCGGACACTACTGAAAATGACTAAACAACCGCTTTCAAAGCTGTCCTACTTATTTGCTCTTCCTACATTTATTGCCACTTTAAAGGGGGGCTCCTCAATGATTCTATTTTCTTTCATTTCTTTTTTTCCCCCTACCTTATCCCTATCTCTTCTTTTTCTCCTTTTCTCCCCATATTGGGGGATGGAAATAGAAATAAATTCCTTGAAACAAACACATAGTTAAGAAAAACAAATTCCCACGTTGACTGTGTCTGAAAATAGATCATTTTACTGTTTCTGTAGTACTTTAACATGCCATAATAATAATTAGAATTTATATAGGGCTCTAAAGTTTGTAAAGTATATTTCTCATAAAGGCCCTGTGAGGTAGGTAGTGCAAATATTATAAGTATTATCTCTGTTTTACAAAAGAGGAAATGAATTCTGAGATGTTAAATGTTTCATCAATCACTAGTCACAAGATTAAGTTTCCTAGTTGGGATGTGAACTCACGTCTCTCTGACCTTACATTTACTCTACCCACCATACCACACTGCCTCATTATATCTCCTCTCACTATATACATTCTCTCATATACATATATTTATAACAGCCCTATAAGGTAGGTAGGGATAATTTGCTTTCCTTATTTTTATAGCTCATAGAGTTGGAACTAGAAAAGACCTTGGAAATTATTTAGTTCAAGCCCCTCATTTTACAGATAAGGAAACTGAGGATCAGAGAAGAAAAGTGATTTGCCCAAGTTCAAAGATGATAAGTAGCAGAACTTGGATCTAAATCTGGATCCTCCTACCCTAAGTTCTATGCTCACTCCATTTCACCAAACAGGCAATTTCATGACTTATCCAAAAGCCTCCAACATATTGGATAGAACACTTGTGGTGAACTTCTGGCAGGATGTCGGATTATAAGTGCATAATTTTAGAGCTAGAAGGGATTTTAGAGGCCTTTGAGTTCAACCCCCCTCACTTTAGAGAGGAGGAAAAAGAGACATGGAGAGTGTGATTTGCCCAGGATCACAGAGCTAACAAGTATTTAAGGTAGGATTTGAATTTAGGTCTTCCTAACTCCAAGCCCAGGTCTCTGTCTGCCCATGTTGTCTCACATAGATAAGAGTTGCAGGGGACAGAGAGGCATGGATAGGTTCCATTTTGCATTGTTTTGGGGAGGGGAGGGAGACTGGATGGACTTATAAACTGATGAGATTATAGTTCCATTTGAAAGCTACAAGTTATCAGCTAGCAAGTTGTAGACCTAGGATTCAAAATACATGTCTTCTAATAAGACCAGAAGCTGACCTTTTCTGTTTCCAAATGCTTCTACTTATCTCTACATCATACCAGATTACCATTAACCTCACCTTTTCATTGGCCATATATAGCATTCCTAGGTGATACAAATAATGCAAGCAAAACTAAACCACATTGTTATCATCATGGATAAAGAAAGGATGATGACTCTGGGGGCTAGGGTTGGGAAGGAAGAAGAGAAGAAATACAAATTATTACTATTTTGACTATTATGCGTCTGCAAATTAATTTCTACTTCCCATCTTTGTCTTTTCCTCTCCTTAACAACTGCCTAAGTTCATACCGTCTACCATGTGTCTGTAAACTCACTCGGGGAAGATTGTTATTGTCCCCTAATACTCTGTGTTCCATAGGGACCAAAAGCAGATAAAGCTAACACAGCAGAGGGGATTCCAAAAGAGACCTTAATGTATAAGGCATGTAAGATACAAGGGAAACAAATCCAAAACAGGTGAGCTGTGAATCTTGTAAATTCCACCTCTTCCCATCAAACACATATCCAGCACTCCCCCAACTCAATTTTGGTGTACAGTGGAACTGAAATGAGCAGCAAGCACCTTTAAAATTAATCCACTTCTGAGACTCACTTTTAATCTCCATAAAAACTGGAAACTATCCTTCAGTAATAGCTTTCTCAACTATAGGTACGTCTTGACAGAATTGGGCAGCAGGTGGCACCACAGGCCACATAATTCCTGAATTTCCATTTACACTATTAACTTGGCTACTGCATTTCTTCTTGGCTTAAGAGCAGTCAAAACACCTGGCTGATGACGCCAATTGCCTTTAGGAACCCCTCACCTGCTCATTTGCAAAACATTTCGTATGTAAATAAAATACATAAAAAAACCCCCCTTTCAATTAGCTCCTTTGGTGAACATGTGTACAAACTCACAAACCCTTGGATCATAGCATTTAGAACTGGAAGGAAATTTGGAAGTCATTTGATCCTTGAGATCATCTAGTCTAACCTTCTTGTATTACAAATGAGGAAACTGAGACCCAAGAAGGTTAAGTGATTTGTCCAAGGTCACACAGGAAATTCGAAGCAGAGCCAAGATTCAAAGGAGCTAGGTCTTTTAGCTCCAGATTCCGGTATCTTTCCATTGTACTACCTCACCATCTCTGGGGTAAAACTGGCTCCTGGGTGAGATTAAAAGAAAGTAGAGTAGCAACTATTAAGACAGTGAAAGGGAGCAGGGAAGGAAATTGTGTCTGATTCTTTGTGACCTCTTTTGGGGTTTTTTTGGTAAAGATACTGGAGTGGCTTGCCATTTCTTTCTCCAGCTCATTTTACAGAAGAGGAAACAGGCAAATAGAGTGAAGTGACTTGCCCAGAGTCACATAGCTAGTAAGTGTTTGAGGCTAGATTTGGCTCGGGAAGAGGAGTGAAGAGTCTTCCTGACTCTAGGCCTGGCACAGTAATAATTTTAATACATCTATTAACATTATGTATTATTAATATAATAATGTGGCAGCTGGGTGGCACAGTGGAGTCAGGAATCCAAAATTAAAATGATTCCTCAGGCACTTACTAAGCTATGTGACCGTGGACAAGTCATTTAATCTCTGTTTACCTCAGTTTTCTCCTCTGTAAAATGGAGATAATAATAACAGCTGCCTACCAGGGTTGTTGTGAAGATTGAATGAGATCACGGTAATGCATTTAGCATAGTGCCTGGCACATAATATATGCTATATAAATGCTAGCTATATTGTTAATGTTATTATTATATCTGGTGGACCATCAAGCTCAGAAAAACAGAGTATCCCCATTTAGATTTCCCTTGTTGCACCTTGCTGATACCCAGAATGATAGCCACCCTTTCCTACCAAGCCAGTTTTCAATGTTTGCTCTTCCCCACCCAACGTTTCTCTTCCCTAGTCCTATAATCACCAACAAAGTCATGGGACCAGGGCCTTTCCTAGGAAACAGCTACCTGGTCAAATTGTACTGTAGGCTCTTCACTACCCTGACATATTTTTCTAAAAGGGAAATTAGATTTAAGTGAACATCGAGGACTGACTTGAAGGGGAAGTGAAGTCACAAAAGGGTAGCCTGACAAGTGCACAAAAAAGGGATGAATTAGCTTCTGGTTTCCATTTCATTTCCAAACCCACAGGAAAAAAATTCCCCATTCTTTTATTAATCAGGGACACATCTTCTATTTCATTTTTCAATTGTATCTAGTTTAATCATTTTCTGACACTGGAGGTATGAACTTATTAGGTTTGGAGGAGTGATACTGAAAGAAATAACAATGGAGCTGAGGTCAATTCCAGATGCCACCATGAGAGTCTTATTAGTCTTTAAAAGCTGAGATTACCCTATACAAGGTTAATTTGCAAATACGTTAAGTGTAATGGAGGACTGGTCAATAGGAGCCTCATCTCCAGTCCTCTGTTAAATAATGATGAATTCAAAGAGAGTACCATTATCATGTTATTTCCACATGGCCTACAAGAAAAAAAAAATTTCCTTAATTTCTTATTGGTTGTTTGTAAGGTTGTATTAAAACTTTACCTAGATATTTAATATTAGGACAAAAATGAATTTTTAAAGAAAGCTTTCTATCTCATATTTTTTGGGCTGATGAGGAGAGTTGCATATGGGGCACCTTTTCTTAAGCTCCCAAGTTACCTTCATTGATTTAAGTATAGCTCAATCATACTTGTCTGAGTATTGGTTTGGAAGTTGAAGGTGAACAACAACTTACTCCTCCAGTCCCGACCTTTGGAATGAAAGTGTACATTCCCAGCCCAAACTGGTCATATCCTTTCTCCTCTGACCAGATAGTTCCTACTTCATCATATGGTGAGTTCCTTGAGAAGAGAGACTGACTTTTGCCTTCTTTGTATCTCCAGCACTTTCCACAATGTCTAATACACAGTAGCTCCTTAATAAATGCTAGTTGACTGACTAGTCACCACTTGACTCCACCCTTGCAAAATGCCACTGTACCTCAGGTGCTCAGCTCCCTAGTCTCCAAGATCCTGCTCCGCCAGCCATTTTATACCTCGCACCCTTGAATCATGCTGCAGTTGCAACCAGGTATTCCTATCGTTCTTATATTGAGCCACTCCTGCTTTTATAAGTTAAATGGTTGCCTTTGATAATGCCAAAATAAACTATTCCTGTCCACTGCCACAGTGCTCTGTTAAAAAACTCCCTGCATGCAGGTGCAACCCTACATCTCATCTCTGTAATTCTCATAGCCTCACTCAACTTAACTCCAAACAGTCTCAGTCTTTCCAAAGTCAAGAAGAGAAATATTTGTCTGGGACTCCATTTTCCAGAAACCTCCATAGTTAGGCTCCAAACACTTTTCCCTACTCAAAGAAAAAATTACATAAGTCAACACTGAACATCAGTCTCAAGCTTGGGTTCTGAAATCCCTGTGAGGTATATGCAGTTCCAAATTTCTATGTATACCAAAGGAATTTCTATTTTGTATAATAACTGTATCATCCTAGGTAGGTGGCTACACTGAAACATCTTTGGAGGGATACTAAATTATTTGCTGATAGTGATAATGACTTGGGGTCATTATGTTATAGCTCTGGATAGACTCAGCAGCAAGCTATCTTGTGAACCATCTTACTCAAAATGTCAGTCCCTTTTCAGAGAAGAAAGCAAATTATAATCCTAGGCTCCTCACAGTGTGGAAAACCTAGAGAAAGCAGAAGTTTGTAAGGAGCTCCAAGGGTCCTAGAGTATGACCTTGCTTCAGGATAGCACTGGGAGGAAAGGCACAAGCTCAGAAACCATATAAGTCTAACCCAGACTGTTACCTGGTATTGTTGCTTCTGGATTGTCTAGTTCAATGTTTTCCAAAGTAGGTGCGGGGCTCTGATCCCCAAGGAGTGTGTAATTAGTGTGTGATTAGTCAATTGGACAATAGGAAGGTGGGTTACATTCCATCCTTGTTGTCATAGGCAGTCTTGGGACTTGTTTCCAACATAACCAAATATATCCTTATGTCCCAACACTTCCCCATTCTCCCTTCCTCTGCTTCACAAGTTCCTATCCACCACCACCCCCTCAAGTGAGCTTTGGCTCCTCAGGGTAATTATACCTAACTGCTACTAACAAATCTCACCAATAGCAGTTGAACAGGTGCCATGAGGAAAATTCCACCCCATCCCAACAGATCTACCCCCTGTCTCTTGAATAACCTGGAGGATGTGGCAGATGCCCCAAAGAATATGAGCCCTACTTCCTTTTGGGTACAATGGAGTGAATTTTACTGTAGGTATGGGTGGGCATGGGTGGCCTGTGACAGATTGCAGCTCTCATTGCATTATTTCTCTCCCCAATTCCACTCCTCTTCCAGACTTCCTTATTACTGTTGACAGCACTACCATCCTTGCAGTCACTCCAGTTTATAACTTCTGTCATCCTTGAGTCTCTACCCTCTTTCATCCCAGATTTCCAAATCAATTGCCAAATATCCCCATAACTTATTATCTTTTCTAACAGTCCCCTTCTCTCTAATTACACAGCCATCACACTAGTTCTGGGTCTCCTCCCTTATTGGCCTGGACCACTGCAATATCCTAATTGGCCTCCCTGTCTCAAATCTCTCCTCTCTCCATACATCCTCTACATAACTGCCAAAGTGACCAAATTAGCTTTCGATCATTTTTACCAAAGTTGGTTTTATTTTTCCTACATCTCAGGTCTGACCTTGTCACTTCCCTACCCAAGAAATGCCAGTGGCTCCCTGCTGATTCTAGGACCAAATATTTCATATTTTTAGTTTCCATCTTTGGTTTGTGTTATAATGCACATAGCTTGTAATACCATGGTAAAGATGGTTGTAATTTATCAATAAGGAAACATACAAATATTTAAGGCACATGCTTTTTAAAAATTATTACTTCTACTGATAGGGATGGGCAATCAAAAAAGTTTGGAGAGCCTCGGTCTGGTTATTAAGGGAAGAGGGGGAGAGTCTAAACTGGGATCATTGGGTTAATTGGGGATGCAAGAAAAACCGCCCTAAATTGGGATGATCAAGAGTGGCGCGGGCTGCCTCGTGAGGCGGTGAGGTTCCCATCCCTGGAGGTCTTTCCTGTAAGGCCTCGCGACCACTCACTCGCCTGATACATTGTAGCAGAAGGTATTTTATAGAAGCAGCAAGTGCCCTGGCTGACCTTTGGCCTCCTGGCATGGCGAGGCTGGACTTGGACCAGCGCCCAGGTCGCCTACAGGGAGCTCCGCCACGCCGGCAGAGGGCGGCCTTTCCCGGAGCTGCGATTCGCGGGCGGGGCCTTCCGGAAAGCGAGACCCTGAACTGTAGCTGGCCCGGCGCTGCTGCGCCGCCTCTCCTCTGCCCACCTTCCCCAGGGGTAACGGGGGAGGTCTGTGGCGCGCGGGCTCCCGACATGATGAGCGCGTCAGGCTCACGCCCGGGACGTCGCTATGCGCGGGTCTCGCGGTGCGTCACCTTTAGCGCGAGCCATCGGCTCCACAGGTGAGGGGGGAAGGGAGGTTTTGGGAGTGAAGGGGGCGGGGCCAAGGGCTGGGGGAGGCAGCCTGCGGTTCAGGGGGAACCAGGGGAAGGGCCAGGCGTGTTAGTGTGGGGGGCGGGGCCACTGGCCATGCCCTCGTCCTCAAGGCACCGGCGATTGGTCGCTCGGCCGGATGGGTGGGCATAGGCAATATGGAGGCGGGGCTATCAGCCCCACGGGACTAGGGGCTGGAGCAGAGGAGATGGAGGGAACCTTGGATCTTCCCCCACATAGGACTAGGAAGGAATCCAGGGACAGGAACGTCTGCACCAACGGTTACAAAGGAGAAAGCTTGTTAAATTGAAATAGTTAGAAAAACATTTTTTAAAAAGTCACCAGCTCTAGGTTAAGAACCCTGTTATTAGTATTATTGTTGATAATACAATAAAGCATCCATTAAGCACCTACTATGTGCCAGCCACTGTGCCAAGTGTTCGGGATACCGAAAGAGGCAAAAGACACCCCCCTGCCCTCAAGTAGCTAACGATATGGTAGGGGCGACCACAAACAAACATGTACAAAGCAGGCTATTTACAGGACAAATAGGCGATGAAAGTGGAACGCACTGGAATTTAGAGGGGTTGGCTTCCCATAGAAGGTGGGATTTTTGTTGGGACTTAAAGGAAACCTGGAAGTGAAGCTGAGTGGGGAGAGTGTTTCAGGCTTAGGGGACAGAGAAAATGCCCTTAGCTGAGAGATGGAATGTCTAGTTTGTGGAACAGCCAGGAGGCCAGGGTCGCTGGCTCAAAGACTACCTGCTGGGGAGTAAAGTATAGAAAGACTGGAAAGGTAGGAGGGAGCTAGGTTATGAAGGGCTTTGAATGCCAAACAGAGCGTTTTGTGTTTGCTCCTGGAGGCAATAGAAAGCCACTGGAGTTTATTGAATAGAGAAATGATATCATCACCATCACCTCTGGAGTAAGGGAAAAAGGGCAGGTCACTTGGCTACTTCATGGCAGGCTGGACAGGACCTTTGGGGTGGGCCCCACAGGTGAGGCAGGGGCTAGATTCACCAACAAAAGAAGAAAAGATGGATATATAAGGTGTGGGTGTTGTAATATCAATTAAGTTGGGTGTCTTTGATTGAGCCTTACTAGGTGCTAAACCCCAGGCCCCAAACCCCTATTAGGTGCTAAGCCCATGTGGGTGTGAATTGGTAACTAAGGTGGGGCTCCAGGTGGGGCCAATGAAGGGAGGTGCTAATTCCAGAGCCAATAGTAAAAGCCTAAGTTCTGGTCACTCAGATGACATTTGATAATGTCTGACACTGTATAAAAAGAGAAAACAGAGTTATTTGCTTAGGGCTCTCACTCTAGGTCGTGCTGGGCAGCTGTAGAGCCCTCCAGTTTATAAACCCCGATGTTGGGACTTTGTTAAACTCTGGTAACTATGCATTGAGATTTGAATCAGACAAGGTCTGTCTGGTGATGTTTGTAATTTATTTGCTTTTGCTCTGAAGTTCAGGGTGCTGACTTTTTTCCCCTGAACTAAGTGAATGATATTTGTATGCTGGATTAAATTGAGATTGTTAACACCTTAATGTTGCTTTCCTTAGTGAAGCAGATCAAAAGAACCTGAGCTTGCAGCATTCTGTGAGCTTGTTGTTGTTGGTTTTACACCCCCACAGCAGCTGCTAGCTGGATTGTTGAAACAGGTGTAGGTGTGTAATAACGAGTATTTGTGAGCTATCACACGTTAAGTTGGGGGAGAAATGGAAATAGAGATAGGTGAAACTAGGGAGAGAAGTGATGCCACTGTTAGTTAATGTAATATACTGGAGACACTTATTGAATCATTTCTGTCTGAGGTGGGGAAGACATGATAAGAAGTTTAGAAGTCCAGTCAATAAACATTTATGAAGTGCCTACTACGTGCCAGGCATTGTGTTAAGCACTGGGGATACAAAAAGATCATTGAATTAAGTGATCTGGGGGGAGTGTCCCAGCATCTCAGCTTTTCCCTGTTTATTTATTCTATCTTTTTCCCCCACAAAAGCTGAGACAATTAACTTTTTTTTTCTCATGTAGTTTTCATTTATGATTTCTTGAAATATAGATCTGAAAAAACAGGCCTTGAAAAAGCCCAGTATGATTCAAATGGAGCTACTTGACTACATCTTTAAACCCAAATCACTCCAGCTTTCTGTGATTGGCTAGTAATAGGTCTCATCCCAAGTCTTGCTCATTGTTTGGCTTTTGATGGCTCTCAGTGAATGTAAATAGCAATTGTTTCTTTTCTGGCCAGAAACTCTGAGTGTCTTCCCCTCCTAGTTTGATCATTTTTGTGAAGGCAAACTAGTCTATCTTTTGTCTCGATTCTTATCTAGCCTTTAATCACTGAATGGGCATTGCCTCAGACAAACTGAGACTGGTAAAAAGACCTTAGCTTAAAAAGGCCAAGATCTCCTACTGTATGCTGGACCATTACCAACCAGTCATCTTGACATAGGTCTTGCCACTGGACTCCAATGACTCTGGAGGAGAAAGTGAGGCTGATGACTTTGCATAGCTCTGCCTTACTTAAATCCAGTTCACTTGCAAGTAAAGACATCACCCTCCTAATGTCATGGGTCCTCTTCGAGAATGAAGTATGAATGACAGTTCGTAACTAGGGGTTTGTAACTAGGGGTAAATGATTGCCTCCGGAGTCAGATATCAAATATAAAATCCACTGTTTGGCTTTTAAAGCCCTCCATAACCTGTCACCTTGTCCAGTTTTCTTGATCCAGTAGTACTGTTGCTGTTTCTGATGCTAGAAAATCCATATCCAGATTCTGGGTGTTTTCATTGACTTAAACCCCTGCCCGCCCCCAGTCCTCTCATCCTTCTTGCCCATTTCCTGGCTTCCTTGGTCTCATTCAAATCGGGCCTCCTTCAGCTAAAATCCCACCTTCTACAGGAAGCCCTTTCCTAATCCCCCTTAATACTAGTAGTGCCTTCCCTCTGTTGATTATCCCCAATGTATCCTGTATAGTATCTTGTATGTGCATAACTGTTTGCCTGTTGTCTCCCCCATTAGGCTGTGAGCTTCCTTGAGAGCAGGGATTGTTTCACCTTTCTTTGTATCTCCATGGTCTTAGCACAGTGCTCTCCAAATAATACATGCTTAATAAATGTTTGTTGACTTACTGTCTGACTGGTTGAGGGAAGGAATTATTACATTTAGATAAAACTGGGATATAATAAAAAGAGAAACTTTAAAGAATGTGTAGCTAGTTTGTGTGATTCAGAGAGAATGCTGGAGTTCACAGTTTGGAATGAATCACAATAGATAGAAATGGGCATTAGTCAGTCACTTTTAGGGGTCTATGTGACCTTAATGTGGGTGAATTTAAGGACTTGTGAATCACTAACCTCAATGGTACAGTGTTGTGATCTGGGATGATAGTAATCACAAGAAGTCTTATAATCAAAAAAAAGAAAGAAAGGAATCTGACATGTGAGAGCCCTTGTTGGGGTACTTGAGCAAATACTGACTGATTTTCAAAGGATAGAATTTTTTTTAAAGCACGTAAGGGGTTTGCATGTATTATTTGTATACCATGGTTTCTTCTTTTCTCCTTTGGCAGCAAATCTCTCAGTGATGAAAAGAATCTGAAGCTCTTTGGGAAATGTAATAATCCCAATGGTCATGGGCATAACTACAAAGGTAAGAAAGGGAGCATTGGAATTTTAGTCATTTCACAGGGATGAGGGGGTAGAGCACCTGATCTTGCAGAAAAAACAGTGGTTTAGGAGTCAGGAGATTTGTGTTCTAGTCTGGACCCAGCTCTGCCAATTACCTTGGGCAAGTTACTCTCTCTCAGTTTCTGTTTCCATATTTGTAAAATGGCAGAGTTGGACTACAATGATCTTTAAGGTCCCTTCCAGGTCTAACATTCTCTGAATCTGAGTGTTAAGTGTATGTCTGTCATTGTGGACTTAATAAGTAAAAAAACTAAATTGTGAGCTTAAGTTCTCATGATTTTAGACAAAAAGGAGACGCTAAATTACCTCAAATGTAAAATCTCTCTCCCTTAGCTAAATAGATTTTAGTAGTTTTGAAGTATTCATAAGAGCAGGAGAAGAAAAATACTCTCAATTATCTGCTCTAATGGAGTGGAGCAATGTTACAGCTAGTCCAAAATAATAGGTAATTAAAAATCATTATTGTTTGGCTTAGGAATTCATAATAAGATTTTTTTTTGGTGGCAGTATATATCCATCTAACTAGGTCTGGCCAAGGATAACATTAAAATGAATTTATATTCCCTTAAGTACATACTGAGGGAAGGAGGTAAGGAGCATGCTGCCTAGTAGGGACACTGCTGGGTTTAAACGTTTACCTGTGATAATCCACAAAGAGTAATTTATGTTTGTATAATTGAGAGTTGCCTCTTGGAAGAGTCAGCCAGGCATGGTATATGGTGGATAAAGTGAAGTCATTAGAGTAAAGAAAACCTGTTTTCAAACTCCTCCTTAGCTGTGTGACCATGGCCACGTCCCTTAATCTCCAAGTTCCAGCCAACTTCCTAGGACTTATTTATGAAGTTATTGTCAGGTGTTTGATCCCTACACTATGGGTGGAGGGAATTTTCTACTCTGATAGAATCAAATCACAGATTCTTTGGAGTTCCGTACTTCAGAGTTTATTCTATTAAGACTTAACAGATGCTTCCAAGTGCTGATCTATAAACAATTCGCCTACCTTCAGATAAACATCCATTTGTGAAGCAGTTTTCTCCTAAATTACCCCTTACTTTATAAAAGCACCTGCTTTTCCTCAAATTATTGCTGTCAGCTTATGTGTGTATTCATGTGAATGAGGAAGAGAGATTCATATTCCTCTTTTGTTTCTACTAAGAATTTAAGTCATTGAGTGTGCTTAATTTGCTGTGTGACCTTACTCAGACAGGTGTTGCTCAGAATTGGACACCAGTTCTGGTAGTTTTCCTGCCAAACTACAACATACCTTCCCTGGCTTTGGCTTTACTGTCTCAGTTTAGGTGGGATTTGATGATAAGGTAAATGGCTTCAAAATTGAGTAGTTGTTTTGTTTGAAAATATTAGAAGGTTCCCTGTCTACTACAGCTTATGTTGCCAATCTGTGCTCATATGTTAGCTTGTTTAAAGTCATGTCTGTTTTTGTTATTTTGTTTTCCCCCCCATAGTTGTGGTGACAGTACATGGAGAGGTATGTGCAGAAAATATTTCTTTGTCTTTGTGGTTTGTGCAGCTTGCTTAGGCCTTTTCCAGCTTATGTGGTGGACTCTTGGCATTGTGCATCCTATGCTTAAAATATATTTCCTTCAGTATTGTTTATGGTAGTCTTTTTGTATCTAGTGAATTGCTGCTTTTCCTAATTATTCCACTTCCAAAGAACTCTTCTTCAAACTGAGGATTTGACTCTAATATTATACCACAAGTAGTACTGTGATTGTCTTGGAAATGAGTCTATGGGGAAGCATTTGTGGAAATATTTTGGCCTGTTCTCTGTGCTTTATGCTGACTTTCTTCATTTCCTAAGGGCTAATTATAATAAGTTGTCCAAATCTAACTTTTAACTTTGTTTATCCCTTAGATTGATCCTGTTACAGGAATGGTTGTGAATCTGACAGATCTGAAAGACTATATGGAGGTAATAATACTCAGTACTGTATAGCTCAGTGGTGCATGTTTGAAATTCAGGTCCTCAAACCCAGATTTTCAAAGGCCTTGTCCTACAAACTTCTGCCTCTAGTATTGTTTTTGCTGTGGACCCTGGGAGGCTCTCTTTTTTTACCTCTGGCCTCACTGCTGCCTGTTTTATTGCTGCTTGAATGATTCGTGGAATGGAAACCAATCAGAAATATTGTACGGTGATCAAGAGAGCTGTTTGTGTTGTTTCCCTTTCTTGAACTACACCTTACTTCCCTGCTTTACCTGTTTAAATTCTCCTCATCCTAAAACCGATTGTGTTTGTGAAAGCTGCTGTTCTACTCCTGCCCTCGTAGATCTTACCATTCTGTGGGCTCCTTCAGTCTACAAATGTTACTGCAAAATTTAGCACTGAATTGCCTCACGTTGATTCCTGGGCAGGAACTACTTCTATTTCTGTATTTTCCTCAAATCCTAGTATGTCCCTAAGGATCTTCGATGTATCCAGTGGTTGGTTACTAAGTACTTTTTCTGAAGCCAATTCTAAAAGGCAGTAGCATTGCACTACATTTAATTCTCTATATGTTAGCTTTCCCCCGCTATGACTTAAACAACAGATACTCATTGAGCATTTGCACTGTGGGGGATTAGAGAAGTGTATCTCAGAGCCCCTGCCTTCGGACTGCTTACTGACTTGGGAGACAAGACATGTATATGTAAAGAGCCAAACAATGCAAGAGATGCAGATCAGCATGTTAAAGCGTAAACTGAAAGGTCGAGGTGCTGCAGATTCAGAGAAAGAACAGATCTGTGTGGGGTACAGTAGTTAAGAAAAGGCTTTCTGGAGGAGGTAGACATTGTCCTGGGCCTAAAAGTCATTGAATCTCTGAGTCATAGGGACCATCCAAGACCAGCTTTTATTGGAACAAAAATCTCCTCCACAACATCCCTGAAAAGTGCTCATCCAGCTTTGCTTAAAGACCTCTAGGGAAGGGAGTTCACTACCTCTTGAGGCAGCCCATTCTACTTTTGAACAACTCTCATGGGTTCAAAGGGATTTGTTTTCCCCTTAAGTCTGCATTTGTCTCTTTTCAACTTCCTACCATTGCTCCTGCAGAAGTGGTATAATCCCTCTTGCACAGACAGGACAGCCCTGTCTTTTCTCTGTATTTAATATCCACAGTTCTTTCAACTCATCTGCATATGGCCTAATCTTGAGGCCTGCCACCATCCTCCTGGTCTCTTGGGTGCTCTCAAGTGAGTCAGTGCACTTCATGAATGTCACACTCAGAGCTGAACGTGATATTCCACACACTGTCTGACCAGGGCAGAATGCATCCCCACTGTTACTTGCTTAGTCCTATACACTAGAGCTCCCTTCATGCCCAAGGGCAGATTGGCTTTTTTGGCTGCCGTATCACTCTTTTGACTTGTATTGAACTTTCTGTCCACTAAAACTTTCACGTCTTTTTTTTTTCAGGTGAACTATTATCTAGCCATGCCTCTCCCATGTCGCACTTATAAAGCTGATTTTTTTTAATCAAACTGAAAAATTTATATTTATTTCTATCAGGTTTTATCTGATTAGCTATAACACAAAATTCTAACTTGTTGAGAATTTTCTGGATGCCAACTGTCATCCAACATGTACGCTAGCTCTCCTAAGTGTTATCTGCAAACTTGATAATCATGTCGCTTGTGTTTTTATTGAAGTCCTTGATTAAAATATGAAATAGCACGATACCAAGTACTGATCCCTGGGCCATATTGACATTGAACCGTTAATGACTATCTTTTGTGTCCATTCAATAAGCTCCAAATCCACCTAGTTGTGCTATTAACTAGCAAACGTCACTCCTTCTTGTCCACAAGAATAGTGTGAGAGATTTTGTCAAATGCTTTGCTCAAAGCTAGGCCAACTATGTACATAGCTTTCCCTTGATCTGTCAGGATAGTAACTCTCTTAGAAAATGAGATGAGGTTAGCCTAGTGGGGCCTTTTTTTCTGAATTTTTATTTATCTTTTGTTTTTACATCACTTATTTTTCCTAATATGTCTTCCCCTCTTTCAGCCAGTACGTTATATGAAGAATCAAAAAAAAAAATCCTACCTTAGCTTAGTCAAACTAATCAGCTCATTGAAAAGATCTGATGTATGTAATATTTTGCCTCCATAATCCCCAACTCTGCAAAAAAGTGGGAGATATCCCCTCTCATAAATCTCCTTTTGTAGCAAGGTTGGTTGTTGTAATTTCACAGCATCGCTTCAATTGTTTTGTTGTAGTCACTGTGCATATTGCTTTCCTAGTCCAGCTTATTTGACTTTTCACTAGTTTACATTAGCCTTCCCATACTTCTTTTTAGCATAGCAGCCATCCGTTCCATTTTTGTGTTTTAACTTGTTTATCCATTCTCCAGCTAATGGGCATCTGCTTTGTTTCATATTCTTCCCTCCTATACAAAGCTCTGCTGTGTGTATGGGGCCTTTCTTTTTTAAATCATTGACCTCCTTGGAGCATATGCCCAACAGTGTGGGACCTCTGGGCCAAAGGTTATCATGATTTTAGTCCCTTTCTTTGCACAATTCCAAATTACTTTCCAGAATAGTTGGATCAATCCACAGCTACACCAAAAGTATGTTAGTTTGCCCATCTTTTCATAATCTCCCTCCAACATGGCCTATTTCTATCTTTTGTTGTTTTTGCCAGGCTGAGTCTGAGGTGAAACCTGAGTTGTTTTGATTTGTATATTTCTCTTGTTTGTAGTGATTTGAAGCAGTATTTCACATAGTTATTAATAGTTTGTAATTCTTTTGGGAGCTGTTTGTATATATCCTTTGAATATTTATTTGGGAATGGCTTTTGGTGGCATATCCTGTTACTGATAAAGCCATGCTATGTCTTCATGATCACTGCTTTATACTCTAAGTGTTTGCATACCATCCCCTTAAATGATACATTCTTGACTCTTACCAGTAGATGTCGAGCTCACAGTTCTTTAGTTTTTAGATTCTATTTTCTGCCATTTTGGGGAAATCAAGACAATATTTGGCCTTCTCCCCTTCTATACCACCTGTCCTGTCCTGTGCCATTCTGAAAGTGATTCCACCTTCACATCTCTCTTTTCTTTTCATATCCAGAGATGTAGTTATCAGAATCTGAAGACTTGAACTTTTCAGGGGTATCAAGGTACTCTTGTCTTATTTCTAGCATTAGCACGCTGTTAGCCATTTTCTGTGGTTTTTCCTCCTCTAGCACCCCAATCATTCTTCTTGGTAGAGAAAACATTTATTTTCTTACTACCCATATAGGACAATCCTTTCAATTTATTGAAACCATAATTCGTGCTAATAATAGCTGACTTCTATATAATGTTCTAAGGTTTACAAAGTACTTTGCAAACATTGCCTCATTTAATTCTACCACAACATAGTGAGCTCAGTATGACAAATATTATTATCCTCTTATAGCAGATGAGGAGACAGGCTTAGTGGTGTTAGCAGACTTGCCCACAATCACCCAGCTTGTAAGTCGCAGAGGCAGATTGGAATCTGGGTCTGCCCAACTTTAAGGCTAATGTTCTTTTTACTGCACGCACCATGGTGCCTCTTGAGATTCTAAAAATGATTGTTTCCTTGATACCAAGGCTCTTTAGGGTAGCTGAAAGTGGGTACTAATATTAGAAAAAAGGACAATTAACAGCTTTGGATAATGAAAAAGGAAGAAAAATGACATGAATGTGTTTGAGCACTTGGAAATAATCTAGTTTGCATTTATAAAATATTTTTTCTTCTAGGCTCAAGATAATTAAATTGATTCTTAACAAATGTTGAACTAACTTTGTAATTAAGCCGCTCTTAAAAAATAACTCTTAAAAAACCTCAGTACTCTGGTTGCATGTCCTTTTGCTAGCTTCTGATGCCTGGTTGTGGCACTGATAGATAAGAGTTATGATGAGGTGTTATTTGAAATTTAAACCCTCTTGGAGATCATGCAAGAATTGTTATCTGATGTTCTCAATTGCCTTGAGTCACATTATAGGAAAGTTCTAATGTATGTATTTCCACTCTGATATGAAGACTGGTATATGTTCGTTATTGGACAGTAATTGTGGGTTTCTCATTGTGGTTTTGCCATTTGGTCTTTACACATGAAGAACAACTCATCAGTGTGGAGAAGGAGGTCCTATTTTCCACTAATAGCATTAAGCTGCCTGGAGTTTTGGTTGGATGGAGTCATAGCACACAGGAGCCCAAACTCCAAGTAACAGGGCCAAAGTCTAAAAAGCACAAGCAGTGCCCATCCAAATCTGAATCACAAATGGAGCCATTCTTTTTTTTTCTATTCTATTTTGGCTCCAGGAGGCAATTATGAAACCCCTTGATCATAAGAACCTGGACCAGGATGTACCTTTCTTTGCAGATGTTGTGAGGTAGGTGCTGGCTCCCACTTTTGTCTCATAAAAGATAATAAAATGAGAATGAATTTTCATATTGATTCAAATAGACTGAAGTCTCACCTTCTGCCCAGTCCCACTCCCCCTAATGTGGCTTGTATAAGACCTGAGTGTAACTAATAATAGTGGTGTTGGCATCATAGGCATATCCTAAAACTTGTTTCTCTATCACCAAAGGCAGAAAGAGTAGCCATAGCTTTCTCTGGGGCCTTTACTCGCTCAAGTGGGAAGAGCTTGGGTTGATGGTTGGCCCTGCTGTTGCTGTTGCTACAAGAAAAAAAGGGAAGAAGATCCTTAGAAAAGGATTTAATGTCCAAGCATCCATTTAATGAGTAGCAGGAAGGGGTTTTTGGCTGTAAGCCCCCCTCTTCCTGGAGCTTGTGCTTTGGTTTCTGCGTTCAGATAAATTGAGCCTTACTGCTCATGGCTTTGTAGATGGTAAAAAGCTCTCCAAGTTATGGTGTCTGGTCTTCTCTAGCTCTGAAATGGCCAGTTGGTGGGGGGCTATTAATTGGTCCACGTATGGTAGAAAAGTGGCACCCTTAGCCAAGAGTCCCCAGAGAGGCTAGATCTGAGCTGAAGCTGAGGATGAGAGAGGGAAGATGAAAGGAAGTGTACATGTTCGAAGTGCTGAAACTTCTTGTCAAAGCTCTGTTGGAGGTGTTGAATGAAGGTGGTAAAGGAAGGTGGGAGGGTGCTGGGAGACTGGGGAAGGGAAGGGAGGAGAGGTTATGTTTGTCTCAATGCTGCCATGTTCAGAGACCATCAGTGGCCAATGAGACTTCTAATGGAATTTTTTTTCCCCAAAGCATATTTCCTTTGTTCTCTGTCCCTATCACTTGATGTGGCAACATCACATCCAAAAACATATGACCAGCAGAAAAGTGGCTAATAAGGGTCTCTATAAAAATGGCATCAGACCAAGCCTACTTCTCCAAAGTTTCTGGGTTTGGAAGAGTTGGCTTAATTTAATGGATATATTTTATTTGGCTTTCTCAGTTTTTCTTTCACTATTGCTTGAATGCCACACCAATATACATACAAATGTACATACTACTGTACAAAATACATTAAAAGGATTTTGAGAAACTGAAAACATTGCCATTTGTTTGCTAGTGTAGGCCAAGGCCCTAGTCTGCTTCTTCTCTTCTTGCCGGGGCGGAGACAGTCCCTCCTCCTTCCCCCAGAGGACCTCGGGTGCAGGAACACCCTTCTTGCTCATTCCACAGCTGACCTTCCCTTCTGTATTCACCTAGGGCTGCTAAGACTTTAATTCTATAGTACAGTCTGTAGTACAGAGGCTGGCAGCTGTAACTGTATCAGATATGTGTGTGGAATTTTAAAATTCTTTACTTTAAAATAGTATGCTGTCTTTGATATGATAGTGTGATTTGATTGGTAGATATAATAGTGTGATACATGACAGCATGCATCTTAGTGCATGTCTGAATATTTTGAATTAAAAAATATCTTTTGGTGTTTTTAAGCCCAATGCTTGGTATTCTGAGGGTTCTCTTGGTGTCCCCAAAGCCTTAATTAAGAGCTTTTAAACTTAAAGCTGCACGAAGACTTTTGGGACAACCTGTATATGATATTTAGTGAGAAATATTGGTTATTTACTTTGAAAAATAATTTCTCCTAAATGGGTCATTTTTGTGGGATAATTTCATATAATTAAATACCCATACATATGTATTTCCTTCCCAAAGATTTGATTTTAGAGAGGCATCCTCTGTTTGGGGTAGTCTGCTCAGTAAATAATTTACTGTATCTGGTTGTTAGTTTAAATACTAAAGTTTGCTTGAGAATATAACATTTAAACAACAAGAACGTTTATTTCTGAGGTGTGAGACTTTGCTAATCATTTTCATATTGACCCTGTAAAATCTTTATCTCTATCCACAGCACAACAGAAAATGTAGCTGTATATATCTGGGAAAATCTTCAGAAAGTTCTTCCTGTAGGAGTCCTTTATAAAGTCAAAGTGCATGAAACTGACAAAAACATTGTCGTCTACAAGGGAGAGATATCAGCCGTTGGGGATTAATATTACTATCTTAACATTAAATTCATGGCTTGTCATTTTGAAAAGGAACTTTATCTATTGAAGTATTAATAAGCTGCCTCATAAATGTTACCATTGTTGTATCCTGGAATATCTGAATGTAAAAACATTTCAAATGAGCAGATTTTTCATTTAAGTCTAGAGTTGTACTTTACAATTTTAAAAAAAATTTGTTGGCAGAGTGCTTTGGTGTATCATTAAAAAAATCTCTTCATATTATTTTGTCATGGTCATCTAGTTTTCCTAATTGGAATAGTTTCTAGGCATAAATAGTAGATGAATGAATTAAAAAGCATCCCATAAGTGCCTACTATGCCCCAATTACTATGCTAAACATTGAGGATACAATAAAAAGTAAAGATAGCACCCCCTCTCAGTGAACTTACATTCTACTAGTGGAATACAACACACAAATCATAGTGGTGGCCAGTGAAGACTATTTGGTTTAAGAAAGTTACAGGTATGCTAAATGGAGTCCTAGGAGAATGTGGATTGACACACCCTTTCCAGGAACAATGGCAGGATTGATTTCATTATGGTTCCGGGACTGGAAATGGAGGGGAAGGACTGGGGTGGTTGGTGTGGAGAAGTCTGGGGCATTAAGTGAAGCATAGCTGGAGAAAGAACCTAGATTTAGTGGGCCGCTGAGGCAACCATAGTCAGCCCCTTAGGGCCCAAAGGTAGGAGTTCTGGGCATTAACATGTTAAGTCCTCCAGGGCATAACTCTGGAGGTAAAGGGTGTTTTTGTAAGGTATTTGAAATATTAAAATGTATGTAGAACTTTATAGGAAGTCAAGCTTGGGTGACAATATAGCTGATTTTGAAGACCATGAATAATTATTACTCGTTATACACTGTGTTAAAATAATACAACAGAAAAAGGAGTCCCTACTCTGGTGTGAGCACCCTTCTATAGGAATTGCTTTCTCTTTGGTCCCAACCATTTTTCCACTATGTTAATTTGTATTAAATTAAATGTATGTAAATCAGCAGGATTATGTTGTGTGCACAGAGCTATTTCTTTCTTGGCTTCTCATTTGCATGGCTGGGAGAGGGGAGGAAGGGGAGGAGCTTCTCTTTTTTCCCCATAGCACTCCATACAAAACTTTGTATCCAATGGAGAATCAAACAACCTGACAGATGAAAGGCCAGAATGCATCTTAAAGTTATGTTAAATTTAATGCAGTTTCATGTGCAATCATCTTTTTTATTGTCCTGTGTTATGGGAATGTTTGTTTTGTTCTGTGAATTGAAAATAAAATAAATTTAAAAAAAATTTAAGAACTCTGGACTTAGGGTCAGAAAATCTAGGTAAGCCAGTTACTTTATTAGCTATGGGACCTTGGGCAACTTACTAGCCTTTCTCCATTTCAGTTTTCTGTCTTTGAAGGAATAATTCTTTCTTGACTCATCCCACAGGAGATGTCATGAAAATCAAATAAATTCTGTAAATCATGTAGTGAGGCAGTGTAGTATAGTGGAGAATGAGCTGGTATTAGAACCAAGAAGACCTGAGTTCAAATCCCACCTCAGAGAAATATGACTGACCCTGGGTAAGTTATAAACACTCTGTGTTCTAGGCCAGGGCTTCTTAAACTTTATCCACTCTTGACTCCTTTTTGAGTTTTGGCAGCGTTTGCTGATGTTGCCTGGCCTGAGGGCATGTGCAGTGCAAAGTGCACATGCTTTGTGTTCATAACCAAGGCTGCAGTGAAGTTGCCCAATGCAACACTGGCAAGTACTGCCCAGGAAGACCTTGAATTCATTACACATTTGATTTTGAATTAATTTTTGTTCATTGTATGTTCTGAAACATTTTACTCTTACCATATTTTTCATGACCCCATATGGGGTTGAGACCGACAGTTTAAGAAGCGCTGTCTTGGCAAGTAGGACTCTTAAGCTGCAGAGAAGGTGGTACTCTGGCTTGGCAAGAACTCCTAGCTGGCAGTTCTTTGTACCAGTGAAAGCACTGGTCTCTGTTATTTATATAGTGCTTTGAAAATGAAAAACATGATTATAAATATCCTTTATTCTTTAAATTTTGAAATTTGTAATGGTGATGAATTACATACTTTAAATTTGAGGATAAATCTGTATGTGTCACACACAGTTTTTGGTTGAGTCGTTTATTTGATAAATGATGCCATAACCAATGTTGGCTGAAAAGAGCTGTATGCCAACTTCTGATAGAAGACTAATGCATAGATTACAAATCATTACTTTTAGAAGGAATTAGCCTCAGTGAAACTAGTTGCTCTGAGTTGCTTCAAGAGAACAACTCGTATTTTTTGCTTCTTGGTGTTCTTAAGAGAAACTTGTGTATGTGTGTGTGACAGACAGACAGACAGACAGGAACAGAGACAGAGGGAGGGAGGAAGACAGACAGAGACAGACAAGTGGGGGAGGGAGCCAGACAGAGAGTGAGACAGATAAGGAGGGAGATAGACAGCTGCGAGAGTGAGACAGAAACACAAGCAAGATATACAGATAAATGACAGAGAAAGAGAAAAAATAGGAGGACTTTGTGGAAAGGTTATAACCTTTGCATCATATAGGGTTGAGAAATTTTAGGAATTCTGGTGTGAAATGGAGCTATTACAAAGCTTTGAGGCTGTTGTAACTGGCTGCAACATTTCTTCAGTTTGAGAGTTTTTCCCCATCTTGTTTTGTTTCTCCTTAAAGTCACCAAACCAAACCTAACCAAACTAATGTTACCTGACTTGTGGGGTTGGGGTAGGAGAGAGAGGTAGTGTGATTTAGTTGAAAGAGTACTGGCCAAGGAGTCAGAAGAACTGGGTTTTAGTTTGAGCCTTGTCACTTACTAGTCATGCAACCTTGCCCAAATAATTCAATATTTCTGGACTCCAGTTACTTTATCTATAGAACATCATGAGGTTAGACTACATCTCAGGTCATTTTTGGCTTTAAAATTGTATGATTCCATGATTCTGCATCCACAAGTCTATCATAGATCCATTAGGTTTTTTGTTTGTTTTTGTTTTTTGAGAGAGAGATTGCTTAAGTCTAAAGAAAATACATGGAAACAGCAACTTTGGAGGTGTTGGGTTATATAGCAGTTTAATTCAGCATGAATAAGCATGGAAAGGCTTGATTGTTTGTGTGGGTTGGAGTTGGCAGTTTTGAAACAAATCTCATGAAAAAAAGTTACCTTTGTGAATATCAACCTGTGAAAATCAACCTGATTTAATTAGTGAACTGTCTATAGTGTTAACATGAGGTAGTATGGTGTAGTGTAAAGAACACTGTCTTTGGTACGGTAAGTCTTGAGTTATGTCCCTTCTTTGCTACTTATTATCTGATGTGTGCCCTTGGATAAGTTATATACTTATTCGGAAACTGAGTTTCCTCATCTGTAAAAACGGAGTATTGGGTTAGAGGATTTCTAAGGTCCCTTCCAACTCTAAATTCCATGATTTTATGTAAATGTCATTTTAGAGACTATCGGGTGCAAGCATATTAGAAATAATGGACTTTACTATATCAAATGGGCTGCTGCGCGGCAGAGAGGATGGAGTGCCGGGCGTGGAGTCAGGAAGACTGGTGTTCAAATGGAGTCAAACAGTTACTATCTGTGTGACCCTGCACAAGTCACTTAACCCTATTTGCCTCAGTTTCCTCACCTGTAAAGTGAGCTGGAGAAGGAAATGATAAACCACGCCAATATCTTTGCCAAGAAGACCCCAAATGGGGTCACAGAATTGGACACAACTGAAGTGACTCAACAACAACAACAAATAGAAACGATAGGTTACCCTACGAGAATGGATGAGCTAGAGAGTGAACTTTCATCTTGGAAGAAGGTGAGAGAATGAAAGCTTTGGTCATCATTGTCATCAAGCAATTAAGAAAACCTGAAAAGGTGAGTTTTTTTAAACTCTTTTTCAAGTGACTAGAAAACCTCTGTGTTTCCTTTAAATGGCTGAAAACAGAATAAAAATCTTAAGTTGGGGGTCTGTAGCATGGCAGCTTTGCATACATTTGCAAATTTTATGCTACTTTTGGTCCTGATAGGACCCAACTACATCTAATTGTGCTGGGGGATAAAAATATCAGAATAGTAATGACTATGGCTAGCTTCTATGAAAATATATGCAAATCATTAAATCCTAATTTTAATAATTAAAGCCTCACTCTTAGGTAATGAGGGGAGAAGGTGACTGTAACCATATCTTTATAACTCATACACCTTGGGGGTACAGCATAGTTCATTTGGTCATTTTGGTTTTTATTGACTTTTCAATGTGGATCACCATATGCCATATAGAAAGATGGCTGAAGTAGCCCACTCATATTCCACAGTGTCACGAGCATTTTAATAATTTTAAAGCTGGGACAGAGACAAGTTGTTCATCTATTTTCTGTGCTGTCTAGAATATTTCTGTCCTCCTTTGCATGTAGTAAAGTCGTTAGTTTCACATAATTTAATTTTATAGAAAGATCTTGTTGCAAGGCACTTTTGGAAGGTATCCCAGATAAACACTATTAAAGTCTCTATGGAGATGCAGAGAGATCAGATGCCATCACAGGTAGATATGAAACAGTGTACTTTTCCAGGGAAGCTTAACCTTTGGAAAGTATTGGAGAACTGGATGGGATGATCTGGAGGTTTGCAGTTTGTTATTAGAGAGACAATCCCTATGAAAAGAACAGAGACACCACCTTCCCTTGTTCTGCCTCTGCTTTGACCACTGGCAAAAATAGTAGAACACTTGACCCTCCTAAATATTATGTCTAAGTAGCCAGAGGTGAGCTTAGATCTTGTCTGCAAGATCTAGAGACTGCCAAATGTGTGGTGTGGCTGAAACCCAGATAGATTATACGTATTGTCAATCTAGGGTAGCTAGGTGGTGCCATAGTGCATAGAGTGCCAGGCCTGGACTCAGGAGGACTCATCTTCCTGAATTCAAATCTAGCCTCAGACACTTACTAGCTGTGTGACTCTGGGCAAGTCACTTAACTTTGCCTCAGTTTTCTGGAACTGGAACTGGAAAAGGAAATGGCAAACCACTCCAGTATCTTTGCCAAGAAAACCCCAAATGGGGTCATGAAGAGTTAAGACATGACTGAAAATGACTGAAAATGAGCAACAAATTCTCAATCTATCAGTCTAATAACCATATCAAAGAAGAAAATGATGTTAGTCTAGCACTACTTCTTAGGGAATCCCTTCTGGTTCCTAGTGATCACCACTTTTTTTTTTCTGAAGTTCTTATAAATCATTCACTTAATAATCAGTTTGAAGAATCAGGTTCATCCACTTCTTTTGAGAACTGAGACAACATTTTGCTCAACTCTGGACCTTTATTCCACAGAGATCACCAGCAGTGAGCAGCAGTCATGCAATAATAACAGACGTTTACAAAATGATCAACATATATTTTTTCATTAGACTCTTATACAACCCCATGAGGCATACATTATAAATATTATTATGCACGTTTTATGGATGAGGAAACTAAGGCACAGAAAAGTGAAATAACTTACCCATGGTCATATGGCCACTAAGTGTCAATGGTGGGATTTCAACCCAGGACTTCTGACTACAAATCTAGCACTATATTTACTATGCAGTGTTGTTTCCCATCTTGTTAGATTCCTCTCCCCAGCCCAGTACTTGTGTACCTATGTCACAGGGTTGTGAGGATAAAATGAGATTATACAAGTAAAGTACTGTGGGCTTTTGATTTTCATTGGTATGGGGAAGTGCCAGGAGAATGTAGCTCTGTGGCTACTTCCCAGCCATCATCCAAAATATCCATCTGAGTTCCCAGAAGGCGACTAATTATTTTTCCTCTGACGGTTTAAGGGCTAACCCTGGGGGATCAAGCATAGGTGGAGGAGTTTATTTTTGTTCCTAAGCCCCTATCCAGTGTGCTACCCACTGATTATCAATTAACCAATCAGAGTTAATTAGCTTTTTGGAACAGGTATTTACTAAGATGGTATAGAAAAAACAGTTATAGAAATGATCCTGTCTAAAATCTGGGGCATATCCTCCACTTGTACATCTAAGGTCTCTGGGGAAAATGGCTCAGGCTGAGACAGAACATGTGACAAATAGGTAACATAGCTACTGGTTTCTGGAAGTCCTTTTCTCCCTTTATGGAGTCCTCATGAAGTTCCTTTTTGGTGGCTATAGCTCTCTTCAGGGATCCTGAGGGTCAGCACCTGAAACTGCCTTTCTTCTAGCTTGTCCTTGGTTCCTGAGGAAGATGCTGCTTTTACCCCGTGCTCTTCTGGGGATACTGCTACTAACGTTGACGGGAAGTCTAAATCTTTAGGTCTTTCAAAATTCACAAGGTCACCCTCTAATTGGGGTGGGTAGGAGACAGAAAGTCTCCCCTCATATCTCTCCCCCTCCCCCAAGGGAGTCCCTTTCTGGGGTTCGGCTGCAGCCGCTCTACTACTATTATGGTCTGCTACTTGAGTAGTGGATTCTAAAATGGCTTACTGGGGTAGCTAGGTGGTAGATAGAGCACTGATCCAGGAGTTAGGAGGACCTGAGTTCAAATGCAGTCTCAGACACCTACTAGCTGTATAGCCCTGGGCAAGTCACTTAACCCTGTTTATGTCCAAAAAAATGGCTTACTGTTTTATCCAAGCCTTTCAGGGTATAATGCCTGATTCTCTTCTACTAAACACAAGATAGTTTCTATGTGGGCTCATCGGATTTTATTAAATCTGTACCTGGTTTAGACTTTTGGTTGATTGATTCAGTAGGAACTGTTCACACCTAAGTGCACCTTTGATGATTACATAACTCAGTTAAAGACATGTTCTCACTTGCTAAAGGTATGTAGAACATCTTCTTAGTTACATTAATTGGGGATGAGGAAACTCCTCTTACCCATGCAAATACCTTCTCTGCAATTTATTGTCTTAGATAATTGGCTAGATCATTGAGTGGTTTAATTGAATTGGCCAATTGCACACATAGCCAGTATGTGTCAGAGGTGTGGCTTGAATCTGTGCCTTCCTGGCTTTGAGACCAGTTCTCTATTTACTATGCTCTGTGTATTTGTGTGTGTGTGTGTGTGTGTATGTATATAAACCCTTACATATACACACATATGTGTATATGTACATACACACATATGTGTATATGTACATACACACACACATATATATTTATTTACCAGTTATTATTTGCTATTATTATTCTGGGGTATAGTTCACCTGGTACCAGAAACTTGAACTCAAGAGAAACTAAACATTGTTTCTCATTTCTGTCTCTTCTATCTTTGCCTTTATTTCTCACTTGATAGGCTTGCCACCCATGGGTATCCTATTTTTTCCAGTCTGAAGTGTATTCTTATGTAGAGGGTAGATGTAGTAAAGAATGAATTAAATTCTTTCTCTCTTGTGTCTGCCCTAAGCACTGGCGTTATCCCTTTCTTGTGTTTCTTTCCTGGAATATAATGTAAAAAGAGGCAGTTCTTATGGGTCCTTGTCACCTTTTCATATTTGCCTTTGTTTATGTGACCCTGTTTCCATTGTTCCCTATTTTGTGTTTAAAAATCATGGAGCAGTCCTTCTGAAATCACGTTGATCCCTTTAAGTGCTTCCCCCATTTCTTTCTCATTTCATCCACCAATCAACAAATACCTCTTACGTGCCTGTTTCTGTGCTCAGTATTAGGGATACAAAGTCAGAATTCATGAATATATAGTCGGAAATGTTTTCTTGAACTGTGATCAGAACTTGTATTTTCTTTGAGTTAAGTTGTCTCATCTTTGAAATACAAGCTGAAGTTTTAGCCTCATCCCACCATTTTTTTACATCGGACCTGCACAACATGAGGCCTGCCAAAGGATTTCCAGAGGCCTGAGAAAAATGTAGATGTAAAAGGAACTAAAGACATCACAAGTGCTTTGTCCATGCCCCACTTGACCAGCCTTCCACTAATCACTATTGTGCCCATCACGTAACTTCGTGTAATTTGGCGGTCCATTGCCATTGAGCATTCTCTTCTGTTTGTCCTGTGACCCGAGGCAACCAACCTTGGTCAGCCTGTCTTTAGTTACCTTTATTTGGAAAGTGAGCTGCTAAAAACCTATCTGCAGCACAAAGAAGTTTAGCCTGTTTTAATTTTGGCCCCTACCTACTGCCAAGTTGTGCAAGGCTGCTATACATAGTGAGCTCTAGAATCTCACCTGGAACTGGACCCGTGGTCTGTACGTCATTTGCTTGTACTTTTCTCTTTCACCTCTGTCCAGAGGCTTACTGGTGGGGAACAGGCGAAGAGAAGACTGACTTGGTGTTAGGGCCTGCTTCAGGCTCACTACCGAAGGAATCATTGACCAAGATCAGTGGGCTACTGAACCTAGGCCGAACCTAGCTGTGTAAATTTGATTAGATTAAAAATGAAAAGCTTCCACTCAAATATTCATCAGTTGTTCTTTGGTGTGGGAACAATTCCCTCAAAAGAATGAACTCTTAACTCTTTTAATGTAATGGACCCATTTTGTAGTCTGGTGAAGCTATGGACCCTTTTCCAGAATAATTTTTTTTTAAATTCACAAAATAGAATGTATAAGATTAACATAGGAAATCAATCATATTGAAATATTAGAAAATATAAAAATGCTTTTTTATTATATTATATTATTTATATATTTTTAAAGTTCACAGATACTAGGTTAAGAATTCTTGCTTTACTGGGCCTTTTTTCACCTGTGTTCTTTTCACCTGTAATTCTTCTGTTTTATAGAATTGCCTGGGGGATTTGACAGTTTAAATGATCCGCCTAGGATGTATCCAAGAAAGGACTTGAATCCATATCTTTCTTGGCTAGAAAACTGGATCTCTATCTATTAGATGCTGCCTCTCCATATTATTTAGCAAAATGAAACTGCCAAACCCCAAATTATTCAAAAGCATCACACAATATTCCTTCCCACCAATGCTGCTAACATGAATGGACTGATTGGTAGGTAGACAAAAAGACAGATAGATAAACGGGTCTTTTATTCAGCACGTATTAAGTGCCGGGCCCTATGCTAAGTACTGGGGACTAAATAAAAACATGCTGTAGTCCAGGGTTTGGGGAAGGGACACACTTGAGGACATGGAAGTTAGCAAGTCTCCATTCTTAGGTGGAAAGATTAGAGATGATGGCCCAGAGACAACCTCAAAGTGACGATTTGTAACATAATCTAACTTGAAAGCATCATTGATCTGGGAGTCAGGAGATCTGGGTTCTAATCCTAGTTTTGTGAATTTGTGCAAATCACTTAACCATTCTGGGCCTCAGTTTCCTTATCTGTAAAATGAGAAGGCTTTTGTTGTGTAGTCTTCTTCAGTCAAGTCCAACTTTTCCTGATTGTTTGGGGTTTTCTTGGCAAAGATACTGGAGTGGTTTGTTATTTCCTTCTCCTACTTTTACTGATGAGGAAACTGAGACAAACAGGGTTAAGTGACTTGGCTAGGGTCACACCACTAGTAAGTGTCTGAGGCTGGATTTGAAGTCATATCTTCCTGGCTCTAGGCCTGGCGCTTTATCCACCTTACTGCCCCCCCGAAAATGAAGCTATCCTTAGAATACTTCTGCAGGGGTTCTTAACTTTTTGTGTGTGTGGTGAACACAAATGCTTGTAAATGCATAAAAATATATAGGATTACAAAGAAAAACAATGATATTGAAATAGTTATCAAATATTTGTTATAAAAACCAAATTCACAGAGCCCAGTTTAAGAACCTCTAGAATCATGGTCTCCTCCAGTTCCTAGCTTGTTTTCTATTTCCATAGCTAAATGAGTTTGCATTCCATATAGTCCCTGGGGGCTGATCTAATTAAGGATTAGAAGCCAGAACTCAGCTCCCTTATCTCCTGGGTAGACGAATGCCCCATTATAAAAACACCAGGTGGCTGCTTCTTCTTTGCTTGACTTGCCTAACAAATAGCCTGTTTTCAGGCTCTCTTACTGACCAGGTACCCATCTGGAACCATAAACCCTGCTCTGCTCTTGAAATTCACCTCCCTCTTCCATCTGCTGACTTCCTGTAGAGGGTCTAGCCCAGGTAGGGCTTCAGTGGGAGTTACAGAGAATTTTTTTTCTCCACTCCCATTTGTTCGGCTCCCCTGAAGAGTATCCCTTGTGGACTGTGTAACAGAGCTGATCAGCACTAACTCTGAACCAACACATGTTATTCAGCAAACATGAATTTGGACTGATTTGTTGCCAAAACAATACTCAGTAGGATTTGAGATAAGCGGGGGAAGAGGGGGGGAATGGTGGATGATGTGAGGACTCCTTTTTGGAAGCAGAAAATAGCCCCAAGAAAGGGGAGGCAGAGGGAAAGAGGGACAGAGACAGAAAGACAAACAGACACATAGAAAGAGACAGAGAGAAACAGAGACAGAGACACAGAGAGAGGGAGAGACAAAGAGAAGGAGAGATGAAGGAGAAGGAAAGAAGGAAGGAATGAGGAAAGGGACAGGAAGCAAGAAAAAAGGGAAAGAAGGAAGGAGTTTTGTTTTCTTTCCATTCTTGGCACTGTTTTCTCCAGGAAAAAGGAGTCCTCCATTTACCTTAGAAATAAGAAAGGAAGGACTTAGGTGATTGAAAACCAAAGAAAACGATCTGTTCTAAGTGAAAAAAAGGTACCCCCAACAAGGTATAAAATTTCACATTACTGGTTGTTGTAGGAAGAAAGGGGGTTGGATTTGATGGACTTTAAAGTCTCAATTCATCATCCTATGAAAACAAAATTGAGGGGCAAAAGTCCCGAGTCTGAGCGTTGGCCCTGTCCCCTTCCAGCTGTTATTAACCTTTCTGTACCTCTGTGTTCACGTGGGTAAAATGAGGATTAATCATATTTGGACAACCTCCTGAAAAGTTGTTGTAAGGATCAAACTGGCTAATCTATGTAAAATTGCCTTGTAAATTGTAAAAAGTGACTTAGAAGGGAGAGAGTTGGCTTTGGAGCTAGGAAGGTCAGAGTTCAAATCCAGTCTCTGACAGACTCGTGGAAACTCTCAGCATTCCAGGCAGCTGTGATAATTGTCTTTTTTGAAATATATTGTCTGATGTAGTAATTACAAGTGATAAGACTCCAATATGGAGTCATTTAGGCTAAGTGATGCTAATGACCATAAATATATAAGCAATGACAGACAGCCTGTACTTTTCCACCATCCTGCCTCCTTCTGACCCTATGTCAAACATGTAAACAATTGTGGCTCCCCATTGAATGAGGCTCCCAGCTGACTGCAACAGCTGTGTGCTGAGTGACACCCAGCTCTGGTATCTCCAGTTACAGATTTAGACCCTCACTCAATTTCTGGTCCTGAGTAGGAAACTCCCTCACCTGAGTATGGTGTTGATAAATGACCTAGGAAATCTCCCTACCACATGTAGGTTTGATTCGGAATCCTCCCTTTCATATTTGTCATTCACAACCTTAAGGTATAAAACTTCCCAGCTTAGAAATCCAGCCTCAGATACTTGCCCTGGGCAAGTCTTTTAACCTCTGCCCACCTCTGTTCCTTCATCTTTAAAATGAGGGTAGTAATAGTATCTACTTCCCAGGGTTGTTGCAGGAGCAATTAAGAGAATAATAGCAAAGTCCTTAGCACAGTGCCTAGCACATAGTCAAAGTCAACTGCAGTCATGTCATCATGTCACCGTCCTCTTCGAAAACGAAGGACAAACACAGCCCATTGCATCCTGGGACATCTCTAGTCATCCAGATGAATGGCCACTGGCCACTGGACCCAGATGGCTCTGGAAGAGAAAGTGAGGCTGGTGACCTTGCACAACCCTCCTTCACTCAAATCCAAGTCAACCAAAAGTTATGTTATCATTTCCCTGATGTCATGGTCCTCTTCGAGAAGAAAGGGCAAACAGAACAGCAACAAGCACATAGTAAGCACTTTATAAACATTAGCTATTATTATCATGAGTGACCATGGCCCTGCGTGACTGCATCTCTGCCTGTGTTGCCATATAGCATGTGTGTGTGCTTTTGATTTTGCCTGTTTGGTGCATCTGCCCTAGCTTCCCAACTTCTGTAAATTCTCAAACCTAGGTCTTTGCTCTGACCCGAGTTGTGAGGCCATATAGTAGAGGGAGTTTCCTTATCTGGGAGTTCTTTTTTTTAAATTAAATTTTATTTTAAATTTATGTGATAAAACAAATATTTTCATAACATAATAAAATAAAAAGATGATTGTACATGAAATTGCAAATCTATTATATACAACTTGCTATTCCTTTTAAATATGTAATAAAATTAGCATGTAAATTTCTTTTTTTTCTTTTTTTCTTCCCTCCTCTCTCCCCGCCCCCCATGGCTACCATTAGACACAAATAAGTATATATGTAAAATTATTCTGTGCATACTTCTATTTATCACTTCTTTCTCTGGATGTAGATAGCATCTTTCTTCATATGTCCTTTATTGTTAATTTGGGTTTTTATAATAGTCAAAATGACTTATTCTCTCAAAGTTGTTCTTAAAACTATAGGTGTTATTCTCTTGCATATACCCATTTTGCTCTTCATTATTTCATCAAGTCTTTCCATGTTTTTTCTAAGGTCATTGAGCTTATCACTTCTTATAGCACAGTATTTTATCACAATCATATACCACAACTTGTTCAGCCATTTCCTAAGTGATAGGCATCCCTGGAGGTCTTTATTTCAATGAAATTACTAGTCCAAGTCCCTATCCCTACATATAAATGTTATATTCCTACCTCTCCCACTACACTTAAGAGGGAATAGTGGTTAAATGATTTCCAACAAACCCTAAGGGACTGTCTGAGTTCTTTTGTTGTATTGAACTTTTGGGTATGTTGCATATTGTTCTGAAACAGCTAAGTCATTTATTAGAGTTTAAAAATCTTTGTATTATACGGAGATTTTTTTTTGATAAAAAGATTTAACCCCTTAAAACTCTGTTTCTCTTTCCACTTTCTAGGTATATATATCTATCACCTTCAGTGAAGAAACAAAAAGCTGTCTGCAGTGTGACATACACTCTATGAATGTTAACTGAAAGTTGAAAATGAAAGATTGGAAAAGGAAGACTGGATATGTGGGACTTGGAAATTGCTTTTCTATAGTTTATCAAGTGCAGGCCAGTTTATGAGAAGGCTTCTATTTATTTATTCATTTGTTTTAAGGCAATTGGGGTTAAGTGACTTACCCAGGGTCAAACAACTAGTAAGTATCTGTAGAGGGCCAGCTCTGAGAAAGTCCATTCTGGGGTAAGATACAGGCCAGAGGCCTGTTCTTGCCCTTGGGCTGATAACTCGGCACGTGGGCTCTCTATCCCTCCCTCGGCATACATGTGCTGCTCAGGATGAAGGCTCTTCAAGCTTCCTCTGTACACATGTATACACCCCCATGCACACACGTGCTAAATGCAACCTGTAGGCTATTAACACAATATTGTTTATGGCTACAGGAGAACAAAACAGGAGGAAGTCATACATTATGCAAATGCCTCGCACGTGGATTTGTCAATTCTGCTTGCCGCAAAGGTATATAAGCCCTGTCCCTCAGTTAAATAAATGGAGCTGTTCTTTACTCTTCCGCCTGGCCCATGTTTTGTGTTTTCTTTTCAATCTCTGCAGCATTTGGCCATCTCTGGCCATTTCGGCACCACAGCCACTGGCAGCAAGTATCTGAGCCTGGATTTGAACTTAGGTCCTCCTGACTTCGGGGCCAGTGCTCTATCCACTTCAACACCTAGCTGCTCCAAAAAGGCTTCCATTTAATAATAGTTGGCATTTATCTCAGAGCCTCACAAACCTGCCAGGAAGGTACTGCAAACATCCCTGTTTTGCAGCTGAGGAGACTAAAGTAAAGGTAATTTGCCTGTAGCTAGTAAATGTCAGTCAGGATTTGAACTCAGGTCTTCCTGACCTGAAGTCCAACTCTGTATTTGTCATTCTACTCTACCTCTCAGGGAGTTTCTTATAAACACTTTGGAATAGAATTAGTTGTAAGGGATGTGAGGGGTCATCTCATCCAATTTACCTATTTTACCAGTGAGGAAACCGAGAAGACTCATGGGGTTAAATGACTGGCCCACAATTACACAGATCTCCTTCAAATTCACCTCTTTCTTCACTGCACCATGTTGTCTATCCACCCCTCTCGTGCATCAGAAAAAAACCTCAGAAAGGTAAAAATGTAGAAAAAAGCCTAGAAAAGTTAAAGTAACTTGTTCAAGGCCACAGAGCTGGCTAATGATGCAGTTGGGTTTAGCACCCATTTTTCCTAATTCCTAATCCAGTTCTTTTTATACTAAACATTCTGCCTCTCTACTTTCTTTCCAAACTGAACCACCTACTTCCCTCTATCTGCCTCACTTCAAAGAGGAGCACGCAATACCTCAAAGGCCTTTGCTTTGTGGCCAAGTCCTTATTTGCCAAACCTTCCGCACAGGCCCGGGGTGATGGTTGGGTGATTTCTTTGAAAAATATAATTCTGGGTCTGGCAGGACTGAACCACTCATGATTTGTTGCAGGATGACATCAGAAAGGAGACTCATTGTCCTCCCCAATTGTTTGTTGTGTAAGTCCAGAACAGCCAGACTCTGTCCTTGCAACATGACCCATGGGAGTGGTCATTTAACATGGGTATCCCTGGGAAATGAAGGTACTACACAGTTAGCATGTACATAGCATAGGCAGGTGGGCATGGGTTATTAAGAAGAAGAAGAAGGTTCAATAGCAGTATCCAATCACTGACACTTTGTTCATAGATCATAGATTCAGAAGAGAGGCTCTGGGTGGTTAGGGGGCTTGCGAATGGTCGCACATCAGAGGGGAGATTTGAATCTGAGGTCTCTGACTTCAGAACCAGAGCTCTTTGGGGGGGAGGGGGAGGCGGGGGATGATAGAAGGGAGATTGGGAGAGGAGGTAGCGAAAAGGGTCAGGGTCAAAGGAGAAAATTGAATGAAGGAGGACAGGATAGGATGGAGGGAAATACAGTCTTTCACAACATGACTATTACGGAGGTGTTTTGCATAACGATACATGCATAACCTACACTGAATTGCTTGCCTTCTCAAGGAGGGTGGGAGGGGAGGGAAGAAGGGAGAGAATTTGGAACTCAAAGTTCTAAAAACAAATGTTAAAAAAAATGTTTTTACATGCAACTGGGAAATAAGATATACAGACAGTGGGGTACACAAATCTATCTTGCTTTAAAAGGAAGTAAGGGGAAAAGGGATGGCGGGATAGGGGTGGAGTGGAGTGATAGAAGGGAGGGCAGACTGGGGAAAGGGGCAATCAGAATACATGACATCTTGGGGTGGGGGGGGAGGATAGAGATGGAGAGAAAATTTATAACTCAAAATTTTGTGGGAATGAATGTTGAAAACTAAAAATAAATTTAAAAAAAATTAAAAAAAAAGAATCAGAGCTCTTTCCACTCTACCATGCTGCCTACGTTTTCATTTATTTATTAGGCTGAATTTCTATCAGGTGTGATACCTTTCCAACCCAGGAAGCTCTATCTCTTTCCCTTAATATCTTCTTGAGTGAGTGTAAATAGCAATTGTTTCTGTTTTTGGCCAGAAACCCTAAGGGTCTTCTCCTCTCAGATTATTTATTTTTTTGACTAGGTCAAAGAGGCCATTCTTTGCCTCATTTCTTACCTAGCCTTAATCACTGAATGGGTATTGCCTCAGTCAAACTGAGACCTGGGACAGACTTTAGCACAGAGGCAGTGGACAGAGCACTGGACTTAGAACCGGAAGCCCTAAGTGTGACTCCCAACTCCACTACTCACTGCCTCTATGGCCCTGGGCAAATCTTTCTTAGACTCAGTTTCCTTATGTATACAATAAGGGAGTTGGGTAAGATGATTTCTGAGGTCACTTCTAGCTCTAAATCTTATGAAACATGAAAGGATGTGACCTCCTTCCAAGAAAAAGATTCACTTAAATTATCATCATCATTATTAATTGTGGCAGCCTCTCTGCTGGTCTATGCTAGGCCCTGTGGCTATGCTTCAGCTCCTCTATGGTGAAGTCCTCTCAATTCTATTTAGATGCTGCAATGTTTGTTCCCCTGAGGCAAAAAGATGATAAACTTAGATTTCACAGAAATCATCGTGGGGCCGAAGCAATTTGTAGCTCTATGGGGTATCAATTATATTTGAAGTTATCAACCTCCATGCTGTTCTAAGTGGTATGTTATTGCAGGTCAGCTAGCATTTGAAAAGTTGTCATGGGGAACCTGATGATAAGAACTAAAGCCTTCAGCTATCCAAGACCTTTAAGTGGATAAGCATGATCTATTTATGTATTTATTAAATTTTTTATTATTGTCTTTTGCTTTTATATCACTGTTAGTTCTTCTTCCTCTGCTCCAGCCCCCCCTCCTTACTTTGAACTGTCTCATGGAATTAAGAAACACATTTAGAAACATAAAACTGACAGATCCCATCATGTAGACTACATCCATCAAGCTTCACCACTGCTGAGAGGAAGGGAGGTGGGTTTCATCCTGTATTCTCCAGGCTTGAAATAGATCATTAGCCATTACATCTATCAGTCAACTGATCAACCATGAACAAACATTTATTAAACTCCTGCTAGGTTCCAGGTTCTAGGTAGGGCCTCAGGATATTAGTAAAAAGAATAAAATGATCTCTCTTAGCAGGGTGCTTACATTCTAATGTGGTAGGGTGGGAGGTGTAGATAGAAAGTACATATGTAAGTATAAGATACTTGGGAGGAAGGGTACTAACAGTTGAAGGGAATCAGGAAAGGATCCATGTAGTATGTGGTGCTTGAAATGTGTGTTAAAGGAGGAGTTGAAATGCATGGGAAGCAGTCAGGGCAAAGACATGGGTAAGGGCATGTGGTATGTGAGCAACAGAGAGAAGGCCAATTTTGCTGAATTTCAGAATTCTAGTGGGGAAATCATGTCTAATGAAGCTGGAAAGAGGGGTTGGGGCAAGGTTGTGAAGAGCTTTAAAGGAGGGAGTTTACATGTATGTGCCTAGAGGAGGCCACTGCAGTTGACTGAGTAGGGCAGTGATGTGATCAGATCTGTGTTTAAAGAACTTCATTTGGGCAGCTGTGCGTAGGATGGACTGGAGTGGGGTGAGATCTGGGGCCAGGAGATAAATTAAAGGGCTGTTGCCACTAGCTGAGATTATGAGAGCCTAAACCACCGTCTGGGGGCTGTGGGAGTAGACAGAAGTTGGACCCAAAAGAGCATGTAGAGGTAATAATGGATTTGGTGACTGAGTGAGGTGTGTGGAGGGTGTGAGGTGGGGTGGAGATGAGAAGTTAAGGACAACAATGAGGTTAACCAAACTGTGATTGTCTTTTGGTGTTGATTTCATCTATATGTTAGTTGTATATACTGTTCTGCTGGTTCTGCTTATTACATTCTGCATCAGTCAAGTCAGTCAATCCACAAGCATTTATTAAATTCCTGCTATTACCAGGTACTGTCCTAAGCTCATCAGTTTCTTCAGGTCTTCCCAGGCTTCTCTGAATTCCTCATTTGATTGTTTCTTATGATACAATAATATTCTATTACAGTCATGCCACAATTTTCAGTCATTCCCCAATTGGTAGACTCAAAATTTTTTTTTTGCTACCACCAAAAAGTTCTACTATGAATAATTTTTATATACATGTTGCCTTCTATCTTTTTCCCTGGTCACATATGCCTAGTAGTGAGATTTCTTGGTCAAAAAGTATGTACAATATGATTATTCTTGCATAATTTCAAATTGTTTTGTTGAATGGTTGGATCAATGCATAGCTCTTACAATGGTGTATTGGTATGTCTTCCCCAGCTCCTCTGGTATTATTTCCATAATGTCGTTTTCCTTGCCACTTTGAGGGGCATGACTTATTTAACAGGATTGCATGTGCCACAATCACATATTGCACTTGTAGGAGCAGGACTTTAGTACCTTCTCCTATACTGGATACATGATGTGGGCCTTAATGTTTTTCCTACCCGGGCTATTCCATCTTTATATCTGGACTGTCACTCCACTAAGTCCATATAATCTGTGGCATTTAAAAAGTTCAAGAGAAATAATTTCTGGGTAATTAAATCATTTTGTTAATAATGCTAGCATCTTAACAAAAGAGGTCAGTGGCACTCTTGAATGCCAGAGACAGTCATGGTGGCCATGGGGGCTCACTGCTTACGTGACCTTGGAAAGCAGGTATTCCAGAAGATGACAATCAAACCTGATTGGTTAATATGAGTAATGAGAGAGAATGAATATTACAATGAGAGGCTGGACCTATTCTAATGAACTTTGATGGTATCATTTACTTTTAAATTATCCCCAGCCTTGGGCAATCTAATCAAAGAATTTATCCTCACCCAAATCTGAATAGAACACAATGGGCAGGAATTCACTTTAGATTAGACTCCCAGTAAGATTGGGTGGGGTCTGAGCATGACTGAAGAGAAGGTTAGTTTAACCTTCAGAGACTGAGCTTTTAAAATGAGGACATTAGAAAAAGGAGGAACTTGTCAAATTGTTGGTTGTTAATAATAATTTCTCTCAAATCACAGGTTCTCAAAGTTGGAGAGGACCTCAAAAGCCAACTAGTTCCATCTGCACCCCTCTATAGTGGCCCCTAAGAGTGATCTTCTAGTAGATTCTTAACATCTCTAAGGCTGGGGACCCCACTACTATCTCCTGAGGCCATCCGTTGCCTGCTGTAGCAAGTAAAAAACAAACAATCCATAAATACATTTGTGTCCACCAGTTGGGGAATGACTGAAAAATTGTGGCATGACTGAATATTATTGAGCTTAACATAGTGCCTGGTATATAATAGGCACTTAAATGCTTGTTGACTGACTTACTGATGCTGAAATAAGATCAACTTTGATCCTATTTCTTTGTGACCTCTACCTTTGCCTGTATTTCTCTCCTCTGGGGCCCAACAAAACAAAATCCCCCTTCCTGGAGTCAGCCCTTCAAATACTTGAATAACAATAAAGTATTTATATAGCACTTTAAGACGTTATCTAATTTTGTCCTCACAAGCAACCTTGGGAAGTAGGTGCTATTATTATCTTGATTTGGCAGATCAAGAAACTGAAGCTGACTTGCCCATGGTCAGACAGTTGGTAAGTATATATGGTAGGATTTGAACTCTCTTTGAAGATACTCTTGGCTAACCGTTCTTAATTGATCCTGATATGGCATGGCCTCCAGACCTTTCATCTCCTGGTTATCTTCTGGATCTGTCACAGCTCATCAGTGACTTCCCTAAAATATGTCCAGAATTGAACATAGTATTTCAGTTTTAGTTTGACCAGGGCAGAGTGCAAGGTGACCATTACCTCTCTTATTCTGAACACCTTGTAATGATTTCCCACCAATTGAGGTTGCCAAACAAGGATTGACTAAGATTCAGTTGATGCCCAGCCAAAAAGGAATGGACTTTATAGTAGGAGGAATGACTGCTTTTAGAAAATTTCAGATGGTATGCTATAATAGAATGCTGTGTGGTATGTGGCGTGTGTGTGTGTGTGTGTGTGTGTGTGTGTGTGTGTGTGTGTGTGTGTGTGTGTGTGTGTGTGTATCTCTGTGTGAATTTTCTTATAAAGCCTTGTAGGTCCTTTGCAGGATTTGTATCTTGGAAGGGAGCTTAGATGACATTTAATTCAATGGCCTAATTTTATAGATAAGGAAACTGATACCCTAAAGTTTAAGTATCTTGTTCAATCAAGGTCACAGAAGAAAAAGATTGTGTAAGTGAACGTTGGAAACTGGAGGTGGTTAGAAACTAACAGATTTGGGGAAAGATAAGCTGCTTAGCTATACCATTAGTAGAAAGTAGTATTCAATGCCCCTCCCCTTTACTCATATAAAACATTTCAATCATTTCCTTTATTTTACGAAAACTTACATATACTCCCAAATACCTAAAATAATCCCATATTCCACATCCCAAATCCCATAAAATAAAATACAAAAAGATGTAAAAGTTAGGAGAGAGAAAGGGAAGGCTAAAAACATATATATATATATATATATATATATATATGTAAAATATATACATATACACAACACACACATATATACATACATATGTATGTATATGTGTATGTATGTATCAGTAAGGCAAGATTCATGATATTGATGATGACCATGAATATGCCTGTATAGTTTAGAATCACAAAGTATAAGAGACTCTCCATATAGAAGTCAGAAGAAGTAAAACATTTATTCTCCCACCAGAGGATCAAATCATAAAACCAATAATCCCAATTCGACATAGCAGTAATTGTATTCCAAAACCAGTAAGTCCACCTCAATATATCGACAAGGAAATTAAAACACAGTGTGGCAGCAAAGAACCAAGCTATCCTGTAACCTTCCCTTCTGCTAGGGCCTTCCCGTAAATACTCACTCACGAATCCTAACTATCTTGCTTGTATCCTCTCCTCCTGCAGTTCTGAAAGCCCTTGCAGTTCTCAGAGCCCTTCTAGTTCGTTCGTTCTTTCTCTCGTTCTCTCTCTCTCTCTCTCTCTCTTCTCTCCTCTCCACAGTTCTCTAGTCTCTGCAGCTCCCTAGTCTGAGCTTAATGGCTGCCCACAGGGTATATATACCTTGTATAGGCCTAAGGCTTAACATCTAATAGCAAAAGGGTGTGGGCCTGCCTACAAGCAAGCCTCTCCTAAGCAAGCTTCCCTTAACTAGCTCCACCTGAGGCCTATTGAATGGGCAGGGGAAGATCTTTGATCACATTAGCACCACAATGTATGTATGTATGTATTCTATGAAACCAAAAAATGAAATAGCTTAATATAGCTTATCTTTTCTCTAGCAAGTTTCTAAATTCTCTGAACTATATAGCAGAATTATAGGATCTTAGAGTTGGAAAGGCAGTCAGAGGTCACTATAAGCCCTCTAGGAGTAAGCATTCCCTCTGCCTTATCCCTGTTTGGAAGATAATAAGAAGTTTAGCTAAGATATATAGTCCATGCCCTAATGGAGCTAATGGTCTAGTGGGAGGGGAGAGGTGACACATGCATCAAAAGCTATGGTCTACAATATTACATAATAAATATGTTAAGGGATGCAAAGTAAAGTGGTATGTGACATCCTTTTGGGAAGCCCTGATGAATTGGGGCCAGGAGTAGTTCAAGGAATGCTTTGTGGAAGACATGTCATTTTGGTTGGGCTTTTAATGGCAGCTAGATGGCACACTGGTTAGGGTACTGGATCTAGAGGCAGTCAGATCCAAGTTGAAATCTACTTACTAGCTGTATGTCTCTGGGAAAGTCACTTACCCTCTGTCTCAGTTTCCTCATCTGTAAAATGGGGATCATAAGCACCCACCCACAAGAGTTGGTGTGAGGATCAAATGGGACGATACTTGTAAAGCACTTAACACAGTACCTGGCATATAATAGGTGCTTAATAAATATTTATATTTTCCTCCTCCTCCTCAACTAGCTAATCATGTAAAAAATAGGAAAAAAGAGAAGGAAAGCATTCTAAGTCTGCAGAAGAGCATGCACAAAAAAAAAAAACACAAAAGTATGGGTCATGTTCAGTGGATAATGAATAGTCTGGTTTGTTTGGAGCACAATAAAAAAAAAGATGCAGTATGATGCTAGAATTTTGAGATGCCCTCAATGTAAATGAGTTTTAACCTTCTTAAGTTGGCAATTTTTTTGCTGTTCATTTGTTTTAGTTGTGTTAAATTCCCTGTGACCCCATTTTCTTGGCAAAAATACTGGAGTGATTTGCCATTTCCTTCTCCAGTTCATTTTACAGATGAGAAACTGGGACAAATATGGTTAAGTGACTTGCCCAGGGTCAAACCAGCTAGTAAGTATCTGAGGCTAGATTTGAACGCATGAAGATAAAGTCTTCTTGATTCTAAGCCCATACTTTATCCATGGCAGCCACCTTGCTGCACCTAGGTTGGCAATAGGAAGCCACTGAAGAATTTTGAACCAAACAATGACATTGTCAGATCCTTGAATAAAGAAGCTTACTCTGGCATTGGCATGAAAGGTGAATTAAAAGAAGGGAGAAAATAGAGGGAAGAAGATTCATCTGGAGATCATTGCAATAGTCCCAGAGGGTAGTAACCAGGGCTTTACTAGGGTAGTGGTAATGGTATTAGAGAGGAAGATGTGTTTGTAAGAGATGCTATTGGGGTAGAGTTGGTAACTGGTGGAGTGTGAGAGTTAAGAGGTGGAAGTATCAAAAAAAAAAAACACCAAAGTTTTGAACATATGAAACGCCTTAGTTTGAGACATGTTGATGTCCTGTAGCTAGAGATCTGAGTCTGGAACTCAGGGTGGATGTGAGGGCTGGGGGCAGATATTCTAAGCCATAGGAGTAACGACATCACCAATGGGAAAGAGTGTAGAGAGATAAGAGGGGCTGAGAATAGAATCTCAGTGTGGGGATAGCCACATTAAGAGATTGAGGAAGGGATATGGATACTGAGAGAAGGCAAGACTATAGAGCAGGTACCAGAAGAAAGTATCTTAGGATCATGGATTTATTTTTGCAAGCAATCTTAGAAGTCATCTAATCCAACCTTCTCATTATACAGATGAGAAAACTGAGGCCCAGAGGAATTGAGGGGAGGAGTTAGTCACATAGCTAGTACGTTTCAGAGCCAGGTTTGAACCTCTCTCCAAACATGTTATGTGTTTTTGTAACATAACACATTCTAAATCTAGTACCATTTCCACTGTCCAATGGCTGAAGCCAAGGGAGGAAAGAGAAGCTAGAAGAAGGAGGTGAAAGAAGTGTCAAATGCTTTAGAGAAATAACACAGAGGGAGGTAGTGTGGTACAGTGGAAAGGGAATTGCTTTGAAGTCAGAGGAGCTGGGTTAAAAAAACAACAACCAGGGAACTGGATGACCTTTAAAACCATTTTCAACTGTGTGTGTGTGTGTGTGTGTGTGTGTGTGTGTGTGTGTGTGTATGAGAGAGAGAGAGAGAGAGAGAGAGAGAGAGAGAGAGAGAGAGACAGAGAGCAAGAGAGAGAGAGAGGAGAGAGAGACAGAGACAGAGAGACAGAGAGACAGAGAGACAGAGAGAGAGAAAGAGAGAGAAGGGGTAGAGTAGAGGGGTAGGGGGAGGGAGAGAGAGAGAGGCGGGGGGAGGGAGAGAGAGAGATGGGACAGAGTGTTTACATTACATGTGAAAAAAGGTTTAGGACATGTGGTCAGGAATACCACACATTTCATAGTTTTCTCAAGTATTGATGCTGGTTGACAAAGGTCAGAACTTTATGTGAAAGGGATAGGGCTACCACAATGGGATTTCAGGTTTCTGCCAAAGGAAGAGAATATTTGTGAGGGTGGGGTATGGGACCTGCTGGGATTTCTGAAAAGATATCCAGCTGGTAGTCATTTGACAAATGGTGAGGACCAGTCCTGGACAAAGAATCAGCAGATTTACTAGTTTATTTCTTCGTTTTGAAGGCAAAGCTTCCTAGATTATTAAGAGTCACTGCTAGGCTCTTTCAGTTTCCATGGTAGCCAGTTAGTCCAATCTTACATGAATAAGGATATCACCTATTTACACAAGGAAAATCTTAACATGAAGAGATGGGGAGTAGCATTAGAGAACACAGCAGAGGAACGAGGCACATAGAAAATGAGAAAAACAGGAAAACTGGGAAAACCACATAGTTCTTAGGAGACAGAAAAGATCTTTTAAATTTATGTTTTATAGGTGGAATTGTCTACTCCCTCCTCCCCGCCCTCCAAAGGCTCTGAGAGGCAGCTGGAAAAGAATGTTGGTTTATTGGCTTATAAAAGAAATTTGACCATTTGTAACTTGTGTTAAATGAAAACAAAAACTTTATTTGATAAATGGCACAGGAGTTTTTTGCTTGTGACAAATTCGATTCTAGGAATCTCATATTTTCTTTACATATATATATATGAATTACACCAATTTACCTAAAAATAAATTATTTGGAAGGGGAAATGGCCAATCTGGTCTATAGGAAAATGGATGTTGAGATACTATCTACCATTATGTCTGGCCTTGAACTTAAAAACAACCCCAAAACAAACACCCAAACCAAAAAACACACAATTACACTTTCCTAATGCCTTGATTTATAACTAAGGAATGAATGTCATAGTCTCTGTCTTAAGTGAAAATGAATAGAGACTATACTAGGATTTCTACTGTGTCAATTTATCTAGTTTATCCTCATAATTCATTGGGTACAATATTGAAAAAAATTTCATTGGAAATGAAAAGAAATTAGTTTTTTAAATCATTACTCTCTGCCTCTCCTCCCCATCCCCCAAAACTGGTTCACCAAACATTGTCTTTTCCTATGTTGCCCTTCAAAAACCTGACAGTTTGAATGAAATGAGAGTTTTCCAGTAGAAGGACTGATTTCAGCTCATTTCCTTTCTTCCTCAATAAATTAAAAATGCTATCAAATGTAAGCATTTTAAATAATCTAGATATATTTGGACCAGAAATCTGATCCCTCCTGGCCATTCCTTCCATGACTTTCAGGGGTGCAAGGGAGTCATTTGGCATCAAGTGAGGCTTGGATGAGTGTGGGATTGGCCATCAAAGTGATAACTGAGGATCATCTTCAATTTACACTCTGGCCAAATGGCTACTGTTATCATCCATTCTTTCTTTCACCTGGCTTGGCTGGATAGAAGAAGAGAAAGCCTAATTTCCAGTTCCAGAGATCTATTTGGCTGTCTTACGTAGCTTAATTTCACCCTCTAGTTGATTGTCAAACCTCTAGCACTGCATGCAGAGTGAATCCTTTGTCTCTGCTACAGACTTACATTGTTGTAACAGTCATACATTGTGGGAAAGTGGAACTTCCATTCACGTGGTCTTCACACCTTAGCTCAAGAAGGAGAGAAGGCCAGGGGTGCCAGAGCGTATGCTTCCCTATGAGATCAATTTGCTGGTGAAATAGACAAACAGGAGCTGAATGATGTCAATGACTGAACTGGTGTAGGCTTTTTTGGCAGCACTTTTGGGGGTGGTTAGCGATGGGGTTGATGCTGGAAAAGAAAGATCAAACATTAGGATCACTGCTAGGCAGGTGGATGGAAAATAAATCTTCCTACGTGTGAGTCCTATCACACTAGCTTGTGAGAACATCCTGTGTACCATGAAGCACTATAGTAATATAAACTAACTTAATATTGTAACTACATGTATAGTTTATAGTATATAATATAATTACATATACATATAAAACTATATATAGTGTTACTATAATATAAGACTATAGTAATATAAACTATCTGATAATAGTTATTTTAATTTTAACAACAATAATAACTGAGCAGGATTGCCAGCTTTTTGGAGGAGAGAAATTATTATTTTTTTTTCTGATTTAATATCTTATTTTTCCCAATTACATGTAAAAACAATTTTAACATTCTTTTTTTCTTTCAATTTTGAGTTCCAAATTCTCTCCTCCCCTCCCCCACATTGAGAAGGCAAGCAGTTTGACATAGGTCATACATGTGTAGTCATGCAAAATACATTTCCATGTAAAGTCATTCTGTGAAAGAAAACACAGACAAAAAACCCTAAGAAAAATAAAGTAAAGGAAAAGTAATTTTGATCTGCATTCAGCCTCTACCAGTTATTTCTCTGGAGATTGACAGCACCTTTCGTCGTGAGTCCTACAGAATTGTCTTGGATCATTGTATTGCTGAGAACAGCTAAGTTATTCATAGTAGACCATAAATACGACTGTTAAATGTGTACAATGTTTTCCTGGTTCTGCTCATTTCACTTTGCATTAGTTCATGTAAATCTTTCCATGTTTTTCTGAGAGCATCCTGCTCATCATTTCTATTTTTTCCTTAATAGTATTTTATTTTGTTCCCAATAACATGTCAACATTCGTTTTTGTAAAATTTTGAGCTTCAAAGTTTTCTCCCTGCTTCTCTTCCCTCCACCCTCCCAAGACAGCAAGCAATCTGATATAGGTTATACATTTACAATCATGTTAAACACATTTATACATTAGTCATGTTGTGAAAGAAGAATCAGAACAAAAGGGATAAATCACGAAAAAGAAAAAAACAAAAGCAAATGAAAATAGTATGTTTTGATCTACATTCAGACTCCATAGTTCCTTCTCTGGATATGATTAGCATTTTCCATCACAAGTCTTTTGGAATTATCTTGGATCATTGTTTTGCTGAGCTAAGTCTATCATAGTTAATCATCACACAATATTGCTGTTACTGTGTACAACGTTCTCCTGGTTCTGCTCACTTCACTTGGCATCAGTTCTTGTAAGTCTTTCCAGGTTTTTCTGAAAGCATCTTGCTCTCATTTCTTATAGCACAATAGTATTCCATTACATTCACATACTTAGTACAACTTGTTCAGCCATTCCCCAATTGATGGGCATCTCCTCAATTTCCAATACTTTGCCACCACAAAAAGAGCTGCTATAAATATTTTTGTACAGTGGGTACTTTTCCCATATTTATGATCTCTTTGGGATAGAGACCTAGAAGTGGTATTGCTGGGTCAAAGGGTATGCACAGTTTGATTGTCCTTTGGGCATAGTTCCGAATTGCTCTCCAGAATGGTTGGATCAGTTCACAACTCCACCAACAATGCATGAGTGTTCCAATTTTCCCACGTCATCTCCAAAATTTATAATTTTCCTGTTTTTCATTTTAGCCAATCTCATAGGTGTGAGGTGATACCTCAGAGTTGGTTTAATTTGCATTTCTCTAATCAATAGTGACTTAGAGCATTTTTTCATGTGACTATAATTTCTTCACCTGAAAACTGTTTGTTCACATCCTTTGACCATTTATCAATTGGGGAATGACTTGTATTCTTATCGATTTGACTCAGTTCTCTATGTATTTTAGAAATGAGGCCTTTATCAGAAACACTGGCTATAAAAATTGTTTCCCATGTTCATCATTTCTTAGCATAATAATATTCCATCACAATTTTATACAAGTTGTTCAGCCATTCCCCCGTTGATGGACGTTGAGGGGAGAAATTATTGTAGCGAACTCTGGCTTCGATGTGTTAATTCTGATATTAATTCTGCCTGGTTGCTATTATTAACGTTAATAATAATAGCTGACTTCCATGGTGCATTATGATACCTAGAGCGCTCCTACCAAAGGCCTGTGAAGTAGGTAGTGTATGGATATCCCTACTCTACAGATGAGGAAACTGAAGCACAGAGAAGGTAAATGGCTTGCTCAGCATCCGCAGCTGTCTCTGACTCCAAGTCCAAGGCTGCTCCTACTACATATCTCATGAGTCTTTTTTAAAATTATTATTGAAGGGGACTTGGCGGCTCCATGGATCTGAATCCCCTAGACCTGGAGTCAGGAAGCCCCGAATTCAAGTCAGGCCTTAAACGTTTGCTAGCTATGTCACCCTGTCTGCCTTGTTTCTTCATCTATAAAATGGGCCTGTAATAGGGCCTACCTCCCAAAATTATGAGGATAAAATGTGGTAATAGTGAGAAGTGTTTTGCAAACTTTAAATGCGAGCTATTGAGTATCATTTTAATATTATAAATCTTTCAAAGAATACAACATTATTTTTAATCACAGCATCAATACTTTTTGCAATGGTGTTTTCCTCCCTTTCAACTTGTTTCAAAGTGCTCAAGAGCAATGCATGTTGATTGCATCTATGATCGAGAGGGCGAGACTCTCTCGTAACCTTAAGGATACCACACTTCTAGATTTTCTTAGGATCAAGGATCCATATGCAAGTGTTAGGCACTCCCAAATACGGTGAACTGAATTGTACTTTGATTCTCTATGCCAGGAACTTTGGAGTAATCAAGTCATGTATGGCCTAGGCCTATGGAATAGCTTGACTTGAGCCTTCTTGTTGGATTCAGAACCTTTATTTAAGAGGAACAAGGCAATGACCCCTCCACAATGTGTGTGTATATAAGAGAGTTTGAAGGCAGCTTGGTGGCATAGTGGATAGAGTGCTGGGTCTGGAGTCAGGAAGACTCATCTTCCCAAGTTCAAATCTGGCCTCAGACACTTACTAGCTATGTGAACCTGCACAAGTCAGTTAACCCTGTTTGCCTCAGTTTCCTCATCTGTCAAATTGAGCTAGAGAAAGAAATGGCAAACCGCTCTAGTCTCTCTGCCAAGAAAACCTCACAAAGAGTCTTTCATGACTATATAACAAGGGAGCTTGAGTTTATAGAATCAGGGCAAGGGGGACTTCTAGTGGTTCACTTAGGAACATGCCTTTTTTTGAGAAAAAGCATTGTACACTGGATAGAGAGCTGGCCTTGGAGGCAGAAAAGCTTGAGTTCAAGTCCTGGTTGTGACATATACCAACTGTGTGACCCTGGGTCACTTAACATCTCAGTGCTTTAGGCCAGAGTGGCCTAACATGAGTGGCCCACAGTACTCTGAGTGCAGCCTGAAGAAGATTAAAATGTAATTGGGAACTGTTTAATAAAATACATAAAAATACAACAAAACACAGATAGTGTTAACATGCAGTTTTCTAAGACGGTGTGCCAGCAGGGATCCTCATGACACTTTAGTGGCTTCTCCCATACTCGCCTTCCCCTTAAGAGTTTGACACCACTAGGGAGCTCTCCAAGACTCTTCAGTTCTGACCTGCATTGTAGAGGGGCTTTCTTCACCTGCCAATGCAATCACAAACCAGGCCCTATTCCTTAGTCTTCTTCTGCTCTGGATGTACATTGCAGGGCTGTCACATTCTGGCATTTTGTGGCTTCCACTCATGTCATGCTGCAACACCTTATTCAGCATTTCCTCATGACAAATGTTTTCTGGCTATCTCCTGGAACAGGTGGGTTTGAGCATAGCACCAGAGGTTCCAATCCTCTTTTCACTGAAGGATTTTGTTGACTTGGAAGCTGAGAGGTAGTGACTAGGAACAAAACTATCTGCTTTCTTAGCCCTTTATACCCATGGAAATTATAGGAAAATAAGCTACAGTTAAGAGGAAAGAAAACAGCAAATGCCAAACCTTGCCAGTCAGAGAAAACACTAAGAGAAGGAGCTTATGAAATGTAATTGCATGTGGTTAAAGCCCCCTGGGAGTGTTCCGGGTTGCATGATCTCTAACCACTTCTGAATTTGTTGTTTAAAATGGATTTTCCCTTTAACATGTTTTATGACAAGTGGTTGGCAGGACAACCGAGTATTCACTGCATTTTTCATCGTTAACTTTGAATCCTGTGCTGCTGGTTACCAGTGAGGAGGGCATGTTACTGGATCAGACCCAATCAGTTTCCTGTTTCTAGGTGAACCTTGTAATTAAGAATTTAATTGAAAAAATGACCTGCATGGTACATTTGTGATACCCATATAAACAGATGCTCTGGAGGAGAAAGGGCCAGGTTTCCAAGACACAAGAGGCCAGGAAGGTTGCTTTAGAATCCAGCTGTTTGGATGTGACTTAGGAAAAACTCATTTCCCAAGCTAGAAGGGGGCAGGGTTGTAAAGTAGGAATAATTGATACTTCTTCCTGAGGTCCTACAGGGATTCCAATTACCCATCCCTGCTAGAGATGAGTAGAAATGGAAAGAGCTGTGATTTGGGAGTCCTGGGTTCTATCCTGGCTCTGACACTGCTATTCTGCATGACCTGGTAGGTAGTTGGTTTATCTTCTTGTGAGCCTTAATTTTCTCATCTGTAAAATGAGGGTGTTGGACTAGATGATTTGTAAAGGTTTCTTCTAGCTCTTGCATTCTAAAAAACAAAACAGTACAAAAACACCCCTCTCTGCCTTCCAAGCCCTCCAAACCCTAAGCTAACCTTTGAAAACAAAGACAGGCTGTGATTCTTTGGCGTGGGGAACTTCTCCCTCTGCAGGTTATCACATCCATTGCAATTTATCTTCTAAGGGATTTACCTAGAACTGACAGATTAAGTGACTTGCTGCTGGGGTCATTTCAGGTAGTACGCGTCAGAAGTGAGATTTGAACCTGGGTTTTCCTGGCTTTGAGGCCTTTACCCAATCCACCACACCGAGATGGCTCCAAAACAACTTACCTTTCCTGTCCAGTTTGAATGAAGAGAAGGTGGCCCCATAGTCGAAATAGAAGGTGAAGGCCCTGTGGGAAGGTAAACAACAGGAAACAGGGGTGAGAAGCTCAATCTATTTCATGTTTTCCTCCGTTATGGAGGAAAGAGTCCAGCTAAGACATCTATATACCAGGTAGAAGAGCCCATGTGTTAACTAGAGAGCCATCACTTTGATCTGACCCACAGAAAATGTGAATCTGGGACTGCCTTCCATTAACATCTTAACCATGAAACAATCCTTAGAATGGCCTCTTCAGGGAAGCCTTCCCTGCTGGCCCAAGCCCACTGATATTTCCCTTTAACAATTTTTGCCTTCCCTCTTTTTATAGTAGAGCACAATTAGCTCCTTATTATATACCATGTTGCTTTCTATTTTATTTTATTTTTGTTTGTTTGTGAGACACAGTAAAGAAGGCATGCGGGGGGGGGGGGCAGGGAACCTGCGACCTCAAGGCCACACGAGGCCCTCTAGGTCCTCAAATGCGGCCCTTTGACTGATTCCAAAGGCCCCACACAAGGACCTAGAAGGCCACATGTGGCCTCAAGGCTGCAGGTTCTGTACCCCTGCATAGTCCTTTATTAGGACAGCATAGAATGCTGAAGTTCACCAGCTGCCAAACGCCAATGATAATTAGGGATACATCACAAATTGTTTCCCAGTTATGTCTTGTCTCTTCCAACTAGACCATAAAATTCTCGTGGTCAGGTACTGTGTTTTATAATTCTTTTGTGGCCCATAGTGCCTAGGAAAGGGCTAAAAATATACTAGGTTCTCAATAACCACTTATTAGTTCTCTATAATTGGTCAGTTCCATGCTGCCTCCCCCTCACCTCCCACTACCCTGTGTATTATTAACCTTCAATTAGATTGAAAAATCAAACAAGCCTCATGAAATACTTGAATCTACATTTCAGCACACAAATATTTGTCTTCTACTAATCTCAGTTCATAGGAAGCATTCAATAACTCTTGTTTATAACTACTTGTGAAATAAGTTTGTTTTATCAGATGGGGAGGTGTAGCTAGAGAGGAGTTAATCTGAAAAAAAAAGTTGGAATCTTAGTGGATTACACTTAATGAAGCTTAATGACTCAACAGTATGATTGTTGTTGTGCAATTGTGTCCAACTGTTTACTACCCCATTTGTGGTTTTCTTGGCAAAGATACAGGAGTGGTTTGCCATTTCCTTCTCCAGCTCATTTTATAGATAAGGAAATTGAGGCAAACAGGGTGAAGTGTCTTACCTAAGGTCACACAGCGAGTAAGTATCTGAGGCCAGATTTGAATTCAAGAAGATGAGTCTTACTAACTCTAGGCCCGGGCATTCTATCCACCATGCCACATAGCTGCCCCAACAATATTACATGGCAGCCTAAAAAAGCTAATGGAATTAGAGGAATAGTGTCTAGGACTAGGAGGGGATAGCTCTGGAGTATTCTGCCCTGGTCAGACTAGACTGGGAGTATTTGTTCAGTTCTGGATAGCACATTTTGGGAAGGAGACTGATAAGATGGAAAATATCCAGAGGAGGACAGTCATGAAGATTAGTAGCTTCAAGTTCATGCTTTATGAGAAAGCTGACCAAAAAACCGGGGATACTTAACGGGGAGAAAAGACTTGTCGGTAGTGGTGGTGGAAACAGGACAGCCTTTAAATATTTAAAAGGCTGCTGTATGGGAGAAGGATTAGGCTTTTGCTTAGTGTTAGAAGGCAGAAAAATCAAGGAATGGATAGAAATTGCAAAGAAGCAAGTTTAGGTTTGATGTAAGGGAAAAAAAAAAACTTCCTAACAGAATATTCTAGGAGCAGAAGGGGCAGGGTTGGAGTGGGGTTGGGGGGAGGTAGTAGGTTATCTTTGATTAGAGGTTTTAAAGCAAAGTTTGACTACTTGGAGATTGAAAAAGCAAAGATATTTTATAGAGGGGATTCTTGTTCAGGCATGGATTGGACTAGATGGCCTCTGAGGTCCCTGCTATAATCTCTAAAATGGCAGCTATGGCAGTTAGGTGGTACAGTGGATGGAATACTAGAGTCAGGAAGATTCATCTTCCCGTGCTTGAATTTGGCTTCAGACACTTACTAGCCGTATGACCGTGGGCAAGTCACTTAACCCTGTTTTGCCTCAGTTGGCTCATCTGTAAAATGAGCCAGAGAAGGAAATCGCAAACCATTTTAGTATCTCTGCTAAGAAAACTCTAAATGGGGTCATGAAGAGTCAAACACGACTGAAAAACAACTGAACGGCAATCCTCGCCAACTCTAAACCCAATCCATACTGAAGAATGATTATTCTAAACTTGAACATTCTACAGCACCAGGGAAAGGATAGTTTCTGTGGAAGGATATTTGAGTTATCAGAAATTTCTGGGAATTTGAGCTGCTTATTTGGAAGAGAGGGGCCAACGGGAACTGACTGCTTTCCTTCCAGTCAGTTCCAGCCTGAGCTTTCTCTTTCATTTCTGTCTGGGGGTGTGGAGGCTTTTAGTGATCTGGAATGAAAGGGGGTATGTTATCTTACCCGGTCGGCTACTGAACCGCCGCTGCCGTCCTCCGACTGGCAGGTCAGTTTCACTTGAGATTCTGCTCATCTGAATCACTCCGTAGACATCTTACTACCCTCTGAACATATCCAGCCCTCCCCTCAAACTAATTCAGCTGATCAGCTGAGGTAGTGCTTGGCTGTCCTCATTGTTCCGTTGACACCAGCAAATGTTTATCAGGCGCCCATAGTGACTCTGTAGTCAAATACTCACTTTCATGGGGAAAAAGATAGACTCGAAGCATGTGTGGGAAAGCTCCCCTGCTGAGGAGTAAGAAACTCAATAGCTGCCAGGAGACAGTGGGGAAGGAGATAAAACCAAGGTGCAATGGGAGGCTCCTGTTAGCCTCCAGGCAGGGCTCGGCTCAAGCATTTTGGAAGAGGATGGAATATTAGCTTTATCACGACGACATGACTTAGCCAGTCCCTGAGCAGTTAAAAAACGAATCAGTTTTTTCCATCCGTTGTTGCACCTACTGATCTTCTAATAAGATGTTATACTGAAAAATAAGACAGCCTGGTACAGAAGAAAGAAGGCTGGCTGTAGAGAGAAAGAGCCTGGGTTCAGATCCTGCGTCTTATTAACTGTGTGGCTTTTGGGCAGTCACTTCAGGGCTCTGGGCCTCAGTTTCCCTATCTGTAAGATGTAAGATTCCCATTTATAGGAATGTTATAGGAGCAACAATAGTACCTACTTTACAGGGTTGGTGTGGGGATCATCTCAAATGTGACGATACGTTTAAAATGTTTTGCAAACCTTAGAGTGATATGCAAATGTCAGCTTTTACCAGACTAGGTAGGAGCTCTTCCAGTTTTAGATCTATCGTATATAATAGATTATATATATATGTATATATACACATATATGTATATATGTGAAAAATATATAAAATATATTTACTATATGGAAGGATTGAGTGAACACAGTGTCTCTAAACATTACTGTATATTGCTCAGAACACAGTTTGATTCCTGGGGTGTAGACTGATGAATTCCCATTTCAGATCTATTCCAAATTGCCATTGGCTCTTATGGAAGAAAGCCACAGACTCTTCCCCCTCTACTCTCCCTTGCCAAAAAAAAAATAAACTAAAAATCTTTAAGCAAATCAGAAGAGCTTCTTACCGTATCTCAACTTCCATGATGTCTGAGCAATTAGGGGATGTCCAGTTTGCCTGGAAGATGGTACCACTGAAATTCTTCAGTTGGTAGAGGACAGAGTCATTGCATAGGTGATCAGGATTTTGCCAATGGCCAATGGACTTGTTGTCCTTGTCCACAGCTTGCAGGATCACAGAGTAGAGGTTTTCATTCCCAGAAAAAGTCACTAGGAGGAAATGATAAAAAAGAAAAGTAAGCTGTCTGTTTCCCAAGGAAAGTCACGGGAATTGTGAGGACCCAAGTGAATACAACTATATCCTGCATCTGGAGGAGCCGGCTATGACCATCCCAGGCTGTGTGTGTGTGTAAGGTCAGAGGACAGCCTTTGAGCAGCTACCACACCTGGTGCCCCTCACACTCACCTGGTGCCCCTCACACTCACCTGGTGCCATGCCCTTCCACCTCCACACAGGTACAGAATCACCTTGCTCACAACCCAGGGTGGGGTCTTGTCCAGTTTTACAGGTCCTGATGTATACAAGGCAGGTACTTGGGAAATACTTGGGGATTTGATTTGAAGTAGAGGAAATAGAGGAAACTTTGCAACCTTCTTGTGAGTGTTTTGGGGGTGGAGGTGGTGGTGGAAGATGTGGTTTGGAGTCAAAGACTGAGGCTCAGACATACTTATTAAAGCACACTAATAATAAATTGACATTTTACATAGTATATGGAAGTCTGCAAAATCCTTTATATATATGAGTTCATTTAAGCCTTCAAACAACCCAGTAAGGTAGGAACTACAGGCATTTTGACCCCCATTTTACATATAAGCAAACTAGGGCTCAGAGGTGAAGGGATTTCCCCTTGATTACATAGGTAGCAAGCGTCAGAGAAGAGATTTGAACCCATGTCTTTCCGACTCCAGCCTTAATACTCTATCCACTATAGGTAAAGGGCTGCTAAGTTGTCCAGAAAGTCTATAGAGTGCCAGTCTCGGGGTTACAAGGATGGGTTTAAGTCCTCAGGCACTAACTAGCTATGTGACCTTGGCCAGGGTATGTAACTACTCTCAGCCTCAGTTTCTTTATGGGAACTACAATAGCATCTACTTTACAGGGTGTTGTGAGGGTCATCTCAAATGTGATGGTATGTTTAAATTGCTCTGCAAACCTTAGAGTGACGTATAAATGTTAGCTTTTACTAGTGATAATCTTTGTTGTTCAGTTGTTTCAGCATCTGACTCTTCGTCAACCCATTTGAGTTTTTCTTGGCAAAGATACTGGAGTGGTTTGCCATTTCCTTCTCCAGCTCATTTTACAGATGAGGAAACTGAGGTAAATAGGGTTTAAGTGAAGTGACTTGCCCAGGTTCACACAGCTAGTAAGTGTCTGAGGCCAGATTTGAACTCAAGATTTTGAGTCTTCCTGACTCCAGGCTTGGCACTCTATCCACTGAGCCACCTACTGCCCCTTTAGTGATTATAGGATGCTGCAAACCCCACCTTTAAAGTTTACAAAATAGTTATATCCTTGAGCTTTCCAACAATATTGTAAAATAGGTACAATCATCTGCTCGTAGGTGAGGAAATAGAAGCTGGAGAGGGTTAGTGACTCATCCATTATCACACTGCTAACAAATGTCAGAAGCTGGGTTTGAACCCAAGACCTTCTGGCTTGAAATCCTGCCCTTGGTCCTGCCTCTTACTGCCTTTGCTATCTTGGGCAAGTCATAGCCCCTCTGGCCTCAGTCCCATTTATCTGTAAAATGATAGAATCATTTAAACAATCTGGCCCTCACTTTCTTCATCTGTAAAAAACGTGATGGTGTTGGATTTGATATCCTAGTTCTCTTGTGGATATAAGCCTACGATCCTTGGATCATAAGCAACTGTCTACTCCTTCCAGAAGAACCATGTAGCTGGGCGCTGTGTCATAGCTGGTGCTTAATAAATGTTTGTCCCATGGATAAAAGGGGTGCAAAGACAGGCCTGAGGACTTCAGTATGAACTGCACACCCTCAAGGGACTTCTCGATCTTCTGAGGAATGCCTCACATTTCCTCCACTTAAAGAAGAGGAAATATTTATATTTAAATTCCACTGAGCACAAACCTTTTCTCCAGTATTTTCTTATAGATGAAGCGGTAGCTCCTCTAGTCAAGTCTGGTTCTGATGCCTCCTCCCAGGGTTATAGTGGTGACCCTGGGTTTCCAAAGACTGAGAACTTTACAAACTGGGGCTGTTGCTGCCAGGCTGGAAAGTCTTCCATTACAGGCTTGGTGGGAACCCAGTTTTGGTAAGGTGGAGGTTTTCTTCTCCAGAAGAGGATTATTATTGTTATCACCATCATCAACATTATTAAACTAAGCTAAGTAGTACAGTAGATAGAGTGCTGGCCCTGGAGTCAGGAAGACCTGAGTTCAAATCTGGCCTCACATACTTGCTAGCTGTGTGACCATGGGCAAGTCACTTAACCCTGTTTGCCTCAGTTTCCTCATCTGTAAAATGAGCTGGAGAAGGAAATGGCAAACCACTCCAGTATCTACCAACACAGAGAGTCGGACATGACTGAAAGAACTCAACAACAACATTCTCATAAAATTATTGGGACAATTGCATTTTACGTTAGGGAGAATAGTCTCACAGATGAAATCAGATCTTTTGAAGTAAAAAGTAGGAGGTATATATCCTTACACAGAAGGACCTGAGCTGACTCATTGAGGAAAACCCCCTTATCTGTCCTACATCTGTCTGTCACAGCTGCCCTGGTGACGCGATGAGTGTTGGAGTCACCTCTGACTCATTCCCTTTGCCTAATCAGTCTCCTGGGCCTGCTAATTCTTCTCTCTGAATGCTTTTAGTCACGGCACTCTCCTCACACCTGTGTCTCCCGACACACCTTTCTCCCTCATTCTCACTCTCGGTATCTTTGCTCATGTTGTCTCCTCCTTGCTCATCCAAGTCTGACCCAGCCTTCAAGGCCCAATAATACTTGTACTGCCTACCTCACAGGTTTGTCGGGAGTAAAGCATCATGTCAACTGTAAAATGACATAAATGCGAATTGCTGTTACTGTAGAAACACAGCTGGTCTATAGTGCTGTGATTTGACAATAATGTTTTACTCTATTTCCTTTTTCTTCTTGAGGGAGCATAATAGACAGATAGAATACTGGACCTTGAGTTGGGAAGACCTGAATTCAAACTCTACCTCCAAGGCTCTTCCATGAAGCCTTCCTTGAAGATTTCAGTCCTCACTTATCTACCCTTTTTCTGAATTATCACAGTATTTTATAGTCTATACAGTAACAACAACGATAGCTCACATTAATATAGTGCTTTAAAGTTTACATGCATTATCTCATTTGATTCTTATAACAACCCTATGAGGTAGATACTATCATTATTCTCATTCTGCAGTTGAGGAAACAAAGAACCTCAAAGATTTGCCCAAAGATATCCAGCTGGTATCTGAGGCAGGATTTGAATGTAGTTCTTCCTAAGTCTAGCATTCTATCCATTATACTTTAATACTTTGTGCAATGTGATTTGGTTTTGAATTATACAGTCTTGCAACATTCGTCCTTATTTCAGTCATATTCATTTTGCAACCTCCTTGACGGTAGGGACAGATCATGCCTGTTACTTCTGAAGTTTTCAGTGTTGAGTGCTGAGGGGGAGGGGGAAAGCATTTGTAGAAGCTTAGGATTCCAGAAGACAAGTCCCATTTTCCCTGTCTGTACAATAGAGAAACTGGAGCCAATGTCCAGATAAATGTAACTCTCCCAGCACCTGTCTGGTGACTTTTCCCAAGAGCATCCACACTGGTGATGTGATTCCTCCTTGTATCTGTTAAATCACAAGTATCATGACTATATGCGGACACAAACATAGTGAAAACCTGAGAACAAAAGATTTCACCCCATTCTCATCCCCAAATGTTATCAGTGTCTTTCTTTCATCTGTTTCCTTTCTAATTCTAATCAGTCCCAGATTTCTTGCTTACCTGCTCATCTCTTAGTTCAGTCAATAAGCGTTTATTAAATACCTACCATGTTCCAGCCCTGGGGCCAGAAGCCTCTGGCTCGGCCATTCACTGACTGTAGCAAAGATTCAACTGCAAGGACTCCTGTATAGTGCTGGGTCAATCCCCCTTGGAGAGAGATGAAATATGTGCAGTGTGTTCTCTACTTACAGAGGGGCAGCAGCAGTCTTTGTCTGGCCTTGGAGCCAGGACAGACCCGAGTTCAAAGGCCCAGACCTAGCACTTGGTAGTTTTGTGACCTCTGGGCAGGTCATCTCTCTCCTCTGAGACTCAGGTCCCTCATGTATAAAATGGAAACAAAAATACTTGTACTGTCCACCTCACAGGTTTGTCGTGAGTAAAGCATCACGTCAACTGTAAAATGACATACATGCGAATTGATGTTACTGAAGAAACACAGCTGGTCTATAGTGCTGTGATTTAAAAATGTTTTACTGTATGTCCTTTTTTCCTCTTGAGGGAGCACAATGAATAGATAGAATATGGGGCCTTGAGTTGGGAAGACCTGAATTCAAGCTCTACCACAAACACTGACTAGTGGTGTGACCCTAGGCAAACCACTTAACCACTGTCTGCCTTAATTTCCTCACCTGTAAGATTGGGACGATAATAGCATCTACCTCCCAGGGTTGTTGTGAAGAAGAAATGAGATCTTCGTAAAATGCTTTGCCAACCCTGTAGTTCTATATAAATGCTAGCCATATACAGGTTATTCCAAAAGTCTTAGTGCATCTTTAAGCTATTAAAACTTAACACTCTCTCCCTCTCCCTCTCTCCCTCTCTCCCTTTCCCTCTCCCTCTCCAGACATGAGTGTGTAGTCACCTATAAGTCTTTCAGAATTCTCTGGAGCTGCTCTCACATACTCACAAAAGGAATCTTGGAGTTTTCCCTTACTCCCCTTTCCATCTCCTCACTTCTCCAAATTTCATGTCTTCTTCCTTTTCACTCCCTCCACAACTTAAGTTCCTTTTACAGTTCCTACAGATAAAACTCCTTTCTGGGGACCAGGAACCTAATACTTGCAATGTTCTTGCTGGCTTCTCTGATTCTGGCTTCTTTCCTCTTTGGGGAGTTCACAATGCTGTTTCTAAAGTCGACTTCTTGATTCTTAGCTCAAACTACATCGGTCTCTTAGGTCCCTACTAGACTAATAGTGTGCGTGGGAGTGGGCCGGGGGAGCCAGCAGAACTTGTTCAGCGTAGTCTAAGATGGAAGCCCCTGCGGGGCAACTTCTCTGAAACCCCAAAGAAAATGCAAGAAAGGCATGTGATGATACTGCTTGCATTTTCGCCAACTAAAAGGTGATTCTTGAAGCCTGAACTGCTCATAGGATTATAGATTTGAAGATGGAAGGGATCTCAGAGGTCATCTAGTGAAGTCCCCTCATCTGACACATGAGGAAACTGAGACTCAGAAAAATAAAGGGACTTGCCCAAGATCACATAGCAATAGGTGGTACAGCTAGGATTTGAACCCAGGTCCTCTGACTCCAAATAAGGTTCTACTCACTGCACCTTGTGGATCAGTAGTGCATAAGCCCTGATTCCCCTCATTCTGGTATAATAGAAAGAGTACTGGACTCCGAAGACTTGTGTTTGAGGATTGACCTCTTTGCCAGGGGTATATAATGCTGGTACCACCTCCCGACAGGACTATCTTGAGAAAGTACTTGGTAAACTGTCAAGTGCCATATTGATGTGAGATGCTGTTGTTATTACCTGTAGAATATAGGCATAGCTACCACCGAGACACCCCCTACAAGGTGGTACAGTGCATAGAACACGGGGCTTGGAGTCTGGAAGATCTGAGTTCAAATCTTTCCTCAGACACTAGCTGTGTGACCCTGGGCAAGTCACTTAATCCCTGTTTGTCTCAGTTCCTCATCTGTAAAATGGGGACACACTGGAGAAGTAAATGGCAAGCCATTCCAGTGTCTTTGCCAAGAAAGCACCATGGACAAAGTCCAGGGGGTCACGCAAGATTGGACATAACTAAACAATAACCACCACCGAGACAGATACTATCTATAGGACTTAGAAGCTGAAGGACCCCCAAGAGAATAACCAGAAAGTGATCATCCCTACTTTTAGTCTCTGCTAATTCAAGAAGTCAATTGCGGACTAGTAGGAGAGACCCCTAAACCTTCATTTATACTGATGATAGCAAGGCACTCATTTTATTGAGGTTTATTGACTCTTTGTGGTTGTGGTCTGCGCAGGGAAAGTACAGAAGGCAATGGACAAAAAGTTATATTATTATTATTATTATTATTGCATTTTAGAGATAAAAAAGACCTCAGAGACCACCTTCATCATTTTTGAGATGAGTCCCAGAGAAATAGAGTGACATGTGTCAGGTCCCACTGCTATTATGTCAGAGACAGGATTAGAACTCACATCTCCTGACATCCTCTTCAGGGCTTTTCCCATTTACCATGGCTGCCTTGCAGAGCAAGGGAGACAGTCCTTGCCATTTTCTCCTTCACTCCCTTAAACATAACTTCAGTCACTGCCCTGGTAGCTCCCCCGTGGCAGGGGTGAGATATGAGATATAGAGCTCTGCATATTTTGCCTCCACAAAAGCATCTCACACAAAAATGCTAGCCATGTCCCTCTGTAACAGAGTCCAGGACTGAAGAACAAGTTGATCTCACTTACCTGTATAGGTTTTGTTGGTTTTGTAAATGTTTGAATCTGCTTTGATGGAGAAGTTACTGGATGTGTTGGCTGTTTCAGGGAAGATGCAGTCTTCAGGGGAACTCACAGCCAAGCCTGGAAAGAGTAGTACCTGGAGACCCAGCAGCTGTACAAACAGCAGCAGCTTCAGGGCTGAGCTGAGGGCTGCCATTGTCTCTGCTTCTGTCTGAGAAACACTTGCACCTGTGAGGAGAGAGGACTGTCCTATCTGCAGCACCCTGCTGCTTATATACTCCGGGGCAGGATGACGTCAGGCAATCACAATTTTTTCTTCCCACCCCTTTCCAGAAGGAGATTGTTTCCTGAATCTGGAACGAGATTTCACCAGAAGTAATTGCTTAGTAAGCACTGGTATCTTCTTTCTTTCTTTTTTTTAAAACAAATGCCAACTCAGATCAAGAAGACACTCCGGAGTCAAATCTCTTTGGTATTTCACTTCTAAGCTGTCTCAGTGGGTATCATTTGAAATGAAATCAGAGCAAGTGCCCACCCTTCAGCTCTGGTTGACTCCTTAGCCCATTCCCCATGGTAGCTTCTTCAAACCATTTCCAATCCTCTTTGGCCCCAGTTGCACACATCACTGCCCATCTCTCTCTCAACAGATAACTTCTTCTTTAGTGAGAAGCATAAAGCTCTCATGCATACATGCCTTCAATTCTCCTCCTCTTCTCTTTAGTATTTCTCTATATTTTCAGCCATTTTTCCTCCTCTTTCCAAAAGGCAAAGTAAAGTTTAAAGTTGAAAAGATTCAGAAAACTATATCCATGTGGCAGGATTGTGGAGAGGGCTTGATGCAGTGGGGAGCACATTGAACTTGGAGCCAGGAGATCTGAGTCCAAGTTAGTTAGGTGACCTTGAACAAGTCATTTAATCTCTTTGAGTCTCAGTTTCCTGAACTATAAAATTGGGATAATATTTGCCCTGCCTATATACACACATATGTATAACATGTGTATATATACGGACAATATATGAGCTATTGTGAAAGTTAAATGGAATATATGCAAAAGTACTTTGTAACTATAACTGTAAGGTAATAATTCCCATTCTGGAAACATCAGATTTTAAAAAGTCCAACTGAATTGTTTTCTATTAATAGATACTTGTTTTATTTGCCAAGCACTTATTTCAGCTTTTTACTTTACTTTTTTTATGGTGGGGAGACAGACAGACAGACAGAGACAAAGGCAGAGAGAGAGACACATATACAGATACACACACACACACACACACACACACAGAGAGAGAGACAGAGAGAGAGAGAGAGAGAGAGAGAGAGAGAGAGAGAGAGAGAGAGAGAGAGAGAGAGACAGACAGAGAGAGACAGAGAGAGACAGAGACAGAGACATAGAGAGGACAGAGAGAGAGAGATTTTATTTGTCTGTTTGGTCTGTGATGTTTTTCACAGTAGCTTTGTGACATAAGGATGGTACTAAAAATCAGAAGAGGGTTTTTGTGTTTTCACTCTAACTCTTATGATATATTCTTAGCAGGATAGTTGGGAGAAGGAAGTAAATTTTCAACAATATAGTAAGGTGATGTTCTACTCAGGGGTGGTTCAGAATAGTGGAATGGGTTCTGGACTTGCAGCCGGAAAACTTGGCTTCGAATCCTGGTGCTGACATGGATTAGAGTATGTGACCATGAGTGAGTCATGTTACTTCTCAGTTCACTCATCAGTAACAGGAAGGTGATAATACTTGCACTCCCCATCCACCTCATAGGGTTGAAGTAAGGAAAGCGCTTTAGAAGCCTTTAAAGTGTGATATAATGGTAAGTTATTATTTGTGGGTAGTTTGTAGAATCAGTTTCTTCTTTGTGTTGAAATTTAGGACATTTGCTTCCTTCTTCCCATACTTCTTTCCTGTCTCCCTTCCTTTTTTCTTCCTGCTTTTCCTCCTCCCTTCTCTCTCTCTTTCTCTTTCTTTCTTCCTTTCTTTCTCTCTCTTTCTCCTTCCTTCCTTCCTTCCTTCCTTCCTTCCTTTCTTTCTTTCTTTCTTTTGTTCTTTCCTTCTTTCTCCCTTTCTTTCTCTCTATCTCCCTCCCTTCCTTCCTTTGTTTCTTTCCTCTCTTTCGTATCCATTATGTATAAACATTATGCTAGGTGCTGGACATGGCATATAAAGATTTAAATAAGACAGTTATATTTTTCTTTACAGAGTTTGTCATCTAGGAGGGGGATGTATTCTGTACACACTCAAATAACTATGGTGCAAAATAAAATAATAGACGAATAGGAAAGGTATAAGCAAAATGTTTTGTGAGGTGTGAGGGGGGAAGATCATTACTTATTATGGAGTAACAAGGAAGACTTCTTGGAGAAGGTAGTATCTGATCTGGCCTTTAAAGTATATTTCAACAGAGAAGGCAATGAAAGGGAGTAGGGTAGAGCATTTTAGGTGGAAGAAACAGTCTGAGCAAAGACATAGAGGAGGGACAATGTGGAGGTATATATGTAGGGTGACGTATAGTTTATTGTTCTGGAGTTCACAGAGTATGCAGAAGGGAAGAGTGTTGAAGTCACAAGGTGAATGGTGCAGACTGTGAAGGGTCTTGAATGGTGGGGTAAGGATTTTGAACTTTTTATGGTAGCTTATGGCGATCATTGAATGGTTTTGAGCAGATAAGTTACATGTTCAGATCTATGCATAAGAAAGATTAGTTGGTTTCACTATGAAGGATGGAATTGGAGATGGGGAGAGATTAGCAGGTAGGATGGTCTAGTATGAGGATGGTGACAGATGTAACCGAGGGGAACGCCTAGAGAAGATAACTGGTTCTGTTGGTTGGTTGTTGTCTTTTGTTCTTGAAGAGGACCAAAATGACATCAGTATGTTAGGGTCAAGTTACAATGTGTCTGACCATGGCTGATCAGACCAATACGAGCTTGGAATGCACAAATAGTCCATGTGAACATTTGGGGCGGATTCTCTAAATTTGTGCATCTTGTGTTTCTTTTGAGCTACTTCAATTCTGCTTTGCTTATAGAGCACAGCAGCTTCTCTGATGAGGTCATGCCGTGCTGGGCGGTCCTATGCCAGTGTCTCCTATGTCATAAATCAATTCTAAAGTTCTTAAGAGAGACCTTGAGAATGTCATTGTATCTCTTCTTCTGACCACCATGTGAGCACTTGCCCTGTGTGAGTTCTCCACAAAATAGTCTTTTTGGCAAGTGTACATTTGACATTCAAACTGGTTCTGTAGTATCTTTCTGATTTTCCACAGAGACACAAAAGATATTGCAGAGGTAGAGTCAATAGGGTCTGATAAACTGATACTCTATAGGAGGTGAAAGAGATGAAGAGTTAAAGAAAACATTAAGGTTTCTAACGTGGGAGTCATTGAATGCTCATCCTTTTGAATGGTGACAGAATGAAGTCAGAGTAAGAAGCAGGTTTGAGTGGAAAGATAATAAGCTTGGCTCTGGAGAAGTTAAGTGTGAGTTGCTGATGAATCATCCAGATAGAGATGGATCCAACTCCAGCAGTTGGAGATGTTCATCTGGAGCTTGGAAGAGAGTTAGGGCTAGACAGATGTAGAGATTTGGGAATCATCTACATAGAGGTGGTCTTTGGAGCCATGATTGTGAATGTAGAGAGTCTAGAGACAAAAAAGGGCCAATGCCTTTGGAAGATAAAATATCCAGAAGTAGTGTGTAGTCAATTGTATTAAATGCTGTAATACTACTAGAAATACTTCATATTTATATAGTGCTTTAGGGAAGGAAAGAAAGAAACAAGCATTTATTAAGTTCTTACTATATGCCAGGCACCATGCTAAGTAAGCACTTTAAATGTCTTGTAATCCCTTAGATCCTCACAACAACCCTGGGTGGTAGGTGCTATAATTATCTCCACTTTAGGATGGAGGAAGCTGAGGCAAATAGAGGTTAAGTGATTTGTCTAAGGTCACACAACTAGCTAGTAAGTGTCTGAGACTGGATTGTAAACTCAGGTGTTCCTAATTCTAGGCCCAATACTCTATCCATTGTACCAGCTAGTTGCCCAAGTCAAAGAGCATGGAGACTAAAAAAAGGCTCCTAAAATTTGTGGTTAGAAGATCGCTGATGACTGTTGAGAGGACAGTTTCATTAGAGTGATGGAGGTAAAGGCCAGATTTCAAGTATTTGAGAAGAAAGAGTGGTAAGGAAGTAGAGGCACCAGTGTAGATTTATGCACTGAATGGGAGGAAAGAGATTTAGCACAGCTGGATGAGGTAGAAATAGCAAAGGAAGGTGTTTCTTTTCTTTTCCTTTTTCAAAGGATTGGGAAGAATTAAGTTTGTAGACAAGATGGGAAGATGCCAATGGATGGTAAGAGATTGAAATCACTTAAGAAAAAGGAGATGGTTGATGGAGGAAGATCATAAGTGAGTTGGGAAGAGAGGGAGAAAATTTGGAACTTAGAATTTTATAAAAAATGAATGTTAAAAATTGTCTTTACGTGTAATTGAAAAAAATAAAATACTATTAAAATGAAATAAAAAAAACCTCTCCTTTAATTCCCTGAGTGGAGGTAGTGGATGTGACCATTGTGGAAGTCAAGGTGTCTCTGGGGCTGTGTCTGATGGTTTTGCCACTTTCCTATATGCATAGACATCACGTCTTTGTTCTTATACTATGCTGGGATAGGCAAGGCCCCAGTGAATTTTTTTTTCTGTCTTACACTTAGTACATGCTTAGCAAATCTTTGCTTATTGGTTGATTCATTAGAATTTGATCAAACAAAACAGGAAGAGGGTGTGCTGGCTCTAGAGGCAGGACACTTAGGTCCTGAGGTCCAGCTCTGACCTGGTCTTTCTCGGTAGCCCTGGGCAAAGTGTTGTCCCTTTCTGAGTCTTAGCTTCCTAACCTGTAAAATGGGGATCATAATACTTAACACAGATTGCATAGGATTGTGGTGCTGAAAGTGCTTGGTAAACCTAAATGTGCAAATAAGTGTGTGCCATTGTTCTTTGTTTTCTTTGGAGAATCCAGAAATTCCCTAGGAAAGATTATTGCTTCCTTATTGTTCAGCTGGGGAATTCATTAATGAAGATATATCCTGGGCCAAGACAGTCAGTGGGGCAGGAAATACCAAGCACAGCTTTGGTTATAGCTTCATTACTCAGAAAACTCCAGTTTGGCAACACATAAGGGCGGTGACAAAGATTCTTGGCCAGAGAAGGAGGTATCTCCTAGGTGCGACTAGGAAGCAAAAAAAAAAAAAATTAAATCATCCCCCCCCCCCAACTCAACAACAATAATCCCACACCAATTTATCTTGAGAATATGTGCATGAGAAATTATGCAGTAGTGGCTGGAGAACTGGTCTTGGATTTAGGAAAGCTGGCTTCTGGTGGGCAAGTCACTTGGCCTCTCAAGGTCTCAGGCAGCTATTCCATGCCATAAGCTGCAGAAATCTGCTTCCCTACAGTGTTAGAGGGCATTTATCACCAGGAATTCCTTATATCAGTGAAAACCACAGGTTTGGTCTTGTCCCATGTGTCTTGAGAACATTCTTCATTATGACATGGCTCTTGGAAACTAGATCAGAATCCTTCATTCCCTGTTGATATCCTTAGCTCATATAGGCAATAGGTACTCACCATTAATTTAATCTCTCAAGTGCTATTGTTTTCTGTCATTCGGTTTGACTAAAAGGACCTAGAAACACTATTATGGGCAGTGAATGCTGGAAGCTTTTCCCCGTTTCCTCTCTCTTTCCTTTCCAAGTGATTGGGAAGGCACAATAATGAATGGGACTGATGATTGGAAGTCTAGAGAAGAAAGAAGGAAGGCTTGGAGTGAAGCAGTGACAACCAGAGGAGGCTTTAGCCTTTATCTTTCAGGCATCCATACAAAGAATGTTCAAAATTTGTATTCACCTTTTTTGAGAACCTGGTGGGTGATTCTGCTGTGAAGCAGGGGGAGAATAACCAGGAAATTAGAGAGGGAGGAAATACTGTCACGCAGGTGAAGAAGTGGAAGATCTGGGTTCTGAGTCTAGGTTCAATTCATTCATCAATAAGCATTTATTAAGCACCTACTATGTGCTAGGCCCTGGGCTAGGTTCTGTTGCTTATTAACAGGGTAACCTTAGACAAGTCTCTTAGCCACATTAAGCACTGAACAGAAATTGTTAAACTGAGTTGAAACTTAGTCTGAGTTTTTCTGATCTGAGGATAAAAATACTCTACCTCATGGAATTGTTTGGGAGAATCAAATGAGATAATGTGTGTAAAATAGTTTGTAAAAACAAAGTTTTATCTTTATGTGTCTATATAGAGGTTTATAGATCTCTCTCCTCCCCCTTGCTCTCTTCATATATGTATGTATACACATATGTATATAATACATATATTTATATATATGCTATTTTTACTCTGGGAAGGGAAGGTATGCTTATGAAAATTTATTGATCATGAACAAATTAAAATATGAACAACAAATGAAACTTCCTAAATGAAAAAAATGACTTTTTTTGGTCTAGACCTGTGATTCTTTTTTGTACTTCTTTTAAAAATATTTATTTATTTTTAGTTTTCAACATTCACTTCCATAAGATTTTGAGTTTCAAATTTTCTCCCCATCTCTCTCCTCCCCCCACTCATGATGGCATTTAATTTGATATAGGCTCTACATATACATTCATATTGAACCTATTTCACATTAGTCATGTTGTAAAGAAGAATTAGAACCAATGGGAGAAACCATGAGAAAGGAGAAACAAAAGAGAGACAGAGAGAGAGAGAGAGAGAGAGAGAGAGAGAGAGAGACAGAGAGAGACAGAGAGAGAGACAGAGAGACAGAGACAGAGAGCAAATAAGATGCTTCAATCTGCATTCAGACTCATAGTTGTTTTTTTTTTTCTGGATGTAGACAGCACTTTCCATCATGAGTCTTTTGGAGTTGTCTTGGATCCTTGCATTGCTAAGAATAGCTAAGTCTATCAAAGTTCGTTACTGTGTACTATGTTCTCCTGGTTCTGCTCACTTCACTCAGCATCAGTTCATTCAATAGACTTTTGATTTCTTTTGTCAATAGAGCTCCTAGATAAGGAAATTCCCTGAGCCAATGCAAGTTGGAAATCAGTCTTCCATTTTTAATATTAGAGTATTGCCTGGGTCACTGAGGATAAATGGATTGCATAGGGTCTCACAGCCAGTATGTGTCAGAGCTGAGACCTGAACCCAAGGCATACTGACTTTAAGACAAGCTAGCCATCTACTGGAACATGCTGCTTCTCTGTTCTTTGTTTATGATATCCTAAATAAGATAAGCTGGTGGAGATGCTTCTGTGTGTATATGTATGTGTTTCTATGTGTATGTATTATGTGTTAGGCATGTATGTATATGTGTGTGTGGATGTGTGAATGATGGCTGTCCAGGTTGGAGGGAAGGTCCTTAGGTCTTATGCTCCCTCTATGACTGAGTACCTCAGTAGGGAAATTTTGTTCTAACTCCCTTGAGTAAGTTATGGGTCTTCTCTATATGGGTAGAAGGGAAATGGTGATTCAGACATGGTAGAGACAAGATCATGAGTTATGACTCCTGGAATTTGCAGCTGGAAGGAACCTTGGAAAATGTCTTCATTTTGAAGGTAAAGAAATAGGTTCGGAGAATCAAAAAGACTTGTCCATGGTCACATGGGTAGTAAGTAGCTATTCCTAGGTTGTGTTCACCCCCAATGTAGCCTAGGCCTCCTACTCTCAGCCCCTTGAATATCGGCTATTATTTATTACTACTACAGGTCCTTTGAAGTCTTACCTCTGTTGTTCTATTTAATAAACATCTTGTATTTTTAAGCAGACCAAAAGAATTAAATTTGACAAAAAGATTTGTTCAAGGTCCATCCTTTAGTCTTGGGAGTAGGCAATTCTATAAGCAAATGCTCTGAAGAGTTTTTAATTTGCTTCTCAAATTCTCTGAATGTGGCCCCAGTGTCTTATCTTTTACATTTCCAGGATGAAGCCACGTCTTTCTTCTAATCAGTTGAAAGGCCAAACAATTGCCAAACGGTGATGTGACATGGTTGTTGTTCATCCATTGGCCGTAGATTTAGAGCTTGAAGTAAACTGGGAGATTATCTAGTCCAGTTCCTTCCTCTTTCAGATGAGAAGATTGAGGCCCACACATGGTCACACAGGTAGTGGCCAAACTAGGATTTGAACCCAGGAACTTTGGTGCCACATACAGCATTCTTTCCACAGCACTGTGTTGACTGTCTCCCCTTCTATGTCAAGAACTGTGCTATGTACTGGGAGAGATACAAAAGTAATCTGGGCCTCCCTCAGTTGCAGGATCCCTGAAAGTGACACTGTTTCCTGCGTGCTTTGAGATAGCATCCATTCAAAACTATAGGTCACTAGCCCTTGCTTCATCAGCCCAATGAGAGGACTCCTAATTCAAAGCAGAAGATGTTTAATTATACAAGATACCAAAATAAATAACAAGAAGCATCCCCTCCCTCTTCACCGCCCCAACCCCTGTTATGCGCCTGAATACATGCTCTCACAAATTCGTCATGCACCAGAATACATGCTCTCACAAATTCCCATAACAAAACACTTCCCTGCTTACCAATGATGAGCTTACTCCCTGCAATTCTCCTTTCTCCTTTCACAGTGCTGGAGAGGAAGCCAGGTAGCTTACTGGCAGTTGCACCGGCTCTCGAATAGCCCTTTTGTCTCCCCAAAACAGTGAGGGGGTAGTTGCTCAGCAGGAGAAGTTGCTTCAGCACTTGGAGTATGCTAGAAATCTCATCACTGGCATAGCAAGCATCAATTACAACGATATGGTACCTCTGTACGAGAACTACAGTTGATGGGAAGGTCTTATGTGGCTGGTTCTACCACAGGTGCACTGCATTTGCATGGTTTAGTCCAAGAAGTCCTTAGCTTTGTTTGTGTCTTGGATCCCTTGGGCAGCCTGGTGAAGCCTGGGGACCCTTTCTCAGCATAATTCTTCTAAATGTAGAAACTAAAATAGATGGGGTTACATAAGAAATCAATTACACTGAAACACAATTATCAAACTATTAAAAACCCCAACAAATTCACAGATTCCAGATCAAGAACTCCTGGTCTACACACAGCTCAGTTAGTCAAACCATGATGCTTGGTTTTTTGGTCCAGACCTGGCATTTCATCAGTGTAGGATTCTCCTGGGTAAGGAAACTCCCCTAGCCAATGCACATTTGCAACCTGTGTACAATTTGTAATATTAATAATATAATAAGGATTTCCTGGGGGTACTGAGAATGTAACTGCCTTGCTTAGGGTCACATAGCCAGTAGATGTTATATGTATGTGTTTTGAAGTGCCTACTATGTGCCAGGTACCATACTAAGCACTGGGGTCACAGAGAAAGGTAAAAAGCTGGGGGGAAAGCCTCTTGGAGGGAGATGCTAACCTTATATCTTGCTTCTGTGTAACGTCTGCTGTTTCTGCTACCTAGAAGGCATTAGACATGGCAGCCTTAATCTCTTCCTGATTATCCTTTGTACAGAACCTCCCATGCTCAGAGAAATGTCCTGATGCTGTGCGCCCCATGTACAATCCCTCTGGGAGGTGATGACTCTGGCACCTCTCCCACTGAGTGTAGCTCTTTGCCCCAAAGCCTCGTGGAGGACATAGTTAAGAGTTTAGACCTATCCATATATAAAGGGAATAAGTATTTATTAAGTTCCTACTCTGTGTCAGGCAATGTGTTGTGTCATACAAATATCATTTCATTTGATCCTTACAACAACAGCCCTGTGAGGTAGGTATCATTTTTTATCCCTATTTTACAGTCAAGAAAACTGAGGCAAATAGAGGGTAAGTGGCTTACCTAGGGTCACACAGCTCATAAGTGGCTAAGGCTAGATTTGAACTCAGGTCTTACTGACTTCTAGTCCAGCGTTCTATCCATTGTGTCACTTAATGGTCTATAATAAACATAGACAAATAAGACATAAATTTAGTATTTAAGTAAAGTACATTTAGTACAATAAATATAGATAAATGAGACATTTTCCTTCCCCTCCAGCAACATACAGTCTAGGAGAGCTTGATAAGCTAGGTAAACAGATTGATAAAATCCTGAAATCTCAGAGTTGGATGGGACCTCAGAGGCTATCAAATTCAACCTATACCTGGCTAGCAGTCTACTCTCCTGTCTCCAGTAGTCTCACTTCCTGGAAAAAGGACCTTATTCCTCCCAAAGGCAGAACATTCTATTTTTGCATAGCACTCTGGAATTTCCCCCTTTATAACTTTTACCTAATGCCCCTAGTTCTGTTCTCTGGAGCCAGGAAGAACAAGAGGAATCTCTCTTCCATGTGATAACTACCATAGTTTTCTCTTCTCCAGAAAGGAATGTTCCAAGTTTCATGGGAAGGTATGTGCAGCTTCTTTCATTAGGAGTGTACCTGGGGGATTTAATTTAATTTTGTACTAAAGGTGAACATCCTTTGAATAGCTAAAAATAGCTAATGTTGTCAATCCTCTACTCTGTGGGGGTAACTTTTCTAGACAGAGGTGTGAAGGTAAAAAACTCCAATGTTGATATATTGAACCTTTGGGAAATAGGAGATTAGGCTCACAACCACTTACACTATAATCTTTTGCTAGAGACTGCTGAAAATATACTTTTCTGCAAGCAATTCTTTTTTAACAAAACATTAATTCTGATAATGTGCACTTTTCCTAACACAGTAACCATGAAATAACCCATAAAATGGAGAGGAGAGGAAAGGCAGTGTGGGAGTGGATGGGGATGGGCAGGGTCAAGTCCATTCACCTCAGTTTCCTCATCTGTAAAAAAAAAAAAAAGGGATAATAATAGCACCTACCTCCCATGGTTGTTGTGAAGATTGAATGAGATAATAATTATAAAGCACTTAACACAGTTCCTGGAACTTAGTAGGTCCTATATTAGATGTTACTGTTGTGACTGTTGCTACTACTGCATTCCACAAAAGTCACCAGGTCTCTTTCACTTGGGCTACCGTCTGGCCATGCCTCCATCTTTCTGTGTGTGTGGAGCTTTACTTTGTGTGTGAGTGTAGAATCTTGCATTCGTACCCATCACATTTCATGTTATTATACTCAGCACGTTGTTCTAGTCTATTGAGATGAGTCTGAATTCTCATTCTACCCCTAAACGCAGTCACTCCCACACAAAATAGAACTACAAAACCAAAATGGACTACCTGGTGACAACACAGCTAAGCTTTGATTCCATTTTCCCATCTCTAAAATGGACACGACTTATTTATCTCAGCCTCAGAATGCTGTTTTCATCATAAAAATGAAAGTTAACTTGGGATGGGTTAGGAAACTAAAGGGAAGTGCTTTAGTTTGTAGGTCCCTTTCCCTTATTTTACAAAAGTGGTAAATCAGAGGCAAATGAACTATAGGCACAGCATACAGAGAAGTGCTAGTCTGGCCATACTCTGGCCTGATCAGACCACATATGGACGACTCTGTTCAGTTCTGGGCCACCACATTTTAAGAAGGATATTGGTAACCAGGAGAGCACCCAGATGAGAGGTGGTGGAAGACCATGAGGATCGGCTGAAGGAAGTGAGGATGTTTTGTCTGGAAAGAGAAAACAGAGTGGTGGCAAAATGGGATGGTCTCCAAGTATTTGGAGGGGTCTCAGAAGCCACAACTATGAGTAATACTTAGACATTGCAGAGACAGGTTTTGGCTTGATGAAGGGAAAACCTTCATAACAGTTAGAGCTGTTAAAAATGGAAGGAGCCTTTTCTGGAGGGTACGAGTTCCTTATCTCTGGAGCTTTCCAACTGGATGACCACTTAGGGAGGATTTGTATTTAGGTGTGTGTGGGTTGGGTTAGTTGAATTCTGATGTCCCTCAGAATTTCCTTTCAGCAACATAGGCAAATGAAATACAGGCATAGTATCCAGAGAAATGCTAGTCTGAATGAGAATTCCCCAGAAATCAGTTGGTCCAGCTCCTTGACCCCAGGTAGGACTTTCCCTAGTCTATCATGGGAATTTCTCATAAAGAGGGATGCAGATAAGGGAAGAGAAAGGTTAAATCATTGACTTAGCCCTGCCCTGGGTAGCACTTGCCCTTGGCCTCTATCTGATCATCCGAAGATAATTAGGTGCTATACATCTACAGGCATTGTGTCAGGGCCTCACAGAGTTACCAGGCTTTTCCTTTGCTTGGCCTTGGGATTAGCCGAGAAGATCCAGGAAGCTGGCCTCTCTCCTTTCTCAGCTCTACCCTCCTTTACTTTTCCCTCTGTTTTGTAAACACGGGGCATTATTTTTAGATGCCTTTTGCCTGTACAGGCCAAAATCTTTTGTCCTTGTGGGATCATTCACGAGAGAAAAAAATGTTCTTCCTTCTTCAGAACTCCAGTTTAAGGTGTGTAGGACATAATGGATAAGGGATTTTTGATGATTCCTACTGATGTGGGAACAGCCCCTGAAATCCTCTTGTCTTGTGTTCTCTCTGCGAGCCTCTGAACAGGGCAACACTGGAAGGTACCTTAATCTTCATCTGGCCCACCTCCCGGCCCCTGCTCCACTCCCCATCTTCTGCAAAGAAGGGAAATGAAGCCCAGAGAATCGAAGGGACTTGTTCAAGGTCACACAACTCATAACAACAATTGTTACTGTTCAGTTGTTTTTAATCATGTTTAATCATATCCAACTCTTTCTGACCCCATTTGGGGTTTTTTAGGCAAAGATACTGGGTTGGTTTGCCATTTCCTTCTCCGGCTTATTTTGCTATTTTCTTCTCTGGCTCACTTTACAGATGAGGAAACTGAGGCAAACAGGGGTAAGTGACTTGCCCGGTGTCACACAGCTAGTAAGTGTCTGAGGCCAGATTTGAACTCAGGTTGATGAGTCTTCCTGATTTCAAGTCCAGCACCGTATCCCCTATAGCGCCACCTAGCTGCCTAAGAACAAGCATTTAAATAGTGTGCTTTAAGGTCTGCAAAGCACTTTCAATATGTTACCTCATATGAGCCTTTTGATGATATTGTTACCTCCATTTTACAGATGAAGCTGAGAGAGGTCAATTAACTTGTCCAGGGTCAGTCACAGACTAAGCGTCTGAGGTAGGATATGAACTCAGGTCTTTCTGACTCCAAATCCATTGTTCTAGCTACTATATCGCTCAGCTGTCCCAACTAATAAATGGCAGGTCTGGGAATTGAAGTCATATCTACAGGTTCTAAATCTGACATTCTTCCTACTCTGCTGTGCTGTCTCCCCTCCCACGCCTTCCCCATGTGTCTGATTTCATTGGTTTAGGGAGTTCCCGGTAAGAAAACTCCTATTATCGGCGCAGCTTAGCAATTTTCTGCAAGTTTCTGGTCTTTGAGGGTTGCCTTGGGGTTCTTAGAGGTTAAGCGATTTTCCCAGGATTGTTGTTCATCCTTTGCTGTTGAAGAGGACCAATGGCATCGTGGGTGATGTCTTAACTTGCATGCGAACTGGATTTAAGTGAGGCAGAGCTGCACAAAGTCCCCCATGTCAACTCTCTTTTCCAGAGTCATTGGAGTCCAGTGGCCAGACAAAAATCAAGATGACCGGCAATGACCCGAGATGCAGTAGATGACCTTGGCATCTTCAATGTCTGACCTAGTTCTAAGCTCTAAGCACTCCACAGTGCCTGCTCCAGCCTCCTTCATGGCCCTTGGAACAAATTCTTCTTATCTGCCCATTCTGCGGGGGAAAGTCTCCACATGGTTGGGTTAGACATCTCCCTAACTCACCGATGGAAACTTGTTGGTTACCCTCAACCTGGTTTAACCCGTCTGCAGAGACAGTTCTACTGGGGTGTGGTCAGATGGACACCAAAGGTGGATGAGCAGCTGAAAGGGCTCAGCAGTCCTCCTATCAGAGGCACTAGTCCTCCCTGGACATTCCTTGCACCCTAAGGGTTACAAAGCCAGTACATGTCCAAAGAGGGACTTGAACCTGGGTTTTTCTGATTCGTTATCCTTTATGCCATGGTGCCTCATTTTTTTTTTTTAACACCTTCAGTATGGCTGCTGGTGTTTAGGTTGTGAGGTTCACAGGATCAAAGATTTGAAGCCAGAAGGAACCTTAGAGGCTATTTTTCCAGATGAGGAACCAAGGTTAAGAGATTAAATTACATACCTGAGGTCACAGGAAGATTAGAATCAGGTGCTCTCCTACAAATCTAGTGTTCCTTTTACAGTACTATGTTCTCTTTTTTAACCAACCCCTTCATTGTTGATGGTAGTTTTTAGGTCTTAGGGAAAAGTTTTTCAAGACCCTGACCACTGGGAAGAGAGAAGGCAGGATAGTCATCTCCAAAAACAGATATTGTCATCCTTCATAGAAGTCAATATTTATTTTTCCTTTGATCATTTAAAAAGAAGTTTTTTTTTTTTTAACCCTCATGTCTTAATCTCTACCAGGAACTTCCCCCAAGGCTTATGCTGGGACAGGGTGATATTTGCTTGTCCAGGGAGAACAAACTCTGTAAATGCAAAATCCTGAATGTGGTTCTGGGCAGAATGGGGGGTGGGGGTGGGGTATGGGTGTTCATTGCACTGGGATTCTGACCACAGATAGAAGTCTTTATCATGCAAGAGTATTCCCTTCTCTCCTCAGCCCCACTTAAAATCATGAGGACCCAGTTCACACTCCTTTGCCTGGCTTTTAAGGCCCTCCAGAATCTGCCCATGCCCTATCTAGCCTACCTCATTTCCTTAAATGTACATTTTGGTGGAGTCTGAGTGTACCATGAGCATTATTTTCACCTCTTTGCCACTGTTCCTATACCAGCCTCCTCTTGCCCAAGCTATACTCCCTCTTCCTCTCAGTTTATCTAGATCAGGGGTAGGGAACCTTTGGCCTTGAGGCCACATGTGGCCCTCTTGGTCCTCAAGTGCAGCCCTTTGACTAAATTATGTGGCCTTGAGGCTGCCAATTCTTTACCTGTTGTTCTGTGAAGTTTGGATTCATTCAAAGGGTTGCACTTGAGGACTAAGAGGGCCACATATGGGCTTGAGGCCGCAGGTTCCCTACCTCTGATCTAGATCCTATGTATTCCTTAAAGTCCAACTCAATTCAATTAAATTTAATAAACATTTATTAAGAGCCTACTATGTGCTAGGCACTGTGCTAAGCACTGGGGATACAAAAGAGAAAAAGAAAGATAGTACCTACAGATTCTAGCCCCTGTATGGTATATATATATATATATATATATATATATATATATATATATATATATATACACACACACACACACACACACATATATATATATATTTAGCAAATACTGATCTTTCCCTTCTCACAAAATCATAGGCCCTAGACCTGAAATGGACCTTGGAGTTAGTTAGTCCAGCTCCATGCCCAGTAGTAGAATCCCTTCCTTCCATAATATCCCTGAAAATAGCCATTTAAATTCTCTAGGGGTGGGGAACCTGTGGCCTCGAGGCTACATGTGGCCTTCTAGGTCTTTTGCGTGCGGCCTTTTGACTGAGCGCTTTTCGGGGCTGTTCCTGTTTTACAGAACAAATCCTTTTATCAAGGGGATTTGTTTGGTGAAGTTTAGATTCAGTCAAAGGGCCTCACTTGAGAACCTAGAGGGCCACATGTGGGCTCGAGGCCACAGGTTTCCCATCCCTGAAGCCACATAGATGCTGACTTCCATTTTTTTGGCTTTATTTCCCCCAATTAATAACTTCATTTGTGCCCTTTTAGAAACAACAGAAAAAACCATCAGAATAATTTTTTAATATATCCCCAGTCCTTTGAATCATCAGTCTTAACAGAAGAAAAATTGATCCATATCCAAACCACAAAGTAATCTTGACTGATAGTATATTCATCATTCCATCTTCTTGGATCAAAGGATCATAGAGCTAGACCCGGGAGGAGTTTTGGGGGCCGTCTAGTCCTACCCCTTCATTTTACAGATGATGAAACTGAGGGCCCCAGCTAGGGCCAATGCCACACAGATTTTAAGCATTAGAGGCAGGATCTGAATCCAAGCCCTCTCACTTTTCTTTGGGACCAAGATCAGTCATTGTAATTAGTCTGAGTTTGATTTTATTTTAACTGTGTACGTCATTCTCTTAGTTTTACTGTCTTCCCTCTGCACCTTTTCATACAAGTCTTCCCATGTTTCTCTGGTTCCTGATTCTGATAATTTGTTATAGTATGATAGTGTTGCTTTTACATTTATATATCACAATTTGTTTAGCCATCCCCCGGCTGATGGACACTCACTTTGTTTCTAGCATTTTGCTACCACAAAGAATGCTGTTCTGTATATTGCTGTCCATGAGACCTGACTTTCTATCACTAACCTCTTTCAAGTGTATTCTATTTTCAGACATATTTTAGCCCTTTTCATCACCTTTGGTGTCCAGCTGTCAGCCAACTCTCACCTGTGGTTCCAAGAAGCTGTAGCATGAGCACTTTTCACACCTCAGTAAAACCTTCTTAGCAGACAAGCTAAACTAGGTCAAGGGTAACCAATGGCCCTCAAACCTGTTAGTGAGTTAGGGGGCTGTCTGCCTTAAACATGTGAAGACTTCCTCTGAAAGAATGGATAGATGAGAACAGTTTGTTCCAATAGCCATGGAGGTAGCTGAAGCAGGCATTATGGAGCTCTTAGAGCTTGGCAGAAGTTGAAGACACAAAGGTCATCCGCTGCATCCCAGGCCATTGTCAGTCATCTTGACTTTGGTCCTGCCACTGGACTTCCATGACTCTGGAGGAGAGAGTGAGACTGATGACTTTGTGCAGCTCTGCCCCCACTTAATTCACTTGCAAGTCAAGACTTCACCCTGTGATGTCATTGGTCCTCTTCAAAAATGGTGAACAATATTTTCAGATGGCACTAATTGCTAAGTTCTCCTTTATACTGAGTCATCTTCCTCCCAGCATTGTAAGAATATGATGAAATGATATTTGTAAAGTGCTATAGAAATGCTAGTGATTATTATGAAAATCTGACTTTCTATGATTCACTCATTACCCTTTAGCTTTCTTCTCCAAAATCAAGCAGAATAAATCTAGTTCTTTCAAATCAGCAGTTCTTAAACTATGGTTTGGGCCCCCTGGGGTTCCTGAGATCCTTTCTGGATCAGTGAGGTCAAAACTATTTTCATAACAATACTAAAACATTTTAATTTCTGATATTGTAAATATTGGTAGATTTAAGCCACATAAATAAAAACTCTTTGGAGAGAGGTCTGCAATAAATTTTAAGAATGTATTTTAAGAGTCTCAGGGACCTGAGACAGTTTGAGAACCACTGTTCTGAATGATAGCCCTTCAGAAATTTGATGACTAGTCATGTCACTGTGAGACAACGGGAAGAGCACACTGGCTGATGACCCAGGTTCAAATCCTCCCTCAGACATTTGCTATGTGTTCGACCCTGGGCAAGTCACTTAACTTTTGGACCTCAGTTTCCTTATATGTAAAATGCAGAGATTGGACTAGATGACCCCCTAAGGTCCCTATGATCCTATAATCATCTCTTCTTCAAACAAAGTATCTTTGCTTCCTTCAGCTGTTCCTAGTATGACATGGTTTCATGGTTTCACCAAACTGGTCTCCCTCCTACAGATGCATTCCAGCTTGTTTATGTCACTCCTGAAACGTGATGTCCAGAACTGAACCTACTCCTCTAGATGCTATCTGACCAGCACAGGGTACAGAGGGATCATCTTTATACTTATTTTATGGCTGTTGAAGTTTGAATTAGCTGTTGTTTTTTTAATTTTTTCTTTGTTTCTCAGTTACGTTACACTATTGATTTCTAGGGAGCTCTTAATTAAAACCTTGAGCCCTTATTCATAGGAACTGCTGTCTAGCCACATTTCCATGCTTCTACACCTGGTTTTTTGAAATACAAAGCATAGGTTGGATTTAGAGCTAGAAAGAATCTTAGCGATTATCTAGTCCAATTCCATCATGTTACACATCAGAGCATCACAGAAGTGATCTGGTCCCGAATGAGAGTCGCTCTTATGATATACCTGATAAGAGGTTTTGTTTGTTGTTCGGTCGTTTTAGTCATGTTCAACTCTTTGGGGACCCATCTGAGGTTTTCTTGGCAAAGATACTGGAATGGTTTGCCATTTCCTTCTCCAACTCATTTTACAGATGAGGAAACTGAGGCAAACAAGGTTAAGTGACTTGCCCAGGGTATCCGAGGCCAGATTTGAACTAAGGAGGATGAGTCTTCCTGACTCCAGATCCAGCACTCTATCCACTCTACCACCTAGCTGCCTGACAAGAGGTTATCAGGCCTTTTCTAGCTTGAAGATTTCCACATTTGGATAGCTCCAATCATTTGAAAGTATTCATTCACATCAAGCCTAAATCTACCTCCTAAAAATTTCCACCCATTTTCCCAAGTTCTCTCTTCTAGAGCCAACTGAGATAAGTCTAATCTCTCTTATCTGTGATAGCTCTCCAAACATTGCTATAGAACAGCTATCCATATGGCTGTCAGAATGTGAGCTTCTCGAGAATTTTCTGTTTTTTTGCTTTTCTAATTTTATCCCTAGCACTTGGCACAGTGCTTTGTACACAGTAAGCACTTTTAATTAATTAATTAATTCATCATGTCTCCCCTAAGCCTTTTATTCTCTGAAGCAGTGGTATTAAGTTTAAATAGAGACAGGGTGCTAAGCTGTACATAAGGATTCTCTGTGGGCTACATATTGACTTAGCCACAAATTAACATTATCTCTCCTTTGTTGCATTTTTATTTATTTTGTTAAATATTTCCTAATTGTGTTTTTATCTGGTGACCCACACCCCATATTTGACACTTCAGGTCCAGAATATCTATCCCTAGTTCTTTTAACTTCTCCTCATAGGACATGATCTCATGGTAGGTCATCATCCTGGCCACTTCAGATGAAGGATTTGAGTCCGTGAGATGTTAAATGACTTGTCTAAGGCCCAATAAATAGTAAGTGGCAAGGCCAGGATTCAAATACAGATCTTTGGAGCCTAGATGAGTGCTCTCTTCACACACTAACTAAGCAGTTTGTTTTTTGGAATAATCAGGAATTTCCAGTGAGGAAACTTTCTCTGCCAAGTCTATGTATTTATCCATGTGAAATTCCATCTTGTTGGATTTTCCAAATTTATATTAAAATCAAATATTAAAACCTGTGATTCTGATGGTGAGACTTTCTCTGTTTTTATTTGCACACGGGGGCATGACCCCCATGTCCTCTTGCTTCTGGGCCTTCAGCATGTGGAGGAGCAGCTCAAGGAAATGGAATCCTCTCACATCCAGCCAAGTCTCAGCCCTGCTGCTAATTTTTGTGAGATGTCTGTCTATTATAGGCCTGGTAGGCCGTGAACCTGTAGGCCCTGGGTGACATTCTTTCAGCTCTGACTCAATGTCTTTGCACAAGAAGGGAGGGAGACCTATGAATATGAGTATTTCCCTTGGAGAAGGGCCAGTGCCATGGGTTCCTTTCTTTTCAGGCAGACAAGCTGTATAGTTTAGCATTCAATGGTTTGCTGTGTGTATACCTTAGTTCTTTGATGCTAGGGACCATGTCACACATATTTTCTTGTATCCTCCATCCTTATGATGGTGCTGGGTACATCGTAGGTGCTTAGTAATTGCTTCTCCTTTAGGGAAGTACGGACATGTCCCTATAGAATATAAATTCCTTGAGGGTAGGGACTGTTGTATTTTTATCTTTGTATCCTTGGGGCTGAGCTCAGTATTGATTTGACCAATCAGCCAAAAATCATTTATTAAGTTCCTACCAAGTGCCAGGAACTCTGCTAGACATTGAAGGCACAACGACAAAATGAAACAATAATTTAAATTGTACAGAGCTTTAAATACCAAACAGAAAAGCTTGTGGTTTGTACTTGAGGCTAATGGAGGCCATTGGAGCTTCCCGAGCAGGAGAGTCACATGCTCAGAACTTTAGGAGTACCACTTTGTCAGCTGTGTGGAGGATGAAGTAGAGAGGGGAGAGACTGGACTGAGTGAGAACAATTAGGAGATCATTGCTATAGTCGAGGCAGGGAAATAGTGAGAGCCTGAAGTAGGGAGATGGCTTTGCAAGTGGAGAGAAGGCTATGGATGTGAGATATCTGGTGGAAGCAAAATTAATGTTGATTGTCAGCTGATTGGATGTGAGGGGATCGAAGAAGAGAGGACTCAGGATCACTGTGAGTTTGGGTGACTGGATCAGGGAGCCAGCAATAGAGAAAGCGTAGTTATGAAGAGGGTAGACAATGAGTTCTGTTTTGGACGTGTTGATTTTGAGAGGGTTATGGGGGCATCCCATTGTCAATGTCCAATAGACAGTTGGTGCTATAGGACTGGAGCTGAGGAAGCAGTCTAGGATGGCATATGGGATATTTAGAGTTGTGGAGGAGGGGGAGATCACCTGCATTGAGATGACAGTTTAATCCGTGGTAGATGTCAGAGATCAGCAAGAGAGTGGGGTGGAGAGAGGAGGGAGGGATGGAAGGAGGGAGGGAGAGAGAGAGAGAGAGAGAGAGAGAGGGAGAGAGAGAGGAGAGACAGAGAAAGACAGACAGAGAACAGAGAGAGAGAGACAGACAGACAGAGAGAAAGAGAGACAGAGAGAGAAGAAAATGTAATTAATAGTGTCAAACATTCAAGAGGTTAAGTAGGATGGAGATTAAGAAAAGGCTATTATTTGTTGCAAGAGCTCATTTGTAACCTTGGAGAGTGCAGTTTCAGTTGAATGATGAGGTCAGAAGTCAGATAGCAAAGGACTGAGAAGTGAGTGGGAGGAGAAGAAGCAAAGGCAATGAATGTAGATAGCTTTTTATAGGAGTTTGGCTGTGAAAGTGGGGAGATAGCCTGAAGGTATGGCAGCATCACACAAAATGTTTTTTTTTTTTGTTTTTGTTTTTGTTTTGTTTTTAGGATAGAAGAGACTTGGTCATGTTTTTAGTCCTTCTGTCCATGCCATATTACCTATCACAGTCCAAAGAAAAACAGTTATCCTGAACATAGCAAGTGTTCAATAAATACTAGTTAGTTGAGTCATTTGGCAAGTATTTACCGGGGGCTTACTATACTAGTCTACTAGACCAAGCACTCTGCTAGGCAATGGTGGGGATATTAATGTATTTGACATGATCTATGATCTCAGGGAATTTCAAGCCCTACTTAGGGAAATCAGACATATACATGTGAAGAGTTACAAGGTCAAGGCTGGGGAGTCTCTGCATTTAATTCCCAGAGTTATATATCCAACCCTCACCTCTCTCCTGAGCTCCAGTCTTTCATCAACATGTGCTTATTGGACATTTCCAAGTGAGTGTCCCAGAGGCATCTCAATCTCAACATGTCACCCCTGTCCTCGACCCTCTCATTACCTTCTTCCTTAAATCTGCTTCTCCTCTAGATCTTCCTATTTTTGTTAAAGGCACCACTATCCTTCTGGACAGGCAGGCTCATAACCTTGGAGTCATCCTCAAATCTTCCCGTTCCCTCTTCATCTATATCTATCTAATCAGTTGTTAAGTCTTATAAATCCCACCTCAGCATCTCTCCACCTCTGTCTTTTTCTCTCCATTCTCAGGACCATTACTCACGTTCAGGCCCTCATCATCTGCCACTCAGATTATTATAATGGACTCTTAATGAGTCTTTCTTGCTTCTGGACTTTACCTTCTCCAATCTATTATAATCCTACTGTCATGGTCAAGAAACTTTAGAGGCTCCCATTTGCTTCTAGATTAAAATACAAACTCTTCTATTAGGCATTTAAAGATGTTTTCAGTGATCTAGGATATAGCTAAGTGCTTCTTAAATTGTGGGTTGTGACCCTATATGGGGTCGAGTAACTGAATGTGGAGGTCGTAAAAAATTTGGCAACAGTAAAAAGTTTCTGATTGCTCAGTGACCAAACATTAATTCAAAATCAAGTGCATAATGAATCCAAAGTGTTTCTAGCAGCATTTTCCCGTGTTACATTGCGCAACTTCACTGCAGCCTTGTCTGTGATGACACAACACGCACACTTTGCACTTTGCATGCTGTCACACCATGCAGCGCCAATAAATGCCACCAGAAACACCTCGGCTCGGATTTGAGACTATTATATGTTATGAATTGCAGTGTTTTTACTGAGCATACAAAGTTTTCTGCTCTTACTGAACATAATAGTTAATTACAGATAATAGACCTTTAATATTTTCCTACCGTCATTCCTCAGCATGTAAGTATCAAATTACTATGGCTTTGGATTGCATGGTGTTAGAATGTTTGATTTTAAAAATTGCTGTTATCTCCTTCTTTTACAGAAACCTAAGTGTTTAATTGCAGCAAGACAAAAGCCCTCTAATAATATTTCTCCATCATCACTGCTGTATGTGTATGTGTTAACATCAATTTTAAAAATTAAGCACAAACAAATGTAATTTCATACACTAAAGCTAGTAATTATTTGAGAAATTATTAGTAATTTGTTTATATTTTATAACAAAAATATTTTTTGGTTATGGATAAGTGGCTAAATTTAGACAGAAGAGGTAAAAATACTGATGACAATACAGCAGAGTCTTTGCTACCAGGTCGTAGAACACCTAAATTGACAAGAAAAATAAAATATGTCAAATCCTATTTGCAATATGGATTTACTTATAATAATGGTGATGGGTGTGGAAAAACCTCTTTGCTTAATTTGTAATGAAGTTTTGGCTGTAGAGAGTGTGAAACCAGCCAAACTAAAATGACATCTCAACACCAACATGCAACATACTGCAATAAGCCAAAGGAATATTTTGAATGACTTTTAAAATCTTCAAATAAAGAAAAATAAGGTTTTGAGAAATTTGTTACTGTCAGCAAAAAGTATTTACTTGTAAATAAACAAGCATGTCCATCTCATTAATATGCACATTTGCTTTCTTCTTTAACAAATGGTAAAACTATATGTATACCAAAGAATTATTTTAAAATAAATCTCTTTGTTCTTTGTTATCAGTAAATGTTTGATTTGTATACCTATTTTATATAACTGTATACCCAGGGTCACATAAAAATTTCTTGGGTTGTAAGTGGAAAAAGTTTAAGAAGACCTGATCTTCCTTTCCAGTCACTTGATATTAATTCCCTTTTCCTCTAACTGGACTACTTGTATTCCATTTCCTATCTCCCATGTCTTTGCCCTTGCTGTTCCCTATGCCTGGAATCCTCTCTCTTCTCACTTCTACCTCTTAGAATCTCTAGCTTCCTTCAAGTATCAGCCAAGGGGCTCCATCCCATATGAGGCCTATCAGGCTCCCCTTTGTTGTTAATGCTCTCTATCTCCTGAGATTACTTTCTATATATATTACAAAAGAATATATGCTCCTTGAGAGCAAGGACTGTTTTCCTTTTGTGAACAGAATCTCTCAAGCCACCAGATTTGCTTCTATTCCAGCCCCTGCAGCCCTCACTGAGGGGGGAAATCATTGTGAATAAAGAACCCAGCTTTCTGATCACCACCAGCTAGGACTGTTGACCAGCTGCCATGAGGCAGATAAGATAAGCATGAGAGCCCTAGGAGTGGCAACTCCCCCAGGGCCAATGGTCCTGCCTCTAGTCCAAGCCGTCACAGTCATCATCCAAGGAAGGAGAAAGGGGCCCAGCTGTCCCCATTCACTGCCAACCAGATGCCATTCCTGGGGCAGGCCGGCCAGCCTAGGTGAGACAGACAGCATGCTCCAGGTAAGTCAAGCCACCACCACCTTGACCACCTTCTCCCCTCAGATCCCTATGGAGAAAGCCCAGGACCCTGAACCCAAGAGCCTTGGGAGTAGAAGTGCTTCCATGCCAGTGCCCATCTCTATTATTCTGGGAAGCAGCCCCTGTGGAGCGGTAACTGCTCCTGCTGGTACCACAGTCACATCTATTGAAGATTCAGGACAGACATCCTTGGTGTTGGTAAATGGTTCAATATCAGGAACTGTAATACCAATGTTACTTGCAGCTACTGTGGCGGTGTAAGGCCAATAGCACCAGCACACAGCAGGGCTGCTATCACAGGTTCTTTGATCTGCTTTTCTAAGGAAAGCAACTTTAAGGGGTTTACAATCTCACTTTAATTAAACATACATAAATCATTCACTTAGTTCGGGGGAAAAAGCCAGCACCCTGAACTTTAGAGAAAATGCAAACAAAATTACAAGCAGAGATTATATAAATCAAGCACATAACACAAATCAGCAGACAGAGCTTCTGTCTGGCTACAGCAGTACATACATAGTTACCAGAGAGAGAAGCACCAGTGTTTGGGTTTCAAAGCCGGGGGCGGGGGGGGGCTCCTTAATGGCTACCCAGAGTCTCATCTGGCCAAATCACGTGAGCGCTCTTCCAATGAGTAAGCCCCCAAAGCAAAATGCTAACCTCAAAGTATATATACACTTCTTCAGGGTCAGAGGGCATCACAACCATGTGACTCAAACTCATGTGACTTAGGCTTTCTTGTGACTTAAGCAGGTCATCAAAGATTCTTGATTCAAACAAAGACTCTTGATTCAAACAGAGGCAACACTCAATCAAAGGCACTGGATTGCCTTAGTGCTGAGAAGCACTCCAAAAGAAGAAACAGTGAAAAGTCCCACTTTGCTTGCCATTACAGGAACTGATATGATTTTATCAGAGGAAATGATAAAAAAGAAGAGGAATTAACATCTTTTTTTTTGCCACTGTACCCTAAGGACCATGGGACTTTTCCATATGACTTTCAACTAAAAGCTCCCATATATGGTGTCTCCCCCATTAGAATGTAAGGGCCATGAGAGCAGGGACTGTCTAACTTTTCTATGTGCCTTAGCACATAGTGAGCTCTCAATAAATGCTTTGTTCACCCAAATGCATGTTGGGAGTCAGTTTGGTGCCATGGAAAGAATGTAGGATCTGGAATCAGAAGTCCTGGTGTAAGTCCCCTTCTGGTTCTACCACTTATTCCATACATGATGTTGGGTGAATCACTTGCTTCTCTGGGCCTCATGTCCTCATTCCTAAAGTGAAGAGATTGGACCAGATGACCTCAAAGAGCCCTTTTACCTTCAGATCTATGATCCTATGAATTATATTGACAATATAGGATTAGGTGCTAGAATGAATAAAGAGGGCTTGCTTTGTCTTTTAAATGACAGTCGATGCCCGGGATAGCTGCCGTCCCCTCCATCTCCTTTTCACCCTTCTCTTAGTGTTCCTCTAAAAATGATTGATGTGCATTAGCAGAAACTCAGAAATGAAAATATGAAACTTCCTGAAATACTGGTTTTCTGGGGCAGCTAGACTCCTGGTCTTTGATCTTCTAGGGCCAGGCCCTGTCTGTACTTGGGAGAGGGCCTGTATGTGAGTTGTTGACCCTGTCTAATTGACTGCATTAATATTGATGCTCTGGGGAGAGGGGTGGGGGCATGAAACACACGTGCGGCATCATTTCTCAGTTTGTCATGATGGAGCTGGACTAGGAGAGACTGTTACCCTGATCTTATCAAACCCCAAGCATTCATGGTGTCCTGGGCATCTGGCACAGACCCTCCATAAACATGAAAAGAGGGAATTATGCTTTGGCAACAACAAGGGATAGCGCCTTGATAGACTCAACAATAGGAGCCTGATGGAGGCCTGGGGGTTTGATGTGGAAGGAAGGCCAACTGTAATTTCAGGGAGTCCAAGGAGAGACATTGCTCATCCTTGGGGATGAATGTTCCAGCACTTCCCAAAAGGCCAAGCAAACAGGGGCTAATGTGTGATGGAGTTACACACCTCAGCCTCGGGCCTCCTCGTGTGTCAGGATGAGCTAAAGACAACCAGGAATGGCAAATCCACAGAAGCAGCAGCAGTAGAATTCAGTTACCTGGATAGTCATGTGCCCCGTGGGTGTTTAATCACTGCTTCCTGCTGCTGAATAATAACAGCTAACACTCAGGCTGAGTTTTCTGGGTTTGCAAAACACTTTCTCCCAATAATCCTAGGAGGCAGTTAACACTAATACCATCATCCTCATCTTTATAGATAAGGAGATTGAGACTCAGGAAGGTGAAATTACTTGCCTAGACTCAAACAGCTACTACAGAATCAAAACTTGGATTCACCCAATGACTTGCTTTACTAGGCACTGAGGATATAAAAATTAAAAACAATATATTCTTTGTCCTCAAGGGTCTTAATGCCTGTGGAGGAGGGTGGGGCAGATGGGGTCTTACCATTTGCTTTGCTGCTGCATCTTAAGAACTGTGGGATAGATATGTATGATGTAAGTGGTTTCAGTTGTTTCTTCAACTGATTCTTTGTGACCCCGTTTGGATTTTTCTTGCCAGAAGTAATGGAATGGTTTGCTGTTTCCTTCTCCAGGGCATTTTACAGATGAAGAACTGAGGCAAACAGGGTGAAGTGACCTGCCCAGGGTCACACAACAAGTGTCCGAGGTCAGATTTGAACTCAGGAAAATGAGTCTTCCTGACTCCAGGGCCAGAAGTCTAACCATTGCACCATCCAGCTGCCCCTAATAATACAAGGTAGAGATTGATAAGGGTGAAGGAGAGATTGAACCTGCATATTCTGGGAGAACTTGAGGTAGAAAACAACACTTTTAGTGAAGGGAATCTGGGAAGGCTTTAAGGAGGAGTTGTACTGGAGATGAGCCTCAAAGGAAGAGAATTCTAAAAGGTGGTTACAAGGAGGGAGTATGTTTGAGGCTTAGGAGAAAGTACTTATGAATGCACAGAGACAGGGGTTAGCCTGCTGGACTCAGAGAATTGCTGGTAGGCCAGTTTGGAGCTCTGGAGCCGCCTCCTACAGGAGGTCTTGGCTAATGTCGCTAATATTCTTTCTCTCTTAAAATGACTAGTTAATGAGGGTCCATACTGGAGTGTTGGCTGTGTAAGTGGAAAGAAGGGGGGCACATGAAAGATTCCCCTCTCTACCGACTCACTTTTCCTTACTGTCATCATCATAACACACCTTTCATTTAGTCTGAATTTATGATTTCATGGGCATAGGGAACTTCTGGTGTGGAAATAGCTTCCATTGAGGTAAATCACCTGCTCTTCTGTGACTTATAGTTTTAGAGAGTTGTCTGGGAGGCGAGGTGGGGGGTGGGGCACTGAGACTTTTTGTGACTTGCCCAGATTCATTCAGCTAGTACATGCCAGAGTCAAGACTTAAACCCTTATGTTCCAGATTCCAAAGCTAGCCCTCTACCACAATGTTATTGCTTCTTCCCACGGTACTTTATCCTTAGAAATTTTTTTTCACATCTGTTACCTGGCCTCAGACACTTACTAGCTGTGTGACCATGGGCAAGTCACATCACCATGTTTGCCTCAGTTTCCTTATCTGTAAAATAAGCTGGAGAAGGAAATGGGGAACTACTTCAGTATCTTTGCCAAGAAAACTTCAAATAAAGAGTTGGACGTGACTGAAGTGGCTGAACTACAACAAAGCTTTAGTTACAAAGCAAAATATGATTAGACATTACATCTAAGGGGACGGTTATTACAGACCAGGGGATTAGGAGAGACTTCATGGATGAGGTGGTATTTTAATTGGACTTTAAAAGATGGATAGGAATGCAGCAGGTAGAGAATATGTGACAGGGTGCTCCAGGCACCTGGAACAGTGTAAACAAAGACATGGAGGAATGAAGGTGGAGGGTAGAGGGGTCCAATGTATGTGGAGCATAGAGAACTGGGCAGGGAGTGATGTAAGACAAGACTGGAAAATCGAGGTGGCACTAGGTTGTGATGCTACCTCATTATCTCCGTGGAAGGATTGCTCAGAGGAGAGGGACGTTTTAATACTCCCCATTCTAGTCAAAGCTCGAGGACCCCCCCAATTCTGATGTCGGTTATTAGACCTGTAGTGGATAGCTGAATGAGGAAATACTGGCCCCTTGTGGTCACGAGGATGCATTTCAATGTATTTGCCTACCTCTCCAGGTCTGGTCTGTCTTACACCACCCAATTACTCTTTTCATCCAAGCCCTGAAGTGAGAAAACCTCCTGCAACTGTGTAGCCACATGTTCCTGCCATGGGGAGGCCTTGGGACCCCTCAGCTGATCTTTCAGCCAGGAGAGAGCTCCTTTGATTCCGAAGTGGATCTCGGTGAGTGAAGCATGTTTATTTTCCTTTTGAAACTGCTCCTCTGCTTTCCAGTGCCCTCACTCTAGCATGGCCATACCCCTAGAAGTATAGAATTCTGGGAATCTCTTAGGATAGCTCTAACTTCTATGTACCTGCATATAGATCCACCCTCTACAACATCCCAGGGGCCATCCTGACTCAGCACAAACACCTCCAGTGAAGGAGGGCCCCCGAAGAAGACCATTGTACTTTGGCAGAGCACTAACTGGCAGGACATTCTTTGCTTCCAGTAAATAGAAATGTGCCTCTGCTACTTTAGTCCATTACTCTTAGTTCTCCTCTTTGGGGCCCAGCAAACAAACCTAATCTCTTTTTCATATGACATGAAGGAGGCTATCCTGTTTCCCATCAATCTTTTCTTCTCCAGGTTAAACAGCCTCAATTCTTCCAAATCAATCCTTGGACAGTAGGACCTCTGCTTCTTTCATCATTTTGATCATCCTCTCTTGGACCCAATACAGCTTGTCAATGTCCTTCCCAAAATGTGATGCCCAGAACTGAGCACAAGACTCCAGATAGGGTCTGAACAGTCACTGATAAAAATGTTGAACAGCCACACAGGGTTGAGGTTGAGGACAAATCTCAGGCCATTGCAAGAGCAAGTTTCCTTCAGTTTGACATCAAATCATTAATCATTTCTTTGTGCTGGCTTCTTTACTAAGTAGTTTGCCTTTGAAGTGTATTTATTAGTCTGTAACAGAATATTTATACACTGTGAGCCAGAACACGTGTTCGGTGGCCTAGGGATCTACTTTTCACTGAGGTAGAATGGAAACTCCCACTTGCAGAGAAATTGAAATGATGTTTTTCATGTGTTCCCGTCACCCCATGAAAGGGGAGTGATGTAAGATAAAGCTGGAAAAGTAAGGCGGTACAAGGTTGCAATACTGCCTTATTATAGATGCAACCTCAAAGGCTCCCATGGAATCGTGGGATCATATCCTTCCTACTTCATTTCCATACCCAGTCTAAGAGGAGGATATAAGGAGGGACATGGTGTCTAAAGAAGGGTCCTGTAACGACTGACCCTAGAAGGTCTTGGTTTGTTGACTGGGGAGGAATGTGCCATGGAGTACTGAATGGCACAGAGTAATTTCATCGAGCAATTGTAAATTTAGAGCTAAAAGGGATCTTAGAAGTAGTGTAGTCCAGCCGCTACATTTTACACAACTGAGGCCCACAGAGGTTGAGGGACCTGCCCAAGGTCACTCCGGTAGTAAGTTACAGAACCAAGATCTGAACTCAGGTTTTTTGACTCCAAATCTAGCATGCTTTCCACTGTGCCCTGTCAGCTTAGGGATGAGTTTAGGAGGGGTGTGTCCTCTCTGTTCCCATCTAGTTTATGTTGTGGGGTGTGAAATTTGTAGCATCTTAAGGTCAGAAAACACTTTAGAAATCATCTAGTGCAACGGGAACCTTTGGGATCCTCCCTTTCCTATCCCTTTACTGCTCTCCTAACTTGAGGAGAAGCAGGGGAGAGATCCTCTCTTTTCCTCCTCCCATCCTATTCACTTTAAAAGACAGGGAGCTGGTGGTTGTGGAGAAGCTGTTTAGTTCTGGGGAATAAGGGTTAAACCGACACATGGAGCAGAGACAGGGCTCAAGTCAATTGACTCTTAGTTTCTTTTAGTCACCTCTGTTTCTGTGAAGTCGCTTTTCCCTTTTGCTTCACAGCTCAGTTAATCTCCCATCTCAGACCTGGTGCTTAAGTAAAGGGGAACAGAGACAGCTGCAATAATCACACAGACTGTGACTCCCTAATCAAGTGCCAGCTGCCCTTCTTCATGCAGAGGTGATGGGCTGCCGGCTCCTATGGCCTGGCTCTATGGCTGCAGACAAATGTCAACACCACTTTGATTTCGTGTTCATTTTGTGTCAAATGAGCCTGTCTGGCCTTATTTAGAACAGTCGCCAGGTGCCAGGGAAGTGAGCAGTCTTTAAATCTCTGAGCCCCATGACAGAGAAACAGAGGGCGTTCTGCAAACCCTATGGCAGGGATGGGCAATGTTTTCCTTTTGAGCTCTCATAACTAGGGAAAGACTCTTTTGCTTAATCTTTGAGGGCATAGACTCTTTCTTCTTTGTCTTGGGCTCCCCGGGGCCTATCCTTAAGTAGGTACTTATTAGATTGGTTGACTGATTGACGTGCAACTCTGTTCACTTTCTCCTTCCTTAATCCTTCAGTCCTTCCAGGATCTGAGATTTGCTCAGTCTAGGATATTCTCTCCACTGAAGCAATCACAACACAGCTCTGATTTAGTTGATGGTCTTTTAGTAATTGCTGTGGATAGAAAATCACAACCCTTCCTCCCCTGAACCCCCAGCCCCCCAACCCATCCCAGCTAAGAGACATACTGTGCATCATGGAACCAATCCAAATGAGAGTAATTATTATTTCTCTCTCATATTAATAATCAATTGTTGAATTAGGACCAGGATTTTTTTTTTCAGAATCCTGTAGGTTATTCAGTCTCTGAAGGACATTACTCATGGATGAGATTGTCCAAATGCCAGGGGTAGGTGCCTTTCCATCATGAGTGGGAGACCCCACCCAACTAGAGAACATTACAAAGAATGTAATCTAATCTGTGTGAAATCTGGCTCTTTGTCTTCTAGACAAACAGGTCTGAATGATCAAAGTCATGTCCCCCAGTCTCTCATTAGAATGCGTCCACCTCTTATTATAATGTCCATTCTTCTCAATAATAATTAATAATTCAGAATTGATTGCTACCCTCAGGAACACCCAACTCTTCCAAGGGCATATGATCATTGAGTGGGTACCCTGAGGAAGCTTGGCATTTGAGAGTGCCACTGATCCCTTTTATTAATTACCTGTTAGCATGATTAATAAAATGATTAATTACCCAGAAACTATGTATCTTGCACTGTTTATACATCAAACCATGAAGTCTTTCTAGCCTAGGAGGACTACCAAGTTTGTAGTCTACTGACCTATGACCTTAAGAATTTGGGGTCATCTCCACCCCAAGATGAAGGAATGGAAGAGGACTTAATGGACATATTTTACTATTGCAATGACACATTATAAGTAGAGTGGTGTAATGGATAGAGAGCTGACCTTGGAAGTAGGAAACCCTGTGTTCAAATCTTGCCTCTGACAAATACTAGTCAGTTCATAAACATTTATTAAGTACCTACTATGTGCCAGGCACTGTGCTTAACTCTAGGGATACAAAGAAAGACAAAAGATAGTCCTTATTCTTAAGGAGCTCATAGTCTGAGGGGGAAGACAACATGTAAATAACTACGCATAAGCAAGCTAGATAAAGGGTAAGTTTGGAAATAATCAACCCCTTGAAGGCACTAGAATTAAGAGGGATTGAGAAAGCCTTCTTGGGGGAAGTGGGATGTTCACTGGGACTCAAAGGAAGCCAGGGAAGGTAGGAATTGGAGATAAGGTTGAGAGAGTTCCAGGATGGGGGTCAGCTAATGAAAATGCTTAGAGTCAGAAGATGGAGTGTCTTATTTGAGGAAACAGTGGGGGGCTGTTGTCATTGGCATGATATATCAGGGGAAAAGGTATAATAAGACTGGAAAGATGTGTATGTATGAGGGGGAGGGCAGGTTTTGAAGACTTTGAGTGCCAAAAAAAAGATTTTGTATTTGATCCAGAGGTTATAGGAATCACCAGAATTTATTGAATAAGGGAAATTGTATAACATAATCATACTGTGCTATAGGAACATCATTTTGATAGCTGAGTAGAAGATGAACTGGAGTGGGGAAAGACTTGTAGCGGGGAGACCACCAGCAAGCTATTGCAATGGTTCACGTGTGAGGAGATGAAGCCACCCACTAGTGGGGTGGTAATGCCAGAGGAAAGAAAGAGGCATATATGAGAAATATTATAAAGGTAAAATCAATCTGTCTTGGTAACAGATTGGATATGGGAGTTAAGAAAGAGTGAGGAGTCAAGGACAATGTCTAGATTGGGAGCCTGGGTGAATGGTGGTGCCCTCATCTGTAACAGAGAAGTTTGGAAAGGGGGAAGACTTGAGGGAAAAGATAATGGACTTGGTGAATGTAAGATATCCATGGCATATCCAGCTCAAGTTTAATAGGAAATTGGAGATGCAAGAGCAGAGGTCAGCAGAAAAGTTAGGGCTGGATAAGTAGATTTGCAAATTATTAGCATAGACAATAATCAAATCCATGAGAGCTGGTGAGATCACCGAGTGAAATTATATAGAGGGAGAAAAGAACAAGGTCCCTGTGAGACACCTATAGTTATCTGGTATGACCGATGGGGGATCCAGCAAAGGAGACTGAGAAAGAGTGTTCATATAGGTAGGAGGAGAACAAGGAGAGAGTAGAATCAGGGAAACTTAGAGAGAAGAAAATATCGAGCAGAAAAGGGTGTTCAACAGTGTCAAAGACAGCTGAGAGGTCAAAAAGGTAATTAAGAGATCATTAGTAACTTTGGAAAGAAGAGTTTCAGTTTAATAATGAGGTTGAAAGCCAGATGGTAGAGAGTTAAAAAAGACAGCGAGAGGAAAAAAAGTGGATGCATGTGCTGTAAAGTTAAGCCACAAAAAGGCAGGAGAAATTTGGGGTGATAGTGGGGATGGATGGGTCAAGTGAAGGTTCTTTTTGAGGATGAGAAAGACATGGGCATTTTTAGGCAGTAGGGAAACAGCTAGTAGATAGGGAGAGAGAACTGAAAGAGTGGGGTTGATAGATGAAACAGTTCTTGGAGAGGATGTGATGGAATAGAATCCCTTATGTATGTAGGAGCTCAGCCTTGGCAAGGAGAAGGGTCAGTTTTTTTCCTGTGAGATACCTTGGGTAAGTCACCTAATCTCTCATTATTCTGAGTCAGCAAGCTCTTATAAATGAATTTTTTACCTTATCTTGTTTAGAACCAGGTCTCACCCATTTCCTAGCAATCTCTGTACCATGCTACCTCTCTCTCCTTTCCCCCCTTTTCCAACTCCCCTTTATGCATGGTCTTTCCACATGAATGATAAATCATTAGCGAAGATCCTCCATATTACAGTGTAAATCCGGCACCTCTCAGACATTCCTCTTTGACTGATAGGCCCGAACAAAGTATAGGATACACTTCCACTAGGAGACAGATAGGTCCTGAACAAAGAACAGGAAATATTTCTGAAGCTGCTGTTTGAGGACCTAGCCAGTTCCCAAAAACAAAATGACTGACAGTTAACTTCCTCTCCTGAGGGGAGTGGCTACCCTCTCTGGTGGAGAACATCCGGGACAGTAAGCAGAGTCTCCCCTCTCTGGTGGGAAAAACTTTCTTTGTTCAGGGTCCTATAAAAGTCACCACGTGAGATGGTCACATTGGAACCTCACCCATGGGGAGGATGCTTTGCCTGGGGCTATGTTCAGAAGTGACTAACTAAGGAGGCTGCAAGCATCTCCCTGGTGGGGTGGTAACCTGTGGGAGAGTATGCTCTTATGAGTATAGAAGAATCCTTTCTTGTTACTTAGTTTGCTATGCTGTGTGGATAAATGTTGTTTGCTTTGAGCTTTGAGTATGCTTTCTGGTTGGCTTGGTAAAGTAAGTACATTAGTGCAGATTCATGCGCTAAGGTTTTGAATTAGATATTTAGCCCCAAAGTGCCTCAGATCTGGGTTGCTTTATGGTGGGATGCTGGGTGCTACATTTTTTGGAGTCTCCAGCAAACACAAGTAGATAACCTTTGTGTTTTTGACTGATGCTCTGTTGCTCCCACTCAAAGTAGTCCCAACAAATTATGGGACTCGAGGTTAGAAAATTCCTTTTAACTCCTGTCAAATGCCAAATTTTCAATGTATAATCTTTTGACCCATTTCAGAGGCTCCACCCAATGGAATATAAAGTGACCTTGTGGGACTGAAGCCACAAGGCTCCTGAAAGCCCCCTCATGCTCTTGTTAAACAACTTGGGGGAAAGATCAAAAGAGATGGGTAAATCTAGCAACTTTATAACTGCTCCCTTTTATTCATTTTTAAAAATTCTTACCTTCATTATGCATAATTTCTAGCCTCCCTACAACATCCAAACATTCTTTTCAATTTGATAAAAGCCCCAGGGGACAATTCTCTCCTTGGCTGGAGCAGCAGTGATCTGTTGTGTAAGGGACAGGTGAAACCAAATTGAAAACAAAAAGTATCTGGAGCTGTTCTTGACCTCTGCCCTGAACTCTTCAACAGAACAAAGCCAATCTTCAGGAATAATGTTTAGCTTTTCCATTATGTACTTAGCAGGTTCCTTATTGGATTGTCCATTTGTCCTGAAAAGACTGAGAGGAAAGACAAAAAGGAAGGATAAAAGAGGTGGGGAAAAGCCTACAAGAAAAAAAGAAAGGGAAAAACCTAAGGAAGACAGGTCTTTCCTATCATTTTAATCCAGACAGTGCTATTAGAGGAACAACTAGCGATAAACCATTACTATTGGATTCAGCCAGGAGCACTATAGTCATCTGGTATTACAGGTCAATCCTGCCTGGGAAGCCTCCATTAGGCCCTTAAGTTTCTAACGAAAACATTCAGTTTGCTCACAGTAGGTGATTAATAATGCCTCTGCTTCCTTACCACCCAATCTCTCTTTGAGCCCTTGCAAGCTGCCTAGATAAAGCATTTATTAATTGCTTACTATGCGCTAGGTGCTAGGCTGGATATAAATACAATAAACAAGACAGTCCTTGCTTTCAGGAAGCTTACATTCTAGGATGTTGGCAAAGGGGTGGGAAAGACTGGACTTTTCCTCTGAATAAGGAATGGAGCAAGGAGTGAAGTGTGTGGCCTGGGCACCATGTGAAATAGTGTTTGGGTCTCAGAAGAGAAGGTGAAGGTATCTCTGGTGTGCTATTGGAAAGGCAGTTATGGGTCCTGGTTGTGAAGGGCTTTCAATATCAGAGAAGACTTTCAATATCAAACAGGAATTTAGATTTGATCCTAGAGGAAATAGGAAGGCATTGGAATTTATTGAGTAAAAAGGTGGCATGGCCAGAGCTGTGCTTTAGGAAAATCATTTTGGCAGTCTTGTGGTGGATAGTGGGGAGAAAAAAAGTCCTGGAAAGAGGTGATGAGGGCTTGGATTAGGGTGGTGGCTGTGTGAGTGGAGAGGAGGGGATGTGTGTGAAAGATATTATGGGGATAGAAATGACAAGATTTGGAAACTGATTGGATGTGGAGTAGGTGAGAGTAAGGAATTGGTTATGGTGAGATCGAAAACCTGGGAGACCGGAAGGATTATGATGCCCTGAATAGTAATAGGGGAGTTTGGAGAGAGGAGTGGGGTTTTTTAAGGGAAACATAATGAATTCTTGTTTTGGACCTGTTGAATTTGAGCTAGCTAGAGACCAATCAGTTCAAAATGTCCACAGGCAGTTGGAGATGCGAGACTGAACCTCGGGAGAGAGACTAGGGCTGAGGACTCAACTGGGGAAGTCATTTGCTTAGAGTCTCTTACTCTATAGATGAGGAGGCCTTGGCCAAGACAAATGAAACAGCTTGTCCAAGGTCACATGGCTAGTTTGTGGAAGAGCTGGGTTCAACCCCCATCTTCTGGTTCTAATTTCAGTGCTCTTTCCCCTGGCCCATGCCATTGCTGAATGCAATCAAAAAAGCAATGAATTTGGCATCAAAGGATCTGGGTTCAAATGTTCCCTATGTGATTTGGAGCAAGTCACTTCCACTGTCTGGTCCTCAGTTTGCTCGTCTACAATGATAAAAATGATGGTGATGATGGTAACACCAACAGTCACATTTATATAGCATTTACTCTGTGCCAGGCACTGTGCTATGTGCTTTACAAATATCATCTTATTTGATCCTCACAACAACCCCGAGAGATAGGTGCTATTTTTATCCCCATTTTACAGATGAGGAAACTGAGGCAAATGACTTGCCCAGGGTCATACAGCTAGTAAGTGTCCGAGGTTGGATTTGAACTCAGGACTTCCTGACTCCAGGCCCAGGACTCCATCCACTGTGCTACCTAAATTGAGAGGGTTGGGCTAAATGACTTCTAAGTTCCCTTCCAGCTTGGAATCCACGAACTGGTAAGTGAATATTGATTTAATGGACAGCTTTTGTAAAATTCTCGGGGTCGGAGCCAGGGATACCCATCAAGTGTCAAATGTTAGGACTTTCAAGCTTAGCTTTGCTATTTTGGCTCATTTTTCTGTGTGGTGATTTGACCAGAAGTCTCTTGATTTATCTGTGATCTTTCTCTTGCAATTCCTTGCCCTCCTTGTATGTGGTATGAACAGCAAACATATTTAAGCATTATCAGAGAATACATACTGTGAAGCTGTCTGCTCTCTGTGGCAAGGGGCCATGTGTGGTTACCAGGGTCTTCAAGGTCAAGAGGCAGCTAGTCTGTAAGTAAAGCCTTACAAAAACCCTTGCTTCCTTCCCCAGGCTCATACATACATCCTTTCCGTAGGGTCATACCATTTCCCTGACCTGCCACTCATAGCACAGGTATTCCTCTTTCATATTTCTCTGCTCAGGACGGCCCTTCCTCCCAGCGCTCTGTCCTTCATGGATTGCCAGAGCACATCTTACTTCCATTCTTTCCCCTTCCGTTTCCAATTCTCTCCAGTTTCTCCCTAGAGGAACTCCTTCTTGCTAGGTTATTCTTTCTCTTTCTTTCTTCCATTCACTCCAGTTTGACCCTAGAGTACTAGAAAAACCATTTCCCTTCAATTTCTTTCAATTTCTAGGCTGTCAACCTAGGCTGGACTTTTTCATCTGAGTTTATATTCTTCCAAGGTCGTGCCTCAAAGAAACTACCATGTCTCTATAGACAGGGCCTGTGGGTCCGTTTGTATTTCCCTTGTTCTTCTGTCTCTTTCTTTCGATTAAGAACACAAAACAAGTTCCAGATCACCTGACTGGAGGTGGTGCTCTGTTATTTTAAGAGGAAGCATTAAGAAGTGAAATCAGATGAATCAAAAAAGCAAATTGTCGGACCTCTCGAAAGCTGGTTTCCTAGGGAAGGCATTATGAACTTTGTATTCAAGGGCTGGATCCTTTGTATTTCCAGATTGCTAAATTTTGCTGCCTAGGTTCATGTTAATTGCTTTTCTGGCACCAGCTATAAATGGTGCTTCTGCAGCAAAGGAAGCTGTGCATGGTTCTGCATGTCACTATAGAGTGAGCACTGCCACTCACCAATGGTGATCTAGACCCTTAGTCTGAACCCTGCTCGATAATTACCCCCTCCCCAACTGGTTGGTGTTTGGAGAGCAAACGCTTTACCTGGCATTATGACCTTCTTCATCATAGGTCCCTGGACATGGGAGGTTTTAACCAACTGGTACTTCTTCAGGACTTCCCGCTCCCCCAATCCCAGTGATTCAGAATTGTCGTCACCACCTGCCACTGCTACCTATCCCTCTACTTTCATCATCTATCTCTCACTATGCCCCAACCTCCTCTGGCCTCCCTTTCCATTGTACTCCCTAGATATCCTGCTCTGCCCTTAATAAATGTCCTCATTGCTGTGGGTTTGTTCTTATTCCCTGCTAACTCTACTCCATGAGTGTACCGTATTGACCATTGTTTCTTTTCTCTTCCTTATTCAATTTCCCCCATGTACTGGCTTCTTCTTTGTTGCCTTAAAAACATGTCTTACCCAGTTCTTAAAAATCAAAAACAAACAAACAAGAAATCAACTCCTGCGTTTGACTCTGATATGCTCCTAAGCTGCCATTCTTAATCTCTCCTCCCTTTCACAGTCAAACTGTTAGAAAGGACCATCTACACTCAATGCCTTAGCCACTCACTTCTCAACCCCTTGCAGTCTGGTTTCTGACACCAACCCTTCACCGATACTGTTCTTTTAAAGGTTAACAATGATCTCTCATCTGCCAATCCCAAAACAGCACCCTGAGATGTGTAGACACACTATTATATCTATTTACAACGTTCCCCTGATCTACCACTTTAGAAACCCTAAAAAAAAAGAAAGAAATGGGTTAATCAGGTCTGTTCTTTTTGGGAGGTAGGGTTAGTGATAGTTGCCAAGATCTCCAAATTTCCCTTCCTACATGGGCCAAAAGATGAAAAGAAAGGAATTTTAATTCTGTACTCATAATCTAATGGGAGAGATCATAGGTGTTTAGAATTTAGAACCAGAAGGAACTTTAAAGATTGTTTAGTCTATTCTCCCACCTCTCTTTATAGTAGCTTTTACTTGCTTTTAAGATAAGATACAAATTCCTTTGTCACTTAAAGCTCTTCACAAATCAGTCTCCAGACTACCTTTTCATATTATTGCCCACTACTTCCTTTCATTCCCTCTATATTTAGCCAAACTGACCTGTTCATTGCTCCACACACACCACATTCTCATCTCCTACCTCCAGGTCTTTGTATAGGCTATTTTCTATGGCAAGAATATACTTCTCACCACAGCTCTTTGAATCCCTGAGATGTAGTTTAGATGCATTCCTCTTAGGCTGTATGGATTCTCTCCCTACCACTTCTCCCAGGGAAGTTAGTTTGGATTTACTTTGTAGATACTTAGGTGTGTTCCTGTTGTATCTCTCCTCACGCCTAAAATGTAAGCTATTTGAGAGCAGGTACTATTTTGCTCTTGTTTTTGTATCCCAAACAAAAAAACCATGGTAGGCACTGTAGTGGGAAAAAGCATGTTAACTTTGGATGAGCAGCTCTGTTTTGTTTTAAGCTGCCATTTTGTGACTAAGTAGTTGTTATGTAAGCTATTTTTTCTGTAATAATTAGTTGAGTGGTATAGTTTGGCACTGGTGTGTATATGTGCGTGTGTGTGTGTGTGTGTGTGTGTGTGTGTGTGTGTGTGTTTCCCAAATATGGTAAACAACTACTAATGACCTTTGTTTCCCCCTAGATTTGGTAAAAACATACTTATAATGTGTGTCCCCCAATTGCTGATAAACACTTGGAAAGGATGCTAGAAAACTGAAGCTTTGGTTGACAGTTTCATTTTCACTGTATGCTTAGATATGTATGAATCAGAACTTAATTGTAACTTGTAAATATTCTAGCCAGAACCATAAAACCTCAGCAGAGGCCCCAGCCATCAGTCTACTCGCGGGCTGTGAGTAGGACAGACTCTTGAATTCTCTGTACTTTGAAATTTGATAAACCTATGTTCTCTTCAGAGCAGTGCTGACTGATGAAGACTTACCAGAATGCCACCTTGGAGGGAGGCACAGGGCATGTGGCTATGAAGAAAGGGAACCTTATTGTTGGCATTGGTACAAGACGTGCTTGCTGGGACCTTCAGGAATCAGGATTTTTTTTTTTCTAGAGGGGTTAATGTTTGTATTGTTGAATAGTCAATAAAATTTGATTGCATGAATTGATGAATATAAGTCTTAACCAGTATACTGTCAACCTTGATAAACATACATAACAATAAATCGGTTTTATGTGTACACCATGTGTTACAGGCACCCAATAAAATGCTCTTGATGAATGAATGGATGAATAAAGCGTACTGGCTTTTAAAGGTTTTTACAAACCACATTTTTAATAATAATTCTAGAATTTTGCCAGGGATCAGTTATAGAGTTTATAGACTCTATTTCTGCTTCTTTTTTTTTTTTTTTAAAAAAAACCAAGACAATATTTCCTCTATTCTGGTCCTGTTGCACTTCTTCTACTCCTTGTTATCATTCAAAAATTACGGAGAGGTTCAGGAAATACATTTGTTAGTTCTTTTTTTTAAGGGAAAGATGATAGCTCTCTTCAAGTATTTGAAGTGATATCAGAAGAGGGATTAGATTTATTCTACTAAGTTCCAGAGGACTGAACTAGGAGAAATCCAAGGAAAAACTGTCCCTAACCATTAAAACTGAGTTGCTCTGAGAAGTAATAGATTGCTCCCCACTGCAAGTCTTGGAACAAAGGTTGTTTGATCCCTTGTTGGAAACATAGCTAAGATTCACTTTCAGGTAACATTTCAATGAGAAGGTCTCTGAAGTTACTTCCAGTTCTTCAGTTCTATGGTTCCTTCAGTAACCTGGGTCTGGTGGCATGATCTCATTAAAGACAGTTAGGTTATCTCTTGCAGTCTCTCTGTTTACCTTGGGTAGGAACTTCCTACTACTTGATTTTGTTCTGTCCGTTCTAGACCAAAGATAATTTTCTTTGGCAGAGTAAACAAGCACATGGTGAGTTAGATAACTCTGTTTTTTTGTCATCCATTATCATCATCTCATGTAGGCCAACCAGACGTTCTACCCTTTCTTTGATCCTCTTCCCCACGCCCTCCCCATGGAGCTAAAAATATAAACAAACAAATAAAAAAACCCAGTAACTCAAAACCCTTTTTACTGCCCCCAATAGAATACAAATTCCTTGTAACCCCAGCTTGGCATGGTGCTTTGTCAAATTGAATTAAATTTAATGTGGAGGGTGATGTCACAAAGGCTGTGAGGCTGTCGCAGTGAGCAGAACAACTCTGAAGAGATGCATGGCATCCCTGAAGCCTTTTCGTAAGGCCCAGAATAGATCAGTTCAGCCTAAAAGTGGTTAGGAAGTTTTAGAATTTTAAGGTTGAAAGGAATCTTATGTAAAAGTCATCTCATTCAACTCTCTCATTTTATAGAGAAGGAAGCTGAGGCCAAAAAAGGTTGAAGCGAATTATCCAAGGTCACTTACCTAAAAAGTGGTAGAACTTGGATTACAATGCAGCTATTCTTGAAGGATGGGCATATTTGGGATTTGAACACACTTCCATTCAATTCATTTCAGTGCAACAAACAATTATGGCATGCCTACTCTGAACCAGGCCCTGATGATTCAGAGGTAAAAATGAAGCAGTCCTTGCTCTCAATCAATCAATAAACCTATATTAAGCACCTAGTATGTGCCAGGTACTGTACTAAACACTGGAGCATTATATTTGCCTTCTTGAACTCTTCAGCATCTGACACCATTGACCACCTTCTGCTGAATACCCTCTCCATCACTCTGCTCTCTCTTGGTTCTCTTCCTATGCGTTTGATCACCCTTCAGTGTCCAGGGATCTTCATCCTTGTCATGCACTTTACCTATGGGCATCTCCCAATTCTCTATCATAGATTCTCTTCTCTTTTTTCTCTATGATATTAATTCACTTGCTGTATAGAATGCAGCTTAGAGAGGGGTGGGGCTAGACCAATTAGGAAGCTGTTACAATAGGCTGGATGAGAGGTGGTGAAGGTCTGATGTAGAGTATTGGCTATGTGAGTGGGAATAAAGGGATTTTAATCCTTCCTTTTTTTTATATCCAGATAATCATACCCATAGACCCATAGTCACATGTTTGTTCATGAGATGTTCATAAAATGATAGCAACTCATTTGTGAAACCTCTCCTTTAGGTGTTAAACTCTGTGTGTGTGTGTGTGTGTGTGTGTGTGTGTGCGCGCGCGCGCGCAGTGCTGCTTAGTCAAAAGAAAGACAGAGAGTGATTCTTAGTGTGGTACTCGATGCCATGTGTAGTCTGATAGTAGCTGAAATATAGCTTCTCCATCTATTCAAATCCTCTTCGTATCTTAGCCATAGTTGAATCCTGTTTCCTTTATGAAGCCTTCCCAGATTCCTCTTGGCCACAGTTTTTGAATTCCAATTTCATATCAGGGGTGTGAACAAGACCCTCCATCTCTCAGCTCTGGGCATTCTCTCTGGCTGTCCCCCATACTTGGAATGCTCTCCCTCTGACTACTGACCTCCCTGACTTCCTTTAAGCCCCAACTAAAATCCCACCTCCTACTGAAAGCCTTTCCTGGTAATTCTGGTGCCTTCCCTCTGTTAATATTTCCCATTTATCCTGTATTTAGTTTGTTTTGCATATATTTGTTTGCATGTTCTCTCCCCAATTCAACTGCAAGCTCCTTGAGGGCAGGGGTTATCTTTTGCCTCTTTTTTTTTGGTATCCTTAGCACTTGGCACAGTGCCTGGTATGCAGTAAGTCCTTAATATACATTTTTTTAATGAATGAAGAGTGCTGGAGTCCACTTGTACTGTCTCCCCAAAATCGATTGTTAAATTTTCAGTGTGAACATTTACACTTTGGGAATTAGTAAACACTGCAGATCAGAGCTTGACTCATTAGTTAATTCTTTAGATCTGAGAAAGTGTTAGAAATAACAGTTGTAGATTAAAATTAAAAAAATCTTATTGTATGTATATTCCTCCTCCCCCAAAAGCTGGTTGTTAAACATTTACCAATACATCCCTGAGTGTGACCCACCTAGTTCAGTATTTCTTGCATAATGTCATGTTACTCTCTGTTTCATAACCATTACTCTTGTCTCTTCAGTAAGACTACAAATTCCCCTGAAGGCAGGGACAATGTTTTATATTTTGTTCATTAGCTCCACCTTGCCTAGTACAGTACTGAGCAAATAGGAAATATTTAAGTGAATTTGTTCTTACTGTTTAGTCACTTTTCAGTCCTACCTGATTTTTTGTGACCCCATTCAGGGCTTTCTTGGCAAAGATGCTGGACTGGTTTGCCATTTCCTTCTCCATCTCATTTTACATATGAGGAAACTGAGGCAAAGAAGGTTAAGTAACTTGCCCAGGGTCACACAGCTAGTAAGTATCTGAGGATTTGAACTCAGCTCTTTCTGGCTCCAGGTTTGGCGTTCTATCCACTGAGCCACCTAGTGAATACTTGTGGGATAATTGATTGAAAATTTACCCTCATTTCAGTTGTATACTATATCTTGCCCACTTCATTTCTCAGGCAGGGTGTCAAATTCATCCAAGTGAACAAGACAGGATAAATGATAAAATGGAAGTCAGAGATAGCAGTGTCTAAGAGACTTAAGGAGGTAGGTTCTGGTTGGCCATGGCCATAAGAGTCAGCTCATCTGAGGCCTTCCTTCCCTGGATAGCAACACCTTAACCTGTCCCTGCCTCAGGGACTCCTGGGGATTGCTTTCCGCACACATGGCAACCATAGTAGATTCCATAAAGTTGCCAGGCTTCATTTCATAGAACCAAAGAATCCTAGAATTGCAGAGTCGGAAGGGCTTGCTCTCTGAGCTCCTCTGGCCTCTGTTTTTCTTGGCAGATAACTGTCTACAGGGGGACACTTCAGGCGGATGACCCTTTCCATGGGTAAAGAAACACGGCTGTTTTATTATGCTTTTGAGGTATGAGAAAATCGTTTCCATGTTTATCATTTTTCCCTTTTCTTTCCAGGGCTCAGAGATGAGGGGTGATTACTTAGCAAGTCAGTGATTAGTAAGAACTAAGAGCACCTGTCTAGCGGGTTTTAAAAATAACAGTTGGCATAGAGAAAGGACACTCTCTTATGCTAAGCAGAAAGGACACTATCTTATGCTAAGATAGAATGGGGCTGAATGACTTGGCTTAGTTATGGTGCTCTAGAGGCTCTCATGAGCTTATGTTGTATTATAAATAAAAGTACAATTTTCAGAGCTAGATTGGTGATAGTGCCATTGTTCGATGCCTTGGAAAGCCACATCTGGAATGAAGTGGTCAATTCCAGGCACCATATTTTAGAAAAGACATTGATGAACTAGACCAAACTTAGAAAGGGGCAATCATGAGAGTGAGAGGACTGGGAACCGAAGCAATTGATTAAGGATGCAAAAAGTCTTGACAGATTGCATGATGCTCCCTTTGCGTACATGAAAAACTGGCATGTGGTAGAGGGATTACCAGGGGGTGGGGAACTTGCAGCCTTGAGGCCACATGTGGCCTTCTAGGTCCTTGGGTGCAGATCCTTTTATTAAGGGAATTTATTATGTGAAGTTTGAATTCAATCAAAGGCCCCACTTGAGGACCTAGAAGGCCTTGAGGCTGAAGGTTCCCCACCCCTAGATTAGACCTACCCTACTTGATCCTAAAAGGCAGGTCAGGTTCAGAAACAATGGCTGGAAGTTGCAAAGAGGCAACTTTCTGGTCGAATCAGTCAGATAGTTGATAAATATTTATTAAGTGCCTACTGAATGCCAGGCAATGTGCTAAGTGATGGCGATACCCCTCCCCCCAATAAGAGGCAAAAGACAGTACCCTCAAGGAGCTCACAATCTAATGGGAGAGAAAACAAGCAAACGAATATGAACAAACAAGCTATTATAGGATAAATAGGAAATATTTAACAGAGAGGAGGCACTGAAATTAAGAGGGATTGGGGAAGGCTTCCCACGGGAGATGGGTTTTTTGTTGGGATTTAAAGGAAGCCAGGGAGGTCAGTAGTCAGAGTGGAGAGGGGAGAATGTTCCAGGCATGGAGGTCACCCAGAGAAAATACCCAGAGGTGAGAGATGGAGCATTTTGTTCATAGAACAGCCAGGAGGTCAGTGTCACTGGATCAAAGAGTATGTGGAGACAGGGTATAAGGTATAAGAAGACAGGAAGGGTAAGGTGGGGGTAGGTTATGAAGGGCTTTGAATACCAGACAGTGCATTTTGTATTTGGTCCTGGAGGTAGTACGGAGCTTAGTTAGAGCCAGGGGTGATATGACTGGACCTACTTTTTAGTGATGTGGCAGTGATGGATTGGAGTGCGGAGAGACTTGAGCCAGGCACACCTACCAGCAGACTATAACAGACTATAGTTCAGGGGTGAGGTGCTAGGAGCCTTCACCAGAGCGATGGCAGTGTCAGAGGAGAGAAGAGGGCATATTTGAGAGATGTGGAAAAGGTAGAATCGACAAGCCTTGGTAACAAATGACTTATGGATGGTAAGAGATAGGTTGTGAGACTAAGGGAACAGGAAACATTACATTTAGAGCTTTGCAAAAATGGGCTGGACTGTTTCAGTGGACAGTGAACTAGGAAGGGGGTCTTAAAACGGAGGTTAGACCACTTTTTGGATATGTTGCAGAATAGATTTATTTTTTTTGTAAGTTAGTCCATGTGCAAACGATTATTAAGCACCTGCTATGTACTAGACACTGTGATAAGGACACAAAGAAAGGCAAAACAAAACAAAACAAAAAGAACCACAGTCCCCTGCTCTCAAGGAATTCAGTCTAATGAGTGATACAATATATAAACAACTCTGTGTAAGCAAAATGAGTAAAGGATAAACTGGTGATAGTATTAAAAGGAAGGCATTAAGGAGGACTGGAAAAGGCTTTTTGTAGAAGGTTTGGACTTTAACTGAGATGAAAAGGAAGCCAGGGAAGCCAGGAGGTAGAGATAAGGAGGCAGACAGTTTTAGGTATGGAGGATAGATAATTCAAACACTCAGTCAGAAGAGGGAGTGTTGTGTGCAAGGAATAGCAAGGGAGCTTGTACCACTGGATGGAAAAGTATGTAGGAGGAGTAAGATGTTAGAAGACTGGAAAAGTAAAAAGGGGCCAGATTCTGAAGGGCTTTAAAAGTCAAACAGAAGATTATGTATTTGATCCTGGAGGTAATAGGGAGTCATTTAAGTTTATTGAGTAAGGGTTGACATGGTAAGACCTGCACTTTAGGAAGATCAACTTGATAGCTGAGTGGAAGATGGACCAGAGTGAGGAGAGATCTGAAACACAGAGACCCACAACAGATTACTGAAACGATCCAGGAATGATGTGATGAAGGACTGCACCAACATAATGGCAATGTCAGAATAGAGAAAGAGATTTATATACAAGAGATATTACAAAGGTAGAAACAATAGGAATTGGTGACAGCTTGGATATGGGAGGTGAGAGACAGTGAGGAGTCTAGGATGGCACCTAGGGTGGCTGAGAGCCTGGAAGCCTGGATAGCTGAGAGGATGGCAGTGCCCTCAGTGGTAACAGGAAAGTTAGGAAGTTGGGGGCGATGTTTAGGGAGAAGATATTGAGTTCAGTTTTGGATTGTTGAGTTTAAGATGTCTACAGGACATCCAGTTTGAGATGTTCATTAGGGAGTTATAGATGTGAGTTTGGAAGTCAGGAAAGAGGTTAGGGCTGGATAAATACATCTGAGAATAAGCTGCATAGAGATGATAAGTGAATCCACGGAAACCGATGAAATAACCATGTGAGATAGAAGAGAAGAGAGCTCAGGATAGAGCCTTGGGGCGTCCCCATGGTTCGTAGATGTGACCAGGTTAAAGATTCGGCAAAGGAGACTAAGAAGGAATTGTCCAATAGGTAGGAGGAGAGAAGAGTGTCACAAAAACCTAGAGAGTGTCTAGGAGAAGAGGGCGATAGATGGGGTCAAAGGCAAACTATATAACTTCTGATGTCCTTTTCCAATTCAGCAATTCTGATTCTGTCATCTTATAGTAGACTTATAGTTTGGCCTGGGAACTTCAGCTAGAAAGAACTAAGAAGTAGAAAGTCATTCAGCCTAGGCTTGGAAGAAATTTTTCCTAGGCACTTTTGATAACTTCTAACTGCATAATAGCTTCTGAATGTACATTTTTTAAATCTCATGAATCAGTTCTTATGAAGAGACACATTGAGTCTCAATGGGGTGTTGCCAGAGGGAGAGAAGAGAAAAGAAGTCCATGCTAGAATCAGCATACCCAGGAATGATGGATGCATTAGGAGTTGGGGCATGGGTGGCGGGTGGGATGGGTGAGAGATGATTGGATGTAACATGTTTTTAAGCCCAGGGGACCAATAAGGATAAGGACTTGGTACCACAATCCAAAGGTTAGAATGAAGCAAGGGTTAGATTTCATTAGTCTATGAATCCCCAGGCTAAGGGTTAGGTTTCCCTGCTCAGGTCTCAGAATCTCTCCAAAGGAAATTGGCTGTGGTCCTGTTACATGATTCCTCTTCCACTGGACTCCAGCTATTCTCAGAGAACCTGCCTTCCTCTCTGTCCTGAGGCCTATCCTTCCCACTATCAAAAGGATTCTCAAGGGCAGACTTTGGTGGATTTTGCTTTTTAGAATACCACAGACTCTTTAAGGTGGGGAGGTAGTGTAGTATAATAGAAAACATACGGCATCTCAAAAGCATAATAAACTAGTCCTTTCTCTCTTTTTTAACCAATGGAAAGAAGCATCTGTCTGAAGTGCCATCCTTTCCCCCATAGACATGACTCTCTGTCTTGAAAAACTGAATCCAGAGAAACGTTCAGGCAATAATCATTTTTTAAAGATTCGGTTCCTAACTCTGCCACTAATACCGTGTGAGCCTTGAGCAATTCCCCTCCTGCTCTGGTCCTCAGTTTCTAGCTAGACTGGATGACCTTCAAGACCCCATTCAGATCTGTGTCTCTGTCCATCTGTCTATCCAGCTATAGATAGATAAAGCATTTATTAAACACTTACTATGTGCCAGGCACAGTACTAAGTGCTGGGAATACAAATACAAGTGAAAAGAAAAATAGTCCTTGCCTGCCCTCAGGGAGGGCATTCTAATGGGGGAAGATCATAGATAAAAGGGGAGGGAGAGGAGCACAGGGTCAAGGTGGAGAGGCTGTATGGAAGAGCATCATGGGAAGGTTCAGATTTGAAGAGAGAATGATGCTGATGTGGGTACTTCCTCGAATAAAGGTTCAGAAAATTGGAGGAAGCATCCCTGGGTTGAATATGGCCAGGGAACCCTTAGTAGCATCTTGAATAGGAGTGAGGTGGGGGAAGGGGAGCTGCTGCACCTGTTTTCATCTGGACATCTAGAGGCACCCTTAGACGTGGCCCAAGTTTGAAGTAGCAGGAGCAGCCTGAGTCACATCACTGATGTGGATTGCAGTTAATTCCCTTGTCTGGGAGGCCCCTGTTGGGGAGTCACTCCTTTGCAATGATCCTACATGCTGCTGCTGCTTCTTTTAAGGTGCCTCCCCTTATCTAGGAAGGAAAAGGAAGGCTGTCAGGCATGAGTAGCAGAGACAGAAACGACCGAGAGATGGCAGCAGCTGTGCGTCTCTGGTCTCTGGCTTCTGGTTACCTAGGGACTGGTTTAGCCAGAGAGACACATCCCTCTGAGGAGGTGTGGCAGGGACAGTTAATTGGCAGGTACTCATCAGGCTGGGCTGGGCTGGACTGGACAGCTCCTCTCCTGGGTGTAGTTTTGAGCTTCGGAGGAAGAGAGGCCCCGGAGATGTCTGGAGGCCTGATCTGAGCTCCGACTCAAATTCCCTTCTAGTGACTTTCTGTCTTGGGGAATGGATGAGGTTTCTGCTTGACTTCGCCACACTTTTATCCCGGGGTGCTCTGCTTCTTAGGCCTTCAGCAGGTTAGAAATAAACCAGGCTACCTAGGGCAGGAGTGGAAAGAGCCAGAGACCTCTAGAAAGAGCACAACCCCTCTCTTTAGAGGGCGGCACTACTGGGAGCTGGGCACAGCGAGGGTGCCAGGCAATTATAGACCCTCATGGGGCAACATCCTCTGGTCTTTCCCTTCACCGGTCAGTGTTCCACAGAGCTGCCCAAGTGATGCTCCCACATCTCTCTCCTGCCCAAGAAACTACACCGATTCCTTCTTGCCTCTAGGATAAAAGACATACCCTTTTGTCTGGCTTTTCAAGCCCTTCACAGTCTGACTCCAGCCTGCATTTCCAGACTTACTTCATGTTACTCCCCTTCACACACTTGACATTCCAATCAAACCAGCTTTCCCAAGTGCTTGCTGCTCCCCACTGCCTTTCTCATTTCTATGCCTTTGACAGTCTGGCATCCATGTTTGGAATGCATTCTTTCCTCCCTTCCAACAGATAAAATCCCTCACCGGCATCAAAGTTCAACTCAAATGCTTATCCTTCCAGCTGTTACTATCCTCCCCGCTGCAGATGCTGGAAAGACCCTGGCCTGGAGTCCAACCTAAGCTTTATGTGATGTCCTAGGGGCTCTGTGGGGTGGGGGTGGGGTAAAGAGCCAGTTACATTAAGAAGGAGCATGACCCCTCTTTTTAGAGGTCAGGATACCCTAGGACTGAACCTGGTCCATGTGAACCCAAAGCTGTAGCCTCTTAGCAGAACAGAGTGCACAGCCCCCCAACCCTTACCCATTTTCCAAGTACAAGTTGTTTCACAGTAGAATATGAGCTCCTTGAGTATAGGCACTGTTTCATTTCTGTCTTTGTATCTCTAGCACCTAGCCTTTTACTTGGCGTATACTGCAGTAGCTGTTTAATACATTTTTTGCTAAATTAAAGATTGTTATGTACAATGATGGAGAAAGGTGGCTCAGTTCAGGTGGGTAGTGGTGATATAAAATGGCACCTAAGAGGGCAAGGTTTATGGGATTAGAAGATTATCAGATTTTTAGAATTAGAAGGGAGTTTAGAGACAATTTAATCCAAATTCCTTATCTTACTGAGCTCCAAGTCACCTAGGCAGAGCAAAGATTTAAATCCTGGTCTTTTTATTGCTTTTTCCACCATCCAAAGTACCTGTTTTCTTGTTCACTGATGAATATCTGGGCACTGGATCCGGATGGCTCTGGAGGAGAAGTGAGGCTGGTGACCTTGACAGCCCTCCCTCACTCAAATCAAAGTCAACTGCAAGTCATGTCATCACTTCTCTGATGTCACGGTCCTCTTTGAAAATGAAGGACAAATACAACTTGTGAGTAGACCGAGCTACCTGAAAGAGGACCCAACTAGTTGGGTCACTCAGCTCATCTTCTCCCTCTCCCTCTCCCTCTCCCTCTCCCTTTCCCTCTCCCTCTACATCTTTCTCTCTCTCTCCTTTTCCTTCTCTTCTCCAAAGGAAGGTATATTTTGATGGTCAGAAGCTGCCCACTTAACTTGAGGCTTACTGGCTAGATTTCTTCCTTCATTCCTTCCTTCCTTCCTTCCTTCCTTCCTTCCTTCCTTCCTTCCTTCCTTCCTTTCTTTCTTTCTCTTTTTTTTCTTTCTTTCTCCCTGATTCACTCTGAAGCTCATAGATTGGACCACAATAGGTCCCTGCCCAAGCTCCACTTAATGGCTGTATTTTGGGCCCTCCTGGCTTAGAGTGAATGTGAATGGTAACTGTTTCTTTTTGGACCAGCAACCCTGAGGATCTTCCCCTTCCAGCTTGATTTTTTTCTTTTTTTCTAATTAAAGAGGCTATCTCTTGACTCACTTCTTAATGAGGCCTGTTCACTCAATGGGCTTTACATCAGTCTAAGTGAGTACATGAAAAGGCCTTAGCCTAAAAGGGCCGGGGTTTCCCATTGCATCCTGGGTCATCTGCAGTCATACTGATCAATATCTGGTCACTGGACCCAGATGGCTCTGGAGGAGAAAGTGAGGCTGGTGACCTTGCACAGCCCTCCCTCACTGAAATCAAAGTCAACTGCAAGTTTTGTCATCATTGCCCTGATGTAATGGTCCTCTTTGAAAACGAAGGACAGACACAGTAACAACAACCAGCAAGACTTATATCTATGTGGTATACCCATCCCCCAAATAGTTTTCCTTTTTTCCTTTCAATGCCTTAAATGAATGATGCATTATTTTACATTAGTCAATCAATCAATCAATATTTATTGAGTGTATACTATGTGCTAAGCACTGGGGATACAAAAAGAGACCAAAGACAGTCCCTGCCCTCCAGGAGCTTACAATCTAATGGAGGAGAAGCATATGAAGTGCTGCCCCTCTCAGAAATCCTGGGAAAGGTAACAAATTAAATCTCTAATGCCTCAGAATCACAGGATCATGAACTTAGATCTGGAAAGGACTTCGGAGGTCATCTAAATCCAACTCTCCTTTTACAGATTGGGAAGCTGGAGCTCTGAGAGTTACAATGAGTTGTCTAAAGTCATCTAGGCAGTAGTTGGAATAGCTGGGATTCCAAATGAGGCCCCCAGACTCCAGATTCAGCGGTCTTTCTACTACATCAATCTGCCTTGAGCCAGCTGGTCAGATCTTGATTCTCCTTGAGAAGAGAGAAGATGTCAGCAGAATCCTAAGGCATTGTGGTACAAGCACAGGACTTCATATTTTCCACAGAAGGATCAAAGATTTGGATCTGGAAGGATCCACAGAGACCCTCTAGTTCAACTACCTCATTTTACGGATGAAGAAACTGAAGGATGAAGAGGTTAAATGACTTGGCCAATGTGAACCCATTTCTTCTAACTCCAAATCCAATGCCGTTTCTTTGTACCAAGGGGACCGGGATTGCATTAGCAAGGAATTTCATGAATGCTCAGTTATGGAGTGGAAGCTCCTGGGACTTGGCTGTCCCATATACACGGCCACTTTAATATTAGCCTGCTGGTGCTGATACAGCTTTGAGTGGTACATCTTGAAGCTGGCCTTACGCGGGGGGTGGGGGGAGATTTATGAATTTATTCAACACTAATTCATTCAATATCCAGCTATCTATTCAATCAATAAGCATTATTGAGCAGTTACCTTATGCAGTGTTGGATAGATTTTTGGATTGTAAACTTCTCGACGATGCAGGTCACATGATCCAAAGATCATTGCCCTATAGGGCTTCATGAATAGTTGATACTCAATAAGTGTTTATTGAATGGATAAGATGGATAGTTAGATGATTTTGGTTACTGTGAATCTCTCAAAGATGGGACCCAATGCTAAAGTCTTTGCTCTTTCTGGATTATCCACTTGCACACTCACTCTGGATGGAGGATTCAAGCTAGACATTTCCTCCCATAGTCAGTTCATAATCCTAGTCTTTTTTTGAAGCTGCACATTTGGCAACCATCGCCCCAAGGCATTCTCACTTCTAATTGCAAAAGAGAACAAGGGGAAGGGGAAGGAGAAAGGAACATGCATTTATTGAGCACCTGCTATATCCTAGGCACAGTGCTAAGTGCTTTACAAATATTCTATTTGATCTTTGGTCCTGGTCCTAACCCCTTTCCCTGGAAGGGTTTGGAATAATTATTTAATACCAAACAGAGATGCTCTTCCTTGGGATAACAGGGTAAGCAAACATACCAAAGAATGGGCCTCAGATGATCCTCTTATCTATACAAAGCAGAAACAGAAGTGGCCAGAATTGGACAACAGTAGAGGAAAATGGAGAGAAATCCTCCGAGCCTGGCAGTTAGAATAACCTGGATTTCTCCCTTCTGCCCTATAGTGCAATGTTATTTTCTATTCTCCAGAAGAGGAGTATTTTGCCTCTTGGCCAATCCTGTTTGCTGGAAATCCCCTGGACTCCTTGAGATGGCTATGCACCTCTGGGGAAAGCTTATTCTCAGCACTGAGGACTCCCCTGGCATATGTTCAGCTCATTCCTTACAGGCTGCTTCATCAGCCTTGACAAGCCCCTTCTGTCTGAAGGAGAGGGGCTCAGGATTCCAACCAGAGACTGGCCTCCCTGGAAGAAGGGTGAGTGCAGTAGGCCTTACCTCCCATATTACGCCTGTTCTCCCCTGCTTCTTCCTAGGTTAGCGTCCAATAACAAGGGATGAAAATGGAGCAGGTGAGATTGGTGCTCAGGTCTTGTTCCTATTTGAATTGTGTGGAGCTGGAAGGCATTCTGTAGATCATTGGTCCTCCTATATTTCCTGGTTCTCAGTGCAGATTTCTCTCTACTTTACAAGAGCCTGTCATGATCTGTGGATGGGGATGTGGAGGGGGGATGAGGTGAGTTTCCATGCCATTGGCTGAAGCCTGCCTGCTCTGATGAATGCTTCATGGGTAGAGAGGGCCCAGGAGCATTGCGTGACAAAGCTCAGGTGGGCGATGGCACGATAGGATGTGGGACTGAAGGAGTACAGGTGATCTCTGGAGTAGAAGCTGTTTCAAGACCAGAGTCAGGGGGATCTAGTAGTAGTAGTGATGCTAATAACAAGAGTAATAAGGATAATAACTAACATTTATAGAGTGCTTATGATGTGCCAGGCACCGTGCTAAGAGCTTTATATCACCTCATTGGATCCTCACAGCAACTCTGTAAGGTAGGTACTATTATGCCCATTTTACAGATGGGGAAATTGAGGCAAACAGAGGCAGAGGGACTTGTCCAGGGTCACACAGCTAGTGAGCATCTGAGGTTAGATTTGATTTCAGGTCTTCCTGACCCCGGGTCCAGTTCTCTATCCACTGCACCGTCTGATTTGCCTATCAGGAAGTGAGGTCCTGGGGTCAGGCTGCAGGAGTTTGATAGTGAGGTTGACAATGTCTAGCAAAGAATTCTGTTAATTTGCCGAGCATGTTCTCAGCACACGCATATTCTTATGCCTGTCTGTGAGGGGCTGGCTCTGCCCTCCAACTGCCTCAGAATTGGTTTCAAGGAGAAATCATTGCTCCCTATGGTTCTTGCCGACTCTGAGTTGCCCAGGCAAAACCATCACATTCAGTGATCCACTGGTTTGGAGTAGGTATCTATAGCTGCGGTCTTACTCCTTCTCTAGGGTCCAGAACAATTTGATTAACTCAATAAGCACTTATTAAACCCTGCTGTATGTTAAGGAATGGAGATATAAAGCTAGAAAACCATTCTCTTGCCCTCAAAGAGCTTACTTTTGAATGTGGGGAGCAACATGTACGGATTAGTAAATGCAGAATATACATAGAGTAAATACAAAGTTATAAAAATGGGAGACGCAGTAGCTGGGGGAAGGAATCAAGAAAGGTTCTGTGTTGTTGGTGGCGCTTGAGCTGAACCTTGAGGGGAGCTAACAATTTTTAAGAGTTAGAGACAAGGAGTGTTTTTATTAGAAGCTTGGGGGACGGCAGGCATGGAGATTGGAGATGGAACGTCATAGATGGGGAGCAGCAAGTAGTTCAGTCTGGTCTGAAGGGGAGTAAATGAACCAAGATCCTAGGTCCTAGAATGATATGTTGGAGTAAGATTGTGGAAGGCTTTAAATGCCACCCAGAGGAGTGTTTGCATCTTATGCTCAAGACAAGAGGAAGTAATGGAAGCTTCTTTTTTATTTTTTTAATCATATTTCCACATTAGTCATGTTGTAAAGAAGAATTAAAACCAAAGGGAAAAGTCACAAGAAAGAATAAATGAGAGAGAGAGAGAGAGAGAGAGAGAGAGAGAGAGAGAGAGAGAGAAAATAGTGTGCTTTGATCTGCATTCAGATGCCATAGTTCTTTCTCTGGATTTTGATCAGAGGAGGAGAATGGGTGCAGGGAGGTTTTGTAATAATAGTCTGAGTGAGAGAGAATGGAGTCCTGAAATAGGGTGGTAGCCAAGCGAGGGGGAAGAAGAGCACAGATGTGAGGGAGCTTTTGGGGATAGACTTCATAAGTCTTAGCACCTGATTGGGTATGATGGCTAATGTGTGCATCTCACATCCCTCCGCATTGGCTGCTGCCTCCATTTATAGTTTGTGTTAGTGTTGAATGGTGGTTAAATAGTGGGTGATTTTTTTTCTTATTTGCTTGATTTCACATGTGCTTTTAGACCAAAGTCCATTGAATTTAGTCCCCTGCTGGTATCTGGGAATGATTATTCACTTGGGGCTTTGTGATGTGTTGAGTTAAAATCGGGAAATTAGCCCTTCTGGAGTGTCATGGTCTCCCAGTGGGCTGTTGTAAAGAGCTAGTGAATAATTTCTATGTCTGGTTCTACACCTGCATCTCCAGCCATTTCCTATCCTTCTCGCTCCTCTTTTTGGCTCAGCTTCCACTTCTTTACAATTAGAAAGACTATTTAATATGAAATCCACATCTTGTGACTTCCCTAATTGCAGTCTGAATAAATGAATGAACAATGACCACTCACATTTACTTTTCGATTTAGGAAATGTTTTCTTCACAATAATCCGGTGAGTCAGATAATTCAGGGTTTATTGGGCTCATCTTACAGATGAGAAAACTGAAGCTCAGAGAGGTCGCAACCCCAGAAGACTGCTGGTACAAGCAGAATCCTAGATTTAGAGTGGGATGGGATCTTATAGAACTCATTTTAAGGACAAGGAAACTGGGTTACAATCATGTACCTAAAGTCACACAGATGTTCATGCCAGAATTCAAACCCAAGTCCTCTAATTCCAAATCTGACACTTTTCATGATGTTGGTATTTATTACTCTTATTTGGAGGCATCTAGGTAGCGCAGTGGATAGAGCGCTGGGCCTAGAGTCAAGAAGACTCATCTTCCTGAGTTCTCAGACACTTACTAGCTGTGTGACCCTGGGTAAGTCACTTAACCCTGTTTGCCTCAGTTTCCTCATCTGTCAAATGAGCTGGAGAAGGAAATGGCAAACCACTCCAGGATCTTTGCCAAGAAAACCCCAAATGGGGTCATGAAGCGTTGGACATGAATGAAACAAGTGAACAACAAAAAGTTGGCACAGTGGCTAGAGGAGCATTGGGCCTGGAATCAGGAGAAACTGAGTTCAAATCTGGTCTCAAACCAAACTAGTTATTTCACCTGGAGTCAGTCTGCTTCAGTTGTAAATGGGGATCATAATAGCACCTACTTCACAGGATTATCATGAGGATCCAATGAGATAATATTTGTAAAGTTCTTAGCACAGTGAGTGCTTGATGAATACTTAGACCCTCGCGCCCCTCATTTAAGGGAAGAAACTGAGGCTCAGAGAGGAAAACAGACTTGTTTTATCTCAATGGCTAGTAAGTACCAGAGCAGGACTTGAACCCAGGGCATGCAAGGAACTAGAAGGTCCATTAGAGGCCACTCAAACCAGCCTCATCATTTAAAAAAAATTAACCAGATCTATGATTTCACTGATATAGACACACCCTGAACTAACACCAGCTTGGTACTTCCTCCAGAACAGAGTGTCTTAGAAAGTAGCCTGAGGGCACTGAGAGGCTAAGAAATTTGCACGGGGTCCCATAGCCAGTAAGTGTCAGTGGCAGGACTTGAATACAGGTCTTCTTAACTCTGAAGTCACCATCTACTATGCCACATTGCTCCTCATTTTAGAGAGGAGGAAACCAAAGGCCAGAGGAGTGAGATGACTTGCCCAATACCACACAGTTAGAAAATAGTAGAGCCTCTAGGGCAGCTAGGTAGCTCAGTGGATAGAGTGCTGGGCCTGGACTCAGAGAGACCTGAATTTAAATCTGGCCTCAGTCACTTACTAGCTGTGTGACCCTGGGCAAGTCACTTAACTTCTGTTTGCCTCAGTTTCCTCATCTGTAAAATGAGCTGGAGAAGGACATGGCAAACCACTCCAGGATCTTTGCCAAGAAAACCCCCAAAAGGAGTCGATTCAGAGTCAGACATGACTGAAAGGTGACTGAACAACAACAGAGCCAGAATTCAAATCCAGATCCCCAAACTCCACAAGACTATAGTTTGGAAAGCCAAGGAGAAGGAGACATAAGTCTGAGTTAATTGCTACTATTAGTGTGGCTTCAGGGAAGTCAAGACATCACCCTTGTGATGTCATTGGTCTTCCTTGAGAATAAAGGATGAACAAAGACAGCAAGCTCCTAAGATCATCGATTTGGAGACAGAAGCAACCTCAGGGTCATCTAACCTAACCCCCTCATTTTACAGATGACAAAAGCGAGGCACAGAAACATGTTAATGGATTGCCTCAGGCCCCACACGTATTATGTAGCCAAGTTGGGTTTTGATCTAGGATCTTTTGACTGTAAATCCTAGCTGTCTTTTCATTGTGTGAGTTTCAGCTTCCTCATTTGAAAAACCAGTGACAATGGTGCTTTTCCTGCCTACCTTGTAAAGTTCCTGTGAGCATCTAATGACATAATGTATGTGAAAGCACTTTGTAACCTGTAAAATGCTATAGGACTCTAATGATTATCATTACCGAAGTTCCTGAGTGTGTGAAAAGAAAAGTGTTGAAACATGACTTTTCGAAGACATTGTGGGTTGCCCAGACTATTCATTATCTTCCCACCAGAATTCTAATTACTCACAGAGTTCTGATGCCTTGCAGAGAGACACATTTTTATGAGTAGTTGTTTTTTAGTTTGATCAGTCTACAATTTAAAATATATTTATTAAATAAATACCTACATACAGCACTGAAGATATGCAAGGGTAAACCAGACATGGTTCCTGTCCTCAAGGAGCTTCCAATGTAGTGGGGAAAAAATGCTTTGTTCTTCATCAAGATAAGGAATGCTCTGTTCAGTCATCTTTTCGTCATGTCTAACTCTTTGTGACTCCATTTGGTGCTTTCTCGACAGAGACAGTGGAGTGGTTTGCCATTCTCTTCTCCAGCTTATTTTAAAGATGAGGAAACTGAGGCAAACAGGGTTAAGTGACTTGCCCAGAGTCACACAGCTATAAGTGTCTGAGACCAGATTTGAACTGAGGTCTTCATAACTCCGGCCCAATGCTATCTACCACATCACTTAGCTGCCCCAAGGAATGTAGTTCACTGGAAAAAACACTCAATAGATTTGGGGAAGCATTAGAGGGGCTGAGGAATCTGTGTTTAATTCTGGCTTTGCCATTCTCTTTCTGTGCATTCTTGGGTAATTTTTCCACCCCTTTGTATCTTGGTTTCCTTGCTGTGGAATGTGAATAGCTTATCCACTCATCTCTTCCTGTTTAGTCTTGTATAATCAGGCAAAGATTGCAATGGAAAATTGACATTTTAAGGACCACCTGCCTGCTCTTCCTCTTTACTGCCTCTTTCAATTCATGACTGTTGGACTTCTTTCTTGCCACTGCACTGATACCTGGACATAAGTATGCGACCCTTCTCTTTCTCTCCATGGCTCTCTATCTGCTTTCCTCTGTGCACCCTACAATCCAGACATAGTAGCCTCCTTGCTATTCTGGGCACACAGCCCTCCATCTCTCATCTCTTTGCCTTGTATACTGGCTGCCCCCCCATTCCTGAAATGCTTTCTCTCCTTATCTCTGCCTCCTGGCTGCCTTGGCTTCTTTCAAGATTCAGCTCAAGTCCAGATTTCTGCAGGAGGTGTTTCCAAGTCCTTCTATGTTCCCCTTTGAGATTCCCTTCTACGATTATCCCTTCCACCTCTTGGGGCCCCCGTAATCTGGAAAAGTCATGTAAAATTTTTTGGCTGTCCCTTAGTACCAGAGGAAGTCTGAATATTTTCTTTTTCTTTTGTGGGATATTTACAGTACCTTGTTGTAAAATTGGGGTTGATATTATGCAATACCATACATATATTTTATGCATTTTTGAGTTTCTAAATTTTCTGTGCCTTCTGCCGGCCTTTGTGTGTCATAGGTGGCTTCCACAAAACTTCCCCAAAATTCCCATTTGATTTCTTATGCCAGTCTGGGATACATTGAAACTGCAATGGAGAAAATCACCATTTGGAAGGGATGACTGTATTTCTGTATACATCTTGTATGTAGATAGTTACCTTCATGTTTTCTTCCCTATTGGAAGATGAGCACCTTGAGGAGAGGGATTTTGTTTTGCTTTCTTTGTGTTCCCAACACTTGGCACAGTTTCTAGGACACAATAAGCACTTAATAGTGACTTGTTGGCATGTATAACCTTTATCAAATGGCTTGTCTTTTCAATGAGGGAAGAGAGGAGGGAGGGATGCAGAGAATTTGGAGCTCAAAATTTTAGAAAGTGAATGTTAAAAGTTGTTTTCATATGTAACTGGGGAAAATAAAATATTAAATTAAACTTAAAAAAGAAATACTTGTTGGCTGACTAGGCCTGGGATTAGGCTTGTTCTCTATTCTGATTCTTTGTATTTACCCTTTAATCAGAAATTCACTTGTCTTGAGACATGGCTGTTTCTCCCCCTGGCATCTGCTCTATCACCATGATCTAGGCTACTCCTTCAAGACCTTATTTCACTATCCCTTTTGTACCTGTCTTGCAGACCTTAAAGCACAAAATGAATGTGAGCCATTATTATTGAGGTGCAAGCTGGTGTGACGGAGAGAGCTTTGAACTTGGAGTCATAGATGCATCATTTAACCTCTTGGCCCCAGTTGGCTCATCTGTAAAATTGAGAAAATAATACTTCTCCTACCTAACGTGGAAGAAGAGGGTTGTTGCAGAGAAAGTACGTTGTTAAATCTTGAAGCCTTATATAAATGTGAGCTATTGTCCCCCTTAGCCGATATGAATGTGGATCCAGAGTGAGAGCACCGAGAGAATGGATGACTGAGGCATTGTCACACAGGTAGTACGGGTAAGGGCAAGTCTTGCATCAGATCTTAACTCCAAAACTGTCCTAGGTTTAGGGTTGATCATCTAGTCTCTGCTTAATTCTGAGAATCAGCCTGATAGAGATGTGAGCAAAACATTTTTAAAAATTGAATTAATGTCAACAGATGGACTAGTAAGCCAGCAGTGTCCTCAGGTCTCCTGTGGCCTGCTTGTTGTGAGGCTAGCAGGCTTGGATCAAAAAAATGTTTCTACCTCCTCCACGCATAAGTATTTCTGGTCATTCAGTCCACCAAGAAAAACAAAACAAAGCAAACAACAACAACAAAACCCCCACAACCCTTGGACGCTCCCATGTAGTCCAAACCTCTTGTTTAACAGATGAGGAAACTGGGGGCCAAGTATGTGAAGGGACATGCCTGAGAGTCACACAGACAATTAATGGCTGAGCTTGGACCAGAACCAGGATCTTTTGATTCCCAGGCCAGCCTTAACCCCTTCTCTCCAACATCTTCCCCTCCTCTCTGCCGCCCCCAGCTAGCTTTTGGGAATGAAGCCAGTAGATGGGCTTGGAGGAAGATGAAAAATAAAAAGAAAGAAGAGATAAAGAATTTTTGAGGTGGACGCATCATCCTCTCTCCTATTTGTGGGTAGTTAGTTTGTCTGCATGCTCACTGCTGCTGTGGCCATCTTTCATACCTGTCACTTAACTCGTGGCAAGCCCCTCCTTCAATCCCCTCACTGTTTCCATGGTGCTTTCTTCATGGGGTGCAAGCTTCTGGATAGGAAGTCCTTCCTGCATTTGTTCCTTTCTTCCTGGACCCCTTCCCTGAACATATATTATGTATACAGTGCTGGCAGAGTACTGTGCTAAGTGTTGTGGGGGATGCAAAGAGAATTCCTGCCCTCAAAGAGCTTACCACCTAGAAGGGTTTTAGGAATAGGTACAAAACCAGTGTAATGAAAACTAGAGGAGGATGAATGCATAAAAGAAGTACAGCTGGGTTAGGAGAGTAATAAATAATACTAATGCCTAGCCTTTATTTGGCACTTTAAGGTTTGCAAAATACTTTACAGATTTTATCCTCATGACAACTTTGGAAGGGAGATGCTGTTCTCATCCCCATCTTGCTGATGAGGAAACTAAGGCAGACTGAAGTGAAATGACCCATAAACGATTACACAGCTGGTAAGGGTATGAGGCTGGATTTGAGCTTGGGTTTTCCTGACTATGGGTCCAGCATTCTACCCACTCTACTGCCTAGCTGCCTCTAATAATGGTAATAATTTACATTCCTTTATGGCGTGTTAAGTTTCATGGTGCGTCATCTTCATATTAACTCATTGAGATAGGTGGTACAAGTATTGTTATCCCTACTTTAAAGATGAGAACAGTCAAAATGGGTCCATGATCTAGGAATGAAGGTTGATACTATAAACAATTTAGGAGAGCAAGGAATAGTTTACCTGTCAGATTTACAGGAAAAGGAAGAATTTATAACCAAATAAGAGATAGAGAGTGCTACGAAATGCAAAATGAATAATTTTGATTAGGTTAAATTCAAAAGTTTTTGTATAAACAAAGCCAATGCAACAAAGATTAGGAGGGAAGCAGAAAATTGGGAGAAAATCTTTACAATCGGTATCTCTGATAAAGGCCTCATCTCTAAAATATACAGGGAACTGAGCCAAATTTATAGGAATACAAGTCATTCCCCAATTGAGAAATGGTCAACAGATACGAACAGGCAGCTTTCAGAGAAAGAAATTAAAGAAATCTATAGGCATATGAAAAAATGCTCTAAATCACTATTGATAAGGGATATGCAAATCAAAACAACTCTTATGTATCATATCGCTCCTGTCAGATTGGCTAAAATGACAAAACGGGAAAATGATAAATGCTGGAGAGGATGTGGGAACATTGGAACACTGCTACATTGTTGGTGGAGTTGTGAACGGATCCAGTCATTTTGGAGAACAATTTGGAACTATGCCCAAAGGGCTATAAAAATGTTCATACCCTTTGGCCCAGCAATACCACTTCTAGGGCTGTATCCTGAAGAGATCACACAAGTGGGAAAAGGACCCTTATGTACAAAAATATTCATAGCAGCTCTTTTTGTGGTAGCAAAGAATTGGAAATCAAGGGGTTGCCCATCAATTGGGGAATGGATAAACAAGTTGTGGTATATGAATGTAGTGGAATACTATTGTGCTATAAGAAATGAGGAGCTGACAGACTTCATAATAACCTGGAAAGACCTACATAATATGATGCTGAGAGAGGGGAGCAGAACCAGGAGAACATTGTACACAACCATAGACATATTGCTTCTGTGATGACTAACTTTGATAGACTTGGCTCTTCTCAGCAATACAAGGCTCAAAGACAGCTCCAAAGGACTCATGTTGGAAAAAGCTAGCTACATCCAGAGAAAGAACTGTGGAGTCTGAATGCAGATTGAGGCAAACTATTTGCTCTCTCTTTTTTCTCTTCTTTTTTTGGTTTTGTTTCTTCTTTTTTTAATTTAAAAAAATTTTTTTTGGTTTTATTTCTTCTTTCTCATGATTCATTCTATTGGTCATAATTCTTCTTTACAACTTGACTATTATGTAAATAAGTTTAATGGGAACATATATTGGATTCCATGCTGTCTTGGGGTGGGGAGAGCGGAGGGAGAGGAAGAAAATTTGGAACTCAAAAACATGTGGAACTGAGCGTTGTAAACTAAAAATAAAAAATCTAAAAAAATAAAGATGAGAACAATAAGGATCACAGGGACTTGCCCAGGGTCACCTAACAAATAAGTATCAAATATGAGGGTTGAACTCAGGACTCTACCTAGCGTTCTCTCCTCTGTATCTCAGAACCTTCTCTGCTGGTCTCCTCTAGTCTGCTTCATCCTCGTCTTTAGTTACTGTTAGCTAGATTGGTGTAGCCCAACCTTCTTCCATGTCATACAATTACTCATCCATGGCCCATCTTTAACCTACAGTCTGTCCTTAACGACTGTCCATAGTATAGGCTGTTATTCCATCCTGTTAATACACAAAAAGCCTACTCCATGAGGTTTTCTTGCTGTAGCTGGAAGAAAGTGACACCAAGGTGGGGGAGACACCAAGTGGACCATTTGACTTCTCATCCACATGGTGGTTATTTTGGGGAGGGATGAGGAGTGTGTGCTTTCATGTATATAGGTGCCACTCATCAGATTCAGCAAATTTTTTCTAAGTTCTAATCTGAGAGAGTTGCTCAGGACACCCAGAGGTTGAGTGACTAACCCATGGCCACACAGTTATCATATATTAGGTGCAGGACTTGAATCCTGGTCTTGGCTGCAAAGCTGTCCTCTTATCCATTAGTTCATGCTGCTTCTCCTATGACATATACATGCACATACAACTACACCTATAAGCTGCATATATTCTAACACTCACAGGGCATGCATTGGATCCATCTAACCATCTATTTGTTGAGTGAGTGAATGAATGAATGAATCTTAGTTATTAGACTATGAACTCTTTGAGTACTGAGAGTAACGAAGAGCTCTAACCATTCTCCTTATAGCACTCAAGGCCATGCTATATACTGAGAGGATGCTTTGTAGATGGATGTTAATTGAATTGAGTTTCCCTGCCTTCCAGGAGTATTATGTAGCTAATTAGAGTGAAAAGCTAAAACAAAACAAGAAAAACCAAACCAAAGGGACCTTGTGATGAGCTATGAATAGCTCAAATAGAGATACCATTTAAAACACAAAATATCACTGCTGTCACTGTTACTACCACAGATCTTGATTTAAAAGACATTCCGCCAGATCTGGGACGAAGCCATTGGCTCTTGGCTCGAGGTACGGATGATGCTTGTGAGTGCTTGCAGTCTCGTTCAGGGCCCAGAATTGGCTGGTGTTTATAAAGAAGAGTCCAACCCCACGGAGATGGGTCGTGTATCTATCATATTCCCCACAGCGGCTGTTCCAAACCTCTCTTCAAGCCTCCCAACAACACGTGTTTCCCTTACTGCTTAGAGGAATACCTCACCTCCTACTTTACTGAGAAAATACTAATGAAAATAGCTAACATTTACACAGCCCCTAGTATGTGCCAGGCACCGTGATAGGTGCTTTATAATTGTTGTCACGTTTGATCCTTGTAGTAACTGTGGGAGTTAGGTGCTATCATTACCTCCATTTTATAGATAAGGAGACTGAGGCAAACAGGTGAAATGACTTGCCTAAGGTCATATAACTAGTAAATGTCTAAGCCTGGATTGGAACTCAGGTCTTCCTGATTTTGGACCCAGCACTCTATCTATTGCACCACCTAGCTGCCCCATTAAAATTGAGGCCATTCACTGTGGGCTTCCTTTCTTTCCCTCTCTATATCTCAAAATCCCTTGGCTTCATTCCCCATTCTCTTCTTCTTCACTCTAGTGTCTGATGAGAATCACAAAATCATGGGATCGTAGATTTAGAAGAGATCTCAGAGGACATCGAGTCTATCTTCTCCTTTTATAGATGAGGAAACCGAGGCACAGGAAGCTTAAATGAATTGCCTGAGTCATATAGCGAGTGAGTGTCTGAGATGGATTGTGAACCTTGGTCTTGGTTGAAGGTCCACTGTCCTTTGCACTATACCATTCTGCCTCTAAAACCAAACCACACCAAACTAAACTAGAAGGAAGCCTTTTCCTTGCTGATTATGACTCCTTTACTTACGCTCTTGACCCTGTTTTCTCCTGTCACCTACAGCAGTTTGTCTCAGCAATAATTCTTCCTCTAGAAAATTCAGTGCTTCCTTATCTACAGGCTCCTTCTCCTGTTTCCTACAAACATGCCCAGGTCTCCCCTATACTTAAAAAAGCTCACCATTTGACTCTACCATCTCATCATACCATCATCCTAAAGGATGATCCTCCTCCATTTCACAGCCAAACTTTTTGAAAGTGATATCTATGCTCATTGCCTTTATTTTTTCTCCTCTTACTTCTCATTTTCTTCGATCTGGCTTCTGACTTCAATATTCAACGGTACCTCCTTTCTTTAAAGTTACTAACAATCTCTTAATTGTCCTCATCTTTCTTGACCTCCATGTAGCCTTTGACACCACTGATGACCAACCTTTCCTCCTGGATCTTCTTTCCTCTCTGGGCTTTTGTGACATTGCTTTCTCTTGATTCTCTTTCTACCTTTCTAGTCTTTCCTCAGTCTTTTTTGCTGCATCAGCATTAGTGTTCTGCCTCTAAGCTGTGGAAATACACAAAGGGTTTGCCTTGGGCCTTCTTTTGTCTCTATACTCTCTCTTGGTGATTCTGTCAATTCCTGTGGACTCAATGATCTTCTCTACACAAATGACTCCCAGGTCTATATACCCAGTCCCAAATCTCTTGAAATTCATTCTTACATAAACAACTGTTGCAGGCATTTCAAACTCAGAATGTCAAACAATGCTCATAATATATCCCACCCCTCAGCCCACTCATCTCCTGAATTCTCCTATGTCTGCTGAGGGCACCATTTTACTTCCACATACTTAAGTAGTTCTCACCTCCTCACTCTAATGCCCATATCCAAACCAGTTGTCAAGTTCTGTTAAATGTACCTCTACAACATCTCTCATATCCATTTTATTCTGGCTACTCATGTAGCCTCTACCAGCATTTAGGCCCTCATTGCCTTTCCCTTGTACTATTGTAATTTTCTTTTAATGGGTCTCTTTTCCTCCAGTCTCTCTCTTCTCCAATTGATATTTCATGTAGCTGCCAAAATGATATTTATAAAAAACTCAGGTCTAACAATCTCTCTCCTCTGCTCAAAAAAGCTCCAGTGGTCCTCTGTGGCCTCTAGGGTCCACTCAAACAGCTCCTCTGTTTGGCACTTAGAGCTCTTCAAAATCTGATTCCAGCCTACCTTTCCAGGATAATTAGACATTAGACGCTTCATGTGCTCTGCGGTCCAGACAAACTGGTCTTCTCGCTGCTGCTTACATATGAAATTCTGTCTTCTCTTTCCATGCCTTCAGACAGGCACCTGGTCTCTTTGCCCTGCCACAATGTCTTGGTTGCATTCCCTCCTCACCTCTCAGACTCCTTGGCTTCCTTCAAAGCTTGACTCAATTGCCACTTATTATATAAGACATTTTAGTAATCTCTTCCTTGCCTCCCCAACCCTACTACTCCAGCTGCTAGGGATATCCTTCGGAAGTCTTGTATTTGCTTTTTTTTATTCACTTATATTTGTACATTTTGTTTCTCCTGATATACTGTGAATTCTTTAAGCTTAGGGGCTGCTTCACTATTGTCTAACATCTCAAATGCCTAGCACTGAGCTAGTAAGTGGTACAAAATAAGTACTTTTATTAAAAAGTATTTTAATAAAAAAATTCTTTCTTATTGATGGATTGATATACCAGTATGAAGTTCTTGCTCTTCTCCCCCATCCTCTGGGATTCTCTCAATTCATCCTACACAAGATAGTGAATCTTCTTCCTATGGTGTCATGTTAATTATCTGAAAGCTTCTTTGGCTCCCAAACCTTCAAATTCCCTCAACTCCCAGTCTTTGTTTCTTCTGTCTGTCATTCTCCCAAGCCAAACAACTAATTATTCACATCTGGCATGATCCCTCAGGCTTTCTACCCAGATTTTTCTGCCAGATGCCTAGTCACCCATCCTAGAAGGCATGTGAGAATCGGGACTGGAGGGAGAATGGGGTTGTGCAAAGTCTGTCTAGGATCGTGAACCTTCTGCACTCTTCATGCTGTCTTATGTTAGTCTCTGATTGTTTTGTGTAAGGATGACACAGAGATTATGATGAGTAGGAGGATGGTTCTCTCCTCAACAAGAATAGGGAAGTTTGAAAGTTGGAAGGATTTGGGAGGAAAAAGAAAGAGAATGAATTCTGCTTCAGACATGGTGAATTTGAGGTGCCTACATGATATCCAGTTTGAGATGTCCAAGGGGCAATTGGAGATGCATGATTACAGCTCATTGGAGAGACCAGGGTTGGATATATAGGTCTTTGAATCATCTGCATAGAGATGAAAATTGAACTCATGGTAGCTGATAAGATTACCAAGCTAAACCATAGAGAGGAAAAAGAGAAGGGAGCCCAGCATAAAACCTTGGGGTGAACTTAAGGTAAAAAATGTGATAAGGAGAAAGAACCAGCAAAAGAGACTGGGGAATGTTTGGAAAGATAGGAGGATAACCAGGAGAGTGCTGGGTCATAAAAATCTAGGGAGAAAAGAGTATTTAGAAGGAGAAGGTGATTGACAGTGCCACATCTTCAGGGAGGTAAAGGAGGCTCAGGATCAGAAAAGACCATTAGATTAGGCAATTAAGAGCTGTTTAGTAACTTTGGAAAGGGCAATTTCAGTTGAGTGGCTAGGTAGATAGGAAGAGACTGAAGAAAAGAGAAAGAGAGTGAGAGAGTGGAGATGACAGTGGGAACAATTTGCTGGAGAAGTCAGGAAGTGTTGGCATCAAAAATACATGTAGATGTCTCTCGCTCTCTTTCGCTTTTCTTCGGTCTCTTCCTATCTACTTCTTTTCCACCTACAATTATCCCTACATCTCCCACATCCTTAAAAAAAACCTCACTTGATCCACCTATGCCCACTAACTAGCATCCTATATCTCTCCTTTCCTCCATGGCTAAACAACTTGAAAAATCTAACCACAGAAAATACCTCCATTATCTCTCCTCACTCTGCAGTCTGGCTTCTGACCTAGCCACTCAACTGAGATTGCCCTTTCCAAAGTTACTAAAGAGCTCTTAATTGCCTAATCTAATGATCTTTTCTGATCCTAAGCCTCCTTTTTCAAGTTGTTTAGCCATGGAGGAAAGGAGAGATACAGGATTCTAGTTAGTGGGCATAGGTAGATCAAGTGAGGTTTTTTTTTAATGATGTGGGAGATGTAGGGATAATTGTAGGTGTGATAGTGGGAACAATTTGCTGGAGAAGTCAGGAGGTGTTGGGATCAAGGATACATGTAGATGTCTCCAGAGGCCCTGTGAGGAGGTGTTAACAATCTCCAGATGGAGAGATGATGGACACAAGGTATAAAATGAGACATACGTTTTTGGGCATGGCCACTTGTAAAGGCAATCAGTGAATGGGAAGATCTTCCCTGCCCATTTGAGTGAGCTTCAGGGGCGGGGCTCTCAGGGTCCTGGGGAGAGTGGCTAGGACTGGAGCCAATGGTAGGCGCCTGAATTCTGGTCCACATGATGACATGAAGCCTGTGTTGGGAGGAGCTTGCTCAACAGTTGGAGCAGAGGTAAGAGGCAGTTGGTGAGAGCAGTTAGGAGCTGAAGGAGAGAGGAAGCAGTCAGCTAGCTGGAGCATGGCTCGGAGATTGTGGCGAAAGTGGTGGTGACGGCGGCAGGCGCTACAAAAAAGCAGGACTGACCTTTGTGGAGTCTGGAGAGTGCTGAGCAGGGGCTTGAGGCCAGTGGGTGGTCTTCTTGCTGGAGGGCCCTGGCATGGTGGGGTGGGGGGTGGAGAAGCACCAGTAGTATGGCTTGGCTTGCTGCCATAATGTTTTTCTGTGGCCTCCTGGTCACTATTGTGAGATAGGCATACTGGTTTTGGAAGGTTCTTGCCAGGATGTTGAATTGGGACACTGGTCTGTGGGTCGGCTACTTTTGAGTTTCAATAAATGCTTTAATTCCTCTGCCTTCTACTTAGAGAATTCCTTACATCCTGTGATTCTGGACTATTCAGGCACATTCATGGTTATCTTTGAAGTCATGAATTCTGCCTTAATGATATACCACTATATGGATTTGTTTTGCTTGACTATGCTTATTTGTTGTAAGGATTTCTTTCCTCCCTATTTTCTCAGTTAGTTAGGGGCAGGGTTGAGGGAAGAAGGAGGATTAGTAATAATAATGACCAAAAAAATAGGGCCATTGTAGCACTTTAAAAAATGCACAGAAGAGAACAGAAGGAATTCCAGAAGGAAGCACAGACAACCTGCACAGTTTAGAAATTAACATGTAGATTTTATTAGCAGAATAGGAGTTTTTTAGAAGAAAAGTAGTTGCCCACTGGGGAACAAACTGGAACTGGCCAGTTGGGCAACACAACTTCCTTCTTTCCTCCTTGGAGACTCGAAGAGAAATGGGAAGGTTTTAAAAGCCAATGTGGAGGGTGGGATAAGGAATCAATTAGGGAGGAATAAAATGTTTGCCTAGCTGCAGCGATGGCCCAGGTAAGATAACATAAATTTGTAGTGAGTCTAATCAGCATGGCTTCCTTATTTCTTCTAGCTCTTTACAATAGCATGTGAATAGGCTTGAATGTCATGGATGGTTGGAATAATCCATGATTAGGTTAGGTGTTGCAAAGCATGGTCAGTGACAGCATAAGGAGGCAAAAGCATTGAGTGTAGGAGATAGTGCAGGGTTGAGTTGGTTGAATGAGGGGTGGAGACAGAGAAAGAAGGAGAGTCACTGTTTTAGGGATGATGGCCTGAGGAAGAATTGAGGAGGTTAAGGGATGAGGGGGAAGAGCAGGGGGAGGATCATACATCATAGAGAAAGATGGAATAATAAAAGATTATGATCCAATAAAAGAATTGCAGAGTTTATAAACACAGAAGAGGGACATTTGTGGTCATAAACATAGAAGAGGGCAAGGTTAAGAGTGTAGCTCAAATGGAATAGAGGAATAGGTCAAGGGATCTGAGTAGATCCGGATCCCTAGTTACATTTACTGCAAATTTCCTTCTGCTATCACACAGAGGATCTGGGTATTGAGGGGGTATTGATAGATATGAAGTAGTCATTTAGTATGAGGGCATCAAATGGATGTGAAGAATGTGAGCCAGGCATTGAATTCACTGATGAAAGAAGGATGCCCTGGGAGTTCATCAGTATCCCTGCTGTGGGTGATTCTCCACTAAAGGCCTCTGATGCCACATTATAGTGGGCAAGTAATCCTGGGTTCTTAAATGCCATAGCAGCAGAGCCCAAGCTGGGAATGTTTTTGAGCAGTCTAGCTAAGTTTGGAGAGACTTGTCACCAGATGAGCATCTGGGTGATGAATTTTTCAGTCCCAACAACTTATGAAGGCCATCTGTTAGTGATTTAATCTACACTGACAGAAGGAGTACCCATACCTATGGTAGTCACAGATACTTAAAATAGTCAAGCACAATCAATCACATAGTAGGTACTAATTATAAATTTATCAGGTGAACACATAGTAGGTACTCAGTAAATGTTTACTAACTATCTTTGGAGGAGAGACAGGAGTGATCAGAAAGAATGGGAAGTAATTGAATTAATTTCAATTTAACTTCAACTCAATTCAAATATTTGTTAAGCTCCTTTTTTGTACAAGGTACTATGCTGTATGGTAGAAAAATAAAGACAAAAATGAGATAGTCCTTGTCCTCAGAGAGCTTATAGTCTACTGAAAATAGTAGTGTATTTGGTAGCATTTTAAGGTTTAAATGCAGCGTTTTCTGCATAATAACTCCTTGAGATAGATAGAACAAGTATTTTTGTTCCATTTTATAGATAAGAAAACTTTAAATGATCAGAAAGGTTAAGTGGTTTGCCAAAGTTACTTACCTTGAATGTCCGACCTGGAACTCCAATTCTGATCTATTCATTCCAAACTTGATGATTTTTTTCTCTTCCTCAAGTAATCCTGAACACTTTTCATTTTTTTTTCAGACAGGATGTTGGGTAGCCAGTGGGATGATAAGGGATGGGGCTCCATACATACTAGGCATGAATAGGCCCAAGCATAACATACCTTTTCCAGGGTCTAACTGACCCTACTGAACCTGGAAATGGTAGAGCAGTTGCAACCTATGGACTAAATGAGTACCTCTTTTCCCAAGGATCAAAAGCAATTTTAGTGGCCTACAGATTTCAGAATTTTCTGGATGGTCAAGCCAGGAGTTGGGGTGGGTTAGGGTCAGATTCTATGGGAGGTCTGGTGTGGAGTGAATGCGCAGTGGAAGAAGAAGGAGGCTGGAAGGATACTCAGTGCTTTTCCTCCAAGTTTCTCAGGCAGAAGTTGGCAGGAGCAAACCTCACTGTTCATATCATCTCATCCAAGTCCTGGTCACCCCTAATCAGTCCCAGCCTGTGCAGCCAGCTCCTGTAGCACCAGGTTGTTGATGTAAAATGTAAATCATGTGTCTAATAAAGCAGACAGACAGCTAGGAACATGCTGGTGAGAAAGGGAAAGTGGATTGCAGCAACTGCAGGGAGCTGGCCACCCAAAGTCCCAAATAACAAGGCCCCCTAATGAATGCTGTACTTTCCTAGTCAGTTGAAAAGGACACTTCTCCCCGCCCTGTGGCTGGCACTGTGGGATGGGCAAGAAGTGGCCGCTGTATGAAAGAGACTCTGTGGGGAGGTAATGATGACTGAGACCGGAGAGACTTCCCATGCATCCTAGAGTTAGAGCCAATTATTCTGGTTTTTTCCTTCCAAACCAGACCGGCAGCAATAAAATGACCAAGTTTCCTACGAGAACTAGATTGAATAGCCTTCTCCTGCTATGATTTGAGACTGCAGGGGAGCCGTGGCCATTACTCACTGGCCTCTAGGAAGCGGCTTCATTAGCATCCTCGGGTCCCCTCCTCTCCAGCGGCAGCATCAGTGACAAGCATCATCTCCACTGGAGGGGAACCTCTCTTTATGTGACCCCCTGCTCCCCGACCATGACATTTCTGTCATTATTAGGGAGTCAAGGAATATCCTAAGGAAGTTTATTTTTGTTGGAGAAGCAGTGTAATAGAGTGGAAAGAACACTGGCCTTGAGAAACAGTGTGGTGGTGTCGTGGTAAGCCAGCTATTTCTAGAGACAGTAGACCTGGGTTTGATTTCTGGATCTGACACTGGCTTTCTAAGTCTGGACCAGGCCCTCAATTTCTCCCAGCCCCAGTTTTCCCATCTATAAAATGGCAGTGATGATAATATCTGCCCTATTGACCTCAACTTCACAAGGTTATTGTGAAGCAAATACTTGGTGATCGATAATTATATAAATAAGAGTGATTGCTCTTAGAAGAAGACCTGAGTGTGAGTTTCATTTGTGACACTTACAAGTTGTGTGACAGTGGGAAAGTCATTTTATTTCTTAGCCTATTTCCTCACGTGTGGAATAACCTGGCCCCTTCCTCTTTTCCAGTCTTTTTCCTTACTGTTTCTCCACATCCTGTTGGATCCAGTGATCCTGCAGTCCCTGATGTTCAATTCAAAAGCATTCCCTCTTCGTACTTTGGACATTTTCACTCTCTCCCTCCTCATTTCTGCTTCCTGCTTCCCCACCCCGCATCTTCCTTCCAGTCTAGTTAAAATCCTGCCTTCTGCAAGATGTCTTTCCTATTTCTTCTTAATCTTTTGTTGTTGTTTAGTTGTTTTCAGTTATGTCTGACTTTTTGTGACCCCATTTGGGGTTTCTTGGTGGAGTTACTAGAGTGGTTTGCCATTTCCTTCTCCTGCTCACTTTTACAGATGAGGAAACTGAGGTAAACAGGGTAAAGTGACTTGCCTGGGGTCACACAGCTAGTAAGTGTCTGAGGCTGCATTTGAACTCAGGTCTTCCTGACTCCAGGTCTGACACACTATCCACTGTACCACCGAGTTGCCCTTCCTTAGGCTTAGCACCTTCCTTCTGAGATTATCTCCCATTTATTCAGTGTACACACACACATACACACACACACACACACACGAATACACACATACATTTATGCACATATACATATGTGTATATATACATATTATGTATATTTGTACATAATTGTTTACATATTGTCTTTTCTTATTAGACTGTGAGGTCTTTGAGGGCAGGGACTATTTTTTTTTTTTGCCTTTCTTTGTATTCCCAGCATTTAGCACATAGTAGGTGATAAATAAATATTTTTTGACTTGACTTTATCTACATTAGAGTTGTGAAGAAAGTACTTTTTCAAATACAGAGACTGTGCAATATCACATAACTCAAGAATAAACTGCTAAGTACAAAAAGTATACCATATGTCTTAACTGTAATGTTATTTTAGATTTATTGACCTTCTTGGTTTATCCTACTATTATCTTTGGCCTTTTCCTGCCTGTTCAGATTATTTTCAGGTATTTATATAGGCAAAAATATCTTATCAACATTAGTTGGCCATATATTAGGAGTGGCAATATATCAACTTCAACATTTATGCATTCTTTCCATTTTTCCTTGAATATTAGAGGAAGAAATATCTTCAGTACCTTTTACCTATGCCCTTGATTCCATCTACTGCTGTGTGCTCCAGGACCTCACTTCATCTCACATTCACTCACGTCTGGGAATCTTCAATCTCTCTCTCTCTCCATTGCCTACACACATGCTCATGTTTTTCCAATGGTTAAAAAAGGTATCTTTTGATCCTATTAAATTACTATCCTATTTGCCTCTTTACCACTTCTAAACTTACTGGAAAAGTATCTGGTGCCCAATGCTTCTACTCCATCTTATTCCTTAACCTTGGCTTCTGTTCCCACAATGCAACTAACACAGTTTGCTCAAAGTTCACAATTGACTTCCTTATTGCTAAATCCAATGGTGTTTTTTCTTCTTTTATTTTTTTCCAACATTTGACACTAGTGACCCTCTTCTTTTGATCTTCCCTCTTGATTTTGAAGATGTTACAGTACTTCTGATTTACCTTCTATTTGTCTAGTTATTCTCTCTTTTACTTCTTCCTCTTCCTCTTCCCTGTCCCTTAATGTGAGAGTTCCTAAATGTTCTGCCCTTGACCTTGCCTTTTTTTCCTACTCTAGCTACACCATATCCTTTGGCAGTATCATCCATTCCTGTGGCTTTATTTACTCCCTCTCTGTAGATGATATTCATCCTTGACCTCTGCTTTACTCTCCCAAACCATATCACCTATTATCAATTACCTGAAGGCCATTTCACCTGGATAGTGTTACAGAACCTTAAACTGAACATATCCAAAACTGTCCCCTTAAACCTGCATATTTGCTAATTTCTCCATTCCTGTTTAGTGGCACAATCATTGATCCAGACTCCTACATTTGTAATTTTGGGATGATTGGAGGGGGAGGGGAAAGCCAAGTTCTTCAAATCTCTGTCTGTTTGTCTGTCTGTCTGTCTGTCTGTCTCTCTCTCTCTCTCTCTCTCTCTCTCTCTCGACTTTTCTCTTCTCTGCCTAGGGCAATAATCTTTGAACTGAAAAAGGCAGAAAAAATGCCTAAGAAGGAGTTAATATCCAAAATAAGGGAGCACTTTGATGAATTCATGTACCCAGATGAATTTCATTCTATGGAAAGGAATCAAAGGTGTGTCTGCTGAGCTAGTGTCAATGATCTTTGAATGGAAAGTAGAAGCACATGTTGCCATGATTGTCATGAAAGGGACAATCCCTTTGGTTGCTTGTACTTTGCCTCCCTCCAAATGATTTTGTACTTAATTTATATCTTTTTATTTGTACCTATATATGTACATGTTTTCTTCCCCAGCTAGATTGGAAGCTCTGTGAGGGCAAGGACTGTTTTGTTTTTGTATCCTTAGTGCCTAGTACACAGTACCTACAACATGATTAGTGTTTTAATAAATTCTTGATTGAAGCTAGAAGACCACTTGTCTGGTGCACTATAGAGGGGTCTTAGGTTAGGCTAAATGACCACTGAAGTCCTTGCAACTCTGAAATTCCTGGCTTTGTTTGACTTTTACCTCTCTTTTAGCCAATCAGTTACCAATCCTATTGATTCTATTCCCACAGTAGCTTGTGTCTCTATACTATTCTTTCCATTCCCACTGCTACCACCCTTGTATAGGCCCTCATTATCAGACTATATAATAATTTTCCGAATAGTTTCTCCCTTCTACTCAGACTCCTCCCTCCCATCCCTATCCCTCCTACCATTACCAAATGAATGATTCACTGAACAGAACCACTCATGGTACTCCTTTGTTCAAAACCTGTAATGGCTCATAGCTATCTGCTAACCCTTAACCTGGTCTTTCTGGTCATCTACAATCTGGCTTCATCTTACTGTGGCAACTCAATTTCATGTTCTCTTCCACATAGTCTAAATTTTAGCAAAAGCAGTCTCTTTATGGCTGCCATCCCTGTAGTGCCCTCCTCCTCTCTCTCAGTCTTCCTGCTTTCTGCCTTTGCTTGTGCTTAGAATGCCTTCCCTCCCCATCTCTACCCACTCTTCTTGGTGAAATCTCACCCCTTCTTTTAAGTCCTTCTCCCTTCCATGAAGACATTCCTGAGCTCCCAGTTGACAATTTGGTAATCATCTGTCCCTTATTTGATCTTACATGATGGTCTTTTGGCTCTCTCTCCTGCACATGTTTTGTATCAGTTTCTATTTTAGTTATTTATGTACCTTGTGCTATTCCTCTACTAGATGGTAGAGGACAAGCATGGTACAGGATGGCAGTACAAACATGGACTTCATCATTGTTTCTCTCTTGGGAGCTAACCTGGTGCTCTTCATTCAGTAGGCACCTAATAAACATTTTGTTAAATGCATGACCAAATGTATGGACCAGATGTCTTGAGCTTACTCCATCTGATTCTTCCTTTACGCTCAGAAGAACCAATCCACGTTCAATTCTTTCCTGTCTTCTAAAAAAAACACCCTGTCTCTGCTTTTCTCCCAGCAATCCCTCTTGATGTGAGCTTCTGACCTGCCTTTTAAAGTGGAGGCATGTGTAGGCAGTGTGTCTGCCCCACTAGATTCCAATCCTCCACTCACATCCTCTTCTCTCTGGGTGAACAACTTGGCATCTTATGATCCCTTTCCCTAAAAGAGTCAGGTTACCTTACCACTAAAGCAAATATGTGTTAGACAAAATTAAATCATCAAACAAACATGGGTTAAGCAAAGGTTGAACACAGCGCAGACTCATCACACACCTAATTGCCTGAAAACTGCTGAACACAAAGTATATTAATGAGTTTCTCACAGCTCACTCCCTAACCAAGGGTTCTTTGACTTAGTGGGAGAAGGGGGATGTGGGCCATGGCAGTGCAGAGGGCAGCCTGAAGTAGGGGAGGGCCTACTACGGTGGGAGGGCTATTCAGCAGGGGTGGAGTAAGGGTGTGAGAGGCAGAGAAGACAATCTGACTGTGGATTCAATCATGTTAGTAAAGAGCATAGCCAGTCCCCTAGAGAGTCTGGCAGCATGCCTCTCAGGGTTGGGGTATGAGGAGAAGGCTTATCCTAGGTAAATATACATAATATACATATACTGTGGCCATGGGCACTGTAGGAGAGAGTGGGATCCAGCAGGACCGTGCAGAAGACCAGAGGGCATGAGGCATAGGACTCTCTGAGTGAAAGCCTGGGCTGCTACACCAAAGTTGTCTCTGTCCACAGAGTGGTTGGGTGGTATTGTAGAGAATGCAAACATAGAGACATTCTTCTCCTAGCAAATAATGGATCTGGCCTGAAAGACATACATTCCTCTTGTTTGCACATAGAAGAGCATTCTTTAGGGATTCTGAGTTTAAGATTACAGGCCCAAAATAGGGCATAGTGGTCTTGGTACCCTGAGGTACCTGGAGGAGGCTGCATGTATTCCATACTTTGTGTTGAATGTTCCAAATTGGCAAAGTTCTAAATTTGAAGTCGGTTATTATTGATTTTTTTTTTAAACAGAAAAGGAGAAAAATCTATCTACTTGGAGATTGGGCTTCCTTCATTACTTATTCTAGGTCATGCTTATATCTTTCCTAGCCTGTAACGTGGAGCTGAGCAGAGCCAGGAGCAGATTTTATTGAGGGCTGCACAAGTGAAAACAAAATTTATCATTTATTTTCTGATATAGATGAATAACACATATTACACGATAATATAAATTATATTGCCAATAGTATATGATAATGTATATTATATCATATATGTTTAACTTGCTTTTTTCAGAATAATGGCTAAGGTGTTCATTTTGTTAGTCAAAAGATGAAAGGTAGAAGGAAGTAGGGAAAGAAAAATGATAGTTGATAGCATTTTATAGTAAATAAAGTGCTTTACTATTCATTTCCTCATTGTCCACATTTAACAGATAGAGGAACTGAGGCTCAGAGAGATTAATGGATTAAACCAAGGCCATATGGCTAGTAGCAGAGTAAAGGCCTGGTTGTTCCTTGCATTTTCAGTTTAATTCCAACCAGCACAGACTTATACCCAGTCTCTGATGCAGCTCCTATACCACTTTGCCCCCCACTTTTTCCCCCCATACTTAATGTCCACTCAGGCTGCTCTGTTCTCTTTTTGATATTTGTTGTCCAGCATCTCTGACCTGCCAGCCTCACTGCTAGCCTGTGTAGGCCTAGCATTCCCACTAACTGTTGGTAGCCTGTCTCTGCTTTACACTTTGTGGCCAGCAGTTTTGACCCATCCCTCCATAATCAAAACTACCTACAGGCCCTTATATAGAAGTAGGGATATGCAGCCTACATACATTTAATTTTTACAACATTTGCTAATGTGTTAAAGAGCTCAGTGTCTGTCTTTCAAAACCTAACTACTCAAATGATTCCCATTGAATTAAACTGTTTTGAAGGGACTGGGTCATTTAGATCAAAGAAGCGTGATGCTTACTTAACTCTTTATTTCTGTGTAGTAAGAGGTCTCCAGCCAGCCCACAATAGGTTCTTGTTAGAACCAACAAACTTCCTACATAATCTAATCATTTTTTCAGGTAAAGAACTGACTTAGAAACTAGAGCAGGTTCCCCAATACTGAACTAGAATCTCAGTAGTTTCTCCCTTAGGAAGTGGTCGAATCTCTCTCATTTTAAGTCTTCAAGCAGAAGCTAGCTACAAATATTACTTAAAAGTATTCAGTTATTAATTGTACTAGGTTGCTAGGTGGTGCAATGGATAGCACGCTAGGCCTGGAGTCACGAAGATCTGAGTTCAAATCTGGCCTCAGATACATAATCTCTGTGGGACCCTGGGCAAGTCATTTAACCCTGTTTATCTTAGTTTCCTCATCTGTAAAACTGAGCTGGAGAAGGAAATGGCAAACTGCTTCAGTATCTCTTCCAAGAAAACCCTAAATGGAATCAGGAAGAGTTGGACATGACTGAAATGACACAAGAAAGGGGCAGATAGGTGGTACAGTGGATAGAGTGCCAGCCCTGAAGTCAGGAAGACTCATCTTCCTAAATTCAAATCTGGCCTCAGACATTAGCTGTGTGACCCTGGGCAAGATATTTAACCCTGTTTGCCTCAGGTTCTGTAAAATGAGCTGGAGAAGAACATGGTAAACCATTTCAGTATCTTTGTCGAGAAAACCCCAAAGGGGGTTATGAAGAGTTAGGTAAAACTGACCAAAACCTGTGGTTCCTCTGATGACCTCAAAAGTAATAGATAAAACTGGGAAGGTATATTGGAGTCAGGTGGTGAAGGACTTCAATGCCTAGGATGGGTTTCTGGAAATAGAGGTGGTAGTTGGGGTGGTGTTGAGTGTTTGGGAGCAGAATGTAGAAGGAGACAAGGAGAGAAGTTATCCAACTCTCTGTGACCCCATTTGGAGTTTTCTTGGCAAAGATACATTTCCTTCTCCAGATCATTTTACAGATGAGGAAACTGAGGCAGACAGTGTGAAGTGACTTGCCCAGGGTCAAACAGCTAGTAAGAGTCTGAGGCCAGATTTGAACTTATGAAGATAAGTTGTCCTGACTCTAAAGCCACTGCTTTTCCACTGTACCACCTCAAGGCAACAAGGAGAGAGACCAAAGAACCTGCTTCACAAATTCTCCCCAGGATGTCCATGGTCTTTGTATTGATGCAATCCATTCACTACAGCAGGTAGAAGTTCAAGAATCCCTCAGGTGACCCATCTGAATGGCCGCAGAAGCATCATGATCTATGAAGCAGCAGGGTCCTCTAGTGGTAGTAGGAGCATACAGCTGAGACATTTGTTTAGATGTTTGTGTCTCAATCCAAGCAAGAATACCTGGAGACTAATCTATAGACCTCAGCACGAGTGGGATGTGAACATCAGTCAGGGGAATGACACGGTTTATTCTATAGGTGGAGGAACCTTAGGGAACTCCTCAGTCTAAGGCAATTTATTAGCTCTGATGAAGGAAGGAGGAGACCGAAGGTAATTCAGGTCTCTAAGCTTCCCAACGGGATCTGGTTTCAGGGACTTGGGGCTTCTTGGAACAAAGAAGATACACAAATCCCCTTGACCCTTGTGGTCATGCCCAGGGCAGGAGGAGATAGACTGTAAGGGGCTCTGTAACCAGAAAAAGAGAAGCCAGGTAATGAGATGAGAGGGACAAGTGCACAGCAGTGACATTAAGTGGGATTTATTTCCATCATCTCAAGTTCCCAATTGTACAGAGAGTTCCTTCCCATCCTGCAAATACAGCTATATTTTAAGATACAACTCAGAGGATTTGCGGGCCTGCCTCAGGAATAATGGCTGTGTGTGTTGTCACCTCATAGATTTGCCCTTTCCAAATTTACAAAACAGGAAGGTGACCTACACTCTGAGAGGAAGGCAATAAACCACACATTCAATTAGACTGACACACGTTTAATCACAATTGTCTAATGGTATTTGCGATTTCTTATTTAATCAGGAATGAGACTACCTAGCAATTAATGTGCCTGGAATTGCAGATGCCCTCAGTGACTCTAGGTTGATTTTGAACTAATCTTTCTATTTTATATCCACTTTCTATTTCTGGAGTTAATAAAGGCACTCTAATGAGTTATGTTAAAATATCAATTTCTTCTCTTACACCCACAAGTTTATCATAGTTTTAAATCAAAATATCTCATTTAATTTCGGGGAAATGGGCTCGAAAGCATGAAGTTTTACATTGATGGAGAAGCCGACATGGGAGATACTTTGAATCTTTTTTTCCTCTGACTCTGACTGAGGCCATCTGTCATGTGTTCCCTCTACCCCTCCCTGTGTCTCAAAACCTATTTATTTTCACCTGTCCTCTCCATCTCAGAATATGAGGTAACTCGTTACCTTTGCCAAGGTTAAGTTCTCTACTTGTACCCATGATCCCCACCCCTTTCTGCTTGCTCCAAGATTTTGCTTCATGTCTTATCATTCTTCCTCCCTCATTATCAGTTTGTCCCTACTGAGTTGTTCCCCGTTGCCTATAAATATTTTTAGGTCTTTCCCATATTATAACAAAACAAAACAAAAATCACCTTTTCTCGATTCTGCTACTCCTCACTCTACTAAACATCTAGAAATAATGATTTTGTTTTTTTTCATATCCTTGGCTGTAAGAGGTCCTTTGGTCTTAGACACTTATTGTCTTACTTAGGTGACTCTGGGCAAGTCACTGTCTTAAACTCTCTGGACCCCAGTTACCTCAGCTATAAAATGAATGGGTTGAACTGAATGATGTTAAGTTCCCTTACAATCTAAATCTGTCACCCTTGAGAAAAATGGTTATTTCTCCTGATGTGGTGATGGGACATGGACCCTGAATTTTCCCATACATTTCCGCAACCCAGTCCCTGGTACCTCTGCCCAAGGCATCTGGCCCACCTTGATTACTTAATTAGCTTACTAGATACTTCTTAATCCCCCCATCTAGATCCCTTGGAAGGGGTTTGGGGCGGGGAAGTAACCTGGGCCCCCAAGGCTATCCAAATCTTCTCACAGTCTTTTTTGTATAAAAGTATCAGTCCCATCATCATCAAATTTGGATACTCACTAGGAAATCTGCCCACTCTTATTGTAGATACAACAGCAGATTTACTTAGAATCTAGCCCCCTCCGCATGCTTCTAGCCAGTCACAAATAAACCTCACTACTTTGACTGAAAGAAGGCTTGAATGGTCTAATTCTTCCGAGGCAGACCCCCTGTACCCCTATATTTCAGGGTTCCCAGAACCCCAAACCACAGCACTCCCACATATTAATGACCAATTATTGAATTAGGACCAGGATTTTTTTTTTTTCAGAAGCCTGTAGGTTGTTCAGTCTCTGAAGGACCTGGTTGATAATGAGATCGAATTGACTTCCTCCTCAATCTTGTTCAGACCCCGCCCAACTTTACAAGGAATTTAATCTAAGGTGGGGAAACCCATTGGTGCTGGACATAGTTTTGGGTGGGGATAAATTATTTGATTAGATTGTCTAAGGCTGGGCAGTTTAGAAATAAATGATGTAATCCAAGTTACATTTCCCCCAGCCCCTCATTAGAATATGTCCACTTCTCATTGTAATATTCATTCTCTCTCATTACTTGTTAACCAATCAGAATTGATTGTCACCTTCAGGAACATCCACTCTTCCAAGGTCATATAAACTGTGAGCCCACCACCGTGATTTGTCTTTTGCATTTGAAATGCCATTGACTTTTTATTTGTACTAGCATTATTAATAAAATGATTCATTAACCAGAAATTATGTCTCTCATGCTCTTTAAACATCATTCCCTGTAATCCTATGACCCTTAACTTCCAGTAGACAGTTGACTCCACTTCCTTAGCACCCACTCACTCCTCATTTCCATAAGATGTGGGGTTTGTTTTAGTATTTTATGGAAATTACTTTCCCAAGGTACCCTATGACCTCTCATTGGTCAAATCCAATGGCCTTTCCTCAGTCCTTATCCTCCCAGTCTTTGATACTGTTGACCACCCTCTCCTTTTTGATCCTGTCCCCTCTCTTGAATTATATGGTGCCATTTCCTCCTGGATATTTTACTTTTTTATTGACTCCTTTTTGGTCTTCATGGGTTTATCTACCTTTCAGAACACTTTCACCCTGATATCTGCTGGGCCATCTCCAGTTGTCCTGATCTATATCTTGCCACTGGTCCAGATGGCTCTGGAGGAGAAAGTGAGGTGGGTAACGTTGTACTGCCCGCCCTCTTTCAAATCAAATTCAGCTGCAAGCCAGGGCATCATCTTCCTGATGTCATGGTCCTCTTCGAGAATGAAGGACAAACCACACATACTACAACAAATAAACTTTGAGTACCCTCTGAGACCCCATCTTTACCTTCTTTTCCTTCTTTATCTATCACTCTCCGCTAGTGAGCTCCTTTACTTCTGTGGCTGTTCCTATCAGCTTTATGAAGATAGTTTCAAAATCAACATACTTGCCCCTGTGGCTACATGGTGTAATAGAAAGAATGCTAGACTCTTAGAGTACTTGGGTTTGAAGGCTGGCCATGTTACCTTCAGCCTATATCATCTTGGGAAAATCATCTTTCCAGAGCACATGTAGGTCCAAATCTCATAGAGGATGCCATGAATGGTGGCTTCATGGAACCAACCTTTGGTTTTGTGCTGTTGGTCCAGCCTAAGAAAGCAAGTGAGATAATTTCAAACTTCTACAACCTAACCTTGCATAGGGCCTCCCTATCTTTGAAAAAGAATCATATTATTTAATCCTTGAGTTTGGAGATTTGAAACACTGAGCAAAAATAGAAGAAAATTAAGAAGGCATTTTGGATACTCCCTCTTCTCTCAAAAGACATTTTTAACATAGTTTAAGTTCATGTTCTTCTACTCCTATGAGACTTGATCCAATACCTTTCTTCCAGATAACCTTCCTTGATTAACCTTCAGTACATTCTGATTACCCTTTTTTAAAAATAATTCCTCAACAGCTGTAGGTTTTGTTGACTCACATTTATCTTGAGAGTGGACCTTGAGAATGACTTTGGATGTGGAAAGGCAGAAATACGACGTAGTTAACTTGGGCTTCAGCACCTACTATGTGTGGATCAGAGGGCTAAGTGTTGGGGATACAAAGAAAGGCAAAAGACAATCCTTGTTCTCAAGGATCTCACAGTCTGTTGGGGAAGACAATACATATATAGCTATTCCCAGACAAGTTAAATGAAGGATAAATCGGAAATAAACAGTGGAGGGAAGGCCTTAGACTTAAGGGGGATTGGGAAAGGCTTCCTTTAGAAGAGGGGAGCAGCATGGACAAAAGTGGGAGGCAGGAATAAGCATTAGCTGTTTGAGGAACAGTGAAGAGAATGGTGTGACTGAAGCTAAGGGTTTGTGTAGGAAAGTACATAATGAGAAAAGCAGATTTCGGCCGGATTGTGGATTACCTCAGATGCCAGGTTTTGTATCATCTCTTTAGAGCTGGAAGTTTGCTCATAGGCCCTCTAGTCCAACTCATTTATTTTACAGGTGAAGAAAGCCTTTATATAGTTCTTTAATATTTGCAAAGCACTTTATGAATATTATCTCATGTGATACTCATAACATTCCCGGGATATAGGTGCTTTCATTATTCCCATTTCACAGTTGAGGAAATTGAGGCAAACAGAAGTTAAGTCCTTGCCCAGGGTCATAGAACTAGAAGGGGCACATAAAGATGAATAAAACACAATTTGGGGGCTGGGTTTGAACTCAGATATTCCTGACTCCATGTCTAGCGCTCTACCCACTGCACCACCTAGCTGCCTAATACTGAAGTTAAGTGACTTGCCCAAAGTCACACTAGTTTTAAGAATAAGAGGTAGCATTTGAATTGAGGTCCACTGATTCAAAAATCGGTGCTCTTTTTACCGTGCTACATTGTCTTTCTTGCATTTAGACTTCATGACATGGATAATAGGGAGCTACTGGGAGATTCTGAGCAAGGAAATGACATAATGGAAGCAGTGTTTGAGAAAGATTAGTTTGATAGTGTGCAGGATGGATTGAAGGGTGGATTCTGAAGGCAAGAAGAGCGATTGGGATGCTTTTGGGTATAAGATGATAAGAGTGTTGAACTAGGCTGGCTTATGTAGGCAGTTCTTGAGGCGAGAGGGAAAAAGGAAATTGGATGACTTTTGTATTATTTCAATGGAGAATAATAACAAAATATACATAGGCAGAGTCATTTTTATTGGCAAGTTTACTGAAAGGTAATGGTGAGTTTCAGGGCCGTAGAAGATGAGGGAGATTTCTTCTCTCTCTCTCTCTCTCTCTCTCTCTCTCTCTCTCTCTCTCTTTCTCTCTGTCTCTGTCTCTTACAGACACAGACACAGACACAGACACAGACACAGACACACACACACACACGAGATCAATTCAGATGGCAGTTTTAGGTCTCATTTGTGTCTTCCATCTCCAAATGACATGCGGAATTTACAAGTCTTCTGTTTTTCCTCCTTCCTGCCATTCCTACATTCCCCTGTCTCATACATTTAAAATATTGGTTGCTAGACTGAAGAAAAAGTTCCAAAAGGGACCATGTCTGAATTAGTAGCATATCTTTCTGAAATTTTCCAAGGCTTGCCGATGGAAACCACTGACTTGCATTTGGTTATGGTACAGGCTATGAGTGAATTTTTGATTATGCAGAAAGATGAGGTTCTGATTCATTTTTGATGCTGAGTGTGATGAGTCTAACTCCCTGGCCATCTGTTCAAAGGAGAAACATGTTACATATTTTGATTATTTTATTCTGATCTTAGTCAAGTGGCAACTTTCCATATTGTTGCATCTTAACCTGAGCACATTCAGAGATGGAAGGTAACTTGGCTTGAACAAATGGATGAGGAGGGAGAAAGAAATGCCACATCGTTTAAGTGTTGGCTTCACATGTAGAAGTGGAGTCTCCTCCCCAGACCCCCTAACCTTCCTAATTAGGGAAGAGATTGCAAATCCTCTAAACTCACAGAAACACTTAGCATTTAAGCCTCCTGGGGTTCATTACACAAATGAATCCAAAGCATAGAAACAGCCAATATCTATAGAATCAAGCCAGAGAGGAACTCATGAACCTGGGATGAATGTGAGAGGGCTGAATGTTGGCAAGCAGTAACTTCCTGCCATGGGTAGAAGGATATTTTGGTGCAAGAAAAGCATCAGGCTCTTCTTCCTCATTGGAGAAGCTGCCAAAACGCTACTTTTTGTTTTACTGAACTGTGCTTCCAAAGTTTTCCTGACCACTGGCCTTCTTTGGGGCAAAACTATAATAATGCCCTGAGTTTTGGCCCCTAGAAAAATACTCCTTAGAAAATCAAGATCCAGGGTCTTGGTGGCCCTCAGTGATCTTGCATCTAGGGATCGCAGATGGGTAAGGTGGTGTAATGGAAGGAGCATTGGAATGGAAACTAATAGCATTGGTTTCAACCATGAATAAGCTATGTGATGCTTGGGTAAGTCACTCCACCTTAGTGGAAGCAGCATTCCGTGTCTAGAGTCTAGAGCCTCGGATCTGCCATTTTATCACCCATGTGACCTTAGGCAAATTACTTTATCCTGTTTGTGCTTCAGTTTCCTTATTTGTTAAATGAGAGGACTTAAGTGTGGTATGGTGGCTAAATTTTGGAAGCCTGGAAGACTTGAGTTTGAGCGCTGGTTCAGACAGCTTTGTGACCCAGGTAAGTCACTAACCTTTCTTAGCTCAAGTTTCCTCATTTGTAACACGAAGGGAGTAGACTAGATGACACCTGAGGTCCCTTCCAGCTCTAGACCCTGAAGGTCATTTCCAACTGTGAAATCATGAAACCTCTCTCATATTTGTGTTCTTCAGGGGTTAGAATAGATGATTCCTAAGGTGCCTTTCAGTTCTAGGAATCTGTTATTTTGTTCTCAATTCATTGGGGCGGGTGCGGGAATTAGGTGGTAGGCATTTTACTTACGTGGGCTTCTGTGAAGCACAAAAAGCATTCCTGCAGATCCTCAAGGGGCTTAATTTAATAAATTTACACACTTGTCTGGTCAACTATGAGGATAACTGCCATTTGATTGATTTTTATTCCCTCTAAGTTGCTTATTTTTCATATTGGGAAGGTCCCCAGTCCACTGTCTTCATGGATTTCCCACTTATTTAGGGGATGGAAGTAGCTCTCACCTGGCCCATTGTCTAGCCACCAAATGGTCTTACTCCCTAGAGATCACACCATTGCTACAGAAGTTGTCAAGTATAGTAATGGCCTCTGTTTGTAGGGAGATAAAAGAATAATCCCCAAATATCTGTGATGCCTGGGAGGCATCACTGCACACCCAATTGCTTGCTCCTACAGGAACGAACAGATATGTCAGTTTTGATTAAATGTCACTAGGATTTAGTTTAAGCTGAGTTGTTAGGGGGAAAAAGGAACAAGGAAACCAATCTTACAATTAGTTGCTCATACTTAATGAGTCAGGAGAACACCTGTCATTTTAATTGCCTCTTGCAAGCATAGAGCTTAGTCCTCAGTGTCTGGTCACCTAGAATATTAAAGGATATAAACAACCACCCTGGTCTCCAGGTAGGAGGTGGGAAGAGGACAGTGATCACATATCACATCTCCAGCTTGCTGATGGTCAGGAAGTTTACGCTAAAGCTAAAATGACCTCAAAGCAGGCAATGATGACTTTCCATGGGGCTTTCTACACATCCCACAGCCCATTCTGGGTCAGGGCCTTGTAATGGTATATCTTGTGGAAACTCTGTTCTGGTTCCATCATTATTGGCCATAATGGAAGTAGAGAAATGGGAACCTGAAGCTGCGCCAGGAGAGATACCTGCCTGAGGGAAGGATGGAAAAAACTCTGAGACATCTCTGGAAACTTCTTATGTAACTATGCGGGGTACAGTGGAAAGAGGAAAGAATTTGGCATCACCAGACCTGAGTCTGAGTCCTGACTCTGATATTTACCACATGGTCTATGTTATTTAACCTCTCTGAGACTCAGTTCCATTATCTGTAAAATAAGAGAGTCGGTTTCAATGGCCTCTGAGGTCCTTTCGAGCTCTCAATCTGTGATTCTCTTCTTATTTACCCAGATCTGGGGCTAGTAATTTCTACTTTTCACCAAGGAATACAAATGCTCCTTGGAACAAGTAGTATGAAATATAATCTCAAATAATTTTTTTATATTCTTTTTTTTTGAGGGGGGAAGGCAGGACAATTGGGGTTAAGTGACTTGCCCAAGGTCACACAGCTAGTAAGTGTGTCAAGTGTCTGAGGCCCGATTTGACTCAGGTCCTCCTGACTCCAGGGCTGGTGCTCTACTCACTGCACCACCTAGCTGCCCCACCCCAAATAATTTTTAAAGACATTTTCAATTTGGAGTGGGTGAGGAGAGGAATACCTCAGGATACTGAAGAGCTTTCCTTGGGGAAGAGATTATCTGGGATTGTGAGCAGTGGCAGTGGTGCTGAGAAAGAAGCCAGCCTTCTGGGAACTTCCAATTTTAACTAATTTTTCTTGTGTAACCAACCTGGAGGGAAGAAATCTTTCTGGCTTGGCATGATCTGTAGGTAGAGTTGGGGTTATGATCCTTAAAGGAACAACATTGGCCTCTAGAGTATCTTTCATTTGCCCTGGAGGATCAGTGGGTGAGGTGTTTTTTTTTTTTTTTAAATAAATAGCTGGGGAGGTGGATAGAGAGAATTTGGGTTTGCAGCTTCCACTGTGGTTGGGAATATGAGCCAAGAGGCCATGGGAGAGGGAAATGATAGCTGTCTTGGACCAACTCTGCTTGTCAGCACTTTGAGGAGGGGTTTGGTTGGAGGAGACTAAAGCTTGCAGAGCTTTCTCTTCTGGGAGTTTTGACAATAACAAAATGCCTCAACTCCTCTTTCTTCACTCTCTTCCCAAGATGGCAGACATTTACTTCAAAGTTTTTTTTTCTTGTTCTTTAAGTTTATTCATAATTACTGATTTAATTAGTACTTTAAAACTGGCTTACTCCAGATAAAATATTTTCGATCCTAACTGCCTTAGAGGTATGTTTTACATGGTAAATAGGGGAATGCAAAACAGGGGAACTGTGATTGATCTTGGCATATAGAAGAAAAAATTGTGAGCAAATCTAGATAACAACTCAGGGCTCAGGAGCAGTAATGGTTAGGGTTTAGAGATTGAACCTGTAATTTCATTGATTTAAGTAATTCCTGACAGAGTAAACTCCCTCTACCAATGAAGTCAGCACCTTTCTTGCAATTTATCTTAGAGAACTGCCTAGACCATTATTAGGTTAAGTGACTTTCCCTTGGAGCAATACAATAGAAAAATGGTATTAATTTATTAACTTCTAGTAGGCAAAGCTGGACCCTGTGCTTTTGCCCTTATGAGGAAGTGAACCAATCATTATTGCCGTTTGATAAGAGGCTAAGAGGCTGGTTAGCTGGTCGTGATTACCTCTCCACTGTTTATTCTGTCAGCCCCTCTCCAACCCTCCCCCCCCAACTCCATGTATATATAGAGAAATCACGGTGATGGATGAAATTGAGGGCAGTGACTAGAGAGTGGGTAGGTCATACTTTGTGGGAAGTGAAAGGGAGTGTCTGGACTTGGCTGATAAAGCCTGTATTCCAAAGGTGGGGGGAGGGGCGCAAAGGAAGGAATGATTACCATTCCCTTTCACCTTCAGTCAAACAAACCTCTAATCAGGGGGTTGGCAAACTACTGCCCAAAGGCCTAATCCAGTCCACTGGTATGTTTTAAAATAAAGTTTTATTGTATTCAAAATGTGAAAACAGGCTGCCCAGATTTGATCCTGGGGTAGTTTGTGGACCCTTGCTCTGAGTTCTTATAGTACGTAGGTTACATTTGCTACCCAAATGCTATTAGAATAAATATTGGTGTCATTTTTGTGCTCTACTTTTGATTTTTCATTATCAATTACTTGTTTGCTTCGGGGCTGAGTTGTTTCGATTTTATGATATGCCTTTTCCTCATTATTCTTTCTTATTGTCGTTTACTTATTGTGATCTTTGCTTGGGCAAGTTACTGGCCTGGCTGTACACAGTCATCTGATTCAATGATACCTCCTACACCAATAACAGATATTTTCCTATCTGTTAAAACATAATCTTGTTCGTCCCTTGTGATGCTAGTTAGTACTTACCATGTCCAGTGCCTACCAAATGCTATGTTTAGTTGTTTCCAGCGGCTGAAGGATTGAAAGAAATGTCGGCATCCTCCAGATGTTATCTACCAGGGGCAAAGTCCTAATCACCCTTAGTTATGGCTCTGTGTTCACTTGAGTTTCCAGATGTTTGGACTCTCACTGTTGGTAAGATGATGAATCTGAAGCAAGACCCTGCTAGCAGTGCGAGGCTTACTAATACGAAGAAGAGGTGGTTGCCCGTGCAGGGCACTGTGAAAAAGTTCTCTTCTCCCCAAATCTCTTCTCTTTCAGACTGGTGGGACAAATTAAATTCCACCTTTAGAGATTAATTTATTTGGTTTAAGCTGTGAGGCAGAGTGGGAAGAACACTGTTTAGCATCTGAGGACCCCCATTCTAACACTAGTTCTGCTGCCTCTGTGATCTTGGGCAAATCAACTGGCTTATTTGTAAAATAAAGTGGTTTTATTACATGATTTCTGAGATCCCTTCTACCTCTTCCTATGAATCTGTGTTGTTTCTAATATTGACAATCCATATTTCTATTGTGCTTTAAAATTAATAATGCATTTTCTTCACAATCATCCTATAAAGTAATTTATGTATTACTATATAACATTATACATGACATATTTCATATTATATTATACTTGACATAAATATATTTAACATTAATATGTCAAATTATTATAAATTAATATGTCAAAATTATTAATACTTTGACATAAATATGATACTTGACACTATATTTGATATATTATTATCCCCATTTTACAGTTGAGGAAGCTGAAGCCTAGAGTAATTAAATAATTTTCCCCTGGTTATATATCTAGGAAGAACCTTAGTTGGGTGTCCAATAGGTCTTTTGAGTTGGGACATCAACCTATTATCCTCTACTGCCCCTATGGTAGTCCCTTTTTTGAAATGCCATTAATAGGAATGGTCATATGTTAAGCCATTGACATCCTAGCATGACTTAGTTTATCAGATTTGCCATTAACTTCACAAGATGTGTGAGTATGTGTGTGTGGAGTCAGGAACATCTGGAGCAATGGGCAGTCTAGCCTGAGGAAGGGGCCCACATAAAGAACCCTGGACAGGCCTTGGCCACAGAAGCATGCTGGATGCTGATGTTGGGAAACTGAGCACAGGGAGAGGGGATAGAGAAGGCAGAAGACAAATTTGGTTCCCTCCAGAGTTTTGTAAGGACCAGGGCCAGCTCTACCTGACAGTCCTGGATGAGAACTGAACCATCCCTTCCAAACCTGCTAGAGACAGAGGCCAGATCCACAGGTGCCTTTGAGTTTGAGGGAAAGCAGTGGGCTTATCTGCTGGGAAGCTGGGGCCAAAGGATTGGCAGGCAAGGTATTTCATAAACGAATGAGGTTCAGATCTCTACCTTCTGGCTCTCAAGTCGGAGATGTCTCTGTAAAATAATGGCTTTCCTCCTTTTGTGCATTTCTCCTTCCCTTGTTGATCTGAGTATCTGCTTAAAGCCTCTAAATTTTGAAGATTCCTGGTAAAAATGGGTAGTTGGTGCCATCAACCTCTTAAACTGTTCAACTCAATTAAACAAGAGTATATTAAACACCTACTATGTGCCAGGCACTTTGTTAGGTGCTGGGGAAAATAAAACACAAATGAAAATCCCTAAGGAGCTTATGCCCTACTGCAGAATGAACTTTAAAATTTGTAAACTACTTTATGGGCATTATCTTATTTGAACCTCACAACAACTTGGTGAGGCAGGTGCCACAGGTACAATTATGTCCATTTAATAGACCAGGAAACAAGCTTAGAGAAACTAGGCAACTTGCCCATAATCATGTAAGTGTCAGAGGCAGAATTTGAACCCAGGTCCTCCTGGGTCCAGCATTCTATCCATTATCAAGCTGCCCTCGCTATTGCCTCTGAGCATACTGGACCCTTGCTACCCAGGGACTTTCTTTATAGGTTTAGACTGAAATGCAGGTTAAGAACCAGCTGACGAAATAGTTTGCAAATCCATCACGCCAAAAACAGCAGCTCTGCTGTTTTTCTTGACCTAGATTTACCACACCAGCCCTTTGCAAAATTATCGAGTTGGAACAGCGTGTGTTTGGTGTCTTTCACCCCATACCCCTTTCCTTCCTTGTGGTCCCCTTCCTGACTCCTGAGCACTCAAGGACCATTATGCTCTCTTTCCATCAAAACTTGCTTTCAATAAAGAGTCTGAAACTCACCCAGACACCCACACTAGCATAAATGACTGGTAACATATCATCAAAGCATTACCAAGAGGGTTTACATTGGAATAGATCAATAACAAATGAAAGGGAGGGATGAAATATAAAAGCCAGAATATCAGGTATCAGTAGTGGGTGAGCGGATTGCATATTTGGGGGAGGATGATTTCTGGGACTCCTGAAATCATACCCGGTAGGCGATTGCCTACTCCAAGCACACTTGGCTCATTTTGAATTTACTAGGCTTCTTTTCCAACTACTTTATGCGGTGACTGAACAGAATGGAATGTGAATGTCAGGCAGGAAACAGTCCTTGCTGCCAAGTCAGCCTCCGAGGAGGGGAACAAAACTAGAGGAGGTTTCGGGAGACAGCTTGCACAAGGCAAAGTGAGAGATCTAGAGATGGGTAGCAGCATTCTGTTTGGATGGGACGCTGACTTCCAGACCTCCCGATGGTGGATTGGCAGCTGTCCATTTGGCTTTCCTACCCAAAAGGAAGATATCATGGGACTAGAAGGGGCTAACCACAGTGACCTTTCATTGGTTAGGTTTCCCCATCAATAGCTATGCCTCTGGAAAGGTAGCCTTGTATAGCCCTATGCTAGGGATTCAGGGGGATCCGTGTTCAAACATGGCGTCTGGTGGAAGGACCCTGGGCAAGTTGCTTAACCTTTTAGCGCGCCAGGCAATTCTTTAAGACCATAAATTGTCTAGCAATTGCTGATCTTCATTAGTAGAGGGAGTTACTTAGCTTACTGGTGGGTTTGTAAAAAACAAACCAAAAGCATTATGTCCCTAATGAATGAATGAAGAAATATTTACCATTTACTAGGTGCAAAGCACTATGCTAAACACTGGGGATACAAATAGACAATCCCTGACCTCAAGGAGTTCACATTTTAGTAGGGGAAGACAACATATATGGGAGGTTTCAACTGAAGGTCAGATGGGAAGGTCTGTTGGTCCTTAGGTGCAGTGGTAAAGCATACAGTAATGCTTCTTCTTCCATTTCCATTGATAAAACCATGCCCATTTCTGATGTTGAACCATTTGACAGTATCAAGGACTTGTGTGGTGAAAACTTTCTTTTCTGAGTCTTCATTAGCTGTCGTTACTGAGGAAGCATGGGCTGCAGCATTTGCTAGAGTGGACAGGTTGCATCTCCACAAGGAATATTCCCCTCAATTATGGCAGTGGGGGCCAGGTTGGACATAGGACAGATAGGCTGGGTAAGATCTGTAATTCTTGCAGCCCTTGGGCTCTGGGTCCGGGGCTGTTTCTCTGGGGTCTAAGGGTGGTAGTGGTCAAGTTGGTGGTTTTTGACTCTCTTGGAACATTCCACCTCTCATCTCACTCACAGGAAGCTTTTCTGCTTTAGCTACATTGGCTTACCTATCCTTTGGTGGCAGTTACTTGACAGTTGTTATTGGTGGTTGTGGTGGTGGGTCCTTCTCCACAGAATTGTGTCCTTTGGATGATGACTATGGGGCCGGATTGGCAGTAGGGCTAGTGGTTTGATAGATATTCTTGGGTTTGCACACCTATTGGTGACAGTTGAAGAGGGAAAAAGGGGTCCTGAAGGTTTGGACATGCAGCTTTTCTAGACTGTAAATTCTTTTTTGTTATAAGAACACTGGTGGCATGGAATAGTCTATGGACTTGACATATTTTTGCTATTTGGTTCTTTTAGAAATGAACATCATCAGGTATAACCTCAGGAAACATGAATTGGACTTACTCTCCTGTAACCCACAAACAGGTAGCTTTTGGCTTATTTTAGGGACTGTTCCCCTTTGCACAAGTTTAGATTAACTTTGTACAAATTTGGAGAGCCATCACCTCTGGCCATTCAAAGTCATTAGCTTGGTTTGAACAAAGTAGAATAAACCAGACTCTGCTTGAGTGGGATTTAATTTTACTGCCTCTCTGCCCTTCAAATACAGAACAGCAAAAGTGCTTAAATCCTAAAAATCTCAAATTACTTTTTAATGCAATACTCATTTTGTTGATTTGGCCATCAATTTATTTACTTAGCGATTTAAAAAAAAAAACAAACCAAAGCTCAAGTCAATGGTAAATTGGCATTTGCACTACAAATGAAAGCCTCCTGAAACTGATTAATTTTCTTTTGCTGACTTTTAAAAAACTATTTTTTAAACTGTGAATTTAACAATAACCAACAAATACAAACATTTTGATACACAAAGAACAAGAAAAGGATTATGAAAGAAACTGTGAACTTCTGTTTGTTTTTAAAGTATGTACTGCATTTAGCAAGGTAGTAACCAAATTGCTATATTTGTTCATGCCTCTTTCTGTACTCTTTGTTTTATTCTGTGCATTTAAAAATGTTTTATTGATACTCTTTTAAAATTTTTATCTCAGCTCTCTTACTCTGCTCCTTTCCGTATATCTCCCCCTTATAATAAACATGTGTAGTTAAGCAAAACGGAATAAACCCATTGGTTATGTCTGAGTTGCATACCTCATTCTGTGTCTCTAATACATTCTTTTCCTCTGAAATCACAATTGGTCACTGCTTTGATCAGAGTTCTGATAGCTTTCAAAGTTTTTTGCCTTTACGTTATTGGAGTCATAGTGTAAATGTTCATCTGGTTCTGCTCATTTCACAATGCACTGGTTCACACGAGTCTTCCCATGTTTCTCTGAGTTGGTCATATTTGCCATTTCTTTTAGGGCAATAATATTCCATTTTATTCATATACCACAGTTTGTCCAGCTCTTCCCCAAATGATGAGCACTCATTTTGTTTCCAGTTTTTTCTTGCAACAAAAGTACTATCATGCTTATTCTATGCATACATTATAGCATCCTCTGAAGCTGAGATGCAACAAAGTATAGATCAATTCTCTGTTGCTTGTGCTAATTTTGGCCTAACAAATAACACCAAGGAGACACAGGTGCTCCATCAGCCACCACCACACCATCCATACGTGAAACAATCGGTTATAGCAAATGGAGAAGTTTTGAATGCTGTGGGTAAGTTCACTTACCTAGGTGGTGTACTTTCTAGGGGTGTACGCATTGATAATGAAGTTGAGACATGCATTGCCAGAGCTAGCTCAGTGTTTGGGAGACTCCGAAGGAAAGTATGGGAGAGAAGAGGTATTAGACTGACTACCAAACTGAAGGTCTACAGAGCTGTGGTGCTGACCTCATTGTTGTATGCCTGTGAAACCTGGACAGTCTACCAGCACCATGCCAGGAAACTGAATTGCTTCCATTTGAATTATCTTAGGAAGATTCTGAAGATCACCTGGCAGAATAAGGTACCAGACACTGAGATCCTTACTAGAACCAAACTGCCAAGCATTCAAACTCTGCTTCAGACAGAGCAACTCTGATGGGCTGGCCATGTTGTTCGAATGAAAAACATACGCTTGCCAAAAAGACTGTTTTATGGAAAACTCACACAGGGCAAGCATTCACATGGTGGTCAGAAGAAGAGATACAAGGACACTCTCAAGACCTCTCTTAAGAACTTTGGAATTGATTGTGTGAAATGGGAGACACTAGCACAGGACCGCTCAGTATGGTGTGTCCACAACAGAGAAGGTGCTGTGCTCTATGAGCAAAGCAGAATTGAAACAGCTCAAAGGAAATGCAGGATGTGCAAGTTTGGAGTATCCACCCCAAATGTTCACACAGACTATTTGTGTCCAATCTGTGGTAGAGCATTCTGAGCTCGTATTGGTCTGATCAGCCACAGTTGGCACATTGAAACTTGACTCTAGAATAGTGATGTCATTTTGGTCCTTTTTGAGAATGAAGGACAACAACCACATGATAGATCTATATATATATACATTTAAAATACATAGATATATAATATACACATATACACACATTGTTTTACATATAGGATGTTTCCTTTTCTCCTTGACCTCATTTAGGCATACACCTAATAGTAGTATTGTCGGGTTAGTAGCTAGCTGACTTTTTGAGTTTAATCCCCCATTGTTTTCCAGAAAGACTGGACCAGTTCACAGCTCTGGCAGTGGTGTATTACCGTGCCTGTCCTCCCACATTACTTCTGACAATGACCATTTCCTTTTCATTATCTTTGACAATTTGTCGAATGGAATTTCAGAGATGGTGAAGCAGAATTACGAGCTCTTTTAATATGCGTTGTTATCACCATCAGTGATCTGGAACATGTTTTTTTTTTGGCATGGTTATTGATAAATTGCATTTTTTTATGTGAGAACTGCTCATTCATATAATTTGACCCTTTTTCTGTTAGGAAATGATCCTTGTTCTTATACATTTGTACGAATTCCTTGTATATCTTGTATGTTATATCTTTATCAGAAAAATTTACTGCAAAGATTTCCTGCAATTGTTTCCATTCTAATTATTATAGCATTCATTTTGTTTTTGCAGAAGCTTTTACAATTTTACTTAATTGAAATGGTCCATTTATTTTCTCTGATTACCTTTATCCATTTCGTAAAGAATTCTCCCCCTAGCCATAATTATGTAGTGTATTTCCCCTTTTATCCTCTAATTTTTTATGATATGACCTTTTGAATTTTGGTCTTATATCCATTGGGAGTTTATTGTGATATATGGCACAAGATACTGATTTAAACCTAATTATTACCAGATGGCTTTCCAGTTTTTCTAGAAATTTTTATTAAATAGGGAGTCCTTACCCCAGTAGTTAGTATCCTTTGGTTTATCAAACTCTATGATACTATGTTCAATTGCTTTTGGGTTCTGTTTACCCAACCTGTTCCATTAATCAACTTTTCTAATTTTTAAAAATGATTCCCAGCTTGTTTTGAAAATTACTGCTTTGTAGTATAGTTTAAAATCTATTATTGCTAGACTCCCTTCATTTCTACTTTTTTCATTATTTCTCTTGAGATTGTCAATTTTTTTAATCTTCCAGATGTATTTTATTATTATTTATCTAATTCAATAAAATAGTGTCTTGGTAGTTTGATTAGTATGACATTAAATGTATAAATCAATTTAGGTAGTACCATTATTTTCCTAAATGATATTTTATAATTATGTAGCCCAACTGTAAACAATTGAATATCCCACTAATTATTTGTCTTTATTTCTGTGAAGAGTTTTATAAGTGCATTCATATATGTCCTAAGTGCATATTGGTAGATGGATTCCTAGATATTTTACATATTTTGTAGTTATCTTGAACTGAATTTTTTTCTGTCTCCTCTTGGGCTTTGTAAATAATATTCAGAAAAGTTAATGATTTCTATGGGGTTTATTTTTATATTGCTACTTGATTGAAATTGTTTCAATTAATTATTTATTTGAGTCCCTGTGATCCTCTCAGCAAATCATCATATTATCTGCAAGTAGCAATAATTTTGTTTCCTCTTTGGCTATGCTTATTCCTTCAATTTTTTTCCCTTGTCTCATCTCAATAGCTAGCACTTTTAGAATTATATTAAATAATAGTGTGGGCAATGGACAGTCTGGCTTTAGCCCATATCTTATTGAAATAACTTCTGCATTACAGATAATGCTAGTTCTTGGTTTTAGACAGATACTCTTTACTATATTAAGGGAAAATCCATAGTTATTCTTGTGTTTTCTAATGTTGTTTTAAATGTTGTGTTTTGTCAAAATATTTTTGCATTTATTGATATTACTTAACTTGTAAAAAGCTTGCACTTGTGTCCTTCTCAGTATAGGAGGTTATAATGTTAATGGCTGTGTGTGTGTGTGTGTGTATGTGTGTGTGTGTGTGTGTGTGTGTGTGTGAAAGATCTTCCCTGACTATTAATAGGCCTCATGTGGAGCCCATTAAGGGAAGCTTGCTTGTAGGAAGGCTTACACACCTTTTGTTAGTAAGCTAATTAGGCAATGAGGTTGTGATGCCTTCTGGCTCTGAGCCTATTAGCTAAAAGAGTATGTATTGTAAGAAGTGAGCTTTTGCTTTGGGGGCTAGTTTATGAGAAAGATGTTGGGATTTTCTGGTCAAGACTCTGAGTGGCCATATGTTCAGAGCTCCCTGACTCCTCAGAGGTAAAGGCTCTCTCTATTCAGTGGTGGATGCAAAGCTTTGATTCAGGCAGTAGAGCCCTGTCTGTTGGTCTTTATTTCTCTTTTCTGTATTTCCTGTATTTGTATTTTATGTGATTAAAAAAGAAAGATTGTTGACCCCTGAAACAGCTGTCTTTCCTTAGTAAAGCCGACAAAAGAACCTGCACTAGCAGCCATCTTGGGTATGCCAGTGTGGTTGCTATTACATAGGTATACCTATTGGCTTCTTCATTTATTGAATAGATATTTGTTGAAAGTATAAAGGATGGATGAATTCTACCCCTATCACAATGAACAGGATGCTCTATTCTGATAGCTTTATCAGATTGAATTATAGAATCAATCAATCAACTGCTAGACGCGATATGTAAGCGAGATTATCTATACCCTGATATATCAAAACTGGTACTTCATCAAGAACAAACAAAACTAATCTGGCCTCTGGGATCTTTATCTAGCAGAGAAATTTCATCAGTTCCTGGAATCCAATAGGATATAATCTAGTGGTAGAAGATTTCAGCATGGGAGTTGGGAATTCCAGTTCAAGTAAAGTCCCCAACAATGAACCCGTACTATATATATTCAAGAAGATTGGCTTGAATTTTTGTTGCTAGAAACAAGACTCATGAAGAGTATGTGTATAGTGATGGTGACCAGAGACAACATGTACCTTTCCTAAGGGCTCAAGGAGAGGCAGTCAGCCTAGGCATGTTAGATGTCATCATGTTAAGAAGGTAGATAATTAGTTTTGCAATAATGGCATCTCCTTTTAGACCCTATCACCCTCTTTTTTCCAGGGTTAGACTGAATGTTCATGTAGGAGTTGGGGTAGTTGACCTTTGAGGTCCCTTCCAGGTATAAGACTATAATTCTGTGCAAATATATATATATATTTATATATATATTTGTATATAAATATATATATATGTGTATATATATATATATATATATATATATATATATATATACACATACATATAAGTCACCTCTACCAATATGTTGAGGTTGACCTGTAGGTAGGATAGTGCTGCAAGAGGTCAGTTGAGAGCCAGGGACATGTAAAGAACAGTGAATAAGAACCCTAGAGTCAAAGATGGCAGCACCAAAGAAGGGACAGTTTGTGGGAACCACAGAGTAGTACAGATACAGAATTTAGAAAGCAGAGGCTAGGTTAACTACTATTTGGGACAATGAAGAAGGGAGAGGGAGGGAAGAACAGCAGGACTAAGGAATGGGCTAGGCTGATTAGTTGGAATATATAAATATCTAGGCGGAGTTCCTTAGGTACCAGAATATTGGAAAGGGGGAGATGGTACACAGAAGTCAAAACCATAATCAGGGTTGAGTTTAGGGTGCAAGCCAAAGTCTGTTGATTCATGTCAGTGTTCAGTAGTAGAGCCAAATAGATCTTTGGTAAAAGTGATTCAACAAGGATAGGTCTGTATTCATCTCCTTAAAAAAAAAAAACAAGCAAACCCCAACCCCCTTTTATTTATTAATTGTTTATGTTCATCTCCTTTTGAAGGCACAGGGGTGTGCTTCATTTCTACATAATTGGTCTTTGGATGTGTCCATTTAGGACTAAAAGGTGTCTTTGACCCAGGGAATTCTGTTGACTCCTGACACCAAAGAGGAAGATGATGTATGGTATTCTCAGAACATCACAAAATTTATCAAGGATGATCTGGGGTTAGGGTAAGATTTTGTGAGGAGAAGGAAGTGGGATAGAAAGAAAAAATACAGATCTGATGGTCTTTGCTTAAATGTGAACCCAAGAGATAGTCAGATGTTCAACAGGCAATGTGTACCCAACATTGCAAAGTAGGATAGAGAAAGTCTCTACATTCTTTGACATTCATAGAACAACTAGAGAGTATTGTAAGCCAGTACATATCCAAGTATAAAGCTATCCACTGTGGAAAACTGAAGTGGATTAACATTTAGTTCAATAATGAGCTTCACTACACTTAGTGGTGGGGATAAAATGACAAAATTCAAAGGCATCCCCATCTTCCTTGTTAAAAGTATACATTTTGCTGGGGGTAAATCCTATACACTGATCAGAGAACACAAAATATACATACAATTAATAAATAAATAGGATACTGGAGTATAAGTCAGGAAGACTTGGTTTCAAATCCTTTCTCAGACACTAGCTATGTGAGTTTGGTTGGGTCACTTAATCTTACTGTGCCTCATTTCCTTACTTATAAAATGAGGATGCTAAACTGTATGGCTTCTAGTTTTCTTTCCAGCTCTAAATCTGTGATCTTACGATTCTGTGATTTTTTTTATTGGTAGGGGGAGCTCTAACAGCAGGAGGAATCAAGAAAAGAATCTTGGAGGAAGTGGCAATGGAGTGGCTGGTTGAGTAGTCCATTCATTTAGTCCATCAGTACATTTGTCTTGGACAGTGAGCTGGGCTTAGAATGGACTTGAAACAGGAGAGCCTGCTGGATTTGCATTTAGGAAAATGTATATTTTCAATGATCCAAAGCTGCTCTCTCACACAAAGGCCTGTCTTTTTCTCCCTAATACTCTTGTGGTGGCAATGATGGGACAAATTGCGGAGCATCATAATCTCCAAAGAATGAAAGCTGAAGGTGGCCCAAAGGAAAACATGAAGCTACATGCTAAGTGCATGTACTTAGGAACATTTTACTGAAGATGACTTGCCCATGACAAGTGACATGAAAGAGATACTTAAATACATGTATAATTGGAGAAGCTGATACAGCAAGGATGAAGGGTGACAGATGAACAATCCAACTGCTGTGCTGGTACTCCCACACTATTAAAAGTACCATAGGGCTGTCAATGTGTTGGATAGACCTTCTATGGAGAACTTTCATGAAGACAAAGAGGGAACTTGCATAGGATAAGAAGTCACAAGTAGGTTGTGATCACCATTGATCTAACCAACATCAGTGAGATCATGGATCCATAGGAGTATAGAACCAAGTGACAGATTATATATTATATACTGTAATTCTATAAGAGATTTTAAAAAGAAAGCTCAATATGGCTAGAGAATGTGGTGGAATCTGCAATCCTTTCCAGCTGTGAGTTATCCCAAAGAAAGGTTGTCTGGCTTGATGCTAATGCTCACCTACCAGAATATAGAGTTGGAACAGGGGTGGGGAACGTGCAGCCTCAAGGCCACATGTGGCCCCCTAGGTCCTCAAATGTGGCCCTTTGACCAAGTCCAAGTTTTACAGAACAAATCCTTTTATTAAAGGGATTTGTTCTGTGAAGTTTGGATTCAGTCAAAGGGCTACACTTGAGGACCTAGAGGGCCACATAGGATCTCCTAGTCAGGGTGAGGAACCTGTGGCCTTGAGGGACATCCTGACCCCAAGGCAATGCCCTCACTGCTATATCATGTTGCCACTTGTTTTCAAAATTTCCAAAGGGTGTTTCAAGATACCAAAGTGCAAGAAGAGGCTTGCTGGTATCCTGAAATCAAAGTCTAATGGGAAGAACACATTTATTGCAATTAACACCTGTACAATAACAATCTTTTAATTATTTAACTTTGGAACTGTGAGCTAGACGATAAGAGATTTGGAAATTATCCTAACAAAAATTTCCTTTAGGTCATAATAGTAATAAAATTAATTAAATCAAAATGAATAAAATATTAATAAAACACATGGCCCATCACCCTAAAGCAGCTATAGAAAGAGGAACACATCCTCAGCAAAAATGAGGACGAAGATTGATAGACATTTTTAGGGCAGATAATAAACAGGTCAAAAACCTGCAGAAATATTTTTGGAAAGAACAAGTCTTCCTTTACCAAGCAATGGTAAATAATAACAATGACGACGATGATGATATCTATAGAGCATTTACATAGTGTCTACTACATGCCAGGCACTGGGGTAAGTGCTTTACAAATATTTCATTTTATCCGCACAACAACCCTGGGACGTAGGTGCTATTTATTACCTCCGTTTTACAGTTGAGGAAACTAAGGCAAAATGAGGTTAAATGACTTTTCCAGAGTCATGTAGCTAGTACATATCTCAGACTGGATTTGAACCCAAGTCTCAGGTCTTGAGCTCAGACTAATGCCCTCCCTCAGCCCTCTATACGCCATGCCACCCAGCTGCCTCAAGGATGAGAACAGCTATACACCATTGGATTTCTTATTTGTAACTGAAAGGGGTTTATCTCTAGATGGATCCCATGAAATAACTAAGATCCAATAATGGAATCCAAAGGTCCCCCATAGGCAACATCTACCTGTTTGTTGTTGTGTTTAACTTTTTTGTGTCCCCATTTGGGGTTTTCTTGGCAAAGATTTCAGAGTGGTTTGCCATTCCTTACTCCAGGTTAAGTTACTTGCCCTAGGTCACGCAGCTAATAAATGTCTGAGGCTGGATTTGAACTCAAGTTGTCCTGATTCCAAAGCCGAGCCCTCTATCCACTGCGCCACCATAGCCGTCACATGTGCATAAACTCTGCCAACAAAAGGTTGATAAAGAAACATCAAACAAATGGATATCATGAAGATTTGTTTTTGTTTGTGGAAATGGAGGGATTTGTGGTGGCAATTTAGGACCAGGCCATTACCACCAGAAATTACAGACAAGACTGGGCGTGGCTGGTGTGGGGGATAGTGAAGAGACCGGGCTGATTGGAGAAACAGCTACATATGGAAGAGTCACAGACCAGTCCCCCGGGCTGAGGGGAACAGATAAGTGTTTGCAAATAGGTGGTTATTGGGGATAAAGGTCCCTTGTCTTCTGGGAGCTAGGAACCCAATGGCAATTAGTGAATCGGTATTAACCAGCTTTTCTCGGTTATTCTGTATCAAGCAGGCTTGAAAAGAACAGCACAGGTACTAACAGATAAGTGAAGGCGACTGTTTCCCACACCTCAAGTGGAAACTCCGGTTTGCAGAAGTGGATTAACATTTTGAGCTCGTTCAGGCAATTAAGCTGAAACACCTGGTTTTGCAGTAGCTCTCATTTTCTGTGCTGAAGGGTTCTCGAAATTCCCATGCTTGGTGGATCACTCTGATGTCTGGTCACCAGCTGTCATGCTGGCAACATGCCTAGCAATTGATTGCAATTTCCTAGAGGCATTTTGGCAAAGCCCCCAGCAGAAGCAGGGAGCAGGTGACCGCTGACACCTCTGATTCCACGTGGGGAGCAGCCTCAGCAGTAGCAAAGGAGCTGAGGTTCAAGCCTGTGGATGGAATGATGGAGTAAAGAAATGGTGAAGAGGTTATTTGTGGAGACCCTCTGGGCTGCAACATCTGTGCCCAATCAATCTGTGCCAAAGGCGGGGGCATGACTCCGAGGGAAGAAGGGTGTGTATGAGACTAACACTTCCTTGTTCTCTTGGTAGACAGTGTGGTGGAGCAGAAAGCACCTTGGGCTCAGAATCGGGAATGTTTGGGTTCAGATCCAGCCCCTAGATGTGTGAATCTGGGTTAATCACTTAACCTCTCACTTTCCTCATCCATAAAACCGAGATGATATCTGTAGTCTTTGCCTCCCAAAGTTGTCATGAAGGTCAAATGAGATAATGCATTTAAGGTGCTATATGAATGTATATTATTATTTTATTGCATTTAAGTAGTACTCTTTTTAAATATTTAAATTTTTAAGTAAATCAAATTTTAAACTATTTAAATAGTCAGTTCACATGACTCACTTGTCACATTGTCTTATTTGATCCTCCAACAAGGCCTACAGGGTAAATTTATTATTTCACTTTATACCAAAGTGATGTAGGAAACAGAGTGTTGTACTTGGCATCAAGACATCCTGAGTTCAAATCCTGCCTTAGAGACTTAATAGCTGTGTGACCCTGGGCAAGTCTCTTAACCGTTGTCTGCCTCAGTTTCCTCATCTGTAAAATGGGGATAATAGCAGCTCCTGCCTCCCAGGATTGTTAGAAGGCTCAAATGAGACAATATATGTAAAGCACTTTGCAAATCTTAAAGTGCTATAATGTTAACTATTCTTGTTAATTTGTATTTTTGTTGTGGCTGTTGTTCAGTCATTTCAGTTGTGTCTGACTCTCTGTGACCCCATTTGGAGTTTTCTTGGCAAAGATGCTGGAGTGGTTTGCCATTTCCTTCTCCAGCTCATTTTACAGTTGAGGAAACTGAGGCAAACAGGGTTAAGTGACTTGCCTGGGGTCACACAGCCATTAAGTGTCAGAGGCCGAATTTGAATTCAAGAAGATGAATATTCCTGACTTCAGGCTTGGCACTCTATCTACTGTGCCACCTAGCTGCCCTATATTATTAAAACATAATAATAATTACAACTTTATTACTATTCTGGCTTATTACTTTTGCTATTTCAGCAGTCAACATTTATTGAGTATCTATAACTATTAACATGTAATAACACTGTTAAACATTATATAATAATTATAAGAAATAATAACATGTAATAAATAATTATATAATAACATTTTAATTATCATGAGAATATTATTATGATTACAGATAAAGAAACTGAGGCTCAGATAAATCAGATGATTCACTTAGTGTTCTACAGCTTAGTTAACATCAGAGCCAGGACCAAGCTGGCAGGTGCTTCAAAAGATGGATCCTACATATTTAATGGAAATTGGCTAAATGGAATCCAAACTGAAATGAGGTAATTGAAGATTAAAGATAAGCAATTTAAAGAACATTTAAAAGGAATTCTGGGTTATATATCCATGAGATTTTAGGGCAACAGATTAATGATTTTGTACTATGTTCTTTCAATTAGAGACTTATACTGGCCCCTTAAGCTGCACTGGATTCCCTCTTGGTCTCGGGTCTGCCCTTTGTGGGTCTTTGAACTCAATGCTGCTCCCTAGTCACTCCCTCCTCTCGGCTTTCCAGTATGGTTACTGGTGTACTACATCTAGCCTTACCTCTCTGAACATACCCACGTCCTATTTCACTGTGTTCTCCTCTGGCATTATGCTGGCACGTTCTCTTCAATTCACTTCAGTCCAAGCATTTATTAAACAGAAAATACTGTTAGTTTCTGGGGGATGCAAAGACAAAAATGGAAGAATCCCTGTCTTCAAGGAGTTTACCATCTATTGGGAGGGTTGTTATCATATTTGTACAAATAGGTATGGTGCAAAGCAGTGCCACGGTGGTGAAGGTGAATTCCAGATAATGTGCTCTAGGAGAATTTCGAGAGGGAGAGAAAACTCTCAGCTCTTCTTTCTCAGGCTCTTCTTTGTGCTTTCCCCCCTCCTCCTCCCCTCTCCAGAGCTAGACTCTCTGTGCCTTTCAGAATGATTAGCTGAGCTGCTAAACTAACCCTGTGATCATGGAATGAAGAAGGGGTGACCATGGTTGCCGAGGTACCTTCTAACAGCAGCCGTTTGTTGTTGAACTCCTTAGTGACTCTAATGGGGGTGGGATTTCTGGCCAGTCAGGAGGAGGGGGCCCCCAGGCAAGCCCAGTGGGGAGATACCTTAAGGATGGGCTTTTCACTGGCACTTCAATCCTATCATGTACTGTTAGTGTCAGCCCTGAAGTAGATCCCAAATTATGATATTTCCCAAACCTGAAAAGCTTTGCAAGCTTCAATCCTGTTCTGTAGGTTTTTGTTTTGCTCTCTCTGGCCCTGCTTAGACCTTTTCAAAATGAATCAAAGTCATTCATGCAGCAATACATTTTAATATTGGGTTAGTAGTGAGTGAAGGCCCCTGGAGCTCCTGAAACCTGCCACTGTTAGAAAAGAGGTTAGAGGCCTGCGTGCCCTGGGGGAGCAAGGCTAGATGCTGGCTTATAACTTTTCCTATTTTCAGCCAGTCAGGCGTCAGTCAGGCAGCATTTATTGAGTGTCTGTCCAGGGCATGTGAAGCGCTGCTCTGTGTGTGAATGGGACCGAGACAAGGTATAAGGAATAAATGAGAAACATGATCTCAGTCTTGAGGAGCTGGCGTAGTCTACTGGGAAGTACAGTGGACTTCATATAAGAAGACCAGGGTTTGAGTTCCAATTAATTACTGTTTGTGTGACTACAGGCAAGACACTTAAGCTCTCTGAGCCTCAGTTTCTCCATATGTAAATAGAGATAGTGCCGTTTATGAATAGTGCGGTGTTAGAGGATAAAGGAGTTGAGGTGCCTTGGAGTCAGGGTGACCTGGGTTCAAATTCTGCCTCTGATACATATTAGCTGTGTGACCTTGGGTAAGTTATTTAACTTTTCAGGAACTCTCTAAAATTATGTAAGTTATGGACAGTGTATTGATCTGCATCAGTGAAGGGATTTTTCACGTGAGGGCCTTTGTACTAAATCACAGGTTGGAACCAAAAAAGCCCCCAAACCAAAACATATACCACCTACCTCATAGGGTTGTTGTGAGAATTACATAAACCAAAGGGCTCTTTAACTATAAAACGCAATGCAAATGCCAACTATTAGCATCATTAGCAATAACAGAATTAATAATAATATTAATGTTATTTATGGCAATAATCACAGTAACTTAAAAATCGGATTTGTAGATTTCATTGGTTGTAGGAACTTCCTAGTGAGGAAATATCAATGCAGACTCAATGCTCTGGGGACACTGAGAGGTTGTAGCTTGCCTAATAGGGTCATGCAGCCAATAGGTGTCAGAGATAGGATTTAAACCCAGATCTTTCTGACCTGGCTTCTTCTCTATCACAAATGCTGCCTCTCATTATAAAAATAATTATTATATAAAATAATACCATCTAATTTATTTTCTTAATGTTTTATTTTTTCCCAATTCATGTCAAAACACTTTTTAACATGTTTTTTTAAATCTTGAGTTCCAAATTCTCTCCCACCTTTCCTCTACTCTCTCCTCATTGCGAAGGCAAGCAATTTGATCTAGGTTATACAAGTGCAGTCAAGCAAAACATAGTTCTGTATTAGTAATGTAATATAATCTAAATTAGAAACTGGGAGAAACATGAAAAAGAATTAAGAATGCCCACGAAGTAACCTGTACTAAATACAAATTAATATATTACAGCAATGCAAATTCTGCAAACATAGATGTGAGAATAAATATAGAGAAAGGGGGCTGGATGAAGTCAATCGCTGAAGGTTGCTTGGGGGCGATCAGTCCAAAGGTGTTTTAATGCTCAGCCTGAATGAGGCTGTGCATGTGCAGAGTCCTATTGTATGGAACAGACGGTAAGCGGGTTTACTTGGATGGAGCAAGTACTTAATCCTGAGAAGCAATAGGAAATGAGGTAGGTGATAAAGCAGAAGGACAAAGGTGGACGCTTGTTGGTGGACCTTAATGGCTATGGTTGGCAATTAGGAACTCCTGGAGGTTCTCTGGCAAAGGAATGACACTATTAAACTTTTGATTGAAGAAGATTTTTTCTGGCTGCCTTGTTTGAATTACCACCATCTTCAAGGCTGGCTGTGGCAGAAAAGGAGGAGACAATGCAGACAGGAAGAGCTATTAGTTTGGAGTTAGAAGGCAATTATAGTCGTCCAGGCTGAGGGAGACCTGGACTGGAGTTGTGGAAGTATGAATGTGAGGTGGTGGGTGGAAATGAGGAACATTTCAGAGAAAGAACTGGAGGGATTGGATGATGGAGCATCTAATTTTTAACCCTTATCAACAAGCACTTATTAATCACCTACTGTGTGCCATACACTAGGTTCAGCCCTCGAGATGCAAAACCAAGAGAGTAGTTCCTCTCCTCAAAGAGTTTACCGTCTAGAGTAATGTGTAGTGAGGCTGAGAAGATAAGTTATAGCTATATTGGGAAGGACTTTAAATGCCAAGCAGAAGAGTTTATATTTCATGGGTTCATATCTTGGATTCTTAGGACCCCTTGATAGATTTCAGAGTATCAGTGAACTAGTTTTTTATTTTTAATTTTGATAACTTTTTTTGACAAAATTGGTTTCTTTTGTAATCCTATGTATTTTATTATTATTATTTTTGGAGACAATTGCAGTTAAGTGACTTGCCCTGGTCACACAGCTGGTAGGTGTCTGAAGCTGGATTTGAACGCAGGTCCTCCTGATTCTAGGGCCTGTGCTCTATTCACTGTGCTACCTAGCTACCCCTGTAATCCTATGTATTTTAGACATTTAAAAACATTATTTTGGGCAGATTGCTGCATAATTACTTAGTTCCCTAACTTTTCTCTTTGACCAAGGGGGAAAATAAAGAAAACACATAGCAGGTAGACATAATATTTCTGTTCCCTTCAAAATCAAGATTAACCCAGCACAGTGGCCACTTCCCCAAAATTAATTAAATGTGTTATTTATTATAAACAATTAAAAAATAAAGACTTCTTGTTGGAGGAGTTTGATCAGTGGGAGTGAGAAAAAGATGCATGTTGTAGGGGCATATGAAAGTCTTTGTGGAGACCTAGACATTTTTAAAGTCGAAAGGTGCTTGGGATGGAAATAGAATAAGGATTTCAGAGAGGATCTGAGTATGGAAGCAGGGCCTGGAAATAGAATAAGGATTTCAGAGAGGATCTGAGTATGGAAGCAGGGCCTCTCTTATGAGGTGGGAAGGGATAGGTCACATTAGGACAGATAGGAGAGGGACAACTTCGAGACATCTACTCATCACAACGAGTCCACCAGCTAAAACTGAGGAAGAGGGTGGGGCTGATACTAGGGGTTTAAAGAGAGAGGCCAAGTTTCAAAAAGCCTCCGAGAAGTGTGAGCTAAGGCATTAGGAGCTTATGAGGTTATGAGGAAGGAATGGTAATGCTGTCTTGTCACAGCCTGACACAGCGCTCTGCACACAGCAGGTGCTCAGTAAATGCTTGTTAAACTAAGTAGGTCAAAGTCATTTCTGGAAAGCATGAAGCAGCAGGGGACCACATCATTTCAATCCTGGGACATTTTCTCTCTCTTTTAAAAAATTTTAGTCATGTCTTTATGTTTTGTTTTGTTTTGTTTTTTGCATCATAGTCATTTCCCGATATACCTTTCCCCCCAACCTTCCTATGCAACAAAGAAAAAACAGTCAGGCAAAATCAAGCCAAGTGGTGCCTGCAGCTACCCACATATGCTGCATTTGGAATCTGTAGTCCCTGCTCCTCCTTCCTCCAAGGGGAGGAGGGAGGAGTGGTTCATCATCTCTCCTCTGGAATCTGGATTGGTCATTAAGTTGGAAATGAGGACAGCTGCCTTTCTGTGTTGTTTGCATTTACATTATTACGGTCACTGTGCATTCTGTCCTCCTGGTTCTGCTTTCTTTACTTAAGAATTAGTTCATACAAGTCTTCATCCTGGAGCTTTCTCCAAGAATATTCAGATGTGTGGTGCAGGAACAGAAGGGGAGGACAGTAGAACTAAGAAGTGGGGGAACCAAGAATGGTGACAGGGCAGTTACGGTTACGGTGTTAGAATTGAGTGAGGTAGAAAGAAGGACCAAGCCATGGGATGAGAAAGGGACACACACACACACACACACATACACAGAGACACAGAAAGAGACAGAGAGACAGAGGCAGAGACAGAGAGAGAGTCAGGTAGAAACAGAGACAGTGAATGGGGCAGAGAGAGTGGGGAATGGGGAAGTGGGAAGGGAGGGAGAGGGAGAAAAATTAGGAAAGGCAGAAGAATGAGGGAGAAGGAGAGAGAAAGGAAAGGAGGGAGAGAGAGAAGATTAAAGGAAAGGAGAAGAGAGGGGGACAGGAAGGCAGAGGGAAAGGGAGAAAAAGGAGGGTAGAGAGAGAAACAGAGAAAGAGGAAGGGAGGGGAGAGAGAAGAATGAGGGAGAGGGAAAAGAGAATGGGAGAGGGAGGGAAAAGGAGAGGGAGAAGGATAGAGCAAAGGGGGAAGAGGAAGAGGAAGGGTAGAAGAGAGAGTGAGAGAAAGAGGAGAGAGAGAGCAAGATGTCTTTAGAAGTAAGAAGAAAGTTTTCCAACAGGTGAACCATTCTCTTATATAAATAACAGGGCTATTACAGAATCTCTCTTCACGAGGACTTTCCCCTATGAAATAAGGAAAAAAGATACATCATTTCCTCCCACATTCAGTGCATTTAATTGATTTTGGTGAATTCTTAACAGGCAATATGACTGGATTTCTTGACCTAGGGTTGTAGATTTGTATGATCTTAGAGCTGAAAAGGATCTGGGAGCCCTTCCTTTTCGCTGAAATGGTGGTGGGAGAACCTCTCAAGGCTTGGCAACCTGATGAATACTCTATACTTCTGGTGTCTGACATGGACACAAATGATATTTCCAGTGGGAGTCTAGAAAACATTGCCAAGGACCATGAAGCGTTGGAGAAGAAACTGAAGCCCCCAGGGCAGAGACCTTGTTCTCATTGCTGCTGATCAAAAGCAGAGGATTCTGAAGAGTGAGAAGTGAATAGTTAAGAAGATGATGTCTGAGAATGAATGGGATTTAGACTTCCAGACCATGGCTTAAAAATGTGGAAATGATGGGCCACTGGATAGGGATCAATTGCAACTAATCAGGTTAGAAGAAAATGTATTTGCCTGCAGCCTTGCAAATCTAAGCAAAAGGGCTTTAAACAAAAAAGGAAGGGCAAGGGAGAAAACTGCTTAAGTACATATTACCAAGCTAGATAATATAGAGAGTAGCTATAATCTAGAAAAAATAGCAGTTGAGCTACCTTGAGATGCTTCACAGTAGACAAAATCCAAGAAAAGGGCTAGCAATTAAACTCATAGCCCCCGTTAACCATATTCAAATGGACAAAATGTGGGAAACAAGTGAACTAGAAATCCTAACACATGAAGGTAAATTTGACCTCATAGGTCACTGAGACATGATAGATGAAACCCACAACTAGAATATGATTCTGGAAGTACTCTAATTAACCAATTCAAAGGGAGCAAAGTGGATAAAGTAGGGACAGCATAGTTTTGTTCCTTAAGAAGATATACTTTTGTGAAGAGATCCAGGGACTAAAGTGTTGAAACATAGGGTAGAGCATTTGGTAAATATCAATGAAAGTGGAAATCAAACATATTTTAATTGTAGTTTATACATGAGGAGTTTGGGAAATAGTTCACCAGCTTGGCATGGAGGCATGATAAAGCAGAGAAGGGGGACATCAGTTTTCTCACCATCTGCTGGAATTCTCTCCTCTCTACTCAAAGCAGAGCTGTTAATAATTCCTTGTCTTGACAAGGATAATTTCATGGTCTAAAAGGTGAAGTAAGAAATGGCATGAACTGCTACTCTGGACCTATTTCTCTCACCAGGAGGAACTGGTTGCTGAAGTAGAAATGATAGGAACTTTGAAGTATTTCATAATTTGGTTTAGAAGAGAGGAAAGCCAAACTGAATCTGACACATACCCTAGATTTTAGGAGAGCTGATTTTAAATGGTCCAGAGAGAAAGTTGGTAGGATGTTATGGACCAGAATTCTATAAAGGACATCAGACTAGGAGGGATAGGAGGCTCTCAAGAATGAGATTCTGAAGACACAAAGAAAAACAATCTTGTTGAAGATAAAGATGATTTGTCTAAAAAGACTGATAGTCTTACAAAGATAGTCACCATACTGGAGTCAAGGCCACCAAGTTCCCTCACACTTAATCTAGCAAAACCTTGAAGTTTGCACCAGACCCGACCAAATAATGATTGAGAAATCCAATGAGAAACCATAGTGAGTGACATTCTCTACCTCCAAACTATGCAGAAAGTGTGATAGGTGATTAATTGGACCCCTATTTTATTTCAATCACTATTAATCAGTTTGATATGATTCTATAGGGGTGGTAATTATAATTATATATATTGTATAATTATATAAATATATCTGTGTATTAGGTCCCAGAGCTGTGAACTGCAGATTGTAAGTTCACTTGCTTAATCATAGGAAGCTAACTAGAGGCTCTTCGCCCTTGATTTTCCTTGTTATGTTGACCAAGCCCAGCATGGCAGAGGTGACTCAAGTACATGGAAAGTCCCCCAGGTATTTTTTTTGCTCCTCCATCCCTTGTCATCACTTTATTGCCCAACATGGTGCGATGACCATAAGCACTTGACCAATGAGTGACCCTGGTTGCTGGCCTATGACCTGAGACCATGGCCGTACTCATGGGCTCGGTAGGACTTCCTGAAAGATCAAGATAAGTCTGTCAAGGATTATTCACTACAACCAGTGGGATCCTGTATTTTGTGTAGACCCTCCTGGAGGCTCAAGGGCAAGGTCCATCCATCAATAATACTGTACTTTTGGTCTGCTCGACCTGTGTTGTCTGGGTATCAAGCACTATAAAACTAAGGCCCTGGAGGAAGGGGGCATCTCAGATTGTGAGGAAGATCTGAGGTCCACTTCATTAGAGGGGGCTGTGGACCCTTTAATAAAATGCCATTGGCTAAGAGCTCTGCCTCAGTTTCTTTTATTGTAGGTCGGGCAATTGTGGACCCCATAAAAGTCAGTCAGAAGTGCAGGGACAATAAGAAAGGAAGCCCCTCGTGCAGTGTGACACCTGGAACTTACAAGATGGGGTGAGAATGGTTGGATAGACATGCATTCATAAAAGCTCTGGAGGCAGTTAATTTGAGTTCACAGTATGAAAGCTAATGTGGTCTTAGGCTTCATCAAGGAAGAGGCAATGTTCTTGATTGGGGGCATGATAGTTCTGAAATCTGCCCTGGTCACAATGCTTCAAGAGTATTACATTAGAATTCTGGGGACCACATTTTACGAAGGACGTGGATAAGTTGGCAAGAGTCCAGAGGAAGGTGACTGGTTTGGTGAAGGGCGCTGATTTGGTGCTCTATGGAGGTGGGTTGAAGGACCTGGGGATGTTTATCCCAAAGAAGAAAAAACTTTTGGGGTTCATGCTAACTGTCTTCAAGTATTGGAAGTGCTGTCGTGGGGAAGAGGAATTAACTACACTTAACTTGGCTCCAAAGGTCAGAAGTAGGAGCAAATGGGTGGGAATTGCAAAGGGTCAGGCTGGGTGGATGGAAAAACTTCCTAACAGATTTCTTCGAAAGTGGAATGGACTTCTCTGTAAGTAAGTGACTCCTCCTCCCTGGAGGTCTTCAAGCAGTGGTTGGACGGCATACTTGTAGGGCATGTTATATCATGTTATATCAGGGAGACTTGTTCAGCTATGATTTGGGTTAGAAGACCTTTGGGCTTTCTTCCAGCTCTGAATTTCTATGACTCGGTGAAATGTCTTCAAGGACCTTCAGTGCTTTAGATAGAATCAGTTTCACAGCAGCCAGCTTTCAGCAAACCTTTCATTCAGTCATTTGTTCATTCGCTCATTCAACCTGTTTTGAATAAGAGGAATCTGTTTTGAATATAGGACAGCTAGGTAGCTCAGTGGACAGAGTGCCGGGCCTGGCATTAAGAAGGCTCATCTTCCTGAGTTCAAATCTAGCCTCAGACACTTACTAGCTGTGTGACCCTGGGCAAGTCACTTAACCCTGTCTGCCTCAGTTTCCTCATCTGTAAAAATGAGCTGGAAAAGGAAATGTCAAACCACTCTAGTGTCTTTGCCCAGAAAACCCCCAAATGGGGTCACGAAGGGTCAGACACGACTAAAAAATGACTGATTAACAACAAACTTTGAATATACTATGCTTGAGAGTAGAGAAAGTATTGGATTTGGAAGTCATGGAATCAAATCTCTGCTCTGATACCCACTATAGGATTGTGGGCCATTTGCTCCACCACTCTGAAGTTCGGTTTCCTCAACTGCAAAATGGGGGATGAGAGTACTTGCATTACTCATTGTACGGACTTATTGTTTATAAACTGTTCTGTGCCCTGTAAAACACTAGATAAATGTGAACTTCTATGGCAAAGTCCCTGTTCTTGAGGAGCTTACAGTATTTTTTAATAGGACCGTTAAGTGGTACAGTGGATGTACTGCTTGAACTTGGAGTCAGAAAGACTTGAATCTGAATCTTGCCTCAGAGGCTAATTAATATTATTATTAGCAGCAAGACCTTGGACAAATCACTTCATCTCAGCCTCAGTTTCCTCCTATGTAAAGTGTGGAAAGTAATAGCAAATATCTCAGATGGTTGTTGTAAGGATTCTATCAAATGAGATGGAATAAAGTGCTTCACAAACCTTATAGCACAATATAAATATTAGTTATAGTCTTCATCGTCTTCATCAGGGTTTTATTCTTCCCTCATCCTTGATTTTACTGACTTACTACTGATTCATAGCACTATGTAAATATTAGTACTACTACTACTACTACTACTGCTACTACTTTACTACTACCACTGCTACTGTTATCCAGGTCCCATTCTTCCCTCATCCTTGATTTTACTGATTTACTCCTGATTCATAGCACTATGTGAATATTAGCACTACTACTACTACTACTACTACTACTACTACTACTACTACTACTACTACTACTATTACTATCCAGGTCCCATCCTTCCCTCATCCTTGATTTTACTGATTTACTCCTGATTCATAGCACTATGTGAATAAAGATAATAATGAGTGTTATTATTATTCTACTCTGTTCTTCTCTAATCTTTCATTTTCCTGATTTTCATAGCTGGCCAGCACTGCAAAGTTTGTCACCTAAAGGAGCAAGGCAATGGGGGAATGCTGCCAAAGATGACAGATAAGGATAGAGGGTACCTGGTGCACAAATAATACATTGCAAGGGGGAATGAGGGTCATAAGGGAGAGGAAAGTGCTCTATGAGTTCAGAGGAAGCCAAGGTCAGAGTGGGCTGGGAAACGCAAAGACAGATGGAGAACATTTGGTCTGCTTCCTGAATGGTGAGTAGAATTTCAACTGATGTGAATGGAAGGAGATGGTGTTTCGAAGGAGGCAATATCCAGAACAAAGATGGGGGGAGGGTAGAAGAAAAGTATGAGATATTTTGGGAAATAGTCTAATTTGGCTTGTTGGTAAGGGAATGTATAGGCATAATAGCAAGCAAAGTGGGACTTTTTGTTGTCTTTTGTTTTGGAGTGCTTCTCAGCACTAAGGCAATCAAATGCCTTCGGTTGAGTCTTGCTCAGTGTGAGGCCCCTGGCCCAAACCCTTTTGCTGATTAGATGTGAAGCCTTGGGCCCTAAGAAGGGTATATATACACAGAGGTTAGCATTTTGCTTTGGGGCTCACTCGCTGAAAGAGTGTTGTGTGATTTGACCAGATGAGACTCCAGGTAGCCATTGGAGCCCCCTGGCTTTGAAAAACCCAGATGTTGGTGCTTCTCTCTCTGGTAACTATATGTGTAATGTCTTAGAGAGATAGCTAGAAGCCTGCCTGCTGATTTGTGTTATTTTGCTCTGTTTATATAATTTCTGCTTGTAATTTCTGTTTGTATTTTCTCTGAAGTTCAGGGTGCTTTTCCCCCCGAACTAAGTGAATGATATATATATATATATATATATATATATATATATATATATATATGTATATGTTTGATTAAAGTGAGATTGTAAACCCCTTAAAGTTGCTTTCCTTAGAAAAACAAATCAAAGAACCTGTGCTAGCAGCCCTGCTGTGTGCTGCTGTTATTGGCCTTATACAGCCACAGTAGTGGCAAGTAGAGTTATTGTTATAATGGAGGGGGGGGGGAGATGCATGTGGGAAGAAAGATGTGTTCTAAAAAGTATAGACCTGATTAATAAGCACTGGGGAGCCACTAAAGGTTTTTTGAGGAGAGAAGAGGCACAATCCCAGTTGTGCTTCAGGAAGATTATTTAGGCAGATGTGTGTAGGATGGCTTGGAGTGGATAAAGACTAGAAGCAGAACAGGAGTCTGGTTTAGAATGTTGGCAAAGAAGGAGTGCAGAAAAGAAGGGCTGAATTTGAGTATATGGGATATAAGCATGAATGACCTGGCCAACCTAGCTAGGTAAGAGGATGAAGTCTTTGTTCTGGCCTGGAAGACATGCCTTTAAAGTAATCACATTCCTATTAGCATCACTTTGAGGTGATTGATGATCCTTGATGAAGTGTGGGGGCTCCCCTTCTCTGGTTGCTTAGTGGCTCAATGAGCCCAATCATTGTGCTATAAAAGGAAACAGATCTGTCAAAGACATCTAGAGAGAGGACTGAAGATGGACAGAAACCAGAGACTAGAGAGACCAAAGAAGAAAGTGAAGATCATTGGGCAATAGATTTAGAGTTGGAATGGTACTCAGGGGTCTTCCAATCAAATCCTCACGTTTTACAGATGAAGAAACTGAGGCTTATCAAGATAAATAATTTTGCCCAAAGTCACACAGATAGTAAATGGCAGAGCTGGCATCCTTGGGGGAGGGTTGATCTAACCAGTCATTTCCCAGGGATGCCCTTGTTGGTACTGGCTAGAGGTATCCATGGAGAGGTAAGAACTCCTGGAGGCAGAAGGGAATTTCTTCTACATGAAACTTTTGAAGAAAGAATAACCAGGATTTAGTACTGATTGGATATGATGTAAGGAAGGTCAGTTAGTCAGTCAGTAGACATTTATTAAGTGTCTACAATATGCTAGCCACTGTGATAAACACTGGGATTACAAAAAGAGGAAAAAGACTGTCGTTGCTCTTAAGCACTTTACAATCGAATGGGGTAGACAACATCAAACAAGTATGTATGAACGAGCTAAATAGAGGATAAATAGAAAATAATTAGAAGAGAGAAAGCACTAGATTAAGAGGGGTTGGGAAAGACTTACTATAGAAGATGGGATTTTTAGGTGGGACTTCAAGGAAGCCACGGGATGAGGCAGGGATGAGGAAGGAGAACATTCCAGGCATAGAAGACAACCAGAGAAAGTACCTGGAGCCAAGAGATGGAGTGTCTTGTCCACAGAACAGCAAGGAGACCAATGACTGATTGAAGAAAATAAGATATAAGAAGACTGGAAAGGTAGAAAGGAGCAAAGTTCTGAAGAGATTTGAATGCTAAACAGAGAATTTTGTATTTGATCTTGGAATTTACTGAATAGGGGGATGAAATGGTTTGACCTGTGCTTCAAGAAAATCACTTTAGTAACTTCATGGAGGATTGGAGTGGGGAGAGACTTGAGGCAGACAGACATACCAGCGGGTTATTGCAACAATCAAGGCACGAGGTAAAGAGGGCCAGTACTAGAATAGTGGCAGTATCAGAGGAGAGAAGGAGGAATATTTTAGAGATGTTTCAAGAGTGAAACCAACAGGCTTTAGCAACAGATTGGATACAGGGTGTAAGAGAGCAACTGAGGCATCAAGGATGACACCTAGGGTTGTGAGGCTGAGAGACTGAGAGGATGTTGTTGCCCTTGACAGTAACAGAGAAGTTAGGAGGTAGCAAAATCAAGGACAATCTAAATATATTGAGCCTGGGTAACTGGGACAATGGTGGACCCATGATCAGATATAGGGAAGTCAGAATGAGGAACAAGTTTCAGGGGGAAGATTATGATTTACTTTTGGACTGTTTGCTGAAGTGCTGTAGGGTATCTAGATAATATCTAGCAGTCAGCTAAAACTAAAGGACCAGGACTTGGGAGAGAGTTTGGGCTGGAGAGATAGATTTGGAAGTCATCTATATAGAAGCAGAAACTATAGGAGTACAGGGGATTGGGTAGTGAGTATAGTGAAAGAAAAGAAGAGAGTCAGAGACAGAACCTTGGGAAATTTATTCATAAGTTGGAGGTAGAAATGTCCTTGGGACATTTATTTGTAGGCTAGAGGAAGAAATAGATTCAGCAAAGAAGAATAAAAAAGAAAAGGAAAAAAATCAGGATAATGCAATATCATGGAAGACAAGTGTACTGAGTATATCCTAGGTACCTGGGAGTCCCTCCTTTGCAATTTATATGGTGGGTCCCCCAGACAAGATTTCATCATGTTGAGGGTGCTCAAAACCACGTCTCATGAACTTTCACTAATGCATTTATCTTTACTAGTCAACAAGCACTACTTGTACTTGTTAAAATTAATTTCACAATTAATTTGAAGCCAAAACATTGAAGTAGCATATAAGAAAAGTACTGATAAAACCCCAGGAACCTGGGGCACATACTCCCACGAATACACATACCATTAGTGGTAGGCACACATAGGGAACATGGGCAGAGAGGTAACATGCAAAGGACATATATGACAAAAGTATATGCATGTGAAAGCATCTGCACAGGAAACACGTATGTCCAGTGCATGCACATATTGGGGAAACTCATTCATTGGCTCCTGGTATTTTTTGACAATATTATAGTATCACTCCCACAAGGTCTGTGCCCAGCAGACCTGCAGTTGCTCACCATTGGTCTGTCCTTTTGGCTTCTGTTGGTCCCATGGTCATCGCTGGTCCCTGTTAGCTATGGATCCAATGGCCCATGGTTGTGCATCTCCTCTCTATTTCTACCTTCTTTCCCTGGAGACCTAATCTTGGACAATCTTCTCCTTTGCCATGGCTTTTGTAGTTTAAGGTTCAAAAATCTCTCGCCAGCTAATGGTCAGAACATCTGTGTAACTCATTGTTCAATTTCCACCTGCCAAATTGCTCTTAGTCAGCAGCGATTTGAGTGGTAGTTTTCCAGTAACCTGCTGAGAGCTGTTGGGGTCCAGGGTCGTGTAGTTTCTCAACTGCAAAACCCTTTTTCTCTCCAGCTCAGAGATATGGAAAGGGGACTAGCCCAGGAACAAAACTAAGCCCAGGGTGCAAGGCAACAGATCTGATCTTTCATATATGGCTGGCAAAACTTTCTAGGATTTAAGCCTTCCCTAAACCCATAAGAGAGCCTTTAAAAGTGATTGATAGTGTCAAATGTTGCTGCTTTCAAGGTTAAAGAGGATGAGGAATGAATGGATTTCAAGTAAGAGGACAAATTTTGCTATTTACCATCTGCATAAGCCGTTTTACCTTTATGAGCTTCAGGTTCCTTCTCATTGTCCCAGGAACTCTAAAGTTGAAGAGTTGATGCTGATCTGCATTGGCAGAGGACATTTCCTCATTGGGAGTCCCCTATATAAATGAAATCAGAGGTCTAGTCGAAAATCTATATGCAGGGCACTGTGTTAGGTCCTTTTTCATAAATTCCCAGAATGGAAGCTGATATGGGTTTCCCAGACAGACTTAATTTCACTTATCAGGAAATCCCTATCAGCAGCATTATTTTATTTATGTCCTTTATGATGTAAAATAAGGGGATTTCAGTAGATGATCCCTAAGACCTCTAATCCCATGATCCAATGGATGAGAAAAGCCTATTCAATCTGGCAATTTGAAGGTCACTGTTGACAATGGAGGGAACATTTTCCACTAGAATAAAAGGGTGAAAAATAGATTACACAGGGTTAAGGAGTGGAGAGAAAGTGGAAGCATTGAGTACAGAATACTCTTTCTAGAAGTTTGGCAATGAAAAGGAGATAAATAATAGCTAAGGGAGGTAGAAGGATCAAGGGAAGATTTTCTAAATGAGGTTGTAACCTGGTGCAGGTAGAATTCAGCAAAGATATGTGCTAGGTATTGGGGATTCGAAGACAAAAAAGAAACAGCCCCTGTTCAGGAGCTCACATTCCATTGAAAGAACTACCTCCGTAACTCTTGGAAGCTTGAGACCAGCCTTCTTTGCCACTTCAGCCCTCGTCACTCTGAAAGCATGCCGGAAGAATCTGGTGAGTGGAGTGCTGTTCAGTAGAGGTTTAATTTTTTTTCTGTAAACTTCTATTGTCTTCATGATACACCTGAAATTAGGAAATTCGAAAGGAGAGAAATCCACCTTTTGTACTGACTTAACTAAGTAGTTCTAAGATTGACCCAAACATGAGCTTCCTGGGGATTGGCTAGCAAGGGGTTTAAAATATGACCGTTTGATTGTACCACAGATGTGGGTGAAAGTTGGAGCTAAAGATAAAGATCAGGCTTTGATTTGGACAAAGAGTGAGGTAACTAAACCAGAAAATAGGCTTGTTGTCTGGAGGCATCTTGTCTCGTGGGGCATCTTGTCTAGAGATTCCATCTTTGTGTTCCAGCTATCACCCACTGTTGACTGTTAGCTCTGCCAGGAGTTGGACCCCTTTGTTTTCTACTTTGGGTGTTGGGCTCTTTTGTATTTGCCAGATATGTGAACTCAGGCAAAAGGGGTTCAAAGAAACCTTAAAATTTACTGGGAGACTCTCATCCATGGCTTGAGTTCATTTTGACTGGCATTGAAGAAAGGCTCTGGGGCTCCAGAATTCAGACACTCAGCAGAATGTAAACTAAAGTCATCACACAATTATGGTCAATGGAGCCAAATATCACAGCTGAGACAATGATAGGAATCAAGGAGGCAGGCAGGTGGAAGGCAACTGAACAGGCAAATAGCTTGAGGTGGTGTTCTAGTATGCAGGACTTTCTAAATGTAGACCAGATACCAGCATCTGATACCAGTGACCTGATCTGGTTTCTTTTCTCAGGCTTTCTTGAGCAAAGTTATCATAAAGAGAAAGTCAATGTGCTTCCATAATTGGATACTTGCAGCAAATCTGATATTCTGGGAAATTCTGTAATATCTGAAATCTCTTCCACTACTGGCCTTTTGTATGAATTTGTATGTCTTCCTCTGGCTTGGACTTTCTAGGATTAGCAGAGGGAAAGCATATCCTGTGTCTGTGTTCTCGAGAGAGTGGGGACCTACCTGATTATGTGCATTTGTGGGTGACAAGAAGAGACTAAAGAACCTGAGCTGCTCCAGTTACTAGGGGTGATGTTTCATGCTGATGGTAATGACCACACTAAATTACTTGTCTGAGAATGTGATTCTGAAGATACCCCTGTGTCTAGTATCAAGAGAAGATTTCTGGGGAAGAAGGTAGCACCTCTTCGGGGATCAAGGAATACCATATTCTTAGCTTTTGGGGCTAGAAGTACGAGTGAATAAAAGCATTCTGAATATAATTAGTCATAAAGCCAATGAATTTTCTTTGGCCCTCTATTCTTATGAATGGGCCCTTGAACTCTCTGAATGATTCTGAGGAGTTGAGATGAATGTCTGTTTTTCTTGGAAAGATTATTGGAATACCCTGTTTGTCTTCTTCTAGGAGTGGTATCAGTCCTTTCAATCTCTCCCTCATGACCCCTCTCCCTTCTTCCTCTCTCTCTCTCTCTCTCTCTCTCTCTCTCTCTCTCTCTCTCTCTCTCTCTCTCTCTCTCCTCTCCCCACCTCCCTCCCCCTTCTTCTCTTCCTCCCTCTCTCCACCTCTTCTTTCTCTCCCTCTTTCTTCTCTTTTCCTATTCTCTCTTCTTTTCTTCTCTCCCTTTCCCTTCCCTTCCCCGTTTTACAAAAATTTCCCAATTATATTTTAATCTGGCTCCGGATGTACTCAGGAGTGTTCTGGGCTGCATGCAGGCTATAGGCTGAGTATTTGATGCCTCTGAAGTAGGCAACCTCTCAAAACTAAGTTACAGAGAAGGTGCCAATCTGCATCGGTAGAAAGTTTCCTCATTTTGGAGTTCCCTAGAGAAATGAAATCACAAGTCCAGCCCACTATAAGGAATAGCTCTCTGGGTGATGGAATAGGGGAGGGATATTTTCAGAAATGAAGGTGATGGAAAACCAAAAGATTTCAATGAAATATTAAAAAAGAAAAAAACATAGAAAACAGAAAAGGTGCTATGAGACTGGACAAGGGCATATTTTGTCCAAATTTTGAAACAATGAAGAGTAGATACTGCAAAATTCAGGCTAAGGTACTTGACTATGATTCTTGGAAAAATTCTAAACTGTATTATTCAAAGGTAAGTGACTTATCCAGGGTTACATAGCCAGTTTGTGGTCAAGGCAGAACTTGAGCCTGTTTTCACATGAATGCATGAGTGTGTGTGAGCACATGCACACATGCACACACATACACACACATATATACTCTCCTTTCATATTACTCTAGACTTCTATAATCATCCCTTAGATCCCCAGACTCTTGTTGGTTGGGTGGTCCCATTCTGCTTCTAATCAAATGGCTTCCCTTTCACAGGATAGAATCCACAGTCATTGAATGTGCCCTGAGATTCATATATCTGTGTGGACCTGGCAGCAGATTCTGAGGGGTTTGAAACTCACACAGACTGAGCTGTCTCTTGTACTCATATGTTCTTTCTTCTCACTCAAGATACCAACTGTCTTAAAGCAGCTGATGGCACAGTGGATAGAGCTCTGGGACTGGAGTCAGGAAGACCTGATTGAAATCTGGCCTTGGACACTTATTACTTGTGTAACCTTGGGCAAGTCACTTAACCTCTCCTTGCCTCAGTTTCCTCAACTGTAAAATAGATTATAATAATAGCACCTACCTCACAAAGTTGTTGCAAAGTTCAAATGAGATGATATTTGTAAAGCACAGTGCCTGATGCATAGTAGGCACTTAACAAATGCTTATTACCTTCCCTTTTCTTTCCCTCCCTCTCTTTCCCCAAGGAAGGCCACAGCAAGCACATAGACTCACATTGGAGCCTTACTGAGGAGTCGGGCAGCAGAAGTTGGCATCAGGGAGCTGCTTGCCTATGGCAAGGTGAATGAAACTCTTCTGCTACTTAGAAATTCAGCTTTGCCTCCCAATTGGATTCTAGCCTCGAGATTTTTTTTATCAACTATAGAAGTGAGGACCCTCTGGGCTTCCTCACTCAGCTGGCCCCCCATTATGTATTTCTATCTTCACAAGCATTGCTAGTGATATGGTTTGAAGCAGATAGGCCTCAAGGTAGCTGCCAGTGCTAGAGCTCTGGGGGGTGGGTGGGTGGGGGTGGCACTGAACTGTTTAATCTACTTTGATTCTTTGCTATAGGAGGGACAGGAAGGCAGAGGCAAATTCTTCCTAAGAATGAAGGACAGAATGCAACATAAAAAGGCTATAGTTATAGTATGGTTCTGTGCAAAATGCCCTATGTATGATATTTCATTTGAGCTTCACAACAAGTCTTTGAGATAGGGTTTGTAGGTATTGTTATTCTGATTTTACAGGTGAGGAAACTGAGTCTCACAGAAATTAAGGGTACCAAGCTTTCGAGTGTCAGGGACGGGATTTGAACACAACTTTTCTTACTCCAGCACTCTATTATTCCACTGAGTAAAGTAATATCTAGTATACAACGCCTTCACGTTTATATGTGCAACTTCCAAAATGATAAGACCCTGACAGTCCTTCACTTTTATAAACTAACAGGATTGATTTTCTAAGACAATCCACCTACTGCATGATTTAGGTTCATTTATATAAATTATACAGTGATTTATTTAATAACCTACTTGGAGCACTATAAATTCTACAGCATCCATGCAATTTATTATTTAAACATCACATAAATCATGCATGATGAGAAGGCAGAAGTGTATGTGAGAATCACTGGCTTTGGGCTGGCCCATAAAATAGGCTTAGTTGGCATTGTCTCATATAAGAATGAGGTGCCCTTTTCGCTGTATTTGAATGAAAGGACATATAACTGTTCGTTGCTTTTTGGGGGTGTTGATGGGGGTGAGGAGGTGAGTTGGAAACTTTAATTTGTCAGGTCTATCAGAAAGGCCAAATCCCAAACCAGGATATGGGTGACAGTGTTTGACACATCTTGGTGACATTTCTGTTGGAAGGGGAGCCAGGGGGGTCTTGCTTTCCCAGTTGTCCCTGCACCTGAGTGTCTGACATTTCTGAAATGGAAGGAGGAGAAGTGAGCCATCACAATGAGCTGCTGATGTGCTGGAACGGGGTTGCTAGGCTCCATTTTCAGCTCTAGCACTGTGCCTTTAAAAATCATTTCTGCTCTTCAGTGAAACTCCTAACTCCATTCATCTTCCGTGGTATGCTGACTCCTATTTCATACTCACCTCCCAGGCAGGAGCTAGGAAAGGAAAAACAAGACTATTTAAAAAGGATGATAATCCCTCCTTCCTCTGTGTTCCTCCCCCCACCCCAAATAGGCATCAGAATGCATTTGACCCACAAATGGAGCCTACAGATTCACAGGAGATGTGGCAAATAGGTCACTGACCAAAATGGCCAATGGTGCTGCACTGGATTGGACCATTCACTCCCTGTGTTACAAACTCCCAAAGGGACACAAAGGGACTGTTAGGCATCTTTATTTTTGCACATCCTACTGGGATGAAGAGAGGCAGTGGGGAGTAGTAAATAGGACTGAAGATGGCATCAAATTGAAGAAGTTAGGGTTTGGGTCTGGCCTCTGACTCATACTGGCTGCTTGACTTTGGGCAAATCGTTTAATCTCTCAGAGTCTCCCACTAAACCTGTTAAGTACTGCATTGGTGGAGGGGATTTTCTCTCCAGAGTTCCCTGCATTGATGCAATCATAGGTAGGTCCAGATCAAATTGTGTTGAGAACATGACAGGGACCTCATGACATCATCTGTTCCTGCTCCTTCCTTCAGGCAGGCAAGGTATTATTTTCTTCATTTTACAGATGGAGAGGCTCATAGCAGGTCAGTGACTTGTTCAAAATAATAGGATTTAGAGTTGAAAGGGAGCATCGAGATCATCTAATACAACCTCCTCATTTCATAGCTGAAGAAATTGTGGCCCAGAGAGGCAAGCAATCTTCCCAAAGTCACACCGGAGATTTGAACCCAAGCCCTCTGACACAGCAGCCTTCCTGATATAGTAGGTGCCTCATTCTGCTTTTCCTGTCTGGACTTTGCATAATGTTTCAATGGCAGGTGTATAAAAACATTTATTTCATTTCAAAACCATATCCCCATTCAGTGATAATTCCGAATGCAATCTCCAGCCTGGAAGAATAATTGCTGTATTTTTCAGTGGAGTCTGACTGTTCATGGCCCTATTTTGGAGTTTTCTTGGCAAGGTACTGAGGTGGTTTTCCATTTCTTTCTCCATCTCATTTGACTGTTGAGGAAACTGAGGCAAACAGGGTTAAGTGACTTGCTCAGGGTCACACAGTTAGTAAGTGCCTGAGGCCAGATTCGAACTCACAAAGATGAATCTTTCTGACTCCAGACCAGGCGCTCTCTCCACTGCATCACCTAGTTGTCCTTGGGAGAATAAAGATTGCCTCAAATCTTCAGCATTAGACGTGATTTCACACCTGCATGAAAATGTCTGACCTCAGAAGGGTCTGTGGAATGACCCCATTTTCTAGTAGAAAATCCTTCCCTTTAATTCTCTCCCTTCCCACCCAATGTCTCCCCTCCCCCACCCCCATCATCTAGAACCAGATACTGTAGATAGTTGGAACCACTCCATTAAAAATATTTATATTGGTAAGAAGTTGTTTGTGTTGTAGCCGTGTACCACACTAATAGCACACTTGCAAACATGATGTTTCCCCAAGTAATTATGGAAGCAAGAGATGTTTACAGAAGGTTTGCTGTTCGTTGATGTGGGAAACATAGGCCCTCCTGTCTGGAGTTTTCCAGACTTGGGGAAGTGTGCTTTATGCCTTACCGTGCATATCTTCCCTAGACAGTGAGTCTATGTTCTTTAAGAAGCCTGGAAAGTCTCAGGCAGGTTTGGCTCTACAAGGAGAGGGAAGGGCAAAAAGCATTTATTAAGTACCTACTAGGTACCAGGCACTGTGCCAAGCCCTTTAGAAATGTCACCCTTATTTCACCAGCTGAGGTCCCTAGACCTTCTCACTCCTTCTCTTTCCCTCCAGTATGGGCTTACGTTCTGCACTGGGGTTTGTTAGCAACAATGCCTTCCTTTTAGTGAAGTTGGACCCCAAAACCATGACTCCTTGATGAGTTTCATGCTGCCCTTTGAAATTTGACTTTTCACCATGGAGAAAGAGTAGATAATTATGGCCATTTCATAGATGATGACGCTAAGGCTCATTAAGTGACTTTTCCCAGTCACAGAGCTAATAAGTGGTGAAGTTCAAACTAGAACCCAGGTCTCTTGACATAGAGATCAGGGCTCTTTCTATAACATGAGGCTTTATGCTAGTGTGTGGGGCGATTTTTAGCACCCAAGAATTGAGGATCCTGACGTGGTAGTATATAGGTATTGTTGGCCCTAGTCACTGAAGCTGGCTTTGTGCCTGAAGAGACCCTTCCTCTCTCCCACCTTAACTCTCCACCCTCCCCACACCCCAGCGCGTTACTTTCTATCTTCAGTAAAGCTGGATTTCCAGACTATTGAGCAGTTTTTGAAATGGGCAATTCCTGCCTCCACTTTGAAACCTGAATGGAAATTTCACAGAATGAAGAATCCCTGTCCTTCCCTTTCTCACCATCCCCTCTCCATTCATTCCCTTTCCTATATAGGCCTTCACTTCCTGACGAATGCTTCTTTGTGGTCTGGCAGATGGAGTGACATTGCATTTCACACTTAGAGCTGTTTGAGCTGCACTGGTGGGCACCGTATCTCTAGTCAAGGTATTGTTGAAGTGCCAGTTTTCTTAGAGAAGTGAGAAAGTATTAAACTGAGGAGCAATGCTTCACTGATAGGAGAAACATAGGGGTCCATTCCAACAGCTGCTATAGTACAAGGAGGGGTTTTATCCTATTCAGAGCAGCTGTGGAGATAAGTCCTTGGACATTAGAGCAGCCCATGACAAAAGGATGGAGTTTTGAGAAGGCAGTTTGGATTAGATGGGCAGATCCTTGAGAGTCCCCATAGATTACCCTCTGACCTTTTATTGACCTGGGTTAAAATCTCTGCTCTTGAACCTGGTTTACCATGGCATTTCAGCTCCATTTATTTTTAATTTATGGAATAAAACAATCATTTCCATAACATAGCAAATAAAAAAAAGATAATTGTATATGAAACGGCAACTTGCTATTCCTTTTAAATATATATTAAAATATCATGTAGATTAGTTTGTTTTTTCTTTTTTGCCCTCCTCCCATTCTAGAGATAGCTATCATTAGACACAACTATATATATGTGTGTATATATATACATACATATATGTAAAATTATTCTAAACATATTTCTATTGATCAGTTCTTTCTCTGGGTGCAGATGGCATCTTTTTTATATGTCCTTTATTGTTGATTTGGGTATTTATAATAGTCAAAATGACATTCTCTCAAAGTCATTTTTAAAACAATATTGCTGTTACTGTATACAACATTTTTTTGGTTCTGCTCATTTCGCTCTTCATTATTTTGTGCAAGTCTTTCCATGTTTTTCTAAGATCTTTTGAGCTCATCCTCTTTGCTCCGCAGAAACGTGGGTTCCCAACCTAGGCTGGACTTTGGTATATAGTTGGTTGCATACTGATTTAAATCTCCTGGAGAGTATTGCCCTTTCTCTCCCCACCCCACCCCATATAGAAATATTATTTTTTATTATACTACTCAAAATCTATATAACACAGATCACATATATTAATATATTATTATATAATTACTATATTGCACCACCACAATATACTCTATGTATTATAAAAACATATAAATAATTAAAAATGTTACAAGATGTAATACAATATTTCTATATTATATAGAGAGGCTGTCCCACAAGTTTTAGTGCCGACTTAAGTTTAATAAGCTTTTGGAACACCTTGTATACATTAAACTCAGAGCTTGAGGATAACTCAATGGTCACTCATTTGAACTATGGTTTGCATGTGTGAGCTCTCTCTTCCTACTCCACCATGATCGCCTTAATTCCTAGCACACATCTGCTCTTGAATCAGAAGAGTGTTGTGTAGTTTGGGGTTCTTTTTGAAGTTCTCCCAACACTGGGCCTTCTCAAGCTGGAACTACACTCCTCTGCTGTGGCCCCTTTCTCTGATTGGTTGGTTCTTCCCAGAACCTTTGTTTTTAAGGAAAGTACCCAGGCTACCCTTGTGGTCATTATTCTTCCAACTCTGCTCTTGATTCTCTGGATTTTCTGTCACACGTGGAAACCTTTTCCCTTCTTCTTCTCTTCTTATGTGTTGACTTCCTATTAGAACCTAAACTCCTTGAGGGAGGGACTTTTTTGTTCGTATCCCGAGCCCTTAGCACAGGGCCTGTCATATAATAAGCGCTTAATATAAGTTTGATTTATTTACCTCTTAAAGTGTATAGCCCCATGAATTCATCTTTTTGAATGCAGGAACTGGGGTGCAAATTGTTGTTCAAATGAATGACTATTAGGTCATCTGCATTTTCTGAACTTAACATAGAAACAAATATAGAAATATATTTTATTATACTATTCAAAAATCTATATGATATGATTGCATGTAGTAATGTAATATTATATAATTCATATATTTCACCATCACAATGTAGCTACACATTATGTTATTATAGACTTATAAATATTAATATTTTTATATTTGTATACAGGTGTACTAAAAGTTTTAGTTCAGTTAAACTCAGAACTTGTAGTTAACTTAGTAGCTACTCATTTGAATTTAGTTTGTACTCTCATATACCAGGCATCTTATACTTGTCTTCAGAAGACTTGGCTCAGTACTTAACCTCTGCGCAGAGCTTCCTCAGTTTCCTGAATTAGTTGAGCTTTCCACTCTAATATTACCGTATTTCTACTTTACATATATTATGAATATTTCTTTATTAGTGTATGAGCTCCTTGAGGGCAGAACCTGTTATTATGTTTTTGTCTTTTTATTCCCAGGGTTTAGCATAATGCTTGGCACATACTAAGTGCTTTATAAATATTTGTTAATTGGGTCATCAGTGGCCAAATTTCATATAAATACATATAAATACATGCATATATTTGTATATATATTTATATATTTACATATATATTAGGTATACAATTTCTCTTTCTTTGTCTCTCTTCTTCTATCTCTATCTCTCTATCTCTATCTCTGCCTCTATCTCTCTATCTCTATCTCTATCTCCATATCCACCTCTACCTCCATTTCCATCTCCATTTATATTTCTATCTCTATCCTTGCCAGAGGACTATTAATGGCTTGAGTTAATGGTGATTCCCGTCAAGGAAAAGCAAACACACATATGCGCACATAAAGTTATTGATACAAGGAATTCCAGTGAGGAATCTCTCCCTACCAATGCAGATAGACTCTAGACAACAGATGAAATAAACAGATAATAAATATTGCAAAAAGTATGCTCCTGCAAAAGAGATCTCTGATAAAGGTAAGAGATGCCTAACATGCCAATATTAGATAGACACTGTAACCTTACCTACTCCTTGTTTAAAAGCTTAATAGTTTTTTTTTTCTTCAATGAAGCCCATTATAACCTCTTGGAAACCTTTTCTTGCTTATTAAAATTTCAGTAGTTCTTTTTTTCTTAGCTGTCTGTAACATTTCTGAATTCAGTGAATGGTGTCCCTTCCCTATCATCTCAGGACCTGGCTGACTCTGCTATATCCTTCAATAAGCCCCCTTTAAATACATGAGTCATAGCTCATTGGCTTTTGCTTTCATGTTCAGTGATGTGGCAGTGATGCTTACTTACCATATAAGCATTTGATTCAGGGAGGGAATGGATGTGAAAGATTGATCACTTCTCTAGTCCCAGGTAGTTTGACTCCCATCTGTAACACCGGGGCTCTGTAGTCCTTCTCTGCAGTGTTAACACAAATAACTGATCCAAAGAAAACTGGCACCTGGCTAAGATTGTCTCTGTCTGACTTACAAAGTTTAAAACTTTTGGAACTCTTGTAGTCACTGTGAAATTTTCTATGCTCTCTTTTCTTAGAGTATTTTAACTAAAGGCGGGCAGCCAGAGTGGTGAAGGACTTTGAAATTTACCATCTGAGGGTAAAGAAACTTGGGATGTTTAGCTTATGAAAGAAGATATTTGAGGAAGATGACATGGCTGTCTTCAAGTGTTTGAAGAGCTATAATGGAAGAGTGATTAGCCTCATTTTAAAGAGCTTTAGGAATAGAGCCAGGAGAAATGGATAGATGTTGAAGAAAGGCAGATTTTGATTGGATATAAGGAAAAACTTCTTCATGACTAGAATTGCCCAAACATGGGATGCCCTGCCTCCAGGACATAATAATAGCTGATATTTATATAGCACTTCAAGGTTTGCAGAGTGATTTATGTATATTCTCTCATTTGATCCTTAAAACAATTCTTAGAAGCAGGTGCTATTATCACCCCCATTTTGCAGATAGGGAAGCTGAGTCTGAAGGAAGTGAAGCGATTTGCTTAATGTCACACAGCCAGTAAGTATCTTAGATAAGATTTGAACCCAGGTCTTCTTGACTCCAAATTTAGCATTTTATTCACTATTCTGCTATTTTCAGGAATAAGACATTCCATTTTTCAGCTCCAGGCATTTTCTCTGCCTATCCCCTGTGCTCTCTCTCCTCATCTCCATCCTCCTGGATTCCCTGGCTTTCTTTAAGGACCAACTAAAAGCCTATCTTCTGCAGGAATCCTTTCACTATCTCTTTAAATTTTTGTGCCTTCCTCTTCCTTAATTATCTCCTATTTATCCTGTATATAGTTTGCTTGTTTGTTGTCTCCTGTTAGACTGTGAACTCCTTCAGGGCAGGGAGTGTCTTTTGTCTCTTTTTATATCTCCAGCACTTAACAAAGTGCTTGGCACATAGTAAATACTTAATAAATACTTTTCAACTAATTTATTATTTATTTCCATTAGACATAATTAATGTGGTTCTTATTTTCTCCCATAATTCCCTCATTTGATACTTCAGAAATATCATTAAATCTGGGCTACTCAGTGTCTATGTTCAATTAAGTTTTTAAGTTCCCCCTCTTTTGTCATTGGTCAGCTTCCTTAATAATCAGTACTTTTACTTGAGAGTCAGTGATGGTTTTACCCCCTTGCATATTACAGTAAGGTAATTGATTATACAGCAAAATGGGAAATTTAGCATAACGATGCTTACAACAGTGATGAAACAAAAATATGTGGACAACAAATCATACAAAATCCAAAATAGTCTCTTAAAGAATTAAGTAGGGGGGCAGCTAGGTGGCCCTGGAGTCAGGAGGACTTGAGTTCAAATGTGACCTGACACACTTGACACTTACTAGCTGTGTGACCTTGGGCAAGTCACTTAACCCCAATTGCCTTGCATTCCCCCATCCAAAAAAAAAAAGAATTAAATAGCAAATATCAATCAATTATATTTCAGCTAATCAGAGACAGAATCGTAACCCTAGTACCAATGCCCATTGGTATGGGACTCTTTCCTGACTGATGGAAATAAATCTTCTGGGCCTATGTGAGGGGTAGGATGAAGTTGGTAAGAGCAGTTGAGAGAAGTTTTTAGCACTTCCAGTTGCTTTGAGGTTCTCTTTCAGCTTTGAGTTGCTTTGGGATCTGTAGTTCCTTCTGACACTTCTGGTTTTCAGTTTCAAGAGGGAAGATGCACAAGGCCAATTTCAAGTTGCTAAAGGAAAAGACTCTGGGACTCATGTCTCTGTCCCCAGCTTGCCACACAAGAGTCTTTGGGGAACTTCCTCTTGGGTGAGATTTAAGACTCTACATCTTGGGTGATCCGAGTTATCCAGCTCCCAATGGGAGAATTCCTTCACTTTATTCAAAAATAGAGAAAAGAAAAACGAATTGTAACAAATATGCGTTGTCAAGCAAAATAAATTCCCTCATCGGATATACACAAGTATATACATACATGAATATACATATACACACACATACACATATACACATACATACACATACACATATGCACATGCATATACACATACACATGCACATACATATACATATGCAATGCATATACATATACATATACACATGCACATATACACATATACACATGCACATGCACATACGTATACATATACATATACATATGCATATACATATACATATGTAGTTCATTAGTGATCATCTTGAAAGAGCTAGCCATTTTGGTATGCAGGAAAAGAAGTCAGCTGACTTCTCTTTGGGTGACTTTTGGCTTTTTCATATTTTTATTCTTATGTGTATATATGTATATATGTGTGTGTATATGCATATATATACTTGCACATACTTACACATATATGCACATGTGTGCATACATACATACATACATACATATACATATATAATCTGTACCCTAAATCCATCAGCTCTCTGTTGTTGGGAGGTAGATGGTATATTTCATCCCTGGTCTTCTACAATCATGGATGGTCATTGAATTGATCATAGCTCTTATAGCTTTAAAAGTTGCTTGTCTTTCTGGTATTGTTATTATATACATTGTTCTCCTAGTTCTGCTCATTTCATTTTTTCATTGCTTTATAAAAGTCTTCCAATTGTTTATTTTTATAATATTGATGTTATAAATTGGTCTTGTTCTGCTCACTTTACTCTGCATCAGTTGCTTTAAGTCTTTCTATGTCTCTCTGAAATCATCTATTTCAGGGACGGGGAACCTGCAGTCTCAAGGCCACACGTGGCCCTCTAGGTCCTCAGGTGCAACTCTTTGGATTCAGTCAAAGGGCCCCACTTGAGGACCTAGAGGACCTGAAGGCCACAGGTTCCCCACCCCTTATCTATTTCCTCTTGTAGCTTTCCTGCCTCTCACACAGGCTACAGACATTGTTCTTTAATGAAGAGAGAGCCCCATACCAATAGGCTTTGGGACTAGGGTTACAGAATAGAGAAAAAGATGTTTAGGTAACTTTGTGCTTCCTCTCCCTTCCCTCACCCATGTTAATGCCAATGGGATTGGCTTAGCCCACTGTAGTTCAGAACCCCTGAGCTCAAGAGATCTACCAGCCTCAGTCACCTCACAGTTGGGATTACAAGCTTGTGCCACCACACCTAGCTGACATTGCATTTCAGTAGCACAGACAGTGACTTACCACCCTAGCTACAGATCAGGAGGTAGGGACCACAAAGGAGACATCAGCTCCCTCCCCCATTCCTTAATGCCTTCCTTAGCCTTCTCCTCTAGTACTGTCTCAGCAAAGCTTAGGTTTTCTGTTCTTGTCACACCAGAAGGGGTCCTAGGCACATGCTTCTGTCTTGCTTGGATTGTGCCGTTAGTGCATTTAAGCTGGAATTCACAGGTTTTCCTGAGAGGGTTACATGTAGAAACTCCTTGGTGGGAAAGACAGCAATGGCCAGCTTGGTGGGACTGTGAATCTGCTCAGTGTCATTTGATTCAGCTCAGGGAGAAACAGTGTGTCTCCTCTCTGAGATCGCTAGGGATGGGCCCTGCCTTCTCAGGAAGCTGATGATGCCTGAGAAACAAATTAAAAGCTCATTTAACTTATTTTGAGGACAAATTTAAACCCCACACCATCACCAGCAATCATACGCGGTTCATTAGCGATCATTTTGAAAGAGCCAGACGCTTTGGTATGCAGCAAATGAAGCCAGTCGGCTTCTCTTTGCGTGGCTTTCTGCTTTCAGTGTTCGGGTTTGTAATCCCAAAGCCCTCTCTGCCCAAGTTGTGGAGAATCTAAATAGGTCAAAATATGTTACCACAGAGGCCTCCCTGCCCTGGTGGCACTGACCCAGGTGCCTCCCAGACCTAGCAAAGAAGCACCCAAGAAACAAACTGAGGGGGAATAGTAACTGGATCTGCCATGTTTTATTGCTGCCTTTTGTTCCATCTACAAACATTTTTTAAGTGCTTACTATGTGCCAGGTATTGTGCTATGCTCTGGGAACATGCATGTGTGCCCGCGCGCACGCGAGCACACACACACACATACACGTACACATACACATACACACACACAGAGTCCTGGTCCTCATGGAGCTTATATTCTAATAAAAGAGACTCTATCTACTATCTATCTATCTATCTATCTATCTATCTATCTACTGATCCATCTTTCTATCATCTATCCTATATATCTTATCTATCTATCAATCCATCTATCTATCCTACATATCTTATCTATCTGTCTATAATCTATCTGTCAGTCTGTCTGTCTATCTATCATTAATACATATAGGATATATACAAAGTAGATGGAAGATAATGTTGGCAATGAAGGCATTATCTGCTGGGGGGGGGCTTGGGGAAAGGCTCCACAGTCATTTCTCCCACCCTTCTTCCCCTTAATCTGGCACTGAACCATACTTTGTAACAAAGAAAAAAACAGTTAAGCAAAACCAAACAATGGAGTGACAAAGTCTGATAGTGTGTGTGTGTGTGTGTGTGTGTGTGTGTGTGTGTGTTTAGGCATGGAAAGAGAAGTACAAGGACTCTAGGGAAAAGTAAGAAAGGAGAGAAAAAGGAAGGGCAGCAGCATTTGATTGAACATATGGCCTGGGAGGGGAGGAAGCTAAAATCTAAGACTGCCACACCCCAAATTTGGCCACCACGTTATTGTAGGAAGGACTTTCTTTCAAGGTTATAATGAAGTCCGAGGCATCCATTTCTAGAATGAAGCTGTAGACAGAACACTGTAATCTGGAGGAGGAGAGTAAGCCTATCTACTTGGCTGGTTAGACCTTGACTCTTAATCAATTAATCTGCAAGCATTTATTAAATGCCTACTATATGCAAGGCACCATGCTTGGTCCTGGGATAAAAAGATGAAACAGTGAAACAGATGAAACAATCCATTTTCCTAAGGAGCTTGCATCTGTGAAGCTGCAGATTCAATTAAGTATTTCTAAGCACTGCTCGAGGAAGGTGTTTGGCGGCATAAGAATGGCATCTCCTTCCAAGGCAACAACCAACTGTTGGGACCCTCTAAAGCAAGTAAACAGTAGGATACTGGACTGACTGAGTCCTGCTGAATAAATATCGACAATTTTCTTTAAGAGAGGTAGACATCGTAGGATCATTGATTTAGAGCTGGAAGGGGCCCTCGAGGCATTTAGGTAGGGTAATGGATAGACTTCTGGATGTGGAGTCAGGAAAACTTGATTTGAAATCCCATCTCAGATGTTTTACTGGCCGTATACATCTAGTAAAGGCTGACAGTGGTGCAGTGGTTAGATCACTGGGCCTGGAGACAGGAAGACCTGAGTTCATATCTGGCCTCAGATACTCACTGGCTGTGTGACCTTGGGCAAGTCACTTAATCTCTGTTTGCCTCATTTTCCTGAGCTGTATAAAATGGGGATAATAATAACCTACCTCCCAGGGTTGTTGTGAGGATCAAATGAGACATATTTGTAAAAAGTGCTCAGCACAATGCCTGGCACACAGTAGGCATTCTATAATTGTTTATTCCTTTCCCTTTGTGATCCTGGGAAAATCACTTAACCTTTCTCAGGCTCAATTTACTCAACTCTTAAAAGGGATTAATAATAACACATAACTTCCAGGGTTGTTGTGGGGGGCAAATGAGATAATGTATATAAAGGCATTTTGCCAACCTTAATATATTATATCAATGTTAGCTATTATTATTAGAAGTCATCTGGTCCAACCCCCCTCATGTTCAAAAGAAGGAGAGGTCCAAAGGTTAGAAAATGCCAGAGCCGGAACTCAAAGCCAGATCTTCTCACTCTCCTCCAGCACTCTTTCCATTATGTTGTTGTTCAGTCATGTCAGACTCTTCATGACCCCATGTGTGATTTTCTCGGCAAAGATACTAGAGCGGTTTGCCATTTCCTTCTACAGCTCACTTTACAGATGAGGAAACTGAAGCAAACAAGGTAAAGTGACTTACCCACAGTCACACAGATAGTAAGTGTCTGAGGCCAGAATTGAACTCATAAAGATGAGTCTTCCTGAGTTCAAGCCCAGTGCTCTATCCACTGTACCACCTAGCTGCTCAGTCTTCCCATCATAACCTGGTACTTATTTTAATAGGGTCTTAAAAGCACGTAGACTTCTAGGTTATTTCTAGCTCCCAATGAACATGCAAATAAATTAAAAACCCATTTTTCATAAATGAGGACATCATTCTTAGTAGTAACCCTAAAGACAGGCATTCAAGTGGTCTTGAAAACTGGTTAGATTTAGGTTATTGGTCAGTCAACAAATATTTATTAAGCACCTACTATGTGTCTTCCCAAACAACATTTGTCCTAAGCCCAACAGCACCTCTTGTATAGTCACCAAAGGAAAGAAAGCCAAAGGGAAGAATGGGTGAGAGCTCTCACTACCACATTCCATGGCCCACCTGGAAGAAGAGAGCTCAGAGCAGGAATCCTATGTCTCCTTAGGTCCTTTCCACTATTTCTATTATAGTCAAGTCCTTCCATCATAAAAGAGTCTGCCCAGCAGCCTGGTCTACCTCATGAAGATGGGACACAATGCCACATCTTCTGCATTCTGAGTTCTGTACCACATTTGGAATTAAGAAAGTTCAACCCATAGGACCATCACTGGAAGTGACCTCAGAGGCCATGTTGTCTAATATCCAAACTTTACAAATGAGCAAACTAAGGCCCAGAGAAATTAAGTAACTTGTTCAAGGTCACATAGGTAGCAGACATCAGTGGTAGAATTTGGACCCAGATCCCCTGACTTTCTTAGCCCAGGCACATAAACCATTTCTGCCAACTTTCAGAGACCTAATGTTATGGTAGAAGCTGAGTGGGGGTGAGGCACGTTATTAGGGCCTTTCATTCCAAATAGCAAAAGGATAGCAAGGTGTCAATGGAATGTAGCCGGCCTTTGCCATGCACACAAGTACTGACTTTCATGGAAACTTAGGATGTAAGATGACCATTCTTGGTCAGACAAGCAACCCAGAATACTCAAATGCTCTCAGTTTTTAAACCTGAGAATTCCAGCTCCACGTATTCATCTGTTCTCTCTCAAGAACAGCTGTTTCCTGCCTCTTGAATTTCTATGCCAGTACCCGTGGGTGTGGCAAAGGTGGGTTACACATTTGGCATTACTTGAACATGATGGTTAGGAAGGTAGATTCCCAATAAACTTCACCTACGCATTGGTAGGTTAGTGATACTCATCATCATCATCGTCATCATCATCGTCATCGTCATTATTTTGTTCTGCTCTTATCACGTCATCAGTGAAGGGAAGGAAGCCTCTGCTAAGGAGCTCCTTCTACCAAAGCAAAACTATCAATTGTTTGGCCACTTACAATCTTAGAGAGTTGCTTGGGGGTATTGAGAGGTTATATAGCTTGCTCAGGATCATACAGTCAGTATGGATCAAAAGCAGGAATCATGTTTTCTTCCATTCATTTCCTATCTCATCTCAACTGTCTATATTAATGGCTTTCTACATGTGGCATTCAAAATGGGACATTATGGTAAATTTGTTGTTCTTGTTATTCAGTGATTTCAGTTGTGTTCGACTCTCTGTGATCTTGGCATTTTCTTGGCAAAGATAATGGAGTGGTTTGCCATTTCCTTCTCCAGCTCATTTGACAGATGAAAGAACTGAGGCAAACAGGGTTAAGTGACTTGCCCAGGGTCACACAGCTAGTGTCTGAGGCCAAATTCGAATTCAGGAAGATGGTTCTTTCTGATTCCAAGTCCAGTGTTCTATCCGCTGCAACACGTAGCTGCACCTTATAGTAAATCCTAATCCTTAAACATACAGGATCAAGGCCATCTAGTCCAGGGGTGGAGAACCTGTGGCCTTGAGGTCATATGTGTCCCTCTAGGTCCTCAAGTGAGGCACTTTGACTAAATCCAAAGTTCACAAAACAAATCCCCTTAATGAAAGGATTTGTTCTGTATAACTTGGCCTAGAAGGCCACATGTGACCTTGAGGCTGCAGGTTCCCTATGCTTGATCTAGTCTAACTCTCTCATTTTACAGATGACACTAAGTCCCAAAGAGTTAAGTGCCTTGGCTAAGGTCACACAGGTAGTAGGCAGCAAAGATAGGGCTTGACTCCAAATTCTCTAAGTCCTCAAACACTGCTATTTCTACTGTACCATGTTGCTATATGTTACGGATCCCCAAGTCTCTCCTCTTGGAGCTGCAACTTTGGGGATGTTCTACCACAACTGATACTATCTGGGGTCTCTGTCTGCACCCCTGTGTCACCTCCAAAGTCCATCGTGGAGGGGAATGCCTATTCCCTCATTTCTCATATGCATCCTTTTCCTCTCCCCATCAAGTAACAAATGGCAAAGTTTCAAAAATATGCCCAAAGTCAACACAAAATACCAACTAGCAGCAAAATGACCTAAAAAAAGCCAGTACTGGTAAATGCTTACACCAGAATGACCATTTGAACAGTCTATTGATGATAATGACATTTCCATAAGGCTCTAAACTTTGCATCTCATTTTACTCTGTTGTGAGGAGGCTCTAAGCTATTATCCTTGCCACTTTATTGATGCTAACACACTAAGACTCAGAATGGTTAAGTGACTTGCTCATGGTCATAAGCCGCCTAATTGCCAGAGGCAGGGTTTGCATCAATGACCCCTGTTTCCAGGTCTAGTGCTTTTGCCACTACACTTGGCAATCTATGCTCCAATCAATTACCTTAATGTATTTCCTAAGAAAAATAAGCATTTCCCCAAACCAATGCCTGTCTCAACTCGACACATACTCTTACTTTGCCTTACAGTTTAAGTTCGCTATATCCTCATTAATTAAAGCCTAGATTTTGTCCTAATGCTATCCTCTCTTAATATTGTATGGACTCAAAAGAGGACAGACAGAAAATGTTGATATGTTGGTCTCGGTCAAAAAGCATGCCAGAGTCAGTCATCAATACGAGTTTGGTTTTAGTTATGGGACTGTAGGCCATCAATTACTATGCACAATAATGATCAAATACACTGTGGATGAATAATTTTATTCTTAACTAATATCACCAACCATATATTACCAAATAATAAATAGAAAGTATCCAATTAAACGTATTTCCATCCAAATGTCATTTTTTTTTGAAATTCATCAATGTCATATTGCCTGTGAAGAATTTCAATTACTGAAACCTAATTTTAAAATATCTATTTCATGCGTTTCCATGGATAAAGAGTTATGTGCCTAGTGATAATTAGTTGGCAGTGAGCCTCTGCATTCAGCTAGGCTCTACAGATACAACCTGTCAGTTGGACCCTACTCACAGGCCTTTTGGTTTGGTAGAACTTGTCCAAGCTTGTGCTCTGTTGGAATAGACTTTGGGCCATGGTGTGGCCTCAGATGAGGATGTTTGAGGAAAGACAAGAGCACTGCCACTGTACCATGCTTCCTCTTACTTGTCTCTCTCCAACCGGATAACCACTCAAATTGTGTTTTCTGAATTGGTCTTCGTTTTTCCTCTGCTATGTCTGTTTCTCTTGCAAGTTAGTGGACTTCTAAAAATCCTTTCATACTCAGACTTGCTACCCATAATGCCCATGCTGTAAATGCTTCTCATTAAGTTGCATGCACCTTACGCTCTTTGCAGAATTTTTCATATTCCTCATATAATTTGGCTCCTGGGGCATCAGATATAAAACTGCCAGATTGTCGAGTGCAGCCTTCCCTTTTCCTGATCATTTTAACAGTTTGGCCTCTTGCTCAACTGTGGTCCTGGCTCTTCCTGCCTGTGACTGCAGAATAGTTATTTATCTCTCTACCTATTTCTAATTCCCTTTAGCCATTCAGATGCTATTGCTTGCACTTCACAACGAGATCTGTACATAATTTACTTCAAATTGATAAACAATTCGACTCAAACAAATCATTCATCCCAGCTTTCACCAGGCAAGCCAGCCTGTCTTCGAATGCTGGAATAAATGGGTATCTAGAATTGCCTTTACCCTCCTTCCCCTCTCACCCACATGGATATTTTCTAAAGAGAAAAAAAGAGAGAAATAAAGAAACACTGCCCTGGGTTCAAGGTGTGCCACCAGAAGGAAGTTCAGAAATTATAAGATAATTTTGTGGCTGCTTCTTCTTCTACTCAGAACAAGAAAAAGTTAAGGGAAATAGAGGTAGTGTCTAGGGACTCTGGGATGTCACAGTGTTTGTTCAACAAAAAACTTACTGCAAAAACTCATCAGTGATCAGAGGAATAAACAATAAGAAGTTCTCTGGAGATCTACATTCATGCAGTTCACAAATCAGCCAACGGTGGGGGGAGGAATGTCAGACCAAGTGTCTACCCAATTTTACTTCGTGAATCAATGCCTCATCTCTAGGTAAAACTCTATAGTAATCAAAATTCATGGGAGAGCTCTGCTCTAGTACTTTTCCCTTCTCAAATATCCCTGCTGCTTCCCTCCAAGAAATCTGTGTTACTAAATGAAAAGGCTCAATAGAAACATTAAAAAAGACTTCAGCAAAAGGCACTTTCTGACCTCAAGGCCAAGTGCATTTTTTTTCCTCCAATACTTCCTAGCGCCCGAGAAAACAATTTCCTCATTTCATTCAGGAGTTCAAGCGTCTTTAACAGAGTTAAGGAAGATTTGGCCCAGTCACATCCATCCTGTGCTGGTGTGTCCCCAAGGTGATTCCAACATGTTGCTGCCTACATTGCTTTATTGGCTCATTTTCTTTCTGTTCTACATCTGATCATCTTTTAGTTCTCTACTTTTCTGCCTCCAGATCATATTCCATAATTTATCATTGCATTGCTATGTCTCCAGATCATAACTGAAAAGAATTGTATGACCCCATATGAGGTCCCAACCCACAGTTTAAGTACTGCTGAAGGAGTCCTGAGTAGAAAAAGTTTAAGAAGCCTTCGATAGAACATCCCACCCCACCCTCCCCTTCCATACTCCCATTGACTGATTTGTGAACTAGAGGAATGTAGATCATGAGAGAACTTTTCATTGTTTCCTCTTTGATCACTGATGAGTCTTTACAATACGTTTTTTTTTTTTTTGCAGTGATTCAGAATTTAGCAGCAATGCTAGCTTTGCAAATGGTATGCCTATAGCGCCACATATAGTGGTAATGAAGAACTGGGGGATGGGAGTGGTTGAAAGAACTGTGGCATATGAATATAATAGAATGTTATTATGCAGTTAGAAAGGATAAATAGGGAATTCAGAAAAATGTGGGAAGATTTGTATGACCCAACGAAGAATAAAAGAAACAGAACCCCCTAATAATTATAACCAGGTAAATGAAAAGATTGCTAAAAAGGAAGCTAAGTTCTGAGCTAGTAAAAAAAATTCTGGAGAACAGACAATGAAACATAAAACATATCTCCTTTCTCTCACCAGAGAGATAGGGGTCTACTAGGACCACAAGTTAGGTGTCTATTGTAAGCTGTGGTCACTGTATCAGGGATTTTTACTTGTGTTTTTCTTGGTCACAAAAGTGGGCTTAATTTGGAGCTAATGAGACAGGGTTAGCTCTAGAAGTGTTGATAATACAAAAACAAATGGTATCAATAAAACTGTTTTTTTAAAAAAACAAAACAAAACTCTACTCCCTCATTCTCTACCAAAATCATTGAGGGTACTAATTTGGGGATGGATGATTTTGGAGAGCAACTGATTCTCCTGTCCCAGCCAATAACACTTAGAATCTTTTTAAAGTAAGTGTTTTTAAACATATTTTGTTTTTTCACATCATTATAGTTTTCCTCATTATCCTTTCCCTTCCCTCACCCCTCTCAGAGAGGCAATACAGCAAACTGTATTTTTTAAAGATAAAGAAAAAGAAGAGAAAAAAATCAGCACGACTGATCAATATGTTGAAAAAGTCTGAAAATATATGCAGTGTGTAACACCTGTGAACCTCCCACATCTTCAAAGGTGTGCAAGCTCTCATATCTCTTCTTTTGAACCATTTTTGCTCTTTATTCATTTGCAACATTCATTTTTGATTGTTTTGTATGCATTTGTTTTCATTTATGTTGCTTTACTTGTTGGATATATTGTTTTCTTGGCTCTATCTCAGTCTGCGTCAGTTCTTATAGATTTTTCTGTGCTTTTCTGTATTCATCATATACCATCATTTCTTACAGCACAGCAATATTCCATTGCATTCACATACCACAATTTGTTTAGCCATTCCACAATCAATGGCATCTAAATTGTTTCCTATTTTTTGCTGTCACAAAACTGCTGCTATAAATATTTTGGTGTACTTGGGGACTTTCTATATCAATGACTCTTAGGAGACAGTTAATGAGGTCTTGCAAATATATGAAATTATAGGAAGTTTCTAGATTATTACAAACATAGAAATCCATGAAGAAAAAACCTTTTATAAATTGAGGATAAAATTATTAGCAATAGTCATTCTCAAAGACATGCAAACATTCTTGCAGTTAGGTTGTAATTAGATGGTGAGTCTATACCTGTCCTGAAGCCAACTATGCCTCTCCCTTGGCTGTCTGAGTTAAAGGAAGGAATGGGAGATGCTACTTCTATTGTTGCTTTCCTGCTCACCAGAAGAAAGTCAGATAAGCAGGGAAGAGGATATTAAGACCATAGCTTGGTGTTCATCTTCAATTTCAAGAAGAGAGAAGTTCTGGATGTCTTTAGGACCCCTCCCTGTGTCATTCTGGTCCAGTTGGATCATGCTTAATTATCTTACCTCTTACTAGAATCTCTATGACCTGCTCCTCATCTTCTTGATGGGTTGGAGGCAAAATGGTACCATGTGTATTCCAAAATCTGTGCTAGACTTTGGGGTCATTGAGGGTGCTCCCCCTTTCTTAGGGACAGAAGTCCAATCCTAATATTTTGAGAGGAAGTCTTTTTCATCTGATGCAAGTGGAACACTCAGAGCCACCCAATTTGAATAAGGTTGTTGTTTATTTCAGCAATATAAAGATATATAATGAGCATAGCTCCTCAAGGCCTTCTACTATCTGCAAAGGTACACTTAGTAACTTCAGGCAGGTGTCAGGAATGCCTGATGGGCAGGGGAGAGCCCTTATATTTCCACAGAGCGGACCCTCTCTTTTAGATTTCTGCCCATATGAGGACCCACAGCTGTCCCCCACATCACCTGGTTTTCAGCTCCCCACTGGCTTGAACCAGTTTTATGATATTGGCTATTTAACTTTGTAGCCCAATTTCACTTCCAGCCTACCATAATCCATCCCTTACCCCTTGGCCCTAGTGACGTGGGTAGACAGAGTCATCAAGTGCTGCAAATGGTGGTAGATTTCTAAGAGCTGATGCTCCTAACTGAAATAAGATTCAATATAATAACTACCACTCCCTCCTTTCCAATTTCAGCAATGCAGATGGTGCCCTGTGTCCCTCTTCTACCCCCTTATCCTTGGGGTCTTCACAAGCAGCTTCATTTGTTCCGCTGTTTACATCACCTGCCTTGTCCTTGCTCTTGTCTGTGCTGCTGCATGTTGGCCAGGGTTAGCCTCCTCATTCTCTCACTTCTGTGACTCCAGACTCTGTTATACCAGATCTTGCCAGATTATGACAAAGGTTCAAAGAGCAGACCCTTCTGATCTGGTGCAAACAGAACATTAGGAGTCACTGTATTTGAGCCAGGCAGTAAAGATACATGCAGAAGGGGGCTCCCCATCTTCCACCATCTGCAGAGGTTACTCAGTTACCCTAGGGTAAGATGACCCCCTTAGTGGTTCCATTGGTTGCACCGGGTTGGTTATTTATCCTTCTCCATGGCCTAATTTTGTTCTCAAGCCTATTTCTACACCTGTTAGTAACAGATGAGCCGCGTCACTCCTTATTGTTCCCTTTTCAGACCTAAGGGATAGATTATTGCCCCTATTCCAAATAGCAAGAATAGTGAAGAAATATCAGCTAGAAAAGGCAATAGCACCAAGAAAGCAAGGTAGGCAAACTACTAAGAATGCCGCCTGAAACAATGTCAGAGGTTGGTCTAGCTTTCCCCTTAGATGAAATAATAAAATAATAAAAATGATAAAAAATAATAAAAATACACACATTTTTGTTGGCTACCAGTTATATACAAGGCACTGGGTGGGTGAGAGATTTGTACTCTAGTTAGGTAGATAAGTCATAAGTCATAAAGGAGTGAAAAGATAACTAACAACAGAACTCAATAATAGCTGAAAAAGGAAGGGAAGAAATGTCACATGATAATAAATGATTAATTACCAAATGAATAGCGAGTATAAGAATTGTTGCAGGAGTTCATGGGCTGGACAAAGGAAAGCTACAGGGCGGAAGCAAGATTCAAGCTGATTTGGGGAAGATGGCGAGGATTGGACACTTAGAGAAGAAGGGCTGCTGTATACTGCAGGGGAATTGCCTTATACCATAGTATTCCCAGAGTTGGTGCTTATACCAGTGTTTAGGACTATTATTGGGGTTGGGGAAAACTTAGGGAAAGATGTTTAAATTGGAATCTAAGCAAACATAAATCAGAGGCTTTACTGGGTCAAGAGCCAAAGTATCCCAGAATGCTCAGATATAGAATGCTGATCCTCAAGCGGGGAAGCTGGGGACCAGTAGAGATTTCAGGTTAGAGAGATTGGGGTAGAGCTTGAAAGTCTGCCACCAGGAGTGTCTCATGCGATCAACCTCACAGACCTGCTACAGCAGTGTTTCTTGCTGACTCAACTATGCTAGGGGAGGCAATGGGCTCAGTTCAATAAAATTTTAAAAAGCATTTATTAAGCACCTACTATTTGCAAGACATTGTATCAGACGGTGGGAGTACAAAACCGAAATGAAAAACAGCACCTGCCATTCTAAAACACCACCCTGTACCTCAAAGATTTGGTTTAGTGGGATGACATTGGTACAAATCCCCTTACAAGGCTCCCAGAACTAATCTGAAGTCATTTATTGTGTGTTAAGTATCACTAAAATAGATTGTTAAAATTTAAATTTAATATCCAAAGCATTTTTTCATTTTGGAGCCCATAAATGTATGCAAGTTGTCATGACAGACACTTCTATTGATTTCTTCTATTTAAAAAAATGTTTACAAGAAGAACCCTTTTTTGTATTGTCTGGAAACAGTTTGTTCTAGTTGTGTATCCATTAATTTGTTTGTTATCAAAAAAGCATTTTCCCGAAGAGATGACTGACAAATGTGCAAAATGTTCACAAATCTTTGAGAAATTGTAGTTTATTTTCCATTTATATCTGTAAGTTATTGTTATAAAATATCACCTGTATTTTTGGAATTACATGCAACTTTTACTTTTGAAGTTTGAAGCTGTGAATGCAGGGCAAATTATTTTTCCAATTGCTGTGTGTGTGTGTGTGTGTGTGTGTGTGTGCGTGCACATTTTGCAATGGCTCCCGATGGTCCCTGTCTAGGCTGTCTCCCTTATTAGAATGCAGAATTCTGAGAGGTATTGTACCATAGGATAGAGATTTACCTAGGAGTCAGGAAGAGTTGGGTCAAGTCCTGCCTCTGATTATATGTATATATGCATTTATAAAATATATATTTATAGCTATAAACACATATATGTATATAATATATGTATATATGTACATATATGTATATATAAACATACATATATACATACTATGTGTATGTATATGTATGCATGTATATACATATGTATATATATAAAAACATACATACATACTGGCTGTGTAACCCTGGAGAGTCACTCAACCTACAAGTGACCCAGGCAATTCTCTAAGATGATAGTGGCAGATTTAGTATACATCTGCAATGGTAGAGAGTTCCTTAAGAGGAGTTCTGGAAATGCCACAAAAGTCAACAAGATTTTCTGAAGCACCTACTAAGTGCCAGGCAATATGTTAAACACTAGGGATACAAAAAAAAGGCAAAAACCAAATCCCTTCCCATAAAGAGCTTACATTCTAATGGGAGAGACAACATGCAAAAGCTATGTACCAACAAGGCATATACACAGGATGAATTGGAGGTAATCTCAGAGATAAGGCACTAGCCTTAAGAGGACCAAGAAAGCCTTCTTACAAAAGGTGAGCTTGTAGCTGAGACTTGGAGGAAATTGAGGAAAACCAGGAAACAGAGATGAGGAGGGAGAAAATCCTAGGCCTGGAGGACAGCCAGTGAAAAAGCACAGATGAAATCGCAAATCCAGTAAAAGAAAAAAAAAGAATAAGAATGTAAACTCCTTGGGGCAGGGGTTACCTTGATTTCTGTACATATATCCTCAGTGCTTTGTACAGTGCCTGGCATATAGCGAATGCTTAATAAATGTTTTTTCGTTCATTATTGCTTTCCAGATTGTAAGAAGGAGATTATGAAATTGGAAAAATATCCTTTAAAAAGGCATGGATAACTTTGGCCGCAGTGGGAAGGTCTAGCACAGAGGAGAGGAGTCATCTTGGTCAGGGTGTCTAATATCATTTAGATGGTGCCATATTCATAGATGGGGCAGGCTGATGACACAAACCACTGCTATTGCCATCCAGTGATAGGACCGAGAATATGCAGGCTTTGTAATAAGCCTACTGCTCATTCCACTGGGTACTTGGCCTGAACACATACAGTCACATGGGCAGATATTATGTCTTAGGATGGCTACCAAAAGTCTCAGAAGACTATGGTCATTTATTGCACAGGCCCCTATAGCTTAAAATTAGACTGTTGTGCCAAGATGGAGCACTGTTGAACCTTTCAAGACATGGTGTGCCAGATATGAGTAGAGAAGCAAGATCCCAGGACTGACCTTTCCCCACGTAAATGCATTGTAGCCCTTTGCAGAGCAGAGCTCTGTGGCCGAGCATAGCTGTCCTGCACCTGCTTTTGAGAAGTTAACTCTAGTAGTTATAGTCGAAATTTAGCAGGTGCCAATTTTATAGC